>NC_070615.1:3760000-5010000 GCF_027172205.1 Podarcis raffonei
AGTCCTGTGGATGGGGGGCATTTTCTTCCTTTGGTTGGGTAGGACATATTTGTTATGACATCACAGCATTCTTTGTTCCCCTGCTATTGGCAGGCTCAGAGGTGAAGTTGTGGAAAAACATTGTGCCACCATGAAAGCTGGTATGGCATTGTGATTCCCTGGGACGCACCCTCTCACTGGTCCTCCAGGCTCTCCGTGGCTTCTGTTTGGAATGTGTCTTCATGCTAAGAGAAGGCCTGCGAGGGTGATGGGGGGTGGCATCTGTTGTGGCCCTCTCATCAGATGCCAAGGAGATAAAGAATTACACAGGAAGTTTTTTATGTTTGATGTTTTTATATGTGCTGTAAGCTATGGTTACCAGATTTTTCTCAATGAATCCAAGGACACTTTTCACCTTCAATGGATTTTGTGTGGGGACTGATCTGTAAATCCGGGGACTTTCCCCGGGAAATGGGACGTCTGGCAACCTTACTGTAGGCTGCCCAGAGTGGCTAGGGAAACCCAGATACATGGGCAGGGTATAACAACAACAACAAACGTGATGTCAGGGTCTCAGGAGGAGCCGGGAGCAGAGCTGAACACTGCGGCTACAGGGGTTAATGGTCAGCAGCTCCTCCTCTGTCTCCTCTTGGGGGTGGCACCCCTAGTGGGAGGCTGCAGCCACTGGAACTGCTCTTGTACTTGGCTCTGTGCTTCACCTCTGCACTTTTGGGACATGGGAGGCCCCCCGGCCCCTACCCCCAAAATACAAGGTGGGTTAAAATGGCTCAGCCACCAGGAGCCAGCACCCCTGCTCTTGGCTGGATGGAGAGGTGGCTGAATGAATGGATCCTCAGGTGGTATCCAACACATTTGTTCCTTTACCACATGTATTTATCTGTGTATTGCTACACCTTTCCCACAAGAAGCTCAAGGTGGTATGCATGGTTCCGTTCCTCCCCATTTTTGTCCTCACAACAACTCTGTGAGGTAGGTTAGGTAGAAAGACTGTGTGACCCACCCAGTGAGCTTCATGGGCAAGTGGCTCTCTGACCACTACACCACACTGGCTCTCTTTACACTGGCACAGCAGAAGACCTCCCTTATCACAGTCCATGCCTCTCACCCTCCTCAGAGGGTTGACACCAGAGCAGGCTGTAAAGTTCATCCAAGAGGATGAACATACATGTCAAAACTGTACAGGGAGATATCTGTCTTTTCTCTTAATGCAAGAGCACAGGGACATCCTATGAAGCGGAACGTTGGAAGATTCAGGACAGAAAAAAGAAAGGACTTGTTTGCGCAGCGCATAGTAAAACTATGGAACTCGCTCCCACAATGGGTAAAGATGGCCACCAACTTGGATGACTTTAAAAGAAGTTTAGATAAATTCATGGAGGAGGAGACTATCTGTGGCTACACACCAGGATGGCTCTGTTCTGCTCCACGGTTGGAGGCAGTAAATACTAACTGTATACTAGTTGCTGGAAACTACAGGTGGTGCTTTTATACTCAGGTCCTACTTGTGGTCTTCCCATCTGGCACCTGGTTGGCCACTGTGAGAAGAGGATGCTGATCTCAATGGACCTTTGGCCTGGTTCAGCCTCTTCTGATGGCCTTATGTAGTGTCTATCTCATCCCCTCCTGCCACCATCAATGCTGGTTCAATCGGTGGATCAGCCTCCTGAGAAGCACAGGTTCCTGAGGCACAACTGGCCTCTTTTACACACTGGAATGGAGTCAAAGCCAAAAAAGGAAAAGGTGGAGAAGTGTGTGTGTTAATATGTGCACATGTGTATGTAAGTGCATAGAACCCGACAATTTAAAAAGATCTCATTAGAAGTTTTCCCCCTGTTTTCCCCGATTATCATGTAGCAGCTTTATAGAAGCCTATAAATCTGCTCGAATTAGGTTTTCAGGCCTTTATATGGGATAATTTCTTCTCCCTGTGTGGACTTTTCCAGGAAATGAGATTTAATGAGTCATAGTACTCACTGATAATCACAGGAGAGCTCATTAGCTTTTTGTCAGATTTGTGCCTACTGTCTGCCCTCAATATGCTGCTGATGTAGTTTGCATTCAATGTATTACTGAGGAAGTCTGATAATACTGCGGGTTTTAAATACAGTCTCCAGAAATATGGAAGAAATTTGAATCAGGAACTCTGCAGGTCAGACACATGCTATCTTATTCCAAAGTCACCAGAGTGGTTGGCTATGGGGTGCTGTCACCACAGCCCAGAATTCTTTGGGTCAGCCCACCCAACCCTTCTCGCGTAACAGAAAGTCACCTGCCTGACTCTCCCAAATATGGCTGGCCGGGCCAAATTTGGCCCATGTTTGGCATGGTGCATGAATCCTGAAGTCCTCAATAATCCCCAAGAGGATTGCTGTGGGGATTGAATGGGGAGGGGGAGGAAGAACCATGTATGGCACCTTGAGCTCTTTGGAGGAAAAAGAGGGATATAAATGTGACAAACAACTCAACAGCTCCCTGCAGCTTAGCCCTGACAATAGGCCACAGGTTGTGCAGACCAGTCTAACATTCGTCGTTTTTGAGGCTTGCAACCCCCAGCCCAGCCCCCGCATCTCAGCTTTGTTACTCAGAACCACACAACTGGAACCCCAGCCTTTGTACCACTTCAGGGTTCCCCTTGTCAGTCATTAATCACACAAGCTGCATCCAACAGAGCTCTTGATTTTGACAAAACCTCTTCATTTGAATGATGGCCTTGTGTTCTGCAGTGGGACATGTATTATTCTCAATATAATTTTTTTAAAGGGGAAAGAAAAGGTAAACCAGCATGGAACAATTAGAATATATAGCAGAGGGGTCTAGCAAACACGACACTCTCTGTCTTCCCTGGGCAAACACAACACTCTCTGCCTTCCCGTTAAGCTGTGGATTCCACTTCACGGGCAGCGTATTTTTCATACATAACACTTCTTTAAAAAATAAAATAAAATTGCCATCTAAAATGCCAGATCTTCTTTGCCAGCTAAAAGGAAAACAAATATGTCAGGGTAATGATGCTAGGACTCTCCCTTATTGGGAAAAAGGCAGTTTATTAATACCTTATTGCTACAAGCTAGATCTTATTATCATCTTGGGTCATTTAGAATCTTATTAGGTATTCTGATGGTGGATGAGTAATCCTGTGATAAATTCTTTGCCGTGTCCTTCACAGTTGTCATAGCAGGATCATAAACAGCATCTATAACAATCTAGCCTGGAGGGCGGGGGCGGGGAGGCAGGGAGAGGCTTTCAACGCTTTGTTTAGCATGCAGGGAATATTCAGATTGGCTGTGTCTGGTTCGGCTTGAGGCTCACACAAGACACACCAAAGTTAAATGTATCAAGAGAGAGCAAGGAGATGAGCTTCTAGAAAAGGTATTGGATACGGGGACCCAACACCAGCACTGGCAGACTCCCCGTAAAGTCGAGGGTAAATGTGAAGGAGGAAAAATGCATCCCTCATCACTGCAAACTATTTTGCGACCCCCAAAGTCTGGCAAAGTGCCACCCTGAGCAGGTGAAGCCTGGGCTTCTGGAATGACAGGAACCTGGATCTTCAGAGCAATAACCCTCTCGGGGAAGGGGGCGCACAGTGTGGCAGGTGAGCATAGTCCAATCAGCCACACACCTATCAACAACAGACAATTGTTGGATGGATTTAGATGAGTAGGATAGGCTATTTTATGTAGTAATTATCCTTCCACTTTCTCACTTGTGTGAGAAAGCAAACGTCTGCTTCAGCAGAGTTTTAATTCACCAACTGCATGCAGCTTACCTCTAGAAGTTTTTAGGACAAGGTTCTATAACCTCCTAGAACATGGGTAGGCAAACTAAGGCCTCAGTAAGACTGTAAGTATATTTGAAGAGGCCTGCTGGATTAGACCATGTGGGAATGTGCTCTGCTGTTTACTCACTAGCATGAATGAGGAGAGATCATATCAAAACAATATATCCTCTCCTACATTCCGTAACATTCCCACAGACCAATGGTCCACCTTGTGCTGCATCCTGTTCTCATGGTGGCCAGTCAGATTCCCTGACAGGAAACTGACAGGTGGGACCCAATCACAAGAGCACTTTCTCCACTTGTGATTCCCAACACTTCCTCTGACCATGGAAGCAAAGCACAGCCATCATGGCTAGTAGCCATCAATAGCCATATCCTGAATTTTTCCAGTCATCTGTTGGTGGTGACAGCTGCAAGGTTTTCAAGCAAGTTCTATACTTGAATCTTCTAGCATTCAACTACATCGGATGTCCAGGAGTTCCAGTGTTATGGGGAGAGAGAGAAGAACATTTCTCTCTTCACTTTCTCCACATAATTTTACAAACTTTTATAATGTCTCCAGTTACTCACCTTTTATCAAATCTAAAAAACCCCAAATGTCACAACCTCCATACCTTTGATCATTTTGGCTCCCTTTTTCTGAACCTTTTCCAACTCTACAATATCATGTTGGAAGTGATGTGAGCAGAACTGTCCACAGTATTCCAAACGAGGTCACACCAGAGGTTTGTATAACAGCATTGTGATATTGGCAGTTTTATTTTTAATTTCTTTCCTAATTATCCTTAGCATGGAATTTGCCTTTTTTCACAGCTTCTGCACATCAATGCCTTCTTTGAGCTGCCCACTACATCTCCAAGATCTTATTCCTGGTCAGTCACTGCCAGTTCAGACACTGTGAGTGTATATGTGAAATTAAGATGTCAGTTGTACATGACTGCTGTACACTAACAGCACAATTACATGTGTCCTCAGAAGCAAGGGGATAGCGGGGGGGGGGGAATGCCAGGGCAATTGTCCCAGGTGCAATTGGCAAGCGCTGTTCACAGTGCCCTCCCCGAGGCAGCCCAGTGTGACTTTGTGAGGCTACAATCTGCTCAGATCTGAGCCTCGCAAAGCTGCTTGGGGAGGGCAGTATGAGGAGGAGCCCAGCCTCAGTGCATGGCTGTTGTGTCCTTCTCACATGCCCTCCCCAAGTGGCTTTGCGAGGAGTGTTTCCATGGCAGGGCGTGGAGGGCGCATGGAGCCCACTGCGCCAGGATAATCCTTGCCACTGAAGCGACACCAGCCCTGAGCAGTGTCACTCCAGGGGCTGGTGTATTTTTGATGGTGAGGGCTAGCCAGGCACAGCGAGCTCCTTCGTCTGCCAGGCACTGTGGGAACACGCTCCACCGCTGCTCAGAAGCAGGCCCCATTAAGGTCAATGTGTCAGATTCCAACATGAATCAATGTTTGCATGGAGCAAGGCAGCATGGACCAAATATCTCTTTAGGAGAGCACCTCAGCCAGCTCAGCAATTATGTAAAGTAGTGGGGGGGGGGAGGGTCGGGCCTATTTACAGCCCTCACCATGCAAGACATCTCAATTTGTAAGAGAACCTTTGAAATTCAAAGCACACATTGATTCGCTCCGCCCCCTTTGAACACCCTTTCCTGGTGTGACAAATGCTCACTTTGAGGCTTCCCTTTAATTAGCATGAAGATTGGAAATAGTCACATCCCCATCAGCTGATCAAAATGTAACATTAAGGAGTAAATTAGTAGATGGTTCATTCCATATTGGATTTGATTCCAAATTAAACCATAAAGCTCCTTAAGGTTAAAAAACACCTGCAGGTCAAGTTTGGTGATTATCCTCTGGGTGGAGCTGAACTCGAAGACTGGCCAGAAATGAAAAGTTCATATGAACTCATAAGTGGGATCAGCTGTTGGAAGTATATTTAACTGAACATCACACAGATGTTTTGACTGCCATGATGTATTTTGAATGACACAAAATATCAGCTATTATTAGGGATGGGTGAAATGTTCCCATCCCAATTCAGATTTGAGCATTTTCAGAAAATTCTTGGAAATTGTCTGGGATTTTACAAAGATCAAATGCCAAACCAATTTAGAAATACCAGAGAAACCCAGAATAGAAGGAGTTTCTCTTGTGAATTAAGAGTTGGTTAAGTTGCAGGAATAAATTGACAGTTCTCCAAATGGAGAGCAGTAGAAAGTGGAATCCCCTAAGGATTGGTATTGGGACCTGTGCTTTTTAACTTGTTCATAAATGATCTAGAGCAGGGGTCCTCAAACTTTTTAAACAGAGGGCCGGTTCACTGTCCCTCAGACACTGTTGGGGGCCGGACTATAGTTTGAAAAAAATATGAATGAATTCCTATGCACACTGCACATATTTTATTTGTAGTGCACAAAAAACAGGAAAAACAATACAATATTTAAAATGAAGAACGATTTTAATCAACATAAACTTATAAGTATTTCAATGGGAAGTATGGGCCTGCTGTTAGCTAGTGAGACAGTCAATGTCGCTAATGCTCATCCCTGCTACCCAGCCTACACAGGGATCTCCCTCACCCCCATGGCCCAGTCTACGTGCAGGCCTTCCATGCCCCCATCCACACAACCCAGCTTATACACTAACCCCCTTCCCCACGACTCAGCCTATGCATGTGCTTCCCTAACCCCCATGACCCAGCCCACACCCGTGTCTCCTTAAGCCCCATCTTCACAACCCAACTTGCCCCCCAACTTGCCTCCCTAACCCCCACCCAACCATCCCAGCTTGCACGCCTGTCCTCCAACCCCAAGTCCCCACACGCCCACCTGCCCATGCGTCTCCCTACCCCCAATCCCCACGGCGTGGCCTGCCCACGTGTCACCCGTCCCCACAACTCCCGACTCACTGCGGGGGCTGGAGCGGCCCATTTTCATGTCCACGGTGCCCTGTGACAAGTTGCATCCAATCATCACCGTCGCCTGGCGCATCATGAACTCCACGTCACGGCCCTGCGGGCGCACCAGATCAGGGGATTGGAGTTGGCACCAGGCCCTGGGGAGGTGAGGCGGGTGCCCTGGGAGGTGGCGGTGAGGGCACGGTGCACTGCAGTGCCACCAAGGCCCTTGAGCCGAGACCATCCTCACCCACAGCTGCAGCCATCTTCCCAGTGCAGGCAGGGGCAGCCACTGACTACGCACCACCGGCCTCCGGGGTGGGGAGGCTGGTGGGCGGGCAGGGAGAGGCCTGGGCTGCCCAGGCGGTGCGCTCACAGGCAGGTGAGGAGGCTGCAAGTGGGAGATGGGGTGCACAGGGTCCAGGGCACACAAGGCACCTCTCTCCTCCGCAATCTCCTCCTGAGCCCAGCCAGGCCGGGTCCAGGACCCTGGCAAGCCGGATCTGGCCCACGGTCTGTAGTTTGAGGACCCCTGATCTAGAGATAGGACTGAGTAGAGAGGTGATCAACTTTGCTGGTGATATTAAATCGTTCAGGGTCATCAAAAAGAGTTTGTGAAAAGTTCCAAAAGAAACTCTACAAATGGATCGAATGGGTGGTAAAATGGCAATTGCAATTCAATGCAAAGAAGTTTAAACTGTTAGACTATGTAGCAAAAGAATCTTAATTTCACATATATTTGTGCAGTTTCCTGATCAGATAAAAAATATTGTTGCATGCCGCTGTTAAGTAGCAACTGTCAAATATCAACACTGAAGATTCATTGTGGGATATCTAGAGAGAGCAGCCAAGTCCAACATTTCCTGCTTGCTAAAATGCACACAGAGGAATGTGGCTCCAACAGGGAGGACTTCCTGGAAAACCTGTAGGAGCCACTTTCCCCCAAGAGAAAGATGGACCAGAGAGATGGGCATGGCCCAAATAAAAGGGATGGTCATGCAGCATCTCTCTTTCGGCTCTTTTGATCTCTTCCTCGGCTGTCCATCCTGCCTTCATGGCTCATCCGTAACAAAGGATGGAGGCCCATGTTGTAACTATAAAACTTAGCTCAGACTTCTCTTCATTTTAATCTTCAAATGTACCTGTAACTGCAACTTACACCTGCCTGCAGATTGCTGCTGAATGTGAACTGTGAATAAACTCTATTTTTATTTTAAGAAGACTATTTTGTGCTGCTATTGTTTCAAGAGGGAATATAAGGGGGAAATACCAGGAAGAATCCAGGCTGCACTAAGGCATCCTAGATTGCTTCATTAAAAGGCTGAAACCAGCTAATCAACAGCTTTGTTTGTTGCAAAGGAATGTGCTCTACGCTCACTAATGTAAGGAAGTATAATATAATAATAATAATAATAATTTATTATTTTTATCTAATATGTTCTCTGCTACCTTCATATATATTCCAACAAAGATGACTGTCAAATACTGTACAGATGCCAAATATTCAAGCTGCATAGTCACGCCTCTTTATCTGCATAGCCCCACCCTAGGTTATGTTTCTTGCCATGGATAGGTTTTTTTTATAGAGAGGAGGAAGATGGTGAGCATTGCATTAATTACTTTTTCTTTAATTCTGCAAATGGACAATATTTAGATTTACCTTTTAAAGATCTCTGTACGGGTGAGTACACAGCCCTTTCAAAATTTATTTTCCCACTGACTGTCAGGGGTGGGAGTCAAATGTAGGTCAGAAATCAAAGCAAAACACAGTGTCAGTGAAGTTAACTTTATTCAAGACAGTGCATGCAGGTCTCAGCAGGTCTTGCTCCAAGAAGGCAGTTGTGAGGACTGAAAGTCCCCGCTTCCTGCCACTTCCTAAGGCTCCTTCACTCCAAACTGCATACTGCACATGTGCACGACCCCCCCCCCTTTGTTCTGCCCTCTTTATTTCTCTGCATGTTCTAGGAGCCCAGAGAGGAGCTGGTTGGAACAGGAGGGAGAGACTCCCTGACTTCTTCAGCAGCCTGTCTCTCTGTCTCCTGGCCCACGATTCCAGCCTCTGCTTCTGCCTTGGAGTCTGAACTGCCCTCTGCCGCAGCCTCCTCCTGCTCACCAAAGGCTGTTGCCTTTTCTGCTTCCAACTCCTCCTCCTCCCAGTCTGCTCCTTCTCTCCCTGACCACTCATTGTACCACCAATACCCTGACCTTCTTCCCCTGAGGATGCCCAGCTATGCCTCCCACCACTCCTCTGCATCCAGCCAGTCCATGACAGCTTCTCCTGTGCACACTGTGAGACACTTAGTGACCTCTTCTCTGCTTTAAACAGCACTGGTAAACACACATGGCTTTTGTCCTTTGGTAAGGCAGCTGCTCAACAATGAATAAGTGATTGCTTTGCGAGCAACTGATTAGATCAATTGCTTCCACAATTCCCCCTGAACCAACCTTCCAAACCCTCATTGACTGATTGATTTAATGGTGGCTAATTAAGAACTTAAGTGTCTAATTAACAAGAGATGGATAAAAGGCCTCCACTATTGACTCTGGAAGTGTATCATTAATCGACTGTTAACTCTTCCACTGCAGAGGGCTGAAAGCAGAGAAAAGTTTGACGTGGGGTGCAACCATCCAAGAAGCAAATACATGGTTACATGCATTTCAGTTAAAAAAGCCAAGTTTCTTAGCATTGCTAAAATAATCTGAAAACACTGCTCTCCTGCAGTTCAGAAATCAGCTTTGTTCATTTCATTTTCTGCCCTACCATAGATTTAAGCTGGGGTATCTCAAAATGTGCATAGCACTTAGTTGTGACCTGGTATGGGACAGTTCTTACATGTCTTATTCTTACCTTGCAAACATCAAAATCAGGAGTCTTTGCAATTTAATTGAAGGTTAAATTAAAGTGAACTGCAGATTGGGAAAAGCTGAAAGTGATGACAGATTTGCCGACCGTGACATGGTAAGCCCTGCTCTCTGGTGAGGGTTGGAGGGTGGCCTCTGACTCTGGAATGCTCTCCCCAGGGAAAGTTGCCCGCTTTCCCCTCAACTTGACCTTTTGGGAAATCCTGAATACATTTTTAATTCTACAAAGGAACACAGGGAGCTGTCTTCTGCCAAGTCATACCATTGATCCAGCCAGCTCAGTATTGTCTACACTGACTGGCAGAGGCTCTCCAGGACTGCATTCTGGGTGTTTCCCGAGCCCCCCTTGGAGATGCCAGGGATTGAACCCAGGGCCTTCAAGCAGATTCTCCACCCCTGGGCCTGGAGCCCTTCCCCTAGTTTGCATTTGGGTGATTGGTGGGCGGTGAGAGGCTGTTCTATTTAAGAACTTTTTCATATGCAGCTGTTGAATTTATGTTGTTAATTTTTTTTAACAGCTGTTTTATTCTGCTCTGTTTGTATTCTGCTCTGGTCAGACCTCACCTGGAGTACTGTGTCCAGTTCTGGGCACCACAGTTCAAGAAGGACACTGACAAACTGGAACGTGTCCAGAGGAGGGCAACCAAAATGGTCAAAGGCCTGGAAACGATGCCTTATGAGGAACGGCTAAGGGAGCTGGGCATGTTTAGCCTGGAGAAGAGGAGGTTAAGGGGTGATATGATAGCCATGTTCCAATATATAAAAGGATGTCACATAGAGGAGGGAGAAAGGTTGTTTTCTGCTGCTCCAGAGAAGCGGACACGGAGCAATGGATCCAAACTACAAGAAAGAAGATTCCACCTAAACATTAGGAAGAACTTCCTGACAGTAAGAGCTGTTCGACAGTGGAATTTGCTGCCAAGGAGTGTGGTGGAGTCTCCTTCTTTGGAGGTCTTTAAGCAGAGGCTTGACAACCATATGTCAGGAGTGCTCTGATGGTGTTTCCTGCTTGGCAGGGGGTTGGACTCGATGGCCCTTGTGGTCTCTTCCAACTCTATGATTCTATGATTCTATGATTCTATGATTTATATGTTGGAATCTTAATGTTCTTCGTGTTAATTTGTTCTAACCTTCTTGAGAAGTTATACACCAGGGTTTCCCAAACTTGGGTTTCCAGCTGTGGTTTTTTTTTTACTACAGTTCCCATCACCCCTGACCACTGGTCCTGCTAACTAGGGATGATGGGAGTTGTAGTCCAACAACAGCTGGATACCTAAATTTGGGAAACTCTGTTATAAACCCAAAAAGGCAAGTTAGAAATCCATTAAATAAATTGGTTTCAGCATTTGATATTAAGCTGTGATATTTGATTTTCATCAGACCAATGGAATGGAGTGGACCTTGAAAAAACACATCTCAGGTGTCAAAGGCTGGGGTTAAGAGGTGTGTCTTCAGCATCTGCCAAAAGCTGTATAGTGAAGATGACAGGCACAGTGTTGTTCCAAAATTTAGGGGCTGTCATAGAGAATGCCCTCTTCTGATGGCATATACTGGTAATGAGTGGATGTTGTTGCTTGGATACTAACAGTACAATTTTGTACATACCTGTGCATAAGTAAGTCCCATTGAGGAGTAATAGGACTTACTCCTAGGTAAGTGTTTATAGGATTGTAGCCTAAGTGATCATTGGGGGAGGGGGGTATTTGAAACTTCATCTGAGATAAACTACTAGATATACTAATATTTGCTACCTTGTAAGGATGCTGCAAACAGTATGAATGCTCAGAAGCACTACATAAATGTTAAGTGTTATTAGCAGTAGCAGTAAATTGATGACGGTAGTGATATTGGATATTCAACAGTATCTGATAGTTGACACATAACAGTGTTTACACACCTTGATGGATCCCAATATGGCTAATGTCATGTGTGCATCTTTAGTTGTGCAATGGATTGTAGATCAGACTTGCTTCCAGGTCTTGAGCTGTTCAGATCCCCCTAACTTTTATCAGTGAAAAATGCTATGCACAAAATCTATTGCCATCCTATGGAAACAAACTGACAATTCTCAAGGCCTGCTATCTATTCCAAGTGGGCAATATTAGTATAAAAATGGCAAGATTTAATAATGACATCAAAAGTATTCTCAGCAGGTTTGAATATGTTCAGCAAAGGAAGCTCAGTGTGTGTTGCCAAGGAACTGTCAACCTACTTTAATTGTGATTAACCATACCCACATTTACCTGGGAAGAGTTTGTCCATGTCGTTGCTAAATATTACCTTAGTAGCATCTGCTGCTGGAGTTTTTAATTGTAAAACCAAGTCCCTGGTGCGTCTTCTGGCTAAGCAGGAAAAGGATTTCCAGAGCCTGCATGCATTGACAGTTGCAAATCTCTTCTTGGAAAAACCCAAGACAACCCAAGTTTCAGGCTCATTTTAGAGAGCGTAAAGCTCTGAACACGGTATCCTGATTGGGATATATGCCCCTCATGCAATTATAGTTAAAGCACTCAAGAGGGGAACCTGCTTTACACATTTATTTTATGTATTAGAGCCTAAGAATGTCAGAAGACCCATGCTGGATAACACCAAAGGAATGGAGTGGACCTTGAAAAGCACCTATCAAGTGCCAAAGGTCAGGGTTAAGAGGTGTGTCTTCAGCATTTGCCTAAAGCTGTATAGTGAAGATGCCAGGCATAGTTCTGTCCCAAAATGTAGGGGCTGCCCTGGACCATTCCCCTGAAATTCTGAGGGAGGTGGAACTATCAAGAGGGCCCCCATCTGGTAATCTATAGAGAAAGAATATTCAGATATCTGGGGCCTAAGTCGTTTAGGGCTTTGTAGTTCATACATATTTGGAGTGCCACAGGTCTCCTAGCCCTGCTGTAACATCTGAAGGGGGCTTTGGTTCACCTAGTACCCAGTCTGAGTTTGTAACAGGCCCACAGTGAACTGTCTGTGGTCCTGAGAACCTGTGACCTAGTCCAGGCTTTTATATACAGTGGTACCTCTGGATGCGAACAGGATCCGTTCCGGAGCCCCGCTCGCATCCTGAAGCAAACACAACCTGCGTCTGCGCATGCATGGGTCACGATTTGCTGCTTCTGTGCATGCAATTGACATCATTTTGAGCGTCTGCATCTGCGCATGCGCGGCGAAACCCAGAAATAACGCATTCCATTACTTCCGGGTCGCCGCGGAGCGCAACCTGAAAACACTCAACCTGAAGCAACTTCAACTCGAGGTACGACTGTACCATTTGATTATTTAAAAAACCCTCAAAGCAGTTTGTAAAAGATAAAACAGTAAAACAAAACAAAAATCACAACTCTACTTTAAAACATACACATGTTAAAATATTAAAACAGATTAAAAGTACCTCAACTTCTAACCATCTAGGTAGGCTTGTCTGGACAGGGGATATATATATATATATTGCAGGTTCCAAAAGAGTTCAGTGAAGGGCCTGCTTAATCTCAACTGGCAGGGAGTTCCAAAGTGCAGATGCTGCCAGACTATACTGCATTTTTACAAATGCAGAATGGGTGGAACCTTTATTAGTGCCAATTCTGCCAATCAAAACAGTCAGTTTGGGTAACTGAGGTAAACTGGTTCCAAGTTGTTCAGGGCTTCATATACTAATAGTAACACCTTGAACTTGGCCTGGTAGCAAATTGGCAACCAGTGCAGATCTCTAATTACAGGTGTTGTATATTGATTCCTCACTCCTGCCAGCAATTGCGCTGCAGCATTCTGCACTAACTGCAGCTTCCAGATGAAGCATAAGGGAAGTCCCACATTGAGGGCATTGCAGTAATTCCGTAATCCAGCCTTGAAATAACCAACACATGAACTACCGTGACAAGGATTTCCCAGTCCAACAATGGCCATAGCTGTTGAACCAGTTGCTGTTGGTAAAAGGCACTTCTAGCCACTTAAGCTACCTGAGCCTCCAGTGACAGAGCTGGATGCAGAAGTGCCCCCAAACTGTGAGGGGGAATGCAACCCTATTCAGGGTAGGCAAGTGACCAATTTCTCAGACACGGGAGCTATTTACCCACAGTGCCTCTGTCTTGGCAGAATTCAAACTCAGTTTGTTTTTCCTCATCCATTTCACCACTGTATCCAGGCAATGGCCCAGGGACTATGCAGCTCCTCCCAGTTTAGATGTTATGAAGAAATAGAGCTGTGTCATCAGTATACTGATGGCACCTTGTCCCTAAGCTCCCAGTGGCTTCATGTAGATATTAAATAGCACTGGAGATATGGGGTCCTGCAACACCCCATAACATAGCTGCCAGGAGGCTGAAAGGCACCCTCTCAATGCTACTCTTTGGACTTGCTCTTGAAGGTAGGAATGGAACCACTGTAATACAGTGCCCCCAATTCCCATTCCTGGGGGATGTAAAGGTGCAGTCAAGTGCAACATTCCAACAGAGGACTAACGGCCTCCATGTTCTAACCGGTTGCTGTGACAACCAGTTCATCGGTTGCTGGTAGTTTTGAAAGATAACTGCTCAGTTGCAGTCACCTCAGGACCAACTTCCCTCTGGTATAGTTTATTTGCTTGTTATGTAACCTAAGCCTGCCTTCAGGTACAGTTCTGTAAACCTGAATGAATCTGAGAGTAAAATAGTTTTATATTAATATGAATCAGATCCGTGTGTGTATTCTTTAAGAGGGATTCAAAGGGATTTTTAACCAGGAAGGCATCTTTATTAGTAGAACTCAGAAGAGTCAGTACAAACTGATCGCTGCATAAACTTATAAAGGGGATTATTTAACTCTACTAAAGTAAACCTTCCCACAATTCCCCAAAGCTGGTCCAGGCAAGGAGGACAAACAGCTGGGGGTTTAATTCTTTATTGGCAAAAGCACACACTTACAGCAGATGTAGCGGAGGACACAAAACTCCATAAATCAGGACTTCCGGGTTAGCGCCATCGACTAATGGCGGATTCCCTCTGAGCTCCGGAGGGAATCTGCTCTGCAGGATCGGGTCTTGCCGCTGCGGCGACGCGGGGACCCATAAAAATCACAGGCGGTGAAGCCTGTGAACCTGGTGACTCGGCGGGCACCATTTGCGCCCCCCGACCTGTGAAGGAGCCTTTTTAAAGGCTTCGGAACGGGGGACGGGGTGAGCGGCGCGGTGCGGAGAGTCGACTGCTTCTCCTGCAGAGTGAAGCCGCATTGCCATGGTCGGAGAGCGCTGACTTCTTCTTTTGAACAATGGGACTCTAAAAGTAACAACCCGTGAGTACTACGGAAATTGGTACTGTAAAGAAAATTTTGCTTTTAAGAATTAGGCACGATCGGGGAAGGTGTAAAAAGGAAGTCTGCCTCCCCGTCTTGTAAACAAGTTAAAGCAAAGACCTGCTAACTAAGGTCGAGAGAACCTTTTCTTCTTTCCTTCTTTGGTAAAAGACTTTAATTTCACGATTTGGCAGTATAAGAAATTTTGCTGGAGGATAAAGAGCTAATTTTGGGAACCGAAGTGCCACCCTCGCGGACCCGGGAGTGTTCCGCGAGAGAGCCTGTCGAAAGAGTTTGACAGCTGTCAAAGTAGCTGTCAAAACAGAAAAAGAGAACTTTGTTTCTGTTGCTTCTGCTGGTTATATATGTTACAATTTTTGTTACAATTTGTTGAAAACATGGAAGTACTGATACAAACTAGCTGGATATTTGGACTTGGATTGGAATGAACACTAAGAAACCAAAATCCCTCTAGAGGGGGATTTGGGACATTACAAGAATGGCTGGAGAAGGGAGAATTCAGGCTGAATTGGACAGAGTCTTTGTTCTCTTGGGAAAGTTGCAAGGCCAAATTGATGTTTTGGCTATAAATGTTACAACTCTGGACTCAACTGTAAACAATATCATTGAAACTGATAAGGAGTTGAATCTGGAAGTTTATTCAACTGAACAGAAAGAGAAACTTGACAACTTTGAGAATTTGGAGAAAGAAACATATGTTGTCCCTGAAGAGCTGCAGATGATGAAGGAGGACTTGAGGCCTGACATGATGGTAATGAAGGAAAATAAGAATTTGATGTGGAAAATCTGGCCTGAATTGGAGATTGAAGAAAGGAAAGATCTCCTTATGTGGAGATCCGAAGACCTAAGGATTATAAATTTGCTCAAGGTGGAGGTTGGAGCCTTGGGGACATTTGGACTTGAAAGGAGTAAGAAACAAGATATGGGTTCCACCTTTAAGTATGGAGGACTGGTTGAAAGAAACATGGATCCTGAAGGGCCAGAGCATCTCTGAGAGTTGGTGTTTAATTTTAAGGACTATCAAAAAAACCAGCAGAGAGGAATTGAGAGAGAATTAAGAGCCTCGGATGTGAGATCTCCAGGCTAAATATTAGATTAAGAGTGATGGACATTTGTTGGGGACTGGAACCGGGAAAGGGGGGCGGGGTTTGGGAATCCAAAGGGTACATAAGTATAATGTGTTTTGCTTTTATTTTTGTTTTTGTAATGTTTATGAAATTTGGGAAATTCGTGGAAGGGAATTTGGGTCGACTTTAGAAAGAATGTTTTAAGAATATGTATTGATGTATAAGTATTGATGTTTAAGTTTGGATAAGGTAAAATTGGTTTTTTAAAAAAATATGAAATGGATGAGAGAGCATAAACGAGCCAGGAGAGTGAAGACTGGGAAATAGTTTTTTTAGGCCCATATTTATAAATATTTATCAGGGCTCAGTTGCTCAGTGACAGTTAGTGGTATAAAAATTATGAGGTAACATAGAAGGCTGAAATGTGGTGAAGACTCCGATGGGTGTGATTAGGATTTATGTATGGGGGGGGGCAGAATTGAGCTATCTGTGATACAATTGGTTAGTTAGTTATTTTTATTTCTTTCCAGTACTTGATGGGGGGGGCAGCTGCCCCCTTCGCTCCTCCCAGGAGCCAGGCCTCTCCATTCCATATTATTTAGCACCCAGAAGAAGAGTAGGATTTTGTGGACCATGCAAGGAGTCTTTCCTGGAATGCTCTTTAAGAACCTTTGCTTAGAGGTGTAGAAATGTGTCTGGAAGGTAGAAGAGGATATAATAGTTAGATATTATCCTTCCTTACACGAGTGAGCACAGAGCAGAGCACATTCCTTTGCAGCAAGTAGGAAGCTGTTGATTGGCTGGTTTCAGCCTTTTAATGAAGCAATCCAGGATGCCTTAGTGCAGCCTGGATTTTTCCTGGTATTTCCCCCTTATATTCCGTCTCAAAACAATAGCAGCACAAAATAGTCTTCCTAGAATTAAGAATAGAATTTACTCACAGTTCACATTCAGCAGCAATCTGAAGGCAGGCTTAGGTGGCAGTTACAGGTACATATTGTAGATATAGATTTAAAGTCAAGTTTGAGCTGAGTCTCCGACTTAGAACATGGGTCTACAACCTTTGTTAAGGATGAGGCATGAGAGACTATATCCCAGGAAGCAGATGAAGAGGCAAAGAGCAAGAGGCAAGAGAGGGAGATGGCTAAGTGACCAGCCTTTTACTTGAGTCACACCTATCTACCTGGCTGCACCACAGGTTTGCCAGGAAGTCCTCCCTGTTGGAGCCACATTCCTCCGTGCGCCCATTCTAGCAAACAAGAAATGTTGGACAATTGCTCTGTGCATCTATCCCACAAAGGGAATGGCCTCCTCCATGGATTTAGAGGCAGTTGTCATTTTATAAGACAGCTGGAGGAAATAAGCAAACGAGAAACGGCAGGGGCAGGTGCTCTTCCACTGCAAAAGGGCCCTTCACATTTCCCTTTTATTAAACCTGTAAAACTTGCAAGGAGGGTATCAAACCTCCACCTTTGCTGACTTCTGCTTTTGTCGTCTCTCCCTGGCTGTACCTCACGTTAGTGAGCTCCCATCGGGTTTTTGCAATTAGCATGAGGAAAGCAGTATGATAATCAGAAGAAATTAATGGTTTAAAAACATAATCTTGTCCGTCCCTCGGGACTTGTTTCATGCAACTAGACAGTAAAAAAGGAATCGAGAGAGGGAGAAAGAGAGAGAAAATATACGAACAGGTAATTGATTCTTATTAAGAGAATTATTCGGCGTGGAGTGCATGCAACGTACGTGGGGACAATTTTTAATCTGAAAAGGGTTCATGCAGGGCTAAAACGCCATCTTAGCTTCTGAATGAGGAAATAAGGGGGGGAGAATCCCTTTATGCAGATTTGTTGGGGGCTCTGGGTTCTTCCCCCCATGTAGGAACTTGGGGTTGATCCCAGTCAGTAAGCTGGGATCAGGCAGGGCAACTCCACTTTCACATTTTAAAAAAACAGTTTCTCATCCCCAGATTCCAAAAGAAATAGATAAAAATGGATTAAAATATCTTTTTTCAGTGTCATTGGTTTTAGGGACTGAGCCTGGTGTGGCTTTCCAGAGCTTGCAAAACTTAGGCCCTCTGGTTTCCTATCATGCTGAGAGGAAACCAGGCTTGGGCTGACCTGGGAGGGCAGGGTTGGACTAGATGACCAATGGGACCCCTTCCAACTCTACAATTCTATGACTCTGATTCGCTGTCTATGGCTGTGATGGAACATAAGTAGGTCAGGTGATTTATCCATCTATCTAGTCCCACATTGCTATTCTGACTGGAAACAGTTCCACAGAGTCTTGTACCTTGGCTTATGGCTAGAGGTTCTAGGTTCAATCACTTCCATTTTGAAAAACGTTATTTGGTAGCAGCTAATAAGCGGGGGGGGGGGACTGCTGTCAGTCAGCGTAAACTAGAGAGTACTGGGATAGATGGACAAACGGGATTCTGTGAGAGAGCCAGTGTGGTGTAGTGGTTAAGAGTGGTAGTCTCGTAATCTGGGGAACCGGGTTCGCGTCTCCGCTCCTCCACATGCAGCTGCTGAGTGACCTTTGGCTAGTCACACTTCTCTGAAGTCTCTCAGCCTCACTCACCTCACAGAGTGTTTGTTGTGGGGGAAGAAGGGAAAGGAGAATGTTAGCCACTTTGAGACTCCTTAAAGGGAGTGAAAGGTGGGATATCAAATCCAAACTCTTCTTCTTCTTCTTCTGTGGAGGAACCAGGTGTTCCAAAATCCAGATAGGATCTTCAAGTCAGTTGAAAGAGTGAGACTGGAAGTGAGTAGTTGAATGCCACCATCATGCTCCTCTTTGCTTGTGCATGTTCACCCAACTAAAGCTTCAGCTGAAAGTTCTTGAAGTGTGACAATGACAGTCACCATTTGCTTGCTCTTAGTAGACAGAAGCAAAACTCTTGCAAGGGCCATGGAATTATGAAAGGTGAGGGGTTCTCCTGGGTGGGGTGCAGCACTTTGTTTTGCTTACTTTACTGTCAAGATGGCCATTGTGGGCATCCTTCCTTTCATTCTGCAAATAATCTCTGCAATAGCCCTCAGCTAGGTTTCCATGGGGTCACGAAGAGTCGGACACGACTAAACAACTAAACAATAACAACAGGTTTCCCTGTCAGCACAGGAAGGTAGAGAGGTCCACATGTGGAAGGAGCTCCCTCAGAAGGTGATGAACTCTCCTTCCTTGGAGGTTGTTAAGCAGAGATTGGCTGGCCATCTGTCATGGATGCTTTAGCTGAGATTCCTGCATTGCAGGGGGTTGGACTAGATGACTCTTGGGGTCCCTTCCAATTCTACAGTTCTATTATTCTTTGTCCTTGACTGCTGTTTGTTTTTGTTGTTATTAAGTGAAATATGAATAAATTTTAAAGGTATTATTATTATTATTATTATTATTATTATTATTATTATTATATTCCTTTATCATCTTGGCCATCCTCCTTTGCACATGTTCCAGCTTGTCAACATCCTTCTGAAACTGTGGTGCCCAGAGCTGGACCCAGGACTCCAGGGGGGTCTGACCAAGGCAGAACAGAATGGTGCTATAACTTCCCTTAATCTGGACACTGTGCAATAAAATTGCTGGATGTTGCACAGATACCCACCTTGTTTTGTGATTGTAAGAAGCTCTAAACTGTTTTAAATATTGTGTTTTACTGTTGTAACCTGCCCCGGAACCTTAGATTAAAAGGTGGGCAATACGTAAGTAAGTAAATAGTAGAAGCAATGCAGACTCTGCCCTTGGCCTTTTAATCTGAAAGTAAGAACACAACATATTAGAAAGGGAAGGGAAGGAAACTCCAAAGCAAAATTGTAGAGCATCTGCAGGCCAATGAAAGGGTCTCTCCTCCCCTCTGTTCCATGCTAAGGGAGGGACCCAAAATAGATAGAAAAGCCTTAGACCACACAGAGATATTAGCTGGAGAGGAGCAGATAGGCAGAGATTATTCTTTAGACTTCAAAATGCACATAATTTATGCTATCCAAGGGCCATTCCCCTTCCTTATTCCAGTACTGGGAGTCATGATTGCTTCTACCATTTGGTACTACTCGAGGCTGTTTCCTTCATGCCACACTTTCTGAAGTGTGGTGCATTTCTTTTAGATCAAGCGTTTGGTTCAGGGAGCCCAGGAGATGCCAGTTCTCTAGGGCTGGAACTACTGGGATCTAAGCATACGCTAAGCACTATAGCTACAATGGCAGAGTTGATATCTGAACTGAACCGTGCCTTCAATGAGCAATTTTGTAATCAACGGATGCTGAGAAATACTGATTAATCTAAATGATCGCATAATTAGAGTGCAATTGGATGCTCTACTAGTTGAGAAAAGGGCACAAATCAGGGTGAAGTGATAGACGCCGTGTTAGTTCTTCTCTGTGCCAACGTTACAATTCAATTGAGCTCACTCACTGGTGCCTTTCTAAATGGAGAAGGGCACCCTGGCACACTCAAAATTATTACTTTTTTAAGGAGGTGTTTATATTAGTTTTTATATTAGTATATTATATTTTGTTTGTCATCTAAGAGAGAATAAGTCACATGGTTCACTCTTGTAATTCAGATCATATCCATCCAAGTAAAGATTGAAAGTGAAGTGGGAATCACTTGGAATGAGACCCAAACAGATCAACAATGGAGGACCAGTTCAGGTTCCTGAACCTCCTTACATGCTAAAAAACTGGCTTTCCATAGGTAGATAACCTAAGTGGCACTACTTAAAGGTTAAGGACCCCTGTACAGTTAAGTCCAGTCAAAGGTGACTATGGGGTTGCGCCGCTCATCTCACTTTTCAGGCTGAGCGAGCCGGCGTTTGTCCACAGACAGCTTTCCATTTATTTTTTATTTTTTTATAATATTTTTTATTAAACAATTTTTATATTAACACAAACAAAACATACAAAAACAAACAACAAACATTAACAGAACAAAAAACAAGTACCATTTCATGTCCTAATTTCTTAAACCTTACTTCCTCGACTTCCTCTTGCTTCCCGTTTCTGTATTCCAAGTTCTTACAATTATTCAGCGAATCTTCCCTTATTTTACTATAAATTTATGTTAATCATCCTTATTCTCTCTGTCTTAACCATTACTAATAGTAACCATTTATTTTAAGCCCAACATCATTCTAACTGTCATTAATTTTATGGTATTTCTTTAAGTAATCCTTAAACTTCTTCCATTCCTCTTCCGCCGCTTCTCTTCCCTGGTCTCGGATTCTGCTCGTCATTTCTGCCAAACCCATGTAGTCCATCACCTTCATCTGCCATTCTTCCAGTGTGGGTAGATCCTGTGTCTTCCAGTACTTTGCAATAAGTATTCTAGCTGCTGTTGTAGCATACATAAAAAAAATTGTATCTGTCTTTAACACCCCCTGGCCGACAATACCCAAGAGAAAGGCCTCTGGTTTCTTGGGGAAAGTATATTTAAATACCTTTTTCAGTTCATTATAAATCATTTCCCAGAATGCCTTAATCTTCGGGCACGTCCACCAGAGGTGAAAGAATGTACCTTCCTTTTCTTTACATTTCCAACATTTATTATCAGGCAAATGGTAGATCTTTGCAAGCTTGACTGGGGTTATGTACCACCTATAAATCATTTTCATTATATTTTCTCTTAAGGCGTTACACGCCGTAAACTTCAACCCGGTGGTCCACAACTTTTCCCAATCAGCAAACATGATGTTATGACCAATGTCCTGAGCCCATTTAATCATACTTGATTTTACCATTTCATCTTGTGTATTCCATTTCAGCAGCAGATCATACATTTTTGACAAATTCTTAGTACTGGATTCTAACAGTTCAGTCTCTAATTTTGATTTTTCCACCTGGAAGCCTATTTTACTGTCTAATTTAAACACTTCATTTATTTGATGATAATGTAACCAATCTCTCACCTTCCCTTTTAGCTTTTCAAAACTCTGCAATCTCAATTTGTCCCCTTCCTTTTCCAAGATTTCCCAATATCTTGGCCATTTTAGGGATATCTTTAAAGATCTCAATATGAAAATCCTCAATTCGAAGGGTTGTTTGGTAGTGCAGGTTCAATATTTTATCTCTCTCTTCTTTGGATCTTAGAGTTATCAAGCAATCTCTGGGTCTATTCTTCTTCTGCCTTATTCCCAACCTGAATGCACTCTCTATTTTGAACTCTTCTTCTTTCAGATCTTGCTTCCAGAAGTCAGAAAACTCTTTTGTCAAATAATCCACCAAGTTATCTCCTTCCTTTTCCGGCACAAGTCTAATCCTTAGGTTTTTCTCCTTGCGTTGCATATCCTGCATAGAAAGTGTCAGTTCATACTCATCCAGTTTCCTGTACACCGGTGGAAGTTTCCCTTCAACAGCAGTGGCAATTTCCTTAGCTTCTTCAGCTATCTTTCGCGTTGTAGATGAATCTTCCAATAGTTTCCCAATTGCTTCTGCGTTAGAGTTCACTTTATTCCCAAGGTCAGTTATACTTTTAGTATTTAAATCAATTTTCCCAGAAATTTCTTCAATTTTCTTATTTGTTTCAGCACCTTGCTTCTTTAATTCCTCTAAAGAATCACTTATTTTTCCCAAGGCCTTTGTAAACGCTTCTTCCGAAGACATTGTTTTCACTCTTACCTTTGTGACAGCTGCAGTTCCCGAGGCCCCTGATACAGAGGCCCTTCTTTGCATAGAAGAGTCCACTTTGTATTGTCTACCAGATCTCAAAGTTGTTTCTTGTGAATCTTCTTTCTGTTTACCATCTGCCATAACAAAGTCTTTCGTTCAAGGTCATTCCCACACTCTTAAGCTGTCAATAGAGAAAAGTTCTCAGGTTTTAAATTCCACTTGGTTGCTGAAACTGTCCCAATCCTCTAGAGGGCGTAAAGTCAGTTCCTAAACTTTAAATTGTTCCCACACTTCCAAAAAGCAAAAGCCCTCCAAGTCCTTTTCTTTGTAAAAGATCCAAATCAATAGTGTCCTGCAAGTAACTTACTATGTAGCCAAACACGATGTTTCAAGTTGAGAGTAGCCAGAGTCTATATATCAGTTACTTTCTAACCTTTTTTGTAACGACCGTCCTTAGCCGGTTCCTTTCCTCCGGCAGTCCGACCCCCAGGTAGATAGGCAGCGGTAAACAATTCAATCTCCTTTAAAACAGGCAGGGAATCCCTTTAAAATCTTCTTCCCCCCCTCTCCTGCCTTCTGGGGGGGGAGCTCTTTACTTGGTGTTGGGTTTCTTGGCTCATAAACTCTCCTGTCAAAAGTTACAGCTTAGCTGTCTTTCGCTTTAATCTTGCTGCAGGACGGAAAGCAGACTTCCTTTTTAATGCTTATCCGTCTCGGTGCCCAAATTCCTTAATTTTAGTGTCCAATTTTTAATGCAAGCTCAATCCTACTCACGGAAAGTTGCTCTTTTTAAATCCAAAATCCTCGGAAGAAGTCAGCGCTCTCCGCTAATGGCGACGCGGCTTCGCTTCGCAGGCTGGGTGAAAGCGACTCTCAGCACCGCTCCACGCACCCTCCGCTGATCTATAGCCTTTAGAAAGGCTATTTCACAACGTCGGGGGGGGGCAAAGGTGCCCGCCGAGTCTCCGGTTCACAGGCTACGCGCCTGTGACTTTTGAGGGTCCTTGCTCCGCCGTGAGCTACGGGACCCGAACCTGCGAAGCAGATCTCTCCCGGAGCTCCGGGAGAAATCCGCCATTCAGCGCTGGCGCTAACCCGGAAGTCCCACAGACAGCTTTCCAGGTCATGTGGCCAGCAGGACTAAACCGCTTTTCTCTAAAGTAAAAAGTCCCAAACACTGCAACCTTTCCTCATGGGAGAGTTTCTTCGCCTCCTTTATCATTTTGCTTTCCCCTTTCTGAACCTTTTCCAACTCTACAGTAACAATAGCAACCCCCTAAGGAGCAATGATTTTGAAACAGGGTAAAGCATTGATTTTCACCTAAAAGGGTGGGTAACATGGGTTTTTATATTCACAAAATGTGGAGTTGGGGGAAGAATTGTGCAGTTGTGAAGCTGATGTGCAGTTTGAAAAATTGAGGGGGGGTATAGGCATATTAAACACTTAGAGGCCAGGTAATGTCAGGTATACCACCAATACATAAGGGTATAAGGTTTAAAGCCCTAAATTGCTTTGGCCCTGTATACCTGAAGGAACTTCTTCACTTTCAGCCCGGCCACTAAGATCCAGCTCCGAGGGCCTTCTGGCACTTCCCTCACTGCGAGAAGCGAGGTTACAGGGAACCAGGCAGAGGGCCTTCTCAGTAGTCACACCTCAATAGAAAGCCCACACATCAGATGTCAAGGAAATAAACAACTATCTGACTTTTAGAAGACATCTGAAGGCAGTCCTATTTGGAGACGTTTTTAATGTTTGTTGTTTTATTGTGTTTTTAATATTCTATTGGGAGCCACTCAGAGTGTCTGGGGCAACCCAGTCAGATGGGCAGCATATAAATAATAAAATTATTATTATTTATTATTATTATTAGAATGCACTTAGTTTCTATAATTAAACTGCCCAAACCATAGAAAGCACCTTATTCTTCCTGGTTGCAACATCTTTCTCTTCACCTTTTATCTTTGGAAAGGTAGTGCTTTGTCGCATCCTTAAATAGTAAATTCTCTTAAAGCAGGACCAGCCCTATGATGAGGCAGAGTGAGGCAGCTGCATCAGGCAGCAGATGCTGAGGCGGGGAAGTGACCAGAGGTATGAGTGCCATGTGGCCTGCCCTATACACCCTACACTCGCCTGCTGTTCTCAAGTGCAGTGAAAGACACTCTCCTTTTCACCAGTAAGATTCATCTACCAGTTCAATTGGCTGCTATATGTGCCTTGGGGGAGGGCGCCATATTGTCCTTTGCCTGAGGCAGCAAAATGTATTGAACCAGCTCTGCCTTAAAGTGTTGCCCTTTTTGTGCCCTCATGAGGAGGCTGCAAAGCCAGTGTAAATTACACCAGCTTAAGCTAAACCAACACAAAGTATGGCAGATCCAGACTCCACACAGGGGATGGGAGGGGTAAATGCTGGCCACAGCCCAGGAGAGAGAAAAGAAGGCAGTCAAAGACAGAGAGATGGCTCAGCTAGCATTATCATGCAGAAACATGCCTTCAAAAAACAGTGGTGGATAGCAACAATTAAAAATAACAATACACAGACACTAAAGATGAGACACTTGCTGAAAATTATGTTGGTTGACGGAATGGCAGGTAGGTGGGAGACTTCTGGGAGAAGCATGGAGATCCAAATATTTTTCTGCTAGCTCTGGCTGACAGAAAATAATTATGTGGTGATTGATAGTGATCTGAAAATATTCTCAAGACGCCTAAATCAAAACTGTTGTTCTGTTGTCTATGCTTTGAAGCTTGGGCAGTTATAACAAGCTGGTAGGCAGATGAAAACACCGTCTTGCCCAAATGCCATGCAATCACCTGAAAAACAGGTAACACAATTAAAGAATCTTCAAATCTTTAAAAATATATTTTTGGGGGAAACTGTAATGAGAGTCCATTTTGTGGGTAAGAAAGATTAAAATGGACAATAGGAATCCCTGTATCCCCCCCGCTTTTTTTGTTCCCTGTCACTAAAGCATTTGGAAACTAAAAGTAGAGTGATTATTGTAACCATGAGAAAAATAATTTGCTTTAAGGTAACTGTCTCAGCTGCAGAAGCCAAGGATTGTGATGGAGGATACGTTAGGGAGAATTGAGTAGCTAATAATAACAATCAGAATATTGATAACATCCAGTATGATAAAGGTACTTTTGGATCAACCAGTGACTGTTGGTATTGTTCAGTAGTTGATGACTGAACAATGAAAAATGATCAGAACAATGTTTGTTTAAGAAAATAAACAAAATGAACCAGATGACAAGTCAGAGAAATATCAGGTAGAAAATGGAAATGGGGAATATGCAGAAGTCCCAGACCAAATGGATGGAAAGTTGGTAGGACTGGATCAAAAAAGAACCCAATTGAAGGCAGCAAATAGTCACGTGGAAATGAAAATGGCCTCCATCCTAGGGTTTGGAGATTTGGAGAACTACCTGGATAGGGTGCCAATGGAGCTGAGACTTTTAGCTTTGAGACTTCAGTCCTGGCCTTTCTTCAGTTTCAGCAGAGAGAAAGAACTCTGTATATGATCTGGAGTGAACTTATAGAGAATGTTGTTATTAAAGCTATGGTATTACCTCTGGAAAAAGACTGGAAAAATGAAAACGAAAGGTTCCAAAGGACGAGATTGGGATACGATTGTAATCACAACAGGAAACAGAATATAGCAGGAAAGGAGGTGAACGTATGGAACGGTACATGAATAAGTGGGCATGTTGTTGTTGTTTAGTCATTTAGTCGTGTCTGACTCTTCATGACCCCATGGACCAGAGCACGCCAGGCACTTCTGTCCTCCACTGCCTCCCGCAGTTTGATCAAACTCATGCTGGTAGCTTCAAGAACACCATCCAACCATCTCATCCTCTGTCGTCCCCTTCTCCTTGTGCCCTCCATCTTTCCCAACGTCAGGGTCTTTTCCAGGGAGTCTTCTCTTCTCATGAGGTGGCCCAAGTATTGGAGCCTCAGCTTCACAATCTGTCCTTCCAGTGAGCACTCAGGGCTGATTTCCTTAAGAATGGATAGGTTTGATCTTCTTGCAGTCCATGGGACTCTCAAGAGTCTCCTCCAGCACCATAATTCAAAAGCATCAATTCTTCGGCGATCAGCCTTCTTTATGGTCCAGCTCTCACTTCCATACATCACTACTGGGAAAACCATAGCTTTTACTATACGGACCTTTGTTGGCAAGGTGATGTCTCTACTTTTTAAGATGCTGTCTAGGTTTGTCATTGCTTTTCTCCCAAGAAGCAGGCGTCTTTTAATTTCGTGACTGCTGTCACCATCTGCAGTGATCGTGGAGCCCAAGAAAGTCAAATCTCTCACTGCCTCCATTTCTTCCCCTTCTATTTGCCAGGAAGTGATGGGACCAGTGGCCATGATCTTTGCTTTTTTGATGTTGAGCTTCAGACCATATTTTGCGCTTTCCTCTTTCACCCTCAATAAAAGGTTCTTTAATTCCTCCTCACTTTCTGCCATCAAGGTTGTGTCATCTGCATATCTGAGGTTGTTGATATTTCTTCCGGCAATCTTAATTCCGGTTTCGGATTCATCCAGCCCAGCCTTTCGCATGATGAATTCTGCATATAAGTTAAATAAGCAGGGAGACATTATACAGCCTCGTCGTACTCCTTTCCCAATTTTGAACCAATCAGTTGTTCCATATCCAGTTCTAACTGTAGCTTCTTGTCCCACATAGAGATTTCTCAGGAGACAGATGAGGTGATCAGGCACTCCCATTTCTTTAAGAACTTGCCATAGTTTGCTGTGGTCGACACAGTCAAAGGCTTTTGCATAGTCAATTAAGCAGAAGTAGATGTCTTTCTGGAACTCTCTAGCTTTCTCCATAATCCAGCGCATGTTTGCAATTTGGTCTCTGATTCCTCTGCCTCTTCTAAATCCAGCTTGCACTTCTGGGAGTTCTTGATCCACATACTGCTTGAGCCTTCCTTGTAGAATTTTAAGCATAACCTTGCTAGCATGTGAAATGAGTGCAATTGTGCGGTAGTTGGAGCATTTTTTGGCACTGCCCTTCTTTGGGATTGGGATGTAGACTGATCGTCTCCAATCCTCTGGCCACTGCTGAGTTTTCCAAACTTGCTGGCATATTGAGTGTAGCACCTTAACAGCATCATCTTTTAAAATTTTAAATAGTTCAGCTGGAATACCATCACTTCCACTGGCCTTGTTATTTGCAGTGCTTTCTAAGGCCCATTTGACTTCACTTTCCAGGATGTCTGGCTCAAGGTCAGCAACCACACTACCTGGGGTGTACGAGACATCCATATCTTTCTGGTATAATTCCTCTGTGTATTCTTGCCACCTCTTCTTGATGTCTTCTGCTTCTGTTAGGTCCTTACCACTTTTGTCCTTTATTATGGTAATCTTTGTACGAAATGTTCCTTTCATATTTCCGATTTTCTTGAACAGATCTCTGGTTCTTCCCATTCTGTTGTTTCCCTCTATTTCTTTGCATTGCTCATTTAAGAAGGCCTTCTTGTCTCTCCTTGCTATTCTTTGGAAATCTGCATTCAATTTCCTGTATCTTTCACTATCTCCCTCGCATTTTGCTTGCCTTCTCTCCTCCGCTATTTGTAAGGCCTCGTTGGACAGCCACTTTGCTTTCTTGCATTTCTTTTTCATTGGGATGGTTTTCGTTGCTGTCTCTTGTATAATGTTGTGAGCCTCCATCCATAGTTATTCAGGCACTCTGTCCAGCAAATCTAAATCCTTAAACCTGTTCCTCACTTCCACTGTGTATTCATAAGGGATTTGGTTTAGATTGTATCTTACCGGCCCAGAGGTTTTTCCTACTTTCTTCAGTTTAAGCTTGAATTTTGCTATAAGAAGCTGATGATCTGAGCCACAGTCAGCTCCAGGTCTTGTTTTTGCTGACTGTATAGAGCTTCTCCATCTTTGGCTGCAGAGAATATAATCAATCTGATTTCGATGTTGCCCATCCGGTGATGTCCATGTGTAGAGTCGTCTCTTGTGTTGTTGGAAAAGCGTGTTTGTGATGACCAGCTTGTTCTCTTGACAGAACTCTATTAGCCTTTGCCCTGCTTCGTTTTGATCTCCAAGGCCAAACTTGCCAGTTGTTCCTTTTATCTCTTGATTCCCTACTTTAGCATTCCAATCCCCTATAATGAGAAGAACATCCTTCTTTGGTGTCACTTCTATAAGGTCTTGTAAGTCTTCATAGAACTGGTCAATTTCAGTTTCTTCAGCACCAGTAGTTGGTGCATAAACTTGGATTACTGTGATGTTAAAAGGTCTGCCTTGGATTCGTATCGAGATCATTCTATCATTTTTGAGATTGCATCCCAGTACAGGTTTCGCCACTCTTTTCTTGACTATGAGGGCCACTCCATTTCTTTTACGGGTTTCTTGCCCACAGTAGTAGATATGATAGTCATCCGAACTGAATTCGCCCATTCCCGTCCATTTCAGTTCACTGATTCCCAGGATGTCAATATTTATTCTTGCCATCTCATTTTTGACCACATCCAACTTACCCAGATTCATGGTTCTTACATTCCAGGTTCCTATGCAATATTTTTCTTTACAGCATTGGACTTTCCTTTCGCTTCCATGCATATCCGCAACTGAGCGTCCTTTCGGCTTTGGCCCAGCCGCTTCATCAGCTCTGGATCTACTTGTACTTGCCCTCCGCTCTTCCCCAGTAGCATGTTGGACGCCTTCCGACCTGAGGGGCTCATCTTCCAGCGTCATAACTTTTATATGCCTGTTGTCTTTGTCCATGGAGTTTTCTTGGCAGGGATACTGGAGTGGCTTGCCGGTTCCTGCTCCAGGTGGATCACGTTTGGTCAAAACTCTCCACTATGACCTGTTCATCTTGGGTGCCCTGCTCGGCATAGTTCATAGCTTCTCTGAGTTATTCAAGCCCCTTTGCCACGGCAAGGCAGTGATCCATGAAGGGGAAGTGGGCATATAATAAGAAATAAAAATGGAATATTGGTCGTGTGTGTGATCACAGTGAAGAGGCTTTAATATAGTGGTGCCCACCCTGTCGAACGCCCTCCCACCAGATGTCAAAGAAATAAACAACTATATGACATTTAGAAGACATCTGAAGGCAGCCCTGTTTAGGGAAGTTTTTCACGACTGATGTTTTAATGTATTTTTAACCTTCTGTTGGAAGCCGCCCAGAGTGGCTAGGGAAACCCAGCCAGATGGGTGGTGTAGAAATAAATTATTATTATTATTATTATTATTATTAGGACAAGGACAGAAAAAAATAGTATTATTCAATATGGAGTAATAATTGTGGGAACTAACAGAGTAAAATTAAAAGACAAAATATGGTTAACATTTATCAATAATAACTGTTGGACTTTTCGTGGGAAAGGAAATGAATGATCTAGATCAGGGGTCAGCAAACTTTTTCAGCAGGGGGCCGGTCCACTGTCCCTCAGACAGTGGGGGGCCGGACTATATTTTGGAAAAAAAAAAAGGTCACATTCTACTCATTTAAAAACATGCTGATTCCCGGACCGTCCGTGGGCCGGATTTAGAAGGCAATTGGGCCAGATCCGGCCCCCAGACCTTAGTTTGCCTACCCATGATCTAGAGAAATTTTAACCCAAAAGAAATATTGTTCAACAGAATGTGGAGGAGATGAATGCTCACATGAATTGAAACTTTTAAACCACCATATTTTCTTTCCTTATGTAAACAGTAGGTGGAAAATAGGATGCTCCCCTTCTGTATTTTCTTCTAATGATTTTTCTTCTTCTATCTTTTAATTTTATTTCCCTTTCTTTCTTTCTTTCTTTCTTTCTTTCTCTTCCTTTTCATCCCTCTATTATTTCTATTTGTCTGTGATGTTTTCTTTTTCTTTGCTCTTGCTTTTATTCTCTACTCTGGGTTAGCAAAGAGACTACATGCAGATGAAGGTGATGGATGGTTGGTAGAGGACTCTGTGTGAGAGGCAGGGAAGGGAAGATCTCCCTGGGTGTGGGGGTGAGAGAAGAAAGGGAAGCTCCCAGGTGAGCGCTGGGAGGGTTCACCTCTCTCTGTGTAGGATAAGAGTTAAGATCTACCTATAAGAGAGGACTTTGCATTTTTCTCTTTCTCTTTCTTATGTTTTTATCTTTGTTTAGATTAGTTTGCTTTTTATTGTAGTGTATTATGAAAAGTCTCAACAAAACTGTCCAAAAGAAAAAACAAGAATGGTGGGTAGGTGGAGATCTAGTAAGATCCCCTTGGGAGGTTTCCATGAACCAATTCTCATTGGCCATCTAAAATCCTGCCACATCTGCATAGCCACACCCATCTCTTGGACACACAGTGTGACCAAGCACAAAGTGAGTTCTTGTATATATGATAATTGCCTGTATCATTAGAGCAATTAGATAAAGCCTATTTGCCATTCTTATTCATCGCAACCCCTTGAAGTAGGTTAGGCTAGGAGGCAGGGTGTTGCCAGAGGCTGTCCAGCAAACCTTGTTAGGGGCTCACCTAAAGCAGGCTGGATTGGGATTATCTGCTTGGTGACACTGGCTGCCAGGAAAAGCAACAGTGGAACAAGATTTGCACACTGGTGTTTTAATGAAATGTGTTTTTTCAAGTCTCAGTTGTTTCACTCTTGGGAGTCATCATTACAACACTCAAACAAAAGATGTACTGTGTGTTCATTTTACTAACTGGAGTGGATTCTGCTTCACAGCCAAAGTGTGTGTGTGTGTGTGTGTGTGTGTGTGTGTGTGTGTGTGTGTAAGAGAGAAAGAGAGAAATATTCTGACAATGAAGTGGTCAAAAGTGAAGCAGAGTGTTTCATCTAATGACTGTATTAATTATCTGAGCATAACACCCAATTTATTTAAAATTGTTTATCTTGAAAAACAAGATCGCCAGGGGAGCTGCGAATTCCCTTTGCATTCTTGTTTCCAGTGGCAATCTGCTAACAGCAGCAAATTGCATTCAAATTACATATCAGCCAATATTAGTATTAATTGTAAACTAACTTCAGTTCACTTAATTGTGGGTATAATGAAGTATTACAATTAGCCATAATATATTATTTAACTAAGAAATATCAATATTATTTAGAGCAGGTGCCAGTTACAGCAGGCCATGCAAATACGGAGGGGGAGGGGGGAGCATATCAATTAGGCATCTCATTTCAGCAAGTGCTAAATGGTGCTGGTTGTCTGAACTCCTGAGTGTTTTGTCTCTCTTCAATTCAGACCAAGCAACTTGCAATTTTGTTGTGAGGTAAAGAAAAGAGCCAAAACAAATATTTGTTCAGGAAGCTCAGTTTACTCTTCAATAAAGCAACACAAGGAAGAATGTTTTAAAATAAATATCCTAAATTTTAAGCTCTGAAATATATATAATATTTCATAAAATTCATATAGCACTTGATAGTAAAAAAAACCCCTGAAGAGATTTACAAAAATAATAAAATAATAAAATTATGAGTAAAAATGGTTTAAAACTGCTTTTAATTAAAAAATTTAAAAATGTTTGCAGCAGGTGCCCAAAAGAGGACAATGAAAGTGCCTGCCTGGAGTCAATAAGCAGGGAGTTCCAAAGTGTGCATACTGTCACACTAAAAGACCAATACGGAACAGGTATTATGTGATAATAAATAACAAAGATGGAAGATGGAAAAATCTTTTTTAATAATTCCAGTGGCACCTTTAAGATCAACTAATTATAAGCTTTCAAGGTATGAGCTTTCGTGTGTAATACACACTTTGTCAGATACTCTGAAGGTGTGATGTGGCATCTGTAACTTGGTCCCAAGTTGTTCAGGGCTTTATATACTAATAGTAACACCTTTGAACTTGGGCATTGTGTTTTGCTCTGTTTTAACCTTTGGTGGCTTCACAATGTGAAGCAGCCTATTTCTTTAATCGGCTAATAAAACTAAAGCTGGAGCACATATCCTCCAAGTGTCCCGATTTTTCAAGGACAGTCCTGGAATTACAAAAGCCATCCTGGCTTCTGATTGGCTCCTGGAATGTCTCTGTTTCCCCCACCAGCACCACCGGCCCTGAGCTAAGGGAGGAGGATGAGACGGCGCTTGTCCCAAGTGATGGTGGTGGTGGCAGTGGCTGCTGCGAGGGGCTTCTCCATGGCCGCCACCAGCCTCCTCCCTTGGGCAGCTTGTAGCGGCTGCTGGAGAGTGGGCGAGCGGGGAGAGACTGCTGCCCCTGCCGTGGCCCAGGGGACCCCTGGCTCTGAGGGGCAGGCAGAGGCCAGGGCTGCCCTGGGCGGGAAGAAAGGTAGCAGAGTGCAAGGAGTCTGGATTTAATATTTTGAAAAATGTTTTGTGTGCCCGTGTCTAATCTTGCCCTTTAAAAAAATGTATTTATTCGTGTGTTTTTCTTTTTGAAAATCTACCAAAGAATAAAATAAAATTGGGATTAAAGGGTTTTCTCAGAACGGTGGAGGGTATGTATGCTGTGTCCCGTCGGTGTAGCCATAGTGAAAATGCTCTCTTTTTTGGGGGGGTGACAAAATGGGGAGTCAAGGAGGATCAGTTGGGGGGAGTGAGAAATGTTACCCTATTTTCTCTGAGAAATGTTGGAGGATATGGGAGCATTCTAATAAAAAGTACCTTCCTCCAACTCAGGAATGAGCTGTCTTCTGCAACTGATGGAGTACACAGAAATGGCAAAACTTACTGGAAGAATAAGAAATCAAGAGCGACTTTTTAAAACAGAATGGGGAAATTTTTTTATTATTTGAAGATATATTGTAAGCAAATTAAAACATTAGCAGGATTGATATAAACACGTGCAGTAAGAGATAATTAAAGGGGAAGATAAGGGGAAATTAGTAAATAGTTTTCAGTTGGATATGCAGTAATAAAAAGATATGAATTAAGTAACCGCAGAAAGGAGGGGAGAGAAGTTGAATGCAAATTGAATTTGCAAAGATTTTGCATTTTTTGTTGTTGTTTTTAAAATAAAATGTGAACATTTATATCTATCTATCTATCTATCTATTCAGCAACTGTGGGTGAGCAGCTAGATCCTTCTCCCCTGCCCCTGCCCCACGACCGTACTGCAGTCTGAAATACCCATTTGCAATGCATGCTTTAAATGGAATCCAGAATTATGTCATCAATGTAATGCCTTTAACTCTTATCACATTTCATACTTGACCAGAATTTGACGCTTGTGTCAAATCTTGAATTGTCTCTATGTTCAATATCCAGGTCATTAAGCAGCCATTTATATTGTGCAAATATTCATCCGGTTTTAATTCTGCTTTGTGCCATAGTGTACCTGGGTAATTCTTGAATGAGTCCAAATAGTCAGGGAGCTCATAGTGAGCAAGATGATATCGCGATGCTATGTAACCAATAAGATTTGGATATGTGATGAGATCGTTGAAGACAACGTAGAGTGAAAGGACAGCTTCCAGGGTTGCAATTGATCCCACCCAGGCAGGGATCACACAATGAATGGGCTGATGTTACAATGTGTGGTAGCCCATCAGGCTTAACTGTGAGATGATGTCACCAAGGGCAAGTGAGGTCAACTGAGAGTAAGAGCAGGAGAAGGCAACACAAGTTGCCACAAACAGAGGCTCCAAAAATCACATCCTAGAATGGAAGTGTCCTTTGACTGCTGAAAATGTTTGCAAAAAAGAGATAAATTTTGGCTCAGGCTACCTGGCTAAGTGGAAACCCTGGTTAGCTTTACCCATGGTCAGTGGCGTAGCGTGGGGGGTGCAGGGGGGCCGGCCGCACCGGGCACAACATATGGGGTTAGGGTTAGGGTGCGCAAATCCACGCGTTAGGGGGCACAAATTACTTGCCTTGCCCCGGGTGCTGACAACCCATGCTACGCCACTGCCCATGGTTAATTTTACAACTAAGTCCTGCTTCATTCATCATGAGGGAAGAAGGGGTGTGGCAAGAAGAATCCATGCTCCAGAAGGGAAGGGTGTGCAAAGGGAGTGTTCCTGATTGTCTGAGCGTTCAGTTTGGCATTTGGGAACAGGACTTGCACACAATGAATCCAAAGATTCCTGTGGCAGCTTAATGGTTAGCATTACTGTACAAGCGCACCTCCCATAAAGGCAGAATTGCTTGGTGCAATTAAGGAGCTAATCTTAAAGGGCTACTGCCTTTGCTGTAAACAAACTTTCACAAATATAACCCCTCTGGAAGAAGCAGCCCAAACAGCAGAAGCAGAAATGAGTCTTAGATTAGAGAGAGGAAGCCCGGAATGAGGAGCAAGTACAGAGCAAAGCAGTCTGCGTTCAGGTTTCAGCCACAGAGAGGGCCCACAGTGATGGAACTTTTCCTGGTGCACATTTAAGATCATTTCTGCACACTACAATTATGTGCCTAATTAAAATTAAGAAATTAGAACACAGTTAAAAGGAGTAATATTTTGCTCACAGCTAATTTCATTAAAGTATTAATGAACAGGACTCATTTTATGGCTGGAGGGCAACTATTTTCTGCAAAGTGCCTCCATGCTCGCTAATTTATTCATGCATGAAAAACAACCCAATGAGAAATGAGCGAGCCGGGAACTTCTGGTCCTAATTAAAATATTTAAAACACCACGTCTATTCTGTTTCCATCTAGTCAAATACCTAAGCTAGGAGCCAGCATGAAGCCAATTAACATGGAACAAGCAAACACACAACACCCACAGATCCTGATTAAAGTGCGAATTATCGTACCATACGATATATTGTTGAGCACATGTATGTAAATGTTTAATTAACCCATGTCTAAATCACTGCAATAGTCAAGAAAGAATACTTTAATCCCTGAAAATAGAGGCAATGTAACAGCGTGCCACAATCGTTTTTATTTACTGCTTGCACCTTGACTCAAGACATCATTTGGAGTTCTCCTGCAAAGCCCCACTGAAGTTTGGTATGGGGGGGGAGAATTGTGAGGGGGAGGAGAGAGGGAGAAGAAGGATTTTCCTCTGAGCTCTGCAGACAACAGTGAAATTGCTGGATGCCAGAGGCATGAGAGAGATATTCGGTGTTGGATTTGCCTCTGGTAACACAATATTTTTCATTAATAATTGAAGTCTAGGCCTAAAACCCATTTGTCTATTTTGGACACCAGAAACACAAACTCAAAAATGCTTCTCATGATCCACCAAAGAGGGTGTGTGTGTGTGTGTGTGTGTGTGTGAGAGAGAGAGAGAGAGAGAGAGAGAGAGAGAGAGAGGCGGGTGGAGCACTCCAGGGACGTTCATCTTCAGGAAAAAGGAAGAAATCCTGAAAAGAACTCTACTTGCAGACTTGCTAATTTAGCAAAAACTAGGATCAGAACCCCACCCCCTCTAAACTTTACTTCACACACAGATGATAAAACCCTCAAGTTCAAGGAGACTTCAAAGAGATGCAGCTTTTTCCTTGGTTTGTACTGATGTGGGTCTTTCTGTTTTTCTTACATGGGATTCAAATCTTGACTGTGACATCATCATTATTATCATTATTTCATATATTTTTAAAAAACAACAACAATAATCTGACATTTCAGGTTTTATAATAAATCAGTCAACCTCAGACTCTCCCTCCCTCCATGGTTTCCTCAAAATTTCAAGTTGTTCTGCACATTATAGTTACTCCGTGCCTTCGCTTCTACAAAAACCAAACCCTTTATTATCCTTTCCAGTTCTGTTCTCAGTCAAATCCTATTTGTGTCTTAACATGTTTACAGTGAGTTTTTAAATTATCTACAAAATAATCTTCCAATCCCCCTTAAAGTCAATCTCTCTTTTATCTCTAATTTTACAAGTCAAACTAGCCAATTCTGCATATTTGTCAATTTCAACTGCCACTCCTCTGCCATTGTTGTGTAAATAAATAGATTTTTCTGGGGGGTTGGGGGGGTATCTGTTCCTGTTATCCCTGATAAAAAGGCTTCTGGTCTTCTGAGGTGAGTTACCTTAAATATTTTTTCTTGATGTGGGTCTTTCCATTTGAAAAAGCGTTTTGTTTTGCAAGAAATCTCGTTCTCCATAGTATACTTCCTCCGTTCTCTTGCTGCTTCCCTTATTATCCTCAGAGAAGAGTGAGAGAGACCTGAAACTCTTTGGTGGTGGTGAGGAGATTTCTGGCTGGTTGACCTTGACTGTTCTCCAAGTAAGCTGTCAAAAAGGGGAAATCAAATTTGGTACCAGAGGGCTAAAAACTCCAACTTAAAGACTCCACACAGTGTGCTGCCAATACATTCACTCACACACCTTCAGAAATTATTCCAAAAATCAGTTTCATCAAAGCTTACATCTGAACCCCACAGCAGAGGCCATCAACATGTAGATTCAGTTTATATGAGTTTCAAGGCAGGGTGAAAAGGGAGGAAGAGGTGGCAGAAAGGAAAGAGAAAGAAAGAAAGAAAGAAAGAAAGAAAGAAAGAAAGCTCCCTTTCCCCCAATTATTGGCTCTGACAATGATATATATTCATTTATACCCTGCCTCTGTCACTGACTGGACTCAAGAGTACCCCCAAGGGGATGATCACATATTCTTTTCCTGTGTAGCCCAACCTCTACTTCCAGTGTTTCCCCCGCTAAATCAGACTATTATATTATATAATAATATAATAATATTATATATCATATTGCTGTTTATTTACAGCAATTGTACCCCATCCTTTAGCAGTAAAGACTCTCAGAGCAGCTTACAAAAAACCGTTAAATCTTAGACTTTTAAGTTCTTCTAGCCAGGGACCCATCCTGTGTTGGGCATAATGCACACTGATCATCACAAGTCTACTAGAAGTTGGAAAACCACCACAGGATTCTGTAAATCACATAAAACCATTGTTATTTTAAGGAGGTTTTAGGTGGTATACAACAATGCTCCTTCATGTCTAAAAACCCTGTGGGCCCTGCACACTTTAAAGGATGAATTCTGTTCATTCCATAAAATATTACTTCTCTTGGCTCTTGTTTTGTGCTGAGATGGTATTGTGTGGGCAATTTAAACTTTAAGATAGGCTTTTGTGGTGTATCATGGTGACACCTGCTGTAGGTGGTATCTGCTAGTCTTTGAGCTATTTAGAAGAACATAAGAACAGCCTGCTAGTTCAGCATCCTTTTCCCACAGGGGCCAACCAGAATCCCATATCAGCATATCAGCATATCAGGATATCAGCAACCAGAGCTGAGCTCAAGAGCACTCCTCTTCCCTGTGGCTTCCAGCAACTGGCATTTAGAAACAATAATGCCTCCAACTGCGGAGGCAGAGCAGAGCCATCATGGCTAGTAGTCATTGATAGTCCTCTCCTCCATGAATTTGTCTAATCATCTTTTAAAGCCATCAAAGTTGGTGGCTATCACTGCTCTCCATGGCAGCGAGTGCCATATTTTGCTGTGTGAAGAAGTACTTTATTTTATCTGTCCTGAATCTTCCAAAATTCTGCTTCAGTGAATGTCCAAGAGTTCTAGTGTTTTCAGTTTATTGTGTTTTAGCAAACAGCCATTACACACAGAAAAATAACAATAACAACAATACCAAAAATAGGAATGAGAAGGACCCCCTTGTTGTTATATGCGGATGACGCGGCCATCATCTCACGTTCCAGACCAGGTTTGAAATATCTGCTGAGGAAGTTTTCTGATTACTATTCTGGAAATGGTTTATCCATTAATTATGAAAAATCTAAAATTTTAGTATTCAAAAGAAGCATCTCCCGGTCTAAATGGGTGCTGGATGGCCATAACCTTGAACAGATTAAATACTTCAGTTATCTAGGGCTCACGTTCCATCATACAAGATCTTGGAAGCACCACTGGCAAACCTCCCTTCAAAAGGCGGAGATCACAAAGCTAGCCATACTCAGATTCTTTTTCACAAAGCGTGGCAAGTATGTTCCAGCAGCCTTAAGGGTTTTCAACGCAAAATCCGTTTCTCAACTCCTGTACGCTGCAAATGTCTGGCATAATGGGGACCTGCCTAAGCTAGATGGCTTTCAGGCAAAATTTCTGCAGTCTCTGCTGCAGGTACCCAACTGTGTCCCCAACTCCATACTTCTGTTAGAAGCTGGTCAATGCCCTATTTCAACTAAAGAGTGGTGGGCTGCCCTAAAACACGGGCTCAGGATTGTAGTGTTTGATCTAGGGAAGGGTTTGTACCAACACCTGACCAATGAGGAATTTGTCAGCATATGGCAGAAAACCATGGCTAGAAAAGCCACCTCTATCGCTCTGTCACCCTCTCAACTTTATTACCGGGGTTATGAAGGAGCCCTAAAGATGTTAAAGCAAAGATTATGGGATAATACACACAGTGACTTGCAATCTCGATCACACGCAGTCTGTAATCCACTGGCAGTAGGAGTACAATACAGTGGTACCTCGGGTTAAGTACTTAATTCATTCCGGAGGTCCATTCTTAACCTGAAACTGTTCTTAACCTGAAGCACCGCTTTAGCTAATGGGGCCTCCTGCTGCTGCCACGCCGCCGGAGCACGATTTCTGTTCTTATCCTGAAGCAAAGTTCTTAACCCAAGGTACTATTTCTGGGTTAGCGGAGTCTGTAACCTGAAGCATATGTAACCTGAAGCGTATGTAACCCGAGGTACCACTGTATGGGCATGTCTTTAAGTTAACACTTTACATTAAAAACCTGACAGTACCAAATTATCGAAGGTTATTCACCAAAGCCAGACTAAACGTCTTTCCTTCTGCAGTGTTGGAGTGTTGGATGGCAGGTTGAGAGGAGTTCCCTACCAGGACAGACTTTGCTCATGTGCTCAAGACAACGATTCTATAAAACATATTTTGCTGCACTGTGCGAAATATGAGCAAGCCAGGGCTGAACTGATATTACCCTTGCTGGTACCTTTCCCGGGAAAATCAGAGGCTCACTATGTCAGGTTCCTATTGGAAGACTGGACAAACGCTAGAACATTAGCAGTGGCTAAGTTTTTATCAGTGGTTGCAAGAACCAATGATCCCTATCTTTAAGTCTGAACAAAATGCTTGTTTAACCTGGAGGTAGGCTGTCTGAATTGTGCATTGCTTTGTAACGATTTGTTGGGTCTCTGGACCATAATAAAGATTGATTGATTGATTGAACAACAAAACTGCTTAGGGTTTCCAACAATAACTTTCATTGGGTGATTTTCCTAAAAAGAAGCTCAACAACTTTCCTAAGAAGTTCAACAACTTTTTTGTCCAGGTGTTTACTTCTTCAAATATGGCAATCCTAATACTGCTACTAATAGTGGTTTACATTTCCCATACTTGCTTTAAATTTTGTTACACAAATTTGTAGAGGCCTAGTGACAAATTTGAATGTTCTGAAGGATATATACTTCTCAACATCAGGAGCTCTCAACAACAAACTCAAGCACGCAGCACTCCCCACTTCCCTTTTACTGGGAGAAAGACATTGCCTTGAGAGGGCTTTCATACAATCTGGTGCTGGCATGGAGTCCCCAGTTCACATGTTGTTTGGGGCATGTGACAGAGTGGAGGGGCACCTGCCCACTCCTCCACTGCACGAAGGTTGCCTCTGGTGACATACAAACTGGGGTCTCAATGGCTGCTGTCGAGACCACAGTGCAATCTTCCCATTCATCTGATCCAGGGAAAGTTTTCTGAATGCTCTAATGCTCCAGAGAACTCGGGAAGCAACGCTACATGGCTGGAAGATACAGACATGTAGAGCAAGGGAGCTCCGAGACTCAGAAATGGGAATATGCAAGTCAGATGAAGAAATGAAAGACAGGAGGGGGGAAAACTTGGTGAGCTCTCAGGAGCTCCTAGAATGAAATCCAAGGCAGAGGAAACGACAAAGGCAAGAAGTTATCTGGGAACAGAGGAGGAGGAGGAGGAGGGCAAAGTTAGAGACGCAGCAGGAAAGAACAGAGGGATGTGAATGAGGTGGAAAAGTTTCGGGGAAGCAGAGAAATGTTTGCAAGGAGAGCAAAAGCAGGTAGCAATAGGAGCTGGAAATGCAAGCTGTTGTGGAGCTAGAAGAGAAGAGCACAGTGAATATCCAAAAGGGTAAGAGCAAAGCTCAGACACAGTGAGGCAGAAGCCAAGTGACTCTTTCAGGAGGAAGGGCCACACCTCACTGGCAGAGCATCTTTTTGGATGCAGAAGGTGCAAGGTTCAATCCCTGACAACATCTCCAGGTAGGGTTGGGAGAGAGTCCCTGCTCGGATTGTTCCTCTGTCTCTCCCAAGGCTAGAAGAGTGCTCTCTCTGAACAGCCACCAACTACCAAACCTCTGCAGTCCAGAGCAGTCTTGCCCCCTTTTCTTTGTGTGTGCTACCTTGTCCAGGAAGAGGCATTCTTGAGTCATTTCCATTCTACCTGTTCTTTTTAAACTAAGGTTATGTTGTATTGTAGGGGCGGTTTGACTGGGACCCTGCAATCCCATAGACCCTGGAAGGGTGCCACAGGAGCCCTAGCATGCACTAAGCCCCCTATCCCGGGGGGGGGGGAGAGGTGAGGCAGAAGCCTTCCCTTAGAGAGGGAGATCCAACATTGCATGCCTCCTCTGATTGGTTCTGGAAATATCTGCAGTCAGGTCCTGCCCAATGTCAGTGAGGGCTAAAGCCAGACATTCCAGAAGCATCTCTCTCATTCCTCTGCACACACCAGAAAGGGGGGTCAACCTGTGCCAGCCTTTGTAAACACATCTAACACCTCACCTCTGCATGAGTTAGATGTGGCCGTTCCTCTACCTTTGTCTCGCTCCTCTCTGGGACTGAAGCCTAAAGAACTGTTTTACAGAATATCTATACTTAAATCCTGCTTGTTTTTATTATTGGTTCTTAGCCGCCCTGAGCCCAGTCTTGGCTGGGGAGGGCGGGGTATAAATAAATAAATAAATATATTATTATTATTATTATTATTATTATTATTATTATGTATTTATTTATTTATTTATAGGCCCAACAGGTTCTCAAAGCAGCTTACAAAATATTCCCAAAGGAAAATCTCACTCAGATCTTTTTTTTAAAAAACCTCAAGTTTATTAAAGGTTTTAATAAACCTTTAATATATTATACTTATATAATTATATATAATATATAATACAATAATAACCAAACAAAGCTAATATTGAAAGAGAACAAAAGAAAAAAAGAAAAAAGAAAAGGAGAGAGAGAGAGAGAGAGAGAGAGAGAGAGAGAGAGAGAAATGACCAAGCACACAAATACAAAATTTTATTGGCTATCAACCTTCTATCTTAATCTTCAGCTCCCATCTTTCTCAGTCCCAACCCTGAGAAAAACCACTCTGTTCTGTCTCTCTCACAGGGATTCCTTCTATCAATCTTCTCTCTGTGTGTATCTTCATATCATATCATTCATATCATACTTACAAGTAATACTATTTAACATCAATTCAAAACTATCAAAAACTATGTACAAAGAAACAAAGAAGAAAAAGGAAGTATTTCCACTCTTCTATCTGCCAATTATATATAATACAGTTATTTCCAGTATTTGGCATATTCATTCCAAAATGACTCCTAGCTGTATGTGGTATACAGCTTTTTGGCACCCGGTAATGGTATTTCTTCAAATTTCCTTCGCAGGCTTCTGACATCTCCAATTCTGAACACAATCAGTCTAATATGACTTTTTCTTTATTGCTATTTTTGAATGTCCCAAAATATTTTTTTCTTCAGTTTCTTGTGAGATATTCATTTTGTGGATTCCAGTCCATCTCAATAAAATGAAAGTCCACATTTATTTGCCTGTTGCTTAACCTCATGCTTTCCTCTCCTGCTTTTATATTTTTTTCATCTCCTTTCAGGAGATAGGCAGGATTTTCATCCATCTTCTCTTCAGGAATATTTTGAAGTGAGTAATCTTTTTTTTATTTTTAATGATTTTCAGCTCTGCTTTTGCAACTTTCCCCAGGAACTTTCCAAACACGTGGGGGAAATCTCACTCAGATCTAACGGAGTACAAAGATTATTGCACAGCCCATCCTGCACCAAATGGTCTATGGCAGGTTTTAAGAACATAGCAACTAAAAACAAGATGGAATTAAAATCACGGAATTAAAATCACAGAACCAACCAATAGCAAAGCTAACAGAGCAGCTGCCAAGACAACCTCATAAGTGGGCCTTCCTTATCTGAGTTGCAGGCAGCATGTTTAGTACCAGAGTCAGCTCCCTCAAGAAAAGAAAGTTCTTGAGATTTGGGCAGCTTCATCTCTCGTAAGGAGATACATGTACAGAAGAAGGCTTCTGTACTAGTATCACTGCTGGATTGGGAGCCATGTGCATAAACTGGATGTCCAGCTGTAGAGTTGGAAGGTACCCAAGGGTCATCTAGTCCAACCCCATGCAATGCAGGAATCTCAGCCAAAGCATCAATGACAGAGAGCCATCCAAGCTCTGCTTAAAAAGCTCCAATGAAGGAGAGTCCACAACCTTCTGAGGGAGTCCAATCCACAGTCAAACAGCTCTTACTGACAGCAAGTTTTTCCTGATGTTTAGTCAGAATCTCCTTTCTTGTAACTTGAATCCATTGGTTCAAGTCCTATACTCCAGGGCAGGAGAAAACAAGCTTGCTCCATCTTCCCTGTGACAGCCCTTGAAATAATTGAAGATGGCTCTCATCGGAATGCAGATCTGTCTGTCTACACCACATTTCTGTCAGTTGGGTGTCTTGTGCCTCCTGTTAGAACATAACAGCATAAGAAGAGCCTGATGAATCAGGCCAATGACCTGTCTAGTCCAGCATCCTCTTCTCACAGTGGCTGTGAGGTGAAAGGTGGATTGTTGTTGCTGTTGTTGAAATACAAAGAAGTGCTGGTGCTGTAGAGGTTCACAGGCCACAAAATAGGTCTGGAGTGGCTATAGTTATTCAAATGCTGCATGAACCTTCTGACGTTAAGAGCTATTCTACAGTGAAATGAACTCCCTCAAACAGTGATGGACTCTTCCTCATTGGAGTTTTTAAAGCAGAGGTTGGGTGGCTGTCTGTCAAGGATTCTTTAACTGTAATTCCAGCATGGTATGGGGTTAGACTAGATTACCATTGAGGGTCCCTTCCAACCTTATACTGCTAAGATTCTGTGATTCTTTCATGTGCTGAGATGTAACACTTTTTAAAAGACTTCACAGCTAGGGATGGACAAATTTGTAAATGTTGTTCTCCCATTTTTCCAGTCTTACTGTCCAACAGTTTGACTTCACGCCCAAAGATACACTCTTCCATTGTCTCCCAAAAGAGGTGGATGCCAACAAAACCATCAGTTCGTCACATTTCCATATGGTTTGCAATTTGATTTTTTTAAAAAAGTCCTCTGGAAAATTTGTCAGCATTTAAATGCACATGTCACCTAATAGATACATTTTTGTAAGAATTTTTTTCTAATCTTATTTTGACAAATGTGTGTATTTTTTTATTAAAAAATGCACTTAGCCCATGCATTTCGGAGAACTGCACTGCTGAATTCAAAGAAGCGTGCATTTTGAAGGATGGCTGCATTTTGGTTTGTGTTGTAAAAAATAAGGCAGATTTGCAAAGGAAGCCACTTTTCTCCCCCATCCTTAACACTGGTCTCTACAAGGGGGAAATGCTCTTTCCTGATTCTGATATGGTTTATATATGCAGTGTCCAAAATGAGTCTGTGTGGCAAGGCTGCATTTCTCTGCTTGGGTGCGACAGGAGAGTCCAGCCTCTTCAGTCAGCATCCTTCATTTCCATGTAACTAAGTCTGGAAAAAAGGAGGCAAGATTGATAAATGCTGTCCTGCTTTTATGCCTCTTTAGCCAGACAAACACCAGCCCTTCGCATTTACAGTAGCAGCTTATTTTCTTTTTTACAAAAGAAGAATCTTTAAATGTGCTTTCTTAAATATGCAGATGTTCTATTGTCACAGTTCCACCACATAATGAACAGCTTTTAAATATTTAATCAAGCTTGTAAGCCAGCCCCACAGGCTCCCAGCACAGACTGTTGATAGCCAACACTGCTAAATGGCCATTAAGATGCCGAATGTCTCTTTTAAAATGTGCTTAACAAACTGGGAACATTACCTGCAGAGGAATGTGACCCCCTCGCTCCAACACTTGCCGGAGATGGAGGGAAATTAACGTGCTCTTGGCAAGTCCCATTACCAAGATGCCACCATGTGGCATGACACTCTCTGCCTCCAGTGGTGGTGTAATGACATATACTGGCTAGCAGTCGTCATTCCTTATCTGCAAGGGCTAATATATTGCAATAATGATGCTCACTAATTGGATATAGAAAGCAGAAGTGCAGAACAATAGCATTTGTGTATCAGCGAAGATCTTCAGAAAGCCAACAGTTTTCTGGTTGCGTGAACCCTCGGTTCCTCCTCTTTGCCTGCTCCTCCCTCACACTGATGTGCATGTTGCACATAAAACTCACATGTGCCAGACACATGACACTTGATGGGGACAGCTCCCCAACAGGTAGGCTTGGAATCAGGCTCGGGGAGGGGGGTGAATTATTTCTCCCCAAATTATTTCATGCAGTGCATAAATTGTGGAACTCCCACTCCCAGGAGGCAGTGATGAGCACTAACTTGGATGGCTTTAAAAGAGGATTAGACAAAATCATGGCGGATCCTGCTTGGGTCCTGCTTGTGGGTTTCCCATTGGAGCATCTGGTTGGCCACTGTGAGAAGAGGAGGCTTTGGCCTGATCCAGCAGGCTCTTCTTATGTTCTTAAATTCAAAAAGGAGCTTGGTTGATTCAAAGCCTTTTGCCCTTGTCATGGCCCTGATGGAGTCACTGGGAGGCAAACAGGGCTGGATTCCTCCAGGCGCTTCCAGTCCCTCCTTCTCAGCCACCTGCATAACTGCTGACTCGCCTCCATCCTTCCTTCCCTGCCATCCATTTTCATGGCTTGCTGTTCCAGTGGTGGTGGGAGGGAGGGAGATCACCCCCTCTCCCTTCTCTGACACAGTCCAGTGTCAGGAGTACTGCAACATTTATTTTTCAAGTCCCTTGAAATCCAAACAACACCCCAGCCCAAGATTCTGTCCAGCAGCCTCAGCTTTTTGTAGCTGGAGTCAGCCATGGCCCCATCCTCCCAAGCCAGGCAGCAAAAGGCCTGCAAGGCAGGGAACAGGTTTTCCACTACTCACAGCCTGGATTGTGCATGTGTCCCCACATTTATTTATTTATTTTATTTTTTGTATATTATCAATTTTCAAGGGGGTGTTAACCTGGAGGAGCTCCTCCCCTCCCCCCAGGAGTTGCATGCCAAACATCCCAGGTTCAGTCTCCAAATATGGCCAGGAGAGCCCCAGGAGAGCTGTTGACAGTCAGTGTAGAAAATACTGAGTGGAATGGTCCAGGAGTCTGATTTGGCAGCAGGCAGAGGGAAGAAACATTTCCAGAGAAGCTTTTAGCCATGGGACTCCCGGGTGCCACACCATCCTTCCATGAAGTTCCACAATGCACAATCCACTGGGAGTTCAATGGGAGTTGTGCAAGAGAGCCTCCCAGGGCAATGTTGCCCAAGGGTCTGATCTATTTGCCTCTCCCCCAGTTGCTGCTTCTCAACACACTGTAGGTCCAGCTACCGTTAAAACCAAAGGGAAAGAGGTTCCTAGTAAGAGGCTCCAGCCACCATCCTTCATGTGAACTACAGATAAGAATACTTGAACATATGATATATGACTTATGAGGCTCTCTCCTTCAAAACCCAGCTCAGCACAGCAGCAGTACAGAGCTTATTTCCAGCTTCACCTACCTTACAGGGTTGTCGCAAGGACAAAAGTAGAGGGGTGTAAAAAGGGTCTCTGCAGTTTCACAGGTTCATTTGCAGGCTATAAAACAAAGGGGGCTCTTTCATTTTAGGGGCAGGGGAGCAGATTTTCAGGGAGGGCACTTATCTGAGCCCTCAAAGCCCCATCATGCTGGCTTTGATGTAGTGCCATTTTGGGGGCGCGCTGGGGTGTGTTATTTAGATTGAGGAAAATGGGCAGAGCTGATGTAAATTGGGAAAATGCTGCACGGAAGAATCTGACATCCTCTCTCCACCCCTTCTGCTCTGACCCACTTTAGGCCCTCCCAGAACCCCGGGGGGGGGGGCTGTTGGCCATCCATCCAGAAGCCTCTCTCTTCCTGTTGCAGTGGTTGGCTGGAGCCAATGAGAGGAAGGAAGCTCAGGCCAGGTTGCAGTCTTGGATGGACCAGGGATGAGGGAGATGGGATTGTTGATAGGCCTTCTTCTCATAGAAAAAATAGGGCTCAGGAACTTGGTGTTCTCCAGTCACTGTTGAGGAAGGTGTAAAACAAGTTGCAGACTGCGAGAATTAGTTTGACACCAAAAAGATAGAACCTATGCTTTTAGCAGTTCTTACTTTCATCTGTAAGCTGCCTTGAGTTCCATCAGGGGAAAAGGTGCAGTATAAATAAATAAATAAATATACAAAAATAATAATAGAGAGGTCAGCCCAGGAGATTAAATATGCAAAGATAGTTTGGGAATCTAGAGGTCCCTAACTCTGTCTGCTTTAATTCATGCAACCCCCTCCCTTTCTGCAAGCTGAGTTGCACCCAAACTTCCAACATTTCTGTTGTGACATATTCAATATGTGATTATTGTGTGCTGACCTTCACTGCTGCATGGTTTTTGTTTTGTTTTTTGAAAGTATAACAGTAAGAATAAAATTCAGCCTGGGCCAAAGCATTGACAGTACAAAAATCTAAATTTAATCAGCAAGTCTCTGTTTACTTAAAGGCAGCATTGCATTTCAGCATTAAAGAGAAGTCAACAGAAATAGCATCCCCCCAAAAGTCCATTTTTTCTTCACTTCTCCTCACATTAGGTGCTCCTAATGATTCAAGTCAACTTTCAAAGCAAGAAATGGAAGCATGAACTGGAAGCAGCTTCTGTTGCTGTTGCATCTCCTATATATCACAGACCTTTTATGGACAACCTTCCTTCGCTGGGCACAAAAAAGGGCTGGAGGTCTTCACTGCAACTCTCCTCTACGTGGGGTTAGAATTAAACACTAGGAATGTGAAAGGTAAAGGCGAGGAGGGGAGTTAATACACTCCTGGTCGCTGTTTCATCCTACCCTTTCCTCCCTCCCTCGATCTCATGTAGAATTGTGTTTTGTGGCCCACAGCAAATGCTTTCGACTCTCTTTTTAAAGAGACGTCTGGATAGAGATGGATGACACAAGTAATCTACTTATCTTCCTTCCCCATCACCAATAAAAGTGACAGCCTGCCTAATTAGGCCTAATAAAGCCTCAGCCACACGAGTGGCGCAGCAGCGATCTAAGGGAAGGATGGCATTGACCCACAGAAAACAGGTGCCGCCTGGAGGCAGCTCGGGTATTGCTTTATCTCCGACACATTACAGCGAGGGTGCCCGTGCTGTATTCAAATGCAGGGAGCATGTTTTTCTCTTCAATGCTTAGATCAAGAACAAAAAAAAATATCCCTCCTAATAATAAAAAGGCGCTGCCAATGTTTTCCCCCAGCTTCACATTCAAAGCAAGGAGTCATTCTGAGCATTGCACTCCATATTCTATTTTATAATATCACTTAAAGCTATTTCTTTGAATTGCAGACATTTCTTTAAGAAGGAAAAATCAAAAATTCTTCAGAAGGAAATGCTCAGGTTTCCACACACACACGCACATCTCCTTTTTTTCCCAAGCCACCCACCCTCTCCCTCTTATGCTTTGCCATTTCCAAGGAAGGAACTGCAGCGTGTGGGAGGGAGCTGCAAAGAGTCCATGTCTGCAAAAGTCAGTGGCTCCTTAAACAATTATTAGCGCTGAGTGCTTGACACTCTCTGGTTGCCAGCACCCAACTTTAAACAGAGCAGAAAGAAGATGGAAAATAAACAGGCCTCTTAGCAAAATTAACAATTGGCCCTGCAAATTAAAAAACAAAACCACCTCCTGTGTTTTTTGCATTATACCTCTTTTTGTAATAGGAAGGAAACAATATCAGCAGTTGAAATGGAATGCAAAGTGCCCTGTTTCATATGAAAACTATCCAGAGTCAGCCAGTGTTCCATTTTTCTGTATTTTCCAAGGAAACATTCCTACTCATTGGAATCCATCCTGCATACAAGTTTGTGGGTGCCGTGTGGCTAACGTCCAGGAGTTCCTTCGCTCATATTAAAGATGGGGGAGAAGTGTGTTTGGTTCACAATTCAGTGCAAATCTTCTCCATTTGCACTTGGCTAAACAATATACAAGAGCAAATGCTCCTATCCCTCAAAAGTCCCATTTCTCCACATTTTGCAGCCAAAATATGCATACAGAAATTCAGGTGTTAGAGGAAGTGCTATTTTTCTAAAAAAATGTTTAGGAGACTCTCATTTTCCTAATATTGAAATACTGCACCTCAATTGGGCCAAACTTAGATCATAGAATCATAGAATCATAGAATCATAGAGTTGGAAGAGACCACAAGGGCCATCGAGTCCAACCCCCTGCCAAGCAGGAAACACCATCAGAGCACTCCTGACATATGGTTGTCAAGCCTCTGCTTAAAGACCTCCAAAGAAGGAGACTCCACCACACTCCTTGGCAGCAAATTCCACTGTCGAACAGCTCTTACTGTCAGGAAGTTCTTCCTAATGTTTAGGTGGAATCTTCTTTCTTGTAGTTTGGATCCATTGCTCCGTGTCCGCTTCTCTGGAGCAGCAGAAAACAACCTTTCTCCCTCCTCTATGTGACATCCTTTTATATATTTGAACATGGCTATCATATCACCCCTTAACCTCCTCTTCTCCAGGCTAAACATGCCCAGCTCCCTTAGCCGTTCCTCATAAGGCATCGTTTCCAGGCCTTTGACCATTTTGGTTGCCCTCCTCTGGACACGTTCCAGTTTGTCAATGTCCTTCTTGAACTGTGGTGCCCAGAACTGGACACAGTACTCCAGGTGAGGTCTGACCAGAGCAGAATACAGTGGCACTATTACTTCCCTTGATCTAGATGCTATACTCCTATTGATGCAGCCCAGAATTGCATTGGCTTTTTTAGCTGCCGCGTCACACTGTTGGCTCATGTCAAGTTTGTGGTCAACCAAGACTCCTAGATCCTTTTCACATGTACTGCTCTCAAGCCAGGTGTCACCCATCTTGTATTTGTGCCTCTCATTTTTTTTGCCCAAGTGCAATACTTTACATTTCTCCCTGTTAAAATTCATCTTGTTTGTTTTGGCCCAGTTCTCTAATCTGTCAAGGTCGTTTTGAAGTGTGTTCCTGTCCTCTGGGGTGTTAGCCACCCCTCCCAGTTTGGTGTCATCTGCAAATTTGATCAGGATGCCCTTGAGTCCATCATCCAAGTCGTTGATAAAGATGTTGAATAAGACCGGGCCCAAGACAGAACCCTGTGGCACCCCACTAGTCACTCTTCTCCAGGATGAAGAGGAACCATTGATGAGCACCCTTTGGGTTCGGTCAGTCAGCCAGTTACAAATCCACTGAGTGGTAGCATAGTCAAGACCGCATTTTACCAGCTTCTTTACAAGAATATCATGGGGCACCTTGTCAAATGCCTTGCTGAAATCAAGGTAGGCTACATCCACTGCGTTCCCTTCATCTACCAGGCTTGTAATTCTGTCAAAAAACGAGATCAGGTTAGTCTGACATGACTTATTTTTCAGAAATGAATTATTTTTCAATTCACAAAATGTTTAGGGGTCTGCGTACCCCTGCGTCCCCCTCAGAAAAAGCACTGGTTAGAGGAATGTATGGACACAAACATACACATATATTAGTGAAAGCAACATACAGAAATGTATTGCATCATGGGAAACTGCCTGCAAAAATGTATATGAGAAATGCCCATGAAAATGTGTGCAAGTATTTATGCTGTATTCTTCTTTAGAAGAACAAATGAATTGTAAATTGATGGGGGAAATGGGGGTGAAATTAATTTATGTTGGGAAAATGAGAAACTGAGAGAAACGGAAATTAACAGATTTGTCCAACCTACTATATGTAATATTTGTTCAGTTCTACTTAGTATCTTAAAAGTATGCAAAAGTTTTGAGCAACATGTAGCACATGTTGAGGAAGACAGAATGGTCATTCAGACTTCCTTTTGTGCCCTGTTTCTAGGCACAGGTCTGCACTTCCAAGCTCCATGTCTGAGCGCTTTTTTCTGCCCCACGCTTTCCCCGCAAGACCACACACTTCACCACCGAATCAGAGCAAATGGCTATCCATAGAAACCCTGAATTGCCATTTGTTTCCATTCTGTGAGTTTTCCTGGGGAAAGCAATGGGGCAAAAACACTTGGACCATGAGTATAGCCAGGATATATGACGGGAGCAGAACTGAGCTACCTGAGATGCAAATGGTCCGTTAGTTAAGTATATTTTTAAAAATTTACTTGATCTAGGGGGGCAGCTGCCCCCTGCTTCCCCCAGCCGTGCACCGTGGCTTAGGCCACAGAGGGCAGACCTGTGCCTAGAAAGCAGTGGGCAAAAGGTAAGGGTGGATAAACCCTTAAGCACACAACCCTAAAACAGATCTCCAATTACATACCATGTCATGCCAACCACATATTTATGTTTTCCCAAGAAGAGCATTACTGCAGAGGGCTCTTGTGCTCAAGCCCTGCTTGCCCATTTCCCACAGGCTTCTGCTCAGCCGCTGTGAGAACAAGATGCTGGACTAGATGGGCCCCTGGCCTGATCCGGCAAGTTCTTCTTATGTTCTTCACACGCAGAGTGCAAGGAGGCAAGAGCAGGTGCTCATGATAAGTGACTAAGAAAGATTATATGGTGTAATAATTGGGGTGCTTTTCTCATGCATGTGTCTTACAAAGCTTTGCCAGACTGATCAGAATTGTAGGCCGGTCCTTGAATTATTGGGGGCAGGAAGACTCTTTGCCCTTACGTGACACTATTATTATGATTATTAAAATTTCTATCGTACCCTTCTTCACTAGGCGCTCTCTCTGTTTCTTTTTACAAGGCTCTTGTGGACGTGCAGCTGTTTGCTGGGATCTGGCTAAAATGTGGGGTTGGTCATGGATTCCTTTAAGAGCCTTCCACCCTGATTCAGGCACTGATGCAGCTAGCCATCTGTTCCCGTGTTTAGACCATCAGCTTGAGATAGCCACTTGCTTAGCTGTCTTTTTTTAAAAAGAAAAAGAGTAGCGACTTTCATAGAGGATATACCTAGCAATGCTAATGAGCCATGATAGCTTAATCTGATGTACAGAGGCAGCATAGCTCAGAGTGCAAGATGCCGGGTGTGTGTTTGTGTGCCAAGAAGGGAATCCTCATCAGATTCTCCTGCTGTCCTATTTTGCATTGGGCCACTGCTTCATCTGGCCTTCCGGGTCTCATGCAGGGGACATTCTCTGCCTTACCTGGCGTTGCTGGGGATTGAACCTGGGACCTTATGCATACAATACAGATGCTCTACTGCTAAGCCCTTCTCTTCCCAGGGGTGGCTGTCTGGTTACTTCTGGGACACAAAAGGTTGTTTTGGAAATTTTTAAGGGCTTGACTGTGCCAGTTATTTGAGACTTTCCAGTTATTTGGGAGGACCTTCCCCCCCCCCCATGTGAGTCATGTCATAAACCAAACTGTTCTTTGTGCTTTAGCAGCAGGGAAGGTGAACCTGCCACTCACAAACTCAAAGCCACTTAGCATGCTGAGAATCAGGACCAGAACCGAGGGGGGGGGTGCGAGGAACCCTTGCCTGATTCAAGGGGACACCTTAATTAAGTCATGTGGTCTAGAAACTTGTTCTTTTTTCAAAACCAAAACTGTCTGCATGACATTTCTGAAACTTGGGACTGCTCCCACAGGTAAATTTATCTTCCCTGCCTCCAACTGCGCATGGGAAATGTTGTGATTTGAAGTCTCTTTCCAGGATGTCTTTATTGCCATGGCATAAATTGCTCTCATCTTGAGAGTGGAGCGGCAGTTCCACTCTGTCTCAGCCATTGATCGGGTAGCAACTGCTGCCTCAGCACTGCTAACTTGGTGTAAACCAGCAATAAACTGAAATCAAACTCTTAACCCTTAATGAAGTGAAATAATGTGATTTGCTGGAAATGGTTGGCTTTGCTCTTTTATTATTATTATTTTTAGGAGTTAGCTGGCTACATGCACCCATAAAAGCAACATTTTCTGGTATTGCTCAGTTACAGACATGTGCATAGGCTTGCAGGTTTGGATGAATGCCTAGCTGGCTTAGTGGCTACCATCTGTTGCTCTGTGCCCACATGTTTGTTGGAAGTTGGGTTGCAACTCAGCTGGCAGGAGAGAGGTTTGCATGTGGCTAAGACAGGAGAGTGTAAGGGACAATGTTAGCTCCCTCCCCCACACCTTCCTGCAACTAAGGCTGCGATCCTGGACCCATTTACCTGGCCGTAAGCCTCATCCAACTCAGTGGAACGTACCTCGGAGTAGGCATGCACAGGATTCCACTGTAACTCCATAAGCCAGCCTATGTAACTGGACATATGTGTGTATGTGTTGTTGTTGTTGTTTTGCCCCCCCCCCCTTCCCTGTGGTTTCCCTGTGTCAGATTTAAGACTGGAAGGTCCTCAGGCCACGGACCTCTCCCCTTGTACTCTGTGGTCTACCAGGCACACAAATCGAGCTGTATAAATAAACAATGTTTATTTATTTTATGAATTTACAAGTCACTTCATGGGCACTGAAGCAGTGTACGGCAAGATAAAAATAAAATGAAATACAAAAAGTACAGGTTCTAAAAATGTTCTACAAAATGACTGGGTCAGACCCCTCAGGGGAAGCCCTCTTCAGCAAAACTGTCTTAATTTTGCATCTAACCATCATGTCGCTATGTGGCTGTCTAATTCTGCCTGGCTACTGATTCCAGAGGACTGGAGCTGCAACACTAAAGCCATGTTTCTAGTATAAATTAAGCGCATCTCTGGGGCATGTGGTGCTCTCAGCTGTGGCCCATTGCAGTGCAGTTGCCAGGCAAGGGATATATGTGGCAACGCCATGTCAGTGTTCACAGCACTTCAAAGGGGAACATAAAAATCAGATCTTTGCCAAAATGCTCTTACAATGTGAGGAGTTTGAGGGAAGAGAGAAGTAAAGTAAACAGAGCAGCAAATGCAAGAAAGCCATTTTCACTGGTGTCATTTCCAGTGGCGTAGCGTGGGTTGTCAGCACCCGGGGCAAGGCAAGTAATTTGCGCCCCCTAACCCGTGGATTTTAGCACTCGAGTGCGAGCGCGCCTCCCCAGATGTTGCGCCCCGTGCGGCCGGCCCCCCCTGCACCCCCCACGCTACGCCACTGGGGCTGGGGGCGAGCGAAGGAGCCAAGGACCCCCCCCCAAAGGCTCAGCAGGAATTTATTAAATTTATTATTTGCCGAGCCCCCACGGGCCGAGGCAGCCGAAGCCCCCTCCCCTCGGGCGCCTCCCCGCCCCCTCCTCTCCTTGGGCTGTAGGTGGAGTCCGCGCTCCGAGGCGCTCCAGATCCGGGCTTGGCGAGCGCCTCTCCTCCTCCCGGCCGGGTCCGGGGGCTTCCAGCCGCGCTCCGTCCTCACCCGCCCCCCCCCCCCCGCGGCTGAGACTTGTGCTGAGAGCCGGAGCCAGTGGCGCCCCCTTCCGCCGGGAGACCCTCGCCCGCCCGCCGGCTTCCTCTCGGAGGGTTTTGGGGAGCGCAGGGCGCGGCGAGGCCCCTCGGAGCTCTCCTCCCTCCCAGTCGGCAGAAGCAGCCGCCGCCTGTGGCTGGGCCGAGGGGATGGCGTCGGCGTTGGGGTGCGGAGCCTGCCCATGCCCGGCCAGGCGTCGGTGGCGGCGTCGGCGCTGCAGCAGCGGCTGCTCCTCCTGCGAGCAGTGAGTGGAGCGCAGCCGCAGCGGCGGCGGGGGGCGCGCGCGCTAGGGCGCAAGGCTGGTGGTGGCGGCGGGGAACCCGGCGGAGGAAGGAACTTGTCCCTTCCCTCTGGACTCGCGCCCCCCCCAGATGTTGCGCCCGGTGCGGCCGGCACCCCTGGCACCCCCCACGCTACGCCACTGGTCATTTCAATGGGGAATGAGGACTAAAGCAGTAAGTCAATGGTTGAATAGCAGAGGTGGGTTTTGTTGGAGGAAACAAAGTCTAGCTTACCAGCCTTGGTGTTTCCTCTCCTCAAATATGTTTTCTTCCTCCCTCCCATATCTAAATTTGGATTGCGAGCACATTGTAAGCAGAGACCTGTCTTGTCTTACATTGCTCCGCAAAGTTTCCATTTACTGTAAATAACCTAGATATAATCCAACTGGTGCTATGATTTATATTTTGAGTTTTCAAATGTTTTACTGTTGTCCTGCTGATTGTGGGTGTGGGGATGAATGGGCAGCTGTGGCATTTTTTATATTAGATTGGATGGTCCTGGCACTGGTTCAGATCCACAGGGGCAAAACAAAATATTGAAAAAGTTGATCGAGTCAATCAAGTTGTTCTCAACTCACAAGCTCATTTTAAGTATGGGGGGGTGGACAGAGAGAAAGGGGAGACCCCTCACTGATGCTCTGTGAGTAAACAGAAAACGCTGGCCTTAGCATATTCTGAGGTGCATTTGTGCATAGAGCCATTAAGTTATCTTGCGGTTATTTATTTCCGTGGCTTGTTATTAGCTTCGCGGAGAATATTATTCTAATTATGTCAGCCCAATCAGCAGTATTGCATGTCCAGCCTCATTTGCATTAGCTTGAGCTGTGTCTTTCACACTGTGATACTAATTCAATGAGACATCAAACATTTAAATCGACCTGGGAAGCTGAGGTCAGGCCGCCTTGCCCTTCCACACTATTAGCACTTGAGTGTAATTGCGTTTGTCACTCGCCGCGTGACTAATAGTATTGGGTGCCCATCAGAGCACAAGCTGGCAATGTGTTAATATATTATTTTGTTCTATAATATCAATATGTGTTTATTCAGTGGCTGTGTGAGCCTAGTTGGAACGGCAAGCCGGCACCACGAATGCAGAGGTGCTCCCTCACACAATTATGTTTTACCACAGTCAATTCCACCCTCCGTGAGAAAAATAGAAAAGTCCCTTAAATAAAACTGGCAGCCTTTGGCCCAGAGTTCATCTTAAATTTCAAGAAAGATCTGAAACAGCAAAAATGCAAAATAGTTCAGGTAAGAGGGTAATATCCAATCCATTCACAGATTAAACGATACTAGGAACCCTGAGGAAACTGGTATTCCTGAAGCGCAAGCGATTATTTGTCTCAGGTCTGTGCAAAGTGTCAACCCTGGATACTGGTGGGAACCTGCCTGGGGCTACAAAAGTGGAGGCCTTATGGTGTAGCAGAGGGGAAATGCAAGGGAATGCAGGCCTGGGACATCTTTAAGAGCAAGAATGATGATGCCACCAGAGAGCCAGTGTGGTGCAGTTAGGAACCAGGAGACCAGGGTTCAAATCCCCACTTGGTCATGAAGCTTGCTGGGTGACCTTGGGCCAGCCACTGCCTCTCAGCCTAACCTACCTCACAGGGATGTTGTTAAGGACTAAATGAGGAGGGGGATAACCATGCATGCCATCTTGAACTCTCTGGAGGAAAATGGGGTATAAATGTAACAAATAATATTTCTTTTTACTGAAGTTCTATCTACAGGGACATATTTCCCTGTTCATGGAAGCTGCTATTCCTTGAATGCCTTTTTAAAATTAAATTTCAGATGTGACAGGGCTGGCGGGCAGGATCTGAACCCTGGCATGGGCAGAGGGTTGCTTTACATCAGGCTCCTGATTTTAATCAGCTCTCCCTGCCTCCAATATAATTTGAAAAAAATGTGTTCAATTTGTCTAAGCCTTATCAGGATACACCAATAAGCTTTGCCATGCCTATTTCCCACTACTCTCCCCCAAAACATGGGTAAGTTTGCCAGAAGATCAGAATCCACAGACCTACAACTAATACATGATTTGGAACATGTGCCAAGACTGGGTTGGTCATATGCCCAGACGCAGTCCAGTTTCCCTCCTTGTGTTTTCTAAATTGTAGGCTTCCTAAATTTATGCTTGATGATCGGTGGTTCGAATCCCCATGACGGGGTGAGCTCCCGTTGCTCGGCCCCTGCTCCTGCCAACCTAGCAGTTCGAAAGCACATCAAAGTGCAAGTAGATAAATAGGTACCGCTCTGGCGGGAAGGTAAACGGCATTTCTGTGTGCTGCTCTGGTTCACCAGAAGCGGCTTAGTCCTGCTGGCCACATGACCCGGAAGCTGTACACCGGCTCCCTCGGCCAGTAAAGCGAGATGAGCACCGCAACCCCAGAGTCGGCCACGAATGGACCTAATGGTTTACCTTTACCTATGCAAAGATAGGTAGGCAGGCAGGTGGGCAGGGTAAAATTGTACCCAGAAGAGTAAACCTTCAACTTTAGCAGAGTGGTTGAGCACATTAAGTTTGTGTTTATTAACAGAAACATTGATATCTACAGGTGAATCAACCCCTTTGAGAGACAGGGCTATACCGGTATATGTTAGTTTAGGAAGACAGCCCTATAGCTCTGTGGCCAGAGCACATGCATTGCATACAGAAGACTCCAGGTTCAGTACCTGTTTTTTTCAGGTAGAACTGGGAAATGCTGTTGCCTATGGGCCTATGATTTGCCTCAGGTATAAGGCTAGAGCACCAGTGGTGGAAAACTCATTCTGAATTGGACCCGACACAGGTTAGAGCCCAACATCAAGCCTACCAAGTGGCGACAGCGTTGGTGCATCTGCAGAAAATAGCAGCAGGAGACTCCTTCAGGTGGTTCGCAATCTAACAGAACCATCTCCACCATCAGAGCCTGGTGAGGACCCCAAGATCTCTTGCAATGATTTTGCAAAGTTTTTTGCAGATAAAGTTGCTCAGATTCGGAAAGAGGTAGACTCCATTGTGGGAGCAGGGCTGGAGCAGGAGAGTGCTAGAGTCCTGTCTAGTCAAGTTGCATGGGATCAATTTCAATCTGTTACCTCCGAGGATGTGGACAGGCTGCTTGGACAAGTGAAACGGACCAGTTTGATCCTTGCCCATCCTGGCTCATAAAAGTGAGCCGGCAAGGGCTGGGCTCTGGGCTCTGTGGGGTGGTGAATGCTTCCCTCTGTGAGGGAGCCTTCCCAAACCACTGAAAGAGGTGGTTATGAAACCACTTCATTAAAAAAAGTCTTTGGACCCGGCCAGTAGGGCCAACTATCGCCCAGTCTCAAATCTTCCAAGGTGATTGAGTGGATGGTTGCTGAACAACTCCAGGCATGTCTGGAGGATGCATACCATTTGGCTCCCTTCCAGTCAGGATTACTTTGGTCGCACTGGTCAATGATCTCTGGCAGTCTAGTGACAGAGGTGAAAGCTGTTTCCTAGTTCTGCTGGATCTCTCAGCAGCCTTTGATACCATTAGTCATGGTATCTTTCTGGACCTTTGGGGCGGGTGTGATAGGAGCTGGGGCCACTGTTACACAGTGGTTCCACTCCTTCCTCCTGGGCCATGACCAGAAAGTGGTGATGGGGAATGAGTGTTCAGACCCTGGGCTCTCACTTGTGGGGTGTTTCAGGGTCTGTCCTCTCCCCCATGCTTTTTAACATCTATATGAAGCCGATGGGAGAGATAATAAGGGGCTTGGGCTAGGTGTTCACCAGTTTGCGCACGATACCTAGCTCTACCTCTCTTTTAAATCAGAACCAGTGAAGTTCCTGTGAGAGTGTCTGGAGGCGGTTGGAGGACGGATGGCAGCTAACAGATTGAGGCTGAATCCTGACAAAACAGAAGTACTGTTTTGGGGGGACAGAAGGTGGGCAGGTGTGGGGGACATGAAGTAAATGTGCCCCTGAAGGACCAGGTGCACAGCCTGTGAGTCATTTTGGACTCACAGCTGTCCATGGAGGCACAGGTCAATTCTGTGTCCAGGGCAGCTATCTACCAGCTCCATCTGGTACGCAGGCTGAGACCCTACCTACCTGCGGACTTTCTCGCCAGAGTGGTGCATGCTCTGGTTATCTCCCACTTGGACTACTGCAATGCACAGCTAGGCTGGTGACTGGGAGCGGCCACTGAGACCATATAACACCAGTCCTGAAAGACCTACATTGGCTTCCAGTACATTTCCGAGCACAATTCAGGGTGTTGGTGCTGACCTTTAAAGCCCTAAATGGAGCATCTCCACCCCCAGCATTCAGCCCGGACACTGAGGTCCACCTCCAAGGGCCTTCTGGCAGCTCCCTCACAGCGAGAAGTGAGGTTACAAGGAACCAGGCCTTCTCGGTAGTGGTGCCCACCCTGTGGAATGCCCTCCCATCAGATGCCAAAGAAATAAACAACTATCTGACTTTTAGAAGACATCTGAAGGCAACCCTGTATCGGGAAATATTTAATGTCTAATGTTTTACAATTTTTTTATGTGCTGTAAGCCACCCAGAGTGGCTGAAGGAAACCCAGCCAGATGAGTGGGGTATAACTATAATGAAAATGATAAGGCAATTTCCTATTTACCGGTAATTTTTACAATTATTCCTGAATTTCCCTCATGCCCCAACAATATTTTCTGTTGCTTCCTAGGATAGGACCTGAGCCAAGGGCTTCAAATAAATGGGATCTTGACTAAACATTAAAAAGAACTTTCTAGTGGTATGATCTGCTCAACTGCAAGACAGCCTCCCTTGGAACATGGTGGATCCTCCTTTGTGAGATTTTTAAGCTAAACTGGATGCCAGGGATGCTGTAGCAGCAGCTACACCTGCATCTTTTTCAAGGCCCTATCACTTCTGACACCATGTGTTGCCTGATGGTTTGTACCAATTGGGTAAACTCTAAATGCCTTATGGTACGAAGTCTCAGGCTCCGACTAACCACATGTGGAGTGTCACTAATGACTTGAGCTTCTGTGCAAATTTTAGGAAGCATATTCTCTCATATCACCTCACCAATCATTAAGCCACTGCAAGTCATTGATTATATTCTTTATGCAGTGAGCCAGAGTCTCTGAGTCAGCACTGCATTGCAAAGTGTGTTGGTTTCACTCACTGGGAGCCCAGTTATTATAATTAAAAGAACTTTTTGAGCATTTTGTCTCAAGGAATTTTAAAACATTGCCTCTCCAGCAACTCTGCAGAATGTGTTAAAATTAACTTGCTGCCTGTTGCGTATCTTTTTCCATGCTAGGGTCTACCATAGTTGCTTTGTTGGATTGCTTCTCATTTATTCATTGTCCAAATGCAAGACGTAGGGCACATTTCAGTGTGTATATATAAATGCATATAGACATACAAAGAGTGTCAATACATTGTGTAGTTTGTTTGCCAACACAGTCATAGTAATTAAACCCCAGTGTATTAAATGCATCTTTGTGCAACTGTTCCTTTCATTTGACATCCCTATTTGGCTTTTCATAATCTACCAGCTAAGCAAAATGAACTAGCAACTACTTACGGAGGACATTCCTGCTTCTCCATACATTCTAAATGCAGGTGTTGCTTTTTCTTCCTCTTATAAAACCAGTTCATTGTCTGTCTCCTCTCTGTCTTGCTTTCTCATTCCATGATGATTCCAGTTTTAGAACACAAGATTTGTGATGCGTCAAAAAATAAAATGGTTTCACTGAACAGGTTTTTGCAGAACTTGTTCTGGGAAACTGCCTAAATCACAGCCAAAAGCACTGTTTATTTATTTACTTAGACAAATAATATACTGTTTCATTTCAACAAATTATCTACTGCCATAACTGCCTCCTGTGAGAGGGTGTTCCATAGTTTCACTATGTGGTGCATGAAGTATTTTCTTTTATTTGTCCCTAATGTTCTAATTTTTAGCTTCATCGGATGTCCATGAATTCTAGCATCAAGAGAGAGGGAGAAAACTTTTCTCTAGCCACTTTATCTATGCCATGTATAATTTTCTAAAATTACTCATGTCCCCAATACTACAACCTTGCATTGTAGGAAAGTCACTCCATCCCCTTAACCATTTTGGTAGCCCTTTTCTGAAGCTTTTCCAATTTTACAACATCAAGTTTATTGGATCACCTCAAGTTCCAAGATGATAAGAAAAGAAAGAAAACCTCTCCCTGCCTCTCTCCATTTTCTGTGCACCATGAATAGTATTTTTATAAACATCCATTATGGTGCTCATTCCTATGAGATGTGACTCTCCACATCTGGGGGGGGGGGACTAAGACCGGTCACATTTTTTAAAGGAAGTGATCATGTTGCATTGGTACCCTGGCTTTGACTGGAGTTTATGCAAGGTATGTTGTTCCTTTGTCGACAGTTGCTGACAAGCAGAAAAGCATCCCTCTTGCTGCTGATTATAATGGTTAATTTATCACACAGAGCAGTGACTGACCTCTATGAGTCCCAGGCCCTTCATCACCTTCACACCTGCTCAAGCTAATTGTTTGAGCCAAGTGTAAATGAAAATCAACTGGGCCAATAATGAATGGAGGCCATTACTCGCAACAGCACATCAGCTGACAAAGTTTCATCAAGCAGTCTTGTGCCTTCATCACAGCTCCCCTGGTTGCATTATACTACTGCCACTGCTGCTGCTGCTGCTACTACTCCTACTACTACTACTAATAATAACGATCATGTAAAGACTCCAGGATAGTAAATGCAAAGAAGTTCGTGTTGGAAGATTCAGGACAGATAAAAGAAACAACTTCACACAGTGCATAGTTAAACTATGGAACTCACTCTCAAAAGAGTGGTGATGGCCACCAACTTGGATGGATTTAAAAGAGGATTAGACAAATTTGTGAAGGAGGGAGCTATCAATGCCTTGAAGAGTGATGCTTCTGAATACCACCTGCTGGAAACCACAGGAAGGATGAGTGTTCTTGTGCTCAGGTCCTACTTGAGGGTTTCACTTCAGGGCATCTGGTCAGCCTCTGTGAGAACAGGATGCTGGAGTAATGGGCCATTGGGCCATTGGCCTGATCCAGCAGGCTCTTATGTTCTTATGTTCCTCTGTATGTTTTGAGCCACACCTCCCACCATCCCTGACCACTGCTAATCATGCTGGCTGGAGCGGCTGGGAATTATAGTCTGAAGCATATGGTGGGCACTACATTGGTATATTCTTCTGAATAACAATATGGAGCCAAGAAGTGACCTAGACTTTAGTTTCTCTGGGCTGATGTTCTCTGCTTTTTCATCCCCACCTCCTTATCTCCTACTCCATCTGTCTTCTGGGCATGGGACAAGGTGAAGGTGAAGGCCTTTAACTTGTGACATGTGGGGGCTCCTCCCCATCTCCTCCCTGCTTGCCTGTCTTCCAAAATCTAATTTCAGTACCTGGATGTTTAATATCCTTTGATGTTGAAATCAAGCTACAAAAATGGACAGAGGCTTCTTTCAGATAGACTGAAATGTAAATTAACTGGTGCCAAAAGAGAGGGAGAGGGGCGGTGGGAGAAACCCACGAAGTTCTTGCCTCTTGAAAATTTTATTATTTCCCATCCAAGCTGACTGCTTTTGTTTAATCTTGCCATTCCTTTTCTTCTTGATTGTGTGCTCTTGTTCTTAGGGATATGCAAACTTTATTAGTCAGCGCGGCTTTCAAGCTCTCGTCGCTTTTGTGTTTGAGAATTGGGAATCAGGTACTTCGACAGTTAGCCTAAGGGGAGCAGGGGGCAGGAGGAGCCTTTATGAATAATCAGCCTTGACATCTCCAACGTTGTTCCTTCATTATAAATATTGTTAAAGGAGCTGTGACCACCATGAGCTCAAACAGAACAGAGCGCAGAGGGGAAGAAAGAGCCAGCCAGCCTTTGATATTGACTCTTGACTAGTTATCACTCTGGTGATGACATGGGGGTTGACAGGTGTCATAGATTCATCTGCCTCTCTCTCGCCTTTCTTTTGGGTAGGGAAGTTCACCTCACCACCAACACACACACACACACCAGTGGGACAATGATTATCCTCTCTTTGACCAGCCAAATTCACTGTGCAAATGGTTGTACAAGCACGAAGGTGCTAGTGAATGGCAGTGCTTGTAAATTCCCCCTAAATGCTGCCTTCTTAACATACAGTCCATTATCTTTAATTGATTGCATCAACCATGCCTTTTGTCCACTTCCCTCTATTCAGCTATCCTGCATGCTAGTCACTAGGGGCTAGAAGCTTAATCAACCGGGCAGAGTTGCAGAATGACTCCATTCATTTCCATGGAACTTCTGTTGCTGATGTTTTGAATGGAGGTAGAATAGCAGCAGAAGACACTTGGGACAACATACCCAAGCTGTCCATGATAAAGGCATTATTGTCTCCATTTGAGGCGGCTTCCTTTTGAGAAAATGAATTTGTGAGTTGACAAACAGTTGGAAAATTCCAACTTGGAAGGTTTCTCTTGCTCACTAAGAACAGACACACACAAGAAAGCCTGCAAACTCTTAGGAACCAGCAACACATGTCCCTGAACACAAACCACGTTCAACCATGCTAGAATCTAATGCCATAACCAGAAGGAAACATGCCCCCTGCCCCAAGCAGCCTGACAACAAGCATCAAAACTAACTCTGCCAACTCCGAAGTTCACTTCGATGCCTCGATTTAAATCTAAATTTAAATACCAAGAATACCGATCTCCAGAAAATCAGCTGAAAAGAGAAGAGATGCACTAACATTCTGTGCTGTGCCTTTGATTTCAGTTGAATATAATGTTTCTTTCTCTTATTTACTTCTTTCAAAAAATAACAACTGCTAGCTGGTGTTTTGTTACAGAAGGCCGGCCTGCCTCCAAGAGCATCGGCAAGATGTATATCTGCTTCATAGCTGTTAAATCTTAGTAAACACACTTAAAATAATCAATAGAAGTTTAATGTGCAATTACTGTCTTATTAAATCTAAATGAACTGCCTTGCACCTTGGCACTGAAAGCTGGTGTTCTCCATCCCAACTACAGCCTTACATTGCTACAGGTACAAAAGAACTTGATCTGAGCCTGGATTTTTAAAAATCATTTTTAGAGTCATAGACTTGTAGAGTTGGAAAAAAACCACAGGGGTCATCTAGTCCAACCCCCTGCAATACAGGAATATTTTGCACAACAAATATAGATTTTTATTAGAAGATAATCCTCACAACACCTCAAACTTAAATCTATTGCAAGTGAAATAAATTTAAACCTTTAAACATTCCACCCAGCACAGCCTTAAAGCACAAAGTAAACCAGATAAAATCACCATGTCTGCAACCCACTTAAAATTACTCCATGATAGATGTGCTTTAAAATTTGTAAAGAAACCTCATCTCACTTGAAAGCAAATTACATAGAAGTGGGGCCACTGCATTGAAGGCCCCATTCCATATGCCCTGCCAGTCTAATTGCTCTCAGAGGCAGATAAACAAACAAGACCTTTGATGCTGGTCACAGTAAACTGGACCCAAACCATATAGAGCAGCAGTGGCCAACCTGTGGCCTTTCAGAATTTCTTGGACTCAAACTCCCAAAAAGCAGAGAGAAATGATCTGACCACCAACACTCAGAAACAGATGTAAATACAAAACAATTGGAAATTTTACTGACAACATACACATGTATGTATATAAAATGTAACAATGAGTAAAAACAATACAAATACAATAATAAAATTCCACTCATTATTTTTTTAAAAAAACACCCTCCAAACTTCCCACAAGTGAAAATGAACTGGTGCATCTCATTAATTTTTGACAAAAATTTGGGGGACAGAATAAATATCACAGCCTATCAATGAAGGCTGTGACTCCAGCAGCCAGCATGGCCAATGGCCAGGGATGATGGGAGTTGTAGTTCAATGCTATCTGGAAGGCACCAAGTTAGCAACCCATGATTTGGGGCTTGAGATGTCCATCGTGAGCACTTTAAAGTGGGCCTGGAAGCCCATTGACAACCTGCCCTATGATCCAGCCACCTTGCACCAACCATAACCAAGGTGGCTGGATTTTGTACCCGTTGAAGTTTTGGAGCCATCTTCAAAGGCAGCCTCATGTAGACCTAGAGGTGCCAAAAAACAGAATTCTCTGCATTTATTTGAACTACAAGTTTCATATTCTTTGTAGGGGTTATGTCATGTCAGATAAACTGGTTTAAAACTGACATACTGTCATGGCCTGGACTTCCAGTAGCAAACTGGGCAATGACTCAGAGAAAAGCCAATGGAATCAGGAGGGCTAGTAGCACAATCTACAGAGGTGCAGGATCTGGGCACCAGTGAGTCTGATTCCAACCACTAGGGTCCTTCTGAACCCCAAACCACCCAAAGGGACCTCCAATGAATACAGCCCCCAAGCTGAATCCTACCGAGGGACCAGCTTCCTTGCCTCATGCCCTGCTGAACAACCACAGGCAACCCGCCTGATTAGAATTGACAGAGAGGCAACTGCCCTTTTAAGGATCTCCATTTTTCACCAAGGGGGCAGAGCCTGGGAAGAATGAGTGAAGCTGAAGGACTGTAGAAGTGTTCAGTCACTACTCAACTCAGTCCAACCTGCTACTTCCTTGGAACTTGTCTAGGATTCTGAAGGACATTAATCTGAACACTACCCTTCCCTGACTATGGTTCTGGGCCTCTTAAGCTGTTCCATGGTCTCTTGCTTTGGTCCCTGCTGTTGCCTCCATGCTTGGGATGACTCCACAGCTTCTTTCCTCCACTCCCCCATGGACCCAAAAGTAAGTCCTGTGGTGTTCAATGGAGCTTGCGCCATTCTAAGTATGCTTGGGATTGCATCTCACTGAGGGATGGAGGCATCTAAGGAAACTGTTGCGGCTGCATAAGGAGCTTACAGATGAGCTGAGAGTTAAGACGGGCATGTATAAGAAATGGAAGAAAGGGGAAATCAAAAAGGAGGAGTATACATGAGTAGCCAACAGTTGCAGGGGGAAGGTCAGGCTGGCGAGAGCTCAGAATGAGCTTGGGCTTGCAAGTGAGGTTAAAAATAAAAATAAAAAGGTTTATTTGGCTATATTTGAAGCAAGAGAACAAACAAGTGGTAGGTCCTCTGCATGACGAAGACAGAGAAATGCTATTGGGTGACAGAGAGAAGGTGGAATTACTCAACACCTAATTTGTCTGTCTTCACCCAAAAGGAAAGTGATGCCCAACCTGCTGATAATAGAAGAAATGGTGTGAGGAGGGAGCTGCAGCCCAAGATAGGAAAAGAGGTAGGAAGGAAACACCTAGCAACTTTAAATGAATTCAAATCTCCAGGGCCTGATGAGCTGCATCCAAGGATACTAAAGGAGCTTGCGGATGAAATTTCAGAGCCTTTGTCTATTATATTTGAGAATTCTTGGAGAACAAGTATGATTCCTACAGAATGGAGGCAGGCAAATGTCCCCATCTTCAAAATGGGGGGGGGGGGAGATAAGACCCAGGTAACTACCAACCAGTGAGCTTGACAATGATACCAGGAGAGGTCCTAGAACAGCTAAGTCAACAGTCAGTCTGTGAGCAGTTAAAAAGAACGCTGTGATTACTAAGACCCAGGATGGGTTTCTCAAAAATAAGTCATGCCAGATAAGCCTCATTTCTTTTTTGATGGAGTAACAAGCTTGGTGGATCAGGGGAATGCTGTGGACCTAGTGTGTAGGGATTTCAGTACAGCTTTTGCCAAGTCCCCCATGATATCTTTGTGAAGAAGCTGGTAAAATGTGGTAACTGTTAGGTGGATTTGTAGCTGGTTGACTGACCAAACCCAAAGAGGACTCATTAATGGTTCCTCATCATCCTGGAAAAAAGTGACAAGTGGGTTCTACAGGGTTCTGTCTTGGACCCATTGTTGTTCAAGGTCTTTATAGATGATTTGGATGAAGGAATTGAGGGGATGCTCAAAAAAATTGCAGATGACACCAGACTGGGAGGGGTAGCTAATATTGCAGAAGACAGAATCAGAATTAAAAATTACCTTAACACATTGGAAAGCTGGGCCCAAGCTAACAAAATGAATTTCAGTAGGGACAAATGTAAGGTTCTGCAGTTAGGCAGGAAGAACCAGTTGCACAAATATAGGATGGGGGACAGGTGGCTTACTAGGAGTACATGTGAAAAGCATCTAGGGGTCTTAGTAGACCACAAGCTGAACATGAGTCAACTCTGTGATGCAGCAGCAAAAAAAGCTAATGCTATTCTAGGCACTGGCGGACAAAGGTGGGGGCAGGGGGAGCGGTTCGCCCCAGGTGCCACCCGGGGGGGGCGTGCCATCGCGGCCACCTCCCCAGGACACACACTGCTCACCACGCACCCCTGGGATGCACACCGCGTGCACACCTCTGTGGCCACCACACCCCCGTGATGCACACCAGCCATGCTCCTGCCTGTTTGCCGCTCCAGGTGCTGGAGCATGTCACTCCACCACTGATTCTAGGCTGCAGCAAAAGAAGTCTAGTGTCCAAATCAAGGGAAGTAATAGTACCACTCCCTTCTGCCTTGGTCAGACCATACCTGGAATACTGTGTCCAGTTCTGGGCACCACAATTTAAGAAGGATATTGACAAGCTCAAACATGTGCAGAGGAGGGAGACCAAGATAATCAAGTATCTGGAAACTAAGCCTTATGAGGAACAGTTGAGGGAGCTGGGTATGTTTAACCTGGAAGAGAGGAGACTGAGAGGAGATATAAAAGCCGTCTTTAGAGATCTGAAGTCACATGGAAGATGGAGCAAGCTTGTTTTCTCCTGCTCTTGAGGGTAGGACTTGGGGCAATGGCTTCAAGTTACAAGAAAGGAGATTCCAGCTGAACATCAGGAAGAACTTGCTGGCAGTAAGAGCTGTGGAATGGACCTTGGGAGGTTGTGGACTCACCTTCCTTGGAAGTTTTAAAACAGAGGTTTGGATGTCCATCTGTCATGGATGCTTTAGCTGAGCTTCCTGCATTGCAGGGGTTGGACTAGATGACCCTGGGGACCTGTCTCACTCTACAGTTCTATGATTCTGTGACTCATTACTGCTTCCCCACTGGACTTACTTCCATGTAAACATGGCTAGGATTGCACTGTCAACCATTAAAAACAAATCAGTACTGTTTCCATTCCATTGTGTTGGGGAGATGGTTGCCAAAACAACTGCACTGTTCAGTTTGTTTGAACTGATGCCCAGCAACTGTTTCTCCCCTGCTCCCACACACCTATTTCTTTCTTGATTTTTATGTTTTACTTTTTAGCCTACAGCAATGCTGACTTTCTTCCCTTTGCTGTTTTTCCTTTATATTGTCAACTAGGCACAGACAAACAGAAGGGTGAAGATGACAAATCTCTCTCCCCCCCCCACCTCCCACCCTTTGTGAGAGAGCTGTAGGCCACAGTTATCATCTCCTCTACTGCTCATCCCTATTTGCATATCCAAGACCTCCTGAGGCAGCAAAGGCATTTGCACTCCCATCATCAGGGAGTGAAGTGAAACAACACAGCCCACCCCCACCATATGATATTCAAGGACCCACTCAGGAATCTTTATTTCTAAAGAGGGAGGGGAGCTCTTTGCTGCACACGCACTTGAAATGAATCTTTTGTTTCCAGACAACCTCATTGCAAGAATCTTGCAGCAAGGCTAACTTATAAGCATTCAGCCCTGCGATAGGAGGCAGTCATGAAGCCATGTGATGAGGGCCCCGCGGGTGGTGAATTTAGGTGTTATTCAGGGCATCAAAGTGCAAAATCAGTTATCTGACCCAGGGGGTTGCACCCCATATTAATCAGCCCCCCCTTCATAGACACGCCAGGCCCCTTCTCTGAATGTTAAACTTACATTTAAATACAGATAGCACTTTTAAGACCCCTTGGTCTGCATGGCAGATTTCAGCATAAGCTTAAAGAGCTATCAGGACACCAATGGGGTGCATCCACCTGTTTTACTCAAGAGCAGACCCACTGAAATCAATGGACCTAAGTTAATCATGTCCATTAATTGGGATGGATCTATTCTGAGTAAGGCAGGTGGCTACCTGACAGATCATATCTCCAGATGAATCTGCCCAGGTGCTAAGATCCTCAGGGCAGCACCTTCTCTTGGTCTCATAAATATCAGACACATGGTTGGTGTTGGAGTTAAAATTAACATTGTGTTGTGATCTTAAAGATTTTTTTATATAAAAATGATGTATTGTTGGTATTTAACTCTTGATAAACTGTTCAGAATGTATAAAGGTGTTTCAAATGTTTGCTGGAAATGTCAAGTACATGAATGGACACTATATCATGCTTGGTGAACAAGGCTTCAAAAATTGGATACAAATATATACACTGAAACAGCAGCTTTTAATGGTTACCGTAATATTCAACTGAAGCCAAAATTCTTTTTTTAGAGGGTCAACTGATACACAACTGCAAAAGGGCTATGGAAGATCATTCCACTCTATGATTACAGTGGTGAGACTGATATGTGCACAAAGATGGAAAGCTAGAGCCCTACCTACTATGGAGAAATGGTTGATAAAATTATTGGACTTAGCTGGGATGACAAAGTTAATGTGTTTAATTAGAGAAAAATCATTTCTGACATTTATTAAGGATTGCAAAGTTCTTATGGACTTTTTTGTGTGAAAGAGAAAATGAACTTGCAATATCTGGATTTGAAGATTGAAAAAAATGTTGGTTTGTAGAAGATAGAATGGTTGGACATTAATGAGTGAATACTATATTTAGCTGCAGGACAGAGAACCAGAAGTATTTTAACTTTCTTTATTATTTTCTCTCTCTCTCTTCTTTCACTTTTCCTTCCTTCCTTTACTTTACTTCCTTCTTCTTTCCGTCTCTTTTCCTTTTTAGATTAAACTTCTCTTTTATTATATTATAAAAAGATACTTTGTATTGGGTATGAACTTTTGTATATCTTTGGAAAAGTATTAATAAATATATCTAAACTAAAAAGTTGGTTTTGGAGGTCCTGCCTTAAAGATCAATCAGATTGACAGGCACTAAATTCTAAATAAAACAAAATAAAATAATCACTACACTATTAATTAAATTAAGCACATTATAGAAAAGTACTATAGCTTTCCGCCCACCCCCCACCCCAACATCCAGCCTCTTTCCTATCTATGCCATGAATTAGCAAAATCATTCTCCATTTATTTGCACAATTTTGGGAGGAAGAAAGATGATATCAAATTTAATTAAACCCTCCTAATCAGAATCTAAATCTTCATTTTTCTTCTTGTCTCAATGTTGCCACTCCAAGCCTCACCTTTTCACCTAAACAGACCCTTGGCTAAGGGATCAGCTGCAGGCTCTGGAATCATACTGTGTGCCACTGTGGAAGCTCTCATGAGTTGAAGAGCAGAGCATAAACACGAGCAAATAAAGTTAGATATAAATGGTGCCTGACTCCTATGTTTTCTCCTCTCTGGCGCAAATTCCCTCCACTGGCCACAAGTAAGGCTCGCCTAGTGTATGGCTCTGCAGATTTCTATTGGCAATGAGCAACTGCTTTCTGTCCCTCATGCTTAGAATTGAGGACCAGGCTTTGGCTGGATCTAGACATATCAAAGAAGCGTTTCAGTTAAACGTGTTGTAAACTTTGTATGAGAAATCGGGTTATCAAAAACAGAACTCCACAGCGCCATCTGGTGTCATAGTGTTATAATGCATATACAGCACATATAAAGCACTTTTTTTCTTTTTTGCCAGTGTGGCCGAGTCCCTTGTTTCCAGGGACTTTTAATTTCCTTTTTAAAAAATCAATGAGCAAACTGCCTATGATTAGGCAGTCTTAACTACTCTCTGGTTACCACACCTGCAAATTCCATCCACTTATGTGAAAAGGACACAGTGATTATAACCGTTTCCAGATCCCCCCATTATAGTTGGCTGCAATCGAGAGCTTTGCTTTTAACACATTTAATTTGGGTTCAAATCATGTGTTGAATTGGAAAAACACAGAGCAACTCAGACACTGATTAGGCTGCTTCCCAAAACTACAGTGCAACTTAAGATGTCACACTTCAAAGAGAAAAATTTTACTGCCTGCTTCTGGGGGGAGGCTGCTTTCATTTACAAGGCTATAGACTTGTTATGGTTTATGGCTGCCACAAATAAATTTGAACTGAGCTGAAATCATATATAACGTTTAATTTGCTTGTCTTTTGCATCTTTTTAAGACAGAATTGAGCTGAGTGCCAGATGGTTGAGCTCCACAAGTGCCACTGTTGTCTGCCTGCCTCGAAGGTACTGTCACAGAACAGATAATATTTAGAGGCAATTTGGCTCCACGACAAGCAAACCAGGCTCTTGGTATAAAGTAAAAACAAACTGAAAATTTGCAAACGGCAGCAACTACATCTCACATTTCCTAAAAACAATGTTTCCTCCCCCCCCCCACACACACACGCACACACAGACGCAGGAAAGGGAGCTGCAAATGAAAAGTCTGCTAGGTTGCAAAGCACTTGGAAGATTAGCCCTTGAGCTGAGCAGATGCCCAAAGAGCATACAGTGGAATCTCAGGCTTGCTCTTTACATCTCGTTCTTCCAGTCCTTCCAACCAATCAGCAGTGCGGCATCTGGCCTCTCTTCCTAAGGGGAGGCAGCTTCCCAACTCCCCCTTATAATGGCCTCAGGCAAGGAGCAGTGATTAAAGCAATTAAGAGACCCACAGAGTACAGGAAACCTTACAAAACAATTTTGCAAAGAATGGTCCCCCGCCCTCAAAGAACTGTTTGGCAAAGTTACGTTGCATTAAGTCATAAATTACATTGATGCCAAAGCATCTATAAAGGAAATCTACGTATGTTTATGCACCATGTCCAAAGTATTTTGTACCAATGACAAACAGAATCCTGCAATCCGAATAGGAGTTTGCCTCCATAAGGCAATAGAACATAAGAGCATAGCAAGAACCTGCTGGATCAGGGCCACGACCCATCTAGTCCAGCACCCTCTTCTCACAGCAGCCTATTCCAGCAGAAGAGCAGTCTTTCCTTTTATGGTTTCCAGCAACTGGTATTCAGAAGCACTGCTGCCTCCGTCCATGAAGGCAGGTCATACCCATAATGGCTAGTAGCCATAATGGAGGAAGTGACCACAGTCTGGTTCCCCCCTCTCCAAAAAGGAAATGGCAAAGCTGGAGAAAGTGCAGAAAACTGCAACCAGCCCAGTAAGGCAGTTGGAGCCCCTTTCTTGGGGTGGCTGTCCAAGGTACTAACAGCCAATGGGCATCTTCAGGATTTCTGCTCTCTCTTCTTGTGATTATTTACTTTTGAATAGAGGATGTCTTCAGACTGAAGACAGTCCTTCAAGCAGAGGACTGTCATCTGTAAAGCAGGCCACTTAGCTCTTTCCCATGAGTGTGTGAGGCTTTTTGGTTTAACATAATAAGTGGGGCACGTTTGAGGTCTATGAAATTGTACTAAGTGTGGAGAAACTGGATAGAAAAGAAGATTTTCCTCCCTCTTTTCATGCACTGGAACTCAGGGCCACCCAATGAATTTGATGGGCAGATGAAATCCCTGCCCCCTTTCCATTTCACTGTGTGAAAACAGGGCAGAGAACACAAATAGGACATTTTCACCCAGTCCTACAATGCTCAGCAAGGAGTTCCTGCTGGATATTCCTGCTGGATATGGGAACAGAGATTTAAGGGAGGCGATGAATGGTTTTGGCAGCTACAATATGCACACCTGACACTGAATTCAATGGAACTTACTTCCAAGTAGGCATAGATACAATTGTCCTGTAAAGCCATTTCCTCCTTCAGATGGATAAGAACTGACATTTTAAAAAGTATTTGAACACTGGCAATATACCAATCATCCATCAGTCTACTTCAGGTTCCCTGTAGGATTTTCATGAGTTGGAAGTTTAGCTCCATTGCATGCAGCTGTATCCCACCAGCCTTTTGCAGCTGAGTGTATTCCATGTAAACAAGACCCTAATGCTCCTGTAAATCTTTTGATATCCAAGTTAATGAATCCACACGCCTCCCCTTCCGCCAAGCGCTCACCCTAACAGAGGCTTTAATTTTGATGCAGAGTATATACCCAGAGCACAGTTTGCAAGCTGCATGTAATCAAACTCACCCACTTGTAGGGTTACTTCAAATACTAAAATGTTTAAGCATAATAAACAGCAGCAGAAAATTGACTTGTTTTATCCGTGCCTTTGTTAAGCACAACTGGATTACCAGCAGATTTGAGGTAATTAATTATAAGCTTCTAGGGGAAATGTGGCATAGCAGCCTCATTAATAGAAATGTTACATGTAGGCAGGGTTTGTGGTTTTATGTGTGTGTTTTTTAACAGCCCTGATTGTCATAAACTCAAAGGAAGAATGTTTGACACAGAGTTTCTGCAAACTTTACAATGAATGGTTTCCTTCCAGGGGCGCCATTTAGGAAGAGCAGCAGAGCAGATAGTGATGACACCCCTCTAGATCTTGAGACGACCTCAGGAACAGCAGTTGCTCTGTCTGCTTCACTGGTTCTATGCACTGAGGTGCTGGTCCTGTGGATTTCTTATGTGTGGCATTGCTTACAGGAGTGCTGCCAACTGTCATGGCCCTGATTTCCATCGCTGACCACCAACATGGCCATGGATGGAGGGTGAGGTGCCCAAGGCACAGACTACTGCAGCACCCGAGTCCAGGCTCAGCATCCTCGCCTCCCAAGGGACACAAACTCAACAGAGTCTTCCTGCCAACACAGCCAAAACAAGGTCCTGTCTATTTATTTACTCTGTATAGTGCCCTATACCCGGAGGTATCAGGATGGTTCACAACATAAAATTACAATATAAAAAACACAAAATACATTGTAAAAATAAGAACAAAGACAACCCAATAATCCTACCTTCCACAACACATATAAAAGGGAATCGTATATTAATCAGGCAAATACCTGGTTATGGAGAAATGTTGTCGCCTGGCACCTAAAGATATGTAAGATAAGGTGCTAGGCAAGCCTCCCTGGGGGCTCATTCTCATGTTGCCACGTTCCATACCTCTTGTGCATGAGGCACGCAAAGATGGTGATTACAGGGTCCAGGTCAGTTCATATGGTGGGGGGAGGGTATGGTCCTTGAGGCATCGCGGTCCTGAGCCATTTAAGGCTTTATAGGTCAAAACCAACACTTTGAATTGGGCCTGGAAACTAATTAGTGGCCACTGCAGTCGGGCCAGGATTGGTGTAGTATGCTCAAACTGGTTGCCCCAGTGAGCTACCTAGCCACTAAAGTTTCCGAACCATCTTCAGAGGCAGCCCTATGTATAACATAATCTAACCTAGATTAAACAGAATTAAACAGAATTTAGGCTATCTCTGTACAGATAAGGGTGCAGCTGGGCTGATGGAAGGCACTCAATGCCACTGGGGCCACCTGAGCCTCAAGGAGAAGCAAATAATAATAATAATAATAATAATAATAATAATAATAATAATAATATACCACACCCATTTGCCTGCCCCAACACATATAAGGTGGCTTCCAACACATATAAAAACATCCAAAAGTACGCGCAAGCTACACACTTGCTCCTTCAGAGGGAGTGTAACACCCAGAGGCATAGCATGGGGGCAGGGACTGGGGGCTGTGACATCCTTCTCAGCCACCTTCACAGCCGGAGGGCACCTGAGAAGGAAGAAATAGTTCATGGCAACCTGCGAGCCCAGCACTGTTTCTGCTGGGCTTGCAGGGCACTGTGAGTGAGCCCCTCAAAGCCAGACAGCCAGTTCGTCACTCTCAGTCATCTGATCTAGGGAACCACCCATTAACAGTGCCTCCATTTTATCATTTGGTTTGCTGTCACCCAGTCCATTACCAAGGCAAGACAACAGTCCAGCACGACCACCGCCACACCTGCAGATATATTCCCCAAGCAACAGCCTCTGGAAATGACCATCCAAAGCAGTGTTACCCACCCCTAACTCAGACAGACACTCCAGAAGGATACTAAGGTTGATGGTATTGAAAGCTGCTGAGAGGTTGGGGAGATTTAGCAGAGACACATTTCCCCTGTCTGTCTCCTGACATGGTGACCAAAACCAGGCCTAAACCCTGATTGAAATGGATCTAGAAAAATAGTTTCCTCCAAGAAGATGGCCTTGCCCTCTCCAGGGAGGCTTTGTACTCCCTTCAGCACCAGGCAAAGACATTTTTGTTCTCCCAGGCAATGCTTTTGATTATTTTGTTTTTGATGGGCAGGTGGTTATTTATCCCACTGGGTGCTCTTAGTGGCTGAACGATCTTAGTATAGCTCTATGTGTTTTAACGCATGCAAACCCCTCTTCTGCAAGCTAAGTGGCACCCAAATTTCCCACAAGGAGGAGCTTTAAAAAAGAAAAGTCAGAAAAGAAATTGTGACTCATCTTTATCTGGAAGGAAGCTCTGTTGGATGGAGCAGAGCCAGAGTGCGACACACAGAGACATGCAAATCCCTTCTCTGTTGGCTGAATGTTGGAAGTGGGGAATCTGGGTCTCCTTTTCACGGAGGAGAAGGCTGTCAATGACAGCTCGCCACAACAGCTAGGCTCTGCTTCCACAATCAGAGGCAGTAATGCTTCTGAATACAGGAGGGGGGAAGTGCTCTTCTACCTGAGTCCTGACTGAGGGTTTCCCACAGGCATCTGCTTGGCCACTGTGAGAACAGAATGCTGGACTAGATGGACCACGGTCCTTATTCAGCAAGCCTCTTCTTATGTTCTACTGTTAAAGACCCTGGTAACAATGTTGGTAACTGTGTTCTCTCCATCGTAGAATCTAAGACGGTAATCTCCTCAGGGCAGGAACACTTCCCCTCCTCTGAAATGTGCCGTCTGCATTGATGCTCCATGCAGGGGCAGTGGGAGGTGCTGGGCTAGCCTGTGTCCGGTGCAAAATAAAAATAAAAATGTGGCACTTATTGTAACAACTTCATGGTGAGTAAAGGTAAAAGGACCCCTGACAGTTAAGTCCAGTTGCGAATGACTCTGGGGTTGTGGCTCTCATTCCGCTTTACAGGCCAAGGGAGCCGGCGTTTGTCCGCTTCCGCAGACAGCTTCCAGGTCATGTGGCCAGCATGAGTAAGCCGCTTCTGGCAAACCAGAGCAGTGCATGGAAATGCTGTTTACCTTCCCACCATAGCGGTATCTATTTATCTACTTGTACTTTGATGTACCTTCAAACTGCTAGGTTGGCGGGAGCAGGGACCGAACAACGGGAGCTCACCCTGTCGCAGGTCTCAAACCGCTGACCTTCCGATCAGCAAGTCCAAGCCACACAGTGGTTTAAACCACAGTGCCATTATGGTGAGTACCAGCACCTTATTTTCTAGAAGAAAAGCGCTGTGCAAGACCCTTTGCTATTGAGACTGGTGCATCAGAACTGCTTGATGGATTGCAGCATAACAGGCTTTAAATAACATTCTCAATTATATTTCTGAATAATCTTTCTACATGTCCTGGCACTAAAGAAACAAGCCAAGTCTCTTCTCACCCCACCCCAGTCATTACCAAGGCAGAAATGCCACTGAACTTTTTATGAACCTGATACATAGCGAGTACGATCGACACCATTAATACATTTAATCCATTAATTAAAGTGTTCCAAAATCCTTGCACCCTGCAATCAAAACAACACAGAGAAATGTCCAAAGTTCCTTATTTTGCATAGAAAAGCAATTGCAACCCACTTTGGAAACAGATTTTGCTCTGTTGATTGTAAAGGGATCTAAATTAAGCCAAATTTAAGGCATAGTTGCCTCCCAGGGATAACAATCAAGGGCAATTAAACTGGGTAAAATGGAGGAATGACTTCACTAATGGCAGTTTTGAGGGTCAATGGAGAGGAATTGTGTAACTTTTCATCCTGGGTACCCAGTAAGAGGATCCTACCTAGTAACCTTAAAAAGAGGTGAATTGTAGGCACCAGTGGGGATCCTTCGCATTAGTAAAAGTATGGTTGAAAGGAGGGAGCAACTGTCTTTCCTAGAAGAAATGACTTTCACACTGAAGATGTGAAGCAAAAACATTCTCGGCTGGTTATTTCAAATGAAGAAGTGAAATTCAGCTCCCTGTGGCTTCCATGCACCTCTTGGACTCCTCAGCAATTGTTTACAGAGTTTCAGAAGCAGAAAGGTCTCTGCCCCACAGTGCTTCTTATATAAATTTGACAGTGGGGAGGGAAAGAAAGAGAGTTGGGATAAATGTCAGCCATTGCAATTTAAGGGCACAAGGAGGGGACCAGACCAGATTAATCTGTAATTAAAATATGCAATAAAACAATCCAATCAAACATTAAAATATTAGCATGTGTATGAACTCTTGTCCAGTGACAAGCATCCCCTTTTGGGGCAAGGGGCTCTAGAGGATTGTGGCAGCCCCGCTTCAGGCATGCTTGGAGGAGACTGAATATGTCGATCCATTTCAGACTGGCTTCAGGCCTGCTCATGGCATTGAAACATGGTTGATTACTCTTCTTGGGAGAGAGATGGGGGGAGAGTGACCCGGTTTGCTCTTTTTGACAACCCACTGGCTTTTGATATCATTAACAATGGAATCCTTCTAGGGCAGCTCCAGGAGGTGGGAGCTGGGGGGCACTGTGCTTCAGTGGTTCTGCTCCTACCTCAAGAGCCATGCCATAGAGCAGGGGTGTCAAGCTCAAATTCATCGGGGGCCGCGGCGCTGCTAGAGGGCAGACGTTCTCTGGCTTGTAGGCTGCCGCGCATGCGCTGAAGAGGCGGCTTTCTTGTGTCAAAAAAAAAGTGAGAATAAAAGGTGAAGGCTGGCAACTTCCGGTTAGCGCCAGCGCTTAATGGCGGATTTCTCCCGGAGCTCCGGGAGAGATCTGCTTCGTAGGTTCGGGTCCTGTCAGCTACGGCGGAGCGGGGACCCTTTAAAATCACAGGCGTGTTGCCTGTGAACTGGAGAATCGGCGGGCACCTTTGCGCCCCCCCGATGCTGTGAAATAGCCTTTTTAAAGGCTGCGGATCAGCGGAGGGTGTGAGGAGCGGTGCTGAGAGTCGTCTTCACCCAGCCTGCGAAGCGAAGCCGCGTCGCCATTAGCGGAGAGCGCTGATTTCTTCCGGCGAAATTGGATTAAAAGAACAACTATCCGTGAGTAGGATTGACCGCTAAAATACAATTGGACATTAAAAGTTAAGAAATTGGGCACCGAGACGGATAAGCACTAAAAAGGAAGTCTGCTTTCCGTTCTGTAGCAAGATCAAAGCGAAAGGCACTCTAGCTGTAACTGCTTGAGAGGAAATTTGCGGGAATTAAGAAATCCACCACCAAAGCAAAGAACTCCCTCCCCGAAGGCAGAAGGGGGGGGAAGAAGATTTTAAAGTGTTTTTCTGCCAACTTTAAAGAATTGAGTTAAATACCGCTGTTCTTAAACCTGGGATCGGACTGCCGGAGAAAAGGAACCGGCTAAGGACTGTTGCTATAAGAAGGTTAAAAAGTATCTTTAATTGACTTTGGTTACTCTCAACTTGAAATACTTATTTTGTTGCATTGTAAAGTTACTTACAGGACATTATTGACTTGGGTCCCTTAGAAAGAGAAAAGAACAATTGGAAGGGACCAGGAAAACTTTTGTTTACTTTTAGGAGAGTGTGGGACTATTTGGAGAAGCAAAAAAATTGACTCTGCGCCCTCTAGAGGACTTACAAATTGTTACAGCAACAAATGAAGTGTAAAATCTGAGAACTTTTGTTTGACAGCTTAAGAGTGTGGGAATGACCTTGACTAAAAGATCTTGTTATGGCAGATGGTAAAGAGAAAGGGGATTCACAAGAAACAACCTTGAGATCTGGTAGACAATATAAAATTGATTCTTTCATGCAAAGAAGGGCTTCTGTATCAGGAGCCTCTGGAACTACAGCTGCCCCAAAGGCAAGAGTGAAAACAATGTCTACAGAAGAATCATTTGCCAAGGTACTGGAGAAGATAAATGATTCTTTGGAGGAACTAAAAAAGCAAGGTGCAGAAACTAAAGCACAAGTTGCTGAAACTAAAATACAAGTTGCTGAAACAAATAAGAAAATTGAAGAAATCTCTGGGAAAATTGATTCAAATACAAAAGGTATAACTGACCTTGGGAACAAAGTGAACTCAAATGCAGAAGCAATTGGGAAATTATTGGAAGAATCATCTACAACAAGAAAGATAGCTGAGGAAGCTAAAGAAATTGCAACTGCTGCTGAGGGAAAGTTTCCACCAGTGTTCAAGAAACTAGATGAGTATGAACTGGCACTTTCTATGCAAGATATGCAACGCAAGGAGAGGAACCTAAGGATCAGACTTGTGCCAGAAAAGGAAGGAGATAACCTGGTGGACTACCTGACAAAATAATTTTCTGACTTTTGGAAGCAGGAGTTGGACAAAGAAGAATTTAAGATAGAAAGTGCATTTAGACTGGGAGCAAGGCAGAGGAAGAACAGACCCAGAGACTGTTTAATAACTCTGAGATCAAAGGAGGAACGGGACAAAATACTGAACCTGCACTACCAAACAACCCTTCGAATTGAAGATTTTCACATCGAGATTTTTAAAGATATTCCTAAAAGCATTTTGGACGCAAGAGGACACTACAAGGACCTGGTGATACTGCTGAAAAGGAACTACATTCAATTTAGGTGGGAGTTTCCCCAAGGCTTGTCTTTTAAATACAAGGGGAAGAAAAGAAGAATAAAGACAGTGAGTGATAAAGACAAGTTCTTAGGAGAACACGAAGAAGACCTACAGAAAGAGACGTTTCCAGGGCAAGGGCATCCTTCACTAGATACGGACACGGAACCACCGACAAACGAGGAACAAAAATTGGGAGCTGTAGGAGGAAAGAGTAAATAACCCCATCATGGCTCTGCAACTTCTAACCTGGAATTGTAACGGCTTAAATATTCCCAGAAAAAGGAAAAATATATTTCATGCTCTAAAGAAAGACCAATTGGACTTGATTTGTCTACAAGAGACCCATGTGACAAGAGCACATAGGAAATTATTAATAAATAAAAGACTGGGACAAGAATTTATATCTTCAGACAGAGTAAAAAAGAGAGGAGTAGTGATTTATGCAAAGGAAAAGCTGCAACCGAAACAAATCTTCAAAGACGACCAAGGAAGATATTTGGCAATTGAAATCCAATCTCAAGGAGAAAAGTATCTGATAGTGGGAGTCTATGCGCCAAATGAAGGGAAAGCTGAATTTTTCAAGAAGTTGCATGAGACTTTGATGGACTATATGGATTATAATCTAATTATGATGGGAGACATGAATGGAGTAGTTTCAACAAATATGGACAAAGCACAAAGACAGGTAGTAACAAAAGATGGAAGACTACCAAAGACCTTTTTCGAAATGACTGACAATATGGACTTGATAGATATTTGGAGAACAAAACACCCACTAGAAAGAGAGGGAACCTTCTTCTCTGAAGCCAAAATGACATGGACAAGGATCGACCAAATCTGGGTGACTAGCAGTATGGCGCAGAACATAAAGAGAGTGGAAATCTGCCCAAAAACTTTCTCCGACCACAATGCAGTAAAGATGGTGATGAGACAAACAACAACTGGCTCCTTTAGATGGAGAATGAATGACACTTTACTTAGAGACGAGGAGATTTGCAAGAAGGCCCAAAAGACTCTGAAAGATTATTTTGAAATCAATTTAAGGACTAAAGTAGAAAAAAGAATAGTATGGGACGCAAGCAAAGCCGTGATGAGAGGGTTTTTGATACAACAAAACACATTAAAGAAAAGAAAACAAAATGAGAGGAAGGAAAAAATTCTGGAAAAGATAAAAGAAGGGGAAAAGAAACTAAGATTGAAGCCTAAATCACAAGAGATTTTAAGAGAAATCAAATTTTATCAAACACAATATATGGAACTGACGAATCAAGAATTAGAGTGGAAAATTAAGCAAATGAGACAAAAGACCTTTGAATCTGCTGACAAATGTGGCAAGTTATTGGCTTGGCAAATAAAGAAGAGACAAAAACTCAACACGGTAACAAATATAGAAGTGGAAGGAAAGAATATAAGCAACCCAGCTGAAATTAGGAACTGTTTTCAGAACTACTTTAGACAACTTTACACACAAGGGCCGCAGAAGGAAATGGACATACAACAATTCCTCGAGGAAAATGGGCTGAAAAAGGTCTCGCAGGAAAGTAAGACCATTTTGAACCAGGAGATATCAGCACAAGAAATAGAAGATGCCATTCAAGGCATGGCGTTGGGCAAATCCCCAGGACCGGATGGACTGACTTCCAAATATTATAAAGTACTGAAGGAAGGGTTGATACAACCTTTGAAGGAAGTCTGTAACGAGATTATGGAGGGGAAAAGGGCACCCGATACGTGGAGAGAGGCCTACATTACACTTATACCAAAGACAGAGACTGAAAAGACCCAACTTAAAAACTACCGACCCATCTCGTTATTGAATGTGGATTACAAAATCTTTGCTGACATTTTAGCAAAGAGACTGAAAAGAGTTTTGATGGAGGAGATTCATGGGGACCAAGCAGGCTTTCTCCCGAAAAGGCATTTGTCGGATAATGTAAGGAATATAATTGACATTTTGGAAAAGTTGGAAGTGAACATAAACACTAAGGCTGTTTTGATATTTGTGGACGCCGAGAAAGCCTTTGACAACATTTCTTGGAGCTTTATGTTGAAGAACCTCCGGGGGATGGGGGTAGGCCAAGGGTTTGAGAATGGTATAGGTGCAATTTATTCTGAACAGAAAGCAAAATTAATTGTAAATAATGTGGTTACAGAAGAGTTCAAGATTGAAAAAGGGACACGACAGGGGTGCCCTATCTCCCCATTACTTTTTATATCGGTCCTGGAGGTTTTGCTTAATATGATTAGGAGGGACCAGTTGGTTAAAGGGATTCAGGCCGGAGCTAAACAATATAAACTGAGAGCATTTGCAGATGACCTAGTACTTACATTGCAAGAGCCAGAAGCTAGTACGAAAAGAGTTTTGGAAATAATCCAAGAGTTTGGTCAATTGGCAGGATTTAAATTGAATAAGTTAAAAACAAAGGTATTGGAGAAAAATCTAACACAGGTTGAAAAAGAAAGGTTTCAGAATGAGACAGGGTTGACTGTGGTTAAAAAAGTGAAATATTTGGGTATAAACATGACAGCTAAGAATGTGAATTTATTTAAAGATAATTATGAAAAAACTTGGACAGAAGTGAAAAAAGACTTGGAGATTTGGTCAAATTTAAAGCTTTCCTTGTTAGGTCGAATTGCAGTTATAAAGATGAATGTATTGCCAAGAATGCTGTTTTTATTTCAAGCACTGCAAATAATGGACAAAATGGACTGTTTCAAGAGGTGGCAAAAAGACATATCTAAATTTGTCTGGCAGGGCAAAAAGCCCAGAATTAAATTTAAGATATTAACGGATTCAAAGGAAAGAGGGGGGTTTGCCCTGCCAGACTTCAAACTGTACTATGAAGCGGCAGCTTTCTGCTGGCTGAAAGAATGGCTGCTTCTTGAAAACACAGACATTTTGGACTTGGAAGGTTTTAACAATATTTTTGGGTGGCATGCATATCTGTGGTATGACAAGGTTAAAGCACATAAAAGTTTTAAAAACCATATTGTCAGAAAAGCATTATTAAATGTTTGGGTTAGATATAAAGATTTGCTGGAAAACAAAACTCCAAGGTGGTTGTCGCCAATGGAAGCTAAGGCAGTTAAAAAGTTAAATATGGAGTCTAAGTGGCCAAGATACTGGGAAATTTTGGAAAAGGAAGGGGACAAACTGAGATTGCAGAGTTTTGAGAAACTAAAAGGGAAGGTGAGAGATTGGTTGCATTATCACCAAATAAATGAAGTGTTTAAATTGGACAGTAAAGTTGGCTTCCAGGTGGAAAAATCCAAATTGGAGACTGAATTGTTAGAATCCAGTACTAAGAATTTGTCAAAAATGTATAATTTGCTGCTGAAATGGAATACACAAGATGAAACGGTTAAATCAGCTATGATTAAATGGGCTCAGGACATTGGTCATAATATTTTGTTTGCTGATTGGGAAAAGTTGTGGACCACCGGGATGAAATTTACGGCATGTAATGCCCTAAGAGAAAATATTATGAAAATGATCTATAGGTGGTACATAACCCCGGTCAAGCTTGCAAAGATTTACCATTTGCCTGACAATAAATGTTGGAAATGTAAAGAAAAGGAAGGTACATTTTTCCACCTTTGGTGGACGTGCCCGAAGATTAAGGCATTCTGGGAAATGATCTATAATGAGCTCAAAAAGGTATTTAAATATACTTTCACCAAGAAACCAGAGGCCTTTCTCTTGGGTATTGTCGGCCAAGGGGTGCTAAAGACAGACATAACTTTTTTCATGTATGCTACAACAGCAGCTAGAATACTCATTGCGAAGTACTGGAAGACGCAAGATCTACCCACACTGGAAGAATGGCAGATGAAGGTGATAGACTACATAGGCTTGGCAGAAATGAAGAGCAGAATCCGAAACCAGGGAAGAGAAACAGCGCAAGAAGAATGGAAAAAATTCAAGGACTATTTAAAGAAATATCATAAAGTTAATGAAAGTTAGAATGATGATGGATTGGAAAGTAAACGGTTACTATTAGTAATGGTTAAGACAAGGAGAATAAGGAAGATTAGCTTAAACTTAAATTAAAATAAGGGAAGATTTGCTGAGTAATTGATAAGAATTTGGAATACAGAAAAGGGAGGCATGAGGAAGTCGGGGAAGGAAGGTATAAGAAATCAGGATATGAAATGGTACATGTTTTTTGTTTTGTTTTTGTCTTTGTATGTTTATGTATGTTATGTTTATATGGAAAAATTCTTGAATAAAAATATTTAAAAAAAAAAAAAGGTGAAGGCTGGCGGCTGGCGGCGGCTACATGGGCCACATGACGAGGTCTGGCGGGCCGGATTCAGCCCGCGGGCCTTGTGTTTGACAGCCGTGCCATAGAGTCACAGAATTGTAGAGTTGGAAGGAACCCACCAGGGCCATCTAGTCAAACCTCCTGCAAGCTGAAATCTCAGCTAAATCATCCATGACAGATGGCCATCCAACTTCTGCTTAAAAACCTCTAAGGAAGGAGAGTCCAGCACCTCTCGTGGGAGGCTATTCCACTGTCAAGTAACTTTCACTGCCAGAAAGTTCTTCCTGGTGTTTAGTTGGAATCTTCTTGTGATGTGAAGCCAATGGCTTGGGTCCTACCCTCCAGAGCAGCAGAAAACAAGCCCTTTAGAGATTCAAAGGTGCCCAGACACTGCATAATAGCCCTCAAAGTTAGCCTTCAGGGCATCAGGCCAGCAAAACCTCTCTTCTTTTAACTACTTTTTGTGATTGGGTGATCTACCTGCCAATTAATTATCATCCAGAGTGCAAACTGGCTGCTGACATAATGAGAGCCATTAATTCGGGCATTAGATAGGCTGAAAAACACAGCAAAAAGCTTATCTTAATTGTCAGTGAGGCAGGGAAGGGAAGATCTCCCAGGGTGGAAGGCTGGGAGAAGGAAGGGAAGTTCCTGGGTCCACCCCCTTATGTGTGCCATAAGGATTAACACCTATCTCTGACAGAGGTCTCTGTATTTTTACCCCCTTCCTCCCACCTCTCTTTTTTTTCCCTCTTCCTTTTTTAAAAAAAATATATTTTAATAAGATTTTCCAAGAAAATTTTAACATACTCAATGCTAATAAAAAACACAAATTGCAAATGGACTTCCCCCAACTTCCTTTTCTGGTTTATCACATATTCATTTCTTCTGCTTATAGTTTTATCTACCTTATATATTGAAATTGAAATTACACCTTGTAATATATTCTTAACATTTTACCCTCATATTCATATTTTCTGTTTATGTTTGTTAAATTTAAGTGTCTTAATCAAATATTGCAAGTGAGTCCACTTCAGTGCATTGTTTCTGTATATACACCATAAAAGGTTCCTAATCTTTTTTGAAATCATTATTGTCCTTATCTTGAAGTCTCTCAGTCAGTTTTGCCATTTCGGCATATTCCATCAACTTTTCTTGCCATTGTTCTTTTGTTGGTATTTCATCACTTTTCCATCTCTGAGCTAATAAAATTCTGGCCGCTGTTGTCACAGTCCTCCCACCTCTCCTAGATCGTTTTCTTTTTCTTCCCCATTTCCTCTTTCCTCTTTCCTTTTTAGTCAGATTAGTTTGGTTTTTATGGCATTGTATGTTGAAAAGTTTCAATAATTTTTAGAAAGAGATTTGAATAGAGCAGGATAGGCACATGACAGGAGCGAAAGCTCACAGAATTTCCCTGTGAGTTTGCTAGAGAGCTCTGTGAGAGACACCCCCACGGTGCATAAACACATCCTCTCTTCTTTTTCCTCTTTCTGCTCTTCCTCTTCATCTCATCACCAAGCCAGAAATGTGAAAAACATTTGCTGTATCTGGGCTCCAATGCTCAAACCCATTTTAAACTAGACTTAAGTATGTCATTGTAACTGAATTACCATTTTAAACCTGCCTGAACAAAGCTGATGCATCTGTTGCTCTTCAACAAGTATTCTGAATAAGTAAACATTATTTTTACCTTTTACAAGACTGTTTGTGTGATTATTGTTTTAAGGGGAGGGGACACCAGGAGGATCCAGTCTGCTTCAAAGCATCCTGGATTACTTTAACAAAAAAACAAAAACTAGCCTATCTAAGCTTTCCTTTTAAGCTGCAAAGGGATTCCACTCTGCTTAATTCATGAATGTGAGGAAGGAAGGATAATATCCAATATATATCTCCTCTCCTAGCATCTATTCATATCCCTACATAAAAGCATTAGCTTTTTTTGCAGCTGCATCGCACTGTTGACTTGTGTTCAGATTGTGGTCTACTGAGACTGCTAGATCCTTTTTGCATGTATTACTGGCAGTCCAGTTCCTCCCTCCCCCACCCCAATCTTAAACTGGATTGTTACAATGCATTCTACCTGGGGCTTCCCTTGAAGGTGACTTGGAAACATCAACTGGTCCAAAATGCAGCGTCCAGTTGGCTTAAAGACTCATATGCCTTTACAACCCTGTTTTAAAACAGCTGCATTGGCTGCAGGTTCATTTCCAGGTCAGTGGCCATCGCTACACCTCACAGCTGCAAATTCCACATGTTATTTATGCATGGACCTTTGCATTGTCTCTCTGAATTCTCATTTATTGGAGGACCCTGAGTGCTAATACTTTGTCAAAGGAAGAAAGATCTTCTCTCTTTAGCCACGTTCTCCACACCATATGCTGAGAGAGCTGGTGTAAGATAGCGGCTAAGAGCCCAAGTGGAAGACCTTGAAATTCACCTCTGCCCTCTGTGATCTTTGGCAAGCCACTCTCCAATAAGGGGGCAATAATAAGGAACCACCATACTTTACAGGTTGCTATTGGAAGGATTATAGCCTGATGACGCATGTGAAGTGTCATACAAAATATTCAGTATTAACTTTTTATTGTTGTTGGTAATGCAGTTCCCACCATTTTTAGAAGGGACTAATTTGCTCCACCCATCCTCCCTTGGAAGAAGAGGAGAGGTGGTATCTCCCTAGGGGAGAATGTAATGGCCTGATGGGCGATTTCACCCAGGGGGGGGAGGTGGTCACAGGCTATTTAAGCTTGCTCCACCCCACACTCTTCCCTCTTCTTTATTCGCCACCCCTCCCGCCCTTTGGCAGTGTGGGCCTACATGCTAGTTGTCTGTTTTCAAGGTGCTGAGTAGGAATTTTTTTGAGAGAAAGACCCTAACTGACCAGGGTCTTCTTCTTTTTTGCCTACTCCATACTGTTGGGTGATGTTTGTTGGAGTGTGTTCCTTCAATTTGGCTAATTGGCATTTGGTCCAGGCAGGTGAGATTTCAGAAATAATGGAACACTTAGCTGAGGCAGTGTTGGGTTGTGGGCATCCCTTAATCACTGTTGCCAGGCATGGCCTGCAGGTGCTGGGGTGCCCTTTGACTTGACAGACACAGCAGGGAGGGATGATCTTAGGAAACCTTGCTGCATGCACACAGGGTGTGGCTGTTAACTTGCTCAGTTGATGGGGGTAGAAATTACTCCCATCTATTAATGAAAACCAGCATGGACTTTAGTTGATTTGGTTACAGTGGTTGAATCTGATTAGTTTGAATGTGATTAGTAGTTGAATCTGATTGTGGAAACTATTGAGGCATCTTTCTATTAGCTGCGGCCGGCAAAATTCTTGCAAGGATCTTAGCAAACCATCTCGTAACAATATCCAAGGTGACCCTTCCTGAATCCCAAAATGGTTTTCGGCCTTCTAGGGGGACAGTGGACATGATTTTCAGCTTCAAGAAAAATGCAGAAAGCAAAACAAAGCCCTGCATATGGCATTTATTGACATGACTAAGGCTTTTGACACTGTAAATCGGAATGCCCTGTGGACTGTCCTTCTGAAAATTGGCTGCCTAGATGAATTTGTAAACATCTTTCAGCTCCTCCATGATAATATGACAGCAACAATCGCAGATGACAATGGCTCTCGAAGTGAACCATTCACAGTGGGATCAGGTGTTAAACAGGGTTGTGTTATTGCCCCAACTCTATTCATTATTTTCATTGCCATGATCCTACACTTTGTTGAAGGGAAACTCCCCACCAGAGTAGAAACCATATATCGAACAGATGGAAAGCTCTTCAATCTGAGCAGGCTGAAAGCAAAGAGTAAGGTTGCCGTAACTTCCATCATAGAGCTTCAGTATGCTGATGACAACGTAGTGTGCGCACGCTCAGAGGATGACCTCCAAACCATCCTAAATATCTTCGCAGAAGCTTATGAACAGCTTGGCCTATCACTCAACATCCAAAAAACCAAAGTGCTGCACCAACAAGTACAAAATAACCCCTCTGCAGCACCACAAATCCAACTCAATGGTGTAACATTGGAAAATGTTGATCACTTCTCCTACCTGGGCAGCTATCTTTCCACAAGGGCCGAAACTGATGCCGAAATCCAGCATCGCCTGAGCTCTGTGAGTGCAGCTTTCTCCCAACTGAAGTGCAGAGTGTTTGAGGACCGGGACATTCGCAGGGAAACCAAAATGCTCGTTTACAAAGCTATTGTACTACCAACCTTGCTATTCGCTAGTGAAACATGGACCACTTATAAACGCCATCTCCAATTCCTTGAAAGATTCCATCAACGGTGTCTCCAAAAATTTTTACACATCACTTGGGAAGACAGACAAACTAATATTAGTGTACTAGAAGAAGCAAAGATCACCAGTGCTAAAGCAATGATTCTTCAACATCAACTTCGTTGGACTGGTCATGTTGTGCAGATGCCTGATTCTCATCTTCCAAAGCAACTACACTATTCCAAACTTAAAAATGGAAAGCATAATGCTGGTGGTCAACAAAAGAGGTTTAAAGACTGTCAAGGCAAATCTAAAAAACTGTAGTATAAACACTGACAACTGGGAAACACTGGCCTATGAGCACTCCAGTTGGAGAACAGCCTTTACCAAAGGTGTCATGGGCTTTGAAGACACTTGAACTCAAGACGCAAGGGAGAAACATGCTAAGAGGAAGGCATGCTTGGCAAATCCACACTGTGATCAACTCCCACCTGGAAACCAATGTTCCCACTGTGGAAGGACATGTGGATCCAGAATTGGCCTCCACAGTCACTTACGGACTGATTGTTAAAACCGTGCTTATGGAAAACAATCTTACTCGGCTACGAGTGATTGCCAAAGAAGAAGAAGGACTTCAGTTGATTTGGTTACAGTGGTTGAATCTGATTAGTTAATTGGTTTTGCAGATCCTCAAGTTGTTATATTTATATTTCACTCTTCTTCCTGGCATGCTGGGAATAAAATGCCCCCTGTCATTCACACAACCTTCCCCACTCTACGTGCATCAGACTTAGCTTCTCACCATTTAAACAACAATAATTTGCTTTGCTTTGATGTTGCCTTCGGAATAACAGTGTCATCATTAAACATCTGGCTGGCTCCTTCCTTGCCGTCCCGGCCTCCAAAGAGGAAAGGGTGTTTATAATTCTAATTTGAAAACGCAGCACATTAATATGCTGATTTCCATCGTGTTTGCCTTAACCTGTTTGGAGAAATTACGACTACAAATATCTTGTACACGGCACCTCTAAACTACCAGCTTGAGCAAACAACATAAGAGTTGATACAGTCTCACATAGCTGATTAGAGCCACTTCAGAGGTGGTCGTGATTATCGCATTTGGCTCAGAGCCATCTGTGGGGTAGTTTTTTTAAACACATAAACAAAGCATCTGTTTCGGAGTTCTTGTCCCAGGCGGATAGACCCACCTACACTATTACTAATAAGCACATTCAAGGAGCACCAGATGGCTCCACTATAAAAGAGACCCGGATTTTCCTGAGCTAGGCACAGCAGAGAAGCACCATTAACATGGGTTCCAGATTGCATTTCCTTGGGCTCTAAGAGCCAGCAAGGCACTCCCAAAACCTGGCTCCACTAAAGAAGGATGCAAGTCTGGAGGGGGAATCCATTATTTACGATTGGCGGTGCCCAGGCTGCTGGCAGCTTGGCCAGAAGATCTCCTCCTCGCTGCATAGAGGTATGCCGAGGGAAGATGAAAGGCAGCCCTGATCCTGCAAGACAGCCTGGGTGGCTGTGACACCAGCCCTGCCTCAGCTTCCTTGAATCTGGCCCTCAAACATCCTTGCCTGCAGCCAAAGAGGGCCATTGAGGACCTACCATCTGCTGCATCTACAAACGAGGCAGGCTGACACAATTTAGTAGCAGAGGTGCATTTCAATTCTGAATATGGAGCTCTATTGAGAGCATAAGAGGAGCTCTACTGGATCAGGCCAATGGCCCATCTGGGGAACCTGCAAGTAGGACCCAAGCGCAAGAGCCCTCTTGCCTCCAGCAACTGGTATTCAGAAGAATTACTGCCTCTGACCATGGAGGCAGAGCAAAGCCATCCTGGCCAGTAGCCATTGATAGCCTTGTCCTACATGTCTGTCCCCTCCTATTTTCCACACCCTCTCAAATTTCACTGATGAAAATGGACTTCAAGTCTGTTTCCAGACCTACCAGACACTGTAGTCTTTTAGGTTGCAGGTGGAGACCTCGGTCTTTCAGGCTATTTGATTATAAAAGGTATTGTCATTTCACCACATAATTTCTCAGCTAGTTTTCTGTGGGTTTTAGATTGTTCTAGCTGCTATACCTAGATTGAACTGGTTCATTTTTCGATATTTTTTATACATTTTTTCAACTGTTTTACAATTCTGGTTTATTTTTGTACATTTAATGGTTTTCTAAACTGCCCAGAGAGCTAGGCTGGGACAGCTTAAATCAGCATTCAGCCACTGATGTGCTGACTGGTGCTGATGGGATTTGTAGTCCAGCAGCATCTGGAGGGCACCAGCATGGCAAGGACTGGTACACCTCTGGCCCTCTAGATGTTCCTGGATTACAACTCACAGCATTGCTGGCTGTTAGCTGTGCTGGCAAGGGCTTATGGAATTCAACAACATCTGGGTGGCCATCCCTGTATGGAACAATTTCAGCAGCATCTAACCTTTCCAAGTGACAGGAAAAAATGTGACCAGTGGTGGAGCTTCATGCTCCGGCACTGGGGGGCGGGGCTGGTGTGCATCCCAGGGGCATGGCGCACCACCCGCAGGGGCGTGGCATGCTGCTTGTGGGGGCATGGCACCCAGCCCAGCACAGGCGGGGGGCAGCCACGATGACACCCTACCAGGATTGCGCTGCCAGGGGCAGTTCGCTCCCCCTGCACTCCTCTTTCTCCGCCACTGAATATGACTCCCATAGGTTCCAACACACCCACCCCAGTTTGTTTCTTCTTGTTGTTATTATACTATAGCATGCACCTCTGATCTGTTTTAAGGAAAATATGGTGTGTGGAGGCAACAATCAAGTGAGAAAGGAGTCCAGCCACCGACCGCAGCTCATGCCGAGTGAGCTTCTGCTCCAGGGCTGCTTCTTGGTTGCCCTGGGCTCCGCCAGGCCACCTTTACAGAGAATCACAGAAGGGTAGAGTTGGAAGGTGAGCAGGAAGAAAATGTCAAAGGAATGCAGAGAGCTCTTGTTATTTAGATTTAATGTCAGGCAGCCAACTTTACAATGGAAACAGAGCGCAGATGCTGTGGAGAGAACATGACTGGCAAAACAAAGCGGAATTGGGCAGGAAATGGGCAGGAAATGGGGGGAGTGTGGACTGGAAAAGTGAAGAGGAAGAACCAACGAATGAGGAAAGATGACAGAGAAGCTAGATACAGATGGCAGCACACGCAAGATAGCAAGAAAAGTAACACTGAAATAATAAGTGATTTAAAATAGATAGGCAAGGGGAAGTGTAACCTCTTTTGTTCTTTAAAGGTATGTGAAAAAGCAACATCTGATGGGAAACAGGAATTGAACATAAGGAATGGATTGTGAATAATAGATAAATATGTAATATCAAGCAGGGGAAAACAGGGATATATTTGGTATGAAGAGTAAGAGGTAATTTTTTGGTAAAAGATACACATGCAGGATGATAAGAAAGGGGAATTAATATAGAAACAATAAGTAACAATATAAAAGGGTTAGGCATGGGTAAATGCAACCTCTTTTGTTATTTAAGGAGAAGAGGGAGACATTTAGTGAATGCAAAATAAAGGGGAGGAAATATTTTAGAAATGATAGTTATTGTTTTACTGTGGACTGATAATCAATTGACTAAGCTCACTTGTAGGTAGTGTAAATGTTAAATACTGTACATGCAGGAATTGGCAAGTTAAGGATAGTAAATTTAAAAGCAACATAAATCTATTGTAATATGGTATAACAATTGTAAGGGATGGAAGATGAATTAGAAATAATCTGGGAAATAATGCAGCAACAAGAAGAACCTTTGGACACATCAAGAACGGAGGATGGGAAACCAATTTCTGGAAAATTTGTATTTGTTTTAAAGTGACTGATTTGGTAAAAATTCAGAAAATCAATAAAAAAGAAAGAAAGAAAAACAGGCCTGAAGTAAAACAGCCAGGCCTCTTCTAAGCTCATGTGGAGCAGCCTCTCTGCCGCCACCTCCAAACTGGCTTCTGGAACTCTCCTGCAACAAAGAGGTTGCTGAGTCTGTCTCACTACTGTGGAGAAAAGGGAGGGGTCAGACGATAGGCCTTCTGTTGATTCTACAATGTATTCTCCCTGCTTTTAGTAATAACATCACTGGTCACGCTGGCATGTAGTTAGATACCATTTTGACCCACAGTGATGGACTGAACTTTTCAAAAGTGCATTGATTTTAACCAAATGGGGTGTGATGTTTCCTGAGACCAAGTAGCAAGCTTTTGTCTATGACTGGAGACAATTGGGCATCATTTTAACCAAGAAGGTGGGCAGAACTTATCAAAACTGGACTGGTTTTAACCACGGACTTCAAAACTGAAATGATTTTTTAGTTTCTTAGAATTCCCAGCAATGACAGAAAATGAAACTGCTGATCATCACTATTTTGTGCCACACACTCATACTAACTTGCCACACACTCATACTCACCTGTGAAGACAACCAGGCTCCTGGGTATATGGAGTAGACATGCATTTCTGGAATTCATTCAAAAGAAAATAAGAGGAACCTGCTGAATCAGACCAGTGGCCCCAGTCCAGCAGCCTGTTCTCACAGTGGCTAATCAGATGTCCAAGGCAAGCAAACTGGAACACAAGAGCACTTTCTCCTCCTTCCCACATGAGATCAGGGAAGCCCCTTCCCTCAGTACTTTTCCATGGGCCTTGAAGGCCCACCTTTTTGGTCATGGCCTTCAGTGGAAATTGAGATGTGATCTGGTTTTTGTATGACTAAGTGATCCTTGTTGTTTCAGGACACATGCCAATGTTTTAAATGGTTTTCAATTATATTTTATTGGTTACCTTTTAATGTGCATTTCATGTACCACTTTGTGAAGAATGCTGCTTAAAAACAAGGTATAAATATTATTACAGAAGTTGGGTACCACCCCACTCTCTACCGAGTGCTAGCAAGATTTCTGGGGGTTCCAGGCGCTCCTTTGGAGAATTGAATACACAGCTAAGACTGTTGTAGCTTTACGAAATATGGTTTATTCACCTATTTGTACCTTCAGCCTGCATGGAGTTCAGATCTTACAGCATGGTCATTTCAAGAGGGGCTTGACTCAGACAGCAGTGCAACACTCATAGGCGCCAACTCCTATGAGCTGAAGTCCTTTCAGCACCCTTGAAAATATTTGAGGGGGCTGAACCCCCAAGTTGATGGACATTGCCATTCAAATGATGTGGGTGAACCTATTATGTGACTAAACCTGTAGGGCAGTGCTTACCTGCCCCCCACCATATTTTATTCAAGTTGCACCCCCCTGGAGTCAAAGTCATCTCTCCCAGCCAGCCCTCAGCCAGCCTGCCCATGATGGCTCTCTCCCTATTCTCTCCCTTCTTCTTCCCAGCACACCTTGGTCCCAGTACTCTCTTTTCCTGACACCTCAAACACACAACCCATCACCATGGCAACTTCTGCCTGCCCAGGCCCAAGAATTCCTCTCAGATGGGCCATCAACATCTTTTGTCCTGTTAGTGCCTCTATCCCAGGTGAGGCCCTGGCTTGCAAAGGAAGCTTAGCCTGCATTTCCCCACTGATCTGCAATCTTCCCTTCAACACTCCAAATAATCACAATCCTACCATTTATTATTTTCTAGGGTTTGGGGTGGGGTCTCCCCCCCAAAAAAATCTATAACAATATGTAAACAAAGACAAATGCATTTGGATTGGTCCTGATAAAAGTGTTTCCTTATTGTGACTTTTGAATAAGCAAACCAACCATGGACCAGCAGATGCTATCTGTAGTTTTTATTTGTCTAAGTATCTACCCCTTTTTTTTCCTTTGCTCAGCCTTCATCCTTTTGCATTCTCAGAGAGAGAAAAAACTCTCCTAAAAAGAAAACCTTCTAAAATTCTTGCTCTTTTCAGACACAGGGAATTGTAACTCAGGCCGTGTTTTCTAAAATAAAATGTGGTTATTATTATTATTATTATTACTATTACTATTATTTAGATTTTTATACCACCCCTTATCCAAAGATCATAGGGCAGTTCACAACATAAAAATACAAAATGAGAATACAACACACACAATAAAACACCCCCCCCCAAAAAAAACATTTAAAAGGCCAACATTTTGCATGCTACAGAGGAACAGCTTTCTACTTCCTTTGATTAAAATATTTGTTTGCATTTTTACTTGTATAAATGTTGTTTTGAAATCACATTTTAGCAAATGGGCACATTGATGGTGTATCAACCCTTAAAATAATTTTTTTTTGATAATGCACATTTTATTTTGATGCTATTAAAGCACCATTTCAGTTATACAATAGGTCTGTAAAAAGCTATCACAATGTTGAGCAGCAAGGGATGACCCCATAAGTAATGATTTCTGTTCAGTTAAGGGTCTGACATTTACCTGAGCTGAAATTAATAGTGCAGTTTTACAAAAGTGGTACTTTTTAAAGGACATTATTACATCCTGTGGTTTCTGAATGGCACAAGTCTAGAGACAGGAGTTGATTATGTTCTATATGCCCCCAAAATTCATTCAAAAGAGACCTGTATTTTCAACTGTTGTGAGATAGCTGTTTAATTAAAAGTTAACATTGTGAGATAGCTGTTTAATTAAAACTTAACATTGGGGAAGTAAACCCACCTATGTTGCCTTTAGCCCTGTTAATGTTATAGTGGGATATAATCTCTCATTTTCTCTGCCCAAATTGTATCCCATTCTCTTCCTTGTGTGAAGTTTGGATTTTCTCAATTGCACGTGGAGAAGAATAAGTTGCATCCAATAAAAATCTCATACTTTAAACTGGACTCCCCCGCCAAAAAAAAATCTTAACATCGAAAAGTTTTTAAAATGCATTTATATGTTTGGCATCCAAGTATGTCTGCAAGACAATGTATGTTTGTCAAGGATGGATAAACATGTCATTTTGGATGGCTACTGTTGATATTCTTGTTCAGCTTAATGTAATAGACCTACAAAGTGAGTCATAAATTGCAGCAAGAACCGAAGAGATACAGTATATACTGTAAGTGAAGATATATACTGTATATGTACTGAAGTACTGTATGTAATATATATATATATATGTGTGTGTGTGTGTGTGTGTGTGTGTAAAGTTATATTGATTTATATTGATATAACTTTACTCTGATTTATATGGTTTTGATATTTTGGAAGTGCTGCTGAGGTATGATCCACCATCAGAAGGTTCTTTGAAAGCCTCAATATTCATCTTAATGGGGCTTAAGTAGGACTTTTGAACCTGATTTTGGCTTTACGATATATTATTACCAATCGAAGCTAAAAGCTACCTTCACTTTACATGCTTCTGTTTTATTTTTAAAATTAATATGTAGTTTTGTTGCTGTTCCATTTTATATCAGGCAGCAGCCAAAGGGAGCTAAGCCCTCAGCATTTTCATGGCCAAAGTTTTTATTTGCTGCAATTCTCTTGCTGCAATTCTAAACCCACCTTCTTGGGGGCAGGGTGCTATTCAGTATAGTGTAGTTCAATCCTAAATAGCGTGGTTGCAAAAGCCTGTTGATAATGATGCTATTTGACAATAAATGGACTATGGATAGTCTTAAAACCTCAAACATTCAGGAGAATCTGAAAAACATTTTAAATACCACGTTGAGATGATAAAACTTCCTTTTTTTGAGAAAAGGTACTGTATTTTTTGCTCTATAAGACTCACTTTTTCCCTCCTAAAAAGTAAGGGGAAATGTGTGTGCGTCTTATGGAGCGAATGCAGGTTGTGCAGCTATCTCAGAAGCCAGAACAGCAAGAGGAATTGCTGTTTTCGCTGCACAGCAATCCCTCTTGCTGTTCTGGCTTCTGGGATTCAGAATATTTTTTTTCTTGTTTTCTTCCTCCAAAAACTAGGTGCGTCTTATGGCCTGGTGCGTCTTATGGAGCGAAAAATACGTAATTGAATTTTGGAAAGATCATTACCAAAACATGTAAGTAAAATCCAATCTTTGAGATTTTTGAGGGACTTGGAAAGTTGTCTCAGTCATTGTTTGGAATGCATGTAATATTGTTATGAAATTGTTTTCATTTTTTAAAGAAAGAAGGAAAATATTTTGGGCAACCGAATGACTGTAGGCACAAGCTAGTGAACGCTAGCCCTCCTGATTAAAATGCCACTGAAATCAATGGAAATTAATTTAGTTGTGAATAAGGCTACACTCCTAAACACAAAACCTAGAGAGTTAGCCCAATTCATTTTGATGAGACACACTTCTAAGTCAGCAGCCACAGCATTGCATTGCATGACCACAATCCAATGCACACTTGCGTTAAACTTGGACTTACTTTCAAGTAAACCTGACGTGGGGTTGGGCTGCATGTCCCAAAAAAATCCTTTCTGTGGCTTTTACCACATCTAATTTTGGGTGGAGTAATGCTTTCTTGGTAAAACAAAACAAAACCAGGCCTTAAAAGGTAATGATAATTTGCTGGGGAATGTTGGTGGTGGGTCAAGGAGTCCATTTTTGTGTCCTCATTTTTGTGTCATGTGCTTTACTTTAGGTGGGTTTTAATTTTAAAGCCATAAGAATTTTGCCATTAACTCCCATGGTCCATCCACCCAGCAAGGAGGTGAACATTTGGGGCCGCAACTCCAACAGCCACCCTCCATGCAATCAGTCTTGCTCCTCATCCCAGACTTCTTCCTGCTCGCAGTATCTTTCTCCATTTCTCCTTTACATTGTCAAATATGAATGACTTTGCTTGTAAGCATTTAATGCAATTACAGGAAAGAAGCCACAGCAAAGGGGAGCTGGTGGCCTTCGCTGGGTGAGGCTTCCCGACACTAAAATTGCCAAATCTGGACATAAACAAGTCACTCGACCTAATTAAATGAATTCTTTCTGTCTATTAAAAATTTAGAAGTGCTCCCCGAGTGTAAACAAGTCATTTTGAAAGGGAAGAAAGGAAACCCTAATGCCTACAAATAATTGGAAAATCTTTCCTTTAGCCAAGCCACTTTCATAACGCATGGCTCCATAAATTATTCTAATTCTTCTTCTATTGGTAAAGAAATATTCTCAAAAAAGCAAGGCATATTTAACCATTTGTGATTAAGTCCTGGCTGTATTTATTTTAACACTTAGTGGCAGGAACATTTTCTAGTACAAAAGTGGCACGGGATTCTGGAAATCATTAAAAAAGTAAATCACGTGCACCATGGGTGTAGCCAGGATTTATTTTATGGGGGGCAGGCTTTAGGTTGAGGGGGAAGAACCAAGTTATTTGCAATGCAATTGGTCAGTTAATTAAGTATTTTTATTAATTTACTTGATTGGGGAGCAGCTGCCCCCTAACTATGCCCAAGATGCACACCTGTTCCACAAAGCAGGGCGAGGCAACCCTGCGACAAGGAGACTGGGAAAGGGACAGAGACGCTCAGTGGTTAGAGTACCTGCTTTGTATGCGGAAGGTCCCCAATGGCATCTCCAAGAAGGGCTGGGGCGAATCTCCTGTCTGAAATCCCAGAGAGCTGTAATTGTACACTGGGAATGGGGAATCTGTCACCCTTCAGATCTTGCCAGATTACAAATCCCATCATCCCTGACCATTGGCCATGTTGGCTGGGGCTGATGAGAGTCCAACAACATCTGCAGGGTCACAGGTTCCCACTTCTGGTGTTGGTAGTTCTGCACTAGATGGTCTGACCGAAGAAAGGGCAACTTCTGATGTTCTTGAGAGATAGGTGTTGGCTGCCATTAAGGCTGCTAGAAAGCACAAATCTGCCTTGGAACACAACTCTGCCAGGGTGCTTTGTAGCAGAAATCTCATTGTAATGGAAAGCACATTGTTCTTGTTCACCCCCTGTTCATTTTTGTAGAAAAGAGGTGCAGAAACTCACTATGAATGCCTCCCTCATCCTCTTAGAATGGCAATGGTGCCGACTTGAGAGGTGCTGGGACCCACCTGAGAGGTGCCTGAACTGAGTTCTGGTGAGTTCCCACTGAAAATAAGCCCTGGGGCTCGTTCAGGCAATCCCCCGGCTGCATTGGTCCCCGTGTTAAACTGCTGACAAAGTAACTTGGGACAGCCCTGCTCCACCAAATTGCTGCGGGGGGGGGTGGCAGCTGGGGGTTGGGGAATAATAGCATACTCTCCAAGAGTCCCAATTTTCCAGGGACTGTCCCAGAATTACAGAAGCCATCATGGTTTCTGATTTGATCCCAGAATGTCCTGGTTTTCCTTTTTCCTCCCCTTCATGTCGTGTGTGTGTGTGTGTGTGTGTGTGCGCGCGCGCGCGCAAAAATGGAGTCCCCTAAACATTTTGTGAATCTTTGTACTTTTGTTCATTTATTGTATCTATTTTTCCCAATTTGAACTATAAAATGGTGATTTTCTTGAGTCAAAATGAGAGTACACCTATACATTTTAAAGAGAAAAGCCTGTTTATACTGAAAATAAAATACCTGCAGGAAATGAAGGAAATGATGAAGCTGGCATGCAAAGCCCTTCCTATAATTTTGAAGGGAAAATGTCAACAATCCACTTTAAATCCTTTAATTGCAATGCAACAGCCAGCAACTTTTTTTTTAGAAAACATGTGGAGTGTTTATTCCTTTGTTGTAAATTGAGCCTTGCACAGCAAGTCTTTACATGTCTACTCAGAAGTAAGTCCCAATGTATTCAATGGAGTTTACTCTCAGGTAACTGGGTAGAGCCTGGGCAGCCTTACACTGCAATCCTAAGCATTTTTACTCAGAAAGTCCCACTGTGTTCAATAGGGTTTACTCTCTGGTATGTTCCCAATCATTCTCACAGTTTCTCTCCTCCTCCTCCTCCTCCTCTCCTGCCTTTTTCCCTGACAGAGACTCAAGGCAGCTTATGGCTAAAATTTTGTTTTATTCCATTTATCTGTGGAAGGTGTTGCACCCAATTGCTTCCCTCACACATCTTTTTCTTTACATCTTGTGAAGTAGGTGAGGCGGAGAGGTTGCCATTGGCTGAGGTGACTGGTGTTGATGTGTATACGACCTCTATGTGAGCAAGGAGATCAAATGCAGGAGGAAAAGGGTCTCCCTATTTTCACCTGAGAAATGTTGGAGAGCATGCAATAGTTTCTTCTAGCATTTGCCCTTATTTTCCTGCTGCTTCAAGGAACTTTGCAGAGCTTATCACGTTTCTTAAGCAAAACGTAGAGCAGCCCCCCCTCTCCCATGACCTGCCTTGATGTTGGCTTTATGAGGTGACCAGGGTGGGTGGCAACACATTCTCAGAAGCTTGGGCTTCTGGTGCACAGAGCATGTGTGCAGCTGTCTATCTGTAGACTACACAAAAGCTTTCCAATATAATTCTTTAGAAAAATTCAGTCCAGAGTGGAGCAGGAAAACGTAAATGTTTGTCAAGAAGAATAGGAACAATTCAGTCCATGGAAAAGCAGTAAGGCTTTCTTTGAGCACCCTCTAATGGGGAACTGCGCTTTGTGCATTAGGAGTTTAGGCCTGCTGCTTTATTAGAAAACAGTTACCACCTGCAAAATTACGTATTATGTTGTGACTTGTCTGCAACCTTTGGGTGAAATGCTGCAAGTAAATAAATAAGCAAATAAATTGTTTGGCAAGAAGCTGAGAGCTTTCCCCAACAATTTCTCTTTCTATGAGTGTGAGGGAGTGTCTAGAAATGCAAGCCAGCAAACCTGTTTTTATTTATTTAGCTGCTGAATTTATAAGCATCAGTCCTTGGGGGAATAATAGAATCAGAATCATAGAGGTGGAAGAGACCCAAAGGATCCGCTTGTCTAACCCCCTGCAACGCACAAAAGCAGGGAGCTTAGAGTTAAGAATAAAATCAGCTCACACTTTAGGAACCAAGGTTTTTGCTCATGAAGTTTGGGAGCTATTGAGAAGTTGGCTGCTCACATACATAGTGTTACTATTTATTGTGGATATTGTGGTTATTATTGCACCAGCCCTCTACCTGGTGCAAAGAATGAAAGAGGTCCCTGCCCAGAGAGATTTCCATTTTTATATTTGGCAGAGGTGAGATGAACGGAAGATGGAGACGGGAGATGGCAGCTGGCAGCTGGCAAAGACATTTCAGAACCTGAGGTGGACCCCACCCTACCAGGGAAAAAAGGATGAAGGAAGATGTACAACAGCAACAAAGGGGAAAGATATATTGACACTGGGATTTGCTGCCTCTGTAGATCCTGCTGCCTGAGGCAGTTGCCTCACTTTGACTCTTGAGTGGGCTGGTCCTGGCATCTGGGGTGAAAGTGGTGGGGAAATGGGCATTTAAGTCAGCTGCATAATGTGTGGGCAGGCTGTACACTGCTTGAACATCACATGTGAAGTGTGCAGCTCAATGTGTGCACGCCTCAGCTTCTCTCCACCCCGTTGCCACCCACTCTCCTTTCTCTGCCTCCTTTCTCAGGAATGGAGTTGCGGCTGGTGGCGTTGGGCGTGAGGAAGCTGCCTGTCTCTACAACTCCCTCGTGTGCTGGAGCCAGGCTCCAATGAGGGGGCCAGTCGTGGGGCCCCTTGTCATGCCCCCTTAGAAAAATGCACCTGGGGCCGTGGCCCCCTCAGCCCCCCATGCTACACCCCTAGTTCCAGGCCTATTTGGGAGAGGGGATAAACATCCAGAAGGTGCCATGATAGTCACCCTGTTAGAAAGGGGACCCTAACTAAGCTGAAGAGCTGGGTGGAGACACACACACACACACACAGAGAGAGAGAGAGAGAGAGAGGGAGGGAGGGAGGGAGGGAGAGAGAGAGAGATGGCTCAGACTACTAGAGCAGAGGGAGGCAGGGTTGTTCTGCTCCCTTCTCAGAGCTCCTCAAGAGAGAGATTGCTGGGGCCCTTTTTGGCCAAGAAGCAGAGTGGGCAGTGGGCAGGACTCCTTTTGTTAAACTATGGAACTCACTCCCACAGGAGAGAGTGACAGCCACAAACCTAAACAGCTTCCAAACAAATTCATGGAGGAGAGGGCTATCAGTCATTAGCCATGATGGTTATACTCTGCCTCCACAGTTGGAAGCAGTAATGCTTCTGAATAGCAGTTGATGGGAGCCACAGGAGGGGAGGGGGCTCTTGTGCTCTGCCCCTGCTTGCTGGTTTCCCACAGTCACCAGGCTGACCACTAGGGGAACAGGATGTGGGGCGATGACTCTCTTAGGTGCAATTTGAAGGAGGGCTGTTTGGTGCCGGGACATGCTGCTGGTGTCATGGGCTGGCTGGATGTGGAGGAGTGGTGGGAGGAACCAGCTGGGGACCCCCTCCCCAGGGGAAGAAGGCTTAGAGCCCGGGGAGTGGGGGTGGGACATGATGAGGGAGGGTCAGAGGGAGAAGAGGGAGCAGACTGGGAGGAGGAGGAGGTGTCAGAAGCTGAAGAGGTACCAGGGTTTAGTGATCAGGAAGAGGCTCTGTCAGAGGGCAGTCCAGAAACAGAGGCAGCAGTGGAAGCTGGAAAGGAGGGGGGGCCAAGAGGCAGAGTGGAGTCAGGCTGCTGAAGAAGCCAGGGATTCCCCCCGCCTCTTCCGGCGGTGACCAGCTTCCTTCCCCACTGGTCTCCCTGAACCTGCAGAGGTATGAAGAGAGCAGAGCAGAGACAAGGTGTTGGAGTCTCAGATTGCTTGGGAAGGACCTGGGGGAGCAGGAGACTTGAGAGAGCTGGAAGAAGGCCTTGCAACTGCCTCAGTGGGGCAAGACCTACTGGGCAGAGTTGCTGTGCTCACTAGGCCTGAGTTGTTGTTTTTCATTGAATAGTTAACCTCACAGGTGCCTTGTGAGCTATTGCTGACCTGCTCCTAATACCCATTCTGATTGGTGGGTTGATAATCAGAACATCCAAGTCCTTGTTCCATTTCTTTCCTCCATTTTCCTTGTTTTCAAAGTTCACTGGACACAGAGTAATATCAGAGGAGGAATGACTGCCCCCCAACCACCTTTGAGATATGTTGGTTGGTGTTCTTTCATTACTTCAGTGCCTGCTAAAAACTTGCATGTTCACCCAGCCATCTGTAGGTTTTTAGATTTTAGATAGTTTTATTGCTAGAAATCTGTAGGCTGTTCTGTGGTTTCAGTTACCACAGTTAGTGTTGAAGCTGGATGTACTTTTATTTACACAGTGTTGTGTTCAATGTTAGACTAGACCAATGGAAATGAATGAATGGGTCTACTTTCAATACCATATTTGCTAGTGTTGCACCCTGACCAAAAAGCAGATGATGATGGGCAAGGTTGGCACGAGAAACATGTAGAGTTTTATAGATTATTATATTCTATTGCAAAGCTGGGGCAGGGGAGAAAGTGAGGGCAGAGACAAAAGTGGGTGGAGCCATGAATGCAGCTCTTCCCTCTGGGTGGCAGCCCAGCCATGGGAAAGCCAAAGACTGCTACCCCCACCCCCACCGCTTTTTCTGGGGGTACTCAAGAGTATGCAGTGGCAGCACTCCACCACCAATCCCACGAGTGTGATGCTTACTGTAACAACTTCATGGTGAGTGCTAGCGCCATTTTTTCTACATAAAAATAGCACTGCCCACATCCCTCCATCCAGGCAGGCAAGTAGCATCATCCAAGTTAAAGACACCTTCCAGCCAGGCAAAAGCACCCCAAAGAGGGTACGATGGCAAGGCCAATGAGAGGTGTGAACAAGGGAAGAGTCCTGACTGACAGGCTAGAAAGGGCTGAAGGGTCCTATTCGGCCCACTGGGTTTGAGGTTCCTCGCCCCTGCTGTCATAAAGGCTACTGATCTGGTCCATAGGTTTGGACACATCTTGAGATACCCTTACCAAACTTGGCACGAGGGTGCCCAATATGGGAGCAGCAGTTTATATTGGCAATTGGAAGCTGGCTGCCATTTTGAACTAAGATAACAGATCGAAATGTGACTTTATAGAGCGAGATGAGCGCGCAACCCCAGAGTCATCCGCAACTGGACCTAACGGTCAGGGGTAGCTTTACCTTTATGCCCATTTGGGGGCACAGGTTCAGATGTCTCTTGCGTTATCATTGCCAAACTCTGCACAAGGGTTCCTGAGTTGGGGGTGGAGAGCCTCATTGCCATTTGGATGCCAGGTGCCATTTTGAATCAAGATGGTGGACCAAAACGTCACATTTGCATGATTCCACCTGTCTGGGGGCATAGGGTTAGTTGCCTGTCAAGGTATCGTCATCAAACTTGGCATGGGGGTTCCTGAGAAGGGGGTGAGGATCTGTATCAGTGTTTGAGTACCAGGCACCATGCTGAATCCAGATGGCAGACCAAAACATGATTTCACCCAATGTTTGGCATAAAATCATAGAACTGTAGAATTGGATCATCTAGTTCCACCTCCTATAAGGCAGGAATATGCAGCTGTCCCATACGGGGATTGAACCTGTGACCTTGGCATTATCAGCACCACGCTATAACCAACTGAGCTACCCAGTCATTTACATGACAAGTCCAAACTCACAAATTCGCCATCCATTTAAAAAAACATAGTATTTTTGGGTTTCTACAAATTCCTGGGCAGCACCAGGCACTCCCCACTAGTCTACCATAAATTAACTTTCATCTAAAGCAAAGCAGGAGTGGTTTGGATTAGTTCCTTAGAATCAGAGTTGGAAATTACACCCAAGGATCATCTAGTCCAACCCCTGCAATGCAGGAATCACAGCAGAAGAATCCCTGACAGAGGGCCACCCAACCTCTGTTCAAAAACTTCCAATGAAGGAGACTCCACCACCTTCTGAGGTTGTCCATTCCACTGTCAAACAGTCTTACTGTCTGTTGCTGTGAGGTGGGAGGCTACACCAAAAGGGAGGGACATGAAGGGGGTGTCTGAATCCCACAAGGTAATTGCTATTACACCAGGAAGCCAACATTTCCTCTTCTGGAAGAATGCACAAGAGCACACTGTGTTTTTCTTAAAGTAAAAATTCCATTTTATTTGGCTTTCCAACAAGAACATTGCACACAAAAAGAGGCAGAATCTTCCACTGCGCATGTAAGGATTGCCTCCCTCTCCTTCTCCCTCTCTTTGGAATGTTAACTCCTTTGGCCTGATTACTTCTGCTGAGATTAGCTACTTGGGTAAAAGCCAAGCAAAGCCTGAGCCAAGGGAGGGAATGATACAAAAGCAACCAGCAGCATCCGCCTGGAGTAGACAGGATAGGGAAGATGAGTTAGCAAAGGCTATCGTGCCAATGGCTCTAGTTCTGCAAAGGAGATCAGGGCTGAAGCGGGGTAAAAAAGGGGGGGGCATATCTCGGGGCTGGAACTCTTTCCATTCCCATCACAGTTTTCAATCTTCTCCTCCGCACAGGTTCAGGAGTGCCCGCTGGTAATCGCCCTTTGTGTCTTGCTGTAAGGGGAATAGAGGGAAAGAGACATTAGGCCAAAACTCTCACTGTCAGGATCATCAGAACCCCCAAAACGATACAAAAAAGAAGGGAGGCTTCCATTCTGCGCCACTCCATGCAGGCAGCCATAAATTGTCCCGCTGTGTTTTTCAAAATTCCCCTTGTGTGTGTGTTCTTGCCCCATGCCAAGAATTTCAGGGCATACCAGCAAGTTGGGGCGGGGGAGGGATTCCAAGGCTTGCGATGTACAAAAGGGAAAAAATGTTTTGTAGGGGTGGATTCCCCAAAACAGCAGAATGAAGACTGAGTATGCTCGGTGGTCACAGAAGCCTGGCTTGGGGCGGGGGAGAGAAATGGGGAGTGGGAGAAATGGAGTGGCTGGGATCCCGAGCAGAAGCACGCCAGCATGGAATCGTAGAGTTGGAAGGGACCCAAGGATCATCTAGTCCAACCCCCTGCAAGGCAGGAATATGCAGCTGTCCCATATGGGGATCAAACCTGCAACCTCGGCATTATCAGCCCCATGCTCAACACAACTGAGCTCTCCGTGGGGTGATCTGATACTGCCTGCTCTGCTGTGACTGACAGGAGATCTGCTGCAACATGGCCACTCACCTGGATGAAGTAGTACAGGGACTTCCCATATTTCCTCTTGAATTCACTCTTAATTTTCAGCATGTCCACCTCACTGCGGGAGACCATAATCCTGATCAGGACCTTGTCTCGGGTTCCTTTGCCCTGAAAAAAAACAATTATTTTCCACAATTAAACTTCGTTGTTTAAATCAAACTTGATTGTTTGCAATGCATTTTTTGGGCGGTGGGAATTGTTAGCAGTCAGTAAAATAACCCAGATGGAATCCAGAGAGAAAAGAAATCCTAATAACACTTTACTGAGGAAAATGAAACAAAGCAACATATAACTTGAGGAGGGGGAAAACCAGAGCTTTCTTTCATTTTCAAGGGCAGGCCTTGTTAAAAGCAGGGTTAGGTTCAACTTAACATCCAGGGGAAAATTCTCTCACAGCTACACAGTCAGAGCATATGCATCCTCACCAAGGATCATGCAGTCTCCTTAGTTGCTAAGCAACACTTCCATACTTACTGACAAATGAATTAACCCTTAAGTTGAAAATGGAATGATCAAGCCCCACTTGAGTCCTGACCCATCTCAGAACCCAGACTGAAAATAGGCATGGTTTCTGGGAGTGATTTAATGATATGACAACAATGTTATGGACATTTGGTGCAGGAAGCGGACACAGGCCTCTGGGGTGCTCCAAGAGAAATCCCACTCAGATGAGCGGGAGGCGCACAGGATCACTGAGCAGGAGAGCTCGTGAACAGAATTAATCTCAATGGTGATTGCACAGGAGGGTGCTTTGGTGAATCGTGCCCCAGACCTGTGTTCGGGTATTTTACCTTCATTGAGTCGTACAATCGGTCCGCAAAATACAGCTGCTTGTTCTGAATGCATTGGACTGTGGAGAAAAAAGATGGACATGGGGTTAAAATACACATCTGTAATCAAACTATTAAAAGTTTAAAAGTAGATAGCGCCCCCCCCCGCCAAACACATTTCTGCTCCCTCCTGTCAAAAGGATTCTTTTGCTAAAAAATTAATAATCTCCATTTTTTAAACACTGCACTGTCAGCCACTCAACATTGATTTAACTAATGGAAATGAACATGTTCCTCTTAAGTTCCTAACCTAACAGAAAGTAGCCCTAGCTAGTATACACACAACCCCCTGCCCCATACTATTTAAGAATTAGTGCCTGAATTTTTCCTCTTCCCTCCCTTTCCCAGTCCTTTTTTAAAAAGCTGCTGGAGGAGGGGAACAGAAAGGGGTTCTCAGAGCAGCTTCCATGCAGAGAGCGGTACGGGCGCCCTGTCCAGCCCTGAGGAGGCGCACTCCTCCTGTTCAGGCAACCTCAGATGTTTTGGGGGGTGGAGGCACCAATACAGCTCCTTGCCAAAGGCACAAGGGACTCTAGGGACACCTCTGTCCAGGGCAAACCAGAAGCACCCGACTCCTGACCTTCCTCAACATCCTTTGGGATGGTCAACTCCTCTTGCCTCTGTCCATGTACTCACCGAGATTAACGAAGGCATTTTCCAGGTCTCCTTTCACTTCCTTCTTGATGCTCTCCAGCATATCGTAAGGGCTGTAGCTCTTGTACCTCTCAAACACTGCAAAGTTTAGCCAATGGAAACAGAAAGGTCAGGGATGGCAAACTGGGATGGCATTGAGAGAGGACTGGATGAACTTGTGGAGAATAGAGCTATAAATGGCTGCTAGCTATGACAGCTATGCTCTGCCTCCATGACTGAAGAAGATTGGAGCCATTCATGCAGGAGAAGACTACAAACCAGGATGGACATGCTCTGCCTCCACCTTCAGAAGCAGACATGCTTCTGAATACAGTGGTAACTTGGGTTAAGTACTTAATTCGTTCCAGAGGTCCGTTCTTAACCTGAAACTGTTCTTAACCTGAAGCGCCACTTTAGCTAATGGGGCCTCCCGCTGCTGCCGCGCCACCGGAGCACGATTTCTGTACTCATCCTGAACATAGCTGTCAACTTTTCCCTTTTCTTGCGAGGAATCCTATTCAGAATAAGGGAATTTCCCTTTAAAAAAGGGAAACATTGACAGCTATGATCCTGAAGCAAAGTTCTTAACCCAAGGTACTATTTCTGGGTTAACGGAGTCTGTAACCTGAAGCGTCTGTAACCCGAAGTGTATGTAACCCAAGGTACCACTGTACCAGTTGCTGGAAACCAGAGGAGGCAAGAATGACTCTTGAGCTCAGATCCTGCTTGCGGGTTTCTTACAGGGATCTGGTTGGCCTCTGAGAACAGGATGCTGGACCAGATTGGCCCCTTTGGCCTGATCCAGCAGGCTTCTCATATGTTCTTAATCTGTATGCAAAGCATATGTTCCACCACTGAGCTATGGGTGCAATTATGAAACCAAAAATCAGTTGTGGAGCAAATCCTTGCTTCTCCTCCAGTCGTAACCTGGCCAGCAGAGAGAGCCACAACTAAGTGAAAAGGAGCCTCCATCATCAGACCTGAGCACGTGAGGGCTGCACCCACCCACACCTCTGGAACAGCCTGGAGTTGCATGTTACCTTTCTGGAGGTGGGGGACACTCCTTTCAGTCATGATGTTGATCCACTTGGGCACGTCCGTTCCCTTTCTCTTCACACCAGCATCATACAAGTCCTGCAGTTGGGATGAAAAAGTTTTGTGTCAGACACCTGGCCACTGCCATGGCAGCAGAGGTACAAGACTCCCAGCACCCCACCCACTTATGGATAGTTTCACTTTAATGTATTGAGAATATTGCTGGGGTGGTTTGGATCGATAACAGGCTTCCTCAACCTCGGCCCTCCAGATGTTTTGAGACTACAATTCCCATCATCCCTGACCACTGGTCCTGCTAGCTAGGGATCATGGGAGTTGTAGGCCAAAAACATCTGGAGGGCCGAGGTTGAGGAAGCCTGGTCTATAACCTGGTTAAGGGCTCACAGCAGGTCAAATACTTCTGGAACGCGTGAGAACTGCGACAGACTGAGCATGTTGTGAGCTGGTACAGTTGAAGTGCATTTGTCTGCTCAGATACAGTGGAACAGTTGACACTTTGCACACATGGGGAGGCTGGAGGCAGCTTTTCAACAGGCCCTCATACGAGATGAAAAGAGGTCAGTATTCAGCATTACTTACCCTGGCATCTTGATCGATCAGCTCATAATCAACCACGGAAGCATCCTCATTTCTCCTTCCCTTTTAAAGAAGAAAAACAAGCACCTGTTTCAGATATACAACCACTGAACACTTCTTGCTCCAGGATTCATTGAGAAGAGAAGTATGCAGAATATTACAAACGCTCTTGCCTGGATTTATGGACCGGGGACAGCTTTACAGTCATGAGGACTACAGCCTTTGATGTATCTAGTTATGAGCTGTGGACATTTGGGAGCATCTGTATTTTAGGTGTTTCAGCTTTTGTGCCATTTGTTGCAGGTCACTGGAGCTTGTTTCTCAGAGCATGTACTGGTGGGGGGGGTTGACGTTATGGTTATTGGCTCTCAAGGGTGAAGCGGATCCTTAAGATCTGGCCATAAGAGCTAATTTCAAATTCTGTGTGGCATCCCTTACACATTTAGGCCACAGTCATTTATTTATTTATTTTATGAAATTCATATGCCATTGGATTCTAAGAAAAAACCTCAAAGCGGTTTGTAATAATAATAATAATTCTACACTGCCCTTCCTTCATGAATCACAGGGTGGTTTAAGATATAAAAATACATAACATTACATATCTTTAGGTGCCAGGCAAAAACATTCCTTTTCTCCCAGGCCTTTGGCTCATTAAACAATCTACGGCCTTTTAAACTGGGTGGGGGGGTGTTACTGTTTTTGTTTGTTACTGAAATAACACACATACACTCCTCACAGTTTAAAAGGCCATAGACTGTTTAATTAGCCAAAGCCCTGAGAGAAGAGGAATGGTTTTGCTTGGTACCTAAAGATGGGTAATGAAGGTGCCAGGCAAGCCTCCCTGGGGAAATAATTCCACAAGTGGGGAGCCACCACAGAAAAGGCCCGTTCTCAGCTTGTTACTCTCCAGACCTCTTGCAGAGGAGGCCCATGAAGAAGGGACTTGGATGGTGATTGCAGGGACCGGGTTGGTTCATAAAACAATACAATTTTCAATGAAGACATTTAAAAGCAGCTATTTAAAACATTCAAAAAATAACTAAATAACTAAAATCAGTGATAAGCTAAAAACAGATTAAAACATACAACACCACCACTCTGGCTTGTCTAAACAAAAATGTTTTAAGCAGGTGCTGAAAAAGGTACAGTGAAGGTGCCTGTCAGATGTCAATAGGCAGGGAGTTCCAAAGTGCAAGTGCTGCCAAACTAAAATATCGAGTTCTTACCATGACATGCAGCAAACAGTTAAGTTAAAATAACCAGAGGAAAAAGGCAGCTGGACCAGAAGAGTCTTACCTTGGCTAAAGCCACCATCAACTTGCGGAAATCGCCAGATGTATCTGAGATGATGTCTTTTTCCAATTCAGTCTTGTACACTAAAAATAAGAAATAAAGGAAGATTGGTAAAGCAGGCTCTATTACTAACATTTCTGAAGCCCAGTTCAGCCATAATGAAAAATCATGATCTGCTGTTACAAAAACAAGCCCGATCCTAGTTTTTTTAGCCATCCACAGTTAGAAGAAAAGTTTCCTGAGACAAAACAGGGAACTGCAGTTCAGAAATTAAACCAGAAATTCTCGCCCTCCCCTCCTTCACACAGAATAGGAAGAAACTGCAAAATCTCTGCTTTCAAACCACAGTAACTCATTACATACGAACTCTGGAAACTGTGGCTTGTCCCAACTGAGGTTTGTTAAAGTAGAATCAAGCTGTGACAGATCACGCAAGCTGGATGCCCACATAGGCTTGTTTTTACAGTGACAAAAAAGGTTCGTCACTATTACTGACCCAGATGTTTCATTTCCATTTTCTAATTGTTTTCAAAGAGATCATTCTTTTTCCTTTTTCTAAGGGACTGAGACTTGCTAAGCAGAGTAAGAGCCCAAACCCTTGGTTGCTTTTGTTGCTTCTAACTGGCAGAGCAATCCTGTCCCGATCCACTCAGAAGCAAGTCCCAGTTACATATCCTCTGGAAGCTCAAGCCAAGTTGTCAAAAGGAAAAGCTGAGCTTAAGACCCATGTGCAGGTTTTCTTCATCCTAGATCCCAGTGCAGAATTTGGCCCTATGTGGAAGTCAGTCTTTGTATGAAACAAAAATCAAGTGTCTAGCACAAGTGTCTGCGAAGGTCTCAGAAACTGAAGAGGGCACCCTGTGATCAAATATTCATGCTTCTGTAGCACATATCCCCCTCTGTCCCTTCCAGTGGCATCTTGAGTCCACCCCCCTCCCCGACTCCCCATCTCCACAGGACCCTCCTGACCCTAGAACTGTGTGGAGTTCACAGTCCTTCCAACTAAAGAAGCAATGGCCTACAGAACTTTCATCAACTCACTTGTGCCCCACCCATTTTCTGAGACATTAAAAGCCCCAAGCACTACTCATTATGAAGCAACATCATCACATAAATATTTATTTTAAAAGCCAATTAATGCAGTCACCACCAGCTTTGCACAATCTCACCTCCTCCTAACTCTTTTTTAAAAAAAAGATATTTATTGAGTTTTTCCACCTTTATACATTAAAAAATCAAAAAGAAAAAAGAAAAAAGTTAAAAACACATAAAGTTTACAATCCTTATTTTCAATAACATATTTCCCTGACTTCCCCACACCTCCCCTTCTTATATTCCAATTCAAATTGTTAATTCAACAAGTTCTTGTCCCCAATTTTTGACCTTTTTATATTTAATTCATTTTTTTAAAAAAACCAATTTTAACTTATAAACATCAGTATTTAAGCATCAGTGCTCATTCTTAAATTTTCATACTAATAACAAAACAAAATAAAAAAAACAGATTATTATTCTGCACCCTTTGGATTCCCAAACCCCACCCCACCCCTTTCCCGGTTTCAATCCCCAACAAATGTCCATCAGTCCCCTCTAGAGGGATTTTGGTTACTTTATCTTCCTTCCAGTTCAAATCCAAAAATCAAGTTAGTTTGTATCAGTTCTTCCTTGTTTTCAACAAAATATAACCAAATTGTAGCAAATATATCCAGCAGAGATAGCAGAAACAAAGTTCTTTTTTTCCTTCTTGACAGCTAATTTGACAGCTGTCAAACTCTTCTATATCTCCTCAACAGGCTCTCTCGCGGATCACTCCCGGGTACGGGGGGGTGGCACTTCAGCTCTCAAAATTAGCTCTTATCCTCCAGTGAAATAACTTATACTGCCAAATCGTGAAATTAATGTCTTTTACCCAATAAAGAAGAAGAAATTCTCTCAACCTTAGTTAGCTAGTCCTTGCTTTAGATTATTTATAAGACGGGGAGACGGACTTCCTGTTTGCGCCTTCCCCGATCGTGCCTAATTAAAAAAAAAAAATTTCTTTACAAATCCAATTTCCGTATTACTCACGGGTTGTTACTTTTAGAGTCCAATTGTTCACAAGAAGAAGTCAGCGCTCTCCGACCATGGCATGCGGCTTCACTCCGCAGGAGAAGCAGTCGACTCTCAGCACCGCGCCGCTCACCCCGTCCCCCGTTCCGAAGCCTTTAAAAAGGCTCCTTCGCGGGTCGGGGGGACGCAAATGGTGCCCGCTGAGTCACCAAGTTCACAGGCTTCAGCGCCTGTGATTTCTGAGGGTCCCCGCGTCGCCGCAGCGGCAAGACCTGGATCCTGCGGAGCCGATTCCCTCCGGAGCTCGGAGGGAATCCGCCATTAGCCGATGGCACTAACCCGGAAGTCCCTCCTAACTCTTGCTTCGTTAAAACAAGGAAGGACTTTTATGAGATCTAAGAATGGCCCAGCAAATTAGGCACTCTTTCCCTACCAATTTTCTGGTGCGAAAATTGAAATACTTTGGGACATTTTACACCTCACTTTTAGGCCTGAAAAATAAGTCACCCCTGCTCTGTTTTCTGACATTTATACCATACATTTCTTCTGTCATGGAACCTAAGGCAGCATACATCTGGTTCCCAGGTCACCCATCCAGGAACTGACCACACACTTAGCTTCAGCAAGGGAGTGACCTCACATGCCCTGAGTACTTACCCTGGGACCTCCCTGACTACACCTCTGTGACTGCAAATGAGCTTCTGAACCTATTACCACAAAATGCTTGGTGTCGCTGGACCCATCAATCAAGGTATCATCAGGTCAATCCTCAAATCATTCTGAGGGCAATTTATCTAAGGACAGATCCACACCATACAGCCAAGGCACATGACTTCCCCCAAAGAATCATGGAAAGTATAGTCTCCCCCCTCAAAGAGCTAAAATTCCCAACATCCTTACCAAACTACAGTTCCCAGGATTCTTGGGGGGAAATCCATGTGGTTTAAATGTCTGCTGAATGTGCTTTAAAATCTATGGTGTGGATCTGCCCCCAAAGGAAAAACTTAGCCCCCCACCCATCCCTCCTGGTCAACTTACTTTCCCTGTAGGCTCTGTTGATTGAGTTCAGTTCCTGGTTTGTCCGTGAACAGATTATCTCAATGAGCGTGTCTTCGTCAGTTCCCAGACCCTGAAATGCAAGCGGAAATGGACATCTTGATAGGTACACAAGTGAAATGAGATTTTAACAAAAAAAAAAAGTGGCTTCTGCTTGTTATCAAAATAAAAATGTTATGAGGGAGTAGGGCCAGCCCAAGGCATTTTGCTGCCTGAGGCAAATTACAAGATAGCACCTTCCCCTCATTCCTCATACAGAAGCCAGCTAGACTGAGGCAGGTGACAGTTACTGCCACAACAACCATGATATATCATTCTCCACAGCATCTGAGGGCAGCAGGCTAGCTTAGGGGAACACTGGTCCCCCAATATATGCTGCCTGAGGCAGTTGCCTCACTCTGCCTAAAGGTAGGGGCCTGTGTGAGGAGAATATCCTACTCAAACTGCTTTTAACAGTCAGTTTCAGAATACCACTCTTGTTTGCTGCCTTCATTGCAGAATTGTGTCCTGTTCAGACAGACCAACAAAAATCTATTCCAAGGCTGAAAATGAATTCTGAAAGAGAGCACTCATACAGGACATTCACTGCCTTCACTGGTTCCAATTTAAAGGAGAAGTAGAGCTGAGTAGCATCCGCAAACTGGTGAACACGAAGCCCAAACCCCCTGATGATCTCTCCCAGCAACTTCATATAGATGTTAAAAAGCATGGGGGGAGGACAGAACCCTGAGGCACCCCACAAGTGAGAGCCCAGGGGTCTGAACACTCATCCCCCATCACCACTTTCTGGTCATGGCCCAGGAGGAAGGAGCGGAACCACTGTATGACAGTGCCCCCAGCTCCTAACACACACACCCCAATGGTCCAGAAAGATACCATGACTAATGGTATCCAAGACCTCTGAGCGATCCAGCAGAACTAGGAAACAGCTTTCACCTCTGTCACTAGACTGCCAGAGATCATTGACCAGCGCGACCAAGGTGGTTTCAGTCCCATGATGGGGCCTGAATCCTGACTGGAAGGGAGCCAAATGGTCTGCATCCTCCAGACATGCCTGGAGTTGTTCAGCAACCATCTACTCAATTGCCTTGTCCGGGAATGGAAGGTCTGAAATTGGGTAATAATTGGCGAAAACGGCTGGGTCCAATGGTGGGTTTTTTAAAGAAGCGGTTTAATGACTGCTTTTTAAGGGGGTCTGGGAAGACTCACTCACAGAGGGGAACATTCACCACCCCACAAAGCCCATTGCGGGTTCACTTTTATGAGGAGACAGGTGGTCGGTTTCACTCGTCCAAGCAGCCTGCCCACATCCTTGTAGGTAACAGACTGAAATTGATCCCGTATAACTTGGGATTACAAGCAGAAATGAACAGGAAAGATTTACACTCTATAAGAAGCACAATGCCCAGACACACTGCATCTCAAAATTGTTTTCACAAAAAAAGAAGGGGGGGAGAGCAGGAATCAATATACAGAGGAGCCTTTTAAAAATAGACGAAGACATTTTATTATCCCTGCTAATAGCAAAGAACAGAAATACGTTTTGCATGACAGACCAATATTCAGATTTCATATATTTTGAACAATCTGAGTGAGTTCAAGGGACATATATTATAAAATATAAATTTCAAAGTGTGAGGGGTTTTTTTAATGATCAAAGTTCAAGATTTAATCAGCAGATTTCTCTCCCTTGCATGCTGAACATATAAAACTGAATACAAAAATACGGCTTTGAACTAAAAGTTGAATTAACTGGGAGTAAAGTGTAAATCAATTATGAAGCTGTTAATACAATAAGAAAATTACTAATCCACATGAAAAGGGATCAGGTGTTAATTAAACTCTTTGGGAACTCAATGACCCTCCCTGGTACAGTTCAGTCAAAACAATCCCCGCCAAAGGCCTGGAAACAAGATCGTTAATTTTTGTTCCGTTCCAGTTGCATCAGGCATCATTTATAAAGCAGCTCTGGCTGCAAGGATGTTGGAGAACTTTTAAGGAAAGAGCATAATTAAAGAGACTTATTTTATGTGCCTCTTTAACAAAAAACAAGAATAACGCAACCTTTGACTTCAGAATTAGATGCATAATTGATAAATGAAGTGCTTTCAACCATGTTATTCATTTAATTTCCTTGGTTTTCTACTGCAACGTGGCTCTAGGGACTAAGACAGCAATGAAATAGAAAAGGGGAGGGGGACGCCCTTTGGAAATGATGGGGCGCAAGATACTTTTCTGTGTCAAAATATTTAAAATTCAACTCCAGGATGAGCAGCGTACACTGAGGAGTCCATGTGGCCCCTCGCAAAGCTGCTGGTCTCCCATCTGCCACAGCCGATATTCAGGAGTATTGGGAAACCAGCAATGTCAAGGAGGCCACACCTTCTGCATCCCTTGTAGAAACTGAGCTTGCCACATGTTCAAACTGTTGCTGGATTGTGGTGCCACTGGTGGTGGTGTATGAACAACATAATGCTCCTGCACATATATTTCTAGCGTGTAGGAAACTAGATGTTGGGGAGAAAAACTGTTACCTCGCCTTCCTCCTGACACGCTAGTTCTCCATTCTATTGTTCTCCCTGTTTAAACTGTAAGCTCCATGGGACAGAGATCTGTCCATTTGCTTATGTCAACATGCCATGCAGAGAATCATAGCATTGCAGAGTTGGAAGGACACAAAAGGGTCATCTAGTCCAACCCCCTGTAGTGCAAGTTGTGACAGTGTCTTTTTTAAAAAAAAAATTATTTACAAAAGTGTGTGCAATGTCTTTCTCTTGTATTTTTGCCCCCATGTAACATTTTTACAAATCAGTTTCATTTGTTGAGACATTAGTAAGAAAAGGGGGAAAGAGGTGGGGGGGAGAGATGGGGGGGTCGGGTGGCGATGTTTCTATTTTATGTTGTGACAGTGTTGCAAAAAACAAATACTGAGAGTTTTCTAGCCTGTAAGGAAGGGCAAGAGCTTCCACAATTGTGACATGGAAGCCTCCAAGATTTCAAAGGCTTCTTGCTTTTCAGAAAACATGTTTTACATTGTTTGCTCTCCAGTCCAACTCGAAAAGCTTTTTCAAATAGAAAGTCAGTGTGGTATATGGTGATTTGGGTGCTGGATGAGGAATAAGGAGACCCAGATTCAAATCGCTGGGCGGTCAGGGGCCTGTCAGTATCTCCCAATCTGCCCAACTTCGCAAATGGGAGTCGACTTTCCTAAAACCTTGTCCCAGGCACAGGACAAGGGTGTGCAGTGGTCACTCCACAACGTAAAGAGAAGTGCCAGCCCCAATAAATGTGTAGGAAAAGGGCTAGGAAGCATTTGAACAAAGCTTTGAGACACAGCAGGCTACGGCAGAAAACAGTGTGGCAAACTGTTAATAAAGAAGTTAAAAGCTCCATTTGGCAACAGTGCTGAGCTGAGACAGCAGAGGGCAGCATTGGCTAAAGAAAAAGAGGAGGCAGAACTCTGTGCACTGACTAGAGCAATCCAGGAGTGTGGGTGAAGTTTAGGGGACAGGAAAATCAAAGTCCTGCCCATGTCGTGAGACCGAGGAGTGGAGGAGCACTTCTACACGAAACAGATCGCAGGCTGGAGAGCTCAAGAGTTGATCTTTACAAAAGATGGCATTCAATTATGTTCTGCTCAGAGCAGAGCCACTGAAATTAATTAACCTACATTTGTCATGCCTATGAATTTCAATGCGTCTACACTGCATGCTGAGTACCACCCACAGGACCAAAAGTGCCAAACTAATATGATGGGCTTGAGTGAGGGGCGGTGGTGGAATCCCTTCCATTTCAGTTTCTCATTTCCCCCAAGTTTAAATTCAGTTTGGCCCATTTCTGCATCAGTTTTGAGATTATTATTATTTTTTAAAAAATGCACAAAAATATATGTTTTCACACATAATTTCTCTGAAGATACCCATTTTGAGCACACTTTTGTGCAATACGCAGGCTTTTTGCAAGTCATTTCCCCTGGCATAATACACACTTTCCCCAAACATTCACATTTTTGGGTTGGAGAACAGCATCACAAAATTAGGAGAAGTGCAAATTTTGAAACATTTCAGTTCAGTTACTAGTTTGGGAGCTGTGAATTAGGTGGGGACCAAAATCTCACTCCCCCCTCCCTGCTGGCACTGGCAGCTGAGTGGTGATGGGGAAACAACAGATCTTTAAAGAGCCAGCGTGCTGTAGCAGTTAGAGTGTTGGACTAGGACCTGGGAGAGCAGGGTTCAAATCCCCGCTCGGCTGTGAAAGTCACAAATCTCTCAAGTCTAACCCACCTTGCAGGTTCTTGTGAGGATAAAGTGGGGAAGAAGAAAACCATATGTGCCCCTTTGAGCTCCTTGGGGAAAGGCGGGATATAAACATGATGAACAAATACTAATATTTCAAACACTAATTTTAACAGCAACTCCAACGCTGACTGTTGTGGATGCAGCAGCATTTGGAGCCAGTTTGGAGCAGGAGTGGGAACTGGAGCCAACCCTGGTGTGGAGACTTACTGGACTGAAAAAATGTTGATGTGGGGACAATGGAAGAATTGGAAAGGGGAAGTCAGCCCTCTTCTCTGCAAGGGCACTTGAGCGCAGCTGAGTATGGATCAGGAAAGAAACTGGATTTCTCTCACTCCATCAGAACAAAGGGGCAGAGATCCTCCAGCTCTCCAGATTAACTGCAACTGCCACCATCCTTTAGAACTGGCCTCAAATGCTGATGAAGCCCAGTGACCACTGATGGGCACCAGGCTTCTCACCTGGATCCTGTTCAGTGTCCATAGCACACAGTCATCTGAATTACACGGGCAATCTAGGCGCTGAAACGTGGGCAGCATCCTGAGCTCACTCAGCAGAACAGGAGGCTCTTAATCTTAGGGTTGTGGATTCAAGCCCCACGTTGGGCAAAAGATTCCTGCATTGTGAAGGGGGTTGGACTAGATGACCCTTGTGGTCCCTTCAGTAAAGGAAGGTTTTCTTTGACAGTGAGAGCTGAGAGATTGAGAAGTGTTTCAGTGATGGAGACAAGCATCAACGATGAACCTTTTGGCGGTTCCTCATTTCACATACCTTCATGGACGCTTTCAGTTCAGAAGCATCATACTGAGCCGGTGTCTTCAGCAGACCCAGGATAGTAGTCTCCAGGTGCCCAGACAGAGCAGACTTCAGAGCTGCAGAGAGCTCCTGAAGACAGGAAAGAGGGTGACAAAGTTAGTACCTATTTCAGATTTCTGGGTGCTTGCTCCTCTGAGTGACTGAAGTCTTTAAATCTGTTGTTTTTCCCTACTGATTTGCAGGAGAGACACAGTGGTCTTTTGGAAGTGATCAAAATCTTTCTATTTAAAGGTAAATGACAAGCCAATACCTCGTTATATTCTACCATCCAAGAAGGTAAAGGAGTTTTGTGTAAAAAAGTGTAAGAGAACATGTAATTTTGAGCACACAAACTAAATTCACACTCATAAACCTAGTAGGAAAGTGTTCATTCAACATGCAATGGACAGATTTAAAAGAGACAAAAGATTCTGTGGGGGGCAAAGACAATTTAAGTGGTGGGACATTTCTCTCTCTTTTCTCTCTCTCATAAAACGTAGATCCCCAGCCTTCAAAACAAACAGGAGCTTCTTGATCCCAAAGAACATTAACTGACTTGCCATTTGCAATGTCGTGAAGAAAACCATGGAAACATTTCTTCCCCAGGAAACTCATCCAGGAAAAGTAATCTATCCATTTCCTTTCCCTCTACTCCTGACTCATATTTTTCCACTGAGGAATTGGATGGTTGCCTGTTGCCACTGTCTCTTAGAATCCTTTGGCATTTAGGCACTCTGCTCTGATTGCGGAAAGCCAGGATGGAACACGAGAGACCAGCTAACAACTGTGAAAGTGGAAATGATCATTTTCTAAACGTAGCTGAAACCAAGTTCTCCCATGCAAGTCTTTCACTGAAATGTACAACAGCCCTACAGTGGGCCACAAGCCATGACAGCTGTAGACTCTCCAGTAACCGGAGGCAGTAGCCACTGGATACCAGTCCCCACAGGGCAACATTGGGAGGGAGGTGCTTGTGGGCTTCCTGTGGGCATCAGGTTAATCGCTGAAGGAACAGGATGACAGAGCAGATTGGCCTCTTGGTCTGATCCAGCAACCAGGCTCTTCTTATGAGCTACTGAGTCAGGACACAGCAGTTCTTGGAAAGAATGCACTAATGCCACTATTTTAGTGATATCTTCTGTGGGGCTCAGTTCTGTGTGACAACACACCACGTTTAAAAGGAAGCTCAAATTCTATCTACTTTTATTCACTGGACAGTATTTTTAAGCCGCTTTTCTGGGCAAGCTCATCCAAATTGTGGCTTATAGAATTCATTGCTACAAGGTATGGTGATGGCCGCTGGCTCAGAGGTCCTTAAAAGGGGATCTGACAAGTTGATGGGAGAAGGAGAGGTCTACCTCTCGCAGTATAGTGTAGCTTTTGGCCTCCTTCAGTACCTTCTTAGTTCTCCTCTGGTAAGCGAAGGCGATGTCCTGACGCTGCTCATTGCTGCGGTTGGTCAGGATGTTGACAATTGTCACTTCATCCACACCTGCAGAGGGAGAGAGAAGGGAGAGAAAACAGGTCATTGGCAAGAGGTCTGGATGTTGTCGTTTCTGCAAAGATTTAAAAGGCAAACCCGGCTGGGTTTTCAAAAACAGTGTCCCAATCCTCAAAACTTTCAGAAGATTACAAAAAAAGCAACAATGCACATTGTTTGATTTGCAATATTTATAGCCCACTCTTCAGTGAATATTTTCTTCTTTTTGCATTTTTTAAAAAAATCATTTTATAATGTGTATAAAACAGGGAGAACAGTTATAATAACAGATGGAAATGAGATACAAGTTATTTACGTTTTTTACATTTATTTTTGTTTCACAAAATTTATATACCACTTGAAAGTAATAAAACTTTAAGGCTGTTTGCACTTTATCTATAAAGCTCAGAGGGCGCATATAAAAGTTCTCCAACCTTTTTCTTTAATCCTCAGATTGACCCTGTGTGGTTGATTAGTTTGAGAAAAAGCAGCTGGCCCAAGCTTACCCAATGAGCTTTGTGGCTGAGCAGAGATTTGAACTTGGGTCTCCGTAGTCTAAGACACTAACCACTGTGCCACACTGTCTTCAAAGAGCATTCCACTAGATGCTGGCTGGGACAAACATTTCAGTTTTTCATTTTTGCTTTTTATTTATGTACTTAAGCCTAGATTGGGATTGGTTTGGTTTTGTAACATTAAATTTGTGCTTTGTTTGCTAAGTTGTTGGTTTTTCTTATTTTGAATTTACTGACACGTTCTGTATTTTGTATATTTGTATTTCCAATGTTCTCTGTTCTAATGATTTGAATGGCTGCCGTAAGCCGCTTTGAGCACAGCTCCTTTTGGGAAAGCAGCATATAAGCAAACTCAGTCAATCAATGGGAACTGTAGTGGGAGGATACAAGATGAGCAACTGGCTTCAGGCAAATTGTCCTTGGACCATATCACGTCCACGTTGTATACATCTCCTAGCACGCACCACAGACACTTTACCTATGTTCCAGATACAGAGGTGGCCCTCCCTTGAGGCAAGGGGAAAGGGGAGTGCCATTAAAGGTGGCCCAGTGGGAAACAAATATGGAGCCATGGAACACCATCCAGCAGGAAGAATCGCTGTACAGTAGTACCTTGGTTTAAGAACAGCTTAGTTTATGAACAATTTGGATTAAGAATGCTGCAAACCTGGAAGTAGGTGTTTTGGTTTGTGAACTTTGCCTTGGAATAACAACATGTTTTGCTTCCTGTTGAGTGTGTTTCATTTGTAAATTGACTCCCCTGCTGCTATGGGAAAGCATGCCTTGGTTTAAGAACGCTTTGGTTTAAGAACGGACTTCCGGAACGGATTAAGTTCGTAAACTGAGGTACCACTGTACTGCAGAAGCCCCCTGGAAGGAACAGAAGTTGTGTGAGGCACCACCTCAGTCTTCCTAAATGGCTGCTTCCCCTGTCAAGGTCTAGAAAACTTCTCTTTTTTTAAGCCAAAAATATCCCCGCACTCTGCAGAAAGACTACTACCATGCAGTTTGGTGGCTCCCATTCATTTCAGAGGGTCTTATGTCAAATGTTAACTCGTGAAGGAAGGCTTCGCTGCTTATGGCAGCAAAATATCTTGGGCCAGGCTTTACTGATGTGCTGGCATTTCCTGGTGTTGGATTTCAGTCCATGCGGGGCTGTGGCCAGGGGATGCTCACAGGATCCGCCTGTTCTTGCAGGGACATTTCGCACAAATGGCAGAATATGAATCATTGAAGAAAAAGATGACTCACTGAGCATTTGAGGGGTGGGTGCAGTAGAAATAAGCATGAGAGACGCAAAGTGATGACTAATACTGGATTTCAGCCAGAGCAACCCTTTGTAGGGTGGGTTCAGCCAGCCACAAACTCTCAGCCTAACCTCCTCAGAAGGCTGTTGTGCATGGAGAACAACTGCCATCCAGTTAAAGAAACCTGAGCTGATAAATCAACTAAAACTCATAGGGTCATTAGCTCAATTACATTTAAATAGGAGGGTTAAAAAACAACTCAATAACCTGTGTTTTTAGTTTACTCATATATTTGCCACAGCAGGTGCTGCTTCAAAAGAGGCTTCCCTCCTGGGCAAGAGAAAAAGAGGAAGCCTCTGGGCACCTGAAGCTTTCATGAGTGCTTGTATTAAAAGTATTTTAAATGTTTACTCCCCAGTTTAAACTGGGGGAAATTTTGAAAGTCAATGGTGGTGGTGGTTTTTATTGATCAAATGCTGATGCCTTAGAAAACAGAAGTACCCACATACGCTGCTACAAAGAGACAGATTGGAATGGACCGCAAATGAGCAGGGCAATGAGCAACAAAATAATAAATTTATGCAAGGCAACAATAAAAATTATAACAGACAACAATTAAAAAACTTTACGCAGGCTACAGCTTAGACAATTTTAACTGCCCAAGGAAATTTCAGTAAAAATAAATAAATGGTTGAGCCTGCCATCAAAAGGATAGGATGCAACTGAATCCCTTCTCATGTTCTACTGCTGGTCATCAAGTGTAGTTAGATGATTGTGTGCACAGAAGACTCTTCACTACCCCATTGTATATCTATACAGATCCTCTCATTCATTCATGGACCTGCATCGTGGTGGGCACTTTTTCCAGTTTCAACCATGTCCAAACCGCAGACAGGGAGACCCAGCTTAGTACTGACAAAAAGCAGTTAAGGAGGTCAGGAAAAGTCACTCTCCCCAAGGAAGAATGCAGAATTGTGCCACTTCCAAAGTCTGCAGAGATAGTGGGACAGGCTGTGTTCATTCTTGTGGTTTATGTGGAGCAGGAGGTGAGGGTTGGAAAAATCCCTTTGCATTTCAGGGTAAGAGGATATCAGAAGCAGGATGCTGACTCATAGCTGCTGAGACAGGGGAGGGGCAGTGAGCTGTTCAGTGAAGAATGGAGCTCAGAGTTCTTCTTTTTCAGTCTTAAGGGAAGGAGGGAGTTCTTAATCTCCTGTTGCAATGCTCTGATCAATCTGGCAAACAGAAAAGACACTTTTGTCCACTGGCTAACAGAAGTGCCTTGCTTTGCTACTCTGTGGTCCATTGTGGCTTCAGGGTAAGAAGAGTCCTGCTAGATCAGGCCAAGATCAGCATTGTGATCTTACAGTGGGAAACCCACAACAGGATTCAAGCACAAAGGCACTCTTGCCTCCCTGTGACTTCCAGAGATTGGTATTTGGAAGCCTTGCTGCCTCCAACTGTGGTGGCAAAGCACAGCCATGCAGTTAGTAACTAGTGAGAATCACTGTGCAGGCCCACAGCCAAACAGAAGGCATGAAGCTGAGGCATGAAGCTGGCCTGCAAAGGGAAAGTTCCACAGAGGAGAGCTCCTGCAGCTGTGAGCTGTAGCATCCTTTCAGGACACCGGTGTGAGATGAACTACTAGCTAACCTCCCGTAAAGTGATGGCTTGCCCCTTCCCTCCTCCTCCTCCTCCAGTGCCGCCTTCAGGAGGAGCCTCTTCCAGCAGGGAGGAACAGAGCCTTGCATTTGTGGCTGCTTGTGTGGCCATTTATCTTTTATATCAAAAGGTTCACGTGGGAGATGTTTCAGTTTGACATCTCACATGCAAAAGGACAACTTACACTTGCCACACCCAGGGGCATGCCACAGCAAACTCCATGATCTAACAAAAAAAGAACAACAAGGGAGGTTTGTAGACTTTCTCCTCTTTCACTAAAAAATATAATGAACCTGAAGCAAGGAATAGGAGAAGAAAAAAAGATGAAGATTAGGGCTGTGGGGTCCAAAGAGTATTTTTCCTCCCCCACCACACTGAGGGCCAGAAGCATGTTCTTTATTTTCAAAAAAAGATGTATGGTACATACAAAGCCCCGGAGCGAAAACAGCAAGTGTGCTCTCTCTTTGATTTACTCCATCAACATTTCTCTCTCTCCAATTTTTAAAAACTAAGGTGTGGCCTGCCAATCATGCCAGGCTGGTCAAAGTGTTTCCAATAGTTATTTTGCTTCAGGCTTTTGCTCTCAGTAACATGAAGGGATGTGCAAGAGCTTCTCGCCACTGCTCTGAGAAAGATCCAGATGTTCCATGAAGTAACCACAGGACACCCCCCGTTTCTCCAAACTAGGTGAATTCCATTTTTGCACATTTGTTATTTCCCTTCTGCCCCACAAATGGTGGGATGATGAGGGTTTTTTTGCAGAAAACAGGCCCATCAGTTAAGGGCCAACCCTGTTCAAGTCAAGCAAGGATGCAGTGCAATGGACTGAATTCTGCAATGCCACCTCCAATTCACAGGTTACCAAGGCAGCATGGTAGCTGCGGGAGCATCATCACAAATACGAAAGATAACTGCAGTAGCAGTCTGTAATAAGTAAGCCACTCATACATATGATGAGGGACCCCAAAGTTGGTCGGAGTTCAAAGAAGTCCTGGAACACCTCCCCAGCTACAGCCCAATGAGGACTGAGTATACACAGTGACTCATTGTTTGGGGTTTTGCCTGCAACATATTGTTGATATGTATGTATAAACCACTACCTGTATGCATGGTGCTTTGCAAAGTAGAAGAAGGCAGGTCTTTGCCCCAAGAAGCTTGCAATCTGAAACTCAATACAGGTGGGTCCAGCCCCCCACCCCCAATACTAATCCATACAGAATGAGGCTCCACAGCCCAAAGTCACACCACAGGAACTGCCTTTGCAAAGTCTGGCACGAAACAGCACAGCTATGAAATTATCATGAGATGAAAGGGTTCTGGCATCATTACAGCCAATGCCCAGACTCACACTGGAAAACGGGATTGCTGTGCACGGCCATGAGCACATTGGCACTGCTACTTTGCACTTGCCCCATCACCCAATCTATTTCATCTCAACCTACCTTGTAGGCCAGAAGAATGTTTTGCTACCAAAGTGAGCTCCTTCTGGGTGAGGTCAGGCTCTAAACCAGGGGTGGAGAACCTGTGGTGCCCCAGATATCATTGGACTCCAACTCCCAGCAACCCCGTGGTCAAGGAAGTTGGAGTGGATTGGGTGTCCAACAACATCTGGAAGGCCACAGGGGCCCCATTCCTGCAGGGAAAGAAAATTTGCAGCATGGGACAACAAGAGCCTCAAGACCGCAAAGCATTTGCTGTTGCAGGAACAACCTCCTATCTACCAGAAAGAGTTGCTTTCATGCTGCTTTTGAGCTCCTGAATACCTTCCCTGGGAAAGAAATGGGCGTCAACCCAGTCGTTTAATCTAAGGATGTAACACAGGTTCAGTTGGATCCTTTGTTATACACCTTTTGGCACCAGGCAAAAACATTCCTCTTCCACCAGGTCTTTGGCCGATTAACATCTGATACCCTTTTAATTGGCTTGTGGGAGAGGAGATGATTGGTTTGTTTTCATTTTTAATTGTATTGTGTATTTTGCGTTTTTTATATTGTATGTTTATGTTGTGAACTGCCCTGAGATCTATGGATCAAGGGTGGTATTCACAGTTAATAAGCAATAATAATAAAGTAATGCTTGACGGTGGCAAGTCAAGGACATGGCAGCTGCCAATGCAGGACAGAGGGTCTCCCCCGCCCGGCCCTACCTTTGGTCTTGATTGCGGTTTCAAGGGCTGCAGCATCGCGATCCGCATCAAAGTTCCCGTATGCCTTGACTGTGGCGTAGGCGCTTGGAGGGAGAGCATGCTGTGGGAGAGAAGAGGAGAGGGGGGAATGACCTTCCAAACTGGCTCCATTAAATCAGCAGCTCTGTTCTTGCAAGAGGAAAGCCAGCCTAACATCCATGGGGGAAATGGCACCATTTTCTCACCTGACAGGGCGGCTACTTTCTTATCTCACAGAACAGACCCAATGCATAAAACAAAGACAGGACCAGAGGCCTTCATGGACTCCAACTCCCATCAGCCCCAGAAAGCAGATGGCGGTGGTGATAGGAGTCAGTCTCCTCATCCCTGATGTATGAGAACTTTGCCTGTGAGCTGTCTTATGGGTCTTTAAAAAAAGCAAAAACCTTTCTATTTATTTAAACAAGACCACCCATTTCAACAACACACTAAAACAACAAGAAAAGCCCAAATGAAAACTAAAAATTAAACACACACATACCAAGTACAAATTTGAGTTGTTTCATTCACATTCCCTGGAAAAAACTTGTTCTTATTGGTGTTGGGAGAAAAGGAACATTTAAAAAAAAAATTTGTTTTAATTATCAATACCAGGATATTGTCCTTGAGTACTGTGATAGTCTCATGTGCAGCTTAAAGGTAACTGAATTCCAAATAGTTGTTATCTGTGGGCCACTTTTTTAAAAAATCAGAAAGCTGTGTACAAATGCATGCAATAAATAAATTCTGCTTCTTTAAAAGTCAAAAACAGAAACGGTGCAATGAGGGCAGCAAGACCTGCAAGAGGTGAGCCATGTTCTTTTCCACTTGCTTCACTGCCAGGAACGGCACAAAATATGAGGTATTGCAACACAAAAATAGGAAACTGCCATCACCCCAAGATCCTTGAGTGGAGGTTCCTTTCCTTTTGTAAGCTTTGCTCCAGGGAAAAAGCACCTGTGAATATTGCAGCTAAAAGGGCCAATGATCAGACGGGGTGAAAGGAAAGCGGGGTTGTTCTTGTTCTTATTAGGTATTTTGTGCTTTTATGTTGTGAACCACTCGAGAACTACGGATGAAGGACAGTATACACATTAAATAAATAAATAAATAAATAAATAAATAAATAAATAAATAGCAACCTCCAAACACAGAATTGCCACCCATAATTTCTCCTCTCCAGCAAGGCTTGTGAAACAGGTTATTCGAGCACAGCTGTGGCTCTCCTTTAAAAATGCAAGACTCTCCTTTAAAAATGCAAGACTCCAGGTGGAGGGTGTAAACGCTCCCCCCCCCTTTTTTAACTGAACAGCTAACTACCGCCTCTTGGCTATTCCCACCTCTCTCAGCCAAGGTAGAAGCTGGCCTTTTGCTGGCCTATGTGCACCATACACAGATTTTCCAGAAGATTCTGCTCCTTTCTGATGCCAAGAAAAGCAGCGAGTGGAAAAGTTTAATTGCACCATGGAGAAGCTGACAACACTCAGAATAAAAGCACATTCTTTTGCTTGCTTATCATCGAACACGTCTGGGATGGGTTTCGTAGCTCAGCAGTGGAGCAGATGCCTGGCCTGCAGAAGGGCCTCAACTCAATCTGCTCCACCTGCAGTTCAAGGGATCAGGGAGCTGCACACCCACCGCCAGGCAGGTCCCACTAGACAAAACAGATCTGGCGTGTCTCACTCAGAAGACTGACTGAGGACATTTCTTTAAAGAGCATTTCCCAAACCTCTGGACACCAAAGCATCCCCACCTCTCTCCCCCGCCCTGAGTTAGAAACAGTGATGCACACTCTTGCACCTCAAAAGGTTTATTCTGTGCAAGTGTAAAAATCAACAACTTTGGAAAGAGCCTATTCTCAGTCCAGGGGAATGTCTGCATTTCTGAGCACATGGCACTGCCCTCTGTCAAATAAAGCCACTGGTCCGCTTCCCCCAGACACCTCCAGCGTATCCAGAGGGGACTTTCACAACACTTGCTGCCTGAAAGATGCACGGCTTGAAATTCTGAGTGCCATTCAAAAGAGGCATTCCCCAATAAATAAATACACCACATGCACACAGATGTGTTTGAAGTTGGGGATGGGCCAGGGGGAAGCAGGGGAAGTAAATGGAGCAATACTTACATCTCCCTCAAGGGTGAGCTTGGATAAGATTTCGTGGACCGTTGACATCTTGAGAGAAGGCTGGAAGAAAGTAAGAAGACTTCAAGTCAATCTGCTTGAGATTAGAAGCACTGAGGCCGAGTCCACACTTTACCTTTAAGGCACATTCAAAATCCATTCTTTCTCACATAGGATTCTGGGCCCTGTAGTTTGTTAATGGTTTCTAAGAACTGCAATTCTGTGAGGGAAAACTACAGTGCCCAGAATTCTTTGAGGGAAAGAATGTGGTTCAGGTGTGTTTTAAAGGCATAGTGGGCATGCGGCTGCAACATTTCAACAGGGTGTCAGGCTGCAAAAGAAAACATGTTTTAGACAGCAGTGAAGGAAGGATATTTGTAACGTCACTCTAATCTTCTTTCAATACCTTTCAATTCCCCAAATATCCCAGCAAAGAATGTCAATGGAAAATTTCCTCCCATTTGCAAGATTTTCATGCTCTTTATTTCATTTAAATTCACCAACCAGGTGCTTTCCACATGTATTGGATGATCCACACCCAAACCACTACATCACCAACACCCGACTGCAGCACAGAAGAAACTGTCAAGTCCTCCCTTCTTGCAGACTGCAATACCTCCCTTTATTAGGGTTTGAAATGTGTGCAGAGGAGGATGACCAAGATAAGCTACCTGGAAACCAAGCCTTAGAGGAAATGTTGAGGGAGTTGGGGGTGTTTAGCCTGGAGATGACTGGGAGGGGATCTAACAGTCATCTTCTAATATCTCAAAGGCTGGAAGGTGGAGCAAGCTTGTTTTCTGCTGCTCCAGAGAGCAGGAACCTGAACCAGTGGATTCAAATGCCAAGAAAGGAGATTCCGACTGAACCATAGGAAGAACTTTCTGACGTAAGAGCTGTTCCATAGTGGAAAAGACTACCTTGGAAGGTGGTGGACTCTCCTTCACGGAGGTTATTAAACAGAAGTTGGATGGCCGTCTGTCCAGGTTATTTAGCTGTGACTCCAGTGTTGTAGGAGTTGGGACTAGATCACCCTAAGGACCCATTCCAACGCTACAATCTACAATTAGGGAGCCCAACTGGGGTTACAGTTGCCATTTTAAAAATTTTATTTTCTAGAATTGCCCATTAAATAAAAATATGTATTTTATCAAAATCACAATTCATTTGCTGCTCCTGCAAGTGGGTGAGGCAGAGAGAGCCCTGACATACAAGGAGGGTGGGGTCTTCTGAGTGAAACTGAATGCTTAAAAACAGGAAAGGCAAAGTGGATCATACATTTTCTTTTATTCTGATAAGTTAAGGCTAGTTGCATAAATGGCTTTCAGGCTGTGAAGTATGAATTAAACGGAGAAAGGGCTGTCATGCAGGGATTAACGTCAGAACGCCATTAAGGCTTTTTACAAATAAATTAAGCGCTCCCAACCAAGGGAACAGCTAACAAAGCTGGCAAAGAGAACAAGGCAGCTTGAGGGTGTGGCAGTGAGTGAAACGTGGGAAGGAGTTCTGGCCAAGGAACAGGCTTGGCCAATGCCCAAACTCACAGCCTCCTGGTTCCACTCCTCTCTCGCCCATCCTGATGCCCCATGAAAGAAAAAGGAGCTCCAGGCTTTCAAAGAGAAGAAAAGGGGGCAAAGCAACTGAACGCAAATCACATCCTGAAGGGGCAGTGCAAAGGGGCAGGGAACCAGGTTCAGAGGACCCCTGCCCATCTCCCAGTGTCCTCCAGAGGTTCTGGACTGCAGCTCCCATTGACCTCGGCTAGCATAAATAGGGAACGTCTACAGGTGCCCTTAGCCATTTGCCTCAGTGTCAAAATGTGTATTTGGTTTGAAGTCCCAGGCTAAGCCTAGTCAAGGAGAAAAACGAAACAAAACCATCTCTACCTAACTGCCGAGATATAGGCTTATCCACTCACATGACATTAAAAAAAATCAGATGCCAAAATACCAAAACTGATCTTAAGGAAGTTTCCAAAAATTTCCAGGAGTTAAATGACACACAGAAACAGACCACATTCCAGATTAAAACTGGAAACACTCCTGCCCCAAGGAGCTTGACTACTGGAAACTACAGGGGTAAGGATCCCATTTCTTATGGTTCAACCCTGTCTGGGTGTGTGCGCCTTCAGTGGATGAAGTCCAGCTGAGAGAGGCATATTACACAGAGATGCAACAAGAATCCTCCTCCAACGAGTAATTCCACTCCAACTTTGCATCAGGAGTGATTGGGTAATTTAAATTTCCCCTGACACAGAGCCTTGCTCTGTCCCCTGCAAGTGATAGCCAATAACAGGAAATACTGTGGAAGTGCCTCTTAAAGGCATTCTTTTTTATTCATACTTTAGACTCATAGCAATATTTAATTCAATTTACTTATTGCAATAAAGTAGTAGGTCTCTCATAGCACTGTTCTGGAATTACTGCACTAATTGCAATATTTCAGTTTTACAGTGGCCACTTTGGGGGCTGTCAATAGGTAGACTCAACAGGAAACAAAAGTTTAGAACCTTTGTTAGTATTAGAACCTAGACTATAAATGAATAGCAGGCAGGCAGGGCAGAAAAGCATTTATGGACTAGTAACTTGAAGATTTGGAAGAGTCTTTAAAAAAAAAAGACAAAAAACCCAGAAGTACAAAGGCTGGCAACTTGAAATAATAAAGGTGTTGAAAAGGCCAAAGCAGCTAGTCAGAGGGGAAAATGTGTTGATTTTAACCTGCTTTCTTCTCTTCCAATAAGTTTTTTTAACTCCCTGTATCTTCAGCACCTTTGCAAGCCAAATAGCTCTGTTGGGCTGGGAGGAGCTCAAAAATCTGGGAAGGAGGGGCAGCTGTTGTACAAAAGGTGTTGCTGAGAAGAATTCAGGCCCCACCATCGCATTCCTGGAAATCAGGCATGAGAACAGAACTCCCAAATTCCTTAGGTTAGACAAATATTTCAGCTGCCAAACAACATCTGATAATGGTACGCTGTGTGCAGCAGCTGTGCTCACTTTTCAAATATACTGAGGACTGGCTGTGTGTGTCTGTGTCTGTGTGTGTGTGTGTGTGTGTGTGTGTGTGAGAGAGAGAGAGAGAGAGAGAGAGAGAGAGAGAGAGAATCTGTTGTGTGACCCTATGAAGGTGCAACAGTTACAGCAGGGTGTGTTTGTGTGGGTGTAGGTGGACAATAAGCAGCTTCCTTCCTCTTGCTCAAGCACTGATGACCTGGTAGAAACACACAGCCATGAAAGTGAGTGGCGCTGAACAGCTACCTACCAGAAGGTCATCCGGTCTACCCCATGGTTTCCCCAACCACCACCACATCCCCACCCTCAGAACAACCTAGAAGAGCTGGTCTAATTCCAAGTCCCTGAAGCAATAAGCCAAGGGAGACACAGCAATCTCCCAAATCTCAGGCCTCCGAATTTTGCAATACTGTTCTCCAAGCAAAACATGCTTGCAAAAATGTGCCTGTTTGGGGAAAGTGTGAATGCCATTACAATCAAAAATAAAGTATAAAGGTTTGATATCTGTGGAAAGAATCCCCCCCCCAATTCCTCACTAAACAAATATATTGGAGAAAATAAACAGAAAAATGAGTACAGATTTTTTTAAAAAAATAAATTTTATTAACTGGCCAATCACATCGAATCAAACCACATAAATTCCAAATTACAGAGCCGAATTTTTAAATTTTGTTGGGGGGTCCCATACTTCCAGATCCGAGGAAGGATTCTGATCTAAATCCTTACTTCTGCATTAATGTCCAAATCAGTCCAAATAAGTCCAAATAGATGTTCCAACAGTCCAAACACATGTTCTTTCTCAAGACTGCATGTGTAGTTCTGAGCAGCCCAACAAGTAAAGGGGGGCAATTTCCTATGGGGGGGGGAGAGAGATGTGCTTTGATCTCTGGGTCCAAGGAGGAAAACGAAAGCAATCTCAGAGGGTGGGAGCCATCATAGCAACAGTAACTGTTGCTACTATTAGGGATCCAATATTATTGGGGTTACAGTTAATCCCTCTGTTAAAGGAGGCTGCGGGGGCAATTCCATTTTATCGCAAACTCAGGCAGTTGAGCAGAGGACTCTTTAGTTACTTGGGAGTACATGCAAAAGGCTGTTTTTAACACAACAACTTTCAAAAAGGACCCGTGAGCTTCTTTCTGCAACTTGCAGAAGTGTCCGTTGAAGGAGCGGGTGATGAAACTAGAACAGGAGGAGGGAAGGAAGAGAGAATTGGTCTACTGCAGCCTCCAACAGGCTATATAGTCCAGCTTTTCTTTTCCTACAGCAATCAAGCAGATACCTCCAGGAAGCCCACAAGCAAGGCATGAAGGGGGCAGACTTCTCCCCAGCAAATAGTATGCAAACCTGCTGGCTCCTTATAGCCCTAGATCGCTCAAAGATTACATTGGATCTACGCCATACATCTAAAGCACATTCAAAGCACATTTAAAGAACACAACTCCCCCCAAAGAATCATGGGAACTGCAGTTTTTGCCTCGCAGAGCAGCAATTCTCAGCCCCCCTAACAAACTATCGCTCCCAGGGTTATTTGGAAAGGAATGCAATTTATATGTGCATTGGATGTGCTTTAAAGGCACACCCCAACCAATAAAAAAAACTTTTAAGGCTGAAGACATTCCCGTTAATCCAGGCATTTGGGTTACAGAGCAGACTGCTGCTGGGTTGTGGTCCCATCAATATTTTAATCTCAGCCATTTTATCGCCGTCTTGTGACTCTATGATACTCTTTGTACTGTATTATTGCTTCAATGTTCTGTTCCCATTAAGTGCTCCAGAATGGGAAAAGGGTGTGGCTTTAAAGGAATTCAAATAAATAGTTGTGCTTCCAAGGCCTATTGGGATCCACTTTCCTCTGACTCTCCCCAATCTCCTTTAAAAACCACCTAAGTAATGCAGAGCCCCCACCCCACCCCCAGCTATGGTGTCCTGATACATTCGATACCCCCACTGTTTCACTCATTAATCAAAGCTTATCAAGCTATAAGGTACCATTCATAGTGCAATTTTTCTAGAAAAAGAGGTGCTGGAACACACCAGGAATGCCTCCCTTGTTCTCTAATAACGGCAATGGCGCCCACCTAGGAGGCGCCAGAACTGAGTTCTGCCAAATTCCGACTGAAAAAAAAGCTCTGCATATCTTTATTGCATCTGCATCCCACCCAGGGGCGTCTTACCCAAAGGGCTATTGGCATGGGGTGCCAGGGCGCCAAGTTCTGGAGGGCGCCAGGAAAGAGGCAGAGGCTGGACACAGCGCCTCCCAGCATTAGCTCGCTGCCCTCGCCCGCCTCCACATGGCGCGCCGAAGCAGCACCGCGCCCAAAGCCTCCGTCTGCTGTGGCCACCGTGGCACGAAGCGGCCAGCTGAGCCGGTAGGCGCCATGTCCAGCCTCTGCCTCTTTCCCACCAGAGGAGCTGCCCTCCAGCCGCTGCCCGCCTCCTCCAGCCCCGCCCGACCTCCCTAAAAAAACTCTGGGAAACGGGGGGGGGCAGAGGGAGCTTTGCACCACGGCGCTGGATATGCTTAAGACGGCCCTGATTCCACCTTTTTCTTCAAGGAGCTCAAGGTGGCCCACATGGCCCTCCCCCCCCTTTGGCATTTTATCCTCACAAAAATCCTTTGAGGTAGGATCAGGTTTAGAGGCAGGTGAACTTCATGGCAAAGTCCAGACTGGAATCCAGGTCTCTCCCACTCTAACCCATATCCTAAAACATTTATCTGATGAAAATAGGGATGTCCTATTCCATCACCATCATTTTATTGTTTCTACCCCCCCCCCCCCGCAGCCGCTCTGTGAGGCTTCCAACATATATTAAAAAATAATAAAACATTAAAGAAACTTCCCTCTACAGGACTGCCTTCAGATGCCTTCTAAAGATGACATAGTTAATTATCTCCTTGGCTCCGCGGTCACAAAACTCCATCCCCTCCAACATTTTCCCAATGAAAATAGGGATGTCCTAAGGAAAAGTGGGACATTCCGAGATCAAATCAGAAACCGGGACGACATCTGTAAATCTGGGACTGTCCCTGGAAAATAAGGACACTTGGAGCGTCTGCTAACCGCTGCACCACACTGGCACACACAGAGAGACACACTTAAACTTACATCATTTTAATAATAATAATAATAATAATTTAAAGGAAATGCCACTGTCTGCCCTAGCCCAGCAGTTACACCAAGAGTTGAAAGTCATTGCAATAAAAATAGCCTTGGCCAGAGCACCAACTGATTTTTAAAAGAGCTTCAGTTACAAAACTGAATGAAAACCACAGCCAAGCAGGCCTGTTGAGACAAGGCAGAAAAAGGCGGGGCAGAGGGAGAACCAAGTCCAGTGATTCAGCCAACACGCCCTTGGAATGTCGGCTGAGTTGCCACATAACACTGTAGTAAATGGAGGCCAATCAGAGAAACGTTATTGCAGCCCAGTCATGGGGGAGGGAGGGGGGGAGGGAGAGCAGGAAGATGGGAATTCTGCAAAGATGAGTTTGTTAAAAGATAAATGAGGTCACAGATCTTGAACTGGGTGACTATGCTGTGAACTGTGGACTGCCAACTACACAGGATCTGGGAGCTGCTGCAGACTCTTGCATTTTTCAACTGCGGCAGGAGGCCTCTAGTCCTCATGAGTGCAGTGAAGAGTTGGAAATGCACAAACCACTAGGGAAGGGGTGGGAAACGCCCCTCTCCAACCACCCTCAACTGCTGGTCAGGCTGGGGGGGAGCAATGGAGACATACAGGTTCTTTACGCCTGCCTGCACTAGAGACTTGGAAAACGCAGACACAAGAAAAACCCTACACCAGAGTTCCCAAGGTGTTTGCAAACATCAGACTATGAAATGCCTTCCCTCTTCTGCTGTAGCCCTGAGTCCCCATCTGAGCATATACATCAATTCTCGCAATCTCCTCTGCCCAGTAAGTAATTGAGGCTATAATTCTGTCACAGCTTGCACTGCCTAGACTTTAGCAAAAAAAATTAAGGGTCTAGCTTAGCATGGAAACCCAGCCAAAATTGTGTACACCTAACATTTGTGCAAAATTGCCCAGAACTCGATTCTAACTGAATAGCCTAAAATGTACAATTTAGTCCAATTGCCAAAAAATATTGCTTTTTCTTAAGCACAGAACGGTGCACCCTTCAAGAGAGCTGTGCCTGATACAGGTATTAGGGACAGTGGTCTGCCACGTACCCTGAGGTTTACCCTGTCACATCTATCAACAGCTCAGAAATGGGAAACACAAAGAGCACAAAGGGTTTGCTCTTTCTTATTATAGAAGGAACACAAGCTCTCATTCGACACAGAGCTTTAAACCAAGATTGCAAGCCTGCAGGGAAATTGACACAAATCAGTTTTCAACCAAATGATGTACTGTACCGAAATCTAAGTGCAGCAGAAGGCATAGCATCCATTCGGTGGTATTGAACGAAGCAGTGGTGGCTGATGCTGGCAGGCAGGAAGGGGCAGCCCCACGGGAGGGGGAGCAAGAGCCAATGGCAGCCAAACCCATCCTTCTCCCTGCTGAGTTCCAAGTGGGTTAACAGAGAGGAAGGAGGGGGAGGCAGCTGACAGGCCATGCCACCCCCTGGACTGGTTGTAAGCAAGGAGGTTGGCAGTTGGGGGCTGCCTGAGGGCTAATCATAGCCCAGCCTCCCCTGGAACCACGTTTTCCCAGAGGAGACCCTGAGAAGTACTCTGGCCACACCATCCATTTAAAGCACTATGACACCACTTTAAACGCTCATGGCTTCCCCCAAAGGGCGGAGAGTTTTTAGGAGATCCCTATTCCCCTCACAGAGCTACAATTCTCAGAGTTTCCTGGGAAGAGAGATCGACTGTTAAGCCACTCTGGGAACTGTCTGACAACTCTCAGAACCCTTAATGTACTGCAGCTCCCAGAATTCTTTGGGGTGGGGGAAGCCATGACTGTTTAAAGTTGGGATCATCGTGCTTTAAATGAATTGTATGAAAGTTGCCAGAGCTGGATACACCACTTGGCTCCTAATGGAAGAAGGAACTAAAGGATGTGTTGTTTCGCCCAGTGTGTTGAAGAGTAAGATACATCTGCATCCCATGTTAATCCTTCTTATTGACGCTTTTATTATTCTATCTTTTTTGGAAACCACTTTGGGTTTTAACAATTGAGTGGTGTATAAATCTTATGAAATAAGTAACCAATCAATTGACTAAACATTGCCACCCTTTTTTTAAAAAAAGCCCCGATCCTCTCTCTGTCTTGCGTTTGGCACCTTCCTTCTGCCCCAGCCAAGTCCTTGAGCCAGCCTTCGGAGTGTTCTCTGGACGCACAGATCAAGTCCAAGAAAAGGGGAGAGAGAGGAGCTCCTGGCAACCGTTCACTGGGCATGGCCAGGGCCATTGTGCTACCTTGAAAGGGAGTGGCCCCCCTGGGGATGGCAAAAAACAGAAAAACAAAAAGCAAGGTGTTGCTCAAGTTTCAGAAGTCTTCAGAATGAGAGAATGGAAACCCTGAGCTTGTGTGAGCCACGTCTCCAAGGAAGGCTGGGCGTGGCCATGGAGGAATGTGGGGCTGCAAGGGGGAGAGGGAGGCACAGAGCTGCCCCAAGAGGTCTACCTCCACAGGAACGGTGAGAAGGGGGGAGGCCTTCTCTAAAGCAAAACAGGATTGCTGAAAGCTTTCTCGTTTTGATAAGTATTTTGCAGGAAAAGGCAGGCAGTCACTGCTGCAAACGGAACCCACAAAGACAGCAAAGCCAGAATGAGATCATGCCAAACTCTGCAGCAGAACTTAATTAAGTTCAAAGCAGGGAGGAGGCAGGAAGAGAAGCCAGCTCTCCTACTCAGTGTTTGAAAGCACTATTAAAAAAATGAACCTTTTTATTTTTTGCAGTGCTGGTTATTTAGCTGGAAGGAGAGGCAAGGCTGTGTTGCTGGGCTGTGCCAGCACCTACAAGTCAAGGGAGCTCTGCTCATGAGCCAGCCTGGGGTAGATTTCACTGCCCTCCCACCCGTATTTCACGTCAACTGTGACTTGCAGCTTCACACAACTACACTGGTCGATGGTTTCTTCACAAAGGCATCCCACAGAATCAAAGGGTATATGCATCAGAAGGTAGCAGCAGGAAACCCCTGGGCCAAATGTCAGTTGCCCAACTAGAGGCAAATGAGAGAGAGAGAATTACCACATTTCTCTCCCTGCAAGGAGAACAGGGTAGTATGCATGGTTTCGCCACACCCATTTTTATCTTAACCTACCAATGGTAAGAACTGTTTGGCAGTGGAACAAACTGTGGTGGATTCTCCATTGTAGGTTTTTAAGCAGAGACTGGGTGGCCGTCTGTCATGGATGCTTTAGTCGAGACTCCTCCTTTGCAGGGGATTGGGTTCGATGACCCTTAGGGTCTCTATCATTCTATGATACCCTGCAAAGGAGGTTAAGCTGAGCCAGGTTCACTTGGTTGACCACAGAGTCAAGATTTGAACCAGCCGGACATTCTACCCTCTACACTATTATGACTTTCTGGACCTGGAGGGAGGGAAGAGTCAGGACCCCCAAAGCCTCCAAAGATGTTGTTGTTAACTAGCGGTACATATACTTGGTGTTCTCCAGGTTGGGCCATAATTTGCATTAGTTCCAGCCAGATGGGAGCTGTGGTACGAAAAAGAAGGCACAATATTGGGGGAGGCTGGTGTATTGCAGCCCTCCTGAAGGGTGGCCAGTATCTGCTGAGTGCTGGCACCAGGAGTCCTGTGGCTCCTTTACAACCATCAGATTTACTGCAGCAGGAGTTTTAGTGGGCTGGACTCAAGCCTGCTTTGTCAGAAGCACATTCTAGAAGTCAGGAAACTGGGGAGAAATGCAGAAGCCATTTTCTACATTTATAAAACACCATACTGTATATCTGTACAAGAGGAATGTTCCACTGCAGGCAAAACAAGCAAAACAAGCATTGATAAATACTTCAGAAATGCAGCTACTTTAAATCTTTTATTAATTTCTCTGAGCAACTGCAGAATTTTGGTTCACCGACTTAACTTTTGAATTGCATTGTGAGTCACTTTGAATTGAATGGGGCTTCATCCCAGGTCAGTAGAATTAGGACTGTGGCCTTAAAATTATTTACAAATATGCTTTTACTGTAACATGTTACAAAACAAAAACAAGTGCCCCCCTTTTAGCCTCACAACAACCATGGAAAGTAGGTTCAGGTCAAGAGATAGTGAGCTATGTTCAGAAAACAAGCAAATATCTGCAGGAGACACATACACACACACACCCGCAACCATTTCACAAGAAACTTGCAAAGATTATGCAATCATCCAGATGTTAGATTACTGTTGGGCCAGAGGTAGCAACTGGTTTTTGAAGATTTTTTTGGGGGAGGGGATAATTGGGGAGACGTTGTGGGGGTTGTGGACTTCATTCAGGGGCAGCCGCCTCCTGTCACTCAGGCACTGCAGTCATCCATAATTCCCCCAAACGGAGCATGCAGGACGGGTGTGGCCCCTTCTCAGTAAATCTTTGCTTACTGCACAACTTGCTGCAACATGCCAAGCTGTGGCCTGTGGGGTGAGAAGAGCATATTTCACAGAATGACGTAACAGGAGAGCCGTTCGGGCGAGAAGGCGGACACACCCAAGGCTTGGACTGAAACTAATAGCCGAGAGCGGGACTCTCCACAGCCAGCAAAGGCAAGCAGGGAAATTAACACAGCACCATCACGACCAGTTATTCTCCTCTTAGGATGGGCTCTGGAAGGGGCCGTTTGTGATCCAGTCCTTGCCCCCTGGGTTGCCCTTTGGGATTTGCTGGCAAGGGGCCACTGGCAGAGAGGGCACCAAGGGGTGGGACCGTCTCCTACACAAGCCTTGGGGAAAGGGAGCCACGCATGGGGGGGGGTTGTGCCCACACACAAGGTGGAAACTTTTAAAGGAAAGCTCTCAAGCCTGGATCCTGGATCCTTGCCTCCTGGAGTTGGAGGGCCAAAAAGAGGGGTGGTGAATAAATGAACACACTGTTATTGCAGCACAACAACCCAGAAAAGAAGGCGGCTCTCTTTCAGCTGTCCCCAAAGCATGCAAGGCTACAGCTCACACAGAAGGCTTAAAGCCTGGTCTAACCATTCAGAAGTTTTATTATTAATAGCATTTTCAACCGGCCCCACATTCCAAAGGTCCCCAAGTTATCCATATTGCAAATCCCGTCTCCTGGGCGTCTTTGGATGCAGCCTCACCAGCAAGAGCAAGAGACTCTTCGCCAGAGAGCTGGACTAGATGACCCTCAGGGTCCCTGCCACCTCGCCCGTTCCGGGACTCTAAAGCACCAAGAAGGGACAGAAGCAGAGACTCCACACACAGGACCCAACTCTGCTTGGGGGAGTCTACAGGCCAGGAGAGCGAGGATGCAGAAAAGGGCTGAGAATGCAGCCAGGTATGTGAGTTAGCAAAAATTAAAATCAAATGTATTGCAAGAGATGAGTAAGCAGAAAGACAACACGAGAAAATGTTTGTCACATTCTGCTAGCTTGCATTTCACCCCAGCAGAATGAAAATTTATTTTCCCCCCTTTTCTATATTTTTAAGGAGCTTCTTGGCACTCTGAACAGCCGAGAAACCTTTTCCATTTTGCATTTCTGCTTTGACAGTTGGGTGTCTCTGCACACTTCACGCACATGCGACTCTGGCTCCCAAGTTACAGAGTTACCAGGACACCTCGAAAGTTCTTGAGCTTTTTTCAGGAAGGCGACTGACTTGCCTAAGATCCAGGACAAAGCAGCGCCACCTTCCGGGAATTCCCCCCCCCCGGACGTCAATTATGCTTTTGAAATCCCGTAAATGTCCGGAAAATTCAGGACCCATGGCATCCCTACAAGTCAGGATTGGTAGGACGTCAGCCTAAATGCCCGATCCTATGGAGGCTTTCTCCGAAGCGCACCGAGGGCCACTCCCAGCCGTCGCAGCCCTTCTCCGAAGTCAGCCCCGCCGGTTTCAACGGCGGCCCCAATCCTCCCCGAGCTCCTTTGCAGGGCAAACCTTTGCCCACCAGACACACGCAGGCCCCCCCCCCCGATAAAGGAGAGGCTGAGTCGAGCGCGCTTACGCGAGAGTAAGTCCCACTGAACTCAACGGGACTGACTTCTCATGGAAGCGCACCAAGGCAGTGCAATTCTCCCGCCGCCCCACTTCGGAGTCAATCCAGATTCAATCCAGATTCAATCCAGTTCACTTCGGAGTCAATCCAGGCGGAGCCGCTCCGGATGGAGCGCCCCAGGAGACTTACCGAGCAGGCGGCGGCGGCGGCAGACTCCGAGTCCGGCTGAGCACGGGCGAGAGGCGGGCGGGGTGGGGTTTTTGTAGCAGCCGCGGGTCCCGCGCCTCTCCGGCCGCGGCAGGCGCCGCCCTCCAGAGCCCAGCCAGCCCGGCCCGCCGCCGCCGCCTCTGACTCAGCCTCGCCTCGGGAAGGGAAGCGGGGAGGGCGGCAGGAGGCCCCCGACCCGGCCCTGCTCGAAACAGCTTCCCTCCGCCCCATAAATGTTTCAGTGTTTTAAAAAAACAATTACTATTTTTGACATTATTAACAACCCCAAAGTGCAACATTTTAAATTGATTTTTAAATTATAGCAAAGGAAGGACACCCCGAGTGAAATCTCTCCGAGCCCACCCAGATGTAATGGTGATGCATGCTTTAATCTGTCTTCTGATTACTGTTGATATTTTGAATGTTTTAAATTATTGTTGGTATCTTTTTTTGCAAAGCACTTGCTGTTGTTTTTACACTCAAGAGGTGTATAAATCGCAACCAAATGAAGATGGTTAAAATGGCTGCTGTGCAAGCAATGATTGTCTCAAACTCATCAATTTACCTGCAAAAAAGCAGAATGAAAGGCTAAGAGCACTGTTTCCGCATATGCTATTGATAATTCCAACAAATTAAAAGAAGCATAAACTCACTAGAGTAAAATCTCTCAAGATCCACACCTTGATACAGGTAGGAGAGGCCACCTGGCCATGATGAACTTCATTTGTCAATGAAATAAAATCATACCATATTGCAAAAAAGATCTGTCAATTGTACTGCGTTCTCTAGCAGCTTTTAATTTATGGGACCCCCCCCCACCCAGAGCCATTTGCCAGACTTGGGAATACTAAAAATGCTGCACTTTTAGGTTGTTAATAATGTTTCAATCAAACAGTTTCCAAAATTTAGTCACAGATGCTCTTGCTGTTGTTAAAATCACAAACAAACAAACCTTAAAGTTACAAAAAGAGAGGTATTTTCCAAATAAGTAGAAGTTGTATTTTCCAAATAAGTAGAGGAAATGTAGGAAAATAAAGGCAGCAAAACACGCCTTGATTTAGCTGGGTTTTGTGATTGGTTGGGGAAGAGAATTTTGTATCTCTAAATCTGGAGCGTAGGAAACGAAACCCACCAAACAGCGTAGAACTGCTCTAGGTCTTCACTGCTCTTAGAAACACATGATTTGTATCTTCTCTGCAATAACCAGAGTCCACATAGCCCTGCCAAAGTGCAAGGTTCTTCCATTTCCAAGCTGGCACCGATCCTTCTACATACTGCTAGACTTGGGCTGGGGCATTGTTTAGGGGTCGTTGCTTTCGGGGTTGTAGCTGTTGATTTTTTGTATCTTTCGTTTGGATCTTATGATTTAGGTGGAAATTGTTCAATTTGGTTGTGTACTTTTTGATGTTTATTACTACTTTTGTTATATTTGTAGTTGTGGAATTTGCTGTATGTTGTAAGCCGCCTTGAGCCTGGTTTTAACTTTGGAAAGGCGGCATACAAATAAAATGATTGATTGATTGACTCTGAAGTTAGCCCTCTTCATCCTCTCCAGAGGAGTCTTACTGCTTTAGAGTCCTCTCCTTCTTCACTCCAAAGCAAGGGGCACTTGAACTTAAGGACGTGTGGGGCCTACTCCCAGGTCAGAGAGTGTGCATAGGGTTGCCGGGGGATCCTAGGCACACTTTTGACTCAAAGGGAGACCTCATTGATCTCAGTGGAGATCAGGGAAGATGTGCTGCTTCCCATGCAGGGAATTTGCTTGGCTCCTGGGAATAAAACTTCACTGAACTCAGTGGGGACACTTTTTTAATTTTCAGAAGCCTCATGTCTTCTCATCTTGGTAAAAAAGGAGGCCCAGGTACTCCTATCTTGATGGAAGTGCTGTGGATGTCCGCACAAAATGGCAGCAAAACCAAACAAGAGGTGCCAGAACTCTGTACCGTCAAAAAGCACATACATGCAAACTATCTGAAGAAGTGTGCATGCACACGAAAGCTCATACCAAGAACAAACTTAGTTGGTCTCCAAGGTACTACTAGACTATTTTTATTTATATATATATATATATATATGGATAAGCTGTGGAAGCAGTGATGGCCACCAACCTGGATGCCTTTGAACAAGGATTGGGCAAATTCATGGAGGAGAAGGCTATCAACAGCTGCGAGCCAGGATGGTTGGAGGCAGGGGTGTTTCTGGATAGCAGTTGCTGGAACCACCGGCGGGGAGGGGAGGGGGGCTCTTGTGCTCAGATCCTGCTTGAGGGTTTCTCACAGGCACCTGGCCAGCCACTATGAGAACAGGGTGCTGGACTGGAAGGCCCCCGGCAGACTCTTCTTGCGTTCTAAAAAAGAAAAATCCCTGCCAGTGCGGACATGCTACCAATTTGTGGGGTGGGGAGACTCGATATAGCTCTTTTCTTTCAAAACTTTTCAAAGCTTTTGTTTTAGGTATAATATTCTCCATCTCCAGAGGTATTATTAGGGGCATAAGGATGGATGAAAACTTTGTCTAGGTTCCCATTTAGATCTGGACTTACCCAATTCAAACTTTCTGAAATAACTGAACCAAAACAACTTTTCTTCAAAATTAGCATTTCTCCAAATTTTGCAGGTCAGTTCTCCAGACAAGGTATGTGTACAAAGATGCAATTCTAAGAGTCTGCCTTTCTTTCTTCTAGGAGCATTGTTAAGGGGTAGACCAAGGGGGCTGTGCCCCAGACCTTTTCGTACCCCTTACCTTACTTTATAAAACTCACATTATTTTTCCTCCCTAGCAACTGGACAGGTGACAAAGTGCAGGACTGGGGGAAACCTCAGGTACATATCATCTTCACTTTCCCAGGAGCCCCTGGCGACTTAGTTCTGTACAAGCAACAGTTCTTGGACCATTGCTGTGTACCTGGGAGACCAGGGTTCAAATCCCAACACTGGGTGGCCCAGATGACCAGTGCCTGCCTTTCAGCTTAACCTACCTTAAAGGGTTGTTCTGGGGATTAAATGAGCTGGGGAGAGAACCATGTGTGCCACCTGGAGCTCCTTGGAGGGGAAAAGGTGGGACAGAATGCATGTAACAAATAAATAAAACCATCTGCATGTGGTGTCCTTCCTGGATCCAGAAAATCTGTTGGCAGACCCCAGTTCAGGGCACAGGTGCCGGGTCCCGCCCAACTTTGGGGGTTCCCAGCACACGTGTGACATTACAAGATGAGAGGAAGCCATGAGGCCCACTGCAGACCACATAATATTGAGGGGGCCCGGCTCCCTCCCTGAAAATTTCAGGGGGCCCCTCAGCCCCTCCTAGATGGCGCCCCTGGTTCAAGGTAAGTCCCAACAGCAAGAGTTCACCCCACCCACCCACCCTGAAAGTCACCGTAAATTTGCACCAATACATATAAATTAGCACATGCTAATTCTATGCAAATGTGTGTCATGAGCCTGTGTTCTGAACCATTTACATACCTACCAGTGTGCCTGCACTCAGTGGCGGCACTCAGTTGTATAGGTCTGTTCGGAAAAGTGTAAATCCAAGCACACTGATTGGTTGCATTTTAAGGGCTTCAGTCCTCTGCACATTTACATTGGGCTTTAAAGGGTGTGATCCTGTACACACTTACCTGAGAGCAAGTGCCACAGAAGACTTCCTTCTGAGAAGATGTGCACAGGATTTGGCTGCCTGATGCTACCAAGTGAAAACAACAACAACATGCATTCTTCTTTTTTTCAGTGCCCTTGTCTTCTAAGAGAGTTTGCCTGGCAATTTAAATGATTGTTTTAAAAAAGTGAGGAGAACTGTTTCTAGATGTGCTTAGCAAAGGACAAGGCAGAGCCAAGAGGTGACTAACGAGGAACCTGGCCCAGCATTTCTGTGGCTGGAGTGAGAGAACCTTGGAAAGTTGCTCGCAAATTATTCTGAGGTTAACAGCCAAGGAAGTGCTGTTGAACTGCCAAGGGGTGGCCACCAGGACCTGCAGCCACCAACCCTGTACTGTGACCCCCATATTTTGCTTAGTGGGCCCTGTCAGTATCTGTGTGGGATGTGAAATGGTTTTCATATAAAGTGGAGTTGCAACTTGTGTGGGGGTTATGTTCTGGGGATGGTGCGTATATGCAAAAACAGGTAAGGTCAAACCACACCCTTGGAACCAGCTCTGCGCAAGTAATCTTATATTTCAGAACCAGTGCAATGAACTGGTCTCATACCCTTCAAGTGTCCCTATTTTCCAGGGATAGTCCCAGAATTACAGAAGCCCACTGGCGGAGGAGGAGGAGTGCGGGGGGAGCGCACCGCCCCTGGCAGTGCGATCCCGGCAGGGTGCCATCGCGGCTGCCCTCCCTGCGCTGGGTGCCCCGCCCCCACAGATAATGTGCCACACCCCCAGGACATGCACCAGCCTTGCCCCCACCTGCTCTCTGCCCCTCCCCACTGTGCTGGAGCATGAAGCTCCGCCACTGCAGAAGCCATTCCGACTTCCAATTTGATCCTGGAATGTCCCAGTTTCCCTCATCTCTGCTGAGCTCAGAGAAGAAGCTGAGCTGGGGCTTGCTCTGAGCAGCAGCCCATGGCCTCCCATGGCCACTGCTGTTGGCCTCCTCTCTTGGGCAGCTTGTAATGTCTGCTGGAGAGTGGGCAGCCCCGTGTGACGTGCCAGCCTTGAGATGTGGGCAGAGGGCAGGACCACCCTGGGCGGCAGGAAAGGCGGAGTGCCACTCAAGGAGTCTTCATTAAAAAAAAAATCCATGTCCACGTCTGCATCTAATCTTGTCCCTTTCTAAAAAATTTTTATTGGTTTGTGCTATTCTCTTTGTAAATACACCAAAGAATAAAATAAAATCGGAGTTAAGGGCTTTTCTCATGACAGTGTGTGCTGTGTCCCCTTGGTGTAATAGTGGTGGCATTCGCCCTTCTTCTGACAGGAAATGCTCTGAGGGGGTGGGACAAAAAATGGGGGATAGAGGAGGGTCAGTTGGGGTGAGTGAGAACTCCTGGGGGTGGGAGAAACTGCAGACGCCAAAAGGGCAGCGGACCCTCCAACATTCCTCAGGTGAAAATGTCCCTATTTTATCTGAGGAATATTGGTGGGTATGAAATTTGTTCAGAGACAGAAAGGAAGGGGATGCTTAATCATTTCCTCCGTGTCATTTCCTCCAGTTAAAATCCTCTCCCCCACCCAGCTTCTGCTTGTCTTGCTGCCCTGGGCTCCTTGGGGAGGAAGGACGGGGTAGAAATTCAATAATTTTTTTCCACCAGTAGGCAAAAGAGTAGCAAGTGAAAAGGAGCAAACTTGATTTGGAAAATAGTGGGTGGGTGGGTGGCAGTTGTATGCTTTCTCCCCACTCATTGCCTCTCCCACCCCTGTCATGGGTGTAGCCAGGGGGGCAGCTGCCCCCCCCAGATCAAGTAAAACAGTGTAATACTTAACTAACTAACCAATCATATCAGTTCTGCTCCCCAACAAAAATCCTGGCTACGCCCATGCCCCCTCCCTCACTGAGATGAATCAGTTTGGCCCTCAGTTGATATTGTTCAGTGGACACCCGCAGCCTACCCCCAGGCTACTTGGTAAATAATAATAATAATAATTAATAATAATAATAAATTTTATTTATACCCTGCCCTCCCCAGCCAGAGCCGGGCTCAGGGTGGCTAAAACCAGTAAAATTACAGTAAAAACATAATAGGGGAAAAACCAATTTAAAATACATGTTAAAATGCAATTTAAAATGCAGCCTCATTTTAAAAGTAGGCCATCGATCAAGACCATAAGGGGAGGGAAACATAAGGGTCAGAGTGAGTCCAAGCCAAAGGCCAGGCGGAACAGCTCTGTCTTCATATTTTCTCCCTTTGCTCTTCAGTTTGCAAAATGAAGAGCTTTAGTTGAAAAGGCCTGGGCTGCCTGCAGCATGAATCAGATGCCAGAAGTCTTACAACATCAGGAAATGTGAGGACACCGCAGCCAGCTCTTTATCCAGCAGACCGAGCAGATCTCGTTAGGTGCTCCACCTAGCAAACTAATCCTTGGCATCAAGGATTTCTTTGCTGTTGGACTTCCATGTACACACACACACACAATTGCATTCCAGCACTCGGCATGCAGCACTGGAATATTTTGTTTGCTTTCCATAATCCTTTGTAAAGTAGCATCATTGCCCATGAGGGAGGAAAAACTGCTTGCAAATGTTTTATTTTCCCAGTTGAGTGTGGTTCTTGGGTGTAAATGCAAAAGTGGTCAAGGCCGAGTCTGAAGCATGTTTATCTCTCTCTAGAACATCAAGGGAAGGAAACAGGGCAAGTGGATACTCGCCACACTCAATTCTTACATTACTTCCAGGCTCCATTAATGGACATATCACTAAAGACTCAATTCCACCTGCTGAAGCCTTCATCAGCCTGGTGCCTGCCTGCCTGCTGTGTGGGACTAAAGCTCCCATCAGTCCCAGACTGCAGCTGGGTGATTCTGGGACTGATGGGAACAGGACTCTGCTGGCTAGGACTGATGGGAGTTGCAATCTAAAACAGCTGGAAAGCACCAGGTTGGCAAAGACTGGCCTCCTACAGGATGGGGGACCAGTGGCTTTGCAGATGTTGCTGGGCTGCAACTCCCATAATCTCCCTCGCCATGCTGGGTGGGTTTGCTGGGAGCTGGAGGCAACTGTATCAATCTGGCCTGGCATCAGCATGCAGCTTTCTCAGGCAGCTGTCAGGCCTCCTGTTTTTGGCAGGGTTCAGTACACCGGTTGCCGGCCCATAGCCTATTCCACTCCCAAACCATTGAGTCCTGCATGCCAAAATCTGGTTGTGGCCACCATTTTCTTTTTCCTGTCATGCATATCCAAGGACCTGCTCCATGGGGCATTGGCAGACCAACTCTGCATTTCAAAGATGTCTGCAAACATGGCTGAAGGCTGGAGACATCACCCCTGCCATTGCAGGGTTGCTTCACCTAGAGACAAGTCGTGCATCTATAGCAGTGACCAGAGGAGGAATGACTGCTAGGAGAGAAGAAACGTCATGGTGCATCTGCAGCAGCACAAGTAGACATCTGCATCTGCCCCAGCTGCAACAAAACATGTCTCTCCTGTATCAGCCTCTTCAGTCACAGCAGGTGCTGTTACTGGCCAACGCCCCAAAGGTGCACTCCACCATTGTCTCCCGAGATAAACAGATGCCAACATTCATGCACTGGAATGACACAATTCAGTGCATGGTGGAATACAAAGTGGTAGCCACAGGGATGCTATCTTTTCTTTTCCTTGCAGCTAAAAAATGGGGGAGCCCCCTACTGTGCTGTGCAACAAGGATAAGCCCCACATAAATGTCCCATAAGCAATAAAAGCTTGGCCTCGCCTGGTGTGCAGAATGGCATATGATGTACTATCAAAGGTTCAAGATGACCCTTAATCAACTGGAGAGCGTGACCTGGCCAGCGGTGCCCTGCTGGAGGCCAGGTGCTGCCTCCCCCTACACTACAGAGATTAACTCTGCAGGACAGGGATGGGGAGCCTTCCTGGGGCTTTTCTTGGTCATGGTGGCTGACGCGGGCAGGAGTTGGAATCCAAGGACATTTGGAGAGCCACGGATTCCCCATCCTTGTTACTGAGTCCCGAAAATAGAGCTGAGATTTGTAGAATGGAACCTCTGGCCATTCACCCAAACATCTTTTTTATTACCCCACCCTACCCCCCCAAAAAAACCCACCTCAAAACCAAAAGGAGGGACATTGGAAGAGGAGCCTTTAGAACTTTAGGGCTGTCCCAGATAAAGACGAGCCATTGGAACGTATAATTAACTGTGATCACAGCCTGAGAATATCATTCATAGACACATAAACAGGAGTTACGTAAGTGCTCTGGAATATTACTGGTATCACTCATGACTCCCATTTGCAGTGGTTACACAACTGTTGCACTTTTGTACAGCTAAACATACCCTAAGGGGAGAGTGGCAACAACACAGCCAAAAATCAGACTGTCCATTTTAGTCGCCACCACCAGCCTACCGGAGGTTTGAAGTTACTACTGTCAAAGCTTAGGATGATCCAGATGCAGCAGTTCCCCCCCCCCCCTAGCTTGGTGTAAATCAGCCTTGGCCAGCCTGCAGCCCTACAGAGGTTTTGAACTATAACTCTCAACAGGTGCCTGGGGCTGATGTGAGTTGTGGCCCAAAGCATCTGGAGAACCAGGCTGGCCAAGGCTGGTGTAAACAGATTTTGGATCTGACTTATCGTGTGCTTTACTGATATTGTTAAATTGTGGGCGAACATAGCAGACGACACAGCGATTTCTCCAAAGCAGCTCTTTATTTTGTAAGCTGGCAGAACTGAACAGCAAACAGCTCAGCCAGCCTGCTTTTATAGGCAGCCGGCTGTCAACATTGTAGCAACAACAACCCAGGGTTTCCTGCCTAAAATAACTGACGTGGACCTGAGTGAAAACTATCTGCAGTATCCCCCTGCTGGCCCAGGGTGAGAACTTCAGTACATAACAGATATTTTAAGTGTTCTATGGTGGTGCTTATTGCTTTGGGGTTGTGATTTCTTTTGATCTTGCACATCCCTTTGAGCGTTTTGCATGGAAAAGTGGTTTATTATTAAACATTATAATAGAAATGTGATTTTTTAAATTGCTTTGTGCACAAAACGTTGGGATGATTTGTCTTCTATCTTCCAACTGTTTTCCTGGGAGAAGATCAAACTGTGTTGCACGACCCAAGTGGACGTAGTCCAATTGTCTTTTTAAAATATTGCTATAGTTTTTTGGAGTGGGGTGGGGTGGGCATCCTGTATAGGTGAGAATAGAATCTATAAGAGGAAACCAGCCCAACCAGTTCCTTTGTTAGGTAAAGACCTTAGGCAGCCATTTACATCAGGAAGAGTTTGCCCTATAGCCATAGAGACAATGGAGAAATCCCCCTACCCCTCTCAGCTGCTGAAAGTAACCTCACCTTGTAAGGTAGACCAACAATAGCCAGAGCTGGTATGTGAGTTTTGGCTGATGCTGATGTAAGGTCTTGCTTTGTGCTTCGCCCAACCCTAGTGGGGAAGCAAGATCTGCTGTGATCTCCTCCAGCCTATGCTCAGGTCACATGTGTGTGTAAATAAAAGCTTGCATCCTAAAGACACCACCGTCTACACCTTCATTCCAAGGATACCAAGCCCTGGCTGAGTGCAGGAACCCCTGGAGTCTCTAAGCACTTGGAGGCTGGGTTGGGTGCAGCAGTATCACTGATACTGAAGAGGAAGAAGTCTCTAACTGAACAATTAAGTAATTTTTAATTGGAGCCATCTTTAATAGTTTAATTGTTTCAATTCCTTTTAGAGTAAGATGCCTAAAAAGCAAACTCAAAATGAATAAATATACTCTTACATCTCATTACCAACAATTCAATTCACTCTCCTTGCCCACCAATTAATCAAGTCAGTGTTTAGTTGATACTCAGAGTGAAAGCTTGCACTCTGATTATTGATAAATGATTATGACTTCACATAACAAATTTAATAATTATTTATAAAAATGTATATATTACAATATCATAAAACTTCAGGATGCTGTGCAACTATAAAATATAAAACACAATTAAAAGCAGTACAAAATAATCATTATTATTTATTGTATTCCATTTTTCTCCAAGGAGCTCAAGGTAGTGTATATAATAGTCCCCACCCCCCTCGACAACTCTGTGAGGTCAGTGAGGCAAGCAAGGCTGAGAGGCAGGGGCTGGTCCAAGGTCACCAGGGAGCTTTGTGGAGGAGCAGGGATTTGAACCCTGGTCTCCCAGCTCCTAGTCCAACACTCTCACCACTGCACTGCATTGGAAAAGCAAGAATGTGACTAATCAAAATTAGTGACTAGCTGAATGTTTAAACAGCTGCATAGGCCTGTTGGCATGAAAAAGACTTCAAGAAAGTGAAAAAGGCGAGGGTGCCTGCCAAATCTCTGCTGGGACCAACAATGCTAAGTAGGTTCTGGCTGAAGTCAGTCGGGCCTCTGTGACACATGGGATTTTCTGGATTATTTGGGCAACTGAGGTAGGGTCTAAGGGCTCAGGTCATCCCTAAGGTATCCTGGACCCAAGTTGTTCAGGGCTTTGTCTGCCATTGCAAGAGCCTTCCACCTGGCCTGGTAGCACCTGGTCGCTGATGACTGCACCAGATGGTGTTTTGGTTGCCATATGTCCGGAACTTCCTGGACATATCAGGAATACTGCAGTTGGAAGTAGTGTCTGGACAGAAATCGCTTTTAAAAAATGTCTGGGAAAATTCGGACATATGTCAGCCCATGTCAGCAGTGTCGTTTTTGGTGATTTTCCTTAAAGATAGCTCAGAAACTTTTTTTGTGAATTTGCCAGAAAAGCTCAACAACTTTTGGCAAAACTAAAAACAACTCAACAACTGTTTGAAATATGGCAACCCTACTAAAAGGGCAGCCAACATAGAGTACATCACAGCAATATCGCAATGGTGTTAAATGACACTGCTACCTTATTCTTTAGTAAGCAAATTGATTCCATTTATGCATTGTCTGTGTGGAGCAAGAGTCCATTACTTCTCTGATTAACTCACAGCCATTGAAGTGACAGACTGCAGCTCAATGTGTTCTCTGGCCACTAATGGCAGCTACTTGTGTCTTAAGACGCCTGAGCAGCAGAACCATTGGCTGAGCCAACCACTAGAGCTATAGTTCAGTGGCAGAACATCAGCTTTTTCAAGCAGAAGGTCCCAGGTTCATTCCCTGGCATCTCCAGACAAGGTGGGGGAAACTCGTCTTCCTGAGATCCTGGAGCACTGCTGGCAGCTGATGAAGAGTGTAACTTTGCTAGATGGCTCAATGGTCTGATGCAACAGGAGGCAGCTCCCAGGGTTCGCTAGCCGGAACAAGCTGTGCTTGTTTCTGTAACCATCTAAAAAAAGACATCTAAACATCACCTTGCTGCATCCGAATGTGCTCAAAGGGGTGTAAATTATTCCACGGAGCCTGGAAATGAAATACACCCTGGAAACTTTTTCAGCTACACCCACATTGTTCCCATCCCATCTAATCAATATCTAGATCTACCTGTGCTGCTCCAGCTGAGAGCTCCCTTCCTCCTGTCCATTGGTGTTACACCTGCCTCCCACTAGACAGTGTTACCTTCCAGTAACATTCTTTCTTTCTTTCATAAAATGTATACCCTGCTTGATTGTAAAACAGCTCAAAGTCTTTGAGGAAATTACTATAAAATGTAAAAAAAAGTTGAAAACAACTATTTAAAACATTAAAAAATAAATAAACTCAGCAATAAACTAAAAACAAACACACATCGGCATTCAGCCTATCTGGGGAGGCTGGTCTAAACAATTATGTTTTTAGCCAGTGCTGAAAATAGTACAGTAAAGGCGCCTGCCTGATATCAATAGGCAAGGAGTTTCAAAGTGTAAGTGCTGCCATGCTAAAATATTGGATTTCTTTCAGGTGCTGAGCAGGTAATATGTAGCACCTGTAGCAGTGCCAGTTCCACAGATCGAAGGAGTCAAGTGGGTGTCTCTCACAGGTAAGCTGGCCCCAAGTTGTTAAGGGCTTTATATACTGAGAGCAACACCTTGAACTTGGCCCAGTGGCAAATTGGCAGCCAGTGCAGATCTCTGAGCACAGGTCTTACTTGCCAAAAAGGTCTTGCTCCTGTCAGCAATTGTGCTGCAGCGTTCTGCACTAACTGAAATTCCAGGTCAAGCACAAGGGAAGCCACACATATATGTGAACGGAGGTAGGGATGCATCGAGAATGTGATCCATGCAAGTTCTGATGCAGTCTTGATCCACACCTTCCTGATGAGTATGTGTCCTGGAAAGGGGTTGTCCACTGGCCTTAACACTTTCTGAACATTCTGATCTGGTCTGGCCTGAAAAGATGGTAGAAAAATAGGTCCAGGCTGGTTTGCAATGGGCACTTTTGAAGGTGTTTGTTTGTTTGTTTGTTTGTTTGTTTGTTTGTTTGTTTGTTTTGGAGGGGGGAGAACTGAAAGGGATTTGCTTCTCTTCTTATGGTTTTGTGAGTGGTTTTATTATAAAATGTCATACATCACAAAGGTGCATCAAGAAAAAACCCTGAAAAGTTTCTAATGTTGAGGGCAGGGACTAGGGAGTTACAATGAGTAAAAAAAACAGCTTCAAAAGTTAAATAAACTCAGTGCAAAGCTGGGACTTCATGGCCCAGAGGCAGAAGCACTTGAAAATCCAACATGTTCCAAGCAAATGCTGTTAGCAGAAACAAGAGCCCAGAACAGACAACAAGGTGAAGCCTCAGCAGCCCTTCCTCAAACCACTGAGATTTGAAGGACAGGGTAAAACAATTCCCTCTGATTAGACAGACCTGTCAGTCACAAAGAGCTCCCCACCCCCAACCCCATGACATTTCCTTAACACTGCAATCTTGGGGAGAAATGGCATCTGTAGAATTTTTAAAATTACACTTGAACTACTGAAGCCCCCTGATGGACATGGGAGGCCCCACTTCAGTTTCAGGCACATGGGAGAGATCACACTTCAGCTCAGGAAAAAATTGAATCTGTCCAAAGTAAGGACAGTTTGCTTCTTGATGCAAAATTCATACAAATCTCTTGCACACCCCTTGTGAGGATGAGGCAAACCGTTTGTAGTAAATGCTAAGAATATCACATTTCGTTAATGCTTTTTGCCCCTACCTAGTGCCTGAACAGGAAGTCCTAGAGTTGTAAAAACTTCATGTTTGATGTCACAATAATTCTTGGCTTCCTTCCTTTGGGGCGTTTAAGGTTACTGTTCTATCCCCATTTACTAAGCACATTAAGCTCCAATTCACCTCAGCATGTGCCATGGACTGGACAGCTGGGGAACCCCCTAAGGGAAGAAGGCTTAGAGCCCGGGGAGTGGGGGTGGGACACGATGAGGGAGAGTCAGAGGGAGAAGAGGGAGCAGACTGGGAGGAGGAGGAGGTGTCAGAAGCTGAAGAGGTAACAGGGTTTAGTGAGCTGGGAGAGGCTCTGTCAGAGGGCAGTCCAGAATCAGAGGCAGCAGTGGAAGCTGGAAAGGAGGGGGCACCAAGAGGCAGAGATGAGTCAGGGAAGAAGTCAGGGATGCCCCCCCCCTTAAAAAAGTACACACACCCTCCTACTTCTTTTATTTAATTTATTTATAGCATTATTTATTTGTTGCTTTCCTATGCATAGCCCACTCAAGGCAACTCCCTATATCATAAAAGTATCATAAATACAAGCAAACTAAAGGCAGCATTTAACAGCTGTTTTAAAATATAGGCCAGTAAAAAGATGTAGCAGAAACTGATGTAGCACCTAATGGAATCATAGAATCATAGAATCATAGAATCATAGAGTTGGAAGAGACCACAAGGGCCATTGAGTCCAACCCCCTGCCAAGCAGGAAACACCATCAGAGCACTCCTGACATATGGTTGTCAAGCCTCTGCTTAAAGACCTCCAAAGAAGGAGACTCCACCACACTCCTTGGCAGCAAATTCCACTGTCGAACAGCTCTTACTGTCAGGAAGTTCTTCCTAATGTTTAGGTGGAATCTTCTTTCTTGTAGTTTGGATCCATTGCTCCGTGTCCGCTTCTCTGGAGCAGCAGAAAACAACCTTTCTCCCTCCTCTATGTGACATCCTTTTATATATTTGAACATGGCTATCATATCACCCCTTAACCTCCTCTTCTCCAGGCTAAACATGCCCAGCTCCCTTAGCCGTTCCTCATAAGGCATCGTTTCCAGGCCTTTGACCATTTTGGTTGCCCTCCTCTGGACACGTTCCAGTTTGTCAATGTCCTTCTTGAACTGTGGTGCCCAGAACTGGACACAGTACTCCAGGTGAGGTCTGACCAGAGCAGAATACAGTGGCACTATTACTTCCCTTGATCTAGATGCTATACTCCTATTGATGCAGCCCAGAATTGCATTGGCTTTTTTAGCTGCCGCGTCACACTGTTGGCTCATGTCAAGTTTGTGGTCAACCAAGACTCCTAGATCCTTTTCACATGTAGTGCTCTCAAGAGCACTACATGTGAACTTCCATGGAGCTCCCTGGAAAACAACATTTTCCTTTTTTAAAGTGTTTCGAAAAAACAGGGGCTTTTAAAGCACATTTAAACACCTGAAGCATGAAGGTCACACACATTTCTGAGTGGTGGAAGTTCCACAATCTGGGGGCCAACACAGAAAAGGCAGCATTCATGTCTTTGGTAAGCCATGAGCATGCAGCCAAAATTCTGGGCACCTAGCAAAGAGAAATAAACACCACATTAGATGCAAGCTACTACTGTTTGCTATTAGCATTAGAGGTTGCCTAGGAACACCCACAAAAGAGAGATAAATAGCACACCTGCCAGCCACTCAGTGCTGACTACATGAATGAAACGTGTGTCAACAAAGACAATGGAACAGTCGCAGGATTTACATTGACCCAGCATCCGGAGCGTGGGCCAAGCTTATTTCCTGATGCACTTGAAAAAACAAAAAGGAGCCAGGTTATTTTCTGACTGTGTGAGGAACACAAAATCAGCTGCCTTCAACTGTTTTCAGAGTCAGCTCCACTTGTAAACCCAACTTTACACTTGCTTTTGTTTGTTTGTTTTACCATTTAAAAACTTGATAAAATGCACAGACCTCAGGAGGTAAGATCAGAAATCAACAATTCCAGCAGACTAAGGACTTAACGATTTTGAAAAGCTCTTCTTAGCCCTCACCCTTAAAAAGTCAACTTTTAATCTCTGTTGAGATGCAATATACAGGTATTCATGGAGAAGAGTTTCAGTGGCTCTGAGCCAGGATGGCTCTGCTCTGCTTCCACAGTTGGAGGCAGGAGGCTTTGAACAGCATCTGCTGGAATCTGCAGGAGGGGAGAAGAGGGCTCTTGGGCTCAGGTCACCCTTTCCAACTTCCCACAGGTATCTGGTTGGCCCTGTGAGAAAAGGTTGCTGGATTACGTACACCATTGGCCTGATCCAGCAGTGCCATGGATTCTTGCATTCTTAATCCGTTAATTACTTAATTATCAGTTAAAACCCAGATAGTAAATTAGCTGTGGCTACAATCTACAAACCTATCTGACTGGGAGTAGGTGCCACTGCAGCTCTTACTTTCGAGTAGGCATGTATAAGATGTGACAGGCTGTTTGCATTTGGATTTAGAATTCTTTATCAAGTAGTAATACTTGGGAGCTTAAATTGACCCACCCCTTAATTTTAATTTAAACGGCTCTCGTAAACAAAGCAGAGATAAGGATCTGGCAGAAATTCTATGGAAGGAGTTCCAGTGCTGAGGGCCCTTCCAGCACCTTGTTTTGGTGCAGCTCTTGAAGCACAGCCATAACTCCAGCTCACACTTCGCAGAGTCAGGAACAAATTTAGGAACAGGTAAATCACCTGAGATCCTGGGTTTGGCAGATCTCTGTCATCTGCTAGCCATTCAGCTAAAAAACAGCAGTTTGTTCACATGTAAAGTTGGTAACACTCACCTGCATGGCCAGCACTGAGCCAACATTTATTGTGCTTAATTCACAGGAAATGTACAGTGTTGGTTCCCATTCAGCAAACAGTGTGCCTGAGAGAAATTGGGATCTGTTATGTACTGAAGTTCTCACCCTGGGCGAGCAGGGGGATACTGTAGATAGTTATGCAAATGAAGGATCGAAAGTGACGTTCAGTGATTGGATAGTTTTAGAAAGTTGCTGCAGTAACGTTGTACTGGTGCTCTATATAAGCAGGCTGACTGAGCCCTTCAGTTCAGTTCAGTTCAGTTCAGTTCTGGCCTCTGAATAAACAAGAGCTGTTTGAAGAATTGCTGTGTCGTCTGATATGTTCACCCACAACTTAACAGGATCAGTTCAATGTAGGAGGAAAGTTTATCTCCTTGTGTGACAGAGCAAAATTGTGCATGCAAACAATACATTAAAGTTGTGAAATGGGCAACATATGTATTAAATAAAGATCACCAAAGGAAGTCTTTCTTCATGTTCCATTTGTTAGAGAAGTGCAAATTTCTCTATGCCCCCCACCCTGAGAAGAACCACTGGCATTGACATTGTCTTTTTCTCAGCACCAGCTGAACATCTTTTTATTTTACAGAGGCATGTAAAATCATTGTATTTTTAGATGGCTGGGTACTTTCATCTTTTATATTTTATTCATTATATATACATCTTTCATGTTTTTGGATGAAGGTGAAATTTATTTACTGATTCAAAGACTTTATAAACTGCACCTCACCTTCTTCAAAAATGGATTTCAGGGCAGCATATATAAGAATGTGGAATCTATAATTTTGAAAGTTGGGCCATGGAGACACACATCACTTTGGACACTCTTTGTTGGCCTAGGGCAGCCTTCCCTAGTGGCGCCCTCCCTGTGGAACGCCCTCCCACCAGATGTCAAAGAGAACAACAACTACCAGACTTTTAGAAGACATCTGAAGGCAGCCCTGTTTAGGGAAGCTTTTAATGTTTGATGTATCACAGTATTTTAATATTCTTTTGGAAGCCACCCAGAGTGGCTGGGGAAACCCAGCCAGATGGGTGGGGTATAAATAATAAATTATTATTATTAAATTATTATTATTATTATTCCCAACTTGGTGCCCTCTGGACATTTTGGATTGCAATTCCTACCAGCCTGGAAGTTGATCACAACTGATGGGCAGGAAAAAGCAGTCCTCAAATGTATAAATTCAGATGCAATGGAGTCCCAAAGACAAACGACACTCAGGTTAGAAGCCATCCTGCAGATGCGATGCAAAGCGTCATGGGTTGCCTCTTCCCATCCAATGAACATAAGAGGAGAAACAGGGAAGAAAATATGGTATGGAAAACTAGAATCCTATGGCAGAAAGGAAGCTTATCCAAAATTCTTCAATAAGGAGATCCATAATGGTGGACAAACTTTCCAGAAAGACAGATTGCCCACCAAATAGTGATCTCCTCATGCACTGCAAAACACTGGGCTGCAACTATCCCTTCCCACTGGGCATGCTGGGTGGGGCTGATGGGACCTGGAGGGCGATAGGTTGGAGGAGGCTAGTTTAGGGCTGATCCTGCACACTCAGAGAGTTACAGGAGAAGCCTCCAATATCCATAGATAAGTGACTGTGGTGTGTGAGTGGGGGAAGGTGTCAACGGCCAGAGTTTTATTTTCCTTTCCAGAGAAGCAGTCACATTGTTCTCTGTTTCATTGTTTCTCCCTGGGATAATTTTCCAATGTCATGACTCACTCTGTATAGGCAATTTGGGAGGCTGGAGCAAACAGCTGGTCTATGCCAGAGGGGTGGAAATGTAGACTCATCTCCACCTTACCAAAGCCCCTGGAAAGACAACATTCATGAAATGTTTGAGGAATGTGCTAAAGTGCAAAACTCAAACCAAATCAAATAGTTTGGTCCAATGGCTGCCTTTCAGTGAGATCCTTCATATGAGGAATGAACAAATGGATAGTAGACAGAATGTTCAGCAGTGACTGCTAAGAAAATAAAAGATTCTGATCTCCCTCCAACTCAGCCCAGGCAAAAAACAAACTGGAGATTAAACGATTGCTGGAGACAATAAATGCAACAGTAAATCTCTCAAAAGGATATGCTTCTTTTATTCTAAATAAACTGGCTCAGCTCCTTTTCAAAGAAGCATGATTATTTCTTTGCTTACCCAAAGGTTTGAGGGTTTAGTCAGCAAGCTAAAGTGTGGACATACTCAGATTTGATCTGTTTTAATTGCTCTGCCTAGAAAGCATAGTTCTGTGGTTGAGGCAAAGGCTCACAGAATCTTCTACACTTCCACCAGGCTACAGCTCCCATGATGCTTTGGAAGTGGCCACAACAGTTAAACTGGTATAGAACCATTGCAGACATATACAAGTGGGACCGCTACATAAAGCTGCAGTGTGGAGTGTGATTTGGCAGCCACAACTATCTGCAATGCATGAAGAACTAGAGTCATGGGACGAAGGCCAGAACTAGTTGCTTGGCCATCACTCATGGAGGTGATGGGCTGGTAAAGTGCCACGTTTTCCTTCCTGAGTTTGTGCAGATTTTAGGCACCAGCTCTGCAGGCTTGTTTTGTTTTTGCAGATCAGCTAAGGTGCTGCCAGAACAAGCTTTTGCACCTTGCCTGCCAGGGGAAACTGGATGGCAGGTGAGGTGACTATCTGCTCAGCCAACTTTGGCTCCCTCACCAATCACAGGTGTCTTGTGTTAATCAAGGAGAGCCACACCTATTCCCTTGTAAACAGCTCCTGTATCCACTGCTAGATATATTGGCCATAGTTAAACTATGGAACTCAGGCCCATAGGAGTGATGACTACCAACCTGGATGGCTTTGAAAGAATATTGGACAAATAAATGGAGGAGAAGGCTACAAGCCCAGATGACTCTGCTCTGCCTCCATGTTCAGAAGCAGTAACACTTCTGAATACCAGTTGCTGGAAGCTACAGGAGGGAAGAGGGCTCTTGTGCTCAGGTCCTGCTTGCAGGTTTGCTACAGGCATCTGTTTGGCCACTGTGAGAACAGGATGTAGATGATATGGACCACTGGCCTGATCCTGCAGGACCCTCCGTATGTCTTTATATCCTGGAGAAAAGCCTGCATAGGGACATAAGCAGCTGCCTTATAGGTCAGAATATTTGTCAGCCTGGGTAAAAGGCTCTCTTTTATCACTTGCTACTTGATTCTTCTAACTGGAGGTGCCACTGGGAATTGAACATGGGACTTTCTGCATGCCAAGCAGGTGCTCTGCCACAACTCTGCCCAGACGGGACCTTGCCAGCCCTGGCCACCACAGTTCTAAGTGAATGTGGTGGTGGTTTTTATTCTCCACTTTCTTTCTGCCTTGGCCAGTCGTGTCCTTCTCCCACCACTATTTCCATCCTTTGCAGACTGACAAAACTCAGAATCCGAATATGGCTAAATGTGCTGCCTTCTCCACCCCAGCAATAAGGCAGCAAGACTCTGAGTGATTTACTTATTTTTATTAACCTGCCCTTTACTCTAAGGTCCCAAGGCAGGTTACAACAGTAAAAGAAAAGTTTAAAGCAAGTTAAAAGCACAGAAATAATATATATCTCTCAAGTGTCAAAAGCCAGGGCAAAGAGATGTGTCTTCATCATTCACCAGCAGTACAATGAAGGTGCCAGACACACCTTAATATGGTGCAGGATGTAAATCCTTTTCTGTGCTTCAAGGAGGAGCAAGGGCTCTTGTGCTTGATTCCTCCTTGTTGGTTTCCCACAGGCAGTTGCTATGAGAGCAAGATGCTGGACTAGATGGCCATTGGCCTGATCCAGCAGGCTCTCCTTATGTTCTTTTGTACACATTATAGGCGACTCCCCACTTACATGGGGGTTATGTTTCAGGCCCCTGTGCGCATAAACAAAATGTGTGTAAGTGGAGAGCTTCATCAGAGTGGGGAACGAGGGTGATTTCTTCTTCTTTTACATCAAAAAAGTCAGAGCTCTTCCAAACATGACATAACCAAAAGCAACCCATACTGGAGGTTTGATGCAGAAGCAGTGGAGGTTGGATGTTGGATGTTGGGGGATGCAAGTTTTGTGCATTTTCAACATCTGTATTTGTAAATAAAACACAGACATTACAAAATTCCAGTAAATCTCCAGTGACCTCCTTCCAAAGGAAACAAAAGTCAGATAACCACTAAGCCCTTGGATCTTCTCAGACAGGAGGGGAGAGCATAACTGTGTGAATGTTGCAGATACAGTTGGCTTTTATTGCTGAGACAATGATTTCATTTATCACTGCAGATGCTAACCACAAGGAAAGAAGCATGGGTTACTGATGCTTCCATTCTTCCTTACCAGACCTACCCTCCAAATCCAAGTTCTTCAAATACCGGTAAAAAAATGAAGCACTGGTTGGCTGGGGTGCTTTCTTCAGCAGGGCTGAGCCTCCCACCCATCTCAGCTCAGGGATATTTCTGATCAAAACTACACCCACATCATCATAATTTCTTCAACTGTTGCTGAGTTGCAAGCTCAAAACACTTTATAGGTGAGTCTTTGCAGGTACTGGCATGCTCATTGGCAAGGATGACATGCCCACCATTCATCCAAATAAGGGAGCAAACAAGCCTTTTGTAGAGAGCTGGGTTCATGTACAGACACAACCTATGCCAGCTGGAAGAGTCTGCTGGTGGGGGGGGGGTGATTTCCAGGCTAGAGCAGGAGGCTTTAAATGGCACCAGACGAAACTCATTAGCAATATTGATCAGCAAGAAGCAATGCTTTTAAGCAACCACGCTTCCACTAATGTGGTTGCACTGAGAGCAGAAGGCTGCATTCTCTTCTTACAGTGGGAAGGAGGAGTGGGGGAGGAGACAGTAGCAGTCTCAAAGAGAAAAAACTGGTATGTGAAAACCCCTAGTAAGATGGTGTATCTTGTCATTAGTAAAAATAATTTATCTTACTTCCAGAGATTTAGCCATGTAAGTTTGCTGCAGCAAAATCAACAAGGAGTCTTGCATGAGCTTTTGTGGGTTAGAGCTGACTTCATCAGATGCATGAAGTGTAATTCTAAAATGGCATCTGCATCTCTCTCTCTCCCCCCCCCCCCTCACACACTTACTTATATACACATGGTTGATGGCATTGGATGATGGAAAGGAGTAAATAAGACTTTTTAGAATGTTGCACTAGAACTAGAACACAGATAAAAGAAAGGAAATCTTCATGCAGCACATAGTTAAACTATGGAACTCGGTCCCATAGGAGGCAGTGATGGCTGCCAAAGATGATTGTTTACATTTGTGGAGGAGATGGATATTGATGGTTATTAGATGGCTCTGCCCCCATGGACAGAGGCAGTAATGCTTCTGAATACCAGCTCCAGAAACCACAGGAGGAGCGAAGGCTCTTGAGCTCAATTCCTCCATGTTGGTTTCCCACAGGCAGTTGCTGTGAGAACAAGATGCTGGACTAGATGGCCAATGGCCTGATCCAGCAGGTTCTCCTTATGTTCTTTTGTACACGTTATAGGCGACTCCTCACTTACATGGGGGTTATGTTCCAGGCCCCTGTGCACATAAGCAAAATGTGTGTAAGTGGAGATCCTCATTAGAGTGGGGAATGAGGGTGATTTCTTCTTCTTTTACAACAAAAAAGTCAAGCTCTTCCAAACCCAACATAACAAAAAGCAACCCATACTGGACCTTTAGTTCCAGATCTCCAGAAAGGGCAGGGAACATTGCCTCCGAGCCTACTGCAATACAGCTTCTTGCCCAACAGCTGTTGAGCAGGGTAGCATGGCAGCAGCGATAGCTCCTGAGCACCTTTTTAAAAAAAAAGCCTTTTTAAACCTTTATTTCTAAACTTTTGGCTCAGTGTTGTCAACTTCAGGCTCTGGGGAGAGTCTCCTCACAAGCCACAAGGACTTCAAACTATCTCCTGCCATTTCCAGGTTTGAACTGAATTATTTGCTTATTTCCCGGTGCCGCACATCTATGCGGCTGCACACACGTAAAACAGGGAGGGTGCCTGTCTTGCAGTCATCCTTAATATAATTTACATATCACTTGATTGGAAAAAAGATGTTTGTTTGTTAATGTGAGGTGTGATATGCCTAATAAAGGATTTTGAATTGATTGGAAAAAAGCCCCATCCTTCAAACCACAAAAAGAATAAAACATTAAAACTATCAATAAAAACAATGATTCAAAACATTTTAAAAATGATAAAAGTCAGCAATAAGATAAAGACAGGTTAAAACACATGTGAACTTCCTTTCAATAGCCTTATAAGGTAGGCCAGGGTTATTATTTTTGCAATGCATGGAGGAAGTGGTTGAGAAAACATTGGAGGTGCAAGATCTTAGAAACTTCTCCTGCACAATCAAATGAAGCAGGGCCTCCTAAGCGTGTACACCCCACACCCGACTTTCACTTATTCATTAGTTCAACACTGGCCACCCAGTTCAAATCACTTACTATAAGGTTCAGGAATGGCCCAAGGAAAGGGCTTTCTCTACATAGCAGCTTCCTGAATTGCCCACCAGAAGCATGCAGTGGTGGCCACAGGAATCTCCTTTTCACTGGGTCAGGCCACTGGTTCAACTAGCTCAGTGCTGTTGACACTGATGGGCAGCAGCTCTCTAGGGTTTCAGAGAAGGGCCTCCTACCTGAGGAAATGTTGGGAAATGAACCTGGGACATGTTTTTCGATAGAAAACTATATCCAAAGTAACTTGCACAACTAGACGTTGGTGCCATGGATTTGTCCATCAACAGTTTTCCAGCATAATGATGAAATGGAAACTACACCAGCAGTTGCTGTCTCCCTCTTGGCTAGCAGGAGCTGGAGACAAACCAAATGACAATGGCCCCAAGTTGGGTGGTGCCTGGAATGGTGTAGCGGAGCAGGGATGCAAGGGAGAACACAGCTCAAGGGCTTTTCAGAGCAAGAGTGATGACGTCAAAAGCTGAAGTGCAGGGTAACTGACAGAGCATCCTTGCTGTGGCAAGTGAGGAAGGCAGAACTTTCCAAACTTTTCGTGTTGGTGACACACTTTTTAGACATGAATCATTTCACAATACAGTAATTCACTTTTACTAGCAAACCAGACGTCAACTAACCCCTTTCCAGCCATAAGAGGAGCACAGGGAGCATTTGCATGACACATCTACACGCTGCAGCCAACAAACTAACATGTTGCGATACTAAGTTTGGAAAGCTCTGGACTAAGGTGATGAGATGCTTAGATTTGCTCATGAGCAGATAAACATAGACTAGGAAGTCAATTCTAATTCAAAGCAAAAACTTGCATTTCAGCTGGCTAAAGATCTTTCATTAAACCTCAGGGTGTGGTTTTTCTGTTTTTACAAATTAAAAGTGTGTGGTCACAGGAATAATCACCACTGAGTCTCTATGTGTAAGACTGCAGTCACGTGATTTGAATAAAATGAGTATTATGTCATGGATCTCTGTTCTTTGGGTGTGTGCGTGTGTGTATTAATGGATCAACACAGCTGCATTTTTTGGACTCTTCTTGGGGGTGTGGCTCTGGGAGCTGTCATGATGTTCTCAAAAATCTGACACTGGCTCTTTGTGAGTTTGCCGAGGGAGGGGTACCTGGAGAGAAATAGATGCTTTTTTGGCCTGGTTCAGCAAGGCTATTTATTCTTGTGTTCCTGGAGATGACCCTTTTAACCTCATCAGAACACCTGCCCCATGCTGTGTTCTTTTGGCTGTTTTGATAGCATTATCCCTTGAGTGAGGTAGGAGAACAGTCAAAAGGTTTGGGCACCAGCTGCTTGGCGCATGCTCTGCTCCTAGAAGAGTTTAGCAACTGGAAGTTTTAGTTAGTGCCATACATACATAATTTTATTTGTACGTCACCTTCCCATAGTTAAAACCATGCTCAAGGAAGCTTACAACATGAGAAAAAACAGAGTTACAATCATAACAAAAGTAGTCATAAACAATAAATAAAACATCAAAAAATGCACAACCAAATTGAAACCATTTCCACATATATCATGACATCTAAAATAAAAATACAAAAAAAATCAATAACATCAACACTCCTTAAACAATACCCCAGACCAAGTTTGTAGCTGGAGTCAGTCAGGGCCTTGGCTTCACCAGGCCAGGTGGGGGAAAGGCCTGCATGGCAGGGAGCAGGTCTTCCAGAACTCACCTAACTCCCTGTGGGGCAAGAACCTGGCCATCCAGTTGCCAACTGAGAAGACTGTTTGGCAGGGATGGGGAGAAATGCATGCCTGTGTCACAGCATCAGTCAGTATCTAAGAAGATGGAGGAGGTGGAAAGGGCAGAGGGTGGAGAAAGAGCAGTGAGTGGAGGGACCCCCTTTCCACATGCTTTGGAGCCCCTGGGAAGCTCAGCAAACCTGCTGCCCCTGGAAGTGGGTGCGGAGAGTGCAGCGGAATGGGACGCAGCTGTGGGCAGCCTGAGGAAGCGCCACCCACCTTGGGCCTGTCCATAAAAAGCAAGTCTAGCGTGGGAGACTAGGGTGATGTCCGCTGTTTCCAGGAACTCTTCTCATTGTGAGATTTTTGCGAGCGAGTTGAGAATTTGTTTGGACCCTGGCAGAGAAACCGGAGGCTGAGAGCGTGTGTCAGAAGGAAAATGAATTGATATTGCTTTTTTTATATTAGCAACTTTGTATTAATGTAACATTTTTATATGCAACTGTGTATTTTTGTAATAATTTGTTTGTCCGTTGTTGCTTGTTTTCTGTATAACACACACACACACACACACACACACACACACACACACGTACCTCGGTTTTTAAACATAATCCATTCCAGAAGACAGTTTGAGTTCTGAAATGTTCAAAAACTGAAAACTCAGTACAGAAGCCTCAGTATAGAAAACTCAATACAGAAATCTCAATACGGAAGCTGTGTGGCATGTTCAACTTCCGAGGCGTGTTCGAAAACCAAAGTATTTACTTCTGGGTTTACGGCATTTGAAAACAGAAATGTTCATCAGCGGAGATGTTTGAAAATTGAGGAACCACTGTATACAGTCATACCTCAAGTTGAATGTGCTTCAGGTTAAGCCCTTTCAGGTTGCGCTCTGCAGCAATCCGGAAGTAACGGAGCGCGTTACTTCCGGGTTTCGCCACTCACGCATGCGCAGACACTCAAAATGACATCATGTGCATGTGCAGAAGCGGCAAAACGTGACCCACGCACGCGTGCCATCGCATATTACGTTCCATTCAGGATGCGAACGGGGCTGTGTGTGTGTGTGTGTATATATATATATATATATATATATATATATATATATATATATGAGAGAGAGAGAGAGAGAGATTAAACAATCAAATTAAATCTACCTAACAATCTGTACTTCATCTGCTGCTACCAATAAAAATCAACCCATTTTGCAATGCGGTTCTCCAAACAAAACAGGTTAGAGCATAAAGATACATATATTAGTGATAACAACATTCAGGAATGCATTATACTGGGGGGAAACTGCTTGCAAAAATAAGTATATATTTGGACACATGAGCGCAAAAGTACTAATGAATTTTTGTGAGGGATTACTTTTAATTATTATTTTGCAAACTGCTGTTGTGAACTGAATTTAAGATTGCAGAAATGAGACACTGAAAGCAACTGAAATGGTCAGGTTAATTTATATCAACCCTCTGTTAAAACTGGTTGCTGACCAGCGCTCTCTAAACCTTACCTAGGCAGTGAACATGCTTTGACAATCTGAATCATTCAGTTCAGTTGACTGCCACAAAGTTCAGAAAAATGAAAGGGCTTCCTTTGCACAACACGTATTTAAACTTGTGGTACTCACTGCCACAAAAAGTGGCGAGTTGCCACTACCTATATGGCTGCGAAGAGGATTAGGCATAGCTTCCATGATCTGGTATATTGATGGCTACCAGCCATTGTAGCTAACAGAGCCTATGTGTACAGGGGCAGTAGATCTCTGAGCAACTGGCACTGTGGGCAAATCACAAATTTGAATGACCAACAAAATCTCTTCAAACATGCCTGGAAATCATCTCCACTATGTGTTAAGTTGCCTGCAATGTCATAGCCTCCACTTTACTTGGGGAGCTCCTGAGCACTCTTCAGAGCCATCGGTCAGCTCAGATCCGCTCAGGATAAGTTCCAAAAACAGCATAACAAGTATCTCTTTACTGCAGCAGCAATATGTGCTGCTTCCAAAGATTCAGTTTGGCCATGGGAAACCAATATGATTTAATGAAAGAGGCTTAAGGAACAAAACACTTTCTGAGCCAACCTCCCAACCCCTTGCAATCAAGCAAAATCATGCAGAAAAAGGATCAATGCCCATTTGTTTCAACAGAGGTAGACAGATAGACAATTGGAACATGGAATTGTGAAGTCCTGTTCTGGTCCTGCAAAAGACCAGCTGGATTTGTGCCTACGCAATTTATGGATCAAGGATGCACCTTCTGCACAGGTCAGATAACCACCACCTCTTCCTCTAAAGTGGGGAGCTATACTAAACACGCGGGTGGCGCTGTGGGTAAAACCTCAGCGCCTAGGACTTGCCGATCGCATGGTCGGCGGTTCGAATCCCCACGGCGGGGTGCGCTCCCGTCGTTCGGTCCCAGCGCCTGCCAACCTAGCAGTTCGAAAGCACCCTCGGGTGCAAGTAGATAAATAGGGACCGCTTACCAGCGGGAAGGTAAACAGCGTTCCGTGTGCTGCGCTGGCTCGCCAGATGCAGCTTGTCACGCTGGCCACGTGACCCGGAAGTGTCTGCAGACAGCGCTGGCCCCCAGCCTATAGAGTGAGATGAGCACACAACCCTAGAGTCGGACACGACTGGCCCGTACGGGCAGGGGTACCTTTACCTATACTAAACACACTGAAAGAATTATGGTCTGACCAGAGTTACTGACTCTCAGAGTTTCTTCAATTGCTGCGGCTAGTTCTGCAGCTAGCAGAACTTCATTAGGGGTGTGCAAAAGATTCAGATGAATCCCAACTCAAGAACTAAAATGGGCCCATTTCAGACAGCTTTGGGGTTTGTATGAACTGAAGCAGGGTCCCTCTAAAGCACCCCAATCTGAAGTGGGGACTTCACAAATAATCTGAAAAAGTAGCATGCAAGAGAGAAGGAAGCATGTGTGAAGCAAGGACAGAATGTGATGTATTTTAACAGCCAAGGGGTTGGGGGCCAGGAAACAAGAGATCTGATGACATCATGTTAGCGGCATTACTGGTTGCTGATGAGGGAAAGATATGCACCTTGGTGATGTCATGTTACCTGCATTGTCAGTGCAAGGAAGCACATGTTTTAGAATTATATGACACATTCCCCTTGCAAAACCTGGACTTGCAAACAACAACGCTGGTTTTTTGCCATGGCAACTCCAAACGACTTACAAAAAAAGCCCATTAAATCCAAGGGGCAGGAAAATACGAAGTGTTGGTGCTGACCTTTAAAGCCCTAAATGGCCTTGGCCCTGTATACCTGAAGGAGCATTTCTACCCACATTGTTCAGCCCAGACACTGAGGTCCAGCTCCAAGGGCCTTCTGGCAGTTTGCTCATTGTGAGAAGTGAAACTACAGTACAGGGAACCAGGCGGAGGGCTTCCTTGGTAGTGGTGCCAACCCTGTGGAATGCCCTCCTGGCAGATGCCAGTTAAACAACTATATAATTTTTCATAGACATCTGAAGGCAGCCCTGTTTCAGAAGTCTTTTAATATTTGTTGTTGTCTTTCCTGTATTTTGGGTTGGCATATCATCATCATCACATTAAAACATCCTACCCACTCTAAAAGGCCATATTTAAAAGCCAAAGGTCTTGTAAAAAAGGAAGGTTTTTGCCTGGTCCCTGAATATATTTAATGATGGCACCAGGCAAGTCTCCCTGCAGAGAGAATTCCACAAATGTGGAGCCACCACTGAAAAGGCCTGTTCTCATGTTGCCTTGGTGGCATTTTTTTTAAAGTATCAATTGTGCTGTTCACTTGAGTCAGACCAACTTCCACATGCTGCTTTCAGTGGCAACCCTGCTGAATTCTAGCTAGAGAAGGAACTTAGGAACAAAAGAAGCTGTCTTCTCCTGAGTAGGACCATTGGTCCATCTAGCCCAGGGTTGTCCACACAGGGTCTCAGACAGAAGACCCATCCCAGCCCTATCTGGAGGCACTTTCTGCATGCAAAGCTTGTGTCATGCCACTGAGAACAAGGGCTCATTCCTTTAAGGCAGAGGTTTTCATTTTTTATTTTAGTCCACAGCTCCCTTAACCAACTACATTATTCCTGTGGCATCCTTGTGGGGTTCAGGAGACATGTTATGTCACCACTTCCCTGCAGAGCTGGCAGCCTCTCACCCCTTTTTGAACACCCTCTCCTCTGTCTCCTCTCCCCTCCCCTTGGGAGACCTCTGGGCAGCTGCTGCTGCTGTCCCTGGTCTCCGAGTTGCCCCCTGCCCCAAAGAGAGGGACATGTGACTTGTCTGTCCATTCCCAATAGCAAGGGCTTGTGGACTAGCTGGCTGGGCTCCCTCGTCCACTTGCTTGCTTACTCCAAGGCTGTCTCAGCTCCTAGCAATCAGCACCCCCTGGCCAGCCCGAGCCACCATTCACCTGCGGAGCACGTAGCCAAGGCTGCTGCAACAAACAGCTGCACAAGCATTTGGAAGGCCGAGATAAAAGAGGGCATCAGAGGAGGGAAGGAAAGAGAGACAGAGGCCACTGTTGCCCCCGGCACCCCTGACCATAATTCAAAGCCATGGCACACTGGTTGAAAACCACCGCTTCAAGGATACTGACTGCTTCTTCTGTCCGGCAGCAGCACTAAGGTGGGGATTTGAAAGCACAACCACACAAGAATGGAGCAAGAACATGCTGCCCATGTGCCACAGATAATGCCTGATCTTGCTATCCCAGCAACTGTTGCTGTAGCCACGTGGCAACTTCAGTCCAACCCATTTCAGCATGTGATGCCACTGTCACGTGGCCGAGCCTGCACAAAGTGGGCAGGCCAGCCCCATCCAAGGCAATGACGACACAGGATTCCCCCCCCCCCCAAATACTTTTTATTGCTTTTTTGTAACAACAACAAATAAAATAAATCCTCCTACATTCAAAAATTTGTACGGTATGTCTTCTTACTTACCCTGTGCCTTATTGCGCGCGGACTTCTTTCCATCCCTTCAACGGTTTTCATGTCTCAAATCTTTTCTTAGTTTCTTATTTACACTCCATCCACATCACAAGATTTACATTAATCCTGCTACAGTTTTTAAATTCTTACAATTACTCCGTATATATTCAACAAATTTACTCCAATCCTTTTCAAACTTTGCTTCTTTTTGGTTCCGAATCTTTTAAGTCAATTTTGCCAATTCTATTTATTCAAACATTTTTGTCTGCCACTCCATTAAAGTTGGGATTTCTTGGGGTTTCCATTTCTGAGCCACTAAGATTCTAGCGGTGATCGTTGCATACATGAATAGTTTGTAATCTTCCTTTTTTAATTCATCCCCTGTTATCCCTAGCAAAAATGCTTCTGATTTCTTTGGGAAGGTGTATTTAAATTGTTTTTTCATTTCGTTATATATAATGTCCCAATATTTTTTCATTTTTTCACACGGCCAAGGCAATGATGACACAGGATTTTTGTTGGGGACGGGGGAAGGGGCTATAGTTGCAAGGTTATGTTTGAGAAGGGGAAAGAGACCAGAAGCTGAGCCAGTACAAGATTACCTATGTTCCTTACCAATGGGTTTGGGATATGCCACTCCCACCCTGAATAAAAAAAGCAAAGGATGTTCACCTATTCCTTGAAACATTTTCCAGTTTTCAGCTTAGTGAGAGCAACTCCATGTCTGTTGCACGTCTGTTATGGTGTCACTGCTTGCCTGATGTTCCATTGCAACTTTCAATTCCCTTTAGTTTAGACTGGTATTTTTAAAAGTTGGGATGATCCTCAGAAGCCTCTCAGTTTTTTTTTTTTATTATTATTATTATTATTATCATCATCATCATCATCATCATCATTAAACCACCTTTTCCCCAGACCGGGATTCACAGCAACTTACACAAATCAAAACAGAACAGATAAAGCAAAAATTATATAAAAGACAATACTTGAAAAGTGATAAAAATAGCAAAGCACTATTAAAAGCACTTTCCTTCAAAAACAGTTCTCCAAAGCCTGCTGGAATAAAACAGTCTTGAATTGCTGGCAAAAGGACAAGGAGGGAACCTGTCTAGCTTTTCTAGGGAGGGAGTTCCAAAGACTGGGAGCAGCCACCAAGAAGGCCCTCTCTCACATCCCTACCAAGCATGCATGTCAAGGTAGTGGGAATGAGGGAAGGGCTCCCCTAAAGATCTCATAACTTGGGCAGGCTCTTTTGAGGAACTATGGTTTTGGAACTAAGCTTTATAGGTTGTAACCAGCACTTTGAATTGTGCTTGGAAACAGACCGGTAGCCAGTGAAGCTGCTGTAACAAGGATTGGTCAACAATCTGGCTGCAGCTCTTTGAGCCACTTGAAGTTTCTGAGCACTTTTCAAAGGTATTCCATGTAGAGTATGTTACAGGAATCCAAATGGGATGTAACTAAGGCCAAATCAGACATCTCAAGGATGGGCACAGCTGGCACACAAGCTTTGATTATGCAAATGCACTCCTGGCCACACCAGAGACCTGGGCATCCACACTCAGGGCTCAGTCCAGCAACACACCCAAACTGCAAAACTGTGTCTTCTCTGGCTATTTCCTCTTTTGCTTTCCAACTGACCAAGGGCACCTCTGTTTCAATTGGTTCACCCTCATCCAGTCCACTACGGATGACACACACTGGGTTAGTATTAAGGAAGCTTCCTTGGATTTAGGTGGAAAGGAAAAACAGAGTTGGGTTTCATTAGCATACTGATGACACCGAACCCTGAAACTCTGGACCGCCTCTAGATAATCAGCTGCATCCAACTAGGGTTCCTTAAAGAGAAGTGACAGTTGAATATATGCCATGAAAAGGAAAGCTTGCCCACCACTTTTAACCTTTCCCTTAAAGCTCCATGTTGAGTGCAGTCCCTAGACAAACCAGACAATACACCATTTGTGCAATTAGGATTAGTGCAAATGGAAAAACAAACAAACAGGTAGTACGTAGCCCCCTGATATGGTTTGAAACTTCGTCTGGGAGGGTTTTTAGATTTTTGAAAAACTCATTGTCCCCACTCCTGTAACCTGGAGCACCCACAGCCTGCTTCCACTGCCATGAATGGAAGTTTTTCACCAACCCCATGGTAATACAGTCATGCTGGCTGGGGCTGTTGGAAGTTGTAGTCCAAAACGTCTGGAGGGCACTTGGGTAGCAAAGCCTGCCTTAGAAACAGGAATATAAAATGCTGCACCGTTTGAAAGCCACACCCAGATGCTGAGCATACAGCTTTAAGCTCCAGGCACTCAAAAGTCTGACTGACAAGTTTTGCCTGTCTAGAAAGACTTCAGTGAAGCAGGCCTGGCATCTTCCATGGGAACATGAGCAATAGGTGCCACACCAAGAACACCCTAAAGCCTAAACCTTGCTACAGCCAATCTGCATGTATCAGCTAGCAGAAAAGAAATGCCATCCCAATCACAAGAGAAAAGGGGGAGGGTATGCAATCATGTACAGCTAACTGTCAGAGGCCTCTCAAGCAAATGTCCTCTAAACAGAGGGTTGAGCAGCAAGAAGTAAAAGGTAAACCTTTTTAAAAGACAGGTTGAGAAAATTCCTTGATTTTCCCCACTTTAAAGCGAGCTGAAAAACTGAGCTGCTGAACCCCACCCTCTTGTTATCGAGCACATACATGACTCACCGCCAAAATATTTCTTCTGTGGGAGGTCAAAGACTGGATTTATGGTTTTGAAACAGAACCTACTATTTAGCAACAGTGCAAAGCAAACTTGGCTCCTTTTCATTAAGGAACTGAAACAAGTTCAGAGGAACAGAGAAGAGGGTGTCTGCTATGGCAACAGAAGGTAAACAAGGCGACAAATGAATGAAAAGGTGTTAGTGTATTAAACCTCTTTTCTGTGTCATGAAGTAGTTGTCTCTTTGTACGGGTTTGTACTGTTGAACACAGAACTTGTTTAAAAACATTCTCTCTCACCAAGAATAGTTCTTTAAGTGGAGCCCCAGACAAGGAAATTGCTCCTAATAAAAATTTGCAGTTTAGAACAGTGGCAGGGAACTTCTTTTAGACTGAGGGTTGCATTTCCTTGTGGGAAACATGGCAGAGGTGGCAGGTGAGAGGCAGAAGTGAGCAGAGTGTCAGGAGAAGTGGACAGAGAAACAAATATCATCCTTATGTTTGTACGGCAGCCAAATTCCAACCATGCAAAAATCAGTCCCTCCTCTCCCAACATCTCTCCATCCAGGAAAGCAAAAGGCATTAACGGAGTTCACTGACACATTCCAGCCAGGTTCAGAGTGTGTCTGCATTCAGAGGGCCAAAGATACCTGAAATGAAGAGTTAGTTTGGTGCCTGCTATAAATGTACTAATATGGGTTACAGATCAGTTATCCTGTGCAAGCCTCAGTAAACTCAACAGCAGCAACAGAACCACCCTATGGTGCTCTCGTACAGCTGTTTACTTTAAGGAGGCTCAGCAGGAGAACTGTCCTGTGGCATCAGTCTGATGCAACTCTCTGCTGCTGTACCCAACCACCACCACCACTTCATGATAGGGCCCACCTGTGTATCTGAATAGGGCAATAATGTTTTCTTTAAAAAAGTAGTTTATCAATGTACAACTTAAAATTACACTAAGGCAGCCAAGCTGACAAGACTCAAACTTGGAATCATTTCAGGATATAAAAATACAAGTGTTTTTTACAACCTACGCACAGAAAAAAACACCACTATCAACAACCAAACAGATGAGAAATGTCAAATTCAAACTTTTAGAGTGTGCAACTAGAACATTTAAAATTAATCATATTATTATTTTTAACTGCATTAAAGTAACTTTGTGCAAGTAGCCTACTTCAATTTCAAACAAGTATAAAATTGTATTTTTTTTAAATGCAGCATTGGGCTGTAATTGTTTGCAACACAAACTCATTGCATGTATCTGTGGTACTTGTTTCAAGCATGCTGTTTAAGTGAGGATCCAAGAGATGCGATGTGGGAGTCAACCAACTTTCAAGAAAAACCAAAAGAAGCTGGAGTGGGAGTTGCTTGAGAGTCAGTTATAGATCTGCTTTGGCCCAGATCACTTAAGTGCAACAGCTGGTTTTGAAAGGCATGCTGTGGCTGGTTTAATTTTATTAATAATAAAATATGATGTTCAGAAAGTTCCCCACATTTATTCCCTGCAACTTGGCCCAGTAACAGCAAACTATTAGATAGTTGCTTCAGGTCTGCACTTGCCTTGATAGAAACAGCCCTCCTCCAATTTGACTGGATACAGAAAATAAGTCGAAAGGTTTTGCAGCAGCATTTCTTAACAGATAAGTTCGCCCATCTTGGCATTCTCTCCATGGCTGTACAGTCATTTGCGTACAAAAGAAGTTATTTTCTGCTCTACACTTCCTTCAAATGACTAAGTTGGCTCATCTTTGCTCATCTTTGGTTTTTTCCAGAACTTCCAATTTGACCCTCGATTTGCCTGCCTGTAGATATTTCTCATCATTGACTTGTTCTGGGCAGCCCCACGTCTCTTTCGAAAAGGATTAGCTGGCGGGTGATCGTTGTTTGTTTCCATGGGAACTTGCTCTTTGCGGTTGGGTGTGCCTGTGTGTGCTTTTGTCCCACTCATCTAGGAGTGAAAAGAACAGGGAAGAAAAAGAGAGAGAAAAAGAGGAAACTACTTCAAATCTGATTAAAGTTCAGGGTGTGAAGTTTCTTGTAGAGTCTACCTAACTTTGCTAACATTTGCTCAGAAATGAAAAACAGTGAAACACCTTCTTCCTCCCCCTTAACTCAGTCCTAAAACAGTTAAGGGTGGAGCAAATTACACTACATGATATATTGCTGTGAAGGGTCTGCTTTATGGGAAGGAATGTAGAAAGCTGCCTTGTACAGAGTCGGGCCATTTGTCCATCTAGCTCAGCAGTGTCTATACTGACTGGCAGCAGCTCTCCAGGGTTTCAGACAGGGAACATTCCCAGCCCCGCCTGAAGACGTCAGAGATTGAACCTGTGAGCTTCTGCAGATACACATCCCTGCCTTCATTAGATACTCAGCATTTTTGTACAGTACTACCCCTTCAGCTGCATCTGTGAAAATTCCAATGATCTGTGATCTTGCTCCTGGCTAGCTACTTCCTGAGTTACTCTTAAAAAAGACACAAGTAGAGCTTTCAGGAACAAGCGCTTATATCTTAAGTTTCCTGAAAACCTACAAGTGATGTGGAAGCCTTCTGATGCTTTTGCATTTAATCAAAGGCAGCTGCCCTGATTTGGTGTAACTAGATCTATACGATAGATGGGGGGAAACGTCTGGGTTAATAGCTTAAGCTAATAGCACTTTTGATATGCATAATTCCACCGGAGGCTGTAGTACAGGGCTAAAGAGTTAGACTCTCCCTCACCACCAATCCAAACTGCACACCCCTGCCTGCTCCATGCAAAATAAAAAAAGACTTGGGGAGTTCCAGTCACAGAGCTCACATCACATGCAGCTTCTGAAAACACCTCCGTATCATCTCAAAGGTCTAGGGCACTCTACATCCAAAATGACAACAAGCCATTTTCCATGATCCATGATGCCCCAATCTCCACACTGGTCACACTGCCTCTCTTTACCATCAGTTACAATGCCATGCATAATTTTATAAACTTATCTCATGTCACCTCTTAAACATTTTTTCTCTAAACTAAAAAGTCTGCAACTTCTCCTTGTAGAAGAGTCATTCTAAACCCTTGATAATTTTGGTTGCCCTTTTCTGAATCTTTTTCAACTCTACAGTGTTCTTTTTTATGTGAGGTTATCAGAACTGCCCACAGTATTCCAAATGCAGTTGCATAACATTGCAGGTATTTTATTTAACTTCCCTTGCAGTCTCTTTTTGCTTTCAAGCTGGGCAAGCTGCCTACACCTTTCGCCTCCTTCTCCATTTCTATCTCTACGTTTTCTACCACAATATTCTCTGTGGTTCAAACAGCCTCTTCGTGTTTTTAAACACTCCTCTTTCCTCACAATCTCCCGAATTCACCTTTTCAGAAAAGCCATTGCAGATTTACACTCATCTCTCTTTAGCTGTACATTATACAGTACCTTTTTGCTCCCTGTCCCACCCACACCTCTGAGCTTGTTCTGGCTAATATATAAGAGAGGTAACAAGTCACTTTTGGATACTGGATAACACCCTTCACTTTGCTGGCACTAAATAATGATTATATAGCAGCAGAAGCAGCTGTTTCCCTTATACACTGGGCCACATTCCCAGTGTTAAGACACACTGTGCGATACTATGCAACTTTACTCAGCACTAAGCCACACCAAGTTCAATATGGCTTACTCCCAAATAAACATGTAGAGGATTGCAGCTTCAATGTTTTACACCAATCAGCAAGTTCAAGCAGTACTAGAATTCAAGCTTACTCCATAAACCATTCACCAGCTACTCTTGGGAAACGTGGTGTTTAGAGGAGGGCATTTCTCTTCCACAGACAAAATGTTAGAATTTAAAGTCTTTCAATGAAGTAAATAAGCAGTAGATTCAATAGTGATAAAAAGGAAAGTACTTTGTCACACAGGACGTAATTAGGGAATTTGCTACTGTGGGATGTGGTCTCGGCTGTTAGCTTAGGATCGCTTCAAAAAGCATTGGACAAATTCATTGATGTCATTAGACCAATCAGCTATGGCAGTTAAAATGGAGCCTCAATGTAGAGAGAAGTAGACCTCCAAATACTAGGTGCAAGGGCTGCCATACATCCAGATTTCCCCAGATATTACTGGGATTTCAAAGGTGGAATTGATGTCAGGGGGGAAATTCTGAAAGGCGGTGCTTTGTACTGGATCTCAGGCAAGTCAACCAAAAATAACATGTTTTGGGGGCCTTTTTGTAAAATGGGGTGTCCTGGTTTTCACTTTTTGAAATATGGCAACCCTACCAGGTGCTGGGGGCAAACAGGGTCATGCAGCTACCTTCATACTCTTCTTGCAAGCTTACCAGAGGTACCTGGCTGACCAGTTAGAAACAGAATATTGGAATAGATGGAGAAGTTCTTAAGTTTCTTATGCTTATGGTCATTTGTCTACAAGTATAACATCACAGGTTGCAGCTTTGTTAAGCTCTTCCTTATCTTTTGAGCAGTTCAGGGTGACCAGATATTTGATTTTACAGAATATATTTCTTTTCCCCATTCTCATAAATATTTCAAATAAAACCCACAAGGAGCTGTGGCTCTGTTGAGAGAAGGCCACAGGTTCAACTCCTGAGATCACTAGAAAATAATTTCAGGGCAGAAGGATCTCTGCAAGGAACCCCAGAGCTGTTGCCTCTTAGCAGAGATAATAGTGGGGTAGATGCAGCAGTGTGGCCTGTCTGACTTCCTTATGAGCTGCAAGAGATTGAACATTTTCTCACTGCTTCAACTATATAGTTGGAAGAGACTGAAAATGTATACATTCAGTGGAGCTGTTTAGTTTTATTTACAAAGAAAAAAGAAGAAACAACCACCCACATAAAATTATATGTTTCTAACTGGAACAATAAAATCATGTTTTCCTACATTAGAAGTAATCACACAGCCACAGTCAAGAAAAACACGAGGTTCCTTTTTTTTTAATGGAACCACATACAATTTTCTAAAACTACCAAGAGTCTTTGTGGTTCCTTAAAAGGCACATGTGTTTGTGGACCAGGGTCCACTTCATCAGATGTATGAAGTGTTTACGCTACATATTACTAGGCACCCTGGTATCTTTCATATGTCAAAGGTACGGAACAGAAAAGGAATGAATACACAAAATCTTCACTTGGCAGATATACACAAGCACACCTATATACTGGAAATATATATAAATGTAAAATGGTGAGATCAAATGGCCATAAAATGCAAAAAAATGACCATGTTATGGAAAACATAATATTAAAATCTCACCTTCTGGTTCTTCACAGGGTTTGCTGGCTTTGGTGGGAAAGTGCATGGAACTCGCCCTTGAGCAAAATGATAGGGCAGAGGGATGTTGGGATCTAGTGGCACCCACGGAACTGAGAGGGCAGAAGGTATGCTGGGCAGGGCAGAGTGAGCTGAATGCAAGTTGTACGTTGCTCGAGTAGATTTTCCGTCGCAGCTCTTATAGATGGTAACAGAAGAGTCTCCTGCTGCATGAGCCAATAGGTAAGAGCCCTCCTGCAAACTAAAAGTACAAATGGAGGCTAAAATGGTTTGCTTTGTGGCTTTGAAGCAAATGAACAGTACAGAAAGGGAAGAGCACAAGGGTATTCTGTTCCCATTTGCCAGATGTACTGCACTGGAGTAGGCACTCTAGTGTGATCACCACATTAAGAGCTGTGACTCATACAAGGCTAAATGTTCCACCTCCTGCACTATGCAAAGTCCTTTGAAAGCAAACACAACTTGCACATAGAATCCTCACCACCACACTGTTTTCTTCAACCACTGGTTCTGGGAGGAGGAATGCAGAAGGCTTTGTCACCGTTGAGTTCGAGCAGGTAGCCAGGAATGCCAACTGTTTCCTATGCTCCCTCCATTACTCTACTACCTTGTAGTTTTCACTTGGGACTTTTAGATCCAGTCAACTCCAAGGACTGCTTAGCACGTGTCACTTTCTTCACAAACACATATGTGTTAAATAAATAATATATTGGTTAAATAAATAAATGTGTTTGTGAAGTGTAGGGGAAAACACATGTACACAGGTGATGCACACCACCTTCACATGCTTACATCACATGAGGGTATATTCTACAGATGAAGTAGCACTCAGCACTCGGGTGTGATGGAGCAAGGAGAGAGGCAAGCGAGCTTGTTCTCATGCCCAGAACTTGCATCTCTGACATAGAAGATAGGCTGCTTAGCAGTTGGAGTCACCAGTCCTTCCAAGGTGCTCAATCCATAGGAAGCCTGTTCTCCCCTGCCTGGCCTTTATGTGGCTGCCCAAAATGGTTCCTTCCTGGGCACAGAACTACTGGAAGGGGTGCTTGGTGGAGGCACACTAACATCAAGAGCCTGAGCCTTTCTATGTATCACACCCTGCTCCACTGCTCTGAAGCATGCTAAGGCCTGGGTGTGGAAGACAGTGCGTGAAGGGGGGGCTTAAGGGGGAGAGCCTGAGAAAGAGCAGCACTGTGAGTGCATGCAGGGTCTGAAGGAGGACTGGCAATCTTTATCTTCCCATATGGAGAGAAGAGATTCAGCAAGGAGACCCAGGTGAGAGCTGGGAGAAAGGCTGCCACAAGCAAAGTGTGTGGCTGGCAAACAACATGCCTATGGAGAACCCTATGTTGTTTGGCAATGAGCACAGTGCATTTTTGTTGCTATGTTCAGCTCTATTCTCTTCTCCTGTTTGGTTTCAAGATGCTGGATTAGGTCAGTTTATTCCTACTGTTGACAATCTTACCTTGTACTTGCTGACTAACACTATGGTTATTTGCAATTGTTCACACCAGTTTTGAATTGTGCTAATTATTGCTGATTGTCCGACATGTTGCAAGTTACTATAGTCACAATCCCATGGAAAAGTGCCATATAAAAAGATTAACAAAAGAATGAATGAAAATCTTTCAGGTCAGGACACTGGCTAAACAAGTGCAGAATTCTCCTCATTTTGTTCCTCTGCTGGATAGCTTACTGGTCTGTGAATGTGGCTTCTCTCAGCCCAGGATCTTTTTTTGCATTGGGTCTGCCGATGACATGACTTCAGCCCTGCCTTCCCTTCATTCTCACAACCTTGGCTCAGCAGCTTTCGCGGTTCTTGGTCCTGGATCCTGCTACCCATGCCCCTTTTCTTTTCTTGTTGCCTTCCACTGCATGGCTCCCTAGGACCTTCCAGCTTGTGAGCCTTCCTTATGCACCTGGAGCTCTAAGTCTGCAAGGGCTTTTCTGGTACTTATTCACAAAATTAGCATAGGACCATGGAGTTAGAAATAAAGTAAAAGGAAATACATACCCAGTCACTTTCTTCAGTATATGTTGGAGAATATTCAGTGAATTTGCTGGCCTGCATGTGTAAATTTATTAATGTAACAGGATGGTTATATACCACTTAATCATTCTTAACTTCTAAGAAGCTTACCTAGAATATAAAACATTCATCTTAAAATGCTGATAAAAACTATGTTAACTTGTTTTTAGTGTCTGATCTTATCAAAATATAAACAGTTGCTAAAAATGTACATAATAAAATTGCATGTTAACATTGTATGTCTGGGAAGGCTTGCCTAAAACAAAAGGCTTTTAGCAGGTGCTGAGAACAACACAGCAAAGGCGCCTGCCTAAAACCAACAGGTTTCTTGCAATCATAGAATTAACACTATTTGTACCTATGTGGTGCTTGTAAAAGTGCCAGTTCCACACTTACAGAAAGATTAACATTCATAAGCAACAAATAATTTGAGTGAAGTGTTTCATGAACACTAAAAAATAGCGCATTATAAATCATTGGTCTCTCAAAAACATACACACATACAGCTACATAGTTTGTATATTCTGACAAACTTCCCTGATCAGTTGACCAGGCTACTTAGTCCTATACAGTGGTACTTCGGTTTTCGAACGTAACCCATTCCAGCAGACCGTTCGAGTTCCGATGTGTTCGAAAACTGAAAACTCAGTATGGAAGCCTCAAAACAGAAAACTCAATACAGAAGCTGTGTTTCATGTTTGACTTCTGAGGTGCGTTCAAAAACCGAAGCATTTACTGTATTGGCCTGAATATAAGCCTAACTTTTTCCCCAAATTCCAACCGTAAAAAGTTAAAGTGTAGCTTATATTCACAAACTTATGGTGTGCAGCCAGGAGCGCAGGGCAAACAGTGCCAGGAGTGCGGCAAAGTGACGCCCGCCCTGTGCGTAGTCCCCCGTCCTCTCCAAGGCCAGGAAGGGAGAAAGCAAGAAAGGGGAAAGGCCGTTGGCAATGTAGCACGGCTCCCCCCCCCCCATATGCAGCCAGGTATTATTATTTTTTCTTCCCCCACTTCCAATTGTAAAGGTGCAGCTTATATTCGGGCCAATATGGTACTTCCAGGCTTACAGCATTCGAAAACCGAAACGTTTGTCAATGGAGATGTTCAAAAACCGAAGTAACATTGTAGTGCCCCATTCAGCCACCACAGCACCAGACATGTGGGAAATCCGGCAAGAGAGTCTCATATTACGTTTTTTCACAAAAGGAAAGCTTCAGAATCATGACAGCAAAGTGAACATTGGAAGTGTGTGGCCTGTGTCACCTGACTGTTCAGAACACACACAATGACGAAAGAAGCCTGCTTTGGCAAGGATTCAGCGTGAACTGAAAGTGCTACCTATGGTTTAATGGGGGAAATTCACCTGACAATAAAGGCCCCCTCCCTCAACTTAATGTCATCCAATTTGTCTGTTCGGTTTTACTAAATGATCCATCAGCTTTCTGCCTAAGTATATCATCTACCCAAACCATAGCAACAAACCAACAGGTAGCACCTGGTGAAGGGGTAACCCTGTACTGTATTTTATTTGTATCATTAACATGTAGAGTTGGAATAGAGAATATACCTCAACCAGGGTGGTCACAACAAAGTTATAAAATAAAAATGCACTGTTAACAGTGTAGTAACTTGAGGAATGACATTTAAAAGGAGCTGGCTTGTTCAGATATGCTTCTTCTTCTGAAGCTGTCATTAACAAATACCTTGTAAATTTTCTACATTATAGGAAGCTCACTCACTTAAATGTGCCAAATCTTTTTTTCAGCCCTTCTGCAGGCAGTTGCTCAAGAAGAAACAACTTTGAAGTCAAGGCATCAACATGACCTGAAGAAAAGAAAAAATACCAAACAGTTTCACAATGAAAAATGAGGAACTGCACAACAAAGATGAAGGAAATTCTCAAGTAATGGAGGAGAGACTAGCATTAAAAGATCATGACACAATCACAACTTCAATAAAACAAAACTAAGAACTATAAAGAGAGACCAGGTAAAACAAACCCCAAAATCCTGATGGCTACCATCCTATTGTACTTACCCAGGAGTGAGTTCTACTGAACCCCCTAAAACAGCCATCTTTCTAGTCTCAGGCCTTAAATGCCATTGGTCACCACTGGGCCACATATAGGAGCTGGTGGCTGGTAATGTACTGGTTTCTTTTTTAAAAACTAACAAACAAAAACATCCACTGACCACCCTCTAAATTGTTCAGCTATCAATGCGTATTGCTTGCTCCAAACCTGTTTAAATCTTTAACAAGGAAAAATGCATTGTTAGCAGGCTTTTCTGGATTTTTCTGTGTACAGAATCAAACATTTGCTTTTTGAAGTGCAGAAGTCTGTGAACAATTAATAAACTTGAACTGAAAGTTTCTTTCTGCAACTAATTTCTTTGATTCATCTCTATACACAGAGATGGAGAGAGTATTTAAACACTTACTTGTTTGAATGTTCTGTCACTTACTAACTAATGCAGTCTTGAATCTGTATTGTGCTTTGTTTGAATTTCAGTTCAGCCATTAAATGTGGGGCACCTTTCCAGCCACCACATGTGCTTTGCCAAAAGCGCTCTGAAGTTAGGTAAACTTTACATAGACATTGTATTCGACATACTGCTATCAACTCCAAGCAAATGTCAATTTCCTGACAGCAAGATTATCAGTCATACTTCATGGCTGGTTACACAAGAAGGGAAGATTATCAAGAGGTGGGGGTTTGTTTGTTTTTTGGTTGGTTTGCTTTTAAACTTTATCCCTCTAACCAAGAAATCCCTGTGAGCCAGAAGGAGAGAGAGGTTGGGCATCCTCAGTGTGTATATTTTATCAGTAACTCAACTACCTTCAAAGAAGCATTTATTTATTTATTATTTCCAGTTATGTATGGTTTTTTTCTTGCCTTGCCCTACACTCAAAAACCCACAAAGCGGCTTATAAAATGATGAAATGCAATATCATTAAAAAGTAGAAAAAGCCATCTGTTCATACTTGCGAAACTGATTTAGTCCAGCTCTTAAAAATCACACGGGTAGACAAACTAAAACTATGCTGTGCTGCTGGAATGGGGACCTGGGATATGTTTCCATTTTGCTAATTTCCAGAGCTGGTAAACTTGCTAACTCAGGGTGCTCAGTTTTGAAGAGATTTCTTTATTCCAAGGCAAATGATATCATAGTAGCAACTGCTCTGCACAACTAAAGGTAAGTCCTCAATGGTTAAATCCAGTTGAATTCAACTATGGGGTGCGGTGCTACTCTCCACTAGCCAGTAATGGAGTAGCAAAAACTCTCTCACCCAGCCCTGTATTGTTGTTAGCAGTGCAATAAGTCTATTTAGGAAGGGCACTGACTATCAAGAATTTGCCTTCAACACTCCAAATAATGTTGCTTATGGTCATAATGACCCTTTGGATATTTGGAATATTTTGGATATTTTCAAAGGGTTACAATTCTTTGATTCAATGAAAGGACCAATAATCCAACACACTCAGATTCCTATTCTCTAGGCATACTTCTGCTAAGTACAGGCCTGATTTTATTTTTCTTCTTACAAGTTGTGCAATATGTTACTTGAGAATAGCCTTCTGGGATCAGTTGTTTCCAACAGCAAGCAGCCAGATATCTCTGAACATCCACAAGCAGCACATGAAGGCAATGACTTTGTTCCATTTAGCTCCATCTTCAAGAGACAGGCTGCTTCTCAAAAGGGATGCTCCTTTTAGCTATCATAGCTAATAGACTGATGTTCCCTGGGGTTTTTCTAATCCCTTTAAAAGGCCGTGTATGCATGGGGCTGTAGCAGATCCCACCGCTAACCACCAATTAATATGAAGCAGATTCATCCTGCTCCCAATTAAATATAGCGGACCCACCTCACAGTATGCCAATTAAATGAATGTCTGCAATTTACCACAAGCTATCTTGTGTGAGAGAAACTGTGATTCAAGGAGTCTCAGGCTGGAGTTAACCAAACAAGAGAAGTTTTATTTACAAAGAAGAAGTAGTTGTTGGTGAAACAAAGTTGGGTCAGGAGATGCGTTATTCAGGTAGAAGTTAACTTATTACTTAAGCTAAATATGATTATGTTACAGGCTTAAACACAGTAGTACAGGCACATCTTCTCTTAAACTCCCTCTACTCAAAATCAGCTGTTACACTTCAGTTTCTGTTACTCCTTTCTAGGTCCTTATGCTTAGGTCCAGCAGAAGCTTCAGGTCAATGTTTTTAACACAGTTTATTAATTTGGTTCAAGAGCAAAGGGGTTCTTTTTGTCAGTTAACTAGTAATCCCACTCCTGAGGTATTCAGATTAGTCTAACAGACCCAGGGGATCACTTCACCCCTTGTTACTGGCTTGGGATTCTTCTTTTCCTAGAAGTGCTCTCCCCTCCTGGCTGGAATGAGACCCAGGTAGTCTGTATTCCCACAGCTTCTCCCTCTCCCTGCTCAAACTCAGCCCTCCAGATAACTCCTGTCTGTAACCCTCCCAAGACACTCCACATGGTCTTCCTATCTTAAACCACGAGGCTCTTTCCTCTTGCTAGTCTCCTCAGTGTTGATGTTCAACTCAAATCAGAACCAGCTCTCCCTCCCTATCCTAATTTCCATCTCCCAAACTACACCCTATCTCTGTCCCTCTCTCCCATCTCTTTCCCTTCTCTATCCCTATCCAACTCTCTCCCTCAGAAACAGCTCCTTTTATTCTCCCTCCCAAAGTGTTGGCTCCACCCCCCTCTGACTGGCTGCCTTGGTAGCCAATCAGAGAGGCTCCAGCCCCTGGTGGAATTCTGAGGGACTGCACCCCCAAACTCTGGCCTGGCTCTGCTATCCATCAAAAGTGCCATTGCCACATCTTTGTGGCCATGAATTTCATATGCATGCCACAGGACTTGATTACATACTGGAACATTCAGCATAGTTTTTCCATTGAGAAATTATTCCCAGTTGGTCCATTTTTTTTAAAAAAATGGTTTTGTGAAGAATTTTGCAGAAAGAAAATGACAGGAATTTATGATCCCCTTAGTGCAGGATCAGAAAATATTAACCCAGAACGAATCAACTTATGTTCAGCAGGACTGAACTTACCAACTGTAAATGAACTTCTTGAATGTAACAAACTCTCTGTCCACAGACGACATATTTCACCTTCAGTTAATGCTTCCACTCCATAGAAGGCTTGATATTCTAGCTTTGGCAATACGTAAACTGGAAAGTACTGCAAAACCAGAGGGGAGGGGGTGTTTTCACTTGGTTAACATCTTTTTAGTCTATATACTTCATAAATAACCAGAATCTGATTCACTGCCACTGCCAGACTGGACTTATCTGGGACCAGGCCTGGGGTTCATGAAGTCTTCCCTTAATCTGAAAACTATTTTGAGATGCAAAGTAGCAAAGGAAGTAACTTCTGGGTGATTATCTTTTTTGTGAAGGTTCTACAATATGCACACCAGTGTAGCAACTCCCGCTGGCGCCTGGGGCAAGGAGGTATGTGTGCCATGGAGGTGGGGCATCCAAGTGCGTTGCCTGAGCGAACGCATCCCTCCTGGGACTGAAGCAGCTGGCGTGCGCCAGCCCAGCGCTGTAGGAACAAACACTGTGGGGTGCACCGCTGGGAGGGCGCCCAGGACTTGGGAGGAACACCTGCAGGCCGGCACTTACACGCCTCTCCCGGGTGTCCATTCCAGGTGCCCTTCCAGCAGTGCACCCCACGCTGCTTTTTCCGGCAGCACTGCGCCCGCTTGTGGCAGGAGGGATGCAGCAGCTGGGGCGCCCTGCAGGCTGTGCACCACCCATGTCCCACCCCGCACTGAGTTTTCAGGCAGCGCTGGGCCCACCCGCTGGAGGCCACCCTGCAGCCCATGACACCCTGTCCCACTTCCTCTGCTATGCAACTTTTCAATACATGCATTGTAAGGATATAAATGTGGAAAACTTATGAGAGCTCAGAGTCTGCCTCCCTTCAGCTGTGTAGCATCAGGGTAAATTTAAAAAGTACACAGTGTTTCTCACCCTTTTGTATTCTCTTAAGAGCACCACAGCAGTAATTGCCACTGCTGGAATAAACAGTCTTGAGGTCACAACCACACCGTGGTTTCAATTTTGCATAGATGCTTATTTGTAATGGCTCTATATGTCATCATCGATACAGTGCAATCTACTCACATTGGGAAAGTTTGTTATGGATAGCCACAATCTAAAGATACTGATTATATGACCTGACTTCATTGTACTTAACATTTGCACCTATGGGAATGGAATACACGGGGTATTCTGAAAATCCAGAAGTGCAATGCTGCCACCTTTAGGAAGTTCAAGGACAAAAAGAGGACTAAGATATTCTGAGGCAACTCCCCACAAACTAATTTTATAAGCATCATTTGTGTTACTTATCTTCTGCAGAGTAGCAATAACATTTCCCCAAATGTATGCCTCTCCAATTCTTCAGAGGATAAACTCTGCCCCTTACATTTCACTGTATGGCATTGGCAGTAGAATGTTACTTCATAGCAGAAAGGAACAAAACAGTAGGGATTTTTGAAATGGAGAATATATAGTATTATAACCATAATACTAGCTTGATCCATCAACCCTAGATTGGATTCTGGTTTGAACTGTGGAGGCAATAGGTCCATAGATCAGAAGCAAAGGACAGTGCTCCTGGTTCAAACCCTGTCATCTCCAGTTAAAAGGAACTCAGGCAGCAGGGCTGAAAAATTCCTATTCTGGCTGGTAGTCTAGCACCTGTACTTTGAATGAACTGAAGTGTGAAGAAACTCCAAAGGTGGCCTCACCTATAATGGGTTGCAATCATCCAAACAACAAACAACTTTCCAGGATGTGGGTAACAGTGGCCAGGTCCTTTCTGTTGAAGAGCAACCTTAGCTGGTGAATGGTGCTTCGTACTACAGATGCCACTGAGGCATCTGTAGCAAAGCATGGATCTAACATGGTGCTTCTCAAGCTTGGGTCTCCAGCTGTTATTGGACTACAACTCCCATCATCCCTAGCTGGCAGGACCAGTGGTCAGGGATGATGGGAACTGTAGTCCAACAATAGATGGAGACCCAAGCTTGAGAAACACTTATCTAACAGCACCCTCAAGCAGCAAAGCTGATTGTTTATGGAGAAATGGAGCCCCAACCATGTTGTTGTTCACACACCCCAAGCTGCCATGGAGGAGCCTCCAATCATCCTGGGAGGCTCCTCATCTTTCTGCTTAGCTGGCACGACAAGAGAAGCAGCAACAAATTTGATCCAACGAAGTGTCAGGAAAAGCACCATAAGTAGTTTCCCCCTAACTTCCTTCCATCATAGAATTATAGGACTTTTTTAATGAAAGGAGTCTTGGAAGATAATGTACTGTAACTATACAGATGCCGCACACAAGGAGCTGGTGGAAAGGGGTAGTGGGGAAAGCAGTAGCACAGGGAGTCCTCATTTCCTTATTCTCTGCTTTGGTGAAGAAAGTGGGACTTGCAGCTGCTGCCAGCACTCCAGCATAGCATGCAGGTCAGCCACCCAGAGTGGGGAGGGGCTCAGAGGGAGCTGCAGCTAAAGCAAGAGGATGCTGTCGGGTGGGAGCTGGAGCTAAGCAATTAACTCAGTTGATTAAGGATAAGACTCGTAATCTCAGGGTTGTGGGTTCAAGCCCCAAGTTGGGCAAAAGAGTCCTGCATTTCAGGGGGCTGGACTGGATGACCCTCGTGGTCTCTTCAAACGCAATTCTATGATTCCACCTTCTCAAAGTGGATCAAGCTCTGGCTGCTGACCAAGGAGGTGGCAAGTGAATTGGCTCAAAGAGAAAACCGCATTCTTTTACATGTCTGGAAAAACACGAGCCCCACTTAACACAAAAGCTTACCCTTTTGACTTTTGCTTTCTTGTTGGATGGCCTCTGCTCTACTTTCTGCACAGGGCAGCGCACCAGTAGCTGCAGGTCGCCAAGGCTGAACAGCTTGTAGATAAGATTGCCCTGTTGAGGAGGTTCATATTCCAAACAATCTTCAGCTGCACCCCAAACCATGTCTTCCCAAAAGAGAAAGGAAAAAGGCAGTTGGTCAATATCTCATCACATTCACTAGGCTGCGCCCATTTAAAAGGTGTGTTTTCTGCCCTGCAACATGTAAGGAAGCCGTCTGACTAATGGGTACATTGGATTCAACCTCAAAGAGGAAAGTGCTGGTGGTTGGCCAGGATGTCCCAGAAGTTGTTGTACACCACTTGGATTCTGGTAGTGTTTTGCCCAATCAGGGACCGCATTCTTAGCAGAGCCACCAAAAAACTCACCTTTTTGAGATCCCTGAAAATATGATGTCCAGGTAACCTTGGGTAAGTTACTGGTATCCACAGTGGTATTTTGCTTGGGCTCCATAGCAGAAGGTACTTTTGATGGAGGATACCCCTGGCTTGGTGCAGGGCTTCTTTCAGAATTCATCTGTGGCTCCTCTTGTCGGTGTGGAGAAGGTGGCCTGAGAAGTTCAGCTTGCATTTTCAAAATCTGCCCAACAGGATCAAATTCTTTAGACATCTGTTCACAATCTTTTTTGGACACAGCCATTTCTTGAACTGGAATCCTTGTCAGTTTTCCTAACAGGGCTTGATTCGAGCAAGGAGACTCAGGAGTAACTGCTTCAGGGCCTTGGTTAGAAGCAACCACACCCGATTCACAGTCAGTGCCATTTTTATGTCCTGTGTCAATTATCAAAGATTCCTCATCTGTGTCACTGCAGCAGGAGAGAATGGATGAGTTATCATCTTTGGCTACATAAGCCAAACCTCCTTCCTTGAAGTTATCTTTTTTATCTGAAGTTAATAAGGTATTCTTGTCCAGAGTGTCATCTTTGACGTAAACAACTCTTTTGCCATCTGGTTCAATTTCCATCGAATTGAACCCTTTAACTGATGAAATTGCTTCACAGTCCAAACCCAAGACACCACCACTTGATGCTGGAGTCCTATTAAAATCCTGTTCTGTGCTTAATTCTACCCTCTGTTCAGGGCCTTTGCTCCTTCCTTCTCCAACATCACTGTTTACCTCCCACGCTGACTCTTTCTCCATTTTCAGGTGCTTTGATAAGATTTTTGACATATATTCATGTTTCACAGGACTGCTCTCTGGTGCAGAAGGCTTTGTTGTCAATGTGACATTGGTATGAATGTCTAGGCTGATGGAGTCGGATGTTTGTGAGCTTGTGCCACTGTTCATGTTCAACACTGGTGCTTTCTCCATTTTCACATGCTCTGATGATATACTGGCAGGTTTGGCAGGAATGTTATCCAGTTTAGAAGCATTTGAATGCTTAGATACAGAACCAAACGTCTCTAGTTCTGTCACATCAGTGCCAAAGTCTAGATCCACAGAGTCAGGTACTTGAAGCCGTCTACCTTGGCATGCTTCAAGTGGTGCTCCCAGCTAAAGGAGGAAAAAAAAAAAAAAATACATAGAGAGCCACTCTTAACAGTGAACAAAATGATCTGCTTAACAGTTAGTATATGAAGCCTATTCAATATTTCTGCATCAAAATGTTTCAGGGGTCAGGCTCAGACACAACAATTTCAATGTAAAAAGACATGGTTTATCAGACCAAGAATTTGTATTGTGCTCATCTTTTTCCTCCTATTACTCTCTCTTATCATAATGGAAAACATTCAGAAATTGTTAACAACAAGTCCGAACTGGGAAACTGTGGCTTAATCTCAGACTACAAACCAGGATTGGATCTGGGCTTGCACTCAATATAATAAATCACAATTTCCTTGTTTGGACATAATGGAAACTGTAGTTGAATTAAAGCACAGTAAGAGAAGGAAGTGAGCACATCATATGTTCTGACAAATTGTGGTTTGTTAGATTGCGATTGTTACATCTGATACAAGCAAAACAAGGGAAATGGAAGTGTTTAGAAGGTATACACTGGAATGGGGAAAACATTTCAAAGATTTTCAAACCCAGTTCATCAGTGATGAAAACATGTTCCTGTAGAAGGATTTGTAAATTAGCTACCTGTTTGAATTTTGCCTCATTTTCTGTTATTAAGGCACATTAATGGAAATAGTGACATTTAAGAGCCAGTGCTGCACTCAACACCGTGGTGTACTTGGACTGTGAAGAGCTGTGTTCATAAAGTCATGAAGCTCACTGGGTAACCCACACTCAGCCTAACCTACCTCACAGGTTTGTTGTGCAGGTAAAACTGGATAAATAGTACACTGCCCTGTGATCCCTGGAGAGAGAAGGGGGCACTAATGTCACAAGTACATACATGCCCACCCTAAATGCCAACATTTGTCATCAAGAAAAGCCACATTTTATTGTCACAACACAGGTTTAGGGAAACCTGTTTCCACTGCATAGTACAGAGTGTGGTGTAATGGCTGAGAATGTTGGGCTGGGAACAAAGAGACGCTGGATGAAACTCAGTAGTTGAATATGGACCAGTTACTATCTCTCAGCCTAAACTACCTCACAGGGGGTAGTTGTAAAAATAAAATGGGAAAGTTTCATTTATTTATTTTTACCAAGAAGGGAATTTCTCGAGGTAAATCTTGGAAAGATTCCTGCCTAAAACCCTGGAGTGCATCTGCCAGTCTTTGCTGGCTTAGATGGAATAACGGTCTGCCTCAGAATAAAGCAGCTTCCTGTGTGTGTATCTGGCAGCCATGCAGAACAAAGATAGAAAACCCTTGTATACAGGGGAGCAAACTGAGGCAGGTTGAAAGTTAAAGATCTGCAGAGACCCAGCCCACCCAGGTACTCAGCATGACAAGGGGCACCTTCAATCTGCATGATGAAATGCTCTGTACCAATGGAAAACAAAGGTAAAGCACTCTGGAAAAGACTCTGGTAAAGCTGGATCAAGATGAGCGCTTGACTTTTAAGAAATGTATCCATGCAACCCTTGATGACTTAAAACTTCCACCACCCCAAAATATAAAGGGAGGTTAGCAAGAACAGATATTCTGTAGCAGATTTCTATGCAGGATCAGGGAACACAAGATATCCAGTACCATTTTGTAAGTTGCAGGAAAGTTAAATTCTCCCTTTTGCTCAATAAAACTAAATTAGCATAAAAATGGAACTCACAAGTCCTTCATGTGGGTTGTCTAGTATTGCAGCATGCGCCAAAATGCTTGATTTTTTAGTCATGTGGAAATCTGCCAGAAATTCATGATACAAATGGTTCTTTTCTCTCACTGCCATCTCTTTCTTTGGGAGAGGGGGATCAATATAGGCAACTTTGACTGGTCTGAAACCTTTAAAGAAAACAAAACTGTATGTTCACTTTCCAGTAGCACAATCGTTATTTTTTGGACACCTACCTACAAATTAACTTCCTGTTTTCCTTTTAATTACCGTATTTTTTGCACCATAACACTCACTTTTTTCCTCCTAGAAAGTAAGGGGAAATGTCTCTGCGTGTTATGGAGCGAATGCCTACGGATAGCGGGGGATCTGCTGCAGTCGTGAGCAGAAGATCCATGGTTCCCCTTCCTTCCCTCCTCCGTGGTTGCTTTGAAACAGCAAAGCGGGAGAAGAGCTGCTGAGTGGGGAGGAGAGAGGGACAGAGAGCCTGCTTGCTTTAAAGGAGCAAAGCGGGAGAGGAGAGGAGCCTTCTCCTCTTATACCCCTCTTCTGCATTATTAACAGCATCCTTCTCCACCCACCCCATGCGTGTTCCTTGTCCCTTGAGTGCTTTTCCTCCCCTCCCCGCTTAAAACGTGGTTACAAAGCACAGATCCACATGGATCCTCAGGATTTTTGCACTGGGTCACCCCAAATTCACCATCAGATCACATAGCATGTCCATTGCACCAAAAAAATCATGCACCCACTGTTGCCTGGGGCCGCAGTGGTGCAAAAACGTGGTTACAAAGCATGCATCCACATGGATCTTCAGGATTTTTGCATTGGGCTACCCCAAACTCACCGTCAGATCACATGTCTGTGGCCACAGCATGAACCACAAAAATCATACATCTGCTGTTTCGTTTAGAATATTTTCTTCTTGTTTTCCTCCTCTAAAAACTATGTGCGTGTTATGGTCGGGTGCGTGTTATAGAGCGAAAAATACGGTAAAGGAAGATGTGAGAAGATGCATTAACCAGCAGAGAAATAAAAGTGACTTCCTCCCAGTAACTTTAATGGGGCAACCCAGCAAGATGGACAGGGAATAATGATGATGATGATGATGATGATGATAATAATAATAATAATAATAATAATAATAATAATTCCGGGTTTTTTATTCTGCTTTTCACAAACCTTTTCCTTTCACAAACCACTGCATTTCAACTGTCCTTACTGTAAAAAACCACAAAAACTAGCTGAGTGGTTGGAGGAGAACCAGTATACCAAATCAGTTCCTTGTCACTGACAAATACCCCTTCCTCTTGGTTCATGTGGGAACCAATGACACTGCAAGCAATAGCCTCCAGAAGATCAAAAGAGATTACGAGGCTCTGGGCAGGAAATTGAAGCAATTAAATGCACAAATTGTCATCTCATCTGTCCTCCCAGTTGAACGACGTGGCCCAGGGAGAGAGGGAAAAATAGTGGAAGTGAACAACTGGCTTCGCAAATGGTGTAAACAGGAACGGTTTGGATTCTTAGATCACGGAATGCAGTTTCTTGAAGATGGACTTCTGGCAAGCGATGGGCTGCACCTCACAACGGTTGGTAGGAATGTTTTTGCAAAAAATCTCAGAAACCTCATCAGGAGGGCTTTAAACTGACTAATGTGGGGGAGGGAGACAGTGCTCCTGAAGGTAGGAGTCTATCAATTGATGAAGATGATCATCCAAATGTCATAGACCGAATGGAGCAAACAGCACGCAGACCTAGTGGTGGGAGGAAAAAATCCTTAAATAAGAGACACGGGGGAATGATTAATGGACTTCAATGTCTGTACACTAATGCGCAAAGTATGGGAAATAAACAAGATGAGCTTGAGCTCTTGGTACAGCAAACTAAATATGACATAATAGGCATCACTGAAACCTGGTGGGATAAGTCCCACGATTGGAATGTAATAATGGAGGGATACAATCTATTTCAGAGAAACAGACCAGACAAGAAAGGAGGAGGAGTGGCGTTATATGTCAGGGATGTGTATACCTGTGAAGAGATCCAAGATTTAGAACCTCAAAGCCAAAGTGAGAGCATTTGGGTCAAAATTAAGGGAGAGAAGAATAACAGTGACCTCATTGTGGGAGTTTACTATAGATCCCCAAGCCAAACGGAGGACATAGATGATGCCTTCCTGGAACAGATGGCCAAGCATGCAAAAGGAAGGGAGATAGTAGTAATGGGGGACTTCAATTACCCGGATATTTGTTGGATGTCAAACTCAGCCAAGAGCATAAGGTCAAACAGATTCCTCACTGGCCTTGCAGACAACTTCATTGTCCAGAAAGTGGGAGAAGCTACAAGAGGAACAGCCATTTTAGATCTGGTCCTAACCAATGTTGATGACCTGGTTAGTGGGGTAGAGGTGGAAGGATCATTAGGCGCGAGTGATCATGCTCTTCTGAAGTTTACTATACAGCGGAAAGGAGCAGCCAAGCATACTAGGACTCAATTTCTCGACTTTAAGAAAGCCGACTTCATAAAACTTAGGGAAGTGCTGGGTGAGATCCCATGGACAGTAATACTAAAAGGAAAGGGAGTTCATGATGGCTGGGAGTTTGTTAAGAGGGAGATAGTAAAAGCACAACTTCAGGCAATACCAATGAGACGGAAACATGGAAGGTGCCTAAAGAAGCCAGGGTGGCTATCTAAAGAACTTTTAACTGAGTTAAGATTAAAAAAGGATGTGTACAAAAAATGGAAAAGGGGGGAAACCACCAAAGAGGAATTCAAACAAATAGCCAGCACGTGTAGACACAAAGTCAGAAAAGCTAAAGCACAGAATGAACTCAGGCTTGCTAGAGAGGTTAAAAGCAACAAAAAAGGCTTTTATGGGTATGTTCGTAGCAAAAGGAAGAACAAAGAAACAGTGGGGTCACTCAGAGGAGAAGATGGTGAAATGCAAACAGGGGACACAGAAAGGGCTGAACTCCTCAATGCCTTCTTTGCCTCAGTCTTCTCCGATAAAGAAAACAATGCCCGACCTGAAGAATTTGGAGCAAATGATTCAGCAGAGGAAACACAGCCCAGAATAACTAAGGAGATAGTACAAGAATACTTGGCTAGTCTAGATGTATTCAAGTCTCCAGGGCCAGATGAACTGCATCCAAGAGTATTAAAAGAACTGGCAGATGTGATTTCAGAACCACTGGCAGTCATCTTTGAGAATTCCTGGAGAACAGGCGAAGTCCCGGCAGACTGGAGGAGGGCAAATGTTGTCCCTATTTTCAAAAAGGGGAAAAGAGAGGACCCAAATAATTACCGCCCAGTCAGTCTGACATCAATACCAGGGAAGATTCTGGAGCAGATCATTAAGCAAACAGTCTGTGAGCACCTGGAAAGGAATGCTGTGATCACCAATAGTCAGCATGGATTTCTGAAAAATAAGTCATGTCAGACTAACCTGATCTCGTTTTTTGACAGAATTACAAGCCTGGTAGATGAAGGGAACGCAGTGGATGTAGCCTACCTTGATTTCAGCAAGGCATTTGACAAGGTGCCCCATGATATTCTTGTAAAGAAGCTGGTAAAATGCGGTCTTGACTATGCTACCACTCAGTGGATTTGTAACTGGCTGACTGACCGAACCCAAAGGGTGCTCATCAATGGTTCCTCTTCATCCTGGAGAAGAGTGACTAGTGGGGTGCCACAGGGTTCTGTCTTGGGCCCGGTCTTATTCAACATCTTTATCAACGACTTGGATGATGGACTCAAGGGCATCCTGATCAAATTTGCAGATGACACCAAACTGGGAGGGGTGGCTAACACCCCAGAGGACAGGATCACACTTCAAAATGACCTTGACAGATTCGAGAACTGGGCCAAAACAAACAAGATGACTTTTAACAGGGAGAAATGTAAAGTATTGCACTTGGGCAAAAAAATGAGAGGCACAAATACAAGATGGGTGACACCTGGCTTGAGAGCACTACATGTGAAAAGGATCTAGGAGTCTTGGTTGACCACAAACTTGACATGAGCCAACAGTGTGACGCGGCAGCTAAAAAAGCCAATGCAATTCTGGGCTGCATCAATAGGAGTATAGCATCTAGATCAAGGGAAGTAATAGTGCCACTGTATTCTGCTCTGGTCAGACCTCACCTGGAGTACTGTGTCCAGTTCTGGGCACCACAGTTCAAGAAGGACATTGACAAACTGGAACGTGTCCAGAGGAGGGCAACCAAAATGGTCAAAGGCCTGGAAACGATGCCTTATGAGGAACGGCTAAGGGAGCTGGGCATGTTTAGCCTGGAGAAGAGGAGGTTAAGGGGTGATATGATAGCCATGTTCAAATATATAAAAGGATGTCACATAGAGGAGGGAGAAAGGTTGTTTTCTGCTGCTCCAGAGAAGCGGACACGGAGCAATGGATCCAAACTACAAGAAAGAAGATTCCACCTAAACATTAGGAAGAACTTCCTGACAGTAAGAGCTGTTCGACAGTGGAATTTGCTGCCAAGGAGTGTGGTGGAGTCTCCTTCTTTGGAGGTCTTTAAGCAGAGGCTTGACAACCATATGTCAGGAGTGCTCTGATGGTGTTTCCTGCTTGGCAGGGGGTTGGACTCGATGGCCCTTGTGGTCTCTTCCAACTCTATGATTCTATGATTCTATGATTGTCTCCTCTCCTGCATAACTGCAAATAACTATGTAGCAATAGAATCAATGGTCATAATCAACTTGGGAGAACAATTTAGTGGGGGTGGGAAAAGGTAGCAGGAAAATATCACCAGAAATCATTATTAGTTGTGCTCCATATCTCTGGACACTGTTACTGTTCTAAGTAGTAAGAAGGATGCAATATTTCTGTGCATCTCTCTCTATAAACTTTTGCTTTTTTGCTTTACCTATTTTTCCTGTTCTTTGTTATTTCCTGATGTTAACAAATTTGCTAAGTGTTGTTTTTGCTGCAACATAGTAAAACACCTCTGGATATTACTGACCTTTTCCCCACTACAAAGAAATATCTCCCTCCCCCTTCATTTCCAGAATAATTCCAAGAGATTAACAGCAAAACCCTTAAGCATGTCCAATGCAATCCTATACATGTCTACTTAGAAGGAAGTCTCAATTAGTTCAACTAGGCACCCCCCTAGGTATGTGGGTACAGTTCAAAATTCACCAGCATCTTCAAAGGGCTAGTAGGAAATGTTGTCAGGGCAATAATATTCTAATTTGATATCTGCTATATGTATGAAAATAGGGACGCGGGTGGCGCTGTGGGTAAAACCTCAGCGCCTAGGACTTGCCGATCGTCAGGTCGGCGGTTCGAATCCCCGCGGCGGGGTGCGCTCCCGTCGTTCGGTCCCAGCGCCTGCCAACCTAGCAGTTCGAAAGCACCCCCGGGTGCAAGTAGATAAATAGGGACCGCTTACTAGTGGGAAGGTAAACGGCGTTTCCGTGTGCTGCGCTGGCTCGCCAGATGCAGCTTGTCACGCTGGCCACGTGACCCGGAAGTGTCTGTGGACAGCGCTGGCTCCCGGCTTATAGAGTGAGATGAGCGCACAACCCTAGAGTCTGTCAAGACTGGCCCATACGGGCAGGGGTACCTTTACCTTTACCTATATGTATGAAAACACACAATTTATATTATATGTACCAGAAAATAAGCACCAGCCCTTTGGCTCAAAATATATTTCTGTGTGTGTATATATATAAATAAATAAATAACATGCATATACCTTCATTAGAGATGATTTTCACAGAAACCGGAAGTTCCCACTGTTCACTGTAACTCATACCATTATTGTTCAACAATGTAAATAATGACTCACTCGTCAGCGCTACCTGAGGACCATATTTCAATGCAAGTTTTTCAGCATTTGGATCTGTACTAACATCCTTTTTGAAAACAAAATGAGAAAACAAAGTGTAAATCAGAGTGAGAGCAGTATGACATTCCACTATTAGACATGTACTGAAAGTGCTTGATCCAGCAGGGGAAAATATAATGGGGGGAAATCATTTGATTTGGGGGCAGGGGAGAAAGAGGAGCCAAATTTCTAAAGCAGGGATCAATATATTTATTAATACTGCAGATATATTTTCATGGATTCAAACACTAATGATTTTAAAGATGGAAGCAACTTCCTTGCATGCATGATTAGGTGCCCTAATAACTCTTGGAAGAATTAGATGCCCTAATAACTCTTGGAAGAATAGAGCAAAATGCTGAAGGCTTTTTCAGAACAAAAGCTCACTCACTCAGTGTTCAACTTCAAGTCCCCAGATGTTGCTGGACTATTGGATAAGGTGGCTAGGGATGCTGAGAGTTGTAGTCCAACAACATCTGGGGAACCACGGTTGAAGAACACTGATTAATGTGGACATCTGGTTCTGAATGTACTGTTCCTCTTGCAAAAAGCCTTGTGTGCTCACCAAAGGATCACTTCCAGCTTAGTGGAAGATCACTACACAAGAAAATTGATTCTCAAACCCAAGAGTGTAAGCACTTAGGTAAGCCTCTGCAGAGGTTCTTGTAAAAACAACAACTGCTTGCAGTGCACTGGATTTTACATGTTACACACCACATCTTGTTTATTAACTGAGTTTCTCATAGTGTAATGTGACCCCCAACATGTTGTGGTTGCTCCACTGCAAGAAGCCTTCAACTAGCACTTGTACAACCATTCACACAACTGCACAAACACATTTTCTTTCTCTGCTCCTTCAGTTCTTTGGATCCAAGACCCAATTAAAACTTGTATATGTCTCCATTCTACCTTCCATTAAACTGTATCAGCCACCACAAATGATTAGGTGATGCGATGTACATTTTGACAGAAAATAATCACTAGGAATAGTTTGTTAAGAACAGCCGGTTCACCACTGAGGGGTTTGTGTGGTCATAGTTCTTGCTGATAGCATCCCATTTACTTACATTGTGAAGCGCTGAAGCCCTCTGCTCTGGAGTTGCAATGTCCACCTTATTTTTATGGTTATCAGGTAACTGTATTGGTGCAGGCAGTTTTGGAAAGTATCGCTTAACAAGGCTCACCTTTCCCTAGAATGAAAAAAGAATGAAAAAAGAGAACCAACACTTTTGGCTCAGCTTCCAAATGAACAGAAAACTTCAGTACAGTCGTACCTTTGGTGTCAGGGTACCTGCCATAAGCTCAGAGATGGAAGGGCAGTTGTGTTATAGGGAACCTCCGAAAATCTCGCGAAGCAGTTCCTCCTCTGGCGAGGAGCAAAGCCCCACCTCCAGTGGAGAGGAGGTGCAGGGACCAGGAGATGCTAGGGAGAGCCTCAACACCGAGCCTGAGCAAACCGGAGAGGAGGAAAGTACCCCTTTGCCAGTGCCCATTCTGTGCAGTAGGTTTCAGCGCAGGGAGGGGAGGAGAAGGTTGGGGGTCATGTGACTGTTAATACTGGGGGAGGTACAAGGACCGACCACTCCCAGATTCTGCTAGCGATTGAGCCAGACATGAACTTACGACACTCTTCACTGTAAATAGTTTCCAGAATAAAGCCTGGAAAAGACAGGTTTGCCTGTTTGCTCTCAAGCAACCACACCAACACCTGACACTTGGTTTTTGAAAGAGCTTAGTTCTCAAACGCTTTCGCTCCTGAATGCCGCAAACCTGGAAGTGACTGCTCTGGTTTGCAAACCATTTTTGAAAGCTGAACATCCTACGGGGCTTCCAATTGGCTGCAGTAACTTCATGCAGCCAATGAAAAGCCGCACTTTGGTTTCTGAATGTTTTGGAAGTCAAACGGACATCCAGAATGGATTCCATTTGACTTCCAAGGTATGACTGTATGTGTTTCTTTCAAGATCACACTCTTAGTCAAATGACTAATGTTACACTCAGATTGCTCAGTGGTCAGAAGACTTGTTTACTCCTGGGAAGTATGAAAAGCTACCTTCAACAAATGGCACAAGAGAATTAAGTTATCAGACATTTGAGATCCATACTTGGAACAATTTGCATGAAGTGCATGTCCAGAGGGCTCTGCTGGAATCTATTCCTCCCCCCATCTCCTTTCCCTTCCCTAACAAACTCCCTTCCCTCTTTTAGTTTCTTCTGGCTGTATTCACTTTAACTGTTAATAATAACACTCAAACTGTCCAATGATGAAAAATGGTGCCCGAGTGACAGCAGCAAGCCATCACTAAATCACACTGAGCAAGCTGGAGTTAACTCTTTATTTTATATATATATAAATATAAATATATATATATATATATATATATATATATATATATATATATATCCCAATCAGAGACTGTGCCTGCATGCCCATCTTTGCTCCTCCCACTCCATGACTCCCCTGGTTCTGGGAGACCAGAGGCAGGAAAGCTTGTCACAGCAAGAGGGGGAAGACGCCCCATGCCTCTTCACAAACCTGACTCATCTCTTCTGCTTGCTCTCCTCCTCTCCTGTCTCTGATTCTGGACTTCTCCCTGCCACAGATTCTCCCCCCTCACCAAGCTCTGTTACCTCTTCAGTTTCTGACAGCTCCTCCTCCCAGTCTTCTGCCTCTGACCATTCATTGTCGCGCCACCACCAATCCCCAGGCTCTGAGACTTCTTCCCTTAGGGGTTCCCCAACTTGTTCCTCCCACTGTTCCTCTGTGTTCAACCAGTCCCTGACACTTGAGTTCAGTGCCAGAACTGTCACGAGAAGTGCCCTGCCAGCCTTCACTCAGTGGCATCACCAGGAAGGGCCGGAAAAGATCCCTGCCTGAAACTCTAGAGCACCAGCAACAGCCAGTGTAGACGATGCTGAGTTAGAGGTAGCCTTGGTATAAAGCATTTTCCTCCAGAAAGTACAACTTACCAAAGCAAGAAGGCATTTTTCCAATTTAAATGTCAGTTCTGTGCAGAACTTTCCTCCCATGATGCTGATAACTTCTTGTAGGTTATAGCATTCAGGATACTTCGTCACATAACCAATACGAGACGCTAAAAATTTCTTGGAAGGTAAAAGAAAATACGGTTGTAAAAGTGTGCCTTCTGCAACGGTGTCTCAGAAATAATGTATAGCTAAATTACAATGGAGTTTCAGTTCTGAAATACAAGCAACTTATAACTTACACAAGAGCCTCCCAGAGACCAGTAGGAAAGCCTGAGAGCTTAAAAGCTCTCTTCTGGGGGTGCAGAGAAGACCCATCCGGTGTGCTGCCTCCGGAAGGTAAGAGTGTGTTTGTGTGTGCATGTGTTTGTGTGTGTCCATGTATAAGACTCCGCAATGTATAATTGGGGACTCAGTTTTAAGAAAATGGGGGGAGATGGCTCAGAGTTGTTGAGCTTTTTTTTGGGGGGGGGGGAATGCTGGCTTCTGCCAATCCACCGCCCACTTGCCGCAGGGACAGTTGATCACCAACAGACCCTTCCCGAGCAGAGAATCACTAACTCGACTGAGAAAAGGTGTCAGCTGACAATCGTGCATGTCCCAGAACAGCAGCAGCCAATTGAGGCAGTGACAGCCAATCCACAGCAGTCCTTGCTGCAGAAACCAATCACCAACCCAATTAGAGGAGAAGCAGCCAATCCAAAGCAGCCCTTCTAGCAGCCAACAATCATCCACTAAATCTCTTGCTCATGGCTGCAGCTCCTGCTTGCGGTTGCAGCCAATCACCCGTCCCCCCCCCAAAAAAAAATTCAGTGTCCATGTATAAGACGAGGCACAGCACACTTTTGAACATTATTTTAGAGTAAAAAACCCCCTAGTATTATACACAGAAAAGTATGGTAAATACATTTTTGCATATACATGCCATCCCTGAAACATAACCTCTGCATAAGATGCTAGTTGCTTCTATTGCATTTATTACTGGCAGATGTATACAACTTAAATATTTGTTGCTGTTTTGAAATTAGAGTATGTGTTCCCTCAGAATATATATATTTAAACATGTTACACATAGCATCTCTCAGCTAACAAAACCTTGTTTCCTATGTAGTTTTCAAACTATGTTTTTAAAGGTGAGAAAGCAGCAAAGCAACCTTTTACAGCTATTACCTTGGTGTAAAGCAAGGCCTCCTCTGAGATGTTATCATAATCTTTAGAGCAACTTCTGGCAGCATTTTGAGCAAACTTCAAGAAATCACCAACTTCTTTGCTTACAAATTCTTTCATTTGCTAAAAAACAAAAAGAACCTACATAATATAGCATCTTTATTTTTTACATTTATAGATAGATGTAGATATATAGAGATAGTAGCTATTGTTCACACTCCAAATGTGATGAAAGAGACACATTTACTTGGGCTTTAATGGGAAAACAAGACCAAGAGACAAATCTGTGTTGTAGTCTAGACTGAGTTTACAAAAAGAATACACACAACAGAGATACAACCAATGCTTTTTTCTGGGATACTCAAGCGTATGAAGTACTGGCACCATTTTTTCTAGAAGAAAAGCACGGGATACAAACAAGGGGCAAAAAAATCAAAAGTGGAACAGAGGAAGCTCCGAAGCAGGAACCCAGGGCAACAACGCTCTCCCCAGAGAACTGGTACTCAGAAGCATACTACCTCTGACAGCGGAGAAGTGGAGATGCCAGGGACGGAATGTGGGATCTTTTGCATGCAATACACACACTCTGCCACTGACCTATAGCCCTTCCCCAAGGCCACCTGAAATGCACCTGCTGCTCCACGAATGTGGATTTGGTGATTTTCATCATCTATCAGGATTCATGAGTCGCCAAGCTACTGCAACCTCTTCTTCCTTTGCAATTCTCAGTGGGGTGGGGAAAAGGGACAGATCTACAAGGCAAACTACTTTACACAAAACTTTTCATGAAGCAGCCATAGCTTGGCTGGAGAACAAACATTTTGCACCTAGTAAGGTAAAGGTAAAGGGACCCCTGACCATTAGGTCCAGTCGTGACCGACTCTGGGGTTCTGGTGCTCATCTCGTTTTATTAGCCGAGGGAGCCGGTGTACAGCTTCCAGGTCATGTGGCCAGCATGACTAAGCCGCTTCTGGTGAAACCAGAGCAGTGCACGGAAACGCCGTTTACCTTCCTGCCGGAGCGGTACCTATTTATCTACTTGCACTTTGACATGCTTTTGAACTGCTAGGTTGGCAGGAGCAGGGACTGAACAACGGGAGCTCACCCTGTCGCGGGGATTCGAACCGCCGAGCTTCCGATCGGCAAGTCCTAGGCTCTGTGGTTTAAGCCACAGCGCCACCCACGTCCCTTTTGCACCTAGTAGGTATAGGTATATCCCTAGCAGCTCCAGCGAAAAAGGATCTGTGGAGAAGAACTTGGAGAGATCTACTGCCAGGGAGAATATTGCACTATAAGAACAAGGCAGCTTCCTAAGTTTATAGAACTACACACAGTAGTCTTCATGTGCCTGTACTTCAATCAGACACAACACTACTGTTTCCATGAAAGGCTACCTAGTAACACTTATTCATCGTATTAGCAAATCATGTTACTATTATGGGAAATAGAGACGGAACCCTTACCAGATATTGTAAATGATCTTTCTGCTCAGATGGATCGATCAGGCTGGGATCAGCATTTAAGTATGCAGACAACAGAAATAAGTATCTCCTCTGTTGTTTCTCTGTCAAACTAGAAAAGTAAGGATAGGGGACTCTAGGCTCTTGAAAAGATGGAATTTCTGCTGCAGATTGGAATGCCACTTCAGCTGGTTTTACTGCAGGCTGCCCGCTAGAAGACTTGTTTTCTTTTGATATGCCTGCATTGCCTTCTGTGTGCCTGAAACAAATACAGACATTTTTTTAAAAAATGTAGGCAAAAACCTACAAGACCAACAGCCTTAATTCTCATTCAACAGGGAGCATAATTCATATTGCTACTGCAACATATTTAATATCTAACTTTCTAACAAAAAAACATAACTAGTTTGGTCAAACCATCATGTTTATCTCTTTCCCCCAAAGAATATTAAAAACAAATGAAACCCGAATGACTACTTTGAAGAAACACCACCAGCTTGGTCAATGGCCAAGATCCAAGAAACCACTTAAGTGAAATCCTGCATATATTTACTCAGAAACAAGTCCCACTGTGTTCTTTCACTCTAAGAGGCTCATGTGAGCTCATTTTTTGACTATTTTTCAAGTATCCCCCCCTCCCCCCTTCTCAGCTGTATAAGTAATATGTCAGACGGCATACGGAGTGGTTTTATGAGAAAAACAAACATAAAGGCCCCTTGGGCTCATGAAATTTGATTTACGGCACTTTGGATCCAGGCCAGTTTATGTTATATAAATGCTACCCCACAGCACATAGGTCCTCAAACGGTGCTATCAATTATACGGATGATACTCAAAACACTCTAATGGGTGATGGCTGGCTTACCTCTTAATTATTTAACATATAAGCATGCTCAGTAATAAGCACATTTTGGATTAACTAAACTGAGTGTTAACTGCTGATCTAGTGAAAAAGAAAGACTTGATTTACACACCAGGAAAATGTCTCAACAGTATCATGTCTACAGCTCTTAATAATACTACACAGCTGTCTCTCAGAATGAGAGAACATGTCCATCCTTGTGGCACGAACTGGCAAATTTAATTAAGCTGCTACACCAACAAGATGCTGACTCAGATGTGCCTGATGTAGGAATGTCAAGTGATTCTAGCAGCTTAAATTAGCTACATTTGACGAGGAGTGGGACGGCAGCCCATCAGGATTATTTCACGGCGTGCTGCTGTCAAAGCCTTCAGCAGAATGCAAGCCTAAATCACTTCGACAGCCCCCTTTCACCTACATCGCCAGCCTGTTCTTTATTTAGACTGACCCTTTTGTCAGCAGACTCCCTTCTTCCTCAGATCACAGCTTCTATGAGGAGAGAAGGGATGCATCTCAGGTGCGAATCCACACATTCTTGGGAGCACTGTTCTTCCATCAGCAGCCTTTGTCTCGCCATGTCCTTAATGGTGGCATCATGGAATACAGATAGAGCCACATTCCTGTATTCATGGGGGTGACTATCTGTTTGTATGTTGTAGCAACTATATACTCCTCACTTACTCCTCCTCCCCAAGTTCTGTCCTAAACTGTTGAAGCCACAACCACAGCCTCCCTTAGATGCAGTTAAGGAAAGCTCTCTCTCTCTCTCTCTCTTCACGCTCCCCAAGTTAACTCCTGAGACGAAGGGGGAGATACTGGTCCCATTTTCTCTTCACAAGTTAGGTCCCAGGTTCAGGATTCTTGCTATCATTCCCTTTCCAAAGGAAATTCTCTCTCTCCCTGCTGCTTTGTACACGCTTTCCCCTGAAAAGCAACTAATTAATAACATGGGGACACAGTGGAGTGAACTTCTGAGTTAACATGCACTGAATGTAATGTAAAGCTGCAATCACATATACTTATTTGAAAATAAGTCCTAATGCAGTGGTTCCCAAACTCACCACCCTTCTGCATGCCTGGACACTTGAAAATGGCTGAGAGTCTTGGCAGATCACTTAAATATTTTTCTGCCTGTAGCAAGTGCAATGTGATGTGCTACATGATGTAGCAAGTGCAATGTGATGTGCTAGATGATGTATAATTTAACTGTTTTTTCAAACACACACACACACAATTTTATTATTCAAATTGTTGCACAATATAAAAAATAATATAAAATAAACCTATGTGTTCTTTCCTAGAATGCTTGTTGCCTTCCAAACCAAAGTTAGAAAGAAAAGGTATACTGGTACCTTTTTGGTAGTAACAGTAGCTCAGAGAGAGTTGGCGTCAATGAATATTTTTCATAAATATCTCGTGAGAAATACACATCGTGACCATTTTTAGGTGGAATATCCCTGGTTTTGTGTAAGAAAAGGCAGAATAATGAATTAATAACAACAATAAAATGAACTTAACATTGACTAGATGGAGACCAGTTAACTTTTATCTTGCACACTGCTTGGGTACTAGAAACATAGTTTATAAATGCTGGGAAATCATAGTTTAAGCACAAATCACTACCCATCAGCTATTAAGTCATAACCAGGTCCCATGATGTTACTGTGTCTATTCCTAACTTTGGATTAAGTATTCTAATTGAGGACAACGGTGATGGAAAGTGGGCTAAATATTCTGCAAATTTTAACAGTATTACTTCTGAGTAACTTGAGCTTACACAGAACTGCACTGGAAGGCAGCAATTCTATATGCTGAGTATATTTTATGATATTATTGAGTGGTATTTTTTAACGTATCACCCTGTGATCTTGATCATTATTATGGGAGAACAGTATGTATAATTTCCTAACTGAGATACAGTGGACCCTCGGGTTACGTTACCTTTGGGTTGAGCTTTTAAGAGACACCTTATTACTATCCCATTACAACTCAGAGAATTTTAACTCTACAAGGGAAATAGGGGCTTCCAAACAACTCCCAGAACCCTTAACAAACTACAGCTCCCAGAACTCTTTGGGGGAAGCCATGACTGCTTAAAGAGGTCCCATGGTGCTTTAAAGGCACGGCTCAAATGTGGCCTAGATGGCCCTTTGGTCACCCAGCCGCCAGGCAGCTGCTTCTTACGTTCTTATACCGTGACTCTGTAATAACCATGCTATATTTAAATGTAGTTTTCTCCACCTCCTAGTTCTTTTTGTCATTATTACTATTTCTCACGTTTCTATCCCCCTTTTGCAACAAGCAGCTCAGGGTGGCCTACGTGGTTCTCCCCTCCTATTTAATGCCCACAGCAATCCTGTGAGGAAGGCTAGGCTAAGCGGCAGTGACTGACTCAGAGAGCTTCATGGCCGAGTGGGGATTTGAACCCTGGTCTCCCGGGTCCTAGCCTAACACTGTAACCACCACACTTCTAAAATGCAACCAAATCCCTGGGGGCAGAAAGAGGCCAAAAATGGGCACCCAGAAGCTGTTAATGGTCAGCATCGGGAAAGCTTCAATGGGGAGACCCATACAGTACTGGTGGGTCGTCCCACAGTGAGTCACGGGCTGATCGAAGGTGGGCTGCAGCAGCAGCAGCACTCCCACTGTGCAAATCTATGGTAAAAGATTAAGAAATGGGTCCCCAGAGGCATGTTTGGGTCCCAAGCGAGTGCTGGGTCTGAAAAGGTTGGCGATACCTGCTGCAGGTGGCCCAAGCGGGGCCACCACTGAAAAGCGCCCCCCCACATCGTCGCTGTAAATAGCTACACTAATGTATTTACTTAAATATGGGGCCCAGAGGGCGCATACCTGGATGTCTGATTCACTGCAGGCAGGGGAGTGCCTGTGAGGATATGGCTGCCTACAAACCTATCTGGGAGTTAAGCCCTCCATGAAGGCAACAGGACTGACTTCCAGGTAAACCTGCAAAGGAAGGCTGTTGCTAAAATGTTTTAAAGGGAACACAGACAGAGAGACTTTCAGGCTACATATCCCACCCGCTTGGAGGAGCGGGCTCTGCTTCCTCAACGCTGAGAGGAGAAAAGCACTCTGCACACGCTCAGAGATGCTCTTCCCTGACTGCTGCGTCCCACAGCGTAGCGAACGACTGCAGGAAGTGAGGGTCCGCCGCCCTCTTCCCTTCGGCTCCTGAAGGACCATCGTGCCCCGAATGTGGACGGCGGCGCCTGACCGAGGAGGGAAAAGGAGGGAGGGAGACCCAAGCCGCGCACTCACCAGGCGAGGAGGTTCCCGCTCGCCGCCATCTCGCGCCTTCGGCGGCCGCTTGGCCCGGCCTGCAGTTGGAGAGGGCAGCAAGGCCTGGAAGAGGCGACCGCATTCCCACAGCAGAGCCTCGGTGAGCATCGCTAAGAACCGCCCCTGCTTCGCGGTGTTACCCAACCAGCGCGGCCGATCTCCCCGCGAGGCATTCACGTGGTAGCGAATCAGCCAACCGGAGTGCGAGACGTAGAAGGAGCTTAGGATCCATTTTGGGTGTGGGCAAGCGTGTTTCTCTCAGTAGGGCCCGCCTTTTCCTCATTTTTATACTTCATATAAAGGGGGAGGGGAAATAAACGCTTCTGGAGTTGCAGCTCGGCTGAGGGAAATTCACCATGTGTACTCAAAGTATAAGCACCACTGGTCGTTCCCTGAGTTGGTGAGGCTCGTTGGATAAGGAGAAAGCAAGCCTGTAATGGCATTGACCTAGTCCTGTGGAATACTCTGCCAACAGAGATTCACTGGGCACCTTCTGTGGCAACTTTTAAATGCCTGCTGAAAACTTTTCTATTCCAGACCTATACAAGCAATTTAGATTACATCCTTCTGCAATGGTTAATTGATGCCTCATTTAAAAATTTTAATGGCTTTTATTATATGGCTTTGTTTTTATTGTGATAAACTGCTTTGATTTTTTTTAATGATGTAGCACTATCCAAATATTTTTCTAACTAAATAAACAAGCCAACACTGGATGCAGCTCTATGTTCGTATGTCCTGTTTGAGGTTCACCTGACCATTTTGAAGTGGGGGCAGCTGAATACCAATCTAAGAGGACTTGAAGTACAGGACTTGAAAGGAATGTTAGTAAGGGAGAAAAATTGGCTTTTACAACTTGATTATAAACTTACTTTCTCAGATACAGTCTGGCCTTCTTTCTATATCTCTGCCCTCTAATCCTCTTAGGTACCTAGTTAAGTGTTTCTTTAACCTTTTTCTGAATTAAAAATGATGTTTGTATAATCCTATTATCCTTCCTTTCTTTAAAAGGACATCAGGACAACATACAGTGGTACCTCGGGTTAAGTACTTAATTCATTCTGGAGGTCTGTTCTTAACCTGAAACTGTGCTTAACCTGAAGCACCACTTTAGCTAATGGGGCCTCCTGCTGCCGCTGCGACGCCGGAGCACGATTTCTGTTCTCATCCTGAAGCAAAGTTCTTAAGCACTATTTCTGGGTTAGCAGAGTCTGTAACCTGAAGCATATGTTACCTGAAGTGTATGTAACCCGAGGTACCACTGTACCAAGTTCTCCACCATGAGGTAGGTTCGGATGAAGGTCACCTAGTGAGTTTTATGGCTGAGTGGGATTTAGAATCAGGTCTTGTTCAACTCTCCAGTTTCTGAATCATACTGCCTCTTAGTTTAGAAGTACACTTGAGTTCTTACTCATGGAAATATATACTTTCAGGGAGTGTAAAATCAAGAACTGCCTGTTCTCAAGGCAGCTAACCTCACTTCTGTGTGATTGATGGATTTAGATGTACACAACAATAAGTCATACCACACTGGTAGATGAGTTTGTGTTTCTTAGTACAGAAAGTATTGATCTGATGTGTAGAGATATTTCCTATTCTAATTAATTCAAGAGGGTTGTGGAAGCTTCTCTGTTGAAAGAAACAAGCGGAAGGTTCATGATGTTTGGGTTATTCCTTCAGAGAAGCTGAGTACAGCTGGTTCAAACTGGTTGTGTTATCTCTTTCTGTCAATGTCATGCTGACTATAATAGTGAGGCCAGGAGGAGCCTGGGTTTCACTCTGTCTCTCTTTCCTTCTGGTGTGGTGTTCTGTATATAGTGTTTAGGTTTATTATAAGTTATTGTAAGTTTAAGTTAGGTCTGCTGCAACTGAATTTCTTATGGACAGTGCCAATCCTGAATGTATTGCATTTGTGACCATTATGCTTATTTGCCTTCAGTAGCAGTAAAGCTCTGCTGGATGAAATACAATTGCCTCTGTTTTTTGCAATGTGTTTAAGTTTTTACTCTGCTAATGATACATTGGAGTTCTGCTCCGGATCAATATGAGTAGAATTCCATGACAGTAGAGTGGTTGCTTTGCTTGCAGAATGTCCCAGGCAAGATTCAATCCAGCAATGCCACATATGGCAGGGACTCACCTGAAACCCTGGAAAGTCACCGTGAATCATTGTAGACAGTACTGAGCTAGGTGGACCAATGATCACATTTGATAAAAAGCAGCTTCCCGTGTTCCTGAATGGAAGACAGGAAGATTATTCTGCAATGCATGTAGCCTCCCTAGAAGAGGGATAATTCTGCATATTACAAGTGCCTGAATGATGGCATGGAGAACTACAGCAGAATTATCCCCTACCCCCCATATAGACAGACTGTTGTTTTTGTCCGTGGAGTTTTCTTGGCAGGGATACTGGAGTGGCTTCCCGGTTCCTGCTCCAGGTGGATCACTTTTAGTCAAAACTCTCCACTATGACCTGTCCGTCTTGGGTGGCCCTGCACGGCATAGCTCATAGCTTCTCTGAGTTATTAAAGCCCCTTCGCCACGACAAGGCAGTGATCCATGAAGGCTGGAGGAGACTCTTGAGAGTCCCATGGACTGCAAGAAGATCAAACCTATCCATTCTGAAGGAAATCAGCCCTGAGTGCTCACTGGAAGGACAGATCGTGAAGCTGAGGCTCCAATACTTTGGCCACCTCATGAGAAGAGAAGTCTCCCTGGAAAAGACCCTGATGTTGGGAAAGATTGAGGGCACAAGGAGATGGGGCGACAGAGGACGAGATGGTTGGACAGAGTTGGAAATGACTAAACAACAACAAAAACAATAGACAGACTGACTGGAAGGAAGGCAAGGCCAAATCAGTGAAGCAAAGACAAAGCAGGCAGCCTCTTGTTGGTAGTTTTCTTGGGGCACCCTGGCCTGCACACTGTTTAGGGATTACTGCTCCTGTGTTTTAGATCCTAACCCTGAGGGCAGGGTCCACTCACCACAGACCAGTAACACTTAATGCACTTGAAGTGAAAAATGAATGTGACCAAGTTTTCCATTAGAAGCTGAAGTTTTATTACAGGAGAACAGTACATAAAGCACATCTAAAATTGATGTGTTCAATGCACTTAATAAAGGTAATGTAATATTAAAGGTACAGGTTCTAAGTACAATATAACAACATTCATATTAGAATGAAAATCAAGAGTATTTAAAAGACAACATTAAATCTCTTATTTTTACATTTGTATTTACAAAATGAGTCAAAATACTTTGTTCAATATCAGAATAAAATAAACTTGAGTCTAAGCTGACAAGTGTAAGAGTGAGCTCTAAAGAAGATCTGATAGAAGTGAAAAAGTTGGTGATAACGGGGAAGATATAATTAGTGATGTTTTATTACAGTATTACTTTTAATATTCCTCTCAATGGCTTATGCTTTTATCATAGCTAGAAAATGAATTTGTACATACTGTACACATAAGACAACACATTTTTGCATGTACAGTACAGATTCATGATAATTTGTAGTTATTTACAGAAGACTGAGTGTGTTACTCAGTGAGGTTGGTGATGTTTATGTGCTTAATCCTCAAACCAATACATATTTATAATCAGCATTTATTTTTATTCTTCAGACATTTAATTACACAAGAAACATTACTCACACAAACTTGCATAATTTATAAAACAATGAAGCCCAAACAATTAGGGAAAACATTACTGGTATAAAGTATGTGACACTTATATTAGACAAATCAGGAGATTCTCTGTTTAAGAGGTGAATTGTATCAATAAGGGACTAGAAAATAATCATGGACTTGCATTTTTAAAGAAGATTGTAGCTTTTCTTTTAAAAAAATCAAATCAATTATCCTGAAAATGTTTGTATTTAAAATTTCTATTCATTAAAATATAGCCAGGGTGCCGATAAATACATTTGTATTTATTTCCAGAATAATGGTTTGTTTGCTAAATCAAAATACAGAAGCAGTGCATGGAACCAGGACGTGTGGCTTTAATATTAACTATCCTCTATTATTAAAAAGTGCGGTAAACAAACAGCTTCTTAGATTTCTCAATTATTATTTTTTTGCTAAAGATCTTATAACTTCAGTAATAGTACAGAAAAGAGTTGTAATAAATACTTTAAAAGTCAGTTGTTCCCCATTTTAGATATTTGATATCCATTAGGTTTTTGCAAAAGATGATACTGGTAATGAATAACAGGACTTGAATTCTAGCTGAAATAGTCTGATTATTAAGCACTTTTTTTTAAAGTTACTATTCTACTGTTGCAGTACTTTATGGTGCCAAATTCTGCTCAGAATTAGGCTGTGCAATTTGTGGTGCCATTGGGAACCACACGTGCATATTCCAGTTTACTCTTTGGCTATAATTTTCTTAATTTATAGCAAATTTCTAGTCAACAGAGAAATACACCTTCCCAAGCAAATGTGCATATGATTGCACCATTAGTATGACCATTGCTTAAGTTTCTCAAGCTTTAAAAACTGAGACCAAACCTCTTTTGGCTGTGTCTCTGTTTTGTTGTATTAATGGTATTACTGCACATTGTGGAAATTCTTTATTGCATATACTGATAATTATAGGCAAGGATGGGCCAGCCCTTAGATGTGTTGGCATCCAAGTGTGCAGTGGAAGCCCAGGATTGCAGAACCAGCCTGTGGCATCATAGGCCACATTTCCATTGGCAATCCATTGGCCCATGCTTGTAGTGTTGTGAGGTTAAAATAATCCACAAAAGCTGGGGCAGCCAAGAGAACATAACACAGTGTAGCCATGCTAACGGTTGTACTGGCGCAATCAAGGGCAACACAGAATTGGAAATATAGACATTCTAACCTTATTGAAATGACAAGTTTATTTTACTTTTTTCAGTGAAATGACAAGTTTTATTTTACCATCTTTGATGATAACTACTGATAACACAGTAGTAGCTAGAGTTTTTTGTATACTCCTTGGTAATATTGATTCTTGTTCAGGCAGTTGTCAACCCCTGCACAACTGCTTGTGGGAGTGTAGGGGGTCACCAGGGGGCTGACATGGAGTCAGTAATTGCATTAAATCCATCATTGATATAGGGGCATATATACACAGCTGTTGTAATACACAGCTGTGGCAACATATATGACCCATTTATATGCACCAGTTCATACAATCAATGCCTTCTGTCAGTCCCAGGTGTAATATTATTGGGCCCATCAAGTGTCTGAACCCAAACATACGGGTTCATTGTTGTGGATTGCACCTAGTGTTACTCTAATTTGTACTTTTCTCTCCCAAGTCCTTGAATCAAGACAGAACCATCTTTTCACATGAATTCTCCTGGGGGCTCCACTTCTCCCCCTCCCAATAGAATATAACTGTACCCCTATGGTAGCCCTCCCCAAATAATTGCAGGGATGCTGAATTGCACCACTGAAGAATTTATAATGTTCTGTGGGGGGGGGGGGGAGGACTACTTTTTAGTACTTTACACATTAGAGAAAAGTACCGTATTTTTTGCACCATAACACTCACTTTTTTCCTCCTAGAAAGTAAGGGGAAATGTCTGTGCGTGTTATGGAGGGAATGCCTACGGGTGGCATGCCTACAGATTTTCCTCCTCTAAAAACTACGTGTGTGTTATGGTCGGGTGCGTGTTATAGAGCGAAAAATACGGTAGTTTGATACACAAAACTGAAACCACTGGGTTCTCCTTGGCATACTTGGTTTCAGAACTACAGTGCCATAGGATAACCAAAGTGTGTTGTGGTTGCAAAGTAGATGAGAGAAAGAAGAATCAGTGTAGGATATCAAATATCATTACTGAGGAGTTATTTTTTTCCTGATTAAATATGCTAGAGAGAACTTTATAGAATGATACTATATATTCAGAGAGAACATGTCCCCAGTCTAGGTACTCTGATACAGGTACTTGATTGGGTATGTGTGTAAATGTATATAAGGTATATACACATGCACACATAGATATTCAGTGAAATAGTACAAGACCCAAATGTGGTATTGCCTAGGAGTAAAACGGGAAAGGGAGATTTGTTCATAAAATTAACTTATCTAGCACCACACATCAGAAAAACACAAAAATAGCACACTCTAGTTCTAAACAGCTATTTCTAAAATAGAGTATATAGTAAAACAGATATTATACAGCGTAATGTGGTATTTGATAAACAGATAAATATTTGCACCGCATAGGCTTTTAAAGTAGTATATTTTATCTATAGAGAATGAAAGCAAAATAGTTATAACCATACAAAAGGTGAGCAGAACAACATTGAAGAGTATGACTCAGAAGCTGAGACAAAGATGACATAAGAATTAGAGCAAGAGAAAATGTGTACAGGCCATTACAAGTCCTTAAATTAGTAGTAAAACAAGGAGTTGGTTGATCAAGTTTAAGAAAGCAGTAAACAAGATATTTGCATTTACATGCAGATGTCTAAAATTTGTATTTCTTTTAAATCTATGCACAAAAAGTCATTGTTTTTATTGCTCAACATTCAGTTATGGCTAGAAGTTTTTTTTTAACCTTTATTTTGTACTTTGGAAACAAGTATATTGTTAAAGGTGCCATAAAATGGATAGCACTGAGAAAAGTTTGCAAATAAACCACCTAACACTGCAGTTCTTCTTACATTATTAAAAGCCTTGTCTGGGGTTTGTCATATGTTAAATATATTTAAACTGGGAAAATACATCATAGCTTGAAGCCTCCCATTTGGCTCAAACATCCATACAAAAACACATCTCCGAAAAAGGAGCAGGCAGACAATACAATTACATATAAAGAAGCAGCCAGTTAATGTCCTAATAGTCAAAAGAGTTACCACTGGGGCTTTTTTTTACAAATTTGTTGAGTCAAAATAGAAAATTTTGGAGTTAGGAAAATATATATACAGTACCTCTGTGGTTTGTGAAATAAAATTCACTATATTGCTTATGAATTTTCTGCATTTCAATATGAGAATAGCAAACAGATTGCAGGGTCCTGTACATTTATGCATCTTCAGTAAAACTTTCTAAGGAGTATGGGAAAGTTCAAGTGTGCAAAGTAAACACATGCACAAAATAAGGATGTAGCATAAAGCATTCTATGTGCTCAATTCTTTCCCCCCTTTTAAAAGAAGTATTCTTAAGCGGCAACGGGATGAACAGTAAAGATAAAGTGAATGCCACAGCAGTAAAAAATAAAAATTGAATGACATAATGATTCTTGGCTTTCAGATTCACAATGCTTCAATGCACAGGAGCTAAAATTTTATATTTGGATTAAGTTTATTTATTGCTCTGAAGAGGAACTGTTATGCCCTGCTACCAATAAATGTGAAAATCTAATTGACACATTTATATACATAAAACAATGTAAAACAGCATCTTCCTTTATTCCTAGATCTCTATATATCGAAATAGTTAGAAAAGTAGACAAACAAACTAGTTTCAACATGACAAATTTTAAATGTGACACCTGCACATTCCTCTAAGAATTCGCAGTATAGTAGTGAATTATCGCAATACAATTGAACCAGAATTGGCATGTGAAAATATGTTCTCAAATCTTTATTTGTAATATCATTAATCCATTAGTAATTAATTGGTTGATTGTATAAGGCTTTGGTTTGATTCCTAATCACCACTTTACCAGAAATATTAAATTGAAGAAATGTAAATGCCACAAAATTTAAATTTATTCACATTGTATTAACATTTGGATTATTTTTAAAAATACTTTTAAGTCATAAGACATCTGACTTCTAAATAGCCTGGCCCTGTAAATGCACAGATAGAGTTTGATTATTAATTTTGTTTGACTTGATAAAAATGATTGTGTGAAGACCTCCAAGTAAATGATTAGTCAAACAAATTAACAGGCAATCATCTGGGAATTGAAAACCATCCACAAATGGTTGCCTTGGACACCCACTTTCAAGGAGCCAGCTTTGGCGTTAACTCTCTAGTTTTATCTCCAAGGAAAGAGGTGGCAGGAAACAATTATGATGTCAATACTTATCCATATTTACATATATTTGGGAATCTTTTATTAGAACTCATGGTTGAATTGAAATCTTTCCAAAATTATTGCCTTAAAACTGCATCAAGAATACTTTGCACTCAGCTTTGCCCATAATGATCACATGGCAATCATGTGTCCCTTACTGGACACTCAAAATCTGGATAATCACATAACCAGAAAAAGCATACAATTTTGTATTGGCACTGGTCCATTAATATTTCCCAAGCTACATAAATTGCGCACACAGAACAGACACTTAGGAACAAATATAAAAATAAAAATTAGATATGCTTTCTAATTAGTTCAGCTTTATAGGATTATAATCTCTTCTAGATGTACATATTTCACCCTGTAATTTTCTGATCATCCTTTACACTTAACAAACAGGCTCACTCCTTTGAAAATATCTGAGCACCTCTTACAAAGCTGTCTCATTTTGAAGGATTAAGCTGCTAATAGATCAGAAAGGGAAAAAAACACTTTCAACAAACAACCACTTTTTAGTCTTAGAAGAGAACCAGGATGTAAGCACAACAGAACATGCAATGGATGCTTTATATATACTTAACGGTGGTTACTTCTGTAAAAAAATAAAAATGGATTGCAATGTTGTGGCAATTAGGAAAGAAAGCATGAGTAGAACACATGATACATAAATTAAAGAAAGTGGGGGTGTTGCAGTTGGAGAAGGGCATTCAACCACTTAGCTGAGATGATGAAATCAATTTCTCTTTGGCCTGACTGTTAAACAGAGTGAGTCTTAAATTCTTATTTAACTTCTGTTTCCTTTACTGCTTCTTCTGCTTTTAATAAACATGGAAAGAGGCACAAACTTCACACATCAAGGAAAGCTTAGCAGAGCAATTCCAACTCTGGCTGGGGAGCAGCATGGCAAAATGGAGTGGCAGAGCTCATGCCAGCCGGAACAGAATGTGGGCGGGACTAGTAATGGCTACCTTTTCTGCTGCAGCAGGACCAGACTGGCACAGCAGTGGCCTTAAGTGGGCTCTTCATTGGACCAGCTTAGGAGTGAACAAAACTTTGGCCAGCCCAGCTCTGCTCCACCCACTAAATGTTCCATTTTGGAGCCCTCCATTGGCTGATGTTGGCAGTAGTGACCAGTGGAGACCAGTAGATCCTATATCCCCCCAGAAGCAAAGACCTGGGTGTAGAACTGCAGCCTTCCTTCCACACTCCTATTAGGGCCTTTTAGAACATTTTAAATACTCTGCTCTATGGTTTGGCACAGTGGCAGCACTACCTTCTACATATTTATATTAATTACTGAATTATATGGGGATTGTTATCATGCAGCTTACCCTCCCTTCCAATTTTGGTTTTATTTTGTTAAAGTAACGCACATTCACCAACAGCGGGGGAGTTTAATAACCTGTTCTGGGCAGAATATTATTCAGTTTATTTTGAATTGCATGGCTCTCATTAAAACAGCAGCTTATAACAATAGTTTTTAGGATAACATAAACTTAAATTAAACAGGAGTTTAACACCGAGGATTAATTCTGTATTGCAAAATACTGACAATGAACTTTACATAAAAATACAAATTTAGCTTCATTGTGTCTAAAAGTGTATTGGCACCCAATGTTTTTTCATTATAGAAATTTAGAAAATATACAGCACATTTGCTTTGGAAAATAAGCTAGTGTATTGCCAGCTTCTTCAGCATTGTCTAAAATTCTGCCCCAGAAGCCTCTGTGTTGGCCAGAACCACAAGGGCCAAGATACAGGCCAAGATACATGCTATGCTTATTGTGTAATATGCAGCAATGTTTTTTTTACTTAAATTACAGATGCAGAGGAATGCAGAATTCCTATCATAACACATAGTGAAAGGAGGTTTACTTCTTCTCTTCCACAGCTTTGATCAGAATAGAAACTGCCCCTCCCATATGGCTATGAGTTTCAATGGGTGGAGAATCCCTTTGGCACCAGCCCCTTGCCATGCAGGAGGGGCAATTCCCATAAGCCTCCTGTCGCCATGCGGTACATTTATGTTTGAATTTATGCACTTCAGCGTGCCTGTAATTTAATTAACAAAAATCAAAGGTTTTTCACAGTAAGCATAACATGTAGTTGGTCCCAAGATGACATAGGGAAGTACTGAAGAGTCTATGATTAAAACATTATGAACAGTGGCTAGCTGAAATAAAATTAAAGTATTTTGTTTCATGGGCCAAAACAAGCTGACTTCTCTAATACATTAAACAAAATACTCAGAGCACTGGAATTATTATTATCTTGTGCCAATCCTTAAAAGAGTTGAGCAGTATAGGGTCTGGAAACCCAAACAACGAAATTCACTTGGATAAAAAATGTCTCTGCCCAGTTCAGTTGTGCAATGGAGGGATAGTATGAAACTTTTGAAAAGCAATTTGTCCCAGAAGTACTGGCCACCCTGTTGAAGAGTTCTACAAGATCCCTGAGCACATTTGTTTCAGACTTTTTAACCCCAACTTCTAAACGGTAGGGCATCTATTATTGATAACAAGATGGATTGTCATTCACAGTTAAGTCAATCATAAGGTGCTTATATACCCCTTTTGTTCCCCAATTTGCACAAAGAACTGTCAGAATTTTTCATTGTGAATGGCAGGGCATGAATGATTACATGATCAATGTTTTTTGGCAGTGGCGTTAGGATTATTATCTGGCTGCCCCTTGACAACAACAAGTGATTCAATCGACATTCCTTAGCAAAAAAAAGAAGAAGGCAAAAAAAATATATGTACAACAAATATGTATTTTTTCCCTGAGGGGTCAAGGTTTAAACCCGCAAGTGCTCTATGTACATATTGCACTATAGAGGAGTGAAGTACATGTGCAAAAAAGCAACAATGACTGAAGCTTACTAATATATATATATATATATTAAGAAAAAAATTATGCTATGTCCTCACACATTATGGAATGTCGGTAACACAAATAGCTTTCCTGTCATCTAAAACTTAAAAACAAAAAAACACAACCCACATCTCTACTATGGCACATTCAATGAAATAAAATCTTTTCCAAAGACAAGTAGACAAATTCCATCAACAAAAATAATACAAAGTTGGTTTGTTTGTTTTTTCTTTTTCTGAAAAATTACATTGCTTTCTTTCATTGTTTCACATTACAAAATCTTTTTGTTTGTTAATCTTTACACAAATCACATTTTATTGCAGGAATATTTCAAGTGCCATCAAATATTTATAGAAGGGTTAAAAAAATAGAAGTCTCTCTAAGTGGTCCAGACAAGGCTTTATATAGAATATTTTTTCCACCTTCTATTTTTGACTTAAATATCTTCAACACATTTTCTTTATTCTATGGACACTTAATGGCCAGAAGCAACCACACACATACAGTGGTACACACATTCATACCTTGACAGCCATATGATGATGGTGATGGTCTAAAAGCTCCAGAAAAGAACAACTAAACTTAAAACAGTATCTCGCATCGTGTCATTTCAAAACAGTATGAAAATCCTAGAGACACAAAAGTATATAACCGTGGTCTAAGACTACATATCTTATTTTAGAAATAAATTCTATCTTGAAATATTCCAACTGTACCAGATGTCCAGCAAAATGGGATAGAAGATGAAAATCCAAGACAATTTTTAACTTAACAGCTTTCTGGAGTGATTGATTCTAATACCTGTAGCCATTTTATATAACTTCATCAATTATATAGTACAGCCCCAAAAGATTCCCACACTTTATACATTTGAATTTAGTCTACAGCCTGCAAGTTTTCTAATGGAATATACTAGCCCGTCATATTCTGATTTTAGTCCTTATTCTCAGCTTCTTTTCCCAGATAGGTTTTGTCCCTGCTCTGATGCTGGCATCTACATACTTTCAGCTACAGCTTGAGTTCTTCGGCATGTCCTCTCTTAAAAAGGCATCAGCAACAGTTCCCACCATTTCACCTTTTTTCAAAGCATAATTTGCTGTTAACTGAGATGAAGAAAACATGGGCTAGTTTATGCACCAATTAATGGATTTTGGAAAAAGCTATAAGTGATAACGGTGTGTCTAATGTGTAGACCTAAAGTGCTTGGCTTTCAAGACAGGAGTGAACCTGGTGTCTGCTTTTAGGGATAGGATTGGGAATGATATGGCATTGCCTACAAGTAAGGACCAATTCAATATCTGAATATATTTTGTGTGAGCAGATGAATGTAAAATATTTACTAACAATAACAGGCCGTGACTGAGAGTCAATATGAAATACCAAAATATAACTAACCCTGTTACTGCCAGAAGTGAATACTGTTCATTTTTCATTTGAATCAACTTTATACATTTTGTCTCTAGTAAATGGCAGGCCTTAAACAGGCGCTGGCTGGTAGATACTGGAGTTTTAATTTAGCTGAACTTTAAAACTAAATTAGCATTTGAGGGAGGTCACATTAAAAAACCCCTCATTTGCTAAACAGCCTGGATTTAAGCTTGGACTGCATCTATAAAAAGACCAGAATTAACAATTACCACCAGTTACTCCAATAAAATAAACAAAACTTATGAGGATGGCTAAATTCTGTCCATGTAGCTAGCAGGATTTTCATTCTTTAGAAACAGCTCCCCTGTACTGGGGCAGAGGAAAACTGAATATTGGGATGCTTTCAAAATTCCATTCACTGGATGCAATTAAAGTTTATTGTGATCAGGGGTTTCTCAGGCTTTTCTGGGAATCTATTTGCTATCTTGGCATGCATTAGAGGGTTGCTTATAGAAAGGAATGGGTGATCTTCTATATGTGCAGAGCGCCAAGAACATATCTGAGCCAGTCATAGCTATTCCTGTGTTTGTTGAAACTGTATCGTAGATACCTTCTTACAAAGTACAGTGGTACCTCGGTTTACGATCCATTCCGGAAGCCGTTCTTAAACCAAGGCGCGCTTTCCCTAATGAGGCCTCCTGTCGCTGGTGCCCTTCCACTGTTCGAATTCCGTTCGTAGACTGAGGTAAAGATCTCAAACCAAGACACTATTCCGGTTTTGTGGAGTTTGTAAACCAAATCGTTCTTAAACCGGACTGTTCTTAACCCGAGGTACCACTGTACGTGTGGTCACTAGAAAGGGTAAATGGCAAGAGGACTACATTTGAATTTCCCATTTCTACATTCCCAACCTAAGTGGCTCAGGAGTATAGAGATCTGCTGCTCTGCTCACAGATGGGAGGTACATACATGAAGGCAGCCATGTGTGTAACTTCTTACATAGAACTGCTGGTATATATTACTAACATGTTTGCATGAGTAGCTCCTGTCTGCAAGCCCAACATGGTCCTAAAATGTTTGCATGTTCACTTTTGTTTGCACATTAGATCCTTTCAGAACTAATTAGGCCTTGATTTCCCTATATGCTAACAAGCTGCCAGCTGCCCTGGGAGTGATAGAGATGAAAGATTCTGCAGTTATAAGTTTGTTTCCTGTCTGACTGAACTGGCTTTACAGTTCTAATGCCTATAGAAAATTTAATCTTACAGTTTGCACTGGGCATGTAGAAACCCTCAAAGATGAGAATTTTCAGCTCTTTATACTACATTGAATGAAGACTTTGGGGCTCAAAACAAACAGGTCCAACTGCATAGCCCCTCATGCACCTTCCTTAATAGGAATTTTGTATTACCTTTTACATGTGAATTACTATTATATGTATGCTAGAATGCATGTATACTCCAACAAGTAAGTAAAATTTTTCATACCTTGCAAGAGGTCATTTTGAAATAAAAAAATTACTTAAATAATCATAATATCCAATATACGACAAAAAAAATTTTTTTTTGAGATTTTCTTTAGGAGCCTGAAAAATCCATGTCTAGACAGCTGGATGGTTGGTCTTTTGATGAAAACTTTCAGGCACTGAGACAAGAAGATTACATCAGTCTGTATGCTTTAAATTTAAATCATCAGGATGCTAAAAATTGGTATATTATAAAATTTATTTTACAAAGAGTCATTTGAATAAGTTAGGTGTAGTTTGAAGAACTCCCTTGCTTTACAAGTTATCCTGAGAAGAATCTTTTACTCTTTGATACATTTTCTCAATCAAGGGTGTTGGTGCAATCAGGGTTAGAAGTGTACTTTGGAATAACTGAGTTCTTGACTTGTCAACAGATAAAAAACAGCACAGTTGCCACCTCTAGCTGAGTAGGATTTAGGATTTGTCACAAAAACACAATGACCTAAGACTGTTTAAGGTTGAATAAAATACTCCAGATGGTATGTAAATAATTCCTAAAATAATGACTCAAATTAGAACTCAGGTTCTAAAATGTTTAGGTTTGTACATAACTGCTACATTTTGAATGAAGCCCCAGTATGCTCCAGAGAAATTGGGTGGAGAGAAGCACTCCCTAGCCCTATGTATGTCCTTTTTATTTTCTCTTCAGTAACAAAACAAGATTTCTCAAAAAGTGTGTGATTCACTTATACTGGAAACCACATTTGAAACAACACTTGGAAAATTCAGTATCACATGTATGCATTGTGGTAGGACGTGGCCTAATTCAAAGTCATGGTTTATGATCCATTTGCTACCAGGAAAGCAAACTGTGCTGAGATTTTTCTGTGTGGAAAGCCATCTGTGTAACATAGCAGCCATGTGGTTGGCATCCATTTTAACTACGCCAGTGAAATGAGGGTTTTTGCTGTTTGTAGTTAAACTGGGCCCAATCAATATGGTGTGCCTTATTGGTGTCAATGGTATTGCCAGTTTAATGTATGTGGGCCTGTTTTATTCCTTGGAAGGTGGGAAAATAAGAGAAGATTGAAAGGGCTATTCCTAAATTAATTTCTTTAGAGTCAGATACTTCATTTCATTTCATAATCCACTATTCACATAATTGGCCATCCTGGACAGCTTATTGAGCATTCCTCTGTGGCTAAACAGTGCAGCACTCAGTTGAAATCAAGCTTTAGGCCTTTTTCTCTAGGTGTGGGGACCCGCTTAAATTACACTGTTTAGTTTATGGAATAAGTAGCCACATGTAAACCCACTTTTACTAAATAAAATAAACAACAGTGCCACAATCCAGCAAACAGTTATTCAGTCTTAAATATTAAAGAGATTTGGGCACTCTTAACTGTACGCTGGATTTAAGTCAAGGGAGACAATTCACCAGGAAACACTATTACAATTTGGAAATCTCCCATTCATTTCAATCAGGACTACACAAAAGAACTTTGTGATGGATTGTACCCTATCTGTCTCAACAGATGACTAATGGTGCACATGCACTTGCTGGACACACACACACACACACACACACACACACACACACTCTAAATGTAAACAAAAGTATTAGGACCAATATTTCCAAAAGATATGTATCTAAATTTGGTTTTCTGAATCCATATTTAGTCACCTAAGGAATCGGCTGACTTTAAAATGAGCTAATTTTTCAGTAGCACCTTTAAAGTGATTAAATATAGATTTTCTCTATCCCTATGTCAGCAATCTCTTTAAGAACAGGGATTGTTTTGTTTATATATTAAATTGTATTTTAAAAACACAAGCTAAAACTAGCAGTTTAGAAACTTGTCTTCCCCCCCTCCCCCCCTCGTCCCATTACACAAAATCACTGAAGGTATTTCATGATATGACCGGCCTCTCTTTAAAAGTAAATGTGGAAAACAGCAGCATAAACACCTTGCAGTGTCCCTATACCTTCCAAACCTCCCACAGTTAAATTTGAAGTTCTGGTGCACATGCAGCACAACAATGAACACGCTAGCATATAATTTAAAAGAAAAAGGTGCAAAATGAAAGTGCCTTATCAATTCAACAATAAAAGCTATACCAGTAACTACATTTTATATTAATTAAAACAATATTATAAACAATATCTCTTTTGCTATATATAGACTTCGTGCCCATTTACCCTGTAATAGATTATAATGCTATTGTCACTATTGCTATGGACCCTTTTCATGCCATTCCGCCTACTGGCAATCAATCGTCCTTCATGAAACAATGAGCAAGTTGTGCAAACTGATGCTGAAGCCTCTGCAATGCACACCAGTCGCTGGTTTCTAGCTGGAGATTCTGTTCTTACTAACAAAACGTCGTTCTGTGAAAGTCTGTGGGCAGTGAGTTTCAAGGAAAAGGAAACCTCCTGATTTTTTAGTACCCTCATTCTGCATAAACAGAAGTCAAAGACAGAAGTCAAGACAAAAAAAGGGTCCATATCGGTAGGGATCATGGAAATCATTTGTGTGAGAAAAACAAGTTCAACTTTTGTGTCATTTCCCCCATTTTTTCTGCCTGACCCCATTCGCCAGAAGATGTGCAGTGTGTTGGCTCCCTAGGTCTATGCAGGACCATATAAAGTGTCTTGGTTTCTATTATCTTTTTTTCCTTTTCTCTTTTAAAGTTTGTACTTCAGACATTCTAGAAGTGCTTAGGTGATACGTTTACCCATCCATTTGCATTGCTGGCTCAAATTCTGAAGTGAACAACTCCTTGTACAATGGAGGAAAATGAAGTCGCACAATGTCTGGGTATATTGCTCTAAACGCCATAAGCTTTTCTGTATGTCGCCCGCACAGTGCTCTTAAAGTAGACACTTTGCATATTAGCTGTAGGGAGAGAAAAGCAAAATGAATTAGATGTACAGGTATGAAAATGCTTTGGGGTCTTTCAATTTTGTTCTTCAAGGTAACAAATCCTAGTTTCCTTGTAAGAATGGGGCTAGAGAATGCCTGTCTAACAGCATCCATCACCATCATCATCATTAACCATAACAACTCCTCTTCCATAACTTTGAAAAGCCACAGGGAAAATAAGGAGAGACCTCGTTGCAACTAAATTCTGCCTTTCAAAGTGTTCCATATGGCTATTTGTTAAGGGTGACTTGTGAAGCCTGTAAAACTAAAGTAGCAACAGTTATCCATTTTAAATTGTTCCATTAACATCAGTAACAAATAATACGTACCTTAAGCCTGTATTTTTTGTATGACTTAATATAATTTGTATAATTTAAACATGTATCAACAATATCTTCCATAACATTTCCACAATCAAAGCATCATACTTGCAGCCTAACTAGTACTTATTTTCTAAAAGGTGAGCTGTTGGGGTTTAGATCCTGCTTGAATGGCATACACTCAAATCTGAAAGCCCTTTGCCCTAATTCCACATGTGTGCATGTGTGAGGGTTGGTGGCTGGCAGGCTGTAGTATTTAGTAGGAAAAGGAATGTACATGCTCAAAAGTACCTTACTCCTGTTCCTTTGTTCCACAGCAAAGCTCCTGCATTGCAAACTGGTTCCTAAAATGAAATCAGGTAGCCCTAGCTTAAATTAATCCTTGAGCGCTGATTCAGTACTTTATGTGGAATGAATACATCAAGCAGAGGCAAACATAATCTATTTTTGTGAAGGTATGTGGCTAATTTTCCACTCTTCAAAAACAAAATCAATTTCACTTGCTCAGCCTGTTATGTCAGTCTTGGAAAATGGTACAAATTTTAAGCAGACCTCACAAAACACATCATAAACTAAACTGCTAATTACATTGTATGTATGTATGTATGTATGTATGTATGTATTTCCATTTATAATCAGCCCTTCACAGTATCTCAGGGCAGATTATAACAGAGGTCAAAATAACAATTTATTCCAAATAAAACAATCTTCTAAAGTTATAATTTAAAACAACCACCCAAGTAACAAAGCACTGCAGAGAAGGGAAGATCATTTGGTGTTCATCCTCAACACCAAAGGCCTTGGGGGGGGGGAGTTGTGTCTTGATCTGCTCCTGGAAAGGACATAATGGTGGGACCAAGCACACATTGGAGGGGAATGTGTTCCATGTCACACCACAGAGAAAGCCCTGCTCTCACGTGCCACCACCTCTTTGAGCTTCACAGGGCGGAGGCACCATCAGCAGGGTCTCTCCTGCCAATTTTATCATTTTTGCTGCTCTAATTAAGGCGACTAATATTCACCAGAAAAAGGCCTGTTGCACACAACACAGTAAGCCAAACCCTTGCTTACCGGAACTGTGTAAATGCCTGGGGTCCTGAAGAGGAACTTGCAGCTGGCTGGCTTCTCCTTGGTTACAGCTTACGGTCAGTGAAGACAGAGCTTAATCACGAGTCCCAATTCAGATGACACTCTTAAGTGGCAGTAAAAAAAGACCAGGGAGGACACTTACTCTGTCGTGCAAACCAGGCCATTGTCAGACTCTGTAGCTCTTACCTTTGTTAAGATTCCATCTTCTCGGTGGTTCTTCTGTAATACATGTTGAAGTGCTAACTGAATCTTCTGTTGGAGCTTTTCTATTTTTACTTTCTCCTGAAGCCATGATCGGTCTAAAATGAAAATTACTCGTGTTGAAATCTTGCAAATAAAAACATACAATATGATTAAATCTAGTATTCAAAATGTTTTTGAAACGACCTTCCACAAACTACTTTCTACAATTATTTCTTCTTAATGCACGACTACATAACATTGTGCAACGTTTAACAACACCCAAAAGGGATACACCTGCAATTCTGCGCACTGATAGGCATATTTCCTTTCTCTTTACTTCAGTCCCATGTGTTCCGTGTGTACAAAATGAAAGGGACTCTACCATACCAGAGCATACTCTTGTGTACAGTGGGGTTTCCTTCAATAGAGTAAAATCAAGTCATGGTGAAATGAAAAAGTGATGTATTGTCGAGTAGAGAGTTGTCAATGAGACCCACAGCTCCTACTTCTCCTGCTCAAGTTCAGCCCCCAAGTTATCTCCTGGCCTCATAAGATGCTAAATTCTGTTGTTCACACTAAGCTCAGAGACTCCTTTCTCTAGCTGTAGATATTTCATCAGAGTGGATGTTTCTACTCAGAACCAACCCCCTCTCCTCACTCCAACTCTCTTCCTTAAGCCATCTCACCCCCTCAAACGAAACCCTATCTCTATCCATATCTAACTCTCTCCCTCAGAAACGGCTCCTTTTATTGTATCTCCCAAAGTGCTGGCTCCACCCCCCTCTGTGTATAGATGTCTGTAGCCAATCAGAGAGAGGCTCCAGCCCGGGGGGGGGGGATTCAGAGGGACTGCATCCCCAGACTCTGGTCTGGCTCTGCTGCCCGTCACACAGGACTAGAGAATGCTTTTAGATACTTAATGCCTTACCTGCAGAGAGTAAAACAAAAGCTGAAAATAATGCAATCTCATCTTCAGTAAGGTGCATAGAACATAAGCTCTTTCCAAATTCAAAAACAAAACTAATGAAATCTTCACATCCTGCCAAAGGGGAAAAAACAAGCAGCAAATTACACAGGGCCTCTTTCAAAAAAATAAGACAATACTTCTCTTTTAAAAAAAAACAAAACCCAGCGATTATATGGAGAATAACGTGCCAGAGCATTTATTCACATGAGAGTGGACTGTTAGTTTTACCATGACAATATCTATGGGTCTGCTTTCCATCAATGTAATTCACACCATTAAGCAGCAACAGCATGTCCACGCTAAATGTCATGTCATCTACATGTGTTGGATGTGCGTCTGATTTAAGCAGCCCCACAGTCATTGCACAGCCCTGGGCCCTCTGAACATACAAATAAGAACATAAGAAGAGCCTGGTGTATGATGTCAATGGGCAGCATCCTGTTCTCACAGTGGCCACACAGATGCCTCAAGCAGGACCAGAACACATGAGCCCCCCCCCCCGCCCACTGCAGTTTCCAGCAACAGGTATTCAGAAGCCTTACTGCCTCAGACTGTGGGATCGCTGCCTCTAGGCATGGAGTAATATTAAAACAGTTGAGCAGGACAGATGAGAATCCTGTTACTTCTTTGCACACGGAGTACATGCATTTTAAAGTGGGTACAAGGCTTGTGTGTTCAAATTGACTAAAGTATCTGAATCAATGAGATGTCTTAATTATATGAAAATTAGCCATTTTCCAATTGTGTCTAATCAGCAGTTCCAATATTTCAAAGGCCAGCATAGTTTTGCACCAAAAGAGCACAGAAACTACTTTGTGTATTTCTTGGTCTTAAAACTCACAGAAGGGCTCCTCATAGTCTCCATTAATCTCCACAAAAAACCACAACACTTGGTGTCACGAGCAGGACTGAAATCTTGCTTAATCAGCCCAATATGAAACTTCCAGAATTCATTAATGAAAAAGAAAAAGAAAAAGTACCTTATGGCACTAAAGAGAATTAACGTAAGCAGTGCCTTCAGCTTCCTCCCTCATGTTCTGCACTGTTATATCCAAGTGTCATTGAATCTCAGTGTTAATTAGTTAATAATTCCAGGCAGTTCTTCACTGCTGTACTGTCAACATCCACTTGCTGTTACTTCCAGATATATTTAAGCTCATTATATAAATTTCCAAATGCTTCCCAGCATGAACACAAAACTGAGTAATTATTAGATTACAACAATAACAGGGCTTCACTTTGGGAATCTTTTAAATACAAAGGTAGGGCTTGTGTCTGACGTGGAAGCCCCATACAGGCATGTGAGAACTTCACAACAAGGAACTTATTATAGGAACTCAGTTGCAATCAAATCTGATATTTTTTTCTATTAAGGAAACTATATATAATTTTTGATTAATGGTAGAAAAATAATTGGAATTATCTCTTTGGAGGACATAGCTCTTGGTATAATAATAACGCAGCAAACATTTATTGTGCTCTTATTTTGCAGCTTGCACAACAGAGTCCAGATGACATGTTTTCTAGAATGCCTAGAGAGCTTCCCACTTTGAACTCCAAAGTGTTGAGTAATAATTAACAAGCTGTAATCAAAAAGTATAAATGGGTCTAGGCTACCCTTAGTTTTTAATCTTTTGAAAGGACAAAAAGTACATTATTAAAAAATACAGAAGGTGTAACTTATTTAAATCACCAAAATATCCTTAATGAAAAATCTATTAAGTGATTTGCACACAATGCATTTATTATAGGAAATTAATTTAACCAAATAGTTATTTTAAAAAGTATGTTTTCTAATTAATTACTTCATTTCCTTACCTAATGACTTGAATACATCAGGGCTAGCATATTTGCCATCGAAGTACACTGTGTTGTTCTGGGAGTCAAAGGCACGGCACATTCTGATAAATACAACCTCTAAAGACCCTATAACCAAAGCAGAAACAATTTTACAATTGAGACTAAGAAACACAGTGATTCACAAAATGTCCTTATCCCATGCCTTACTTAAATAAACAATAGATTGTACATCTTCTTTAAAATATATTTCTAGCTCACAAATGAGGTTTATGTGCCCTCAGAAAACAGAAAATAAATTATATCTGTTAAGCCAATTTTATGACTTTGAATATACAAAGGTGGTAATAGAGGAATATGGCTCACATACTGAGTCAATTCAAAAATAACAATAAACCATAATTTAGCATTATAAGGATAAACTGCAGTGAGTCTTATGCTTGTGTATCTTCAGTGCTGCTCAAGGAAGAGTTTGGAAGTCTTTTGCTTCCATTACAGATTAACCACAGCTTGTCACGTCATGCAAACAATAAATTGCGGCTAATTTTTACTGTGTTTTGTTGACACAAGCCAGCTTCAAAGCATGGTTTTAGAAGATGTCTTGTTTCAACAAACCATCATTAAGTTTAATCACAGCTCTGGGCTTTGGTGTAATGCTAAACTGTGGCAAATCTAAAAGGGAAGCAGAGGCTTCCACTCTCGTGGCTGCACTGGACAAGGAGCGGGGAGTGTATGACCTCAAGGCTTGTGTGTATGACATCATGAGTGTAAAACATTACAGGGCCAGTATTAGGTAATGAAAGCTTTGAGAAAGCCCTAGCCCTTGTCCTGGCAGAAATGTTTGAGTGGCTGACGCAAATAAACATTCATTCATTCAAGCTCATGTTTGAACCTGGAATCTTTATTTTAAAAAGAAAATATGTCAGAAACGGAAAAACAGGAGGAGCACTGGAAACCCAAAAATAAGAGTCAAAGCCTCAAAATGATGTTTGTTCTAAGTACAAAATATGTTGGAAAATATGGAATTTCCAACCCATTTCAACATATTGTCTTCAAGACAAAAAAAAGTTCCACTTATTATGCAGTTTGTTCAGAGAAGTCACATTTTAAGGTCTCTCCCCCACCCCCGCTTTTTTTGCTTCAATTTTCTGCACAAACCAGGTTTCTTTTAGTTGTGTCCATCTAGAAAACTGGGTTCTTGTTTCTGTTTAATGCCTGTGTTATCTTAAAAAAGATTTATTTATTTAACAAAAATTTTATACTGTTAAGCGATTTACAATAAATATCACAATTAACTATAAAAACTGTTAAAACAATTTAGAACATTTACAAATAATTAAAATTAACAGTAAAAGAGAGTAAAACAAATTAACATATATGTGTCCAAATAGTTTAGCCTTAAAAATGTTTTTAAACATGTGCCAAAAAGAGGAAATCAAAAGCGCCTGCCTAATGTCAACAACAACACCAACAACAACACTTTATCGGTATTAGTTCTCTTAGAGTGATTCTGGAATTAACTTTATTCATGAAGGAAATGTGAAGGCACATGGCTCACGTTCAAGCAACAGGCTATTCCTCTGACTTCTTCTGCATTGCCCAACATTGGCCCATGACTGCCCAGGACTGAACTGCACAACTTGTTGGCAGTATGATTATGTAATGAACGAAGCATTAAACATGTTTAGGTGAGCCACAGTTTTGTGAAATACACTTTTTATAATGGAATTACAATGTTAAGTAATAAAACATGCACTTGACATTTATTTTAAAGGATTCAGTTTTGCCCCCCAACCCACATACCTGCTTTTAAAAGCACAATTTGATCATTTTGACACAGTTCCATAAAGCCATCAATGCGTTTGGCAAACTCCACCACGTACTGTATTGCTTCTGTTATTTTCACGGCACACAATTGCCACATTACTTCCCTTTGCTGTTAAAGACAAAAAAGAGTGCTATTTCCAGACTTGCTAAACCTTCTTAGGGGAATAAGTTTTGTTTTTTTAAAGCAAAGCATTAATCATTAATCTGTACAACTGATTGCCTTGTGATTTGCCTTGTGATTGCCTTGTGATTTGCATGTCAGGCTATGTTCCCATTTTGTATTTCAATTTGTGATACATGTGGTATGGCAATTCAAGGGGCTTATGCCTGCCTACAGTTTTTCTAATGCTATACTAGACTATAGATATTAGAGGCGAGTGCGACAGAGAAATAATAACAATTACTAGTTTACATAAAATTTACAATTCATGTTTTAGTTTACAAATAGGCTCTAAGAATGACATTTTAATAGTAAAACATATCTTGGATGCCTGGGTAAAACTCTTGTTCATTTCAGTGAGAGTTCTGTGTAGAATTCTACAAAATGTAGAGCGTAGAAGCAAAATCCACACTCTGCTCAGCTTCTTATTTAAACATCAGAAGTTGTAAGTGGAATATGTTTCACAAGCATCCCTCCATTTATGCACAATCAACTCATGCGCAACTGAGTATTTGCTTAGCACCAGGATCTAATTAAATAATTCAATTCAAACCCGGAAATGGCAGGAGATAATTGGAGAGTCTTCATGGCTTGCGAAGAGACCCTCCCCGAAGCCTGAATACACTGGAGGCACAGCAGGGCTTTGTTATGCTGCTCAGCCTCCCCGCCTAAGAGCTGATGTGCAAGGTAGTGCAGCAGCAGCCACATTCCCACACACCCTCCTGCCTCCTGCTGGCCCCAGTGCTTCAATTCTAGTTGTGAATATTTTTGGAATCAGTATGTTTGATAGGGATTGCAGAGCGGGCATTTAGAGTGTTCAGAGGGTGCTCCCCACTTCACACAATGTGCTCTGGTGATATCTGATGCAAAATATTTTTTACTCCCCCATTTGAGGTGTAATATATCTAAGGCATGACGGATCTTGTGACATTACATTATTTATGCAAATATACAAAGCATTCAAAATTAGAAATAAACTCTATATGGGTTTGAACCTTCAACAGAACTTAAATAGCAATGCTAACCATATGACGTTTTACAAGGATGTGAAACTGATTACTGTTTTCCTCCTTCCATATTTGTCAGCGCCTTCTCTTCTTCTATCATAATCATATAACATTATTATATAGGCTTCCGAACCATTTGCCCAGTGCTCCAACGTATAGCTATAACAACACAGTAAACGAAGGCAAAGGACCAAACCACACAGGTGCATATTTGCTAAACACGCACTCACCATGTTGGCCATAAAGTAGAATGGGGGAGTTTGCTTTGATCACTAAATGGAATGTGGGGTGGTAAGAAGAAGGAAAGTCCATTTAGTGATAAACTTAAGACACCCCCCCAGCCCCACTTTACAGTCAAGCCGGCAGCGAGAGGTTGGCAAGCACGTTTACATCTGGCATGGCCCAAGAGAATGTATTCCATCCACAAGAAGAATCACATTCCCTAGAGGCGAGCATGAGGAAACATAAATATACATAGCAGACTGACAGCATTTTCTCTAGGGCAGCAAATCAATACTTCGTAAGCAAATTATTACTACAGTAAGTTTTCAACTTACTCAGGGGTTATGTTCTGGGGGTCACACCTAAAAGCCAAAACTGCATATAGTCAAAAGACATTGGGTGCAATGCAGGGTCGCATTGCCAGTCTTCTCCCCCAAATGCCTTCCACTTTCCGTACTTACTTACTTACTTCCCAAACATGTAAAGCGGAACGCACCCAAGTTAAATGCCCATAAGTTGTGGGCTTACTGCATTCATGACCGGACAAGTGATGAGGGTTTTTTTTAAGAGAAAACATCTACCTCTAGAGTGAAACCTTAGGGCTTAGTATAACAAGTATAGTGAATTAATCTTAATTTATTTAAAGATACAGAAAAGTAATAATTAATTTCCACTACAGTTTTGCATTTGGGCTCTAAATGATTAAAAACAACCTCTTTATACAACCCTTGAGTATTTTTCAGGGGAATACGTAACTAGGGGACATTTTTTTAAATACAGAAAGGTAGCCGTGTTGGTCTGCCATAGTCAAATCAAAAAAAAAATTTTTCCTTCCAGTAGCACCTTAAAGACCAACTAAGTTAGTTCTTGGTATGAGCTTTCGTGTGCATGCACACTTCTTCAGATACACTGAAACAGAAGTTGCCAGATCCTTCTATATAGTGAGAAGGTGGGGAGGGGTATTACTCAGAAGGGTGGTGGGAATGGGTGATTGGCAGATAGCTGTGATGAGCCTGTTGACGACTCTTAACGACTGCAATAGGTCTTACAGGAAAAAGCAAGGGGTGAGAAGGTGAAAAATGGCTTTGTCATGTATAATGAGATAAGAATCCAATGTCTTTGTTCAGACCAGGTCTCTCCATGGTTTTAAGTTTGGTAATGAGTTGCAATTCAGCAGCTTCTCTTTCCAGTCTACAGAGTCTTTCCAGTCTACAGAGTCGTCAACAGGCTCATCACAGCTATCTGCCAATCACCCATTCCCACCACCCTTCTGAGTAATACCCCTCCCCACCTTCTCACTATATAGAAGGATCTGGCAACTTCTGTTTCAGTGTATCTGAAGAAGTGTGCATGCACACAAAAGCTCATACCAAGAACTAACTTAGTTGGTCTTTAAGGTGCTACTGGAAGGAAATTTTTTTTTTATTTTTTTAAATGTCCTTCAGGTGAGTAGTGAAGACGATTTTATTTCATCAGGCATTTGACTTATTTTAATTATTCTCCTAATATTTTTTGTGTATTGTCTTTGAAAAATTGTTTTTAAGTCACCTTTCTGGGGGTGGGGAGGGTTAAGAATATAATAGAAACCCTGCCAGGTCAAAGCTAGCTAGTCTGTCATTCTGTGTTTGCAGGGACCAAGCAGATACCCATGGGAAGAAGACCACAAAGATGACGTGGGACCAATAGCTCTTTTCCACTGGTGCCACCCAGCATTTGGTACTCAGAGATTTACTGACTCTGATCCCAGAAGCAGCTCACAGACATAGTGATTAGTATCTGTTAATAGCCACACCCTCCATGAATTTCTTTAAACCCCTTTTGAAACTGTCCAGGCCATCATTATATCCTGTGGTAGCGAACTCCACTGTTTAACTATGCATTATGCAAATAAGTACTTCCTTCTGTCCTGAATCTCCCCATGTTGTTGCTGAAAGGAGGTGTATACACTTTGAAAATAAAACACACCTTCACTTATCCATGATTTAGCCAGAAATAGTTATAAAAATAATGCTAATTTCTGAAGTGCTTTCATATGCCTATGAAAGAGATGAAATAAACGCAGAATTGAAAAGTACCTTGAAGGTATAAAAAGTAAAGGGACCCCTGACCATTAGGTCCAGTCATGACCGACTCTGGGGTTGCAGCGCTCATCTCGCTTTACTGGCCGAGGGAGCCGGCGTCCAGCTTCCGGGTCATGTGGCCAGCAGGACTAAGCCGCTTTTGGTGAACCAGAGCAGCGCACGGAAACGGCGTTTACCTACCCGCTGGAGCGGTACCTGTTTATCTACTTGCACTTTTTGGGGTGCTTTTGAACTGCTAGGTGGGCAGGAGCAGGGACCGAGCAACGGGAGCTCACCCCGTCGCAGGGATTCGAACCACCAACCTTCTGATCGGCAAGTCCTAGGCTCTGTGGTTTAACCCACAGCGCCACCCGCGTCCCTCACCAGACCCTTTATTGAGGACAATGGTGAACATATAGCTTCAAACCAGCATAAGCATTCTGTGAGAACTTTTTGCCCACCTTCAGATGCTTTGGGAGGTGGAACAACTTCAAAATCCAGGCAGAGTTGAGGTTAAAGGACAGCAACATTGTGGAGATATTTGGGGAGTTGATGTTTGTGACTAGAAGGGTACATTTACATGTAATGCCGAATCATGTTTGGGCATTACGTAAATGAGTGTGGAGGAGGCTCATGTATAGCAGTTAGTAACTTCTGATCCTTGTCTGCCTGTTCAGATGAAATAAGGATTGGAAATTGCTAATGGCTGCATGAAAGAGGAGCTAGCTGCATGCGAGCCAGAGGCTTCTCCACACTTATTCACGTGATACCAAACTCTGGCACCTGAATAAACTCTTACAGCTTCACACCAGCTCAGGTAATACTTTTGTGGACTATAGATGCTATCTCCATCCACCCAAAATTCTTCCTGGGAAACAGTTGGGAGTAACAAATTACTTGCCTGCCCTCCCCACTGCTTCCCACCATCACAGAAGAACTGAAGTAGAGGCAGCTCCCCGTTTACACACGTTCAATATGTGTGCGATCGTATATATGTACATCGCGCCAAATCCGGAAGTGACCCAGAAATGTCATAAATGTCTGAAATGTCACTAAAAGGGCAGGGTGGGGCGGAACACGGTGTTTGCAGGCTTTTTCAATGGGGTTCAATTATAATCGATTTCACTGAGGCACGTCATAATCCCACATAAACAGGAGGCTGCCTGTACTGAATCTGGAGATACTATGGTTATTCAAACATAGGATCTCCTTAGACCCCAAGAGATTCTAATGGTTTCTCCCAGTGATGAAGAAACAAACACAACGCCTGTTATTGATCTCTTGCTGCGGTGGGTAGAGGAAGTGTAAAAACAGGCCCTTTCTTTCAAGGAAGCTGAAACAAGATGTTGGTTATCCTGAGGCTCAAACAACATGTGGTGTTGCATGAATCTTTTAAGAACCCAAAAAACTAAACAGTAACCACTAGGAGGGGTATGTCAGAAATAGGCAGTACAACTCACACACACAAACACAACAATCATTTAAAACTGATTCGCAGATTGCACAAAATGCTGTAGTCCAAGAAGTGTTTCAGAATGGGCAATTAAAAAAACGCTGTGTGCTATTTTAGCATGTTTACCAAGATAAATACCTTGCTCTGGTAGTTCTCAATTTCTTCCTGTAGAAAAGTTTGCCATGTTATTTGCTGCAACTCCTCCCTCAAGTACTGGCAAGTTTCCATGTGTGATTTGGAAATGTTCTGTGCGAGATGTTCTAAAACAGAATGAGCAAGAAGTGGCATGCATTTTAAAAAAAGGCCATCCTCAACTTTCATTGTACATGTTCTGTCTAGCCAATCATTAAATTATAGATGTTTTCAACACTAAATTTGTACAGGGTTGAAATGGGATTCTAACACCCATTTCCATTTCCTTTTATTTCCATTTTTTAAAATTATCACTGATTCTCACCCCTGTAAGTGAGGGGTTACTAGGTTTGATCTGGATTCTCAGGAGATTATATTGGCTAAGTCAGTCTCTCAGCCTCAACAAATGAACATAGAAAGCCGCCTTATTCAAGAGTCAGATGATTGCTTTATCTAACCCAGTACTGGCAGTTCTGCCTTGGGGTGGTTCCAACTAAGTGTTCAGAATGGAATTTCCATGCTTTGTTTACTCGATGTTTTAAGGGCGTACACATGGTGCTATCATTCAATCATCATCCTGTATTTTCCCTATTTTTTCCCTGTTGTTTCTCAAACTGCAGAAAGTCTGCCTTTTTAAAAAGCGAACTGGAAGAAGCAGAAGCTCCACAGGTAACTTTCTAACACCACACTCCCAACTTTTTAATATGGGCATTTATATGGACAATGACTTTATGGGGAAATGAACAAATTAATCATAACTTTTGCGGTGGATGACATTTTTTTAAACCTTTGTTTTTTTAAAAAATATTTTGGTTACCACTCAAAAGCTCCTCCATCTCTATTTTCTGAAAATGAAAGAAATGTGTAGTGCTTTAGCACCTTCTCTTTCATAAAAAAGCTGGGAAATTGTTTAGATTTTTTTTTTTAAGGCTCATAAAATGGCACCCACCACACAGGTTATAGTGAATGTATGCTGAGCTGCAGGTGACCCTTTTCACAGCCGCAATATTCTCTCCATTTGAGTGGCCAGAACATAATGTGATGCACAATATTCCCAATAGTGTGGAAAGTCCGCTGCAATTCTGCTCATAGCTTACAATGGAAGAACAATGAATGGTAGCACTTTGGGCCACTTGTCTAAAAGCAGCCTCTCCAAGGTCTCAGTATTTCCCCCCCCCCCCAAGCACCAGCTACTAGAAACTATTTTAACTTGAAATTCCAAGGCCAAACTTCCAGTATTAGAAACTACGTGTTCTACTATAAGTTTTGAGTAATGATCCCTGCTCAACTCAAAAGGTATGTGGTATTAACAGCACTTCACTCAAAGGGTTATTGTGATACTTTAAATATTTTCACACCTATCTGCTATTATCTCATTCAATTTTTCTTTGGAAGTCATTCTATGCAGCCGAAACACCAAAGAGTCTTGTGGCACCTTGAAGAGGTGTGTATATATATATATATATATATATATATATATATATATATATATATATATTTCTCCAGATGCCAATTAGCCAACCTGGTCAGGGATGATGAGAGTTGTTCATAACATGGAGCTGGGAAAGGCACTTTTATATCAACTGTTTCTGGGTAAATAAAAAAGCTTTTTGACACATTACTAAATATTTAATGAAACGAGGGCACAAACCTTTATAATTATCATTGCAACAAATCAATGTTTGTTTACTGAAGGAAGTCCTCACAATTTTCTACACATGCTAGACATGAACAAGTGAACTTTTGAGGAAAGCACTCATTAATAAAGATCTGTGAACATACAGTGATCTATCATTTCTTGAAGATAAAATCCATTTGTGTAATATGGATGGATAGGAATTCACAGTGCTTTCAGTTTTTATAGACTGGGCTTTTAGTGATTTTCAAAAGTTTTTTCCTATATTTCAAAAATGACATGGAAGTATAGGCTAACAAAGAACATGTACTATATTTCTTTGAATGTAATGCACACCTTTTTTTGGCCAAATTACATTGTGAAAATTAGGGTTGCGAAAATTAGGGTGCCCATTAGATTTGATGGCGTATTTACATTTGCCAGCAAATACTTTTTGGTTTCAAGGTTTTGAAAATTGAGGTGCATATTAGATTTGCCAGGGCATTAGATTCACGTAAATAAGGTACTTCCAAATAAGATCTCTCGTGCCCACTAACTGTTTCTTTTATTTTCATCCCAGAATATGTGAAATAAGATTTCATTTTAGTGTGGAATAGTAGAGTACTACTGCTACTTTGATAGCAAAAAAGAAAAAGAAAAGCACAAAAGAGGGATGGGTTGGTAAACTCTCCACTGCTCCTCATAAGGCTCTTTTCACACATGACAGATCCTTTTCACAACTCCCGACAAAGTTGACTTCCTTTAGTTGTTACTTTGAGAGAGAACCACATCTAACTCGTCCTCAGCACATACTAGATAACTGACACCACAAATGGAGAAAACACAGTTTTGAGTTACCCAGATTTACCCTGGTGAGTTGCCAGTTCTGGAGCTCTTAAGGGTAGCAGACAGACAGATCTAAACTTCTGGAGTGCAATTCTTTCCAAAGTTTTTATGTGCAAGCCCAAGTAAATGAATAGGAGCTGTGCAGGAGTTCAACAGTAAGTTACGTCTCATTTTAGTAGGAGAAATATTTAGATTTTTCACATCAGACACCAAATAGTCTTGGGCTGATGCTTGTTTCTGCTACCGGTGTTTTACATTTCATTGCCATTTAACTTATTTTTTTCTGCTTTACACTCTTGGCAGGTATATGCCACCTGAATATCACAGTTCATGCATCTGATAAAATGGACTTCAGTCCATGAAAGCATGTGCTGCAAAGAATTTATTATTCTTTAATGTGTCAAAACACTCTTTGTTACTTGGTAAGTTAGCCCTCTTTATAAAATTATTACTTCCCAATTAAACATGTGCTTTACATCATTGTTCAGCTATATACTGAGGCTGGCTATTTATTAAATAAATTAATGAATAAATACTGTATGCTCTGGTCACCTTTGGGGGGAAAATCATTATACTGTAATCAAATGAAAAGTTCATGTAACTTACCATTGTTTAGTACAGTCTTGCAGATAAACAATATAGCAGCCTTGCTAACTTACACAAACTTTGTAATGGGTGTCTGTGATCCAGACCCAGATCCAGCATAGTATAGAACAGTCTTTCTCAACCGTGGATCCCGAGAGGTTCCTGAATTACAACCCCTAGCATCCCTGATCACTGTCCATGCTGGTTAGGAATGATGGGAGTCGCAGTCCAACAACATCTAGGGACCCCAGGTTGAAAACTGCTAGAATAGCAGTTAGACTGCTGAACAAGGATAAGAGAGGCCAGGATTAAAATCCCCACTCCAGCCATTAGGTTCACTGGATATACTTGGGCCAGTCACTCTTTCTCAGTCTAGCCTACTTCACAGGGCTGTTGCCAAGGCTAAATGAGACAGTCCTAAAAGGAAAGGCAGAATAGGAATGGAAATAATAAATACAATAAAAAAACCTGTTAATCGTCTTAGGTGACTGACTAACAGCAAGTCTGGTTTACTGGAATTCAGACCTAGACCAAGATTATGGACTTGATGAGCCCCATCAGTGCTGCCTTAGTCAAGGGGGCAATGCACTTCCAGAAAGAGCAGCCCTCACAGTTACAGCCATACACAAAACACAAAAGGTGACATGTAGTTTCAGTGATGAAGAGCCACAAAGTCATTGTTCTTAATCCAAAGGATAGCTACTACAGCAACTACATGGAAATTTCCCCCTCTTTTGTTATTACCTAATTCTGCCATGGACACAGTAGGAGAAGTCTCTCCATTTGTAAAAGAGCAATATGGAAAGAAGCCCGATGCAGGTGTGTAGTCACATATCGGTTCTGGTTTGATTCCATTAATATCAAGCCCCGACTGATCTGGAGAAGGCTGTATGTCTAAGTAGAAGCTGCTAACGGCAGAGTCTGCTTTGCTACCTTCAGGGGTATGCCCATCAATGTAATTACTGAGGTCATCATGCAGTTCTGTGAGCCCATTGGTAGTGATATTGTATGTTGGCGTCAATGGCTCTGCTTCGCCGGGTTGCTGTTGGTGATCTCGCTGCTGTTGCTGCATCCGGTGTTTCTGCACTTCTGCATACAAGCTGTCCCTCTGCTTTTTTGACATTCGACCAAACTTTACAGCTGAAATATATCCATAAGCAATATATTTTATCACCACCAGCTGCAGCAGTAAAATGCTATGTTAGGACACATCATATGTAAGTCTAGGGTAGCTACTAAGCAGTTTACAACATCACTACAACACACTTTTGCTTGATCCTACAGGTGAAGTCATATATTAGAAGGTGAGAAGTTAGGTATTATCCTATTGGGTCAGCCTCTTGAATAGGTAAGTCATGTGTAATATACTTAGGGCATGTATGAGCAATAGAAGAATTTAAAGAGATGGCTTTTAGGCCATCATCAGAAGGGCAATTTTAATAAGAAAAATAATTAACATGATTAGATTTCAATCGTAGGGGCAAATATATTTAATTTGCATAACAGTCGGTTCCATATTTGGGCTTCCTTGGTGCAAAATGCAGAGTTTCTTTTACTTAAGAGAAGTTATAACTTTGATGTTGGCCTGTCATCCAAGAGAGGAGTAATTAACCCTTCCTATGGTGACACTGACGTCTCTTAGCAGCAGGATTTCATGGTCTCTGTACCAGTAATGGGGGAGGAAGAAGGTGGAGGGAATATAAAGATTGGTTGGAGGAAGAAAAATACAGGACACCCATAATGTTGTATGAATGGAATAAGGAATGTGAAAGAAAATTAAAGTAGAGCTGGCCTAGTGACACCAGTAAGAAAGAAAGGCAGGCATTTACTCTGTGTGTAGTGTGGCTGTGTAAGCAGCAGCAAAACAAAACCCTGGAAGCCACCAGCTGCATCAGTCCAAAGTAAATTCAGTGACTTATGAGGCACAGCATATTTCAAGACAAATATTTTAAGAATGGGATGAGCAAGCAGAAAGCTAAGGAGTGTCGCACATACAAGACAGCTGACCTGAACTAGTAAAGCTCACCATCTCGAGACATCCCCACAGCAAGGCATTTCTGTAAACGACAGTGTTGGCAACGGTTTCTACTGGTTCGATCAATTAAACAGTTCTTCTGTCGGGGACAGGAATAGGTGGCGTTACTTTGCTGACTCCTCCTGAAAAAGCCCTGTAGCACAATGACAAAAGGCAAGGGGAAGATTTATCGATGGCTGAATCCAAAGTGGTCGCACACGACAATTGCATTGAAAGGACACCTTGCTTCAGCTAAATTCTTATCGTCAGAGAGTATAATCAAGAGTATATTTTTTATTCCATTTTGTTACAAAATATAAAATACTTCACAATGTATGATTATATATTTGAATAGGTTCAGTAATAAAAATTATTTCAAATACATTTTATATATATAAATATGTAGGAATAATATTAGAAAATGTTAGGGCATTTCAGCTGTATCCAAATGAGGGCTGGAGAACCCATATATTTTCTCAACTGAATGTCTCCAAGTACTTGGTGAGAAATGACAGTTTTTAAGAGATGAAAGTGATTTAAAGAGGCATTGCTTCCCACTGTATACACACAATTGCCCCAAAATGACTCTGTAGGACTTTGAAACTATACAAACAGCAGCAACCTAAAAGAGGCAAAGCAGAGATAAGCTTACACACACCACTGCTTCGTCCTCTTCCCTGTCATGCTGCTGTTAGCAAAGTCACTTAAAATAATGCAGATGGAGTCCAGAGAGAAGTCCTTACTGAAGAAACTTAACAAAATGCTGTATAATTTGAGGAGAAACACAGAGATTTAGTCTCTCTTCCTTCAGGCCTTCTGCATAGCTTACTGTGCATACTGTGCAACTTACTGAGGATAAGCTGCCTCAGAACTACACATCTCATCAGAGCACACGTTACTGCAGTCAGGATCATGCCACTGACTGGTTGCTAATTAACACCTCTCCCTGTCCCACTCATGGCTAGTTGCCTGTAAGTAACCCTTAGGTTGCACACCGAATGATCTCTGCTGTTGCACTTCCAACAGTTGCTTTCTCCCTCCTTGCCCACAGCTACCACAAAACAGCTGGCCTCCTGGATCACTTTCCTGAGGGCCACACACCTCCTTCAGACACGGCTCGCTGAGCCCAAAGGACAGGCTCCTAAGTGTGTCCAGCCTTAGGGGTGGTGGACTGCTGAGGATCAGGGGAGAAATGAACTGACTTGTGAAAGGTCAAATCCAGTGACAGCCACAACACTGTTTTCACTACCAGAGCTGAGAGCAAAACCGGATTTGACTGGGACTGACAAATATCTGACCAATTTAAGGGTATTGTGTTTTCGTTTATGCAACTATAAATACTGAAAACATGGTATGAATGACACACAAATCAGCAGTGGTTTAGGTTGGAAAAAATTTGTTGTTGTTGTTGTTGTTTAGTCGTTTAGTCGTGTCCGACTCTTCGTGACCCCATGGACCAGAGCACGCCAGGCACCTCTGTCCTCCACTACCTCCCGCAGTTTGGTCAAACTCATGCTGGTAACCTCGAAAACACTATCCAACCATCTCATCCTCTGTCGCCCCCTTCTCCTTGTGCCCTCCATCTTTCCCAGCATCAGTGTCTTCTCCAGGGAGTCTTCTCTTCTCATGAGGTGGCCAAAGTACTGGAGCCTCAGCTTCACGATCTGTCCTTCCAGTGAGCACTCAGGGCTGATTTCATTAAGAATGGATGCATTTGATCTTCTTGCAGTCCATGGGACTCTCAAGAGTCTTCTCCAGCACCATAATTCAAAAGCATCAATTCTTCGGCGATCAGCCTTCTTTATGGTCCAGCTCTCACTTCCATACATCACTACTGGGAAAACCATGGCTTTAACTATACGGACCTTTGTTGGCAAGGTGACGTCTCTACTTCTCAAGATGCTGTCTAGGCCTGTCATTGCCCTTCTCCCAAGAAGCAGGCGTCTTTTAATTTCGTGGCTGCTGTCACCATCTGCAGTGATCATGGAGCCCAAGAAAGTAAAATCTCTCACTGCCTCCATTTCTTCCCCTTCTATTTGCCAGGAGGTGATGGGACCAGTGGCCATGATCTTCGTTTTTTTGATGTTGAGCTTCAGACCATATTTTGCACTCTCCTCTTTCACCCTCATTAAAAGGTTCTTTAATTCCTCCTCACTTTCTGCCATCAAGGTTGTGTCATCTGCATATCTGAGGTTGTTGATATTTCTTCCGGCAATCTTAATTCCAGCTTGGGATTCATCCAGCCCAGCCTTTCGCATGATGAATTCTGCATATAAGTTAAATAAGCAGGGAGACAAAATACAGCCTTGTCGTACGCCTTTCCCAATTTTGAACCAATCAGTTGTTCCATATCCAGTTCTAACTGTAGCTTCTTGTCCCACATAGAGATTTCTCAGGAGACAGATGAGGTGATCAGGCACTCCAATTTCTTTAAGAACTTGCCATAGTTTGCTGTGGTCGACACAGTCAAAGGCTTTTGCATAGTCAATGAAGCAGAAGTAGATGTCTTTCTGGAACTCTCTAGCTTTCTCCATAATCCAGCGCATGTTTGCAATTTGGTCTCTGGTTCCTCTGCCTCTTCTAAATCCAGCTTGCACTTCTGGGAGTTCTCGATCCACATACTGTTTGAGCCTTCCTTGTAGAATTTTAAGCATAACCTTGCTAGCGTGTGAAATGAGTGCAATTGTGCGGTAGTTGGAGCATTCTTTGGCACTGCCCTTCTTTGGGATTGGGATGTAGACTGATCTTCTCCAATCTTCTGGCCACTGCTGAGTTTTCCAAATTTGCTGGCATATTGAGTGTAGCACCTTAACAGCATCATCTTTTAAAATTTTAAATAGTTCAGCTGGAATACCATCACTTCCACTGGCCTTGTTATTTGCAGTGCTTTCTAAGGCCCATTTGACTTCACTTTCCAGGATGCCTGGCTCAAGGTCAGCAACCACACTCACACTGATAATGCCCCCAACAGATTAAATCTTACAAAGTGTGCCTTTCATTTTCTAGTCGGTCTAAATGAACAATTTCTACAAAAAGCTAAATTTAATGGCATTAATGGGAGTTTTCATAAAACCTATTAATAGCACCAGTGAAGTGTTCTGTTTAGTTTCCTTCCTCAAAGAAGAAATAAATAAATGTTCATCCATGTCTTGTGAGTGGCAGTTAATGCTCCTCTCACCACTGGTTTCTGAGCCTGCCAGAAACTTGAACTACTAAGCTCATATTTTGTCTTTTGACAATTTTCATTTAATGAATTGATTCCTACAGTTCATTAACATGCCCACTTCTGTATACACATATGTCTTAATTAGCTGCTCATTGGCTGTTTAATTACAAGAAAACAGCTGACAGCTGCCTTGTTGCATCCTAATGACAGACACTCTGGAAGGGATACACACCAGTCTGTGACAGCAAAGATTTATTCATAATACCATGATTTATTGCTAACACTTACACATTTCCACGTATCATTACACTTTGCAATATTCTAGTAATTGCCAATTAGGAATCAGAGAATTGGTCTCCCCTGGCCACCCCCCACCCCCCATACCCTCTCATTCTTTTGCACTGAATTTATTTTTAAAACAAACAAAAATAAAAAACACACACATTCTAACTGTAGAAATCTGGGTTCTTGCTCTCATAAATTTGGGATTATATAGCAAATAGTTTTAAGTCTTTTACTCAGAATCCTTGATTCCAGGTGGGTGGAACATCAGTGACTGTTTATTGCTGTGATTCTGGAGCAGTTTGCTTCAGTTTTGAATGGTCTTACTATTTTTACGAGTATCCTAGCTTTTGTCTGGCATTCAATATGTATATGTGAAAGGGCTGTCAAGGGTTGTATGCATACAGAGATCTAGGGGTTAGGACTAGGCTGTCTGTCAGAGCCCCTTCACACATGCAAGAACGCCTGAAGAGGACTCCTGTGGTTCACTATTGTGAGTTTAACCTTTACAAAACAAGACTGCATATTTAAGTAATATCTTAATGTTTTGATAGTTAAGATAGCCAAACAAACAAACAAAGTATGCGCTCTTACTTAAGAGTATAAGAAGTGCCTTCCTGGATCAGACCAGAGGCAGTAACTGCTCCATCTTCTTCTCACCTTCTCACCCAGCTGAGAGGCTGGTTTATTGTGACACGAATCTCTGTAGGCAATAGCCCGGCTGAAAGTTTCATGCAGCAGATGGGCCAGGTAGGTTGCCTATGCATCTCTTATTCTTAATCCCCTTTATCCCGTGGAGCACTATCCATCAAATCAATATCCGTGGGATTGAAATCCCCAACTGGCATGATTGTTGCCATAGACCAAATTCCAGGCATGTTTGCAAACCATGCAAACAACAGACCTCCCAAGTGAAATGCATAAAAAAAAAAATTTACTGCCACAGAAGTCTAGCAAGGGCAGTCCTCCTTGCCAGAAGAAATGGAGCATGTTTTCAAATACCAAATAAAAAAACCAGTATGAACAGTGAATGCGTAATGCACCAAACGTCTAGAAACTAATTCAGTGGTTCCCAATTAGGGGCGCAGCCCCATCCCTTGCCTCCCCCCAACTATTTTTTGTCATTTTTGCATCGTAATATCACAGATTTTATGGTCTGTTTTACCACTGTGCAATTTTTTCAATATTGGCAAAAATCAGTTTTGAAATCACACCTCAGTAACAATTTTGACCCAGCAATACACAGGAATATATCGCTTCTCATGCGAGGGGGTACAGGGCAGCCAATTTCAAGGCACTGCCAATGTCACACAATGATCTCAGCCAGATCTGAGCGGCCTTCCCTCACTGACGTCACTTCAAGGCACTGTTGCACTACCTTCTCCTGGAAAGCAGCAGCAACAGCCACAATGGATGTGTATCTTCACTGGCTGCCACCACTGGCTGCCCAGCTGCCTATCCCCCCCCAAAAAACCATGTTGTGGAGGTGACTCTGCTCCCGCCCCACCCAAAAAAAATCTCTGTGGCTGCTCCTTCCCTCTTCCCCACACCTGATCTCCAATTTCAGACACTGTGATATAACAGAATATTGTGATGTTTAGCTGCTGTTATATCACAATGTTGAAAATGAGGTACTGCTCAGCCCTAGTCTGTTTTTAGTATACCTAAAATCCTTTGCTTATTAGGGGCTACCCCACATTTTCTTCAAAAAATTGCTTTGGAGAGGTAACTATCATAGAGTCAGCAGCGTAGGAAGCTGCTGGGGCGCCTGGGGCAGGGCGTGCCAGCCATGGGGACGGGGCGAGCTGGGGCAGGGCTGCTGAGCGGCAATGTGCATGTAGCCTGCAGGGTGTCTGCCCACCGCCTCCCCCTCAGCCTCCCTCCAGCAGGAAGGTGCCTGCAGCGGGTGACACGGTGTGGCAGCTCTGGCCCCTGCAATCACTCGGCTGAGAGGGAGGTGACGGGTGAATGCAAGCCCCAGACTGCTTTTTTGGGCAGCACAGTGCCTGCAGACGCCGCAGCCACCGTATCACCCCCAGGAGAGATGCCGTGGCTCAGGTGTGCTGCAGGGCCAGCATGTAACAGTTGCATCTTTTGCGGCCACCCTCTAGAAGCTGGTGGGGGGACGTAGGAGCTCAGCGCACTAAGAGCCTAGCCCTGGGCTGCGCTGCTTTTGGGAGCGGTGTGCTGGGCTCTGGGGTGCTTGGACTTGTGCTTCACTTTGGGCTCCAGTGTGCTGCCCCCAGGATAAGTGCCGCCCAGGGTGCCCAACCCCCTAGCTATGCTAGTGCATAGAGTTATCAAAATTTTCAAAAGTAGGGGGTCCATGGCTTGGCTTTTGAAAAATAGGGGGTCCTCAGTAATTCGCTAATTGGGAAACACTGATCTAACCTACGTAGCCAGGACCTGATAGACTTGCTGTGATTGACATGGTGAATAACAAGCGCACCCCCCCACGCCCCACATACAATCCTGCACATCTATAATGCACTAGATCACGGGAAGCATTAAAGTCTGGGGAAGTCTTGCCAGGGGAAGGCTGGAGCAGGGAAGCAACACCACTGTGATAACAGGGCACACCTGTTCAGAAAGAAGTTTCAGGAGAGCAGTGAGGAAACAGACTAGCCCAGGTGGTGAGGCTCCTGGGAAAACAGGAATCAAGGAAGAGGCAGAGGCGTAACTCCACAGCACATTAATGATGGGATTAGTCAGTTTTTTATTATTTGACACTATTGGCCATCACAATATAAATCACAAACAGAAAGACAGTCCAAGAGTATTTTAAACATAAATTTTTAGAGCTGCAAATTGCATTTAAAATGGCAAAGCTCCCAAAATCATTTGGACCTTTAAATAAACCCTTGGCAGTGAACATTTTTAGTCTTATGAGGTCAAAATAAGTAGCACATAGTCTTCTTGCTGCTCATGCACATAAAGCTGCCCTTTAGGTAGCCAGATCTACATCAGTCCCAAATCATCTCATTTTGAAATCATCTGACTTAGAAAACTTTGTAACTTTGAAATGAATAGTGAAATCTGTCCCTAGGTGAACTGTATAAAAGGCAGTACAGGACATGCAATTTATTTGGCATGGCTTGATCAGCATACGTATCTTCTGGTCATCTTCTGGTCTGTTAAAGAATTTACTAGTCTGATATTTAAATTCTAAGCTGAGTAAAACACATGTCTAACAGGAAGAAAAGTTCTTTCCAGCAGATAAGCAGCCCTTTTATAGCTGGATTTAATTTTAATATGCCAGTTTAATTTTAATTGACTTCAAATATATGCAGACTTTTAAAGTCCATTTCGGCATCTTCAGCAAAAATTGCATTACTGATCTTCAAGTCATCAATGTCCTAAGATGACCTTACAGGGGGAACTGCATAGCTCAATATCAAACTGCTACAACATGTGCAGTCTTCTCAATGCTACAGTTCTAAATGTGATTAGCAACCATGTTGTGGTTTAAAACAATTAAATACCAGGTGTGGATGTGGGAGAGCAATCGCAGCACAAGAGGGAGTTTGAAGCCTTCCCTCTCAGTGAAAATCCCCCTATCCAGCAGCAATTAGCATTAAAGCAAGCCTTCCATGATCAGATAAAGGCAGCGGCAGTCTGGAAGTGGCAGAAACCGTGAAGCTTAGCATCCTTTGGCAGATGAACCTTTCCCTGCTATAATGCCTAAAAACTTGCACAGGAACACACCAAAAGCAGCAGAACAGAATCAGACAGGAGGATGTACAGCATTTTAAACAAACAAAATCTGGGTTCTCATTGTGTAAGCTGCAGTTAATTTTGTAAATTGAGCTGCAAATTTATTTTATTCACCTCTGCTGGAAAATATATATTTAATGTGCATTTTTGGTGTTTTTAATTGTAATCATGCATTTTAATATTGTATTTCATCTCATTTTGTAAGCTGTCCAAGGAATGTGTGTTGAAGGATGGCCATGCAAGTAGTAATAAAGTATTTTATTTTATTTTTTGAAGTCAAAGATATGACTGGGACAAACCTTGTTATGTTGAGTTCGTATTATGCACAATTTGTATATGGTGTCTGTTTGATAATGTGTGGTTTGCTATGCCTAATAAAGGATCTTGATTGATTTAGTGGTTTTTTTTAAAGGTACTACAAGGAGCAACAAAAGTACTGAAGGTCTTTACACATTTTGAGCAAATTTGTCAATGAAGAAATCTGCCAATTCAAAAATTATTTTCCCATGGTTATTTCTGTTAGAAGAGCAATTAACTCGTATCACTTTGGGAAGCAGAATGGCTTCAATAAATCTTTATTTATTGCAGGAATATGAGATGGATTGTGGAAAGTGAAGGCTATGTGGACTTAGGAATATGATTGAACTGCTCTCCACTGGTCATGAAAGTGTCAGCCAAACAAGCCTGAAGAAGATATTCCATAACCAAGACCACCACTGAGGGTCCCTGTGAATGTGGAGGTGCCCAGAGAAGGATCTCCACCCTAGATCTTGCTTTGGGGCATATTCATAGAATATAATCATAGAATTGTAGAGTTGGAAGGGACCCCAAGGGTCATCTAGTCAAACTCCCTGCAATGCCTCTGCTTAAAAACCTCCAATGAAGGAGAGCTCACAGCCTTCCGAAGGAGTCCGTTTCACTGCCAAACAGCTCTTACTCTCAGAAAGTTCTTCTTTCCTGTAACTTGAATCCATTGGTTCAAGTCCTGCCTTCCACAGTGGGAGAAAACAAGCTTCATAGACTTTCAAGTACCCAGGGCTCAAACACATGTAGGGTAGTAAATATTGTACCCATGTTTTTTACCAACAACTGCAGGGTTGCATGCCTTCTTGAAAGCGGTTCCAGACCTAGATTACCAGAAACCTGTCTGGAGCAAAGGGGAGGTGGGTGCCCCGTATTCTTAAAGCTCCCTTCTGTGTGTGCATTTTTTCTCCCTAAGATATAAATTGTAGATATGTACAATAGTACTTAAAGCGGGTCCTGCATAGGCTTCAACTGAGAGTTTTGCTTCTGTGCAAAGGCTTAATAGTAGTAAAAGCAGGAGAGGGGGGTGAGGAATCTTCACAGGAAAGCTCCTGGATTTGTCTTTGGCTCTGTGCTCTCCATATCCTTTTTATAAAGGAAGAAATACAGTAATGGTCAGTACTGTTTGCATAGTTTTTAGGAAGCGAAACTCACAGGACCAAATTTTACTGAAATCTCTCCCTGGAGAGAGCACAAGATGGAAAAATCACAACACTGCAGGAGAACATGAGCCAGTGAAGCCCCCAAAAGAAGTTAGAATTTTGAGACCCAGTTTAGGTTAAAAGAGGCTATATAAGGGCCTCTCCATACATCCTATTCATAATCGTCTGTGCTCATTGTGATGCTATTGAGGCGGCCATATACAATTCTGATTTCATAGAATGATAGAATCATAGAACGGGAAGGGACGCCCAGGGTCATTAGTCCAACCCCTGCAAGGCAGGAGATGGCTATTCAACCTCTGCTTAAAAACCTCCAAGGAAGGAGAATCCACCACCTCGCAAGGGAGAGCGCTCCACTGCCTAACAGCTCCTACTGTCAGAAAGTTTTTTCTGATGTTCAGTCAGAATCTCCTTTCTTGTAACTTGAAGCAATGGGTTCAAGTCCTTTCCTCCAGAGTAGGAGAAAACAAGCCTGCTCCATCTTCCACGTGGCAGCCCTTGAGAAATTTGAAGATGGCTATCATATCTCCTCTTTTCCAGGCTAAACATACCCACCCCCTTCAAGCACTCCTCATAAGGTTTAATTTCCAGACCCTTGATCATCTTGGTTGCCTTCTTCTGCAGACGTTCCAGCTTGTCAACATGGTTGCTATATTGTGGGGCCTAGAATTGGACATGGTATGCCAGGAGTGGTCTCACCAGGGCAGAAGACAGTGGTACTATTACTTCCCTTGATCTGGGCACTATACTTCTGTTGATGCAGCCTTGAATAGTGTTAGCTTTTTTGCTGCTGCATCACACTGTGGACATGTTCAGTTTGTGGGCCACCAAGACCCCTAGATCCTTTTCACATATACAGCTAGTAAGCCAAGTATCCCCCATCCTATATGTGTGCATCTGGTTCTTCCTGCCTAAATGCAGAACCTTACCTTTGTCCTTATGGAACTGCGAGGGGAGAAGCCATCAGGCAATGGCTTTTCCCATCTGCCTTGGCCCACCCTCCAGCCCTGGAAGCCTTCATAAGAGAGTTGTTCCAGAGGAAGAACTGGGAGGGGAGAGAGATCTGTAAGCTCCTTATGCACCCACACCAGTTTCCTTAGATGCCTCCCACTTTTCTTTCCTGTTGGAATTGTCTGCATTTGGGCCTTCAATATTTCTCCTTTTAGAAATGCCCATCCATTCTGGTCTCCTTTACCCTTGAGTATTTCTGACCACAGGATCACACCCAGTAGCTCCTTCAGCTTTTTAAAAATTGGCCTTCTTAAAGTCCAGAGTGCGCGTCCGACTACACTCAGCTTTCCCTTGCCTTTGTATTATGAAACCCAGGAGGACATGATTACTTCCTCCCAAGTTTCCGAGTTTCCACTTCATCAGTCAGTTGTTCCCTGTTTGTGAGGATCAGGTCCAGGATAGATGACCCCCTTGTCTTCCACCATCTGGGAAATGAAATTGTCAATGAAGGAATGGAGGACTTTGTCAGAACCTACATTCTAGGCAGAGTTTGTATTCCAGCAGATTTTGGGGAAATTGAAGACTCCCTCTCTCATTTTTGAATATTTGGTAATCTGCTCTAAGAAGGTATCATCCAAGACCTCAGTCTGGCTTGACGGTCAATCTGCTTTCTATGCTCCAGATCACTGATTTCTTCACAAGTGTATACACATCTTTTACATATAATGCTACTTCTCCCTTTCTATTTGGTCTATTCCTTTTGAAACAGTTATACCCGCCAATTTCTACATTTCATTTTTTTTTAAAGAATATTTATTAGATTTTCCAATTTTTTAAACAAACAAACAAAAACAGAACAAACAAAAACATTAAAAAAAATAAAGTTCATAAGTCATACTTTTAAATAACAAATTTCTCAGACCTCCTCATACTTCTCCTCCTTATATCCCAATTAAGGTTATTTGTTCAGCAAATCCATCATTTAAAGCATTACAGCTTATAACATTACCTTATTTTTCAAACCCTTTCCCCCCCCCCCATCTATGTTCCTTTATATCATTACAGCTAGAAACCCCTCAATTTCAATCCAACACCATTTAACTTTCCTTAGTTTTACAGTATTTCTGTAAATAGTCCTTAAATTTTTTCCAGTCTTCTTCAGCCGACTCTTCTCCCTGGTCACGGATTCTGCTCGTCAATTCTGCCAGTCCCATACAGTCAATCAGTTTCATCTGCTCTACATTTCAGTCATGAGTCTCTTCCCACCAGGTTTCAGTAATGCCTACCAGGTCATATTTGCCATCCTGTATTAAAAGCTCCAACTCATCTTCTTTGTTTCCCATATCCTGTGCATTTGTGCAGAGACAATTGAAACCATGAGTTGTTCCCTCCAGTTGCTTCCCTGTTGTAGTTTCCTGCCCTTTAGTCGGTTTCTGGAGCACCACCTCAGTTTCCCGTGTATCAATGAAGTTATCCTCCATACCAGGTGTTCTTTTGTCATCTGTAATGTTGTCTCCCTCCCCCTCAAGATCTAGTTTAAAGCTCTCCTGATCAGATTCTCAAGACTCTTGGCAAACACATTCTTGCCAACTGCTGTGAGGTGCAGCCCATCTTTTGCCAGAAGTCCTTCCTCAAGGAAACAAGAGGCCATGATCTAAGACACCAAAACTTTCCTTTTCAATACTGTTTGTGCCTGCATAAGTTTTGGGGCAGTCACAACGCCTAATTTCCAATCAGTGACTATCCGATAACTTCCTGCTAAAATCCAATTTATTTATTTTTCCTGGTTTTGTTGTAATTTAGGCCCTCCAGACAGCAATGCTGTGGTAGCAGTGGGGAAGCCTCACAGAACAAAGAGAACAAATCCACCACTAATGGACTATTATTGTGACAAGAATATGCTACAGAATATACCCACAAGAAAGCGACCCTAAGTTCCTAAACAGGTACCTATTTGGGTCTTTAAAGCTATAAGAGCAGTGTGAATTTAGACAAGTGTCCTTTAATGGAGAAAAACACAGCAATGCTTAAAAATTTGTCTATGGTGGTTTATTGATAATTAGTGTCAACTAGCAAACATGTAATCTTGCAAAAAGACATGTTTCCAAGTCAAAGATTGAACACACTTTTTGACTCTCATATATAACTTTTTAAATATATATAAAGCTTACCTTACAGCCCTCACAGGTAATGACACCATAATGGATTCCTGATGATTTGTCTCCACAGATCTTGCATGGAATAATTTCAATTTGAGCTGCAACAAAAGCACACAACCAGTTAATTATATTTTCTTTTAAACACCTTAGAAAAGCATTCCCTGATCAGCATTTGTACAATGAAAACTAATAACCTGCTCAACATTCTACCACATTAACTATTCATTGCTGAACTGTGAGGGTCCCCCTAGGGCCTTGTACTAATTTATGGTTACTTGTTATATAATAGCTTTCAGGTTATTAAAATGGGTCATTTGAGAAAATACTTAAAAACTCACAACGTCAGATTTAGCGTTTCAAAACCAAGAGGCATTGGACCCAAGAGTTTCTGCTTTGGCCAAATTAAAAAAATGCATTTCATCACATGGCAAGATTATGCATACAGCATAAACCAGTTGTCAGCTGGCACCCGCCTGTCTTGGGAGATAGTGGAGGAGGTGCGTCTTCAAAGGTGAAGTCAAGCTGTTGGTAGGTTGCAGCGTCTGCTGTGGCTGTAGAGGCTGACATGAGAGAGACATGCTATGCTGCAGCGGAAGCAGATTAAGGCATCCAGTTTTGCTGCTGCAGATGCACCATGCCTTTCTCTCTGTGTGTGTTCCTCCCAGCGGTCATTTCTTCTCTATTCATTGCCATGGACTTGGCTACCTGTCTCCAGGCACTGCGATCATCTGCAAGGGATTCCCACATGGCAGGATTGACGTTGCCAGCCTTCATGTCACATTTGCAGACATCTTTGTAACACAGAGTTGGCCTGCTGCCAGTAGCCAGCTCCCCGTACAGCACATCCTTGGGGAGCCTGTCATCTTCCATTCTGTGGACATGACCAAGCCAGCGTAGACGTCACTGAGACAGGAGTGCAAACCTGCTAGGGATGTGGGCTTGGGAGAGCACATCTTTGCCTAGAATTCTGTCCTGCCATGTGATACCCCAAATCCTCCTGGTGCAGTGAATGTGGAAGGTGTTGGTTGTAAGTTGCCCACAACTCATTTCCATAAAGCAGCGTGCTTAACACGCAAGTCTGGTAGACCTTCATCTCGGTATTGGACATTAGCATCACATTCTCCCATACCCTTTTGGTGAGGCAAGCCATTGCCATAGCTGCCTTGCCAACACACTTGTCAAACTCAGTGTTGATGACGAGATTGCTGGTTATGGTGGAACCCAGACAGTCAAAATTGTCTACCACTTCAAGTGTGTGCTCATCAAAGCTGATGTGTGGGGTGCTGGTGACATCCTGGTCTTCATCAGACTGCAGGTAAGTCCGAACTCCCTGCAGGCTTGGGCAAAACAGTTGATGGGTCTCTGTAGAGCTTCTTCAGAGTATGCTGTCAAGGCAGCGTCATCTGCAAACAACATCTCTCGGATAAAGATCCACCACACTTTTGCCTTGGCATGGAGACGTGCAGGTTGAACAGAACACCATCTCTCCTTGTATGGATGTATAAAGTAATCTATTGCAAGGCAATTCCTGACACATTTAAAACATGCATGTTCATTCTTTGGCGAAAAATTAAAATGCAAAAGTAATTGCCTAGTTATGGTCACCACAACAATATGTCTAGGCATGTTTTCCCCCTACAAGATTATGAATCAAATGATGACAAGATGAGGGAGCTAGCTGAAGATAGAATAAATGCTGTGCACAAAAGACAAATTCTTTAAAACAGAGAAGCGATCAAATGGGAAAGCAGTCTAGAAGAGATGTGACTGCAGTTTCATTCCAGCAAACGTGAAAACCAACCCTCTTTTACAAAATTACAGGGGGTAATTTGCCAAAACCTGTATCTTTATAAATTTCTGAACAACTTTGTGTAGATAATTTATTTGGTTCTTTTTGCAATTTGTGGTATTTGAAGGGTTGAAACCAGCCATACCAAAACAGGTCATACAGAGGGCTCAGTGGGACTTAAATTTAGGCATGTATAGGACAGTAATATCCAGTGAACTTCATGGCTGAGTAAGGCTTTGAACCCGGGTCTCCCACGTTTTAGTCCTACAGGCACTCTAACCACTGTACCACACTGGCTCTCACTAGGGTGAACCTTTTCCTTTCAGTTTGCAAAATCACAGCTGCTGTAAGAGGTGGAGCTGCCAGTGAAGGACATTGTCTCATTCTGTCCATCATGCCCACATAACTTGATTATTTTTTAAGTTCTAATGTTTTTATTTCTGCAAAGGAAAGCACATCCCTGTAAATGGTGCAGGAGCACACACAAATGTTTTAAAAAACTAGGGTGATGCTCTACCATTCCTTTAAAAAAATCCAGCATTATAATATCCTTTAGGACAGGCAGGTCCAACTTGAAGTCAGCTGTGATCTACGATCCAATATAAAAACTGGCAGTGATCTACCACCCAGGGATGGGTGCAGAGTGGGTGGGTGATGGCTGCTTCTCCTGAGGGGGCAGGGATGGGGGCAGGGTCGGCAGGCAGGCATTGGCTGCTTCTCCCAAGGGAGCAGGGATGGGTGCACCGTGGGCAGACGCGCACTGACAGGGCAGGGGTGGGTGCATGCACAGTGTCAAAACAGCTCCTCCCAACGTCTCCAGTGGAGGGTGGGTGGTGATCGACTAGAATTCTTTGCAGGATCTACTCGTCGATGTGGTGACAAGAATTGGACACAGTATTCCAAGTGCAGCTGCACCATAGACTTGTATAAGGTCTTTATGATATTTCCAGTTCTATTTTCAATCATTTTCCACAACCTGGGTCAACTGCTTAATTGAGCTATCCACTGGGACCCTCAGCTGGGTCAGCCACCACCAGCTCAGACCTCATTAGCATATATGTAATGTCAGGATACTTTGCCCCAGCATGCATCACTTTACACTTGTTAACACCAAATCAGATTTATCTTTTTAATACTCATTCACCCAGTTTGGAGAGATCCTTTTGGAGCACCTCACAGCCTCTTTTAGTTAAAAACTACTACAGACAACTTGGTGTCATCAGCAGACTTTGCTAACTCATCTCCCGGAAAGGCTTAAAAGATGCTCTGTCTCATGCTGCAGACTTGGGTTCACAGACAACACACTGGGGCTGGGCGATGTCAGGTTTTCAACATCGCAATGTATCGCCAGGCTCTCCTGCCCAGCCAGTTGCAAAGCATGCAGCTGCAAATCTTGACTTGGGCACTAGGTGGCAGCCCTGAGCTGCAAAAAGTGACTGGCGAGGGGTTAATTTCGAACACTGCTTGCACCGCTTGGAGATTTGGGTGATGTGGAACAATAAGTAAATAATCCTTTCCTGTATGCCCTGCTATGCTACTGCTAAAGTTGTATTGTGGTCTGCTTTTCTTCCAAAGGCAGCTCCACAACAGCCTGGGGTCACAAGTCATCTAATTAACCCCATGCCAGATGTTCCTGCCCCTACTATTTGCCTTGTGAATGCAAATACATGTTTCTGGTCTGATGAATGTAAAAGTGCTTGCTACTTTTCCTTTTTTAAAAAATCAGGAAGGGGTAATTAGGGTGTTTTTCCCCACTTATCAGTTTCATCTTTTGCATGCAAATAAGTGCTTGCTCAAATCTTTTTCTCATGCAAACAAGACACAGTAAGAAATGCAGTGTCTGTTCAAAACAGGACATGGCATAGATAATGACAGAAATTTCCAGCTTTGTTTCGCTATTACTGAGTTAGAGCTAATGGGCCCAAGTCCACCCCCCCCAGACTCCTCCAGAAATGAGCATAGATTGCAACGCAGCACTGCTCCGTCAACCACACCTCAATCAAACTGGATTGCTATTATTGAAAGAGTAACATTTTCCAAGCTACACTGAGGATACATGAATTGATAAGGCATAAATAAACATATTGCTTGTGTACCGTGTACTGCATATGAAACTTAATGTACCGGTGGACAAGTTACTGTAGTTCTATGTTGTTCTCGTACTTACATGAAAACCAATAAAAGTTATTTGGAAAGAAATATAACTTCATTCTAGGTAAAATAATAATGATAATATAATGTTAGATGAAAATTAGCCTGAATCATAGTTCCAATATGCCTAGTTGGAGTATAGGCTTATTTCAATTCACAGATTATTATCTTTTCTAAATACATATTTACAGAGGCACTCTCACACTAGAATTCTTACAGTCTTTATGCAATGGGGGCGAGGGAAATCATCAGTTTCTAAAGGACCCACTTGGAGTATACTGCTTACTCCCGACAAGGAGAGAGATGCCACCAGCCACTCACCCTCCAAGCAAACCCTCACTTTTTCTTCAAGAGAGAAAGAAGACACTAGACAACAGAGCTGCTCTCTTAAATACAGGGGGAAAGTGGCCAGATATAAAAGACAGAAGAAAGCAAAACCAGTTCCCATGTGCCTGACTTCATTCTGCCTCTCTGCTGGACAAAAAAAGCAAGGCACCAGGGGACTGAAGGAGCAACAGTCTTCAAAAGAACTACCCACCAACAGAAACATTTAAGTTAGTGGTTAAACTGTGGTAGGGTTGGGGGAATCCACGCAAGTGCAGAAAAAGCACAGGATGTGGTATTGGGCTCCAAATCTTAGCTTATGAAGCTTATGAAGGTGAAGATAGCATGAAAGTGCATGGGAAGCATTCTGCATTGCCCAAATAGCAGTTGAAGGGAATTTCCTGGTGTGGTACACTGATGACCACCCCTAGTCCTTTGCCTCTCTCCCCCCATGACTACTTTACAGAGAAGAAAGGAGAGATAAATTCACTCATGCCTGTTGTGGGATTCAGCTCTTTTCAGTGAAGAATTTGGGTTATCTTTCCACGGCATTATAATTTTTATTTTCCCTTTAGCTCTGTGTACAAGCTAAGTGAGCTTAGCTATCCCAGAGCAGGTGCTCCAGAAGTTTGCTCAGTCAGTCAGTCTAGAAGAGGAGAGAGTCTCATAAAGTGCTGCAAGACTTGGCTCCTGTCCTGGAAAGCACTTAATCGTACACTCCAGGCATGCACCGAATTTTATTTACGGTTTGAGCTAATCATATGGTTATGTTGAAGCATTAAGCAGATTGTTATGTAACATCCACTGGCCACACAAGATCGCTATGCTGGAATGAGGAATCAAATATCCAGGGCCAGACCAAGATATTTTGACACCTGAGGAGAACCACAAAATGGTGTGGTCCCCCCCCCCCAGCCAGGGAAGACGAGACAGGAACATGGTGGAGGAAATCAAATGAACATTGCCTGATGGCTGAAGTGGAAACCAAAGGCTGTCAAGGGAGCAATAGGGAAGGGGTCCACTCTGAATCATGCTGAGCGGGTGCAGACTTCAAAGGGCAGCCCCCGCCATTTCCTCCCTAGGTGTAAGAGGAGACCAACCACCAAGAGGCTGCAGTAGAGGCAGCACTGGAGGTGGAGGGGTACTGCTGCCAAGGAGGGGGCAGTTCTGGCCTCCAAGGAGTGTGTTGCAGCCATCGCTGTGGCAGTGGTGGCAGGAGCAGCAGGCGATGCTTGAAGGACAGACCTGCTGTTCCTGTGGATCCTGCCACCTAGGGCAGTCACGTCACCTTGCTTGATGGGTGGACTGGCCTTGCAAATATCAGACCACAACTCGATCGACATACAAAGCCATCATGCTATTCTCTGTACAAATTCAGTCTCGGGACTGGGTCAGGACCCACCCACCCTCAAAAATGTACAAATGGATAGCTACAGCTACAATAGCAGGCAGCGAAGACTATGTAGCTCAGGTGACACAAATTTTGTCTTGAAGACAACCTGAACAGGACTGTTAAGAATACTTTAAACTTTCTCTTCATTACTCACGTTGCCCTAGAACAGCGGTCGGCAACCTAAGGCCGATGGGCCATAAGCAGCCCACGGGGTCGTTTAACCAGCCCCCGAGCCGCCCCCGAACCGAACCGCCTGCTCAGCATGTCCCCACGCACTGCACTAAACCGGTGCAGTGTGGCGTGGGGACTGCTTTTGTGGCGCTGGAAATCACGTCTGCACAGACGCAGAAACCAAAAATTGCGTCTGTGCAGACACAGATGCCAGAAATTGCAATCTGGCCCACAGAGGGATCTCCGCTAGAACCGGCCCAGACAAGGTAAACCTTGCTGTCCTAGAACCAGCCACATCACCCTAATCTTCCTCCATCTCTTCCTTCTCTATTTCCCTGTTACCTTCACTGAAGGCAGGAGCAGAACAGATAAGCCAACAGAAGCTGTTGTCCTAACAGCTGATACAAAATATCTCATGCATATGGTAGATGGGACAGCCTTCAATACAGATGCACCACCAACTTCAGAATCTGTCGTATTTTAACAGCTCTCGTTTGAAGATTTGCCTCCAAAAGAAAAGCAGTTGTTACACAAGGAAGCGATACTGATGGTGACACAAATAAAGAAGACGGGAGAAAAATCTGACAGTCATTAGGAAAGCAGTTTGTCTGGTAGCACAAGAAACTTCCAAAATAAGAAGGGATATATTCATAAGGAATGTTTGTTCTAATCTGGGATGGTTGCTAACATAAACACATTCTGTATATAAACTGGTAAATGCTACAGTTCCAGCACCTCTCAGGTGAGCGCCATTGCTAATATAAGGGGGGCATTTATGGTGAGTTCCGGCACCTCTTTTTCTAGGAAAATAGCCGTCATCAAAGACTACCATTTGTGACATTGCTGTTGCTCCTTCTAATTCTATTGATTAAACATGAAGCTATACATAGTCAATGACACTCATACATATTTAGTAGCACAAACAAGAATTTGCATTGAAGCAGAATTAACCAAGGAATTATTTGACTGCATAACATTCTAATCCCAGTGCATTTTCAGCTCCATTACCTAAATAATTTGCTCTCCTGTGCACCCTAAAGTAATTCATGATGATTAAGTATTATTCACCTAAATCATTTGAAGCTTACAACAATATTATCATTTTGACAAGTTCCTAGATGCCAGGTTCACAAAGTGTTGGGGTGTTAGGGGTGGTGGTGTCTAGCTACAAATGCACAAGCAGTTCATAACACAAACAGCCTCCCAGTCAAACACAGATTTATGGATATCTAGGAGGGCTGCAATGTTTAGTCAATTAATTGTTTGGGATAACCAATGTTTTCAAAAATCAAACGACTTGAAAATGCCCCGATTGATAAAGCAGCAAAAAATGTAAATTAATTTTCAGGCAAGTAGTTATGATTTATTTATTATTTCAACTGATGCCCCACCTCTCTGCCTCTAACACCCAAGGTGCCAAAAAGCCACAATAATAAGTACTTTTTAAAAATTGCAGATGGCAAGCAGTATCGAAAGAAGAATTCTCTACTGCAAGAGAAAAAAGGAAGCACCTCTTCTATGTATAATTACACTTGTGCTTTTTTTCATTAGAAATATTTTGTCACCCCTCCCCCTTGCTACCCATACACACATTGGTGCAGATTTAGTGCATCAATTACTAAATTAGAATCCAATGTTTAATCAGCTAACAGCACACTCCTATGCATGTCTAACTCAGAAGGAAGCTCCATCAGGTTCAGTAAGATTTACTTTTGAGGAAACACCTATAGGATTGCACTGTCAGATGTCCCTCACTGGGTGACAGATCTAATTTAAACTCCAGCACTGTACACACACATCATACAGGGGGGAGCAGCCCTTATCTGCCAGCCTTCGTTGCTATGTGAAGCAAAGAATAAGCACTGTTAGGTACATCCTAGACGCGCACAATCAGGGCTACTCCAAGACATTTTGGTACCCAGGGCAAAATGTTCACATACATCCCTTCTTCCTTTAGTTAGAAAGTTATTATTCATGTGCCACAGCTTCAATCTACTATTACTATAATTTCTTTTAATATATATACATCCTGCCTTTATTTCCAGATTTCCAGGACAGGTTACAAAAAATATTAAAAACAATAATAAAAACAACACTAGAACAGATTTTATAAACATATACAGCAACATACAATCAAATAAATAACCAAACTAAACGGTAGAAGCTTTAGCAGAGTAGAAGATAAGTGGAGTAAACAAAAACCATTGCTTTGGGGAGAGTTTTCCAGAACTGAGGTGCCACTACAGAAAAGGCACTGTTTTCACCTGCTATATGTGGGGGATGAACAGACCCAGAGAACAGCCTTTGCAAAGCAGTCATGAACAAGCAAGCCGATATATGAGCAGGCAGTCTACCTGGCTCATTACAGGAAAATAAAGACCCCACCCACCAAAAAGCACATCCTTGCCCAGAAGAGATTAAAGTAGAAATATATACATTAAAAAATGATTACTGGAATAATGGACAACTTGACACACTTTAATGGCCCCCTAAATTGGCTGCCTGAGGCAGCTGCCTTGCTCTGCCTAAGAGGGAAGACTGGCCCTGTGAACCACTCTCAGATAAATGGCCTCCTGCCAGTCTGTACAGGTTCAGCTATCTCAAACCTCAGGCCTCATGTATACAGTTATATTTTGACGGGATTAGTTTGCAAACCATGAGCAGGGACTTGTTTGTACAGCATGAAGGTGCAATAGGAGGTACTTGATCAATAATAAGCCTTGGCAGTGGCGGCACACATGCGCCAAAGTGAGGGCGCTCTTTCTTCCGTGTGTCGCAGCAGGATTCCCAAGAGGAGATCAACATTGCAGGTAGCACAGAAACTTTCAGAAACTGGGAGCATATGCTTTTTGTGCTCAAAAAACTTTCACAAAATAAGTGTGTGAAGAATTATTCAGGGAAAATAGCACGTTCATGCAGCTCTTGAAATGGTAAGGTACCAATCGCAAACATACACAAGAACAGCTGTGTTTTTTGTTCATTTCCCATTCACACATGCAGAGAGGAATGTTGCAAATATGTATAAATGTATTTCAATGTAAAATGTATTGAGAGAGTTAGATCAACACTCATCACAGCACCATTAAGACCTCCCCCCCTGCCCCTCATGATAGCTGGTTATGATAATTCTTTAACACTGTCAATGATACCAGAATGGGTTAAAAAGGAGCAGTGAATAGTTGTTTATTTGCTGCTTTTTAAAACATTTGCTTCCACTTTTACAAGGGCAGCTCTACTCTTACTTAAGCCTCTGGGTGTAGTGCGTGGAGTGCCATACATATGCTTTTTCACAGCATTCATTAACAAAGGATGGCATGGCCCATCTAAACAACCCGTCATACTGCAGGGGTTTTGCTAAGTCAGCAGGACAAGGATCCCAGAGCGTATGAACACCTTGGGGAACAGCCATTCAAGCAACATTCAAAGGCTCAACAAACAGGTAGTCTAGAGTGACCTTTGTGAGGAAAGTGACTTGTGATCAGGTGTCATCACAGCTATATACACAAAAATCTATCCTATTGCACAATTCATTATGTGGAGCTGCCATTAAGGCTGCTATGATACAGATGACACTAGTTGTATCTAGTCTGCCCTGTATTTCTCCCCATAGGATAGTAATTCCCAAACTGCTGTCCTGGCTCCTATCCAAAACACACAGACAAAAGCTCTTACTTGAAACCAAGAAAGAGATCTTTATTCAGACAAGTAATGGTACAGGCTCGGCAGCAGACATGGTGCTCAAGAGTTGCAATTCAGGAACAGGGCAAGAAGTTCAGAACCACACAGAAGTGACAAAGATGTCCCAGCAAGTTCCCTTGCCCGCCAAGTTGGAAAGATGAGGTGGAGCACACTGACTTGCAAGACTCTCTTCCCTTCTGGGAATGTCACGTTTGCTGGCACACACTGTTGGTGCTGGTGGGTTTGCTCCTATCTGCAAAGGCAGCACCTGGTTATAGACAACAAGGCTGGGCCCTCCTGTTCAGCCTAACTTTTATCTGTAGTGGTACTGAACTTCAAGGGTGGTTAGAATGCCTGGGAAGCTCAGTGTGAGACCACAAGTAATGCCACTTTCCTCTGGGAGAGGCTCAGTCTTTCTAAAAAACAACAACTCCTAGTTCTTGTATCAAAAGTCAGGAAATCACTGCCCTCAAAACACACATCCCCACCTCTAATTCTTACTGGCAGAAGCTCAAAAGCAGCCTTCTGTTCACAAGTAGCTTTTTGGTGCCCAGTGCTGTAAGAACTGCAACACATCCCATCTCTGATATTACTGGAGACTAGATCCAATCTTTCTAGAACTAATGCAAGTGTCAGGCAGCTTATTCAGTGGATGAACTAGGTATGTACTAACTCAGTGATAACAATCTTACATTGTCAAGAAAATCAATTGAAAAAGCTACAGAAATACCCAATGAATCAGAATGACAGGAAAGATCGGAGGAAATTCTGCCCATGACCATTAGGTGTCACTGCAGTCAACAGAGTTGGCTAAGAAGAAGAAAAACTTAAATCAATGTCCAGTTCTTAGGTTTTAAGTGGTGCTTGGTCCTTATGGACCTTCACTGCCTAATAGCAGTAAGACCACAGCAATTTCTAGATTTTACACCACTCATCAGTCATCCCCCCCTTTTTTTTGCAAAAAGGGCCTTTTTAGCCTTGTTTCCAAAGTGCCAAAGCCTAGGAGAGATAAAGCTTTGGGTAGCAACACTTCAGGTCCTGGGCATCATACATTTAAGAGCAAGGGTAATTCATAGGTCTGGCTCAACATTTTGCTGCTTCATGTTGACTCATTATGTAACTCAAAAGCTGCACCTCAACACCTGTGACTTGGCAAGAGATTCTGGAATACACAATTCCAAAATCAAATGCTGCCCCAAAGGCAACCACTTGGGCTTCCTATTGTCAGAGCTGGACTGTAAGTAAAGAGCAAATAAAGACAGAAGGTTCTAGCCCAGGCAGAAGTGAGCGGGGGGGAGAACATTGCATTGAAGGCCTTAGGAGCATTGATGGCAGTCAAGGGTTTAAGGCTTAAGAGACTGATCCAGGCAAAAGAAACCAGATTGTGTGTCAGACAGGTACAGCAGGTAGGTAAAGTACAGCAGGTAGGTAAGCAGCTACCGAAGACAAAACTAGAGCGCCATTCAGACATGATGGGAGTCTGGCAAACACCTAACCCTAACTTGGAAGCATTCTCAGCCAGGCCAGGTGCTTCTGGAGCCAGGCTGGAACCAGGACAGTCCATACTGGCTCTTTACCCCACTCTACAGCCTTGAATAGCCCACCACAAGAGGCTACCACAAGAATAGCCCATGGCACAGAAGAGGCTCCTGATTCAAATCCGTTGAGCCTGATACTTGTGCAGTTAACTTGGCCCTGGCTGCCCCAAAGGCCCACACCACAAGTGTAAGAACTTCTGTCTGTTGTGGGTGTTCAACAGGCATAGGCAAACTTGGCCCTCCAGATGTTTTTGGGACTACAACTCCCACCATCCCTAGCTAACAGGACCAGTGGTCAGGGATGGTGGGAGTTGTAGTCCCAAAACATCTGGAGGGCCAAGTTTGCCTATGCCTGGTCTTCAATGACAACCAGGTGGATGTCAGGAGGGATTTATGATGTGCATCCACCATCAATTCTGGCTAAGACCCCATTTTCGTTAGCTTTTCTCCTCCCCCTGCCTCACTTCACCCCACTCTCACTTCCCCAAGAGCCAGTTCTGACAGAGCATCACCAGCGTCCCTGCCCAACAACTCTGCCACACACTGTTCTAAAACATTCCAGTGAATCATTCCTCAATTACTTAAAGCTATGAATTCGAAAACTCTTCAAGCAAGAATTTCATATTACAGTTGAAAAGAAAGAAGTGCCTTAAGGCTTTGGAGAATTCCTGAAAATATGAACTCTAAAATATGAATGCAGTTAAAACAAAACCAAAATAATTATTTTTAACATTGATTTCCCATAATGTTTTAAAGCCTGGGGCTGGTAATGTCATAAAGGTTTGACTAAGTGAAAGTGCCCATCATTTTTCAATCTCTACTTCTTTCAAATGCAAAAGTAACTCTTCTGTACCCTCAACTGCCTGCAATGCCACTTTTCCTACAACAGCAAAACTATAAAAGAGGTTTTTTTCTCTTCAGTTCTGAATTAGTTGCAATTTATAGCTTGTAAAGTTAAGCTTGTACCATTAAAACTGTTGGGAACATCTAACTAAAAGAAGCCAAGATGATGTTTTTACTTGGACAAACTATAAGTGCCAAACTGTAAGCGGGGGTGGGGAATCAAGTTGTAAAAATCTTGAACTTGTAATAAATTGTTGATCTCTAGCACAAACAAACAAAACAGACAAATATCAGCCCCCCAATTTAGAAAGCTTTGGGTATTAGGGAAGCTTTTAATGTTTGATGGTCTATTGTATTTTAATATTTTGTTGGAAGCCGCCCAGAGTGGCTGGGGAATTTATTATTATAAATAATAAATTATTATTATTATATGAGAAAATGAAGTGCTCTAATAGAAGTTAGATGGAAGTCATAGCAGGGAAATGTTCAACCCAGAACACAGCTTAAATCGGGGTAGAATAAAAAAAAATTTAGTTCAAGAACTGCATTCAAGTGTGGTCATCCTCCTCCCCCCCCCCCCACAGCTGCATGCCATTCGCATGTGATCACACACCCAAAATCGAGCACACATAAACTCCCATTTATGATCACACACACATTCAGGGATGCACACCACACTTCTTGATCACAGTTCTGGACTGCAAGAGGGATTTAAGCCTCTCAGCTCAGCACTGTAAAAGATGAGGGGTCATCTGCAGCGCGTTGGCAGGCTGGATCAGGGCTGCAAGTTTGCCACCTCTGACCTAAATCCTAGGCTTGCGCCCTACAACCAATTGAACTTCCTTCTGGAGAAATAGCCCCACAATGGCATACTGCCTTGGGATTGAACACAGAAGCCTGGTATTCCAGGATATGGACGAGAGACTTGGCTGAAAAGCTGATGTGCTAGATTCGAAAAACCCAGGGGAACCCCAACCCCCATCTTCTTCTTTTTTACAAAGCATGGCACTTGTTTTTGGACTGTAGGCGTCAAGAGGATTGTGTTTATAACCTCCCAAAATCTCATTGCAATATGTGGAAAGGTTTTTTGGACTGAATTCTGAGAATATGATTTGATATTTCAAAGCAAAATGGTTGATGCGTTGAGAGTTATGTAGTTTATGTACAATGTGAAAAAATAAAATAAGATATAAAAATGAAAAGAAAAAAGAATTTCCTTCTATGAAGTGATCAACAGACAGAAAAGCATTGCTGAACACATTCTGGGAGCCTAGGCCCATCCGTGTCTCTTAGCCATGATGGCAAAATAAAACTGCCCTGTCCAGAACAGTTGCTAGGTGTTGTAAAATATTGGAACTAATTTTGGGCAGCTCTTGTGTGTTATGAGAACATAAACAGAGCACTGCTGGGCCAGATGGAAGGCCCATTTTGCCCAGCATCCTCTAGCAAGCCCACAAGCAGGGCAGGAAGGCAGATCCTGCCAGAGAAAGATCCAGCCTCACTTGAGTGAATGGTAACAATACCAGCTGGGAGTGGGGAGCCCTCAAGGCTCCTCTGCCTGCCCCTTGGAGCCCCCCCAGGCCACGGCCCCCACCAGCCCTGCTCCACACCTTCCTCAAGCGCTCATGCCTGGGCCAAAGGTGTCCTGCCTCTCTTCCTTGCCTGAGGGGAGAGGAGCGTTGGGGGGGTGTTTGGCAACCTCTGCCTCTGGCATGGCTAGAATGTGCTGGCAGTTGAGAAGGGAAGAGTCGTATCCCTTGTTCCTCAGAAGGTCGATCACAAGGGAATCCAAATCCCCTGGGAGGAAAATGATCCCCTACCTCAGCTAGGAAGAAATCAGGTTGGTGACAAGAAGCATGTCCATGATTAACAGACCTGCTTACATCAGTAGTATACCATCATTAGAATTAGTTCTCTTTCTTAATTATGGAGGGTGTGTTTTTTTTGTTTGTTTGTTTGTTGGCTGACAGTCCATTTTTTGTTTTTATTTCGAAACTTTCAGCAAAAATGTGCAGCTAGGACTGTAGAACTGAAGACAAGCATGCTTTGGCCCCAGTCACCAGCCAGAGGAATAAGGAGTGCTCTCTCTCTCTCTCTCTCTCTCTCTCTCTGTGTGTGTGTGTGTGTGTGTGTGTGTGTGTTTGTGTTTATGGCAATTTTGTCGTTCTATGTATTATTACCTCTTGTTTGTAAACTGCCTTGAGAATCATTGGATTGAGAGGAAAGGTATAAATATTTTAAACAAGTAAATAAATATGTGAAATTTTTGACAAATGCCACTGTAACCGCAACAAGAGTTTCAGATGTTTGATAAACTTTTCTTTTTCCAAGTAAGTTAAAGATAACTTTAACTTATTTAACACTAACTAAATCTGTTTAAAGTCTGTCTCCAAACTGACAGTGGTCTTGTAATCTGCTTTAGATAAAGAAGTGCCAAGATTAGTGATTACATAAACCCATCACCAAGCAGAGAAAGAATAATCAGATCAACTTTTTTTATTTGTCCGCAAAGGCTATTAGAATCAGCTGACTCCTCGAAATCCAATTTAACGTTGCTAAAAAACCCTTTGCGTAGAACCCATTTGAGATGGGGCAAACTAGACATTTGCAACGAGTATTGCTTTTGTTTCCTCAACTGTATGGCCTCTAGCCATCATTTAATAAAATCTGGAGGGGGATAATACTTAAAACAAGAAGCTGAATATTTATTGCTGAAGGAATAATGCAACCACAATCTACTCATGTAAAAGCAGTAGCACAACAAGTAACTTGTAAATATTCATTGAGTGGAGGCTTAGGAAGAAAGCAGAGTCATTTTATAGTCGCCTAAAGGCAGAAAGAAATCATTGTAACTGGCATGGGTGGGGGAAATGTTCTAGCCAAAATTATTTTTGATTTGTGATACTTCACATGCTTTCACTGAGTTAATATTTGTGGCACTGTGGCTTGCTATGTCATCATGTCAGAGGTCAGGGTACCTAGGGTTTGGTCCATGGCCTACCAACACCACAGGCAGAAAGCATTTTATCATCATCATCATTATCATCATCATCATTTATTAATTTTTTATACCACCCTTCACCAAAGGATTACAGAATGGTTTACAATATAAAAACCACAAAAATAGTAACAAACAAAAACAATAACCCACAAAGACACAGTTTAAAAGGATCAACCTGTGTGGCAAAATAAGCTCCTCTTCTTCAGGCTGCAAGAAGATTTGCATTTAAGGACATATAAGATTGCACTTAAGGACAACTATCGAAATCCTCATTAAAAGAGAAAAATTTAGCATTTATAAATCACACTATCCCTGGTTCTTTGGACAAGATAGAACTGGATGTGCAAGAGCCTCGACAGGAAAAGTCTTCTTTCCTTTACGGAAGAATAATTTCCCATCTCTAGCCTCTCAACTGAAGAGGGACCCGCAGTGTCTAAATCCCACCTATTCCCAGGGCTCAGGGTCTTTCCCTTTGCCTCTTCTCCAACCTCTAACATTCAAACCCAAAGCGTTAAAACAATTTTGTTATGTACTGAAGTTCTCACCCCGGGCCAGCAGGGGGATACTGTAGATAGTTATGCAAATAAGGGATTGAAAGTGACATTCAGTGATTGGATAGTTTTAGAAAGTTGTTACAGTAACGTTGTACTGGAATTCTATATAAGCAGGCTGACTGAACCCTTCAGTTCAGTTCTGTCCTGGCCTGTGAATAAACAAGAGCTGTTTGAAGAATCACTGTTGTCTGATATGTTCACCCACAACCTAACAAATTTAAATCTCCTTCCTCCATTTTGGCTGTCTTGCCTCTTAAATAAGAAAGTTCTGCCCCCCCAATACTTCTCAAAACAATCACAACTCCCTTGACATGCTAGCTCAGAATAAAGCCCCTCTCACATTCTGTATTCCTGGCTCTTTCCTCTTCCCCCGGTCTTTTCTTCATTTCCCCAATCAATGCTTTCCCCTATTATTAATACTCATTTTAGTGCTTTGCATGATTTCTCTGTTACAACTGGTTGCAGAGATCAATGGTAAGATCCCATGAGCTACCGCAACAGAGAGCAAACTGAACTCTGATCACGGCACAGACACACAACAGCAGCACCACCTTGGAGAAGGGATCTGAACCCCCTTCTGTGGAGTAACAACTGAACATTATTTATCAACAAAACAGTAGACTGAAAAGGTCTGCTATCACCAGAAATGATAGCTTTGACATGCCACCCAATTATACTAATAAATATGTATCACACACACACAAAATCACTGTCACAAACATTCTATTGCCTTTAGCACGGAGCAAAGAGTTAGCTCTCAAAGAATCAACTTTTTACAGACATCATTAGGAAGAATATATGCAATCGATCAGTGCACTCTGTGGGTGAGGGCCTCTTGCAGTCACCATCTAACCAGAGAGGTCAGCTGCGTCCGTGACAACTACCCTATGGAATCCCCTCCAGTTACATATTACACAGGCACCGTGTCTCTCTCTCTTGCCTATTTGGCGCCTGCTCCAGCCCTTCATCATTCAACAATTCTTTTAAAAAGAGATCTCAATCCCACTCTGAGCTGCATTGAAACTATTTTAACTGTTTTTATATAAGGAAGTTTTTTTAAAAATATTGTATATATGAAACCTTTTAATTGTTCTTATACTTCTTTTTTGTTTTACAAAAGTCTTGGCTACACCCACGGGTACATGTACTAAACATAGTCATGTGCCCAACTCTGCAGGTTTAAAGCCCCTCACACTGGATAGGACAGGCATGAATTCCCCAAAGAAAGAACTGCCACCCAGCGTCTTGAGTCCTGGATGCAGTATTTGCCTTACAGAGCTCAACACCAGATTTAATTGCGCTGGGCCAAACATGCCATTAAGTTATCAGTGCAGTTTCTTCCTGCCTATTTCACATTCACCCTCTCCAAGACATTCAGAAAAATGAAAAATGTGCCAGGTACATGCATAAGTAATTATATGTGTGCGCACACACGTCACAAACTGCCAGTTACACAATTTAAGGCACACCCCAGTTAAAGATGCATCAACATTTCACATTGACAATCCACATCTTTTGCCAGCATGGCACCGCGGTCAAACAAATGGGAAATCCCAATTTGAATTTTTCTGTAGGAACAAATATGTCTTTACATTAGCTAACACATCAGAGGTAAGAAATAGTTTTCTCTGTCTTATGCAACAAAGGAAGAATGATTGCTCCCCACCCACCTGCCATACTTTACAGCTAACAGGGAAATTCCCTCTTACACTTTATATCTGGTCAAGGGCTTAGGGCCAATGGCTTGTGGTTTCAATCAGTTCCTCATGGAGAAGGCATGTATTTGGCTGTGAACAGAGACAGGTAACAACTGCTAATGTTTGTCAGAGAGCTTACTGAAGCGCCTGAGGCAATAAATCAAGAATTCCAGGTCCAGTTCCTCCAACCTACAAAGAGATGCTATCCATCCCAGATTCAAGACTCAAATGGCACTTTCACATCCTGAAGTCAAGAGATGTTGAAGTAAAAAGAGCACAGGAGGAGATGGCAACTAGGGCTGGGTGATACTGTATCAGGTTTCGAACATTGCAATACATCCCAATGTATGAAATATGGAGAATGAAATAAGGTGGGGAGAAGGAACCAAGATACATTGGCCAACCCTAGTAGCGGCCCCACACCTGGGGAGCGTCAAGGGAGAGGAGATCACAACGTTGGGCAGGCAACACTGCCCCGGCAGAGTGCATCAGCCAGGATGCCACATGGCAACCCACACAAATGAGGAGTTCCAGCTCACATCAAAGACTGCCCCACACCTGTGCAAGGCACTGGGTTGAAGCCACGGTGATTCCTGCCTGGCACCCAATGTGTGGAGGGAGGAGGAAGGAGCACCAGCCCTGGGCCACGAGACACCAGGGTGAAGCCACCACCAGTTCCACCAGCAGCAGCATCCAGCCGGTGGAGGAGAAGGCACCTGCTCACCTGGTGAAGGAAGTTAAGGCGCTGGCTGGCTGGCAAACCCCACCCACGTTATACAGCTAGGTCAAAAATCAGCTAAACACCATCACTTTCTGGCCCTCAAGCTGGTCCTGGACAATGTTTCGATACATCACTCAGACCTAATGGCAACATGAACTTTGTCATCAGCTTATTGGCTACTGAACTATGTTCCTCTTCAATCAGGCCTTTGACTGATTAACAGTCTAAGTCCTAAATGTGATGGGGTGGTGGTGGTGATTGTTTTGTTTTGTTCTTGTTCTTATTATGTACATTTTTTTATTCTGTATTTTATGCTGTGAACCGTCTTTGCATGAAGGGTGGTATGCAAATTTAATAAATAATAAAATGAAAATGAAAATTTGAGATTCTGCCCTTCTCCCCTCATCACACCTACACACAGAGACAGACACACACAGACATGTAGAATCAGTCATAATCACTCTCCTGTCAGCAACATGGAATTCATTAAAAAAAAACCAAAACTTTCCGAACTGCATTAGAATTGCTCAGTACTAAGGTAGTCTTCCAACCACTTCAACTGAAGGAATTTGTATTCCAGTATTCAAGCCAGGCAGATCACAAATGCATCGCCTCACATTACAAAACTATTTACCAAATGAATCTGGATGGCCAAACTTATGGCTAAAACATTTAGCTTAGAACAAAATCTCCTTACATGAAAAGAGGGGAATAAAATGTGGTTTGTTAAGAAACGGCATGGCTTACATAAGGCTGATCGGGCAACTAAAATAAAAGTAGCAGAACAGCATCTGCAGAGAACACAAAAATATTTTGTCATTTCATTGGGGTAGAGACAGAAAATACATGACAATCTAAGGGTCTCCAACTCCTGTCAACCCCAGCTAGCATGACCAATTCTGAGGGATGATGGGAATTGTAGTCCATGATAATCTGGAAGTCCACAGATCTCATCAAAGAATTTTTTCTTCTATTTTCCTACAATTGGATTTAACTTTAAAAAAATCTAAAATAGTTTCATGCTGAATATTATAATTATGATTATTTTAAAAAATTGTGCTGAAAACCATGTGTAAGGCCATCAAGTCAGTCTTGCAAATAAATCCATAAAGTTTCTAACTTGTCATATACCTATGTAAGCCACATGGGTAATTTGTGACACACTGATGACCCGAAAACTGACACACACAAATTCTGTTCCAATTTACAAAAGTTTCCTTGGTGAATTGTCTTATTTACCAAGGCAACGAAGTAAGGGATTATTCATAAATCTGGCCTAAGCACACTTTGTTTCACTGTCCTTGATAAAACCACAAGAGGTTTAATTAGATTCTCATGTAAAACACAGAAAACAACAACCAGTGCAATCTCCCATTATTGCTCATCTCTGAGGAACTTGCAATTCATCTCTGAAACCTGAGAAGGCCAACCACTCGGCCATCATTATCTTTGGGGTCTACCAAGCTAGGCCTCAAGGGTGCCTGGAATGATAATGAATACAATTGGGCCAAGAGTGGAGACAACAATGTGTAGTGAATGGAATGCTATTCAATTGTGTTTGTGCAGGAGAACTCTGCATCCGTAGCAACATAGGAAGCTGCATTTGGCTCGGTACTGTCCCATTTGGCTCAGTACTGTCAACCTTGAGTCCCCAGGCACTGTTGAGACGACAACTTCCATCAGATCCAGCCAACCTAGCCAAAGGTTGGGGATGATGGGAGTTGTAGTCCAACAACATCTGGTGACTCCTTGCTCTATGCTAACTGGCAGTGGCTCTCCAGGATTTCTTTCTCAGTCCTGCTGGAGGTGCTACAGATTGTACCTGGCACCTTTTGCCCTATAGCAGGGGTGGCCAGTTCTCAAGAGACTGTGATCTACTTTCAGAATTAAAAACTGGCAGTAATCGATCCCCTTTTTTTGGGTTCAGCTCAAAGTTGTTGAGCTTTTTATAGGGAGGGGGAAAGCCCCGCTTTTGGGGGGAGTTAAAAAAATGCTTTTTTGGGGGGGGAGTTCCATGGAGGGGTTAAAAGGAAGGGGAAAAGAGGTAAAGTCACTCACAAAAAAGATCGCTATGGATCAAAACAGCAGCACAGAGAAAGCTCCGTCTTCCCTTCCAGAGATCATACAAGAATGGAGGGTGGGGCAAGGGGGCGGGGCAGGAGTCAGTTTTAGTGATGCTAAGGAAAGGGAGCCAGAGATCGACCATGATCTACCAAAACCTTGTGGGGATCTAACGGTAGATTGCGATCGACCTGTTGGATATCCCTGTCCTATATCAACAGGGTCCAGAAGAGGCAACATCTTCTAAATCCCAAGCATCTCCAGTGGCCCAGTAAGAATTTGCATTTTACATCTTCAAAAGAACCAAGATAAAAAAATTAATGGTATTAACTGAGGCTCGCAATAACACTTTTAAACCTGTAATTATTTATACTCTGCAGATTTGGAAAGTCTATAATTACTTCTTAAGTTCTTGCCAATGTCTAGCCTATTTCATAATTGCCAACACAGGCTCAATGGAAATGAATTAGCCACAGTGTTAAAATCTGTTCTGCATTAGCTTCTGTTGGAACAAAAGTACGCATCTCCCAGATGGGAGAGGAGGGAACTCCCCCAGGTTAAGACCCCCTCTAGTGGGATTGTCAGTTTCTCTGGACAATTCTGGCACACTTCAGAAAATAACAACAAGGTTATTTATTTATTTGTATATATTATATATTTCCCTTCATCATACGATCTCAGGGTGGTTCACAGATTTCAATGCAGCCCGATTCAAAATAGCCCACAATATTACCTGACACCCTAACTGCTCCGGGTGGTAAAACCAAAGAATAATCAATTCAGGAGTTTCTAATGCTACAAAGACTGCAGAAGGCTAAAGGTTCTCAAACCTCCTAATCACAGAATTGTAGAATTGAAAGGGACTGTGAGGGTCATCTAGTCCAACCCCCTGCAATGTATGACAGGTGGCCAGCCAACTTCTGCTTAAAAGCCTCCAAGGAAAGAGAGAAAGAGTCTAGCACGTCTCATGGGAGTCTCTTCCACAGTCAAACAGCTCTTACTGTCAAAAAGTTCTTCCTGGTGTTGAGGCAGAATCTCTTTTCTTGTAACTTGAAGTCATTGGTTCTGATCCTGGCCTCTGGAGTAAAAGAAAACAAGCTTGCTCCATCTTCCATGCTTGCTAAAGATACTAAAGATTACTCCATTAGCAGCAGGCTCAGAACTGAAAAGAGGAAGCACTTTGTCATTCAGCAGACAATCAACTTGTAGAACTCCAAATTAGCTGGATTCAGCTCACAGAAAGATAACTGAAAACAGTATGATATAGCTAAAATTTAAACAAAAATGGTACCACCACTGAGAAGGTCCTGTCTCTCAAAGTCCTGCACACACACACCATCTTACAGGTAGCTCAGATGGCAATGACTCAGAGGCCAATCGTAAAGGCCGGTTAAGAATCCTGACATTTAAATTAAATTTAGCAAAATATCAAACATAACTCTTATTGCATTGGTGATGTAACTAAGGCCTGCCCCCATCTCTTTCCTGTTTCTAGTAAGTCTTTAAGCATAAAAGCATGAAGTATGCACATTCTGTAAAAGTGGAGCATAATATATACAATTATCTGCCCGCTTTAAAATGGTGGAAGGGATAAGGGATAAAAAAGGGATAAAAGAATGATTTCCTCATTATCAATTGCTTCTGTTTAAGCCACTATAAAAAGAAACGAGTTGGGTGAATGTTGGGAAAGTTTAAGAAGACCCCATTGTTCACAGTGGATAGCTTTGGCCTGTTATATAAGAGGTCAGTGTATGTCACCTGGGTGCAAGCAATTATAGGGTGCCACAGATAATTTGTGGGGTGACACCCATCAGCAGTTGAACAGCTGTTACCCAACTCTAGTCAAGCTCATGAGATATGATGGGCTGGTCCTTCCAACTATGCAAAAACTAATTGCACCACAGAGACTCCATCCATAGACCTGCCAGGGATGCCTGGCAAATGGGACAAGGCCATTTAGAGCTGCTTACACACATTGCATGCTAGAGAGGCAACACTTATGCTAACATCCCTACAAAGTCTCCAACCATATGCAATTTAGCCTGGATTAGGACAGGGCTAATTGCTCTCTACCCTGCTAGGATGATGTAAATTTAATCCAGGCCACAAAGTGGGCTTTCCCAGGGATCCACAAACAGGAGGCCCATACGCCAACATGCCTTTCCCATAATGCATCTTAATCAGTGCTGAGGCTTAATGGAGTAACCATCCATCATTTTTTCCGGAGTCTTTTTTTGTCCTGGCTCCCTGAAATACTGCTTCCCCACTTCAGTGATGCTCAAAATGGGTTCTGCTGTAGGAGAGTTTAGACAAATCTCAAAACTGTGACTTTGGCTGAAGTGTGCACTTGGGGCAAAGACTTTCACAGGGATAGACCAACAGGCAGAGCTCAAAAGAAAGAGCAGTTTTTTGCACTTCCGTCAGAACTGTAGCACATGACATCGCTCCCAGAAAGAAAACCATAATAATCACCAGCCTGCTGGGTTGGACTGCCATTCTCCCCCAACTGTGGCCAACCAAATGCTTCTGTGAAGCTCAGAAGCAGAATTACTGGAGAATGAAACAAACAGTCTTGCAGCACCTTAACAAGCAGCAAGTTTTTTACGACATAAACTTTTGCATTTACAGTCCACTTGATCAGATGCACAAGGTGTTATCCCGAGTATCTGGCATGGGGTCCTTGGGGTGAGGGGAGGAGAACTGTAAACAGCGAGGTCAGATGAAAATAAAATGCAGAAAGTACAAGAAGTGATAACCATCTGATTAAATAGTTGTCTTTCACACAAAAAACAGTTGTTGTTAACGCAGACATCTAGGCACAGGGTAGGGGGGCAATTAACAAATGTGTGATTAAAAAAAACCATACTTTTGTCTTGATTTAGTCCTCAAGGGATAGCACTATACCTCTTGATGAACTGTATTCCAGCAGCAGGAGTGCCAACTTGAATAAAATATTGGGGAGGCCCAGGTAAACCCCGCCCCACATAATCACATGATGTGGTGCATACACCCCATTTGAATGGCAAAGCCCATCAACTTGGGGGGAAGCCCCCTCAAACATTTTACTGGGGGGATCAAAGGGACCTCAGCCCCCAGGAATTGGCTCCTATGTCCAGCGGGTTCGACACGGCAGTCTTCCTTTGAAATTTGTATGTTCCAGTATGACAACTTGGTCAGTGGTTCAATGCCCTGGGAGACAGAAAAGTTCCTCCACTGGGTGTTTGGATACTGCAATTTCTGAGGTCAGATTTGTGTCCAATTATTCTTTTGTATCGACAGTGACCTGCGGAAAGGCATTCTAATGGCGATAAAGTAACAAAGAGAGGCTTCTCGGTTTTCCAGCCAAACAGTATAGTTCTCCTTGTTACATGCAAACATTTCAAGGCAATCATGCTATGAAAAACTTCCCCAGTCAATGAAAGGCCTAAGAGCAAACAGGTGTTTTTCTGATCAGCTGTTATCCCCAGATGGATGGAACCACCTCTCTGCAGCTTGCTCCAAACAGCAAGCAAATTTGATACTGCTGGAAGGAAGGAACGGTCCTGTTTCTGTCCCAAACACCTGAGGGTTAGCAGGGAACCAATGGCCTTTAGAATCCAGCATCCTTAAAGGGAAGCAGGATAGGGTGCAGAACTACCAATTGCTGGGCTAATTTATCTAGGTGTTATTTATATAATACTAGATGAATTTGTTTCTATTGAAGACTTAGTACAGGGTTTTCTTTCTTTTTTTAAAGATAGCTTCAGTTGACATGACAACATTTTCAAAAGCATCACCTCCTGCACAAATACAACATCAGTCAGAATAGGTAATACCAAGCATAATGATGGTATTCCAAAGGCATATGAGACAGAAAAAAGCAAACAAATAAGAAAATGGGAAGATCTTGACATGTTATTTAGATGCCTTTGCACGGCTGCAGCTTCTGCGACGCCTGGTTTCATTCGGCTAGCAGCAACATTTCCATATGAACACAGCCTCCTCCAGCAAATATAGTAGCCAAACTCAGAAGGACAATACTGTGCTGGCAAACAGCCATAAAGAGAGAATGAACTTGCCTACCCTGTATCAAGTATCCTGGTAGGAACATAATCCTTTCTCTGTTCTGCAAATATCTAGGCATGGAGGGCAAATGAGGACATGTCTTACAAGAGGCCAGAGGCTACGCAGCTCTCTCGAAGCCTGGGTGCAAAGAACGCATCGCCTCGATTCTTTGGGTTCAGAAAAAGGTGCTGGGCCAGACCAAACTTACTGTGCTGATACTCCTTCCTCTTCAAGAGAATTCATGGTGCTTTTTGAGAAAGACATCTGGCACAGAACCTCTAATTTATATCACCACAATCATCAGATGCCTGACACTGGGGAAATGTTAAATGAAACAATACATTTATAAAACATCTGTTCTGAATCATTTAAAAAAATAAGAGTTCTCTCCTGAAAAGACAACAACTAATTTTAGATGGTGAAATTATAGGCAAAGATATACTAAGCTTCATAACTTTTACTTCGTTTCATATCATATTTCGTTTCGTTTTATTTCGTTTCATATCAGGAGGAGAACTCTGAAAGATATTGGGGTACAGGACCAGCACTTGGAACTGGGCTCAGAAATGTACAGTAAGTTAGTACAGCTGTGCCAGGATTGCTGTCCTATGACTGGCTAGCCTCAAGCCTACCAGCAAACCAGGCAACTGCATCCCGCACTTGTAGTAATCAGATATTGACCTGACCAGAGCCCAGATTCCTGCACCTGGGTTCTCTCCATCCAGAAAGATTCATAGTTGGGTCACCATTCTAATCTAGTGAAAGGATCCCTGTGCCACTGAAGCCACCTTCTTTCTCAAATGACAACAGTGGATCCAGAAGAGACCCCATACTATGAGACTACAGTGGTACCTCAGGTTAAGAATTTAATTCGTTCTGGAGGTCCATTCTTAACCTGAAACTGTTCTTAACCTGAGGTACCACTTTAGCTAATGGGGCCTCCTGCTGCCACCACGCCGCCAGAGCACGATTTCTGTACTCATCCTGAAGCAAAGTTCTTAACCTGAGGTACTATTTCTGGATTAGCGGAGTCTGTAACCTGAAGCGTCTGTAACCCGAGGTACCACTGTACTCCTTTAGAGGAAATGTGGCCCCATCTAGAACAGACTGCAGCCACCCACCCCAAAACAAAACACTGAGATTAGGAGTACATCCTTGAAAACAATCTAAAGCAGCATTCCAGCTTGTGGGCTTTGCATTTCAAGGCCAAACTACCCTGGAAATTTTGCATTTTGAAGGGCAGTATAGAACTATTTCAAAGGGTGGGGGAATGCGCAGTTAAAGAGGAACATGGAGGGCAGCACCAAAAAGAAAAAGCAATCGATTACAGAGAGGAAAGGACCTCAAGAGGCACCAGGAAGCAAAATGAGTGCACCATGTTCCTCAGGAGCAACAGTTCAGAAGAACTAAAGAAAAACAGACAACCAACCTAAATGGCTTTAGAAGAGGATTAGAGAAATTCACGGAGAAGAGGGCTATCAGTGGCTCCTGGCCCTGATGGCTGTGCTCTGCCTCCACAGTCATGGAGGCAGTCATGCTTCTGAAACCACAGGAGGAAAGAGGGCTCTTGGGTTCAAATCCTGCTTTCTGGTCCGTCCGTTTCCCCCCCCCCTCCGCATCTGGGTGGCCACTGTGAAAACAGGATGCTGGACTAGAGGGGCCACTGCTCTGATGCATCAGGTTCCATTCTTATTTTCTTATCCAAGAAATTACAGAGTATTTATTATTATTAAATTAAAAACAGGGAATTATCGTCAGAGGAGTTGGATATTTTTATGCTGCAGAAGAGACGATAGAGAGGGAATATGATCGCCATCTTCAAATACCTGAAGAGCTGCCACATGGAAGATGAAGCAAGCTTGTTTACTCTGACGGGTAGGACTCAAACCCAGGGCTTCAAATTACAAGAAAGGAGATTCCGACTAAACATCAGGAAGAACTTTCTGACAGTAAGAGCTGTTTGACAGTGGAACGATCTCCCTCAAGAGGTTGTGGACTCTCCTTCCTTGGAGGTTGTTAAGCTAAGGTTGGATGTCCATCTGTCATGGATGCTTTAGCTGAGATTCCTGCATTGCAGGAGGTGGCCTAGATGACCCTTGGGGTCCTTTCCAACTCTAAAATCCTATGATTCTATGAAAAGTGTGAGCCCTGAAAACACATTATCTCGGCCACAAGCTCCACAAGCTAACTGAGGGAGGTGGAACTACTGAAACATCCCCCCCACACCAACCCTCGCTGATCTTAATATCTGGGAACGCCTGTGTGGATGTACAGATTTGCAGGGAGCTGCAGGCAGAGGGGAAGATCCAAATTCAGCACCAAGCTGCATTCTGTTGCCAATATACATGATTGCAGTTCCCTTCTTCTGCAGAATTCACTCTGCTTCTACTAGCCAAGACAAAGATAGAAGGCGCAATGCACTTAAACTGCACCCTGGCCACTGGAAACCTACCCTAACTATAACACTTCCCTCTGACTCCTGAAATCACACCAGTCATCACCCATACATTTTTTTCCAAGCATTGAAGCATTAAATACTATATTGGCTTTTTGGCCTTCCCCAATCAGCTTGGAGAAAGCTGATTCAATAGGCCACATTACCTGCATCCCTCAGCCCAAAGCCATGACATATACATAGGGTTGAAAAATGTTCAGGGTTTGTTTGTTTGTTTGTTTTTGAACATGCTCAGAGAGCGGGCAAGCACATCAATTAACCAGGTGAAACTTTCCCCATCATTTGTGTCCATGCCCAGAAGTGTTGCCTGCTTCACTTCTGTGTGCTGGGCTGTGGTAAAATGGCTGCCATGTCTAAAATAAATATTTTAAATATATGTAGAAGATTGACCTAGCAACTTCCAGTTCTGCTCATTATCAAATGATTTGGTGATCTCTGAACAGAGCAGAATTTTGACTGACCATCTGCCAGAAGCTATCTTAGTTCTTATTTCTAAAAAAGTGCTTTGGGTCTCAAATTATTTATTTGGACCATAATATTTTGCAGACATTTGAAAGAGCTTATTCATCACAAAAAGGGAAATCATTCTCAAGACTTGGCTGCTATTGTGCCAGATATACACATCAACACTTTCTTCCCCTTAAATAATTTGCAGCCAAGACAATTATTAGAAGTAGTCCTTCTATATGCCAATAGAAGTGGTTTGATCACTTTCTTCAAGGGAAAAAACCCAGAAAGTTGGTTATGGAGAACAGAAGACTGTCTGGAAACAGTTTATGGTCTCCAGGTCGGCTACGGATGTCACTGCATTTTACTTACACTAAGCTGCCACCTTTTAGTGGGGAAATGTTGGGTCCCAACTGCAGAGGTGGCTTTCCTGTGCCACAGACAGTGGGTCTGGGATCCCATTAAGGATCCATAATGGACGGCAGGTGGACTCCACCCACAATCAACTGCAAAATTCTCCTGCACAAGCCCTATTGGTGTGGATGGACACAGTGCAAGAAAACAGCACTGGGCATTGCAACCTAGGCCAAAGACAAAATTAAGCTGTGTTCTGTGCAGTGTTCAAAACTCCCATCGTTCTAGGCACATTTTGTGACAGGGAATTTCATTAGCGTGAGCAGTTTCTAAGCTTTGAGCACAGTACTGGGCCTAAGATTTCAGATTAGAACTGCAGAGTGGAAGAAAAGGAAGAACTTTTTCTGCCTCCCCACTTACAGCTACTGTCTGAAGACTGGAGAAGAGACCCTCTTATAATATTAGGGGGGTGGGCTGGGGAAGGACTGACTATTTGAAAAATGATCATAATACTTTAGTTGCAGTTCATTCATTTTTAGCTTTGTATTCTTGTTATAAAAAAGTGCACCTAGACATTCCGTTGTTGCGCCCATAACCTCGGTTTAAGGTGCCATTTAGTTCCTAGCTTTCGTATTACAGTTTCTAACACTGGTTCTGTGGTTCTGCACACCATATATATTTGTATACCTTATTTCATGCTTTTAAATTCCTGGCATAAAGCAATTATAACCATGGCAGGTCCAGAGTACTTTGTAGGGATTATAGATAGATAAGATGATGATGATGATGATGATGGTTGTTGTTGTTGTTATGTCAAGTGGGTGGCAGCCAAGAAAGGGCCTTTTCTCTGGTGGCACCCAAATTCTGGGCCTCTCCCTCAATCCTAGTTTGACTGGTCATTTTAACTGCCATCTTTTAGCCACAGGGCAGATGGCCCTGTTGCCATAGGCTTCTAGTGGCATTCAGGGGCGTTTATAGCTAGTTTTAGCTGCTGGTGGCCAAGGAATGAGGCAGTAAAACTTCCATTCATTTCAAGAAAGCCTTCGAGGGAGCAACTCCCAAGCCATGCTGTAATGAATGGAGAACACACAGCGGCAACACTTGGCAAAGCACCATCCTAAGAAAAAGGATTGGTTACATCAATCTTAAAATTAAAACAAAATTGTTCTGCTTTGAGATGACGTCTCAAAAAATAGAAGAGCAGGTTTCCCCCACAAAAACGCCTTAAGTCTTGGCCCGCTTGCTAGAACGGAATTTGGTTGAGATGGGAAGCTTTAAATTTTTTACTAATCAAGTGAATTCAATTTGCATGCTAAACAGAAGGGACTTTGGAAAGGGGATTTGAAGAATCCAGTGCTATCCTTTCCAAGAGTTTGTCTTTCCAAGATTTAAGTCAACAGAGTTGCCAGATTCTTGCCAGGGAGATGGAGTAAACAATTTTGCTAAAACTTTTGTTTTCCCCATCAGTATATCTTAAAAAGGAAAGGCTTGACCCAAATCCCAAAGCACCTTAGCTAGCATGACACAAAGTAGATCTTCAAAAGGGGAAACATTGTTCTCGCAAATGAAGCAGCGACTACCATTCACTCGTTTCAAATTCTTAAGAAATTAGCATAATTGATGCACTGAATTATTGGAAAAAACCTTGCGGGACACTTGTGCTCTTTTGATGACTCTGCACACCCTACTGCTTCCTATCAGCATCCCTTTTCTTCTTGGCTGCCCTCACTACCCTCGGCCTCCTTTGCCTTCACTGGCCTTGGTGACCTGCTTTGTTTGCAAGCGTCCATGAGGTCATCACATAAAATGTAATATGGCACCCACCCAAATGATGTGACTTGCAGTGACCTGATGGAACAGCAGTGAGGGAAAATGGGAGAGGGAACAGTGATGGCAACCAAGAAAAAGGTCATAGAGAAGCCACGTAGCCAAAGTGGCAGCAAGCACTGAAATAATCCTGGTATGTTTACGGGTATGTTTGCAAGAACTGTAAGAGGAGGAAGAGATGAAAATCTCAACACTCATGAAAATAGTCACAAAGCTAGACAAATTGTTTCAACTCAGCTCCATAGAATCATAGAATCATAGAATCATCATAGAGTTGGAAGAGACCACAAGGGCCATCGAGTCCAACCCCCTGCCAAGCAGGAAACACCATCAGAGCACTCCTGACATATGGTTGTCAAGCCTCTGCTTAAAGACCTCCAAAGAAGGAGACTCCACCACACTCCTTGGCAGCAAATTCCACTGTCGAACAGCTCTTACTGTCAGGAAGTTCTTCCTAATGTTTAGGTGGAATCTTCTTTCTTGTAGTTTGGATCCATTGCTCCGTGTCCGCTTCTCTGGAGCAGCAGAAAACAACCTTTCTCCCTCCTCTATGTGACATCCTTTTATATATTTGAACATGGCTATCATATCACCCCTTAACCTCCTCTTCTCCAGGCTAAACATGCCCAGCTCCCTTAGCCGTTCCTCATAAGGCATCGTTTCCAGGCCTTTGACCATTTTGGTTGCCCTCCTCTGGACACGTTTCAGTTCCAATCTTTTTGAAAATCTGGAAATGGAAGGAACTAGGAAGCAAATACTTCAGAACATAAATACTGCCCTTGTGAATATCAAGTGGGTCTGCATATGGAAGACAAGCTCCCCCTACCCTGCCCCAGGGAGCACGTGGGGGCCTTTGGAACAACAACTGCTTTGCTTCAAAGGGCAGTGAGCAACATGCTTGGCAAAGTAGAATTCTTAGGTGGGCCAGGAACCTGGCAGTAGGCCTTGCCCTGTCGCATGCTCCCTTTCCCCATGAATCATGCCTGACAACAGTTTCAAGATATCACCCCACGGTGGAAATTAGCACATCAGTGTCTGCACAAAAGACACTTCACACAACTCCACTGTCCACCCCGGAGTGTGCTGATGCAACCACCACCATATGCAGCTGCACGTGAGACTCAACTCTGGAAGGCATAAACATGCAATCAGCATCCGCCCACAAGGCCAGGCAGCTCCGTGCTCTTGAGCTTTGCTTAGTAGATGGGTGGCACAATAGCCCCGCCCATGGCATGTGTTCCTCCACCTGGGTCTCATGTACAAGGCGGCTACAGAAAGTCACTGTTGCATAAATCCCCAAAACCCAAAACCACTGCAGCACCGTGGCTAAGAGGCTGGGCTGGGATTCAGAAACCATCTCACTTTTGACACTTTGGCCAACCCACACTCTCTCAGCCGTGGTCCAAACAAGACCCGATGTTAAATGTGCCTTCATACATTAAAAAGAAAAGAAAGAAAGAAATGGCAGCTGCTGGCATGTGTGCGTGTGATACTTAGCTGGATTGCAGCCAGTGCTAGGAGTGGGGGGTGCAATCCCTTGTTGCAATTTTGGTGAAAGCTACTCCTCCAAGACTGTGATTTGCACTGAGAAGACAGCTCCCAGTGCTGTCAGTCCATCATCTGAGAGGGAGATTTGCCCATGGCTCAGGTGCGTGAGCAGAAAGTTTGCTGACAGGTACGGAACTGAGGAGGCCTGTGCAACTTTGTGGGGTGCCAAGCTGGCTGCAGCCCCCAGCAGCTGGGTCGTGGTTTTGCTACCTTCCTGGGAAACAACAATACATAAATGGGAGTAGGGTTGATCTTAAGCTGCTGGCGGGTTTCATTCGCAAGTTGCAGAGGCTGGTTCTTTAAAGTTCAGACACTTGTCTATTAATTTAAATATCAGAACAGGAAATCTGTATTTTTCTCTCTCTTTCCACACCCACACCACGCATTAGGAAGGCTGAGTCAGCAAAAAAAGAAACACAGATGCCTGAGTTTCCATTCTGCAAAAAAAAGGCAGCCAGTGTGGGCTTTGGTAGTGTAGGAGCCAGACATATTTGGGCTGACTCTTGCATAATATTGGATGGAATGGTAACGAAGAAAGCATGCAAACAGCAGCTTTGGGGGGAAAGGCCTCAGGGATTTTTGTGCATGCATTTTTAATTTTTTTACAAAACTGCCACATGGACATTCAGCAGCCGTCTGAGATCTCCAGAGAGATTTTTAGCATGTTTTAAAAAAAATATCTAACCCGTAATTGGGCCAACAAACCAAGTCTAACGTGTAGACTTATTCTGGGATAGCCTCCTTGCCAGCTGCACGAAGGGCAGACAACTGGGGCTGCATCTGGCAAAGGGCATTTGGAATCTGCCAAGTCTGAATTGTTTCACCCAAGAAGCCCTGAAAGTCAGACAAATTTTCCCTGTTCTTCATACCACTGGCTGGAGAAGAGAACTTCAAGCCAGGATGCTAAGATGATCTCCCATAATCCATGTGGTCCTGGAAATCAGGTGGCCCCAGATGACATCCCATGCTACAGCTGCCAATATCTACTGGATTCCCTCCATATGATCAACTTGTTGGTGCTGGACTAATTCTCTGGGGCTCCTGGCTGCCTCCCAGCCCCAGCTAACCTAGGGACTCTCCAGCAGTTGTGGCAGAGCTGGCTCTCACAGTCATATTTACTACTGCTGCTACTACTACAAAATTGATGTCCCACCTTTCCTCCAACATGGTTCTCCTCACTTCATTTTATTCTCAGAACAACCCTGTGAGGGAGGCTGGGCTGAGTGCGAGTGACTGGCCCAAAGTCACCTAGTGAACTTCACAGCTGAGTGGGATTCAAACCCTGGTCTCCCAGTCCTCGTCTGGCACTCCTAACCAGTGCATCAAAGTGCCGTTATTCCCCTATATGCCACCTTTTGCAGCATGCCACACCCAAGGCAGCTCACAATGCAACATCCAATATCAACAGCAACAAAGCTAAGAACAGCACTGGCAACATTATAATCAAGGATTTAAACCACGGCCCTCCAGAAGCACATCAGAGCCACTATTAAAAAACCCAAAAAAACCAAAGCCACTATAAAATATAGCATCAGGATCAGGGCTCTCCTTTATTGGGCCAAATCCATTAGGAAAAAAGTACTGAATTTTTTAAAAAAACCTATAGCACTGTAGCCACGCACACCTCTGTGGGGAGGGAATTCCACAATCTGAGGGCCACTGCAGAGAAGGCCCCACGTTTCATTAGTGAATGTATTCCTGGTGGATGTCATTCTTCGAAGGATGGGCCCCTTCCACATATGCAATCCTTGCCCTTCACTCCACAGCAACAACTGTGCCGGATTCAAGGTCTCCGCTCTCTTGCCTCTTGAACTGGGAGTTCCTGTCCAAACATGCAACAGGTGGAAATGACAAGCAGGGGTCATTTGTGCCAGCACTTGAGAGAATGTTGGGAAATGTAAGCAAAATCCCAGCAGAGCTTCACTTCTTAAAGAAAGGATGCTGGAGCACAAACCTACCTGGCCTGGAAGTCACTGACCCTCCATCAGAGGTGGGCAGGTTATGAATACTCAACAAGAGAGTATTGCTCTCTTATTGCTCTGGACATGAATGATTCCACAGATGTTTCGGCTCCAGAGTGAAGCCCCAGCTAAAACCTAAGCCCTGGACACCAAGGTAACATAGGACAGGGAAATAAGGACAGCCAGACTCTGAAAGCTGCAGAGCCAAGGCAGGAGGATGTAGTTTAGAGACTTTACGAAGGGTACCAAAAATGACTCAATTTCTCTCTCTCTGTGCTCAGGTTTGTTGTTGGCTTTCACACAAAGCCTCAAGAATAGCTTCAGAATCCCTTTCTTTAAATGCGTCTTTCCCTTTTGTCATAAGTTGAGAAAAAGGGGCCCATTTTCCAACTTTTTTTTTTTTTAAGGTTTCTGTTCTCACCCGCAGAGACCCAGCTGGTGAAACTCAGCTGCCTCCCTCCACAATTCTTTGTCCTGTGCCGATGCTTTGATGTATTTGCCTGCCACAAAGTGTGCTTTGCTCTCTTTGATGTCAAACTTTATGTGGCTTGATTACTACTAGCAAGATGACAATGCAGCCAGTCTTCCAAGTCCCCTCCTGTCTAATACAGCAGATTCTTTGCAGACCCCAGCTGTGTCCATGCAGATTTGCTTAAGAGCACTCTGTTGTGACAGCCAAGCAGACATGAACTTTAGAAGGGGGCCCAAATGGCTCTGAGGGCCAGTTTACACCATCCCCAAACTCAAGCAGCAAAGCTAGTCCTGGGCTATACACCTAAAGCTGTGTATGTCTGAATGACTCTTTCTTGAACTCTGTGCAGATAGAAAAGTACTGTATTAGGAAGAAAGGTCAGCCTACGCGTCTCCCTTAGTATGCCACTTTTCTATGTGCATGGAGTGCCCCCACCCTGGCCTTTAAGGGAAGTATGCAAACAAGCAACAGCCACTTGCAGGTTCAAGTGGTAAGATCAAGGAAAAGCTTAGATACTTATTTTATTGGATTTACATACCACTGAATATTTAAAGAAGAGAAGGATTTCAAGGCAGCTTTCAATGAAACACATTCCATATAACAAGCAAAAAAACAAAAGATGTACAGGAACAGCATCAAGAAGGAGCAAACCAGAATTAGCACCCCCACAAAAACTGCAAAAGAGAAGTTTTAATAGACAGGCACCTGGGACCTAAGGAGGGACACATCCAAGGGCAGAGTCCATGAAGGACATCCCACACAGCCCCACAGTAAAGACCCAGACCCCATCTTCAGGGAGACCAGCCGGAATATGATGGAACCTGAAGTCAACCCTTCGCAGGTGGCCTTTGGAGAAATTCACTTCATCCTCCTTGATTATATAAACTAGTCCCAAGTGCAATAACTTTCAGCCATAAAACAAAAGCAACACAGGCATAAAATTTGGGTGCAAAAGTGATGAGTTTCCAAGCAATCTTCACTCCTTGTTTGCTGTGCAGCTCTGGTGCTTACACAGTGTGGGTGAGCTGACTGAAGCTATATCCCGAAATGACTAAAATAAAAATAGTTGGCAGGATCAATGTCCAGGATGAGGACAGAGGAGAGCTGGAATTCCCACTGACTGCTCCACTGCTAAGCTCCACTTAAGCAGCATGACTTGCAGTCAAGTCCTAAAATGATTCAGACAGACATTTCTGAATGTAAAAGGAAGATGTACTTTTCATTCAGATTTTCCAAGTACTGGCTTTCATGAAGCTTCTAACACAAACACTCACATTTTTTCCTAAATAAACCTGGAGAGTCAAATCTGGTAGGGGTGTTTGTGTGCATGTCTGCATGCACAGGCGGCTGCTTTCAAAAACTCAGGGAAAATAATACAGAAGGTTTTTTTTCCCAAACAGAAAATGAGCTTACAGATTTGCAGAGCAGCAAAAGGCAATTGTTGCACACAACAATGTACAGGAACAACTTGCTGCTTTGCTACTGATCTTTACAAGCTGCTCTAGGAGTCTTTTCAGCCTAAGAGCATGGTAAAAAATGTTTTAAATAAATAAACATAAAACTTATTTTTGGACAATAAACACCAGGTAACAGACCCCATAAATACATACTAAACATAGGAAAGGTTACAGAAGTTCCCAGTCCAGTGGCAACACAGAGCAGAAAAACTCAAGCAGCTGTTTGTTCCCTTCCATACCGCAGCATAAATTGAATTTATACTGGGCTAACTTAAGCTGGGCCAGCCTTCCCTGAACTGTCCTGTGGTTTTGGACAACAGCTCTCATCAGCCTCACCTTAGAACAGGACTGGAGGGCACCAGGTTGCAGAAGGCTGTACTAGAGTGAGACAAGGGAGTCCTGCTCTGCTAAGATGAGATGATTTTGCCTGGCTAGAATGCAGACCTCCGACTGGACCATGTGGTTTGCAGTTGCCTGGAGCTCCAAGATATTCCTGGAGATGGAAAATCAAGAATTGGGCCACCTTTGGGGAATCCCTGTTCAGAAGAACATCTAAGCATCTTCCAGCCTGGTGGGAAGACTGATCAGCGGGAAGCCCCCTGCTCAAAACAGAGGTCTGCCTGTGGATTTTCAGTTACAGTGTCTTACCTGCCTTACCTGCAGGAAGAAGACCTGCATAGGCACAGGACAGGAAGGGTGGTGGTAATTCTGACTACTACAGTACTGACAAGCCTTTATGCACCGACCCTGTGCAGGTATATGATTCAGCTCTGCTTTGTTTTCATAGCTATGTTCACATAGACTAAAGCCAAACACTGGCCACAAATCAGAACACAAATCCCTGGTTTCTGGGTTTCACAAAGCATGGCTTCCATTAACCATGATTAAGTGTACATTTGCACCCATAAGCCATGACCAAGAAAACTCCCCCATCTTGCCAGCCTCTACTGGCATGGGAATGAGTTGGTCTCCATGTTGCAAACTGGTGCACACCTTCCAGGGGCAACAGGGCTTAGTTTGGCAAGTTAAGCCCCGCATGTAGGGGCTCTTAGTTAAGGTTAAAGCCACACACCATGGGCAGGTGCTCCAAAGCATTAGAAGAGAAAGTGTGAACTCAAAAGTCTTGGTTTCCATTTCGTAAGGCTCAGGCTGAGAACAACGAAAGACTTTTGAGAATCAAGAATCTTTCATCAACCACAACAGGCCTGAGAGGCGAGAAGAGCTTCAAGGCGGCGGCAGAGGAGGTCTCTGAGACAGCTGCAGAACCATTTGCACAACACATTCCTCAGCTATAAATCTTCAAGCAAAAAGGCACATCCTGAAAGGAGAGAGTGGGCTGCTCACTTGATCATTTCTAGTTATCAGCTGCAATTGCTAATTGTAGTTTGGGAGATAAATACTGTACCAAAAAGGTGAATGCTTTAAAGTTATGCTCTGACTGCCAAAGTAGAGCAAAAGGAGGAAATGAAGAGAAGCTTTTAAATCATCCAGATTGGCAGATTTTTATCATAATTTAGCCAACCATTTCTAGAAGCCTCTTGGACACTTATAGCTGGGCACAAAAAAATAATGTGCGTTTCTCTCCAGGCTCCGCCAGGAAAGGAACAGTCAGAATCCAATTTTTCTTTTTTTTACCAGAAAGATAATGATATTTTTATATTGTTCTAACAAATTGTTGATACAGAGACTGGGAAAGGTGGGGTTGAATGAGGCTTTGAAGAGTTGTGAGGGAGGGAGGGACTCCTGAAGGAGCCATGCCTTAGTGTGACCCAGACTGGTCTTGACAGTGAAGTACCACAAGGATCTGAACATCCCACTCCCTTACTCAACTCAGAACTGGATTTATAGTTTGAACAAGGAATTGCAGTGTTCACAGCTATGTGCCCCAAATCATACCATCTCAAGACCTGTCCTTTCAAGATGTCACCTCTCTGGCCACTGCTTGAGTGCCAAGACCCTGGTGCAAATCAAAAGGCGGCCTGCAAGTTACACAAGAGCACTCTCCATTTCCCCCGCTCTCTTGCGTACATCCTGAATTTGTGGACATCCAATGAAGCTGAATGTTGGAAACTGCAGGGCAGATAAAAGAAAGGACTTCTTCACAGAGCACACAGTTAAACAGGACGCAGTGATGACTACCAACTTGGATGGCTTTAAAAGACGCCTAGAGAACTTCATGAAGGGTAAGGCTATCCATGGCTATTAGCCACGATGACTGTGTTTGGCCCCCACAGTTGGAGGCAGTAAAGCTTCTAAATGCCAGTTGCTGGAAGTGACCAGAGAGAAGAGGGCTCTTGTGCCTGGGTGCTGCCTGTGGGCTTCTCCCAGGCATCTGCTTGGCCACTGTGAGAACAGGATGCTGGACTAGATGGGCACTGGTCTGATCCAGCAAGCACGCCTTACGTTCTAAATATTTCTTAATGGAAAAATAGCACACAGTCCATTGACTCGTATCCTGATCCTACACCCAGGAGCGAGGACGAAACTGTGCCCTGTTAGTTCAGTGTTCCTTGCAGGGCTGTCTCCTGGATTGACGGTTTGATTTGTCCAGTGGGTGGGGTTATCCTCAGTAGAAGAAAAGTATGACGCCTTGGAAGGTGCAGGACAGAACGTGCACAGCGTCAAAGAACATTCCTTACATCTCCCATTTCACGAGGTAATCCCACCTGCTTCCCAAAAAACCACAAGAACAGCCTGGGTGCTGCCATTACCTAACATGCCTCTGAACTGCAGGTATTTCCAGACAGGTGTGTTCATTAATGTGCCATGAAAAACAACAACATACACACACCCCTCAGCCAAGGGCCTGATCCTGCCACATTACGCACACTCAAGAGTTTTCATTGACGTCAGTCAAGCCTCTGTGGGTGGAGTGCCTACACCAACGTGTTTTGGGGATATTTCCCCCCTCTCTCAGTGTTGCACAAGTTAAAACAGGCTTAACATTTTCAAGCCATGAAACTGCCAAGCACAGCAGTGAACTCACATAGCAGAACATGCTCTCTTTTGCCGCGAGTTCTTCACCGGCAACAGATCAGTGTCCACAGACATGGAAATCACTCAAGAGCTGAAACTTCTTGGAGACCACCAAGGGTTGGGTCAGAATGAGGGGTAGATCAGACCACTGGGAAGACCTCTGGCACAAACTCCTACTGAAATGTGATCTTCCACTTCTTATCAGCTACAGTTTTTCATATTGGTGAATTTGATAAACTGTGGTTGATATTAACCAATGGTTTGTTTGAAACATGACTTCAATCCACGCATTATGAAGGTGGCTTGCTTCAACACAATCCAGATTAGCCACGGTTTATAGTTCAGATGTAACACTAAACTGTGGTGAATCCAAAATGGATTTGAAAGCCCACCAGCAGATTCCTTTGTGGTTGCACATGGATAGCTAGAACTGCGAAGACAACACTGGCATAGTCTTATACGGTTTCACATTTCACTGCAAGGGAACTTATGGCACAGGAGTTCCCAGGGGACCGTGCCTCACATCAGGGTGCATTTGCACTGAGTTTTGATCCAAGGCACAGAATCATGAAGTCAGATTGGGCCTTGATCCCCTGCTCTATGCAGGAAATCCAGAGACAGACAGCGTCTGATACGTGACTGTCTAGCCTCTGCCTGAAGATGTTGAAGGCATCAAAATCACTGGCTCTGTCCTACCAAAAGGTTCTCAGATAGAAAGCAAAGACCCTTATTGCAAGCTGTTGTGATGCTCACCAATTTAAATAGCTTTAAAAGAAAATTGGGCAAATTCATGAGGATAAGGCTAGTACTGGCTACTAGCTACGATGCCTGTTTGCTACCTCCAGGATCGGGGAAATGCAGCTCTTAATACCAGTTGCTGGATAACAACAGCAGGGGAGGGCTACATCTCTCGTGTCCTGTTTGCTAACTCCTTGTGGGCATTTATTGGGGGGTATTGGGTTGTTTTGTTTTAATTATGTATTTTGTGTTTTTATATTGTGATTTTATGTTGAAACTACCCTGAGACCCGTGAGTATAGGGTGGTATACAAATTTAATAAATAATAATAACAATAAAAATAGGAAGCTCTGGACTAGACTACATAGATCTGTAGTTTGACCCAGCTTGGCTCTTCTTACATTCGTAACCTTTGATAAGCTGAACTCCACAGGCCTCATGATAAGCGTGAGAGCAGTCCACACAGTAAAGGTCCACACTTAAATCTTTGATAGCACAGCTGGGAAAAGAATTCCTCAGTGTGACTCCAGGCCTTCTGGACTAGATGGACCAATGATCTAACAAAGCACAAGGCAGCTTCAGCTATACATGTGAAATTGCACAGGGATCTGATGGCAGGTTTTCTTCTCTTTGCGCTCCGGGAGGGTCTACTCACAAGCCATGAGGACTCTCCAGTGCCCTCTCTGGCTATTTCCAGGTTTGAACTGAATTATTTATTTATTTCCTGGTGCCATGCATATACATAGTTGCGCTTGAGTAGAATACGAGTAAGTTGGGGGGTGCTTGTATGCTTACGATTGCTGCCAAAGATCTCTGAGGAGGAGAAGATGGAAACGAAAAAGATTGCATGCGGTTATCACAGGATGGACAGCTGCAAGGGTATCCCTGCAATTTTGGTACCCAAAACACTAACAGGCCCCCAACCAAAAGTAAAACAAGAAGAACAACACAACCCTCTTTGACTAATCCTCTGAAATCAGTACAGATATGTGCTGAATGAAATAAAACTACAAGGAACCTGGATAGCAGAGCAGCCTGTTGTTACTTTTGGGCACACCTCCATGACAACATCTTGTCTTGCTGCTCAGTGACACCTCCCCTCAGTATTTGCATAAGCATTATGTCATAGTGCTTCACATACATTGACTCCAGGTGGCCTTAAGTAAGCCTCTCTCTGGCCAATCCTCTGCAGTTAAGGATTATTAGCGTAGCTTGAAGGACTTGGAACCTGCTAAAGGGCTATGCAAACATTTTATATTATTGCTATCATCACCAGGGTCTAGTATTAGTATTATTTGTGTACCGCCCTTCATCTGTAGATCTTGGGGTGGTTATATTATTAACAACACCTAGTTTCACATAATCCTCACACGATCTCTGACTGAATAATTATAAAACCTCAACAGGTCTTCAGGGGGGTTGACTGAGGAGAGCTGGGGGACAAACTAAGGTAGCTGGTTGCCCAGGAGTGCTTCCTCAGAAGTTTTCCTGGAGGTTGGCCGTGATCACCTCGAGTCCAGCATCTGAGCAGGCCCTGAACCCATCAATGGGCCCTTTTATTGCTGCCACTGTTCCCCACATAAGAACATAAAAGAAGAGGTTGCTGGATCAGGCCAATGGCCCATCAGTTCCAGCATCTTGTTCTGATGGTGGCTGACCAGGTGCCCCCAAGGGAAGCCCACAAGCAGGATTTGACCACAACAGCATTCTCCCCTTCTGTGACTTCCTGCCACTGGTATTCAGAAGAATGTCATAGCCATCCTGGCTACTAGCCATCGATAGATAGCCTTAGTCTCTGTGAATTTAATCTTTTAAAGCCATCCAAGCTGGTGGTCACACTGCCTCCTGGGGGAGCAAGTTCCACATGCATGAAGAAGGACTTTCTTCCCTTGTACACAATGCTCCTGTTTGTGGTTTATGAAACAAGAAAATGGTATCTGACATAAGGCTACCAGCTCACAAACCATCTTTGGTTATGAAGCTCATTTGTTTGAAGGAAGAGAGTTAACGGGTTTCTGCCTCCCTATTTTTATTTTAAGACCACAGAAATTTGTATATTTCACTTTTGTTCTCCTTCATCTTCAGAGCAGTCATAAATAATTACATCTCCTCAAAACTCGAATGACGGCACCAAGAATAAATAAAACATCATAACCACCTAAACGTATTTCTGCATCTCCCGCCGATGTATTTCAGTTTACCATTTTTAAAGTGGCTTTCCCCATTGCTTCTGGTCTGATTCTGTTGGAGCGAACCACAGAGAATCCATTCTTTCCCGGCAGCCAGAGGTCAGTGCAACACAAGAGGTATGGGGTTTTAGGAAGAGCAGGAAAGGTGGGGGGATAATAATTTTCACAAACCCATTTGCCAGGGAGACCTAAGCAGGCAAAAAGCAAATGTAGCCAAGCTTCACTCTAGCATACATTTCAACTACAGCATTTGAAATGAAATGAAATGAAATGCCAGATAGTAAAAGTGTCACAAGTCAAAACTGAAGATAACTCAACACTGACATTCACAGTAATTGCAAGAGATCAGTTTCCCCCGATCATGGCATGGCAGGCAGAAAGATCTGCACCTAAATGCACTTAGCGAGCCCAGGCAAAAGCAGCGTATCAAAGACTACATCCTGCAAAAAGCTTTTGCAGGGACCTTGACAAGTCATGCCACTGGCACCAACATCTTTCTCCTCGCCCCATCCATAGGCACTCCATTAAAACCCAGTCCTCTCTCATTGTTTCCATTTTATCAAGCAAGCCTGGCCCAATATATTTCCCATGCATTAATACAGGAGCTGGCGGAGGTGAACAAGACAATTGAAACATAGGGGATACATGCACAAGTGATGCCCTAGTGCAGAGGTTTTCATGGCTCCCTTGACCAAATGCATTCTTTCCGCGGCACCCCTGCGGGTCTCAGGAGCCCAGTTATGTCACCCCTTGCCTGCCAAGCTGGCAGCCTCTCACCCTTTGCAGCAGCCACCCCTGGTCTCTGAGACGCCTCCTGGCAATCAGCACTCCCTGGCCAGCCCCAGAGCCACCATTCACCTGGGGAACTTGTAGCCAGGGCTGCTGCAGCAAACAGCTGTGGAAGTCTTTGGGAGGAAGGGATGCAAGCGGGCATCAGAGGGAGGGAAGGAAGGAAAGTGTGACAGAGGCCAGTGTTGCCCGCAGCACCCCGGACCAGCATTCAAGGCACTCCAGAGTGCCCTGGCACACTGGTTGAAAATCACCGCCCTCGTGCATTTCCCATTCATTTCAATGGACTTGAACAAAGTTACTTCCCAGCGGATCAGGGATCATTGCTCAGACTTATGTGACTCTCTTTCTGTCTCCCTTAAGAGCACCCCAAATCTGCAACCTCACTGTGGCAGGGTGCACAGTGGGATCAGCTTTGCACTCCATGTTGCTTAAATAGCTCAAAGCTCAGAGGTTTCTGCAAGATTCCATTACTGAGCCACCCTGGCTGCTGCACTAAGGCTGCAGTCCTAAATGCAGCTTCCGAGGAAGTCGTTCCCTACTAATTCAGTAGGGTCGGATTCCAAGTCTGCCTCCTTGGGATTGGGACGTATTTTAGGAAGTGTTTCCAAACAGTTATTTATAAATACATAAATAAATGAATGAAATAGGTTAGCACAAGAAGCTTCAATCCAATGTATGTTAAGTGACTTAATAACAAAACCAGGAGATCTTTAAAAAACATTACTGACCTTAATTTATAAATTAGAATTGTTTAAGAGCTTGTCTAATGACAAATCCTAGGCATGTTGTGTTTAGTGGGGCTTCCTACCAGATGGACTTGCCTAGGAGTCCTACTGAACTCAATAGGTTTTACACCCAAGTAGACATGCAGAAGTTTGGGCTGCACTACTAAAAAGAGACTATCAATTTGTTTTGTAATTTCTTGTTGCATTTGCTCTGGGATAGAAGCAGGATGCACATTGAGACACACTTCTTAAACTTAAGCAACAAAATAAGACTTAAAATAACTACTCTGTGCCATATTTATACTGGTTTGCATCTTGATTCCACCCTTTCCAGGAAACCAGATCCAGGGTTCTAATAATGACTGCAGTGCCTCTCTTTCGGCTGATCAAACTTCTCCTACACCCAATGACAAAAAATGTATAGGCCAAACTAGACTTTAATGGAATGTTAACAGTGTTCATTTAGTGCTTTGCTTCATAAAAAAGCAACAAATATACCAATCTGTTTTCAGAAGAATCATCATGAAAAAACACACCACAGCCCCATCATTAAGTGCCCTAGTCAGAAAGAGAAATCCAGACTGTGTATTCTTTTCAGAGAAACAACACCGTGAAAATTGTGTTACTTGATAATAAGGTATATGGTGTTTCTACAGAATTCACTATCAGGATGGTCACATTATTTCAATTTAGCTATGCGAAATTGCAAAATCACTTTGTTATACTGCAGAAGAGCTAATTGAAAACATTCCACAAAAAGTTTTGCATTTCTTTCTCACACAGACAAAAATGCAAGCCTTCCGCTGGTTTTCTTGAAACCAAGGCAACTGAGGACAGACACTGACTGGGATTTTAAAAACCTCTGATTTTCCATGATCCAATCAAGGAAGGTCAATCCAGTTCTTCCTTTTAGCTCCTCTTTTAAAAATGGATATGATTCTAAAAACCGACTATTTTTGCCTGTGCTGGCTTTTCATAGCAGAATTCCAGAGACTTTGCAGAAGTCCTGCCAAATGGGATAAATCACATTTTAGAGACCAGACATGAGTAACACAGCCTGATCCATGTCCCCTGTGCAACTTTAGTCAATGTTACGCTGAACCTGTGCTACAGAGGAGGGGCTGAAAGTAATCTCTTCCCATTTAAGTTTGTGGGGAGAGCATAAATTGCCTTCTTGCCTTTGAATAACAAGAGATCCTGCAGAGCCACAAAGGCTGACCTTTGACAGATGTCTTGGCTGAGCTGAATTCAGAACAATAAAATATAATAAGTGTAAAGACTCTCTCACACTGGAAACAAAATCAACACAGCAATTGACAACAACTGATAAGCTTTATAGCTGGGGAAGGGACACTGTGGAGAACACGGGGTTAGTGCGGATTATGCCTGACTATTACCAAACAGCACAGAAGACGGCATTTTGGATTAATGGTCTTTTTGACCGGCATGCAAAGGGTTTTGCTCACAGCTGTCGGTCACAATTCTCCTTAGCCTAACATCTCCTTTCCCCAGCTTAAGGTAGTTATCCTCAAACACTTTCATTCAGACCCAGTTCAGTTTCCTGCTATCATTTTCAGGCGACAAAGAGTTCCTTGCAACCCCAAAGCTTGCCCACTTTCTGCCACATCCGCTGGTCCACTGAGGCTGTAGTCCTACGCCCTGTTTCCTGGGAATAAGCCCCACTGAAAACAGTGAGATTTATATCCAAGTAAACATGCACAGGATTGCTGCACCCCAAAATAGATCATCTGGCCAGTTCTGGGTCCTATCAGTCATTTTCAAATCCAAACCCAACCTCATTGTGAGAAAGTAAAATATGAGGGAAATGGAAGGTAACCACAAACATGTAGGGCGGGGAGGAGAATTTGTTACTCTGCAGTTGGGCACATGCCTCTGGTGTCCCTCTCCATCACGGCCCCACAGAAATAATACCTGCTTCAAAGTTTCCCCTCAATTCAATATTCTGTCTGTTCTGGGCGAGGAGAATGTTTTTGAAGCTATGCATTCCCCTCAATATTTAACAATAGGCAATGATCGCATCTAAAAGAACAATCACGTTTTAAAGACTTCAAACTTTGTAGGATAAATAAGTTACAGGTCCTTCTACCTCAAGTGCCCTCTCTTATCGTGCAGAGTCTGTGTCTGGAAAGTTGGGGGGGGGGTCCATGTGGCATGTCAAGTCCAGCACTCTGCAGACTTCAGACCACAACTGGGTTAGTGGCACACAAAGACACACAAAATTAAGCAGACTCACTGCCAAGGGCAGACCGGCCCTCTCCAGGACGGGGCACCTGCCCCGAGGTCAGCTCCAGCGGGCCGGAGGCCCCTTCCGACGTTTCCGCCCACAGCCTTGCACCCCGAGCCAAGGGGCGTCATGTGACGAGGGGGGCAACTTCGGGAGGCAGGTTCCGAGCGGTTCCTTTACGTAACGCCAAAGAGCCCTTTCGGATTCGCGGACCCGGAGTTGCCTCTCGCCCGCCCCGTCCCGGCGCCCCGGATCGCCCCCTCGCGCACCCCCACCCAGCCCCCAGGAAGGGCAGTGGCGCCCCCGCCCGCCCGCAGGCACCGACCAGAGCCGGATCGCGCGCGGAAAGCGCCTGGGCTGCCGAGAGCGCCGCTTTCCTGGCGGGTCCCGCGGAGCCCGAGAAAGCAGCGCCGCAGCCCGGGCGGATCGGGCGCCGCCGCGCGGCTCACCTTTCATCGCGGCGATCACCAAGCACAGCATTTGGCGCTCTCGGGGCTCGCCGGGCGCCTCCTGCGCGCTCGCGGGGCAGCAGCGTCCGCCTCGTCAGCAGCGCCTGCCAGCAGCCCCGACCGGCCCTCGCAGCAGCAGCGGCAGCAGCGGCAGCAGCCTCCGCCTCCTCCGGCGCGCCTCGGCCCAGCTGAGGCGCCATGTGACCGGCCCGGCCCCCCCGCCCGCCCCGGCTGCCGCTGGAGGTGGGGCAGGGGGACCGGCGGGGCGGACGCTGCTCCGGCCCGCCCGCCATCCCGCAGCCGGCGCCGCCTCCTCCTCCTCCCGCTGGGGCCCGATCCGCGGGGGAGGGAAGCCGCCCCTGAGCCGGCTCCCCGGCGGGCCTCCTCGGCACCAAGCGCCGCGGACTTCGGGGCCACTTTCTCCCGAGGCAGCGGGCGCCGCAACCCGGGGATCCGGACGAGACTTCCCCGGGGAAGAGTTGGCAGTTGGGGGCCGCCTGCGAGGGGCGTCTGCGCGTGTTTCCAGACTCCTTGCAATGGAAGGGAAGGCCATTTCTCGCAGCAGTCCTTTATAATGGTTGTTTTAGACGCTTAAAAATAATAATCCGAAAACATTTTTTTAAACGTTAACCTTCGTCTGATTGAGCTGCGCAGAACCCCAGCTGGAAGGCCAGGCAGCGGAGGTTACTTTCGGGGAAATGGGCTTAGGGTCGTCATCAGCGTTTTGGCTTACTCTTGTGTCACACAGGGTGACAACCCTGAAGTCTCAAAGCTATTTAACACACACACACAGAATCAGGGGGGGCGAGAAAGAGCCCTGACAGTTCCCTGACATTCAATGCACGTTTGCACTGAATGTGTATGACCCCCCCCCCCCCAGTCCTGGGCGCTGCCACTGGCCCAGTTCAGCTTCATGACTTCTTCTGCAGGAATAAGGAAGCCAAGTGGGTTGGCCGTTGAAACTTGCTTCAGCACTGGTGACAGTCCTCCAGGCCCTATTTCTGTTGCAGCCTAGTCTGTCATATATGATCTACAGTACTTGAGATTCCTGCATTGCAGGGCTTGGGCCAGGTGACCCTGAGGTGTCTTGCAACCCTACAATTCTATGAGGGTAGGTGCCTAGTCTAGTGGGCGCAAGGTAGGCCTTGTGGCATACACAGGTCTTTCCTCCAGCAGAGGGATGGCATAGAAAGCGCGAACCAGGGGTTTTCTCTCCCCCCGCCCCCGTTACTTCCTTCAGCTTCTTATATCATCTCCCCTGTGGAGCTTTTAGACTCTGAACAGGGACTTGGGCAAAGCTCAAGGATGACACTGTGAAAAGATGTCAACAGTACGTGGTCAGCTTGGGCCACTCAGGCCTTGTTTTCAGCATCAAGGCTCAGCTCCAAAATGGGTGAGAAGGAACAACACTTGGTGAGAAAAGGTGGGACTTCCCAGCATCCGCTACAACCTTTGGAGGCACCTGTTTCTTAGCCCTCTCCTTTACCTATTCAGTGCTTTCAGGTGTTTTGAAGCACGGCGCCAACCCACAGGCCCAGCTCAAGTCTGCGATAAACAAAACAGTGGACAGCCCTATGTACCAATATCCAGGGGTTTGCTAGGGGCTGGGCTGGTTGGCTTTCATCAAGGGTGCAGGCCTGGGCTGGGGGCAAAAATTGCACCTCCCCCCTCTGACTTGCAGTGGCCAGGAACCTGCCTCTCCGCCATGCACTCCCCAGGCTGCTCCTCCACTGTTCTGGGTGGCCAACATCACCTTGCCAAGGCCACAGGGAGTGTAGGTATGTCTCTGTCCACATCAGCCCATCCATCCACACCATTCACATGTGAGCAATGCAGGCACCTGGACCCCCAGTTGCTTTTGCAAATGGCTTCATGGAAGACACACCCTTCAACACATACGCGCTGCTTCTTGGTCCCACATGCAGATGCTGTGTAGTGGGCCAGAGTCATTATTGCCAGTGTCCTACAGCCATCCCATCAGTCAGTCCATCAGTCACAGAGGATCGGCTCCTAGGGTCACTCTGTAGATGGCACATAAGGAAAACACCAAGGAGGAGTTGTTCTACATGTGCCAAAGCTAAGCCTTCTGGAACACTGAAAATGCAAGTGGTGCTTCCGTTTCAAGAGAATGTTCCTCAAGTTGTTACTTGAAAGGCAACACATGAAGATCTGCATTGATGGTTATAATGCATTCCTAATTATTATTATTGTATAACTGTAAGATTATTGAATAATTTTAGAAGGCATGCGGGTGTGACTACGAGGAAGGGACCTTCCACTTCTGATTCTGCCGCTATGCTGTTGGCATGTGAATAGGCCAACATGTGGTCTTGCCACACAGAGCTTGGACAGAGCGCAGTGTTGCTGGGTGAGGGTGTGTGCAGAGGGTGCCTGTCTCTTGTCCTCTGCACTTACAAAACCGAGTATTGTGTCTCTGTTGTGTTGTTACATAAAGGTAAAGGTAAAGGGACCCCTGACCATTAGGTCCAGTCAGGCCGACTCTGGGGTTGCGGCACTCATCTCGTTTTATTGGCCGAGGGAGCCGGGCGTCCAGCTTCCGGGTCATGTGGCTGGCATGACTAAGCCGCTTCTGGTGAACCAGAGCAGTGCACGGAAACGCCGTTTACCTACCTATTTATCTGCTTGCACTTTGCCGTGCTTTCGAATGGCTAGGTTGGCAGGAGCAGGGACCGAACAACAGGAGCTCACTCCGTCGTGGGGATTCAAACCGCCGACCTTCTGATCGGCAAGTCCTAGGCTCTGTGGTTTAACCCACAGCGCCACCCGTTTCCCTGTGTTGTTACATGGTGTTTGTCTATTATATGTTGAGTGGGAAAGAGTACATGGATGTGTCATTATGTTTGTGGCATGTATATCTAAGAGCGGATAAGCGCAGGCCCGTCTGTTTCCCGTGGCTGCATATGAAGGGCCCACAGCATCTGGAACCAGCCCTACTTGTACTTGCAAGCTGTTTAAGAAGAAGAGTGTCTCTGAGAATGGCACTACTGCAAGCACAGCTCTTGCATTTGGGAACAGGAAGCAAGGCCTCCATGCTGAAGGGCATGTCTTCCACGAAGGAACGGCAAGCCTTTTGCAGAATCCATTTTTTTCGTATTTGGTTATTGTGTTTAGTTGCATTTTGCTGGCCTTGTGGGAGACGAAAGCAATAATTATTACATTTAAACTGAATGAACTGCAGATGTTCTGGTCTCGGAAACTGTATTTTACTTTTGGCAAGTGCTTACATAATGGAGAAAGAATGAAAAGCGGGAGGGGAAAAGAAAAGGAGCAAAAAGCTCCCTGTCTGGTTACCTTGTGAGCTGCCCCCCCCCAGGAAAATCCACATTTTTCTTCTCTTAAATATGAAGGAGACAACAGAGCAAAGGTTTAAAGGCATTTCTTGGGGCGACAGATGTGCGCAGGAGTTTACCTTCTGCGAAGGGGAGTGCCATCTCTTAGATGGATTATAGATATCTATATATTTTGGAAAGTTGTTTGACTGTCTTTCTGCTTGTTATTGATACATTTGGACACCTCTTAAGATATTGCTACCAAATCTGTCATGATGGTTCCTGACAGTGAGGAGGAGATTATGATATGCAAATGTTATGCAATTCAAATAAGTCAAAATCAGTGACATTTGGATAGTTTTAGTATGCCATCTTGATTCAAAGTGTCATCCAACTGTAGCTAAACATAGATGAAAACTTGCTTCTTGATCGCAGGAGCCACTATGCCAAATTTGATGACAACATCTTAAGAAGTTCCCAATCAGTGTTGTTTTGACCGGTTTGGTCTGCTAGCTTGATTCAATGGCATCCAAACATCGAGCAAAACCTGCTCTTTGTTCTCATGAACCATCATGCCAGTTTGGTTCTGTTATATTAAGAGGTGTTCCAGTGCATAGAGACAGACAAATCACTTTCCAAAAGACAGTATATAGCAAAATAATATTAAAATGAGTTTAAGATATTACTGTTCTTTGCATTATTTATTGTAAGGACTAAGTGCACCATTAAAAATAAAAGATAACCAACTGAAAAACAATAAAGTGTATAATCTGAAGCTCTGGCTGAAGCATATTGGGCAGGACTCTAGAAGTTTGCCTAGTAGGAATCTAGCTGTGTTTTATCTCTTCTGTGATGTTTCCTTTTCCTTCTCTTTAATTGGTTTGAAGTGTTGTGTGGTTAAGAGGTGAGAGACTGAGGTGAGCAGGTCAAATCTGGGGGGATCCCACTCTCTGCGGAGGTGGCTTTCCTCCTATTTTAATTCTTCAGAGATGCATCCAAATCAAAAAGCTATTAATATCTGCCTGAGGGTGAGGGGAATGTATTAGGAAGACCTTTATCTTCAGCTTAACCTTGCTCTGGTAATGGGAAGTGAGAGACTCTCACAAGATGAACCAGCAGAGCACCAGAATGAATGATCAACTGCCATGGCTTTTATGTGGCTCAGTGACACTATCAGCCCACAAAAAAACGATATATATTTTAAAGCAAAACCATGAAGAGGCAGCCATAAGAAAGGAAGGGCTGCATGTCAAAGACAAAGACTTATATATGAAAACACACTGCTTATAGATATTGCTTTTTCCGCAGTGCCAAGCAGTGCTATTTTTCTAGAAGGAGAGGTTGCTGGAACTCACCATGAACACCTCCCTTGTTTTCTTAGAATGGCACTGGTGCCCACCTGAGTGAGTTCCAGCAGAAGAAAAATAAACACCTTGGCAAAGACCATAATTCAATTAATGCTTTCTATGCAGAAGGTCCCAAGCAGCATCCCTAGTATCATCTTTGGGTAAAAGGATATCAGGCAGCAGAAGTGTCAGGAAGGGACTTCTGCCCTGTATCTTGAGAGCATGTCATTATTTTCTTTATTTCATAAAATGTATGAAATGCCCCCCAGATGTTGCATTACCAGCTCCCATGATTGCCTCCCTTGTTTTCTTTCAATGACAATGCCACTTCTACCCGAGAGGTGCCAGAACTGAGCTCCAGTGAGTTCCAGATGAAAAAAAGCCCTGGTGCTAAGTAATGATCGTTACATATTTCCATAAGCACTATATTCTGATATGTAGCTATCCCCCTACCTCCAGCTCACCCCGCATCATTCCAATGGTCTCTTTCGTTTTCCAGGCCTGCTTTTATTCCTTTAAGGAGTCATCCAGACCTCCCTTTGTGCCACATTTCCAGGCACATATCTATGCTTAAAAGCACCGTGTCCAATACCTTTTTTTTCTTTTTTTGCCCTGAAGATCCCCCCACAAAAACCTGCTCTTTACTGCTGAATCGGAGCAAATGGCAACCCATGGAAAACACAAATTGCCATTTGTTCCGATTCAGCTTTAAAGATTGCAGGGTGAAAGGTAAGTGTGGGTGAGCCCTAAACCAGGGATGGGGAACCTGGTGACCCTCCCAGTGTTGGGCTATAACTCTCACTGTCCCTGACCATTGGTTGTGCTGCCTGGGTCAGTTCAGAGTTATAGTCCAAGAACATCCAGAGAACCCCAGTCGAAAGCTGATCTAAGCATCTGTAAGATACCATGCAGTGTACAAGGAAGCCCAACAGGGGCAGTGAGTGGTCTGTGTTTGCTTTAGTGGGTTATAAAATTCCACCCTGGAAAATGGATTAGATTATCATCAGTCCAGGACTGCAGAAATAATATGAAGGGTCAATTTGCAGTTAAAAGGGTTGGGGGGGCATGGTGTATGTGGACACAATGCCTAACGTCTCCACCACTATGAGCCTATGGTTGCTTTGCAATAGCTCAGCAACGCAGTGCCCTTACATTTAGACGCACCAAGACAACGAACTTTAGATTCAGAAGGGGTGTATGGGGGGGGGGGGGAGAGAGAGAGAGAGAGAGAGAGAGAGAGAGAGAGACTGGCTTCATGTATTTTAATGCAGGGTTAGCTCACCCTCCGCATATCCTTATGACATGGCAAGGCATGTCAGGCCATTGGTTTGAGTGGTGTCACAGCCCATTAAGTCTTCTCTGATTGTCAGATGTTTAACCTTAAGGTACATAGCCTTGAATTATTATTGATCAGTGTTTGTTTCCAGCCCGGATGAAGAGAAAATGGTAATCAGGGATGACATCTGATGCAGTGGGCTGTTTGTGGCAGTCAGTCTCCAATAGATGCAAATGCATACACATCCCAGATGTACAGTATATCTAAAGAAGATACTGCCACCAGCATTTTAAGTGGACAATATGGTGCCTGCTCTTGACCATTAGAGCTTTATAGCTCCCACCTCACCCACAAAGCAGGACCCAGAGTTTTTTTGCTTGCTTTTTAAACAAGCAAGAAAACAAACAAACATCCCTTAGGGAGGAATGCAATGTTGCCTTGGCTTTGAGTTCCTGCGAGGGTCAACTGATTAGCCATCCATTGTTGAACATTCCATGGTGCCTAGGACGCCACTGTGCAGATGGCAGATTATCCTTTCTGCCACAGTATTGTATCCAGGGAAACAATACATCGGAAAACAGTTCCGGCACCTTTCCCCACACCATGCCTCTGGCTCACGAGAAGACTCTACCTGGAGCGCAAAGAAGACATCCTCTATGGGCTCTGGAGAGGGTCTTTTCATGACCCAAAGGCACAGCAGGGCTTTAAAGAGGCTCTTCAGCCACCCAGGCTAACAGATGACTTGTGGGAAGAAACCTTCCTGTGCCTCAACTCTGCAAGCTGCCCTGCCTCTCCAACTTGTGCATGCAAACAAGAGGGACAGGGCAGCTTGCAGAGCAGACGTGCAGGGAAGAAGCTTCTCCACACATTAGCTCTGCGTGTCCACAGAGCAGCCCTCCCTTTTCCACTGGCGAGGAAGCAGGAGGGGCAGGGCAGCGTTACTGCACCTTTGTTATAGGGAAAAAAGCACCGATTGCATCAATTGTTAGCAGCAGCTGGAGCAAGCTTCCAGTGTAGCAAAGATTCTCCAGCTGGCCACCAGCTAGAGCTGCAGGAGTCCCCAAAGAGGAACACAAGGAGGCCTCAGGGGCCAACAGCATTCAGTTCAGGGAAATGCAGGAGGCAGTTCTCCTGGATTCAGCTAGCTGAGAAGACTGGTGCTGATAAAATTGGGGGCAGGAGTGCAGTGATATCAGGGTCTTGAGGATGTTCACTAGTTCTGGGGAAAGCAGTTCCCAGATGAACACAAAAATGTATTTAGCAAGCCCTGAAATGTACTGAAGAATGCTACCTGTGTATTATTATTTATTATCTGCCCTTCACCAGCAGGTCCCAGGGTGGGTTACAACAATTTGCATAGACTAGATGACTCTATGGGGTACCTTCCAACTCTACAATTCTATAATTTCTGATGCAATAATTTATAATGTTGTAATTGTAATTTAGGGACGCGGGTGGCGCTGTGGGTTAAACCACAGACCCTAGGACTTGCCGATCAGAAGGTCGGCAGTTTGAATCCCCGTGACGGGGTGAGCTCCCGTTGCTTGGTCCCTGCTCCTGCCAACCTAGCAGTTCGAAAGCACGTCAAAGTGCAAGTAGATAAACAGGTAGGTAAACCTGGCAGGAAGGTAAACGGTGTTTCCGTGTGCTGCTCTGGTTTGCCAGAAGTGGCTTAGTCATGCTGGCCACATGACCCGGAAGCTGTACACCGGCTCCCTCGGCCAATAAAGTGAGATGAGCGCCGCAACCCCAGAGTCAGTCACAACTGGACCTAATGGTCAGGGGCCCCTTTACCTTTACCTAAAGCTCTTCTAAAGTACAGTTGGAGGAGTTCAGCTGTATTAGTTCTGAGAAATACAGAGAAAATACCGAAACAGTTCTTTCCTCTGTAGGAATGTGGACAAGCAAAATAATCAATTTTTTTCTGTGTGCATGTGTTATGAAATACTTTTTTAAATAACTATTTACATTTCTATCCAGTCATGCCACACATCAATAATGGATTTCCCTCTCACACGCAAAGTGGCAGCTTTTACGGGGCAGCGTTTGCCCAAGTGTTTGTTGGGGGAGATATCAAACGTTTGTTGGGGGAGATATAGGTTTATTTGGGGGGATTTATTTGTCCTGTCTTCACGCTTTTTATGATGGAGGACCGCTGTAGTCAGCCCCAACGACACGTTCTCAAGATGGAGGGTGAGGGAACAGCTGCAGTCGCCTGTGGTTCCTGCGCAATGTTTGCCATCTTGCCAAAGGTTGCAGGCAGCTTTACATGCAGCAATTGCATGTTGATTGCCCTCTTAAAAGACAAAGTCCAGCAACTGGAGGAACGTGTAGCTACGCTCCAAAGAATTAGAGAGCTGGAGCTCTTCTTGGAAGCAACAGAGCACACCGTCTCCACCAAGGAGGAGACAGGGGACTCCCCAGAGAAGGAGGCTAGTTCACCAACACAGGAGCCAGATATATGGAGAAACGTGACTCAAAGAAGTAGGAGGCCCAGGGTTCGCTCTGATTGTTTAGAAATACGCAATCGCTTTGAGGTCCTTTCCCCTAGCATGGAAGACGAAGAGCAGACTCCATTTGAGGATCTCTCCCTCATTACAGTCGATCAGGTATATGAAGACGAGCAGCAAAGGCAGTCCTCAGGGAATGTGCAGGCGACCTTGGAACGGACAGCTCACGGAAGAACCCCGACCAGACCTAAGAGGAGGCGTGTAGTGGTGATAGGGGATTCCCTACTGAGGGGAACAGAAGCAGTGATCTGTGGGCCTGACAAGATGTCTCGGGAAGTGTGCTGTCTCCCCGGGGCTAAGATCCAAGATGTAACTGAACGACTGCAAGGAATCATAAAACCCACTGACAAATACCCCTTCCTCTTGGTTCATGTGGGAACCAATGACACTGCAAGCAATAGCCTCCAGAAGATCAAAAGAGATTACGAGGCTCTGGGCACGAAACTGAAGCAATTAAATGCACAAATTGTCATCTCATCTGTCCTCCCAGTTGAACGACGTGGCCCAGGGAGAGAGGGAAAAATAGTGGAAGTGAACAACTGGCTTCGCAAATGGTGTAAACAGGAACGGTTTGGATTCTTAGATCACGGAATGCGGTTTCTTGAAGATGGACTTCTGGCAAGCGATGGGCTGCACCTCACAACGGTTGGTAGGAATGTTTTTGCAAAAAATCTCAGAAACCTCATCAGGAGGGCTTTAAACTGACTAATGTGGGGGAGGGAGACAGTGCTCCTGAAGGTAGGAGTCTATCAATTGATGAAGATGATCATCCAAATGTCATAGACCGAATGGAGCAAACAGCACGCAGACCTAGTGGTGGGAGGAAAAAATCCTTAAATAAGAGACACGGGGGAATGATTAATGGACTTCAATGTCTGTACACTAATGCGCAAAGTATGGGAAATAAACAAGATGAGCTTGAGCTCTTGGTACAGCAAACTAAATATGACATAATAGGAATCACTGAAACCTGGTGGGATAAGTCCCACGATTGGAATGTAATAATGGAGGGATACAATCTATTTCAGAGAAACAGACCAGACAAGAAAGGAGGAGGAGTGGCGTTATATGTCAGGGATGTGTATACCTGTGAAGAGATCCAAGATTTAGAACCTCAAAGCCAAAGTGAGAGCATTTGGGTCAAAATTAAGGGAGAGAAGAATAACAGTGACCTCATTGTGGGAGTTTACTATAGATCCCCAAGCCAAACGGAGGACATAGATGATGCCTTCCTGGAACAGATGGCCAAGCATGCAAAAGGAAGGGAGATAGTAGTAATGGGGGACTTCAATTACCCGGATATTTGTTGGATGTCAAACTCAGCCAAGAGCATAAGGTCAAACAGATTCCTCACTGGCCTTGCAGATAACTTCATTGTACAGAAAGTGGGAGAAGCAACAAGAGGAACAGCCATTTTAGATCTGGTCCTAACCAATGTTGATGACCTGGTTAGTGGGGTAGAAGTGGAAGGATCATTAGGCGCGAGTGATCATGCTCTTCTGAAGTTTACTATACAGCGGAAATTTCTCGACTTTAAGAAAGCCGACTTCATAAAACTTAGGGAAGTGCTTGGTGAGATCCCATGGACAGTAATACTAAAAGGAAAGGGAGATCATGATGGCTGGGAGTTTGTTAAGAGGGAGATAGTAAAAGCACAACTTCAGGCAATACCAATGAGACGGAAACATGGAAGGTGCCTAAAGAAGCCAGGGTGGCTATCTAAAGAACTTTTAACTGAGTTAAGATTAAAAAAGGATGTGTACAAAAAATGGAAAAGGGGGGAAACCACCAAAGAGGAATTCAAACAAATAGCCAGCACGTGTAGACACAAAGTCAGAAAAGCTAAAGCACAGAATGAACTCAGGCTTGCTAGAGAGGTTAAAAGCAACAAAAAAGGCTTTTATGGGTATGTTCGTAGCAAAAGGAAGAACAAAGAAACAGTGGGGTCACTCAGAGGAGAAGATGGTGAAATGCAAACAGGGGACACAGAAAGGGCTGAACTCCTCAATGCCTTCTTTGCCTCAGTCTTCTCCGATAAAGAAAACAATGCCCGACCTGAAGAATTTGGAGCAAATGATTCAGCAGAGGAAACACAGCCCAGAATAACTAAGGAGATAGTACAAGAATACTTGGCTAGTCTAGATGTATTCAAGTCTCCAGGGCCAGACGAACTGCATCCAAGAGTATTAAAAGAACTGGCAGATGTGATCTCAGAACCACTGGCAGTCATCTTTGAGAATTCCTGGAGAACAGGCGAAGTCCCGGCAGACTGGAGGAGGGCAAATGTTGTCCCTATTTTCAAAAAGGGGAAAAGAGAGGACCCAAATAATTACCGCCCAGTCAGTCTGACATCAATACCAGGGAAGATTCTGGAGCAGATCATTAAGCAAACAGTCTGTGAGCATCTAGAAAGGAATGCTGTGATCACCAATAGTCAGCATGGATTTCTGAAAAATAAGTCATGTCAGACTAACCTGATCTCGTTTTTTGACAGAATTACAAGCCTGGTAGATGAAGGGAACGCAGTGGATGTAGCCTACCTTGATTTCAGCAAGGCATTTGACAAGGTGCCCCATGATATTCTTGTAAAGAAGCTGGTAAAATGCGGTCTTGACTATGCTACCACTCAGTGGATTTGTAACTGGCTGACTGACCGAACCCAAAGGGTGCTCATCAATGGTTCCTCTTCATCCTGGAGAAGAGTGACTAGTGGGGTGCCACAGGGTTCTGTCTTGGGCCCGGTCTTATTCAACATCTTTATCAACGACTTGGATGATGGACTCAAGGGCATCCTGATCAAATTTGCAGATGACACCAAACTGGGAGGGGTGGCTAACACCCCAGAGGACAGGATCACACTTCAAAACGACCTTGACAGATTAGAGAACTGGGCCAAAACAAACAAGATGAATTTTAACAGGGAGAAATGTAAAGTATTGCACTTGGGCAAAAAAAATGAGAGGCACAAATACAAGATGGGTGACACCTGGCTTGAGAGCACTACATGTGAAAAGGATCTAGGAGTCTTGGTTGACCACAAACTTGACATGAGCCAACAGTGTGACGCGGCAGCTAAAAAAGCCAATGCAATTCTGGGCTGCATCAATAGGAGTATAGCATCTAGATCAAGGGAAGTAATAGTGCCACTGTATTCTGCTCTGGTCAGACCTCACCTGGAGTACTGTGTCCAGTTCTGGGCACCACAGTTCAAGAAGGACATTGACAAACTGGAACGTGTCCAGAGGAGGGCAACCAAAATGGTCAAAGGCCTGGAAACGATGCCTTATGAGGAACGGCTAAGGGAGCTGGGCATGTTTAGCCTGGAGAAGAGGAGGTTAAGGGGTGATATGATAGCCATGTTCAAATATATAAAAGGATGTCACATAGAGGAGGGAGAAAGGTTGTTTTCTGCTGCTCCAGAGAAGCGGACACGGAGCAATGGATCCAAACTACAAGAAAGAAGATTCCACCTAAACATTAGGAAGAACTTCCTGACAGTAAGAGCTGTTCGACAGTGGAATTTGCTGCCAAGGAGTGTGGTGGAGTCTCCTTCTTTGGAGGTCTTTAAGCAGAGGCTTGACAACCATATGTCAGGAGTGCTCTGATGGTGTTTCCTGCTTGGCAGGGGGTTGGACTCGATGGCCCTTGTGGTCTCTTCCAACTCTATGATTCTATGATTCTATGATTCTAAGTGGACATTGTCTGGCCAGCAGCAGATTCCTCACTCCTGCTGAGCATACATATGCTTTACTGAAAATAAATATTCAGAAAAGGCTGAAAATAGTTTCTAATATTTGGCATTTCTCCAAGCTCACTTTTAACACCCAGATAATTTATTTATTTATTGCATTTGTAGTCCCCCCTTTTCTCCATGGAGCTCAAGGTGGCGGCTTAGGTGGTTCTTCTCATTTGATCCACACAATAAACCTGTGAGGAAAGTTAGACAGGGAGACAGGACTGGTCCAAGGCCATACGCAGTGAGCTTTATCCAAGTGGGGATTCCTAGGAACACAAGAAACTGCCTTATACTGAAGCACAGCATTGATCCATCTAGCTAAAGATTGTCCACACTGATTGGCCTCAGTTCCCCAGAGATGCAGTCTTTGCCAGCACTACCTGGATGTGTCATTGGGGATTGAACCTGGGACCTGCTCTGCTGAGCTATGGCCCTTCCCCAATTAATACTGCTAATAATATTAATAATCGTTTAAAGGCCCATTGGGTTTGACAAAAGTTAGGGAGGAAGGAGCTTTCCTGATTCCTTGGTGCTCACACACATCCCAGCTATGACTGACCATCCACCTATCAACTAAGGACCTCTCTAGGACCTGCTTCCTGATCCTTCCAACCAGACATGCCAGGAATCAAACCTGGGGTTTTCAGTGTGCTGAGGAGGCGCCACTGAGCTGGGGTGTTCCACCCCAAAGTTTTGGCTGTATTTTTCTGACACTGTTTTTTTGACCTGAGCTCTTGCGCATTTTTTGCCAACTGAATTGTCTTTGTGTTTTACTGTTGCAAATCTCCCAGAGGACTTGGGCCAATGGGCAATTTAGAGATGGAATGAATGAACGGATAGGCAGCCAGCAATAAAAGCTGGTCAAAGGGGCTGATACCATCATGTGAGCTGCTCAGTGCCCAGAGGGGGCATCCTGGCTTCCTCAAGAAAACAGCTGCCTTAAAATTTGAATTAAAATTTCTTGATGCCAGCACACCTTACAGAAACTACCCCTAACCCAGTGCCCTCCAGATGCATTGATCTTCAGCTTCCATTAGGCCTAGCTAACATGGCCAAGGGTCAGAGATGATGCAAATGGTAGCCCAAAACATCTGGAACAGCTCCAGGTTAGGGAAGGCGACCCTATGCCATAGAAGTTGCTTCAGCACAACACATAAACTAGGTAAGATTAAGGAGTGTGGATGTGAAAGAGACCTTAATCACTTCTTCTTGCTTGATTAGAATATTTTTTGTTTTAAAAAAATGTGGCTGGAAACTCATTAGCATCCCCATTCTATTACTGGCAAGAATCCTTCAAGGATGTGTCATGCAGACACTTCGTTCTTGATTATTTCAGCTCAGCCCCAAATCACTGTTGACAGGGCTACTCAAAGGCTTGTCAGGGAATAGAGAAACATTATGACATTCTTTCTCCACATCACCTTCCATGCCATGAAATATAAGGGTCAGGCCACAATGGATAAGGAGCCATGGGAGATGCTCCCGTATAATGAAGAGGTTATCTTGAGCAGATATGCTCTGCGGGGATTGGGCTGAAGGCTGCCCACCTCTCTCTCTCGCCCCCAAACCCCTTCACCAGCACCACCGGGGTAGGGAGGCGACTCTTAGCAAAGCATGAACTTGGATTCACAATTCAGAAGCCCTGCTGGCAACTGGCATCAAAGGAATTGAGAGCATCTGGAAAGGGGAACACTTTGGTTTTTATGGGCTTGGGGACCAATCAGCTGCTCATGGTCACCTGATCATAGCTCAAGTGAACTGGTCCAGGATCTACTACCACTGCATAGATGCTGAAGCTAAGCATGCAAAGACTGAATGGGTAAACTAGGATGGTAGATGAGTGGACGCCTCATATAAGAAAGGAAAATAAGTGTCGTATTCCATTGTGCATTAAATTTATTATCTATTAGGCATCTGCTGAAGTCCATCCTGCTTTCTTGACCTTTTCATAGCTTATTTTGGGTGGTGGAGCGGTTATCCTCCCTCCTTACTCTACTAATACAACTGAAATACAGCTGAGAAGATGAGACCTTTGCAAAACCAATAAAATCATCACTATGCAGCAAAATCCTTTGCCGAACAATGAAAGTTTTTATTTGGTTTTTTTATTGTTTTATCTGTTGTTGTGATTTTCTGTCCCCCTCTAATATTTTAATTCTTTTTATTGTGACTTGCTCTGAGGCCCTCTATATGACGAGAGGGAAATAAATAAATGGTTAATTGATATTTTCTTGAATGTATAGTAAGTAACACAAAGGCTGCAACTCTTTAGTTAGGAGTATTCCTAATTAAAATCAATGTGAACTACTTCTGAGCAGACATGGATAGAATTGTGCCACTAGCAACTTTCTGGAGCTCCCACCCTGTTCCCTCTCTGTACATGAGTGGGTGTGAAGGAATGGGCCAGCCTAGCCCCCACCTCCTCCCAGCCCCACTTCCTGGTTGCCATGAGGGGTCATGCAGCAGGCGGAGGGACCCTGGGGAGGAGTGGGAGGAGCTTGGATAAATAGATATGGAGGACCCTGGGTAGCGTCCCAGCAAGGTGAGAGTTGCAGATTCTGAACCCCAAGAAGTGTTTGATCCCAGGGAGTGTCTTACCGGCTGAGGGGATGGTGATCCACCCTCTGAAGAAGACCCACCCTCTCAGAGGCGCTTCCTGTCACCTCCCTTCCAGAACTGCTCCCCGGAAAGCAGATGGACCTGCAACCCACATTAGATTCTATCCTCGCACAGTTAACTCTGCAGGCAGAGAATTTGTGCAGCTCCAGTCACCTATGGAGCAAAAAGCTCCTTCACTTGCTCTTGGTTTTTGATATGCATAGTTATAGTCTGAGCAGCAGAAAAGACAAAGGGTTGGGGAAGACATTTGTGGACAGAGTTCATGACATTGAATAATTCCTGGGAATCTGGATGTGTTACATAACCAAATGAGGTGGCTGATGAACCTCCCTGAAGGGCGTGTGTCTGCCCTCCAAAGTCACTCTCCAATTAAGTGGGTGGGGCTGTGTTATTAAGATTGACGTCCACCATCCAAACAATAAATATGCCTGCCTCATGCTGTTTAGGATTGATGATTAGGGTGGCCAAAGGCTAAACACTACCTTCAAGAGGAATGATGCATTTGCAAATCATGATATCATAAGCTACAAGGAAGGTGACAGGAAGAAGGTCCCTAGTTCTCCTTGGCATCTCCTCTGGGAACCCACCTGCACATCCAGCAGCTCTTGTGCTGCTCCCTGAGACAGAACCTGTCCATCTGAGATTTCTGTAAACCCTCCAGGCATTCACTTTGTCAAAGAAGAACTTCCATTCCCACTGAAAATGCTAATATGCTGGAGGACTAGTACCATGATTTGCAAGTAACATTCCCTTCCCCAGCCTGCAAGGCCCTCAAAGGGGGGCGGGATTTTAGTGACTCAGTATGTGGTTTGTGCTTAACTACTATTACTTCCTTTGTTTACCATCAGTGGTTCTCAATTGGGGGGGGGGAGCAACTGCTCCCTTGGTTCCATAAACTCATGCTCAGTGCCCCCATCCTACTCTATTAAATGCATTATTCAGAATAGGGGTTTGCATGATACACTAAGGAAGGTAAGAGCACAATAAAATTAGAAACAGTGACAATTGTAACATGGATTCAAAATCCAAATGAAAACTATTTAGCTTAATCAATTCATCAGAATTGATTGACTTGATCCAGTGATACCAGCTTTTCAAAGTCTGAAAATCATTTATGTCCAGCATCCCCCAGCCACCCCTTTACCTCTTAGCACCCCCTCTAGGTAATCCCACGGCACCCCAGGGGGTGGTACCACCTGCTTTAAACTCTGATTTATACCCTGATTTTCCTCTAAAGAAGCTTAAGGTGGCAAAGATTCTTCTCCTCCTGCCCATTTTACCCTCAAAACAACCCTGTGAAGGAGGCTGGACTGAGGAAGAGAGGAACTGGAAAACCCAGAACAGAACCCTGATGAATTCCCCCAGAACTCATTGCCGTCTGCTTATTCATGTTAAACTTCACAAAGATAGACGTCCCTGTAGCTCTCATGCCCACACCTAAGTGATGCCCAGTTTCAAGAGGAGCAGAGCTGGAGAAAACAGGTTGTCCCATCTGGTTCGAGAAAACACCCATTATGTCAGGTCTTAGGAGGAACATTTCAAAGAGTCATACATACACCATCTATGCAAACTTTCATTGGTGCATCACCTCCCTTTAAATCCATAGGCCTGGTTTGCTTTCACACACCCACACCATTAGCAGAAGGGTAACAAAGAACCTCCATTCAATTTCGGTACCTTTTTGCGCCGTTCTTCCAAGGAGCTCAGAGTGATGGCCGATGGGACTTAACCTTACAGGGCGGGGTAAGGGGAGGAGGCAGAGATGGTCTCTGGCCAGGAAGAGAAGTTCTTCTAGCTCAGGGATGGGTAACCTCAGTCCCAGGGTCCAATGGGGCCCTCCATACCTCTCCACCTGACCCTTGAGACCAGGTCACACACCAGCCTGAGTCACGCATCTCTCCAGCTCTGTTTTGCACGCTCCTTGGGTGAGTGCAGAGAAGGATGTGTGAGCCTCCCCACCTCACCCCCTCTCCATGACAGGCAGACTTAATTTGCTATACTGAAATCTATTGGTTCCATTTGCTTCCTATTTGTGGTCCACTTCCATGTGTTGTATAACCTTGTGGCTTCTGCGAAGGCTGTCCTGGGAAATTTCCTTGCCCACTCCCCAGCTTCCTCCCACCCTGAAAGCTGATTATCTTTGCCTGGCTCCACCCATTACACCTCTTTTATTTGATGTTGCCATGGCAGCCATTGACAGCCCTGAAGAGGCAGGCAGGACTTCAGCTCAAGTTTTAAAATGTGCACTGAGAAGTGACTTGGCTCTTTGGCCCATAAGGGGAACGTTAAGGAAGCCTTAGGATCTTCAGCATTTTCATGGGCAACTGGGGCACCGGCGGAACTCAGATGATAGTTTAAGATTGCCTTGTTTTGATCATTGATCATTGCAGTTTTATTGGTTTTATCACTAGCCGTAAGAAGAATTATAGCACCACACAGTGAGGGGGGGGGGAAGGCTGCAGCATCCCTCTGCCTGATTGCTCAAGAGATCTGCCTTACACCACACTAGGTCCTCGCAAGTCAAATTGGCTCAAGCAAGCGAGCCATGCCGCAAGGGAATCATAGTTGGAAGGAACCCCAAGGGTCATCTAGTCCAACCCACTGCAATGCAGGAGTCTCAGCTAAAGAATCCATGACAGGCAAACAAAACAAAACGAAGCACTTGCTCACCTTTGTCCCACTGAAATCAATGGGGCTCCAATGTGCTTGGCTTTGATTGGAGCGTGCCCATACATAACTCCAGGAAAATCAAGGCCCCCTGCAACTGTCACCTGTTTCATAGGCAGGGAGAAAATGAGGCAGAAATGCATTCAGTGGGGAATTTGCTCCTTTAAGAAACCCCAAACCAATGAAAAATATAGACTGTCATGGATACTTTCAGCTGTTGAATCACTTGGGGGCGGCTCTTGCAGGGAAAAGTAATGCATACGACACCACTGTGTACCATTATCATTACTGCAAGCGACAGCCTCAAATTTCTCTTTTCTGTATAAAAACCACTTCCTTTTATTATTGGATTTTGCAGAGGCTGTCACCAAATACCACGAAGCAGCAGCCCTTTCAGAGTGTGCTGTCTGCAAACCACAATGCACCATGACAGTTGCCGGGTCAGGGTGAGGTGGGGGCAGGGAGACCCTCCCTCAAATGCCAGCTTAAAATGAATGTTGCCCAGTGCCAGAGCTGCTGCTGCCCACCAACACAGCACTGGGAAGAGATTTTTTAAGCTGCTGAAATACATTTACAAATCAGTGACACACAGAGAGAAGAGGTGGATGCTGTCAAAACAGTTTGTTTACAGCCCAAGAGAGAACAAAACGAAGCAGGAAGCTCTGCAACATACTTTAAAACACACACAAATGCACACACACCCTTTTTGACACAGACATTTTTGAAAAATGTGGTTTCCTTTTGGCGCTAGAAAGAAGCTGTGACTCTGCCGACAGCAGAAAAGAGGGATTATATATTATTTAAATAAAAAATGCTTCCACGGCTCAGGGAGGATTACAAACAAATTTTAAAATGAACGTAATTATACCTCAACATCCCCCAATAATGAATGTGAATGTGGGGAAGTAAAGTGACATTCCCTGGCAAAAGCCCGCCCCGCCCTTGTGACTGTGTTTTAACTGGCAACCAGCGCCACAGGGTTAGGTGCTCTCTGAAGTATGCAGTTCCCCGGCCACTGAGGGCTTTAAAAGTAACAAGAAAGAAAGAAAGAAAGAAAGAAAGAAAGAAAGAAAGAAAGACATCTTGGATTTGGCCCAAAACCCACCAGAAAAGAAATGAGCATGCTTCACAGACTATTGGAATGGGCAGTGTGGAAATATAAGGCTCAGTAGAAATTTGACTGCGTAAGCTTTGAAAATTGCAGCCTTGATAACTTGTTATTCCATGCATGGAGTAGTTTTGCATTGAATAGAAATGGCCAGGAGGAACCTCCCTGCCAGCAGGTGCAACCATCTTCCCAGCAGTCCAAGACCAAATGACCCCCCCCCCACTTATTTTCTTCTTAATTGTGCCTGTAGCCACTGGTGGAGGAAGGGGGGACGGTCTGCCCTGGGTGTCATCCCTGAGGGGGGTGTGACATCGCTGTCACACACACCGGGACGCTTGCCGCAGGCGGCACCCCCCTGGGACGCTGCCCCGCCCCCGAGTGCACAGCATGTGCTCCGTTCCGGGTGCCAGAGCAGCTAGCTCCACCTCTGCCTTTAGCCCATTTCACAGTTTTACTACATGGTTTGTGTGCATGATTTTCCCTTGTTGTATAAGATGATACATCTTGTATAAGATGATACATGACCACAATTACTCACGTGCCCATTCCCCTTTGAACAGGCATTGATGTTGTAAATGAATGGGCATTAATGCCACACTGCTGTGTAGGCCACGTCTGCCAGCTTCCTGAACGAAGATTAACTGCTTGTACTATTTGTTTAGCGCTTGAGTGAAGAGTTGAATAAACAGGTCGAATACTCCCAGTCTTATTGCTGCAAGCAGTCACCCAAGTCACCTCCCACAAAATCGAGCCCTCCTTCCCAAAGTGGTCTACAACTTCCCAATCGCCTTAAGGATCACACTACATATAGTATACTACAAGGGTATTAGAGTTTGTTAATTTATTAATTTCAGAATAAAAGAAATCCAGCTGCAGATGGAGCTTGCTGTCTTGTAATTTTCCTTAAAACACTCAGACAAAAAGAGGCATGATTCTGAACTTTCTAGGTGCTACAAAAATGGAGCTAACGAGACACTGGAAACTGTGTGTAGTTCCAAATTCTGCGGAATGTGTGGAAAATCTCAATGATGGTGAAGAAATGGAAAAAAATTGGCAACCTAGAGACCTCCCAGATGTTAGGATTATATAAGTAACTACTTGGTTGGAGAATTTCCATTTGGGTTACATTTTGAGACCCCAGCTACCTATAAATTTAAAACTGGTTCTGAGATTTCTATGGCAGTTGTCCATTGAGGTCTTTTTCAGGAAACGGCAGGGACTCAAGACCGGACTTACACTTGTTGCCCCTTTAGTCAAACTGGCGTTTCCCAAACTGGTGCTCTCTATATGTTTTGCACTGTAAGTTCCATTTTGGCTGGAGGTGATGGGAGTTGTGCTCCAAAACATCAAGAGGGAACCTAGTTGGGGAAGGCTAAGGCAAACACACTCACTCCCAGAGGCAGGTGTTCAACCGAGTGGTGATCCTAAAGAACACCTGAAGGATATCTAGTTGAAAAGGAGAATCTTTGTATGGGATTTTATGGTAGTCTCCAAGTTTGCCTGGACCCCTCCTGATAGCAGGGAGAGGACCTGAATCTCCAGGTGAGCAAGTGTGCCTTTTTTAAAAGCTATTATTATTATTATTATTATTATTATTATTATTATTATTATTGCATCGCATGCAGCTTGCAAGTTTCAGCTTGGCAGAAGCTAGCTGCAATTATACCATCAACTCTCTGGGGCAGCCTACTCTCCTCTGCTCCCTTCTCCCCTCTCCCAATTAACCTCTGTCTCCAGGGTTGAATAGTGGGAGGGGGCACAGATGAAGAATCATCAGGGGCTACCCCTGTGACATCATTGAGGCCCGCCCCTAGGTCTCAAGTTTAAGCCCTGCCATCTCAGGGTCTACGATGCTCCTGACCTGGCAACCCTACACTCTAGTCTTTTCATAACGCTTTGCTACTCATGCCTCATTGCCTGGGAATAGGCCAGGGTCGCATGCAATGTGGGGCCATCACGTCCGGCTGGCAGTATGAAGACTCTGTGTTGGGCAGGATTAATATAGATGCTAAGAGCCTGGCTTGCTGGCCTTGCATCATTAACAAAGCACAACCTGTCTTAAGCCCTAGAAATTGACGCCAGAAATCCTAGGTTAGTGACTCCAGTTGTTCCAGGTATCCAGCCTGCCTGTGACAGCCACAAATTTGTGGCATTGCTCATATGGTACACAACTTGCTGAAATTATCCCTCCAAACATCAGCACATTGCGGCAGTGGTGTACAACGACGGAAGATAAATATGCAGTATATATTTAATCAGGGTTTTTCTTTTTTAAAAGTCCCAACCCCAGGGGTTCCAGCTGAGCTTGCGGTTACACTTCATGTGGCTGGCATAAGTCGGCCTCTACGTGTTTTACTGAATACATATTACCAAGTTAACATAAGCTAATGTGCCTATTTTGGGGAGGGCGACACAGCAGAAGGGTGTGCCCGAGTGCCAGCGTCAAATCCTGGCATATTAGGTTTCCTTCTGGAGCAAGTTTCCCCGAGGTGTCCGATTTCACTTTCAAAACTGTTTGCCTGAGGCTTCGCTGCCCGTAATTGATGGAAAGTCTTATGTCTGGGTTTTCAGGCTGGTTCCTGAAAGGCTCCCCCCTCTTTCCTCTCCCCTTCCTGGTTATCTGGGGATGCCAGCAGACGTCGATGGGCATTGCCGCAAGAAGAGAGCCTGTGAAATTTTCCAGGAGGCAGGCAAGTCCTGTGGCCGCTTGGTCCTGTAGGTCCTTGACAGTCAGAAGCGCACGCCACGGGCAAGCTCTGCATCACAAGATGTTTCAGGGATGAGGGTTTAAAGAACTTGTGAGGGCGGTGGGTAGAAAGCCACCAAAGGACCTGTCTCCCAGCTTGGCTGGCTAAGGAGGCAGTGCTAGGAGGGCCAGCTTTTTAAGCTTCTCAGTGAATCTTTTGTGTGTGCAGAGCTGAGGAAGTCTAGCGGGGAGGAGCAGGCCATGGAGAAACAGGCAACAGCTCATTGGTAGAGCACCTGCATGGCGTGAAGAAGGCCCTCAGGTTCAACTCCTGCCACCACACTTGGAAGGCGGAGTTACAGGGAAGATCCTCTACCTGGAGATCTGAAGAGCTGCTGCCAGGCAGAGCAACTGGGTGAAGGGCATGACTCAGCATAAGGCAGCCTCTTATAATGTCCGTATGTAGTGGGGAACAACACCTGCATTTATTTTTATTTTAAACATTCAACCCCCGGCCTTTCAGATGATACAAAACCTCCAGTCAACTTGCAGACAAACTAAAAGGAAAAAAAATGGGGGGGGGGGAGACTTTAAAAACAGACATTGGGCTGTGCACAAAGGAATTTTTTTTGGGGGGGATGCAAGTGCCGTTTCTCAGGATTCTACTGAAACTCGAGTGCTGTATGAAAGTGTTTCAGTCACCAAGTGTTGCTTTTGTTCATCCTCTATGACTGTAGACTCGAGCACATTTCCCTGTGTGGCTGGCAACCAAACAGATTCAGATATGACTGCTATCTGCAGATGACATCAGGCGCTAACCAGTGTAGAAAACCATGGTGATGAAAGGCTATGGATCTGATGTGCTCCCCCCATCAATTCGTCATAGACTGGCAAGACCTGTGGCAGCCCAATCAGACCCCACATGGCTGTTGTGGCATCTTTAGGTGGAGTGAAAAGGGCAAGGGAATCAGATAGTTCAGAAACAGGTCCATGCACAGGGGCAAAAGGATGCAGATTCTGCAGCTGGCATTCAGCAAAAAAACTGCTTCACTGGCAAATTGAGAGGTCCGGGGGGGGGTAGTTGCCCTTCTGGATCCCCCCCCCCACACTGCCCAGTATGCTCATGGAAGTCTCTGCCTGGGTAGATGTCCTCCCAGTGATGTTGCAACCTCCTCACCCCCCCAAAAAAAACACATCAGGGCGTTCTAGGGGGCAGCTAAGGATTTGCAGGACTTTAAGTCTCTTCTTCCCGCCTTCTGCCAAAGGGCCCTCAGCTGTGCAAGCCCAGGAAGAAAACTGTAAGGGAAATCTCCACCCCTTCCCTAGCTCCTGCCCTGGCCAGAATGAGTCCAAGAGGCTTTGGATATGGCAGGCTGCTCTGCCACAGTTTTGCTTTGCCCAAGAGGGAGAAACCCATGCTGGGTTCTGCCCAGCTTGGGGGGGGGGCCTGGCAAATGCACATGACATCATGTGGCAGGAGGAGGTCTGACGGTGCCTGCTGCAGCTGTGGAATAATGAAGGGGCTCAGCCCCCCACCTTGAATTTTTTTTGAGGGAATCAGCCCCCCAGCCCCCTAGATGGTTGCCCTTGTGGGGAGAACAAACAATGCAAACAATGCTTCTGAAAACCCCATGCATGTATGGTAAAAAGATCAAAAGGTAAATTCCGAGGTCCTTGCAACTCACACGATGCACCGTTTTTATAATTTTGCATGTTATTTGTTTTGCTAGCTGCAAAGAACAGGGCGCTGCAGAAGCCCCACCCCAAGCCACTGGGAAACCTGTTTAGCAACTCTTCTGCCTTCTGAGAAGAAGCAGCTGCCCACACACTCTGCAGCACAACTGTGCATTCATAAGGACTAGCAACTTAAAAAAAAAGGAAGCCCAATTCTGCATTCAAAAACATTTTGTCTTTCTGCTGTACTGCGGGGCCCAAACACAGATCAGCTACCATACTCTTGACAGAACACAGAAAACCTCGGTTTGCTTTCCTTTTGTTTGTTTTTTAAAAAACAGGATCCTAGTCCTCATGGTTCATGAACAGCCAATTACTCCCCAAGGGTGCAAACCTATTCTCTTCAATGGGGCCTACTCCCCAGTTAAACATGCAAAGCACTGCAGCTCCAAGTGGGAGGAGCCACATTTGTTTATTGACACAACTGTGCCATTCACAGTTCAAATGGTGTAAGAGGCATCAACTTTTTGCATCAAAGGAAGCATAGTACTAAAAGTGAGGCAGACTGGAATAAATGTGCCTGAAGCAACATGGGCAAGGAGGGAGAAGTTTTAGGACAATGAAAAAATTACAAAATCATGCACAGAGTAGAGAAAGTAGAACCCAGGTCTGTCCAATAGATTGCACCAACAGCAGATTCATAGAATTACAGAATCAGGATCCTACAGTTGGAAATGATCCCAAGGGTCATCCAGTCCAACCCCCTGCAATGCAGGAATCTCAGCTAAAGCATCCATGACAGATGGCCATCCAGTCTCTGCTTAAAAACCTCCAAGGAAGGAGAGTCCACCAGCTCCCGAGGGAGACCGTTCCATTCTCAAACAGCTCTCACTGTCAGAAAGTTTTTCCAAATGTTTAGTCAGAATCTCCTTTCTTGTAACTTGAAGCCATTGCCTCGAGTCCTACCCCCCAGAGCAGGAGAAAACAAGCTTCCCTTTGAGATATTTGAAAATAGCCACCATAGTCTCTTCTTTTCCAGGCTAAACATATCCAGCTCCTTCAAGCCCTCCTCATAAGTCTTAGTTTCCACACCCTTGATCATCTTGGTTGCCCTCCTGTGCTGGGCCCGGGGGTAACCCGTGAAATGCGGTCCAGGACTGGTCCAGAATCCGAAGGTTCCGCTGAGAGACAGTCTGACAGGGCCAAGGCAGGACACGAGGCAGGAAACCAGGCAAGGGCAGGTGCAGGATCTCAGGCAGGATCTAGCATACAGCAATGTTGCTCCCGCAACCTGGGGCAGGGCCCGACAGCCTTTTATCTTTGTCGGGGTAGCGTCTGAAGCAGAGGTATTGAGCAGCTCTTCCTGGAGATGCCAGGGATCAAACTTGGGACTCAACCTCAGAGCCACAGAACAGCATCAGCTCAGGCCACCTGACAGGAAACCCTGAGTGCTGCAAGAACAAATGATACCGGGATCGCAGCAGAATCACCATTCCCTGGTGGGACAGAATTAAATTATTAAGCTTTTACATTGGAATGCCAAATTAGCGATCTCCGGCAAGGTCACTTGTGTAAACAAACATCAATTAAATTACAAAACAGGGAGATAAAATCTGCTCCGATTCCTTTTGGGAATGACTCCTCTAGCTGTAGATCAAATAACACAGGAGAGGAAAACGAAGCAGACAATTCATATTCAAGGCATATCATGCATTTTGTGAATCCATATTTTGTGCAGAATTAACTGCATGAGCTGACCTGTGTGTTTTAGAAAAAGAAAGAGGATGGAAATGGGGGGGGGGGGAGCAGTGCAGAAGCCAATCAGGTAAAATCCAGTTAAGAGAATCAAGGATAGCATTCTAACGATAGAACTGACCTTCAATTCAATACCTGGCAGTTGATCAAGCAAGTTTTAGTTCTAACATCTGTGGCTCTCATTCCTCTAAAATAAAACATTAGAAGCCTGCATTTAGGCAGACAACATGTACGATGGTATTATGGGGCCTCCTTAAAACTTATTTGTTTAATCAAGCTTCTGCTGATGTATACATCTAGGCTGCGTCTTTTAATTTCTGGAATGTTTAAAACAGTGGTTCCCAAACTTTTTTCTCTGGGCTATACTTTCAGGATAAAAATTTGCTCACACCACATCAATTTTTTTTTTATTGATAAGAAATACATTGTAAAACACAACTAGGATTGTCCTTAGTGTCACTTGAAGCTCTTGCTCTTATTTTGAAAATATTTATATCCATATTCTGCAAAAATACATGTTTTGATGCTATACTACACTGAAATGTTTAAATGTTTCTTTGATTGTCCATGAATCTTCCTGCCACACTTGCCATCCTCTCCTGCCACACCCCTTAAGCTAAAAAGCCTCAAATGCAGCAACGTTTATTCGTGGGGGAGTCGCTCCATCCCCTCAATCATTTTCTTTGCCCTTTTCTGACCTTTTTCTAACTCCACAATATCATTTTTGAGATGAGGCAACCAGAACAGCACATAGTACAGACCCTCCCACATTTCTCTGATGAAAATATGGACATTAATAGTAGTAGTAGTAGTATTTATACCCCACCCATCTGATTGGGTTGCCCGAGCCACTCTGGGTGGCTTCCAACATATATAAAAAATTAAAACATTAAACATTAAAAAGCTTCTCTATGCAGGGCTGCCTTCAGGCGGCTCAGGGTCGCTTAACTCCATACCCTCCAACATTTCTCCAATGAAAATAGGGACGTCCTAAGGAAAAGCAGGATATTACAGGATTAAATCAGAAACCAGGATAGCTCCTATAAATCCAGGACTGTCCTTAGAAAGTAGGGATGCTTGGAAGGTCTGACAGTAAACTTTTGAGAACCACTGGTTTAAAATAAAGGTTTGTCTTTTTTAAAAAAAACAAACACCCAGAAGCTGAGGAGAATAGGATGACACCAAAAACTATATGTCTTCCTTCCAGAGGTCACATCTGATAATTCTCTTCATAGTGCTCAGAAAAGCCTGACTTGTATGTAACACTAACCTATGGCTTCTTTAGCCAAAACAGTTTGAATATTTGAATCTAACCACGAACCCTGGTTTGTTTTCTGGCAACCAGCCACATAGCAGAGCCATTGTTTGTTGTTCGTTTGCAAATGTGTGTCTTGTTTCAACTATGGTTTGGCACAATTTCCAAACCTGCCAGCTGTGCTTCACCATGGTTTGTTTGGCCACCCCTGATGCTTTGCCAAAGCAACACCATGTGGGAAACAAACCAAGTTTCAGAGAAACCTTCCGCAGCTTGGTTGCTTGTCTGTGAGATTAACCATTAAACAAACCAAGGTTAAAACAAGTGTGCATCTGTATTTAATTCAAGTCAGGAAAATACTGCAAATGCATTCTCTGAAGCAAGCGGTGGTGCGCCATCTGCCCTAACCATGTGGGCCTCTGCCTGCACCACTATGGGAGCGAGAACAGAGCAGCCAGCAGCGTCAACACTGGTTCTGTGACATGTAAATCAGAACTAAGTTTACAGTCCCATGCAAACTTACCTGAGCACGAGCCCCAATGAAAGTGTGGGACTTTCATCTGAATAAAGATGCCTAGGCATGCAGCATCAGTAAGGCATGCAAAGGTTTCGCTGCTGGAGTGGATAACCCTTTTTGGCCAAACTATCTGGAGGTTGCATGCCAGGAGTAGGTTGTGTAACCACCCCACATTTTGCACTTACACTCTCACCCGTGCATAGACACACAGACCCAGGCAGATCAGCAGAGTGTGGTGTGTGTTACTTTCCCCTCCCTGCTCATCAGTTGATTAATCGCTGACTGGGGAGGGGGCAATTTGTACCCTCATGAGGGTCTTGTGCTGGGCAGAGAGGTCGACACCTACAACCCACTGCTGTGCTATGTCTACTTTAAATGCTCTTCTTTGTGCTGCTGCCACCAAAATTGGTGATGTCTGGGAGGAGCAGAACAATGTGCTTAGGCAGGGGCTGATTTGTTCCCCCTGCGGGGGGCTGGCCAGCCCTATTTTAGTGAGTAGATCCACATGCCAATACGAAAGCTTGGCCTGCAAAAACTGTATTTTGTTGGAAAACAATTAGCTACTTAAGCGTTCCATACACCAAAGCATTCCAGGCACTCTGCAAAATAATAAGGCACCTCACTGCCCCATCCTCCCATATAATTTTATAGCATTCTCAGTGAAAGGTCAGGGCAGATGAGTCCATGTATGTCAAGGAGAGTGGAAGGGCTCCCCAAGTTCCTTCTGTGGGTGGTTTCTGAACATCACAAGTGCTTGTGGACTTTCAGGCTGTGATGTGCTTGTGAGGGTGAGGCCCCGAGGCCTCTCTCTCCTGCCAGGGGGCCTTCCAGAAAGAGAGCAAATTCCAGCAGAATTGGGCAGGAAATGGAAGTGGCTGGTTGGATGCAGTCTGTGCCTCAATAATATCATACCAGCACATGGGGTGGCCCTGTGAAAAGAGTGGCCACATTCTGGGAGTCAGTATTTGGGGAAATTTGTCCCATAACAGGACAACACATCATTCACTCCTGGGGGAGGGTATCCTCTGCTCAACCCTTTTATTGGGAGACAAAATAAAACATTTCAAACAACTTATTGGTTTCTTTCTGTTGCCAGCTAGTCACAACATATTAGGATTATTGCAATGTGCTCTGTGTAGGGTTACCCCTGAAGATCTCAGGAACTTCAGATGGTCCAAAATGCAGCAGCCAGATTACTGGCTGGAGTTCCATTTAGAGTTCATGGAACACCAATTTTAAAACAGCTGCACTGGTTGCCAGTCCATTCCTGGGCCCAAGTGAAGTTGCTCATGTGTCAGGGTCAGCCAGTGGTCCAGGAGGAATCTGAGGGGGAAGGGGATTTTGAACCAGGGAGGAATCATCAGCTGAGTGTGAGAGTGAAGGGGAGAAGTTTGAGGTAGCCACAGACGCTGGTAAGAGAAGGAGCAGGGGTTGCATCTCCTGCTCTGTAAGAGAGTCCTGATTTCACTCCTTCTCCTCCCCCACTCTCAGCGCAGGAAAGAAGGGTCGAGAAAAGCCTAGAACAATTAAGAAAAGCTGAGTCACGGTGAAAAAATGCAAGAAGGGAGGTCTAAATAAGGGGGGAAGAGGGGCCAGAACTTTAGCTTCTGCAACTGACCTGCTTATCTGATGGATGTACCATGTGCTGACTCCTTGGTTACTGAGCAATAAGGTTCATTACTGCAGGCACAGACGGAAGGGCTTTTCTGGCAGCCTGACATCACGTTAGTGTTTAAAGCCCTAAACAACTCAGGTCCCAAATATCTAAAAGACTGTCTCCTTCTCTGCAGGCCCTCTCAGGTGCTGAGATGGGCAGAAGGGGCCCCTCTGGGTAGTTCCTCCATCCTCAGAGGGGACCTGTGAGAGGTGGTCCCTACCTAAACTGGGGAACTCCCTCCCCTTAGAGCCAGCACCCTCATTATATAGTTCCTGAAGAATGCTGAAGAGGCACCTCTTTACCCCAGCTTTTGACACGTATTTTGAGGACCCATCTTATTTCTGTGACTGTGTGCAGGGCCAGAGCACAAAGCACCCCTCCCCTCCCCCCGCAGTTTCCAGCAACTGGTATTCAGAAGCATTACTGCCTCTGACCTTGGAGGCACAGTGGAGCCATCAAAGCTAGTAGCCACCCATAGCCCTCTCCTCCGCCATGAATGTGTCTAATCCTCTTTTAAAGTTAGCTGCCATAACGGCCTCCTGCCAAAGGGAGCTTCAGAGTTGAACTATGTGGTGAATCTTCCGACACTCAGCTTCAGTGAATGCCCATGAATTATACCCAGCCAGATGGACAGTGTATAAATAATAAAAATATTACTACTAGTAGTAGTACTATGAGAGAAGGACAAAAACTTTTCTCTACCCTTGTTCTCCATGACATTTTATACATGTCTCTCATGTCACACCTCACTTGCCTTTTTTCTAGACTAAAAAGTTTCAAATGTTGCAAGCTTTCATCGTAGGGGAGGCAGATTCCTGCATAAGTGTTTACTTCTTAATGCAAATTGGCCCCTTTCATCTATTAAGCTGGCATGGAATAATGACAGACCAGAAAGTCTCCTAAGGAAGGGAGGGATGGTACGCAGTGACGTCAGAATGTAAATTAAGTTTCAGCTGCCAAGTGGTGGTTCACAGCCTCTCCTTGTGACTGGGTTTCTGCCTCAAGGATGTAGCACAAAATCTTGTGCTCCACACCCCCTTTTACTCTGGGGACTCGATAACCATCTCCCTGTTTAACCACTTGGTGTTTCTAGGTAACTGACACTTTGGTTAGCGAGTCCACAGAAGAACTTGAATGTACATCATTGCCTTTCCATAACTTATATTAAATACTAATAGGAAACTCATTTGCCAAGTGTGGATCATTCCGTAGCCAAAACAGCACCAGGGGAGGTATCACAAGGCATGGGGTGAATCTGAAGGTTTGCATAATTATGTACAAAAAGATTTGGGGGGGGGGTCCTAAGGAGGAACTGTGCACATTCAGCATTCATGAAATGCAGCCTGACTAGTGGGGTGGGGGAAATAGAAAACGGGGGTGGGGTGGCATAAGGTGTCCTAGAAATGAATATGGGTGACTGGCAGGATTCCTGCACACAAGCACTCCCGCAATACAACATTCTGCTGCAGGTCCAGCTAGTGTTTCTCTTTCTATAACCCAGTCCTCAGTATCTGGCCACACGCCAGCATGACCAAGAAAGAGAAACCAGGGAGGGGTTCTGCAGATAAGAGTCAGCTCAATTTGGCAAGGATGTCTCCCCCCAATAGGATCTCTAAGGGCACCTCTTTGCTTTCTGACACATTGCTGCCTCCCAGCCCCCTGCCAGGGTGATGGTGGTAAATAATTAAACTCCTGCTCACATGCTGCCATGGTGCTGAGAGTTCTGCACTTTCCTGCACAGGTTACAATGCCACTTATTTTGATGAACTTCTGCACCTTCCTCCACTTGTGCACCTGAGGAGAGGGCGATGACCTTGAGCTCCACTCCACAGACTCACGGTTTTGCACTTGCCATTTAAGATAGAGGTGGGGAGCCTGGGGACCCAGACTGCACCCCTCACCACAGACCAGCCCCTCACTGACTTGCCTTGCCTCTCCTGCACTGCCTTTGTGTGGCTGGAATGTAGCTGTCTGTACAGAGGTGAGCGTCACATCCTTTACTCTGACTCCTCTTACCTCGGTCCTGCCCACTTCTCTCTCTGGTCCCACCCACCAGGGGGGCGTGGCCTCAGAAGGGGAGCAGGCAAAAGAGGCCCCTCCTCCTTGCTTCAATGAGAGCTGGGATTGTGTTCCCTGATCTGCTGTTTTTCCATATGCAGGGATTTCATTTCATTTCTTTTTTCATTTTACGTAAAGCAGAGGCGCATTCCTGTCATTCCAGCCGCCACCCCAGCCCCTTGACCACCTCTGGGAGAACAAGGCGCCATTTTGGTCAGTTTGACACAGCTGGAAAGGGGAAGTTTGTAAGGTCACCTCTGGCCCCTCCTGTCCTCCAGCTCTTGCTGTCCCTTTGGCTTCTCCCAGACACCTGAGCAGCGATCCCATCAGCTTGCCCTACTTCTAAACCTTATGCAACATTCATTAAGCAGTTCTAGGGAAAGCAACTGAAAATGAGTAATTATTCCTTGCAGGAGACGAAGGGTCAGCGCCTTGAAGGTGACAGGCAACATTTTCTTATTCTTCCCACCCACAATGAAAAAACAACAACATGAGCATGTGACTCCTCTATCTTTGTGTCAAGGAGTCAAAAACATACAAATTTCTCCACCCTGTTTAAGACATTGCTTCACCAGAGGAGGAATTAAATCATGACTTCTACAATAAGGGCTTCCACCAAAGTGTTGCAGCACAGAGTGTTGTGTGCCAAGGCCCCCTGACCCCACACTTCCCTGGAGAGATAAATAACCACAATGGACAACAGCCTATTGGGCTTTGGGTTCAAATAAGGCCACAACTTTATTGGTTACAGTCGTGAATGGTTTGGCATAGGCATTGGGTAAAGCCATTGCTATTCCACTCCAACCTATCTGCTGGAAGTGCATTTAAGGGTAAACCACATCTTGGAGGGGGGTGCCCTATGTCCTACATCAAATAGGGGGACCCCTTCTCCTTGGGGTCCCCCTTGGAGGAGTGGTATGGCCCTAGCCCCTGCCTGGAGCCCTTCCTCCCAGATCCTTTTAACAGCACACCCTTTCCCAAGGAGGAGCAGGCAGAAGCTACAACCTCCCCTCCAGAGTGCTCCTGTCCTCTGCTGATGTACTCAGGATACTCCATTCCATTTTTGCTCCCAAAACCATTTCCCCATTTCCAGCTGGGAATGGTCTTGTCCAGCCAGAATTCTGGGACCACTGAGCACGCTCTTTCCTTCTCATGGGGTTTTTTTTGGGGGGGGGGATGTTTCTGTGGGTTTTTTTGCTGGGACTGATGAGACCTGTAGTCCAAAACATTTGCACAGCACTGGGTTAGGGAAGGCTGAGAGGAAAGCCTGTTTTAACATTGGAAGGAATCGACCAGGGACTGAATATGCAACTGAAATACTTGTCAGGGTGTGGGAGGAGGTGGAAAATGACTAGACAGAAAGTTGAGAGAGAAAGCAGAACAGCTCACATACTGACAAGTGAAGCTCTCTCAGATGAAATAATCACAACTTTCATTATCAATGAGAATAGAAGTTGGAGGAAAGTCTATTGCACCTCGCTTACCTCTTTTTGGAGGTGGCGAGGGGACCTTCACCGCAAAATAAAGTATCTGTCTGCCACTAGGTAAGATTTATTGACTGAATTATTTGCTAAAGCATCTGTCTGCTGTTTCCCCCCCATAAACAGCCAGCAAGTTCTTAAATGAAGCACAAAGTAAAAGATGCTACAAAACCATGGGGACTTGGGGTTTGGGCCCTGAAATCTGATGGTCTGGGATGCTCCTGAGCTGGTAACTCTACCTGGGGCAACCACAACCAATATATCTTGCATCACTGGCAAAATGTTTGTAGGCCCTCCCCCAGTTGAATCTGGCTTGATGGAGGGCATGTGCAAGCAGGACAGGGGAAGGGGACAGGGTGGAAAGATATAAGCAAATAAGCCCTCCTCCCACAACAAAATCATCACATCTGCAACCAACAATAATGAGATGCAATGAAAGTGATTTGAAGCCAGCACTTCCCGCAGCTTTAAAGCGCCGATTCGAGTCACCTAAATCTGAAAGTGACAAATTTACTCCTTTGCTTTGTGTAACAATAAATATCCAGTGACACCCCAAGGGCTGGGATTTTTATGGACCATTAAACTTGTCTGCTGGTGGACGGCTGTCATTAACTATGGTTCACACAGCTGGGAGTGAAGTATTAAGACAGACGTTCAAACAAAACAACATGTTTTGGTAGATGGTGATATCAAATGGAAAACTTATGAGAGCTGCCATAATCGCCTCTTGCACCCTTACATAGTTAGATATGCAGCGAAAGTGTAATATGGGAATGGACAGACACGTGCTTGCAAGCTTGTGGTGTTTTTTAGGATACATTTGTTGAGCAAATGTAGTTTCTTGCAGCTTCCTGTTGAGTGCAACAACAGCAGTTAGCTATTTTCAATTGCCAAGCCCAGCTTCTGTAATTTTTTCATGAATGAGAAAGATTTATTGATGGAGCTAGTTGCTACTTAAGAGAGTGGTTAATACTGAACAATTTAATTTTCTCAGTAGAATTTTTAATAAAAAAGCAGTAACATTATAAAAGGTGCATAAAAATGTATAAAAGTTCTAGAATGTTTCAATTTCTAGAAACAGTTCTAGAATGTTAATAAAGTCTAGTAAGCTTCAGCCTTGGGCTCACACATTTGTTGTAACTTCTCAAAGCACCATGTCATCTTTGGTATGATGAAATTTTAAAGGGCTCTCTAATTCTTACCAGTTCTGTAGCACACATGTGACCAAAATCCCTGGTGTGCAGCCTCTGGTATTTGTTTGACAGACATGTGTTACTTTGGATTTCTGAGTGCCAACTACTTCTATAAGATACTGGCAAAGGAGGCAGTGTTGGCAAAGAGTGTTGGGTCTGGGGAAAAACATTGCAACACAGTTCTTCAATCGGAAAAAAAAGCCAAAATGCAGTTTAAAATGCATATTTTGAGAGAAAATTATTTGAAGCATTTTTATTTTTAAAAAAATCACACTCCCAGAGTGTGAAGACTCCCAGAGTGACTTAGAAAGATTATTGGTAAGGGATTCATTCCCTTTGATTTGCAGTCTAAAAGACATGGCACACAAGGAGAAAGGAATGGGGAGGGCAGAGGGGAAAGCAAGCTCAGTTAAAAATACTTAAAGTTATCATTCTTTAATTGTCCATGGTGACTAGCACCCTGTTTTTGTGCAGATATTTAAAAAAAATTGTGAAAGGTTTTGAAAAACAGTGATAATGCAGATTAATGCAGATATGGAACAGAACAGTTGTATGAGTGATTACAAGGGAAAGTGCATGGAACAGAAATAGATGGATTCCTCCATTCCGTCACCTGTCCTGAAGAAGCAGTTGTCATTAGCACTGAGGAAGAAGGAAAAGCTAGGATGGTATTAATGTAGCAGCAAAGAGAGAGAGAAGAATATCTTTCTTCTTATACTGCTTTGCCGTAACAAGTTGCAAAAAGCCAATAGATGAGATTTAAAAAAGAAAGAAAAGAAGAGAGTCCTTAAAAAGAAAGAGGACACCCTTAGTCTTCAAATTTATTTATTCCCCCCTCCCCCGGGATACTGTAATTTGAAATATTTGCTGTCAACGTTTGCTGCTTACTCCCATGAAGGAAGAAGCGGCTATTCCAACTGGGACAGAAAATCCATTTCCTCTATCTATGTGAATCCTCTGACTACCCTTCCAGCTATGTATCTGGTTTAATAATGGTAACGATAAGAGATAAGGAATCAGCTTATGGAGAGGGCCTTGAAAGAGAAGTGCTGGTCACGGGGAGCAAGACAACTCTATTTCAAAGGGAATCTGAGCACGTCTCCATGTACTGGCTGGCCGCTGCCGTTCTCAATGTGGCGATTCCCTCACAGATTAAGAAGAGCAGGCTTTACAAGCTCCGGATTATGGCACTGAGCATTCTCAACTCACAGGTGGATTAGATACTGGTGTATCCCACGGGAGGCAAATGCAGACGCTGACCCTGCAGGATAAAATGGCCCAGCTTAGTGGATGCTAGTTAAAGGCCAGGTGCGAGGAGGGAGGGAGGGAGGGAGGGAGAACACCAGTCCTTTCCTCGACCATATTAGAGTCTCTTCACCTGTCAAGTTATGTAGGTTTAATGTCTGAAGGTGTCAAAAAACAAAGTGGTGAGTTTCCTACAGGTAATAATAATAATAATAATAATAATAATAATAATAATAATTTATTATTTAAACCCTGCCCATCTGGTACGCTCGTCAGAAAGCTGGGATTGGTTTCCATAGCCTGATCAATGAGGCCAACCCAGTTTTGCTGCAGCATAACTTGTGAACCAGATCAGCGCCAAGGGCATCTGCTGAGGGCCCACACCGGATCAGGGGCCCGTTAGACTTTCTGCATTCACTGTGGGGGGTCTGTGTGTTTGTGCTGCCCAAAGAGTTTCCCGAACCTGGAGTGTGAAAAGGCATTTGTGATCACACACAAGCAAAGTTCCCATCCACTATTTGCTATGGAATTAGCATGAAAGCAAATGGCCATTCAACATAAGACGGCAACCATCAAGGAATACAAGCTCAAACAATATCACACAGAACCATTAATAGATAAAAGTACTAAACCAAATTCAGAGGACAAAAATAAGCATGTGAGCTGACTCAACTTCCAAAAGCATGCCAGAAAAAGGAAGGCTTTTTCACTTGTATCTCAGAGGATTAAGTTTATTTATATATTTATTTCATAAAATTTATACACCTCTTGATTGTAAAAACAACAACTTCCAAGTGGTTTACAAAATGATAAAATAATAAAATTATCACTAAGAAGAATTAATAATAATTATTTAAGACTTTCAAAAAGTTGATATAACAGTAAACTAAAAACAAATTAAAACTCTCATCAACTTGTTAAACGTTTGTAGCAGGTGCCGAAGACAGTACAGTGAAGGTGCCTGCCTGATCTCAATAGGCAGGGAGTTCCAAAGTGTGGGTGCTGCCACACTAAAAGACTGAGTTCGTACAAATGCGGAACAGGTATTATGTGACACCTGTAACAAGCTGAGATATATGGGCTCCTGTGTGCCCTTGACTGCCCAGGTCCTTCCGCTTATTACAACTCAAGTTGGAGATACTTCAGTTATGTGGCAAAGAAGTTACAAATTGTGAGGCATTTGTGGGCATTCTGAATTAGGTCTTGGATGTTATGGCCGTGGGCAAATTAACTCACTTCATGTGTTTGCAAATACAGGAGAAGTTATTTTAAGCAGAGTTGGGGAGCATTTGGAGTCTGTTGAAAATTCACACCATGAAGATACTGGTTGCTGGCCACCATTCAAGGGGCAGTGTAATGGCTGGGTGAATCTAGTGCACCGTGAGCTTGATCTATCTGTGGCCATGCAGAAGCAGCCATGTTACTTCAAGTGATCCACCACTTGAGGCAGAGGCAGCCAATTCGGTGCCCGCTGGATTTCGTGGGACTCCACCTCCAATCAGCTGCAGCCAGCACAGCCCATGGTCAGGATTGATGGGCGTGCTGGTCCAGTCGCATCTGGAGGGCACCCTGTTGCCTATGCCTGACTCGAGATGGAGAGGCAGTACATGCCAGCCAGCCATTAAAGCTAGAACTCAGCTGGCATGTCAGAGGAAGGAACAAAGGGTGATAGATGGCTGGCTTATGGATGAAAGACAAATAAGACACGTTTCACTTTAATGGCTACTGGAGGAATTTCAACTCTTCTAAACAGCTGGTGAGGAACAGGTGTTCCTTCCCTCCCGCCAAGGGGGAAAAAATCAATTGTAATATAGTAGTTTATAAAAAAGTTTGAACCAAGCAAAGGAGAGAGAGAGAGAGAGAGAGAGAGCATGGTTGTCTCGAGGATTATTTTACCAGGGCAAACAGTGCTTCAAGGACAAGCAAGAAACTTGCTGCTATTTGAGGCAACTTCATTATAAAATCATTTTTAATAAGCAATCTTAGCAAAGAGAGGGAGCAGTCTTGCAGAGAAGCCCCCAAGGGACCTCCAGGCTGCCCGGTTAAGTTATTAGGCAGAAACACACGAGGGACCAAACAGCTATTTCATTGGCCTCGGGGGACAGGATTCAGTTTTCTCCAGTTCTCCAGAGGCAGTGGGGCTAACAGCCACACACCGTTAACTATCACTCCAGCAAAGTTCTGACTTTTGGAGGAAAGTGGGATGTACACGCTTTAAAACGAAAAACTAAAAAACCTCCCTTGACTTCACACCCCAAAGTCAAAACAGGAGAGGCTCTCAGATTTATTCTGAGCCACCTGGAAATACGATCCTGGAACCAACTCTGCAGGTTTATTTTAACGTTAATGAAAGAAAAGGCCAAAGGTCTGTCTAGCCCATCATCCTGCTTGCCACTGTGATCCCCAACAGAAGAAGCCTCTAGGAAGTGCACAAGAGGGAGAGTCGTGCAAGAGCTCTTTCCCACTGTTGCACCCCAGCGACTGGCATTCAGAGATGGACTGCTCCTGAGTGTGCAGGTTCAGTTGGTAGTCATTATGCTTATCCTTATGCTATTGATAGATCTGATTCTTCCCACCAACCTAATTACTTACCCCTTCCTCCCACTCGTGAACTCAGCTCCTCCATTCTCAATACCTCTTAATATTATTCTTTATACTGTTCTAGATATTTGGATGGGGCTTCAATGGCTCAAGATACAGGAATTTAGTGACAATAGTTCAATGCAACACTCAAATCAAGGATGCTTTGCTTTGAGGTGAATCTGCTCAAATAAAAAATGCAGGTCATGCTCAGTGCAGCTGCTGAGGGGAAGGGGACTCAGACCGCCCCCATACTGTGACATCATCACGCAAGGAACTCTGCACTACTGGCTGTCACTGTTAGGGGCACATGCAGCATTATGACATTAAGGTAAGTGGTAACTTGGTCTGGCGCTGCAATTTTTTACCGACTGCACTGAGCACTTTGAGTTCCTCCACCTCCAATAGCTTCAGTTCTTAGCAACTTATGTGAAAGCAACTTCCACTGAATTGATGGTGCTTCCTTCCAAGGAAACACAGGGAGCTAAAATGGTCATGGATTCTGCTCTCAGTGCTCCTGCTGGTCTTCTCTTCTGCCCTTTTCCTTGCCCTTGCCCATCAGCAGATGTCTGAGATCAACCCTGCTTCAAATCTGAGGTCACCTCAGAGGAGGAACAAGGGGAGCAGGACCTCCAGCAGATCTCCATACAGCCAGTGAGGAATCATCAAATCTGGACAGCTCTGCCCCAGGACTGGAGATCACCACACCAACTCCCTGGGTTTCTGGCTGGCTTTAAGCTCCAGTCACCAGTCTCTCCTCTCCAGAGCAGAGGAGCTGGTGAGTTAGGCAGGAATATTGAAGCTGCTGGGAAAGTATCTGTGAGGCTATTTGGGAGGAGGAGGAAGCGCATGGAAGCACTTGCTTGGGTTGAGGCCTGATGCAGAGTCTGGAAGGGGTGACGTCCTCCCGTGCCTGTACTAAAGCTTCCAGTCTGAGCTAATTCATTGCTGAGCAACACCTGACCACTCTGCTCCAAACTCCAGCCTTCCTCATCTGGGGAAACGGTAGCTGGATTTCATGTTTGCTCCACAGCAGGAAGTAGAGCAGAGCAGAACATACAAATGTTGAAAGGCAAGTGGTAGTGGTGGGTTTGGGAGGAGCTTGCAAGAGTCTCAGCTGCTTAGGGCTTACCCACACTTTCCTTTTGCCTCATTCTTTCCAGGCAGAGGTCCACCCTTTAATGCTCCGTGTCCAACCGCTTTTTGTTTTGTTTTTGTTTTTTTTATAAATGATATTTATTCACAATTTCATCAATACATAAACGCAAAAAAGAAACAAAAAAGAAACAAAAAAATACAGCAAAAAATAAGACAAAAGAAAAAGCCAAAAAAGAAAGAATAAAAAATACAAATCTCAAATTACAGTTTTTCATTTGCTTATTTCTTGAACCTCCTCACACCTCCCTTTTCGTATTCTAGTTTAAATTGTTATTCCAGCAAATTCTTCCCAGGTTTCTCAATTTTAATTTTAATTTAAATAATTAATCTTCACAGTCTATCTTATTTGTTGATTCGACATATCCTTTCCATCTTTTAATATAATCTGTTATTCAATTTACCTTAATCTCTTTAACCTTATCTTATCTTAAAAATCTTAAAATTTCAAAGTTTGCATCGTATTCATACATATCTCCTTACATCATTTCTACTAAAGCCAATTTAATTCCTTTCCAGCATATTCCCTAATATTTCATTAATGTTACACTAATTCCAAAATTAACAAAAGAATTTCCCTTTATATCTCTAATTTTTATCCAGCGTCCCTTCTTCCTGGTTTCGGGTTGTGTCAGTCCTTTCTGTCCAATACATCCAGTCCATTAATCTGGTGTTCTAATGTCCGAGGCCCTTAAATCTCTTCTAGGCCCCTTCTGCAAATTTTCTTGTTCTTGTTTATACTTACGCACTTCTTTGTCTATTGTTAGTTTCTTGGGGAGTGGGTCTCCGGAGGGTTCCATCCGGTAATAATTTCCATTTTCCAATCGCTTTTTGTTTTGCCCTGAGTTTTCCCTGTGAAAACCTGCTCTTTAAATTTGAATCAGAGCAAATGGGTTTCCTGTGGATTGAAGTTTGCTCCAAATGAGCTTTAAAGAGTGAGTTTAAAGGAAAGCTGTGGAGCAAAAAAAGTAAAATAAAAGGATGCTCGGACACAGAGCTTTAAAATGCAAACTATGGCCACAAAAAGCGACTTTAACAAGCAATGTGACACTCCTTTGATTGAGACATCATTTAAACAGTTTCATGAATGTTGAGGAAATGAGATTGCCCATTTACACTGATGGAGAGTCTAGAATCAGATGGCACATCTCTGATGGCATTGCACCAAGCGAGTTTTAGTATCCTGACAAGTCTGTTGATAAGCTTTTCTGGGATGGAGGCACAGTCTGAGTGATAACCCATTTCTGCAATGTCTTTACAGCTGTTTTACTCTGTTGAAAAGGCAATAACAGCTAACGGAGTCATGAAACAAGAGCAGATCCACCATCATTTCATTTCCAATTTTCTGAAATTTCCAACGATAATGTCCTTGGAAGTGACTGGTGGTGCAAATCCACTTGGGCTTATTTTAACTTGATTCGGGACTTTTGTAATTTGAACCTTGGGATTTTGCCATCCCTCTTTCAGACTTATCTCTGAAATAATGAAGACTGGAAGGTAATTTAAAGTTATTAAGGTTATTGTGCAGCATGTGCATGGTGAACAGCAAATGTCACTTCATTATTTCCAACCGAAGCCTCCCAACTGACAGAAGCCCACAAGAACCTGCAGTAAAAAAAGTCACCGGGCTAGCAGAGAGGGCAGAGACTTAGCACAGCAAAGATTAACATGGGCATTGTTCTGCCTCACACCAGAAAAATAGCAATTATTTCCTCTTACTTCAGGTTGCATTTGTCAAGCATAGATATGAAATTATGACACTTCCAATTCCTAATCCTAAGCAGTTGTTGAGACTCCTCAAATGCCTTGCCTGAATCCCACAGTTATGTTCATATCACTCTCTGTTTCTCAAAGATGGAACTGCCTTGGAGCTAAGAAGCTCTTGTAGGGATTTCTCCCCAAGTCCTGGGTCTACCAGAATTCCTGCATATCCTCTGCCTTTTACAAGCTCTTTGGTCCCCTATGGAGCAAGCTGATAAGTCAAGCAAGAGCTCCGTCACCTTTCCAACTCCCCTGCCCTCCAAGCTTATTGGTTAATGGAGGACCCAACAAAAAGGCAACACGCAACATCACACCAATGCAATTGTCCTGTGCATAAGAGAAAGTGACCAAATCAGAAAGCCTTACTTACATGTGTGGGTCTTCTTTGTTACAGAAATACCTAGAGGGAAAGAGAGGAGAGTCACTGTTAGCAAATTGATTGGGATCATCCCACAAGCCACAGAAGGCAGTCATTTAAAAACTAAAGCCAATAGCACCTTTGAGACTAATTAAAGCTTTTGCTTCTTATGTTGTCTATTTCTTCACACACCAAGAATGGAAACTCTGGCAGCAAGCCAAAAGAGAAAGTTTTTATTTATTTATTATCATATTTTGTGGGGCTTATATCCCACCTCCCCCTCCCATGAGCTTGAGGTGCCATGCATGGTTCTCCTGTCCTCATTTACTCCCCACAATAACCCTGTGAGGTAGATTAGTCTGGGAGGCAGTGACTGGCCTGAAGTCACACAGGGAGCAGCACCAGAGCAAGCTGATCAGGCGCCTGGGGCAGCGCGCATGCCTGGCGCCCAGGGGCGAGGCCAACCACCCGTGGGGGCAGGGCCAGCCAGGGCAGAATGCTCCATGGGGCCTCCCAGGAGTCTGCCTGCCTCCTGCCACTCAGCCGCCCTACAGCTGAGGGGGAGGCACCAGGTGGACCGTTTGACACAGCGCGGAGCCTGCAGGTGCCCAAGCCACTGCGTCACTCCCAGGAGAGAGACGCGTGGCTCGGGCATGCTGCAAGCCCTGTGGTGAGTGCCGCCCAGCATTTTGTCACCCTCCTTAGTGGTGACACCTGGGGCAGAACTCCCCCACTGTACCCCCCTTCCTCTGCCCCTGTCAGGGAGTTTCATGGCCCAGTGGGGATTTGAACCCTGGTCTCCCAGGCCCTAGTCTGACACTCTCACCACTACACTACACTGTCTCTCAATAATAATAAAAAAGGAGCCAACACATTGGCATCCCATGCCCTCATCCGAGCAGCACAAGAAGGCATACTAAGAGTTTATATCCCACTTTGACCTCAAATGGCCTTATGAGGTGGGTCAACTGGATCCAAGATCACTAGGGAACTTAACAGCTCAACAAGGATTACAGCTCAGGTCCATACCTAGCACACCACAATGAAGAACTGAACGTAAGGTTATCCTTTTTGTAAGCACTCAGCATCAGGAATCAGTTCATTTGTATTCCGAGCTGAGATGTTTGTAGAACGAGTTCAGACCACTAAAAATGATTCCATGCACTTCAGTAAGGAACACAGGACAGAGAAAGCCACATCTGAACAAAATGGCCATGGATGTAGCTACTTCCCAACAGCATTTCAGGTGATATTTCTTTAAGTATTTTTTTTATATTAAAAAATCCCATTTTAATATGCCTTTTAAAAAACAGTTTAAAAAGACTTGACTCAAGCAAACCCTATACAACAGACCTTTGTGGCATCTTAAAGACTAAGCAGTTTATAAGGTTTCACTTGCGCCACTGACTCTGATGTTCTGTAATTCATGAAAACTTATGCCATAATAATTGTGTTACTCTTTCAGGTGCCCCAAGGCTCCTAGAACTCTTTGCTACAACAGACTAACAGGGCTTAACCTATGGAAACCCAATACTTAATTTACTGAAACTCAGTCAGGACCATTTATCAAGGCTACCTTCCTGTGTAAGAGACAGAACTAGGAGCCAAAGAATCTGACTTCTGAAGTTAAACTTTAAGTTAGGCAACAAGGGATGCAACTTTTCTATTTTCTTGAACACAGGGACCAAAAGATGATTAGAAACACAGAAGCGTTGTCCACCAAGCCTTTCTGGGAGTTCTTGTTTTAGGCCCTTCAACTCCTTGGCTTATGTAGGGGTTCTGTTCTCGGCTGCTGCGTATGTCACCGGGACATACATGAGCAGGGATTCCCCCATTCTGCCCCTGCCCCATTCAATCCCCATTACACCCCTGCCCCACCCCTGCCAGTGATGAAAACTGTGTCTGTGTGGTCATGCACGACTTGAATGCTTGTGAGTGGGGAAATTGCCTGTATGGAACAATCAGACAGCCTGGACTGCAACTTTCCATCTCTGGTAGAAAAGCTATTTTGCCCAGGTACTGCCACCTCTTGCCAGTTTTAGCCCAATCCTAAGCACACAAATTCAGATCTTCCTTCCAAATAAGTGCACCTAGGATTGCAGGTTTAACTTTCATATCATCTTTCTCTTTCCACAAGCAACTTATAGAAGTGGGGATTTTCATCCCACTCTATCTCTGTAGTTTGGAAATTCTTTTGTTTTTCTAGACGACATGGTTTTATATAATTTTTTTTATTGTTGATGCTTTTATTGTTATATTGCTTTGAGGTGTTTCACAGGAAGCCATTCATGAAACAAGCAAGCAAGCAAATAAGAACATAAGGAGAGCCAACTGGATCAGGCCAAGGACCCATCTTGTGCGGCATCCTGATCTCATAGTGGAAACCCACAAGCAGAACTCAAGCTCAACCAGGTGTCTGTGGGAAACTGGCAAGCAGGATTCAAGCACAACAGCCCTCTCCCCTCCTGCATACCCTCCAACATTTCTCCGATGAAAATAGGGACGTCCTATTCAACAAAAACAACAACAACAATTTTATTCTCTAATACCCTGCCCATCTGACTGGGTTGCTCCAGCCACTCTGAGCAGCTTCCAATATATATATAAACATAATATAACATTAAACATCTAAAAACTTCCCTATACAGGACTGCCTTCAGGTGGCTCAGGGGGTCACATACCCTCCAACATTTCTCTGATGAAAATAGGGACATCCTAAGGAAAAGTGGGACATTCCGGGATCAAATCAGAAACCGGGATAGCTTCTGTAAATCTGGGACTGTCCTTGGAAAGTAGAGGTACTTGGAAGGTCTGACGGTATTCTTTTGAGAACCACTGGTTTAAAATAAAGTTTTTAGAAGAACAAAAACACCCAGAAGCTGGGGAGAATAGGATGACACCAAAAACTATATGTCTTCCTGCCAGAGGCCACATCTGATAGTTCTCTTCATAGTGCTCAGAATAGTATGGCTTGTATGTAACACTAACCCATGACTTCTGTAAATCCAGGAGTGTCCCTGGAAAATAGGGACACTGGGAGGGTCTGTTCCTGTGTGAACTGGCATTCAGAAGTATTACTGCCTCTGGCCATGGAGGCAAAGCATAGCTATTGTGGCTAGTAGCCACTGCCAGCTTCCTCCTTCATCTAATCCTGTTTTAAAGCTCTTCAAGTTGGTGGCCATTACTGCCTCCTGTGGAAGCAAGTTCCTTTGTTTAACTCTGCACTGTGTGAAGAAGTACTTCCTTTTATCTGTCCAAAATCTTCCAAAGTTCAGCTTTGTTGGATGTCCATCAGTTCTACCATTAGGAGAGAAGGAGATACTTTTCTCTGTCTACTTTTCTCCATGCCATACATAATTTTAAGAAATCATTTTTCTTAATCTCCTTGCATATGTTCAAAGAGACTCAAGCAGAAATCTGTCTCTCATCTCTAAGCATATATAATGGCATGCAGATAGCATGCAATATCCATGTTTTCATGCATTTTTTTTTCAATCTTTGAATATACTTCTAAAGTGAACAAAACTCTATTTTGTTGCAAACAGACAAATTAGATTTGTTATAGTAACCTGTTAGCATGCATACTGGTTCAAAAATGTAAGCTGCAAAAATGGGAAAGTTGCTTTAAACCAATAGGCCCTGATTATATATAAATGACATTTCAGTGTTTGCATTCAAGACTAAGCTCCTGCAATCACTTCCATGCAATCTGTGCTGCTCAAAGCACACAGTTCTCATCACACTGTTATCAGCAAAAGGATCCATGTCTTGCTAATTCAGACCAACTCCCTGACATCAGCGAGCAAGTGTTCAGAGCAAAGCAAAAGGAAATGTCATGAAAATACCAGAACATAACACGGCCACGTCTATCACTGAGCAAATGTTTCAATATCGCACAATCAATCTTTTGGGCATTTGCATCTGACATTACTGATCAATGCAAATATGTGTATATATCTGAGGCTGATTAACTTCTTAGAGCACAGAATAATCTCTTGTGAGCAACTATTTTGTTTTGCACAGAAAATCTATCAGGGTTCTTCCCCATACAATATACATATGGTGACATTTACTACCACTTCAACAACAACAACAACAACAACAACAACAACAACAACAACAGGACATTCCACTCCCCAGAAAAGTCACAGTTTCATTTAAAGAAGTCATTTCTTGACCTTTGCTAAGCAACTTCAAAAAGCGCTATCCATGCTATTCAATTTTTCACTTTAAAATAAAGACATGCACACACAAAGATGCCTAAGTTCAGTCTTATGCACTTCTACTCAAAAGTAAGTCCCGCTGAGTTCAACATTTCCATCATATATGCTGTATAAAAGGTATAAAATTGGGGTCATATTCTGGCCTAAGCATCACCTAGTCTGAAATTACTTATGACACAGCTAGCTAGCGTTTAGGACTGATCAAAAATGGCCACACATTTTCAGGTGCTGAAACGGGTGTGTAACGGGGAGAAGTCACCAAATAGTCTCCGTGTGGAATGGTTGCCACATAGCTTTCCATCTCTCATTGGTGACAGGATGTTGTTGTTGTTGTTTAGTCGTTTAGTCGTGTCCGACTCTTCGTGACCCCATGGACCAGAGCACGCCAGGCACTTCTGTCTTCCACTGCCTCCCGCAGGATAGCTATCTTCAAATATCTGAAGGGCTGTCACATGGAGCAAGCTTGCTTTCTGCTGCTCCACAGGGCAGGACCCAAACTGATGGATTCAAGTTACAATAAAGGAGGTTCCAACTAAACATTCTGATGGCAAGAGCTGCTCAACAGTGGAACCGACTGGCTCAGAAGTTGGTGGGTTCTCCTTCATTGGAGGTTTCTAAGCAGAGGTTGGATGGCCTCAGGGATTCTGTAGTTGTGATTCCTGGATTGCAGGATAACCCTTTGTGTGTGGGGGGGGGGGTACCTACCAACCCAACAAGTCTATGATTCTTCTGCTGCTGCCACCAAATCAACCCTTATGTCACCAGCAGTGTTGGCCACCAGCTGCTATTCCCCCCCTTCCAAAATGCCCCTGACACAGTGCAGTTCTGGGACATTTATTGGAAATGGGACCCACTTGTAAGTGTCCTGGTGGAGCACACTGGCTTGTTGGAGACAGTGTGGTGGTCTAGATGGGCTTTTGGGTAAGAATGAGCAAGTCAGTCCTTAGGTTCTCATGATTATTTTTTTTAAGTCACCAACATATGTGCAGACACCTGAGCTTTCGGGGTATTAAAATATGTTTTCTGACTCAAGGGTGATTGCTCCTTCAAATATTTACTCTCTATTTTTTGCCTGACGTGGTATACAAGAGTCTGAATAACAACTGCCTCCCAGACTCCACTGTGTTTCCTGCTAACTCACACCTTCTGTTTCACTTTTAGCAGCATTGGAAGCCTGCAATTAAGATGGTGGATGGCACTCCAGAGCTCACAGGGAGCCTGGCAAAGAGGAAGAATAGACTGGCATGTACACAGATGGGGAGATGCTCAACAGAAAAACCCAAAGGGATCCAGAACTGGAAACAGAGCACAGGATCATTGTGTCCTTTTTAATAACCCCACCATAGAAAAAAATATAGGGGAGAAAAGGAGAGAAACTAGAGCCACACACTGTATGGGTTACAGGATCAGGCCTTCTCAGGTTAAGAGACTGAGGCTGCAATCCTAGCAATTCAATGGGATTTACTTCTGAATCAATATGCTGGGGTTGCACTCAAATATCTGGATCTCTGCAGGGTTGGACCTAGACCTCTAAGAGAGGAGTTTAGAAAAGCCATAGTGTTATACACCGGGGGGGGGGGGGTCAGTCTGGATGACACTGGTGGGTCCCTTCCAAATCTGTGATCTTGTGTGTGTGAGTAAGAACTTATGAGAGGAAATTTGCTAAACAGTGAGACCAGCTTCTTTGTTAACTTGGCTGGCCATTTAAGTACTACCATTTACATGTCTAATGGGTTTCCATAGAGATAAATGGGTGAGCTTTCCCCCTCTATACTTGGCTGGATGCCATATCATGCTAGGAAGGAGAACAGTAGGCCAAGAAACATGTTGCACATGGGAGAGCTGTTTGTGAAAGTTTTGGCTGATGCTGGAAGCTAGAGACACGAAGGCATGTATTGCTCTGTGCTGAACCCAAAGCTGAGTCTGGGGTTTCCCTGGAAACCTAATGGGGAAGCAAGATTTCATGGAGCATCAATGTTGTGAGCCTTCCAACCTATGGTAAGGTTGTATATCTGTGTAAATAAAACTATATAGCCTAAAGAAATCACAGTCTCTATTGGCCATTCCAAGGAAACCCAAGCCTGGATAAACACAGGAACCCCTGAAACCTCTTGCCACTCTGAGATTGGGGTGTAGGAAACAATACGTTGGAGAACCAGTTGACTCAAAGAGGATGGGGAATCCTGTGTCCCCCACCCCTGGATCTTGTTGATTTCTGGGGCCACTGGGAGTTGAAGTGCAGCAACAGGTTCCTCACCCCTGCCAAGCAACAAACGAAAAGGGGTCTACAGTAGCCACGCTCAGGTGTTCTTTCCATGTTACAAGGTTTGCAAAGGGGCTGATTTACAACAGCAGTTCTGTGGATCACAAAAGGGAAAACTCAAGGAGCCCTCCTTGGTGGGCCGAAACCCAAACTGAGGGCAAAATGAAAACATGCCCTTGCTCAGGACAAAAAGACTATTATTAATCATCATCAGCCTGTATTACTCAAAGTGCTCCAAGTCATTTTAGTCCTTTATATATACATATATATTTGGAGGGGAGGTGTTAATGGACACTAATGCTTGTAGTTCATGCCAAAGGGGGATAAATTATGCAGAAGGTTGCAAGGACAGATGACAACAGATTCCAGGCATCAAAGAACTCTTAAAAAGATCCTTAATTTTGCATTTATTTTATTTTACATTTTACCATGCCCCATGTCCCTTTAACTGTTTTCTAGTGCTCGGTGGTAAAAGTGCAGCTGTGACCAAGATGCCACCTTCCCACAACACATCATGAATTCTGGCGCTTGGGTCATGAGATGTTCACCTGCTCACCTGGCTTTCTGAGGGGACTGATGAAGCCGGCCTTCCCCACTCTGGTGTCCTCTGGGTGTTTTGGACTACAACTTGTTTGTGTAATGTGAACAATGGGTTAAATGTTACAGTGTGTGGTCTCATGACTTGAGGACGTTCTGAGATAAGGGTGTCAGGTGCACTGGGTTACTATAGCAACACCAGTGAGGCCAAGGGTGTGCTGAGTCATTCATTCTCCCATTGGTTCAGGAGATATGCTTTCATGTATAATAAGTCCTGTTGCATGTTCTGATGCTGTACTGTTTGCATGTCAGGGTTTACTTCTGAATCTTTGACAGTCAGGGGAAGATGCTGTGGGTTTTATGCAGCAGCGTTAGTTAGCATGGTGATAGTGTTAGTGGATCTCTCTGTACTTACGTATTTTCAAAGACCAGAAGAACTGTATATAGTAAATAGTAGTGCTTAGCTTTGTCTTGTATCTGGAGACAATACTTTCTTACTTTGAACTGTGCAGGAGAGGAGTTCCCCCTCCTTAACCGGGGACTCTGGAAGAACTGCTGGGGGCAGGAAATATCTGAAGACTCTGCTGGGCCTCCGCGTCCTCTGCTGATGCATCACACTGGATGAGTCATCAACACAACTCCCATCAACCCCAGCTGATCCAAAAGGATCTTGAGGGTACCAGGTATGGCTTAAAGGTGCCCTATTGAAAGTCACAACATTTAAACCACCAAAGAGACTCTGACATTGAGATTCCCTGATGCGTGGTTGTACTTTAGCTCTACCAAAACCATGCGCCTCCTTCTTCCAGGACATGTGTGTGTGTGTGCGTCTAAATTCTTAATCCTCCTGGTAGCCATCATTTTATGGAGGCAGCAGCACCAGTGACAGTAAAATATTGCCACGCGTGGCGAACGCCCTCTGTACAAGCTGTGGACGTTTTCTTCCCGGTGACATTCAAAGAACAGAAGCTCCTTCAACGGACGCTGCTCCCTAATGGGAACAATTCATTTAGCCTGTGCTAGATTCTGCACAGAGCTACCTGGCTGTAAAATGTGCAACTTCCTGAGGGGAATCAATCCACCCAGCCGGCCTTGCCTGCAATTTGATTCATTGTATCTGGCGCAACACTTTCTCTTTTACTTTGAACGACTTTAGACAAAAGGAAAATGAAAAGAAAAAATGAAAAGAAAAAAGGGGGGCAGGAAACAGTCTTGCAACCCTGGTCCTTTTTAAGCAGAATCCAGCCCCATATTGTCATGAGCCCCAAAAGACATAATGGAAGGGTTGGTCAGATCAGGACAGGGGGTCCCAGTAGTTTAGCGCCCCCCCGCTCTGATCTATCCTCTATCCTGTCATTAGGAAAGAAATTGAACATTGGGAAAGCAAATGCCGACATCATAATGTTGGTGTGCAAATCTATGGTGCGACTGCATTTGGAGTACTGTGTACAGTTTGGGTCGCCTCACCTGAGAAAGGATATTGTGCAATTGGAAAAGGTTCAGAAAAGGGAACCACGGCTCCATTCCCATTCTCAAAGGGTGTGGCAGGAGAGGATGGCAAGTGGAGTGGGAAGATTCAAGGACAATCAAAGCAATATTTAAACATTTCAGTGCAGTACGGTATAGTATCAAATAAAAAATAATAATTTTCACAATGAGAGCAAGACCATCAAGTGATACTGCAAGCTCACACCTCTCATGGAGTTTGAATACTTAAGGTACATATGCAAGAGGCTTGTTTATAATTATAATTTGGGAATGATTCATGTTCTTCTGTAGCTGCAATGTTTTATACTTTCTGGAATCCTATGGTCGTATTGGTATAGATTTGGGAAGGAGGACCCCCCCCAAACCCTAGAAATTAATAATTGGTAGGGTTTTTAATATTTGGGATATGAAGGCAGAAGACAAGCTGCAGAGAAATCCCTGGGCTAGCCTATGCAAAATGACCTGGCCAAGCAAGGGCCATTGGCAAGGAAAGAGACCTGTCTTCCCCCCCCTTACCCTGAGGTGTGAACAGAGGCTGGGTTTGGGACATAGCCAGGGAAACTGGGTGTGAGGTAACCGGAAAAGAGCGTTTTGAGCAATGGTTGCTGAGAAGAAGAAGCAGGATGAAGGTTGGGGGATCCATCTTGGGCAGGCAGGCTGCAGGCTGGCTGAGAGAGATGCCTTGGATTCCAGGGCTGCACTGCTGTGGGGTACAAGCCCCTCTTGAGATGACCATGCTGCAAGATCAGAACTCCCTCCATGCATACTGAAGGTATAAAGGGGTGACTAAACCATATTTCTTAAAGCTACGACAGTCCCTGTCATTTCTCAATTCTTCAAAGGAGACCACAGACCCTGGGTGAGTTCCAGGAACCCCATGGGCTCTTGCCACCGCTCAGCAGAGAGACGAAGAGGCAACCAACTTTTGTAACAATATTATGCAGTAGTTTTCAAGCACTGCTAGGAATTATTTCTTTTTGTTTTCCAATGTATTTCTTATCAATAAAAAGGTGGTGTGGCGCAGGCAAATTTTTATTCTGACCTGGATAAAGTGGATAGAGGAAAGCTTTTCTCCTCTCATAATGCTATGAGATTCCAGTTCCTATCAGCCCCAGCCAGCAAGGGCCAATGGTTGAGGATGATGGGAGTTGTAGTCCAGCACTGACTAGAGCAGGCTTCCTCAACCTCAGCCCTCCAGATGTTTTTGGCCTACAACTCCTATGATCCCTAGCTAGCAGGACCAGTGGCCAGGGATGATGGGAATTGTAGTCTCAAAACATCTGGAGGGTCGAGTTTGAGGAAGCCTGGACTAGAGGGCCGCAGGTTCCCCATCCCTGATGTATAACTTATAATGACACTGTGTCTGTTACGTTATCTTGTTAGTGACATGGGGAGATAATGAAGCTGGGCAGCCACCAGCAGGGATGGGGGAGGAATCTGATTCAGTTCTCGTTTAAAGACACATTGATCAAATTTGCACTTTCTGAAACAAGTGCTTCTGACCGAAGCACAGTCATCCTTCGAAATTTGCACTTCTCTGAAATTTACTATACCGTTCTTCAGCCAATCAGTATTTACAAAAATGCATAAGTTAGGGGAAAGTGGGTACAGAAAATTATGTATTAGTTAAAATAGCACACCAGCATGATTCCTTTTAGGAATAACTGCTTGCAAAATATGTGTCTGTTAGTCAAAACGTCATACAAAAATGTGTTTATCCGGAGAAATTAGCAGTTGATCATTGAACAATTTTCATGAGGATCTTTTTTCTTTTTCTTTTAAAAGCAAATTGCTGTAGAAATGTGGAGAACTGAATTTAAGATTTAAAAAGTGTGAACCTGCGAGAACTGAAATTGATAGATCCATCCGTTCCTCACCCCATCATGCGGGAAGGAAGGAGAGTATCAGGACCATTTCTTTAGCCTCCTGTTTGTGCCAGAGGCTTTAGCAGCGGCATCTGCTTTCAACGCTAAGACTTGCCTCAAGACATGCAAAGTGAGAATGGACTACAGTGCCCCTGAGTTGGTACAGAGTGCTACTGTCCCTCCTCACTGAGTAACTGCAAGAGTCCAAACATATTAGGTATTTCCAGGCATCTCATTTGCTAGAAGTGAACTACTGGGTGAGTGTAAAGTCTGTGGTGGGTTTGTGGGGAGATCCAGGAGCCCAGCCTGGTGTTACTCATCTGCTCAAATGCACTGGAGAAAAAGCAAGGCCATCCTTGTGCCACATATTCACATTCCCCCTGCTCCAATGACCTGCAAAAGCTAGTGCATTAAATTAGGAAACAGACAGATTCGGAGGAGCCTGTCATTTCCGCTGATGTGATAAGAAAATTAGCGCTGTACTCATTAAGCAGCGGAGGTTAAGGGCTCTGCACTTGACCACAGAAAGCAATGTCTGGATTTCACCTTGAAAATGTTCTGTGATCAGAACTGCAGTCAGACACAACAGCCTTTGTAACATGTAGAGAAACGGGGATGCACTGAAAGCCAGCCAGTGACATTGCTGGTGAACTCCCAGTTTGGTGCAAAGGGCCCCCAATGCAGACCCCATGGTATTTAACAGAGTGAAGAGGGGGGCATCAGGGGCCTCTTTAAAAGAAGCTGTTCCCCCCGTTACCCCCTTTGGTAGTACTTTCTACGCCTGGTGCACCCTTGGACCCCTTCTGCTGGGGAAACAATGGTCAGCGCCATTTAAGTGCTCAGGAAAGCTGTGAAGGCTTTTGTGTTCTGCAAGAAATCTTTGTTTATTGCAGTGTCCTTCACAGCTGTTTGTGTTTGCGTGTTTGTTTCAAAGTTGAGCTGATTAAACCCATTCCTCTTTTTTGACTCTTCATTGTGGATTCACTCTGACCTGCATTCCACTCCTACATTCCCATTGAACCAGAGGAACATCTAAAATCTGTGAACCATAGTGCCACATAATAGTGGTTTCATGTTTGTAGGAAAGCGAACTCCCGCCCTATGGACACCAGGCAGGTGCCTTCACTGTATTCTTTTTGGTAGCTGCTGAAAAACCTTTTTGTTTAGACAAGCCTGCTGAGATATGTAGCATGCTGAGGTGTGTTTTTATCTGGTTTTAGCTTATTGTTGATTTTAATTATCTTTTACTTTTTGATAGCTGTTTTAAATTTTTTATTGATTGTTTTATTGTGTTATGCTTTTTGTAAACGAGAAACTGAGGTAAACACAAACTGTCAGGTTTCTTCTTCCCTAGCTGTACACAGATCCATACAGTGGATCCACAATGTACCAGGAGAAGAGGCGTGAACAAATGGGAAGAATGGAAAGCTACAATGAAAAAAAAAAGCCCACAAACCACCCTAGACAAAATTAAGAAATGAAATCAGAGTGGGGTGGGAGAATGCCCAGTACATCAGTTTCACATCCAGGAAATTCTGAACTGTGAAATATGGGGATAAATCTGCAGAGAACTCTGTGAGCATCCATAGTTTATTGCTTTTATTGTTCATACTGTGAATAGCGTAGCTGTTAGTTTGTAAATCACCTTGGGTACTATTGATAGAAAGTCAGGATATCAGTGGACTAAATAACTAACTGAAAGCTCACGCAGCTCTGCTTACAATTATCTTTTGCAAATCTTCCACAGCAGTGCACGATTGCCAACAACCACAATCTATTGCTGTTTGTTGAGGTTGGAGGGTTTTAATTCCTTTTGAGGACTTTGTTTCCTCTGGAAGAACTGGACATACTTTTTTTTTTTTTTGGTGCTCTCAAAAAGCAGAAGTCTGCAGGCACAGGACAGGCTCAGAACTCCGTGTTCTTGGGAGATTCAAAGCTTTTAGGAGCTGCTTGCTTTAGAATCTCTCCAAAGAGAAGCTTCTCAGAACCTGCCTGCTGAATTGCACCAGAGTTGCTGCAAAGGGGTAATTAGCGATTATGAAGCAAACGAGCAAGAAAGGGGAAAATGAATAATGTGAAATTATACTCTGCTCTTACTACTATGCAGTTTGAATTCACAATTATGTGTAACTACAAATTAAAATTATAAAATCATTGTATAATTATATGCCACTGTTCAAACGCTCCATAATAGTGTAACAGTCTTAATTGAAGGAGGTGAGTGGGTCGAATGCAGGGATCCCTGCTTCTGTCATCCTAATTTTTTTTATATAAAAGGGGTGGGAGCAAGGGGGAAATTAAGGTGACAGAAGAATAGATCCCTGCATTTAGATTGACTCGCCTCCCTTAGCAAAGGGTCTGGGGATTTTGTGCACAATCAAAGCCAGGCAGACATAGGTAAAACTTTGTTTTAGCAGTATAATTTACTGTGGAGTTATCTTGTTGCTAGTATTCTGGGAAAAAACCTGGAAGTCAGAAATCCTTGCTGATCTACTGTAAAACACTTTAAGGTCTCCCAGTAGATCTAGACATACCTCATTTTCTCACTCCTTGACAGTGACATGCAATGGAAAACTTTTCATCTGATTTTTGTGTGTTCAGTTTCAAAGACGCATTTGTTTCATTTCCTCTTTCCCTTTGTTTTAAAGGACATTCATTTGGTCTTCTGCTGCCTGTGACTTTGGTGTTTTCCATCCAACAACAGCAGCAAAAATGTGGCTAACTTGATAGCCTACAACTCCCGCACGGCAGCAGATCTGTCAGGAAGATTGGACAAAGATTCCCCCTTGATAGGCAATTAAAACACGTGCCCAGACACAGGACAACTGCTGTCTACAGCTAAAGAGCTTAGGAACATAGGAAGCAGCCTTATAAAGAGTCAGAGTCCATCTAGCTTAGTATTATCTACACTGAGAAGTATCTAATGACAGAGAAATAACTAATCATCGGCGGAGCCAGAGCCAATCACAGATTGAGCTAACTACCTCGAGTTTTGTTGGCCTCCACACAACCGAACAAAGCTGGAAAAGGTTCTCTTCAACGCTTCGAAAACAAAGCCTTTTCATTCTGGAAAAATCACAGAGGAATTGAATCAATATTTGCTGGGCCAAAGGACCATGAGACTGCAAGTGTTGGCCAAATATTTTTTTCCAGAGTCAGTGAAAGAAGCTGCCTAATTAGCAGAGCCAAATGCTGCATGGTGTTTCTTTCACACTTAAAGACCAGCTCTGGAAGCAGGAAGGGAAAACAATAAAGAAACTGAAGTTCAAAGAGCAGAGCCTGCTCAGCTGCCTGCTCTCCTCTGCTCTGGCTCATTGCTTACAAACTGCAGAAAGGATTAAGGTGGACAGGATGCCTGCCAAGTTTCAGCTCCTAAGTCAGTGACTGCATCACGGGGGGGGGGGGGAGCCGGGGGGGAGGCGGGGGGGAGGGACCCCTGTGGCTCATTGGTGTTGGTTATTCTCCTGCAACTACGTAAAACACATTTGGGACTTCAGAGTAAGGGTGAGCAAGAGGTGGCATGATAAAAAATTATACAGCTATGCATGGGGAAAGTGGACAGAGGAAAAATTCTCTCTCTCTCTCTCCTCCCACTAGAACTTGTGAGCTCAAATGAACACGAATGCTGGAAGAAGAACTTGTTCGTGCAACACATAGTTAGACTATGGAACTCATTCCCACAGGAGGTAGTGATGGCCGCCAATGTGGATGGCTCTAAAAGAGGATTAGCCAAAAGGAGGCAGCTTTGATGCCACATTGTCTATGCTCTGTCTCAATAGTTGGAGGCAGCACTCCTTCTGAATTGCTGGAAACCACAGGAGGGGAGATTCCTGCTTGCTGGTTTCCCACAGTCATCTGGTTGCTGGACTAGATGAGCCATTGGCCTGATCCTGCAGGTTCTTTTAACAGAACATGCCATTCCTCTAGAGTGGCAACCACACACACTTGAGATCTTCCAATATGGTGTGTCTGTGCTCGCACACATGTGTACCCAAAAGGGTAATAATTAACTAATGTCATGGAAGTGTGCCCATTACATTAAGCAAGAGCTGCTGTCAAGAGCATCTCTTTTCAAAGAGCCACCAGCTGGGGAGTTACACCACTGTTAAAAGAAGCTGTTATATGGAGCTGGAAAATATAGGATTTTTGATTTTTTAATGTGCCTGTCATGTTTGCTAGAGTGGAGGACCTTGAGAAAGAAAGAGGGAGCTGAGCTCCTTGAGGCTGCAGGTGGCATTGCTTCTAGGTGAGCAATGGCTGCTAGACTCCTTGCAAGTGAAAAACTAGCACTGCAGGAAGAATGGTTCAAGCCCAGCCTGCTCCTTCCAATGCTAGTTTTCCCATTTAAGGGAACCTGCTTTTGTTTCCCAAGGAGAGTATTTTAAAATGTGGTCTCGTGCTGCCACCTGAGTCCTGAGCCACCTAAGGCCTTCTGGTCAAAACCAGCACTTGGGCCTGGCTAATTGGTAGCCAGTGCAGTCAGGCCAGGACTGGTGCTATGTGTTCAGACCATCTTGCCCCAGTGAGCAACCTGGCCACTGAATTCTGCGCCAGCTGCAGTTTCTGAGCCATTGTCAAAGGCAGGCCTATCTATAAAGCATTGCAGTAATCTAGTTTAGAGGTTACCAGAGCATATACAACAGAAGTTATCCCTGCCCAGAAAGGGATACAGCTGGGCCACCAGCCGGAGCTGATGGAAGACACTCCATGCCAGTGAGGCTGCTTGAGCCTCAATTGACAGCAAAGCCTTGAGAAGTCCCCCCCCCCCAAGCTGCACACCTGCTCCTGAAGACTTAAAACACCAAGAAGAAAACAAAAAGTAATGCCTGACCACAGCCTTCCTCCATCTGGTGCCCTTCATACAGGATGTTCTGGACCACAGGTTGGTGAAGGCTGCCTTATTTATTGGGAGGACCTGACTATCATTCCACATAGCTCCCCACTATGTTCTAACCAAAATGCATAATTCTACTAAGTCTCTTCACCTTCACTGCAGATGTTCCCTGCAGTTGGAAACAATTCCAAAGGGAATCAAGTCATGTTAAAGGAAAATGTATCTATACCCAAGATTAGATTGTCCCGTGACAAGGGAGTCACATGTGGCTGGCGCTGGAGTCTAAACCACTGAGCTTCTTGGGCTTGCTAATCAGAAGGTCGGCGGTTCGAATCCCCATGACATGGTGAGCTCCCGTTGCTCCGTCCCAGCCTCTGCCAACCTAGCAGTTCGAAAGCATGCCAGCGCAAATAGATAAATAGGTACCGCTGTGGCAGGAAGGTAAACAGTGTTTCGGTGAGCTCTGGCTTCCGTCATGGTGTTCCGTTGTGCCAGAAGTGGTTTAGTCATGCTGCCCACATTACCCGGAAAGCTGTCTGTGGACAAACGCTGGCTCCCTCAGCCTGAAAGCAAGATGAGTGCCGCAACCCCAAAGTCGCCTTTGACTGGACTTAACTGTCCCGGGGTCCTTCACCTTTTACCTTTCTACAGTGACACAGCTGCAAAAGCCTGCATCCAGCATCTTTCAACTCCAGAATAACTTGCCAAGGTATTACAGGAACAACATAATGCCTTCTCCGTCCTCTTCAGAACTTTAAAAATCTAACAAAAAATAAGCAAAGCTTGCTGCACCCTAGAGACACTAACAGCTTTAGAGATCCATCAGCGAAACTAAACAACTCAGAAATCTTAATGCCACCAGATAGCTTCCCCCCCTCCAAAAAAACCCCCTTTGCCTATCAGAGCCTGGTCTGTGCTAACAGAATCTCTGCAGGTTTGCCAAGGCCCATCTTTGGGATCTCAAGGAGAGAATGCACCAGCATAGAAGCAGAGGCAGATTTAGGGCAGTGTGAGCGATTCCGCTGCACTGTGTGCCAAGCTTAGGGATGCTGCCGGGTGTCACAACTATGATGTCGTGAACTGAGCAGAATGGAAGGTGAGAGGCAGGGGGACACATGATGGAATCTGAAGGACCAAGTCCACCCCTGATAGGAGGGTGGTTTGTTGGCAGGCTCGTGTAAACAATCCCCTATTCCAAAAGGGCAGTGCTCTAACAGCTTTTGTGAGGCTGTCAGGGCCCAGCAGAAAATGAGATCCAGGTAGTCATACTCTGGGACAGAGACAGTGGTGGACCTGGGTACTATGGCGCCCTGTAGGAGGCCAAAATTTGGTGCACCCCCCCAGCTCTTGCACTGTCTTCCCAAAAGTGGGGAAGAGGGTGCTGGGCTTTGGGAAGGAGGCATGAGGGCTCTGGTGGAGTCCTAGAGCTTCCTATCTCCTTCCCAAAGCTGGGAAAGTGCTAACCAGGCTTTGGGAAGGATGCTGAAGGACTCTGTAGGACTCTGTGCCTCGCTCACTGGTCTTTGAGACAGCACTCCCTTGGCTCAGCATCCAGTGCATGTCCACTGCTTGCCCAACCCTGACAGAGAGAGGTGTGTGGTTCCAAACCTAGAGGTCAAGATCCAAGATGTCCATTTGGGGAAAAGAGCAGGCACACGGCACAGCCTTCACACCAGAGACAAGCTGCTCAGAGTGAGGGGTGGGCGCTGAGGCTTTCTCAAGCCTGGTGGACATGGATTGGCTCTTCAGGATCAGCTGATGGAATGTTCAGGCAGGTTGATTCTGCAGCCTAAAGGGCAGGACACACTCCTTGTATGCTGAAGGTGTCATATAATCATAGCATCATCATAGAGTTGGAAGAGACCACAAGGGCCATCGAGTCCAACCCCCTGCCAAGCAGGAAACACCATCAGAGCACTCCTGACATATGGTTGTCAAGCCTCTGCTTAAAGACCTCCAAAGAAGGAGACTCCACCACACTCCTTGGCAGCAAATTCCACTGTTGAACAGCTCTTACTGTCAGGAAGTTCTTCCTAATGTTTAGGTGGAATCTTCTTTCTTGTAGTTTGGATCCATTGCTCCGTGTCCGCTTCTCTGGAACAGCAGAAAACAACCTTTCCCCCTCCTCTATGTGACATCCTTTTATATATTTGAACATGGCTATCATATCACCCCTTAACCTCCTCTTCTCCAGGCTAAACATGCCCAGCTCCCTTAGCCGTTCCTCATAAGGCATCGTTTCCAGGCCTTTGACCATTTTGGTTGCCCTCCTCTGGACACGTTCCAGTTTGTCAGTGTCCTTCTTGAACTGTGGTGCCCAGAACTGGACACAGTACTCCAGGTGAGGTCTGACCAGAGCAGAATACAGTGGCACTATTACTTCCCTTGATCTAGATGCTATACTCCTATTGACGCAGCCCAGAATTGCATTGGCTTTTTTAGCTGCCGCGTCACACTGTTGGCTCATGTCAAGTTTGTGGTCAACCAAGACTCCTAGATCCTTTTCACATGTACTGCTCTCAAGCCAGGTGTCACCCATCTCGTATTTGTGCCTCTCATTTTTTTTGCCCAAGTGCAATACTTTACATTTCTCCCTGTTAAAATTCATCTTGTTTGTTTTGGCCCAGTTCTTGAATCTGTCAAGGTCATTTTGAAGTGTGATCCTGTCCTCTGGGGTGTTAGCCACCCCTCCCAGTTTGGTGTCATCTGCAAATTTGATCAGGATGCCCTTGAGTCCATCATCTAAGTCGTTGATAAAGATGTTGAATAAGACTGGGCCCAAGACAGAACCCTGTGGCACCCCACTAGTCACTCTTCTCCAGGATGAAGAGGAATCATTGATGAGCACCCTTTGGGTTCAGTCAGTCAGCCAGTTACAAATGCAGTCACTGGCATGTCCTGGCAAGGTTGAGAAATAACTCCTGTCCACAGCCCTGAAAAATTGCTGTCAGTCAATCCTGAACAAGGTGAACCAGGGTCTGAGAAAAGAATTCATTTTACCATGTTTCAATGAGCAGTGGCGGGTACCACACAGCACATCCAAAACAATGGAGGTTGTGCATGGCAGGTGGGTACATCAACCTCCCCTAAGGAAGAGAGAGACACAGAATGCAAAAAGATTGCCAAGCATGCGCATGGATGGTGGCATTCGGGAGGTGCCCACAGAAGGAGCATCACCAGCAGCTCGCATGGATTGACAACTGAGGCAAGAAATCAACTGACCTTTCAATTTAAGTATCCAAATGCTAATCAACCTGAGGGAAAGCTTGATGGTATTAAATGCTATTGGCACTCATTGTGAACGTCTCCAAAAGAGAATTTTAAACGCGGGAGACGTACACATGGGCAGCTTTTATGCAATGGGGGGAATGTGGGTAGGCACCGGGAGTGGAAGAGCAGCAGCAGCATGGGTTAGCAAAGCCAGACAAGGAACTTCTTGTAAAGAGGGCACCTAAGAACGTAAGAAGAGCCTGCTGGATCAGGCTGCCTGCCTCCAGCTGCCGAGACAGAACAGAGCTATCATGGCCAGCCAGAAAGCATGGTGATCTCCACAGGAGGCAACTCCAAGAGCCAAATGTTGGTGCTGAACTGTTTCCCAGGCAGATCAGTTGGGGAAGGACCACAGCCCAAAGTGTAGAATAACTGCTCTGGATATTAGGGTAGACTAACCAGGGCCACATTCATGCCATACATTTTAAGCACTATGATGCCGCTTTAAAGAGTGATGGCTAAACTCCCAGTGGCTTAACGATCCATCACTCCCTCACAGGGAGCTCTGTGAAGAGTTTATGGTGTCTTCTCAGAATTCTCAGCACCCTTAAGAAACTCCAGCTCCCAGAGTTCATTGGAGGAAGCCATGGCCAAATGTATGGCATGAATGTGGCCCTGATTCAATCCAGGTGGATGACCCAGACTGGATCATGTGTCCACTCCAGTGTCCGCAGTCCTGAGGATCCCTTTGCAAGAAGGGATCCCTTTCAGAGCACCCCTCATATGGGAAAATCTGGATTGAGGGAGGGGAATGCAATGATCTGGAGGAGAACGTCATTTGGGCAACAGAGAATTAATGAAGGTACAGGGAGCTTAGTAGTCACATTAGACAACAGGGTGAATGAGGGCTTCAGTGCACATCCAGAAGTGCATTGCAGCACAACTGGAGCTGGATGAGGGCTTTGAAGTGAATGTAAGGCACTTTCAGCCACCCCTCCCTGTGTCATCATTTAGGCAAATCTTACTGACTCCATGACATCATTGTGTTAGCACGAGATCCCTGATTGGCTGGGATCATGAAATGAAGGAGAGAGATGAAGAAACCTTGATGATATATTTTCTCCTTTAAATCCTATCATCATCATCATCATCATCATCATCAATAATAATAATAATTTTATTTATACCTCACCCATCTGACTGGGTTTCCCCAGCCACTCTGGGCAGTTTACAACATATATAAAACATAGTAAAACATCAAACGTTAAAAACTTCCCTTGTCTTCTAAAGTTTGCGTAGTTCTTTATCTCATTTATCTCCTTGACACCTGAAGGGAGGGTGTTCCACTGAAGGGACACCTGAAGGGAGGGGTAGTGCCACTACCAAGAAGGCCCTCTGCCTGGTTCCCTGTAACTTTGCTTCTCGCAGGGAGGGAACCACAAGAAAACCTTCAGAGGAGCACCTCAATGTCCAGGCTAAACGATGGGGGTGGAGACGCTCCTTCAGCTATACTGCTCCAAACAGCAGATTTAAGACTTAAAGCCTTCCACCCGGTATTAAAACAGCAACAGCCCAAACAGCAGGGAGGTTTACTGTTAGGGTGTGTGCTTTTTGAACCTCTTGAAAACTTGCTTTTTGCCTCAGAGATATTTATCGACAAAATTCAACCTAATCCTAATGCTATCCACAAGGAGAGAGATTGATCCTGTTAAGACATTACTGATTGATTGATTGATTGATTGATTGCATTTATATCCCACCCCAAGGAGTTCAACCATGGCATGCATGGTGCCCTCTTCATTTAATCCCCCCAATAACCCTATGAGGTAGATTAGGCTGTGAGGCAGTGACTGGCCCATGGCCGCACCCAGTGAGCTTCCTGGCTGAGTGGGGATTTGAACCCTGGTCTCTCCTAAGTCCTAGTTTGACACTCTAACTCTGAGCTTTCCAAACTGTGTGTCAAGACATGTTAGTGTGCTGGCTGCAGTGTGTAGGTATTTCATGTGAATGCTCCCTGAGCTTTTCCCGGGGCTGGAAAGTGGTTAGTTTATCCTCCAGTTTGCTAGTAAAGCTGAATTACTGTGTCACGAAATGACGCATGTCTAAAAAATGTGTCACCAATACGAAAGTTTGGAAAGCTCTGCTCTATCCATTGCACCACACTGGTTATCCACCACTCCCCCCCACCAGAAGTCACTAGAAGTTGACTGTCACCTGGTAAACTAGTGGTTAAGGAAGAATAAATCCCACCTGTTATAGAAAAATGTCAGCAGCACTGCGTTACAGAATTGAGAACCCCAAGGTCATGGCACAGATAATCAAAAAAGCACAGGGAGAAAATTAAAGGAAGTAAGAATGCAATGAGAGGGCATTCAGGAGAGCCTATAATCCTCCATAGAAAGAACACTAATTATACTTCCGCATCCTCTTATAATTAACCCCAATCTAAAAAAAAATTCCCTATAAAATAAAAAGCAGTAATAACTTTCATACACAAACTCATTCTTAAACTTAGGAATCTTCCCTGCCTTTTCCGTTCATGGGTCTTCCTTTCCCAATTTCAGATAATTCTTGCCAGCTTATGAAACACGTCAAAATATTTGGTCTGTGCTAATTGCCAAATCATAGAGGTTAAAGACGAGGGAGCCAGTACTTATTCAGCAAGGAACTTAACGTAACTGCTTCTCCCTTCCTCCCATAGATCAGATAATTTAGAAACATGATTAATCTTTAGAGGAGCAGAGAAGTTGAGCAAGGGGGACGGCACTTGTAATATAATGGACATTGTTCAAATAATTCCCATTCTCAACCTCAGATTTCAGCTTTAAGCTGTGTGGAAGATTATCCTGGCGAGCGCACTGAATTCTGAATACATCACCCTTCCTCTGTAATGTTGAGCTCAGTTCCTCCAGTGTGAACTATTATGGAACCCAAAGAGCAGCATCTGCACACAAGATGGAGGGAGGGGCACTACCAGCGTTGCAGACAGGGGGCACCCCAAGGGTGGGGGAGGAGATCTATCCAAACAGTCCAATGAGGAGTGAGCATGCTGGCTGTAGGCGGGGAAGGAAAACCAAAGGGGTGGAAAATGGAATGGTGTACCCTGAGAGAGAGCATGGCAGGCTGGCATTCTGGACACTGCAATATTTCTTTCTTTCTTTATTCATTCATTCATTTCCTTAAGAACAGCAACTACCAAGCCTTCATCACAAAATTACCGTATTTAATACACATCTAACAAAGAAGAGATCCCAACCAAAGCAACCAGACCATCTTGGTTGTGAGGCCTGGAAGGGCGTTTCCCACCTGGCCTGGGAGCATAGGAGCCAACTCCTAGGGGCTGAGGTCCCTTCATGCCCCTCATAAAATATTTTCTGATCCTGGACATACAGTCATGACCATTAGCAGCAATAGATAGCCTTATCTTCCATGGATTGATCAAATCCTCCTTGGAAGCCAGGACTGCCTCCCTCCACATGAACCATCACCTGAGGTTCTTCTTTGTGTGCCGCCTCCACAAGGCAACACCAGAACAGGCCTTTTCTGCAGTGGCTCCCTGCTTGTGGGATGCTTTCCCCAGGGAGGTTCACCTGGTGCCTTCATTGTTCACCTTTAGGCACCAGGCAAAAAAATTCCTCTTAACCAGGCCTTGGGCTGATTGAGATGCAATGCCCCTTTAGATGCCCTATGGAAGGGGGGGGTTACTGGGTTGTTCCTGTTCTTATTTTTATAATGTATTTTGTGTTTTTTATATTGTAATTTTATGTGGTAACAACCCTGAGATCTACGGGTATAGGGCGGTATACCATTTTGATAAAGAAAGAAATATAATAATAAAATGTTAGTGGCCTCCTGTGGGAATGAGTTCCATAGTTTAACAATGTGCTGTGGGAAGAAGTTCTTCCTTTTGTCTGTCCTGAATCTCACACCATTCACCTTTATTGGGTGACTCCATTGGGTGATGAGAGAGGAAGAAAAACTTCTCTACACCATGCATAAATTTTACACACACCTCTATCATATTCCCCACACTTGCCTTTTTTCTAAACTGAAAAGCCCTAAACATGGTAGGCCTTCCTCACAGAGGAGTTGCTTCATCCCCTTTCTCCCACAGAGGCAGAATATGACCATCTGGATCCTTGGGGAGAGCTGGCAAAATCTAGTCTGGGACTCAGGGTGGTTTTCTTGATAGCTACCTTTTTGAACGTAAGATGCCCATCAGAATCGTTCAGCTCAGCAGCTGGCTGCTCCCCTCTGCCCTGCCAAAGCCCTTCTGATCTGCTTTCACAGGCACAGGAGACTGGTCCCTCTCTCTGGTTTGCTGAAGCGGGAGCTCCCTGGCCTCCTACAAAATGACATTCAGGCCTCTTGCCTTCATGAACTCCATAAACCACTTAGCTTTAAGTGGTCTCAGAGAGTCCCCCACTGACTTCAGTGGCGCTACTCCTGATTAAGTGCTTCAAGGCTTGCAAACTTTGTCTCTTCTGAAGGAAAAAGTTAAGCCCAACCTATTTAATGAGGCAGTGTAATGGCTAATATTACTGCATCTCTCCCTGCTAATGACAGATCAGCCGCTCCTCACGAAGTGAGCTACCATGCAGCAGAGTTCAAGTACATTCTCCAAGTAATTGCTATTTCAGGTTCCTCTCTCCTCTTACCCCATTCAAAAAGGAAGGTTGGAGAGTGGGGAGAACCCATTTACAACTGCAGAAGCAATTTCATCATAGGAAACATTTGCCCTTGTCAGGTTCCCTCATGTTTTCTTAGGCAGCAGCTCCAGCAGCCGGCCTGCCCTCCCTCCTTCTCTCTCTCTCTGTTTGTCAGACAAAACATCAAAAATCTAGAAAAGCCAAACATATAGGATAGATAGAAAAGTTGGAATGTGGATATAAAGTTCAGGATAACATAGCTCTCCAGCAGTGCTTTTTTCTGGGGGTGCTCAAGGGTGCGCAATACAGTCATACCTCGGGTTACAGATGCTTCAGGTTGCGTTTTTTTGGGTTGCAGACCACTGAAACCCGGAAGTACTGGAATGCGTTACTCCGGGTTTTGGGGGTTGCGCATGTGCCGAAGCACCAAATCGCAACCCGTGTGTGTGCAGACACGCCGCTGTGGGTTGCGAACGCTGCAGGTTGAGAACATGCATCCCGCATGGATCATGTTTGCAACCCGAGAGTCCACTGTACTGGCACCTTTTTCTTCTTCATATGTTAAAAGTGTGGCAATTACTGTAACAACTTCATGGTGAGTGCCAGTATCTTTTTTTTCTAAAATAAAGCACTGCTCTCCAGAAAGAAAAATAAATGGAAGATGTTCTAGGTTCTTCTGGTGAGTTCTCAGAAATGAAGGGAGACCAGTTATTATAAAATTTATCTCTGTTTAAGTCGCTACTGACTACTCTGCAATGTTATGTTAGTTTGTCTGCAAGTGCAGCCTTTTCAATACCTGCCTCTTGTCAGGATGAGAGCAAACAATTAGGAACAAGTAACACAGCTACTGATTAGGGAGGAGGGGATTCAATTTAGTTTGCATGTAAAAGTGAAACTACCTAAACAATATGAGAACCAAAACACAACTGCCCTTTGAAATCTGACATTCTCTGAATTTTGCAATGCAGATCTCCAGCCAAGTAGTGCAAACTAGAATGCATACCCTGGGGTACATGGGTGCCTACAAATTCAAAACAGCAAATAAAACAAAACAAAAAAGTTTTATATCAGGAAAAACTGATCAGGACTTTGCAAAACTGAGCTTGTGTGCACAAGCAGGAGGGACAGGGCTGCTCCGTGGACCTGCAGGGAGTCTTCTTCCCTAGGCATTAGCTCTGCCCATCCACAGAGAAGACCTCTCTCTTTCTCTGGTGCAGAAGCAGGAGGGGCAGGGAAGCATTCCTGCACCGTTTTTTCTAGAAAAACAGCATTGAGTATGAGTGCTTTAAATGTATGGCGTGAATGTGGCCTTAGCCTCCACCTTAGCCCACCAACCACTCGTCATCTGTGTCCCATCGCTTGGAAAAGGGTCTTGTGAAGTCCTTGCCTTTTTGCCAGGGATCCTGCCCTTCCCTTGCCCATGAATGCTGCCCTGGCATTCTCCACAAGGGCATGGAAGCTCCACAGTGAATCTCCCTCTCCCCCTCCCCAGCCACTGCTGACCCACGCTGAGCACATTTTTCCAGGATAGGCTCTCCACATTGTTTCCATGCATTCCCATTTTCATCTGATTTGCTTCAAATCCTCCCGTAGTTGTATCATTATTGGCAGGGTAGATGCAAGCAGGGCTGATTTTCGACTGCAATAAATGCCAGGGAGAGGCAGAAGAAAAAGAGGTGGCATTTGAAGCCACCAGGCGTGTGCTTGTTAGCCTGTTACTTTATAGCAGCACGTCAGAACAGAGCTTTTTTTAAAAAAAGGAGAGGGGTGGGGGAGAGAGTCGCCTAAATCTTTCAGGAGCAAAACAAAAATTCAGCCTCTGGAAATGCAAAACCGAGAGAAACGTATGCAAATTTGAGCTGAGTGAACAATTCCAAGAAGGCCATTTATCTCACAGGATTTTGCCCATTTTCCCAGTCACACACAGGCAGAATGGTTGCTGAGTCTTCCAAACGGCACATGCACTTTCCCCCAGAAACACATTTCTGCAAGCTGTGGGGCTCAGCATTTAGCGCTCCAGGAAGACTGTGAGCCTCCTTCCTTAAGACTCATCTGGACTGCAACAACCTCCAGCAGTCACTGGGGTGCCAATGAAGGCAGAACTGAGAGGACAGGAAATAATGGAGGGGGGAGCAGCTCCCAGTTGCCCTGGAGTAGCCCTGTGGAAAGCCAGCAGTGCAACTAGAGAGCTGAGGGCCGGCCCAAGGCCACAGAAGGGCCCTAGCTGAACAGGCGATCCAGAGAGTGGCAACACAAGAAAGGGCCTTTTCCATGGTGGCTCACCACTTGTGGAGCGCTCCCCCTGGGCACCAGGCAAAAGCATTTCTTTTCTGCCAGGCCTTTTTCTTTTCATTGTCTGTGGCCTCCTCTAGTGGGTGGGGCATTTTAATCCCGCCTTTGCAAAATATGAAGGTGTTTTAGATTTTTCTTTGTGTTGTTTTAAGGTAAGCCACTTTGAGTTACTTTTTAAAAAACAAACAAGCAAACAAAATGCCACTGAATCCTACTTCTGCCCTGGCAGTGGGACAGAGCTCTCGAAGGCACACAAGGGCACCAGGCTTAGGAGGTGCAGGGTAGGCGAGGTGGACCGCAGTGCCTATCTTTGTAGAATCAAAGAATCAAGACCTCCGGGTATAGGGCAGTGTATAAACTGAATGAAGAAGAAGAAGAAGAAGAAGAAGAAGAAGAAGAAGAAGAAGAAGAAGAAGAAGATTGCAACTCTCATAGCTATCCCTTCCCTGACCATTGGGAATGCTCACTGTGGGGCTGCTGGGAGTTGGAGTCCAACAATAGCTGGACTCAGCCATGAGAGATATTAAGCAGCTCCTCCTCACTAACCTCCGGCATCTTCCAGCCCTGTCTGGGAAACCTGCATTTGCTACTGAACATCTCATTCCAGTCTGAGACATGCAGCTATTTCCATAGAAAACCCCTGCCTTGTCAAGCTGCTTCTGTACTTCGGAGCCACAGCCCCAACTGCGCCTTCAAAACACAGCATGGGAATAGCCCCTTGTTGTAGCACTAAATGTTCGATTCCCAGAGGAGGCTTCAAAACCGGCACATCACACAGGCTATCAATGCGGAAGAGGGGGAAGGAGAAAAAAGAGAAAGTAATTGCCACACAGAGGAACAACGACTCATAAAGCGCAAAGCCCCCTGGGGACATGTAAAAGGAAACTCAGATGCTGTACATGAACTTCTCTGACTGTCCATTTGAAAAGGAGGGGAGCGAGAGGGAAAGAGAGAAAAGGGGAGGGAAGGGCAGAGCAAGGAAAGCCAGCCTGCTCACTCAAGGGATGCAATTTGGCGGGAGAAAACCATTCAGGGAATCCTGCAATGATGTGAACCGGAGTCCAATAATTCATTAAAGGCTCTGGAATACAATGCAGGTGTGCTTTGTCAGGAGCAAAGAAGCACTTGACCACGGTGGGTTGAGGCTCTTTTCCCTTCTTGATTGAAGAGGGGAAAATAACAGTCCCAGCTTTGTTCAATGGCCCACCAGGAAAAAAGGCATTTTATTATTTGTAAGGAAAGTAGAAAAGGGAAAGAAGACTGGCTAGGCATAATAGTTTTTTTTCAAAATGCACATGGTTCTGCTGGTCATTAAAGATCTGGTCAATTTCAGGGTTGGCTCATATATAACAGCCAGGGTTGTGCTAACCACACTTTATACTTCAAGCTGTGCTTTGTGTTCCAAATGTACAGACAAGCAGAGGCAGCCCGAGACATTTTGCTCTTTGAGGAGAAGGGCAAAATGGTACCCCCCCTCCCCAAGTTCCACATACAGAAACCAATGGCATGACACAGGCAGTGCCAGTTTTCGGCACGTCTGATATGTGTGCAACTGAGCGTGTGTGTATCACATCGATCCTGGAAGTGACCCAAAAATGTCACAAAAACATCACCAAAAGGGGTGGGGTGTGAATGGAATGGGGTGGGGTGGCCTTACGTAGGCCTCGCCAATGTGTGTGCGGGGGTCCAGAACCCAACCCCCATGCAGATCAGTCGCTGCCTGACCTCAACACCAGTGATGGGGCATCATTCTCCCCCTAACTGCAGGAGAGCAGATGCCGTAGCACACACAACTTTGTCTTCCAGCAGCTCACCTCTTTTCTCCAACATCTGCCACCATCAGTGGCTGCTTCACACCATCTAATGGTAGGGACAGACCTAAGTAGTATTCTTCTTCCCTGACCTTCTCTGAAAATCCATGACTGGTGTTTCAAGAAGTCAACCTCCAAGGAGGAGGCAATGTCCCAAACTGTGATTTGTCAGTTTAGGAATGGAGTCAGTTGCCTTACACCAGGTCAGGCTGTCCACATTTCCCAGCACTGTTTACTACACTGACGGGAAGCAGCTATGAGGCAACTCTTTTTTTGCAGCCCTGCTGGGAGATGTCAAAAATTGAATTTGGGATCTTCTGTGTGAAAAGTTTGTACTCTGCTAATGAATTATGGCCTCTCCTTATTCTGACAGGCAGGAGTCTGTGTTCCTCGCCTCCCAGAAAAGTGATAATAGTAATAATTTGCATTTGCATACTACCTTTTCCTCCAGTGAACTCAAGGTGGCACACACAATTCTGCCCCCCACTGAATCCTCACAACAACCCTGCGAGGTAAGTTAGGCTGGAAGGCACTGACTGGGCCAAGGTCACCCAGGGAGCTTCACGGCCAAGTGGGAAATGGAACCCTGGTCTCCCAGGTCCTAGTCCAGCACTGACACCACTACACAACTCTGGCTCTCAATGTGGGGGTCACCACTCCAGAAAACAGTACAATGCTGGCATAGTTTAGCAGCTGCCGGGCAGGGAAAAATCAGGGTGCAGCTTCTCCTGTCATTGAAGCACAGTGATGGAGGAAGCTGCATTAGCCTTCCTCTCCCTTCTGCCAGATAGCCATTAAAGGAACTGGAGCCCCTGCTGAGTTTGGAACTGGCAAGGCCTAATTGGAGAATATGGACAGGAACAGACTGTGATCAGATCTTTTAAAACACAAAACTTCCCTTTCTACCAGCTCCAGCAAGACCAAATCTCCTGCAGTGAAATGTGGAAAAGAAAGAAAGGGGAAAGAAAAAAGGACACAGTTTTTTTCTCCTGTAATAACAGCTGAATTTAGAAAACTTGCCCTTTTTTCCTCCAACATGAAAGGGAGTTTCATTCTGGCCAGAGTGGGTCCTTAAAAACCTCAAAAGCGGTAAATTGCAGTGAAGAACACAAATCTATCTAATGCTGATTCGATAAGGAAGGCCCTGAGTTTACCCAGAGAGCCCCAAGGACTCCACAACAGGAGGGTCTCTTCTCAAACAATACGTTTTAAAGTCACAGGGAGTCTCCACCGTACACAGTTACCTAGAAGGGGCTGTCCTTCAAAAGCATCTGGAAACAGAAGCCAGGTTGTTATCTGGAATGGGATGGCTGGACTATATGCCTCCCATAAGTGATATGATCTGCATTCTCATTGCCTATTAGCTTTTGGGCTTTGCTGAAGGGGAATACAAAGCCCTGCAGTCTTTCAGGTGACCATGGTTGTCCAGGGAGGAGATTCCATGGCAGGGTTAAGGGACGATGAGAGCCAAGTGTCCTGAGCACACTCAGTCCAAAGAGGACCACCAGCTGGTAGTTTAATTCTTACTGACAAAGCCTGAACTTACAGTAGCTCTTAAGGAGCACTAAACACACACGCACACACGGCTTGAATCAGGGCTGGCGCACCCATGAGGCAGACTGAAGCAGGCACTTTGGACAGTGGAATCCTACCCGCTGCCATTTGGGTCATGTGGCAGCAGCTTTCGGAGAGATCTCACAAAACTCTAAGAAGACCTTGCAGAACCCTCATGAGATCTTGCTGAACTCTCTCAAGAGCTTGCCGGAAGCTGCCACTGTGTGATCCTGGTAAGTGGGGCTTTGGAGGGGGCAGGGGGGCAGCGGTGGTGGTGGGAAGCACCTTCCCATTTCGCCTCAGGCAGTGAAACAGGATGAGCTGCCCCTGGCTTTAATGGATCTTTTCTTTTTTCCTTTTCCTTTTTGCAAGATTCAGCTGTGTTGGGCTGGGTCAATTTCTGCATCTTCAAATCCCCACAAGGTTTTACCGTCTTGCCTTCTGAGCCATTCAAAGCCACTAATTTCCTGTGTGCCATCCACGTTCAGAGTGAAGCAATGCAGAGCATGAGAAAAATGCATACCTTGTCTTCAGATTTGCATGACAAGCATTTTCTGGTTCATGGGGGTAAAACCTCAGAGGCTTTGAAATAACATCAGCAAAATGTTACCCATCCACAACTTCTTCCTTTCTGATTTATGTATTTTCCATCTTAAAAGCTGCCACAGATGTAACAATGATGCCCCAACATCCATTGCAATCCGGCGTGGGAGATCCCTGTGCAAATCAGGTGTTATCAGGCAACACAGATTGGACTGCTTGTGGTGGCAGTCTTCAGCTGGGCCACACTGAGCTTTCCGTACACAAGGGTTCCACTTTCCAAAGACAAACATTCCCAGGAAATCGTTTGTTAGACGAGCATTCACATAACAAGCTGAAAAATTCCATTTTTCTCTATGGAAACATTTCTAATTTGTGATCTCTCTCCCAGCTCCTGCCATGGTTTCTTCTTAAAATGGCTGTAGCCAACCAGAAAAAGAGAGAAAAACTGATTTGTCTGATCTCTCCTGTCCTTAACTGGAGAACCAAAGCCATGAACCTGACAAAGGAACTGGTTTGGCAAAGCTGGCTCTTAGATATTCTACCCCCATAGATACAGGTCCCAAGAATTACGAGGTATCCAGACTGATTGCCCCCCAAAACTCATAACAATACCATAGCCTTTCCTGCTGAGTTGAACCAATCACTAGCTTGGTGGATGCAGCCAGTCCAGTACTTGGGAAGCCTTTGCAGCACAGGAAGAGATGTTCCAACCTGTTGCTCTGGTGATTCACCACGCAAAGCAGCTGTCTGTAGAAGAGGGCACTTGTCCCCGGATCTCACCCTGGTAACTCCTGATATCAGTCATGTGACCATTCATAATATATGCTGGAGGGTACAGAGGTAGACTTCATGCCAGAAAATTCCCTTTATAGCTGGTCTCAGAGAGGGCAGCATGCTTGCAGAGAAGTTACACAGATCAGCAATCCTGCCAAAGAGATTAGAGCCAGACTGGAAGGGAAATAATAAGAACTGCAACTGGAAGAGCCTTTTGAAGAAAGTTTCCATTATGTTGCACAGAACCCAGGAGGACAATTTCATTGCTTCATTTCATGATGCTGGTCAGAGAGAAGCATTTGGGCTCTCTGTGTGGATTTTGTTGGTGGTGTTGCTGGAATAGGGCTGGCTAAGCGAAGGACTGAGCAAAGAGGAATGGAGAAGACCTTATATAATAAAGCGTCTAGCTTTTCTCTGAGGACAAGGAAACCGGTGTAGTCTTAAATATGGTTGACGCTACAGGACAGGCCCAATCAACCCTTCAATAAACCAGCCCCTTTGCAATTACTTTCAGATGACTCGACAGATGTGTTTTTGCAGAACTGCTCTCAAGCACAAACCACAAGGAGTAATTTGTTTCAGCAGCAGCTGCCCTGAAATGAAATCAAGTGGCACACCGACGTTCTTGTGGGAAGCACATGCAGTTCAGGGAAGTATGGGCCCTTTCATGGCGATAATAAAGAGAAGCTCAAATGAGCATGTGAAGTGTCTTCCCATCATTGCTACACAACTGTGGTCCGTCCCAAAGCACTTAAAAATAAGAAGCATGGATTCCATCCAGGAGAGGCCAAGGGTCTTGTTTGGAGTACAGAGTGGAATTTCTATATATTACGGAAATCAAGAAATCATTTTGTATGATTCACCTTCTTTGGTGCCATTAATTTGTCCATTGGCTCATTAAAACCAGCTACTTCCCTGATTTTCTGAGATTTTCCCAGAATTGCACGTACAATTTCAAGTATATCTTCCCCTCATAAGGACTAGAAACTTGCTATTTAAACAAACAAGCAAAAATAGACTGAGATTGTTTGAAAGCAAAATTGTGCAGCTGATGCCACATTCTGTGTTTTTTCTGGACTGCAATAGAATTGCTGTTTTGCAATCTGACACATTTACCCAGAAGTTAAGTTCCAATATGTTCAATGGAGTTTAGGTCAGGTAAATATAGTTAGGAGTTCAGGCACACCTCTCATTCTGACTTACGGTGATATTACATGCAGCCACTAGAACCTTGTGTGGGAATCTGAAATGTGAACAGGTCTGGCTCCCTTCCATCACAGATCTGATCCCAGTTGCTCAGAAAATTGTGGGCAGAAAGAGGTTTGGAAATTGACAGCGAGGGGAATGAAATCTCTTAATGAGAGTTTTATAACATCAAGAATTCCACTGGGATCTCAAAAGGAAAGTACAACAAAGGCCTCTGTGTGCTTATTGGCACCTTTGTGTTTGTTTATCAGCTCCCCAGGGATGAAACAGGCTGAAACACAGCAGAATTTAGGATCCTTTGATGTCTACCTTGAGATGGGCTGTTCACATGCAAGGGGAGATGAAAAAGTAGAGACTTGAAAGGTGCTGAGCAATGTTCCCTTGGGGCAGCACCCAGCATGTTTCAGGATCAGTATCAAAACACAGGAGCATCACTGCAGATGAAGGGGGCAGGATTGTTTGGGTCTGGCCCTGTAAGCCTTTAGAACTGTGAACTGTGGTCAGAGTTGGCCCAGAGGCACCACAAATGGTGAAATCAAGGATCTGAGTGGCCCGTGGGCTCCATGAGCCTTTGGCCCAGGGTTCAAGGTAACAAGCCTAAAGGAGCAGTCCCAAAGTCAGGCACTCCAGAGGTATTGCTGCACTTGGGGCTTTTGACATGTGATAAAAATGAATGTATTCATCATGTTACTGAACAATGGCAGCAGATACACCATAGTGCAGAGATGCAGAGCCTGTGGCCCTCCAGCTGCTGCTGGACTCCAACTCTCATCAGCCCCCAGACAGCATGGCCATTGTCAGGAATGTTGGAAGCTGGAGTCCATTCCAACAACATCAGGAGGTGCATGGGTTCCCCATCCCTGGCTTCAACTCTTGGTCCTCCTCCTCTGCAGCTGAAATGATGCCTAACACACATCTGATGGCATTCATTCAGGACACACCCACTTCCTCCTCTAGCTCTCCCCTCCTCAAGTCTCAGCAGTGCTGTTCTTCTAGAAACAAAAGTGCTGGAACTCACCGCCTCAGTCGCCAACCCAGACACTGACGCCATCTTGAAACCAAAACCATGTGTCAAGAGTCCGGGCTACAGCATCTTCTAGGGAGATTCAGATTGCTTCCTGGCCTCAGCAATTCCCTCACTAGAGGGAGCAAGGCGTGCATGCCCTCTTCTCTACTTTGGCCCCCTCTCCACCTACGTCAGTCATTTTGTTACTTTTGTTATGTTGGTAATTATGTAAATCTTGTCATGTTGTAAGCCACCTTGAGCATTGTTTTAACTATGGAAAGGCGGTATACAAATAAAATGATGGTGATGCTGATGCTGATGCTGCAAAGTGTCACAAAAAGGTTGAGTAACACAGTAAGCACACTCCTTCCTAGCTTGCTGAGATGGTGTTGCCCCCACTTTTCTTATTTCAGCCTATTGGCCAACAGCTTCCTTTCTTGATTGGCTCCTGATCCCCTTTTGGAAGAAGCCTCCCCCCAATGCCCGCCTCTCGCTGTTTCAGATTGATAAAGTCTTCACCCTTTCCTCATTGATTATTCTGCAGCTGTGGCCCACTGCCTGTTGGGGTTGGCTCAGAAGGCCTGTCAATACTCCGCAGGACTCATGCAGCCAATCTGGCAGAGGTACTGTTGCTTTTTCTGACCTATGCAGGCAGCCAAGCAACGTCGGCTCTCCCACCATGCCTTGCAGAGTTGGCGCCTTCATTGCTCCACCCCGTGCTCTGGGGTGCATACACTCAAGACAGGGAGGGCGACACAGTATGGCGGCAGCACAAGGCAGGGGCCAAGAAAAGGTGCCAGAACTGCATCCTGGTGTGTTCCACCAGGAAAACAAACACTGATAAGAACATAAGAGCTGGGTGTATCACGCCAAAGGCCCATCTAGTCCAGTATCCTGTTCTCACAGGGTCCAAACAGATGCCCATGAGCACCCCACAGACAGGACCCAAGCACAATAGCAGTCTCTCCTCCAATGGCTTCCTGTGGAACGCCCTCCCATCAGATGCCAAGAAGATGAGTAACTAGACAACCTTTAGAAGACATCCGAACCGTTACAGACGCTTCAGGTTGCGTTTTTTCAGGTTACGGAAGTGCCAAAACCCGGAATTAATGGAACGGGTTACTTCCAGGTTTTGGCGTGCATGCGCAGAAGTGCTAAATTGCGCTTTGCGCATGCACAGAAGTGCCAAATTGCGACCCACACGTGCGCAGACGCAGCGCTGCAGGTTGCAAACGCTGCGGGTTGCAAACGTGCCTCCCACGCGGATCAAGTTCGCAACCCGAGCGTCCACTGTACTGTACAGGGAAGCATTTTAATGTTTAATGTTTTATTATGTTTTTATATATGTCGGAAGCCGCCCAGAGTGGCAACCCAGTCATGTGGGCGGGGTACAAATAATAAATAAATAAATAAATAAATAAATAAATAAATAAATATTCCAGCAACTGGCATTCCGAAGCATTACTGCCTCTGACTATGGAGGCAGAGCGCTGCCTCCATCCTGGCTAGTAGCAATCAATAGTCTTCTCCATGAATCTGCACAATCCTCTTTCAAAGTCCTCCAAGTTGGTGACCATTCCTCCCTCCTGTCAGAGTTCGTTCCATAGTTTAACTCTGTGCTACATTAAGGAGGACTTTCTTTTATCTGCCGTGAATCTTACAACATTCAACAAGTTCTGGTTTTATGAGAGAACAACAAAAATTCTCTATCCATTTCTCTATGGCATGCATACTTTTATAAGCTTTTATCATGTCACCTCTTACTCACCTTTTCTCTAACCTAATCTTTCCTCATGGGGGAGGAAATGTTGGCTCAGTGGGGCAGGGACCTTTCATCTCTGCTCAGGGCAAGATGGATGGCTGCAATTCTCTTTCCACCTGCAACAGCAAGACTGCCCTTTCCACGTCCCCTGTTATTTTCTATAGTCTTGGCCATCCAGAGTTGTGATTGGAGGGCAATTGCACTTACATAACAGCATCAAATTAATTTGCAGCTCAGCAAAAGGGAAATTGTTTAGCCATGTCAACTCTCTGCCTCCTCCCCACTCTCCATCAGTTAGTTTATTCAAGTGACATCAAGGGATTAAGGCAAAGTGGGTCAGTAGATCACTACTGGGAAAACAACGGAGCATCAGCTTTGACTTTGTATGGTGGAGGAGGGGAGGGTGGAGAAAAGGCAGGAAAATCAAGAGAAGAGTTTGCACCAGGTTCTATTAAAAGAGCTGTGGGATGAATCAGCCTCCTTTAGCCTGCATTTCCATTTGAAATCCAAGAGAGGACAGCAGGAGAAAAGCAGGGCTGTGCAACCTGTGCCACCCCTGCCCCAACACAGCCACCTTTCCCCTTCCTTTTGTGCCACTCACTAAACCACCTGAAGACTCTGGGCAAATACAAAAGGAAACAGAGGCAGGAGAAGGCTTGTTTTCACTTTTGAATCATTCATCTCGGCCCACTGAGTATGTCAGCAAGACTTATTGGGGAGCTCTTTGGCTGACAGTTGGTTCAGCACTGATAGAAATGGACAAATTAGCCTGTGGAACTTCCTGCCACAAGAAGTGGTAGTGGCTACTGGCTGAATAGGGCTTTCAGAAATACCAATTGGACTGATTTGTAGAATCAGTAGAGGAGTATAGGTCTATTAGCCAGCATTGTGTATATAAACAATTTACCTCTAAACAATTTACCTCTAAAGGCAAAATGGTGAGGAATAAGTGCAAGGCAAGCACAGTCATCCCCTCTGTGTTCTGCTTCCCAGAGCAGAATCCTAGAATTAGAAGGGTCATCTAGTTCAATCCCCTACAATGTGGGAACCACAACTAAAAACCCCTGACAAATGGCCTTTCAATCTCTGCTTAAAAACCTCTAATGAAGGAGAGTCTATTTGTCCATGTCTGCACAACCCAGTGCATAATCTAAAAACTTGTTTTTATTTTTTGGCTTATTATGGGAGCAATCCCTCACTGAAGAAGTAAAAGCCAGGCAATTGCCAATAGGGTGCAATCTCTGTGCTATGGATGCGCGCCCTCTTTCACAAGACATGGATGCTGGATCTTGAAGTAGGATGCAGGTATGGGTGCCAGAATATTTTGAAATAAGCAAGAGTTTCATATAGAATGCAAGTACTTTATAATATGATCATGGGACATCCATCCAGAAAGTATAAAACAAGGCAGCTACATAAGAACATGAATCATTCTCAAAATATAATTATAAATGGGCCTCTTACATATGTACCTTAAGTATGTATACAAACGCAACGGGAGGTGTGAGCTTGCTTTTGCCAGGTAATCTCATTTATATTAGGTCTAATTTGACACAAACTAACTCATCAGCAGAAAGAAGCCTTTCTCTTTCTCTTTCTGATATTTCATATTTGTCAGAGTTGCAAATCTCTGTTCATAACAATATGAGCTAGAGAAGAATAGCCAATGCTCTTGAAGGGAGGCGTGGATACTGTTCCTAGTTGTATGTCCAAAAAGATTCCAGTGGCACACTACACTGACATGGTTAAATGTTTCTTTGATTGTCCTTGAATCTTCCTGCCACACTTGCTATCCTCTCCTGACTGGCTGACTGACCAAACCCAAAGGGTGCTCATCAATGGTTCCTCTTCATCCTGGAGAAGAGTGACTAGTGGGGTGCCACAGGGTTCTGTCTTGGGCCCGGTCTTATTCAACATCTTTATCAACGACTTGGATGATGGACTCAAGGGCATCCTGATCAAATTTGCAGATGACACCAAACTGGGAGGGGTGGCTAACACCCCAGAGGACAGGATCACACTTCAAAATGACCTTGACAGATTCGAGAACTGGGCCAAAACAAACAAGATGAATTTGAACAGGGAGAAATGTAAAGTATTGCACTTGGGCAAAAAAAAATAAAAAATGAGAGGCACAAATACGAGATGGGTGACACCTGGCTTGAGAGCAGTACATGTGAAAAGGATCTAGGAGTCTTGGTTGACCACAAACTTGACATGAGTCAACAGTGTGACGCGGCAGCTAAAGAAGCCAATGCAATTCTGGGCTGCATCAATAGGAGTATAGCATCTAGATCAAGGGAAGTAATAGTGCCACTGTATTCTGCTCTGGTCAGACCTCACCTGGAGTACTGTGTCCAGTTCTGGGCACCACAGTTCAAGAAGGACACTGACAAACTGGAACGTGTCCAGAGGAGGGCAACCAAAATGGTCAAAGGCCTGGAAACGATGCCTTATGAGGAACGGCTAAGGGAGCTGGGCATGTTTAGCCTGGAGAAGAGGAGGTTAAGGGGTGATATGATAGCTTGTTCAAATATATAAAAGGATGTCACATAGAGGAGGGAGAAAGGTTGTTTTCTGCTGCTCCAGAGAAGCGGACACGGAGCAATGGATCCAAACTGCAGGAAAGAAGATTCCACCTAAACATTAGGAAGAACTTCCTGACAGTAAGAGCTGTTTGACAGTGGAATTTGCTGCCAAGGAGTGTGGTGGAGTCTCCTTCTTTGGAGGTCTTTAAGCAGAGGCTTGACAACCATATGTCAGGAGTGCTCTGATGGTGTTTCCTGCTTGGCAGGGGGTTGGACTCGATGGCCCTTGTGGTCTCTTCCAACTCTATGATTCTATGATCCTGCCGCCCCCTTGGAGAACCACTGCTCTAAGTGGGCAAGGCACCCCAACCTGGAGATTTCTGGGCTGGGCTGAAGGCCTTCTGGGAGCTGGCATTCCTACTCAAGCCCCATCACTAGACGCCCACCCTGCTCCTGAGTTCTGCTTATGACATTTCCAGGTCACCCAACACTATTTGGGGGCAGGAGGATGCCTCTGGGATAACAGGGATGACCTAGGACATTTTGCCACTTGAGGCAAAAGAGAAAACAATGTCCCCCTGCTTCCTCTGCCCCCTACTGCCTTGTTCTCTGCCGCTGCCTCAGGCAATTGGAGGTAGCCTGAGGAAGCCCCAATGCACTGTAGGTGGCAAGGGAGAAAAAGGGGGGCAGAGATGGTATCGGTGGAGGTAGAGGCAGCAGCGGCAGCAGCCGTGGGAGGGCAGGAGACGGTGGCAGGCGACAAACGCAGGAGGTGGCGAGCGATGTGCCCATGGGCAGGCTGGCCCCGAGTGCTAAAACGCAAGATCTGGTGCTTGGCATTGATGTTGAGACTGCTGCTTGCCCTCCTGCCTCCCCCTCGCCTTAGGCTCGCCTTTCTCGTCTCGCTTTCATATCCCTTTTGATGAAACGTCTGTGTACACAGAAATGGTATGCTATAATTTCCTGCATGCCTCACCTGTTCCCACACTGGCAATTACCTGTGCAACCACGGCAATTTGTTGGCTTTAACGAGAGCTTTCAGATAAATGATGCGGCGCGCATTAGTGCCGCGACATTGATGTAATATGCAATCACCAAATTACTGCATTTGTTAAGGGGTTATGGGGATGTTCACTGGGGCCACCTTGGAAGGGCCAAATGAGGAGGTGAAGGCAGAAAATCCATTTTGTTCTTCAATTGGCTGAACCCTCCCTGCACTTCCTTCTTACCTCCCCACGGGGGCTTTTCTCCCAGCTGAACTCACAACTGATATAGGAGTTCAACTGGGGGGGGGGGCGCAGTAGGGGGAAGGCTGGAAGAAGCAGAGCCCCAAGCAGTAGGACGTGTCATTTTAGATGAAACTTACTTTTTGCAAATCTTTGAGAGTCTTAAAAATGTGTGGAATTCAAAACTGATATTATTTTGTGACTGGACAACATTTAGCTTGGTAAGTCTATGTTTGAGGAAGAAGCACATAAAACACTTTGGGAAAACCAAAGAACTTTTAATTTTGCCTTCTGAAAATGCCAGGTAATGCTAAATAACAACAACAACTGCAAGTATTTGGCAATCATTTTTAAAGATTTCTATGTAATTTTACACACATTTTATTTACTTTCTTTACCATTATTATTATTATTATTATTATTATTATTATTATTATTATTATTATTATTATAGCACCCTTCATCCAAAGATCTCAGGGCGGTTCACAAGGTAAAAATAAAGTGTATAGGCTGCCTTTGGGGCAAGATCCTGTTGGGCACAAGCAACATTGCATTCCTCCAGTCAGTAGAGGGCAGGGTTGAGACTAACTGATAGGGAAAATTCACTTTATGGTTTCCCACTAAACACCTAAGATCCACCCCTTCCTCACACACACTCTGTCTCCTTCTTGCACCAGAATGAGTCATGAGGTGTAGAATCTGAAGCCATTCTTGTGCATATGAAGTAACAGAAAGTAAACAGGCTTTTTTTAATAGTCAAGCAGTGTATATGTTATATGAAATTAATTAATTAATGAGGACTTTACTGCAAATTTCTCCCAATATATGCTATTTTGCTTACCCACTTATTTAAAAAGTATGCAATTGTTGCAAAGCAATTTCCCTCATTGTAATACATTCTGGTGTGTTATTTTCATTATGTGCCTTTGTAACTTTCTTTAGGTTACCCTGGGCAAGATAAAGTGACTGAAAACTTTGATAATAAATAAATAAATTTCTGTGCATACTTTACACTAGTTAATACGTTTTTGTACACGTTACTTGGCTGGAAGACTGCACTGTGAAATGTGGAGAAGTGCAGATTTCAAAGGATGGTTGCATTTTGGTTCTTGTATTGTTTCAGAAAATATGTAGGGTCACCTTGAAATGCAAACTGGGTTGAATTCCGTCCCCATCCCAAGTCACTCTACATTCCACAGCTCTTTGGGATGCTTTCAGATACTGTTGCCACCTTGGGTGTGTTTTCAATGCTTTTGTATTGCTTTGGGGTTTTCCCAAGCAAGCCAATACCTCTCTCTTGGGTCTCAGTGGTTTTAGCTGCAGTGCTGTTGATACTCGTCACTCACCACCTGTTTGCAATTGGAAGGAACGACAATAACCACAGGATGCAGAGGAGGGTGACCAAAGAGGGTGGCCATATTTTGAAGAGGAAAAAAGAAGAGACATTTGCTGACTTCTACTTTTAACTATGGATTGCTATGACAACTCTACCCATGAAAAAGAGAATGGGAGAATGGGAGAAGTGGACATATCGCAACCCTATCTGGAAACCAAGCCGCCTGAGCAGCGATTGGGGGAGTTGAGTATGTTTAGACTGGAGAGGACCAAGAGATGATAGGATAGCCATCTTAAAATATCTGAAGGGCTGCCACGTGGAAGATGAAGCAAGCTTGTTTTCTGTTGTTGCAGAGGGTAGGATCCAAACAAATGGATTCAAATTACAGTAAGCCTGCAACCTCCATAGGGATCACTCCTATAGCCAAAATCGTGCGTAGTCAAAACCCATCAGGTTCAATGGCAGGTGGGATTGCCAAAGTCATTTTTCCCAGATCCCCACCCCGTGTGTGTGTGTGTGTGTGTCTGTGTGCCAAGCACATAAAGATGAATGAGGGCATTACAAGTTAAATGCATGTACTCTAAGTTGCATGCCTACTGTACAAGAAAGGAGATTAGGAAGAAAATTTTGAAGGTAGGAGCATTGGGCAGTGGAAAGGGCTACCTCAGAGGGTGGTGGACTCTCCTTGATTGGCGGTTTCTAAATAGAAGTTAGATAGTCATCTGTCAGGGATTCTTTATTTGTGATTCCTGCATTGCAGGAGGTTGGACTAGATGACCCCTGGGGTCCCTTCCAACTCTACAATTCCATGATTCTTGGTCGAAACCCTTGTCTTCCCTCTTCCTTTTCCCACTTGTTCATTCTGTCTTATGAAGGCACACTCTGGAAATGGCCGATATTCACAAGTCTTTTTGGTTTTGTTGTTTTGTTTTGCCTCCAATTTAAAAGCTGCCTCTTCTACATAGACTCCAGCACCTCCATTTTTCCTGGGAGGTTCGCTCGTGTGTTTTATGTTTTCCACAGTGCAGCATTTTGTTCCCTAAAGTTTAAGCGGAGATTATGCCGCTGCCTTTTCATCCTCGTGCTCATTAACGTGAGTGCAAGGCCCTCTTGACTCAAAGCGGCTCTGAGGTCAAGTGTGGATTTGGGCTCCATAGCAATTAATAGACTTGCTAAAAGACTGGGTCAAAAAAATAATAAAATCCAAATCAATAGCAGCTGCTTTTCTCACAAGTATATAATGAGCAACCTCTGTTTCCAATAGCATTAAACACTGCTCTTCTAGGTCAGGGAACATATTTATTATGCGCTTCTAGGCAGGAGGAAGGGGGCAGCAGGGTTTTCTTTTTTGCAAGTTGAAAGCATAAATGTCCCCCCCCCCCATATAGGACACTGGTGTGTGTGTGCGCGCACACCACAACTGGGTTTCTTTCTGGTGCTTCCAGGAATCTGCCTGGCAAGGGTGAGTCCTGCTTCAAGGGTGCCCTCTAGGCTGCAATACTAACCTGGCACATGCCTGCCCCCCAAACAGGCCAGTCCCTACCTATCAGCCCTGAGTCTCACTGTCTCTAGCACACCTAAGCTTCCACTCCCTTCTCCTAGTGGCAGCCTTGGATCTTGACCTCTGCCTGCCTTTGTTCAGAAATTCTCTTGCTTGTCTTTGCATTCAGCTTTGGCTTGTTTTGGACTCCCCATAACCGGCCCTGCCATTAGGTGGACTGAGAGAACTGCCTCAGGTGGCAAAGGCTGGAGGGTGGGAATTGGTACCAAGGTGTTAGAAGACAGCTGTATGTGCCTGCCCAACCGAGCTTCAGTGTGGTGTCCCATTGCCAGGATTGAAGCAAGATTTGAAGTGAGGTGTCACCAAAATGCAAATGACACTGAGCTCTACCTCTCTTCCATCTGAATCGGGAGAAGTGATTGAGGTACTAGATGGGGGCTTGGAGAAAGCGATGGGGTGGACCAATAAATAGAATTCTGAAAAAACAAATGTATTGCATTTTCCAAGTTCTCCAATTGAGGATGTGGGTGGCACTGTGGGTTAAACCACAGAGCCTAGGACTTGCTGATCAGAAGGTCGGCGGTTCGAATCCCCACGACGAGGTGAGCTCCCATTGCTCGGTCCCTGCTCCTGCCAACCTAGCAGTTCAAAAGCATGTCAAAGTGCAAGTAGATAAATAGGTACCACTCCAGCAGGAAGGTAAATGGCATTTCCGTGTGCTGCTCTGGTTCACCAGAAGCTGCTTAGTCATGCTGGCCACATGACCCAGAAGCTGTACGGCTCCCTTGGCCAATAAAGCGAGATGAGTGCCGCAACCCCACAGTCGGCCACGACTGGACCTAATGGACAGGGGTCTGTTTACCTTTACCAATCGAGGAGGTGAGGAGACAGCCTGCATGGATAGGGTTGCACACCCCTGGAAGAAGCAGGCCCATAGCTTGGGAGTACTTCTGGGTCCACTGGAGACTAAGGAGGCCTTGATGGCTAGGAGTGCCAACTTCCAAGTCTGGCTGGATTGCACTATGGCCTCATTTGGACAGAGATGACTTGGCCACTATAGTCCATACTGTGGGCATGTCCAGACTGGATTACGGCAGTGCGCTCTGCATCAGGCTGCCCTTGAAGACAACTTGGAAACTTCAACTGGTCCAAAACTCAGCAGCCAGATTACTGGCTGGGGTGCCATATGGATCTCATCTAGTTTCTGTTTTAAAACAGCTGTGCCAGTTCATTTCCATGGTCAATTCAAGGGGCTGACATTGGTGTCTGAAGCCCTAAACTATTTGGGCCAAAAGATCTGAAAGTGTGCCTACTTTCCTACAGATCATCTTAGGTATTAAGATGCCACCCTCAGAAGTACAAGCAATGATGGCCCAAAGGAGGGCATTCTCTGTGACAGCCTCTAAGTTGTGGAATTCCTTCCCCACAGAGGTGTTATGTAGTTTTCATTGTACAGTGGTACCTTGAGTTACAAACGCCTCAGGTTACAAATGCTTCAGGTTACAAAATCCACTAACCTGGAAGAGTTACCTCAAGTTGAGAACTTTGCCCCAGGATGAGAACGGAAATCGTGTGCCGGTGGCGCAGCGGCAGCAAGAGGCCCCATTAGCGAAAGCACGCCTCTAGTTAAGAACAGTTTCAGGTTAAGAACGGACCTCCGGAATGAATTAAGTTCATAACCAGGAGTGTCTCCACCCCCATCGTTCTGCCAGGACACTGAGGTCCAGAGCCAAGGGCCTTTTGGCAGTTCCCTCACTGTGAGAAGCCAAGTTACAGGGAACCAGGCAGAGGGCCTTCTCGGTAGTGGCACCCACCCTGTGGAACACCCTCCCACCAGATGTAAAAGAGAACAACAACTACTAGACTTTTAGAAGACATCTGAAGGCAGGCCTGTTTAGGGAAGCTCTTAATGTTTAACAGACTATTGTATTTTAATATTTTGTTGGAAGCTGCCCAGAGTGGCTGGGGAAACCCAGCCAGATGGGCGGGGTATAAATAAATAAATAAATAAATAAATAAATAAATAAAAATTATTATTATTATTATTATTATTATTATTATTATTATTATTATTACTACGACTACTACTACTACTACTACTAGAGGTACCACTGTATGCTGAAGATGCACCTCTTTACCCTGGTTTTTGACACCTGAAATATATGTTTTCTAGGGCTACCTGGGAGTACTTAAGGAGAACTGCAGCTTCTGCTCTGAGGGTTCTTTGGGTGGCAGCACAGTCTATATAGAGCACATGTTGAGATTCCTGCATAGCAGGGAGTTGAGCTAGATGATCCTTGGGATCCCTTCCAACTCCACAATTCTATGATTCTATGGAACTCCCTGCTGCAAGAAGCCTATGTCCTGACTTTGGGAAAATGCTTTTTAAAAAATGCCTAAAAGTGGCTAGCCAATTGCTGATATAGTTAGCTTGGCATTTCTATACTCTGTCTCCTGGATATTGATTAGTAGTTTTATTTTTCTGCTTTAATTTGGTATTTGTGTTTGTGTGTGTGAGAGAGAGCAAGACAGACAGACAGAGACTGAACTCTGCTGTTTTAATGTAAGCCATCTTGGGGATCCTTTGGGGTTGAACGCTAAAGGAGATATCCATCAACCAAAGCAAACAATTAAACCACTAAAACCATTTTTCAGGCATAGAACTGCCACTGGACGGGGATGGAGAATACATGCAATGGGTCTGTGATTTGAACCACAGATCTTTCAGGTGAGTCAGACACCAGCATTTGTGGCTGGGGAAACCCAACCAGATGGGCGGGGTATAAATAATAATATAATAGTAATTATGTTCACTATGTCATACTAATGCTCCCTACATTTCCTAAGGCAGTATAAGCCTGATAAGCCCTGCTGTAATGACGTGAAAGCAAATGTCCCATCGTGTTGAGATGGGGGTGAGAGGCAGGGCCACACTCCCTGTTGAGCACCCATTGGCACCTTCTATGCATTGGAGAGGGAAAAGGGGTGGACTTTGGTGGTCTTTTGTAATATGGCGCCCTGTGCAAAGCCAAATTTGGCATCCCCAAATGGATTGTCTCAGTTTTGCACCCCCTTGGCTCAGCACCCTGTGCAGGGGAACTGCCCATACTGCCCTAAATCCATTGCGGGGGGCGGGGAGGTCTGAAATAGCCAGGAGCATGTTTCAGCCATTTTGTCTCCCTGTGGGCAGGGATCTGAATTGTGTGGGGAACTTGCATGCCCAGAGCAAGCACTTCACTTCAGGACACCTGAATAGAGGCAGTTTTCCCTTGTATACAGGAAACAACACAGTGCTTAGTTGTTACATAGTGTCTCTGTCCCCATTTCCCCCCCATCCTGCCACCCCATCAGATTTTTGCTCTCCCTGTTGCAAATGCTGAATTGCTAAGAGGGTCTCTTATTATGCCACCAGCGAAGGGAAGCATCTCGGAACTAATTTAGCTTTGTCTCCCTGGGAAAGATGAGCTTGTGCCACTACCAAGTTCACTTTTCCTTCCTTGCCTCTAGCAATTTCCTTGAAACTTTTCTTATATGTAGATCTCTCTCTCTCTCTCTCTCTCTCTCTCTCTCTCTCTCACACACACACACACACACACACACACACACATATTAATAGGAAGAAAAAAGAGATTTCAACAGAAATGGAGGCATGAAGGGAGTAGCTATGAGGGAGCAACCTGTAAACAAGCAGAGCATCCTAATTAAAGAGTCGCCATAAAGATGCCCAGGGAACAAAACTCAAGAGGAAGAGACTGATTTGCACTTGCATGCAACATCATTGAACAGATAACTGTAATGGGCTTTATATGGAACTGCCATTGAAGAAAGCCTGGAAGCCCAAATTAGTCCAGAATGCAGCTGCAAGGGTTCGGATGAGAGCTGCCCCTGCACATTGCGCTGTCCCTTCACCAGCTTCCCTGGTTCCCAGTCTGCTTCCGTGCTCACCTCAAGGCCTTGGCCTTCAGAGCCCCAGATGGGATGGGGCCAGAATACTTGGGGAATAACTGCAACCTATGAGAGCCTGTTTGTGCGTTTCCTTCGCAGGACTGGTGTGATGTGGCAGCTGCAGAAGACCACCCCAAGCCATGGACAAGAGCCCCTTGGACCTCCTGAAGCAAAGGGATAACCTCAGTGAGGGAGGGAGGCCTGTAGATGGTGTCTGGCCCACATGTCTCCCAAAGCTGGAGCCAGCGCTCTTCATTCCACTTCAGAGGCTCTCCTGGTGAACCTTCTGCTATCCGTGACGAAGTGGGTGAATAAGACCCAGGAGAGGCTCTTCTGGATTGTACCCAGAGGTGTTGATCAGCCTCCCCAAAGCTGGGTGCCTGGCTCCCTGCCTTGCTGACTACTCTTTCATGGCATCATTGGTTTCTGTTACACATTCTGCTGCCGTTGTAAACTGCTGTTGGTTCAAAGTACCGTTGATTATCCTTTTAGTTTGTTTTAGTGAATATTATATTTACTTATATCCCGCCTTTCCCCCAGTCTGGGACTCACAGCGGTGTTCACAGATAAAACAGAAAGAGCTAATAATATAGAAAAAGCAATCATTAAAATGTAATTAAACACCAATAAAATTAAAATAATATGATTAAAACCATAGAAAACTACAATAAAATCATCACAGCACCAGCCATTTCCTCAAAAACTTATTTGTTCTTTGGAGGTAGTGATTTTTTTAAAGGAGTTGAATTATATGGATTGTGTGTAAGCCATGGTGTGTACTTTTTGTAAAAGGGGGGGGGTACAAATGACTTTTTAATGATGCTGATATTTTGCTCACCAGATAGCGCTCAACTGTATCTGTGAAAAGGGACACCATTTGCAAACCTTGCTGGTTGTAGGGAATGATGCTCAGTTTGGACGTGCCTGTACTTTAGATGGGCCCTTGGTGGGCCACCCCAATCCACTAGTTTCATTTTTTAAAAGACCTCCAAACCTTTCCACAGTCTGCCAGAGGAGGCTGAATCTCACTCTCCAAGGCTAGACCTGTCTCTTTGCCCTTGAGGAGCATCTGAGGAACCCTCTGGAATGTCCTTCTAGGAACTAGAGGATTGCCGCCTACATGCGTTTTGTCTGGAGGTGACTAAACCATCTCTACCCATCTCTCTGTGTTTGATCCTCTGTGCAAGCCAGCCATTGGGGAGGCAGACACAGAACAGTGCACAGATGTGTCTGGATCTACTCTGACACAAAAAAGGGACTCCATGGAAGATGCTTGGACAAAAAAAAAAAAAAAAAAAGGAAATGCCTTCCCAGTTTTAAGAAATGTTCAAGTTTTGTTTGATAGGGTTGCTTCTCAGACTGAAAAGGTCAAAGGCATTTAAATTTCCTCTCGTAAGAACAGACACCTAATTAAAGGCTGTACTTCATTGGCCAATAGAGATCAAAATCAGGTCTGGGCTGTATGGGGGGGCAGGGGGGGAGAGAAGATCTACCACATACACCTTCAGAGAACTGTTGGAGATGGAGTTTTGCTGCCTTCACAGATTTTATCCACTGTTGGTGACAGAGGATAAAGGACTATTAGAATATTGGAAAGCTCGTTTAAATATCATTTGTGACAAGTCAAGATACCAATTATCTTTCGATCCTCTTGTAATTTTGTTCTGCTGGTTGAAGGCCTAGGTGGGGAAGTCAGAGATGGAATTAATAGGAAATCTGTTGACGGCAGCTCGGATAGAATTAGGGACCTGAGGAAAATTGCCCAAACTTTCAACAGCTGGAAACTGAGTGCTGAAAATGTAGCATGCGGCTAAATTGGCTAAAATAACAAATTTAATTTGAGTCAGAGAAAGAAAGCAGCATTATAATGATTTCCAGGTAAAGTACCCTCCATCTAATGCAGTGATGGAATCTTTATACCAAGGAGCATTATCAGGAAAGCTGATCATTACCACCTCTGGGCCTTTTGTTTCCCTCTTTTGGAGTCTTGCTATGAGCTCTGTGTACCATATTCAGATTTGTGTGTAGACCTATTTTGAAATAATGAGTCTTTTTAAAAAGGAAAAAAAAGTAAGGGTTTGCTTATCAGTTTACTCATCCTGCAGGCAGAATTGTACTGCTGTGGTCAGCAACTGCTTAGCCCAGCAGGCCAGTTTAGCTGTACAACACGTTTTTTATTTGCTTTGGGCATTAACCACAAAAAGCTGAATTCTGTAGTCTGTTTAAATTGAACGAATTAATAAATATGTTTGATATACTGACTGTATTATACATATTATAGGTATTATTTTATTAAAAGCATTGTAAGTGGGCTGTGATAGAGACATGCAGCAGGAGGATTTGGGCAACCTTGACAGAGGTGCCAACAGCTGGCTTATTAAGGAAACAAAAGAGAGCAGTTGGGTTTTTAAGACACTGTGACTTGGGGGTGCTGCATGGAAGAAGGCAAACTGGACTCGACCCACCTAGATGGTGTGCTTCAGGATGGGGAGAGAATTACTCCTCTGGTGTCTCCCCTTCTGGGGAGGGCCAAGGACTGCACCCACATGAAGGTGGCAGGTGGAAGAATCCTCCGTGAGAGTCAGGGGAGGGAAGAGTGAGAGCATGGGAGAGGAAAAGAAAGCTGTGCTCCTGCAGAAGCATTGTGAGAAGGTAAAAAAAGCCTGCTGCATCAGACCACCCTCTCCCCTCCTGTGATTTCCAGAGACTGGTATCCAACTGTGGAGGCACAGGATAGCCATTGTGGCTGGTAGCCACTGATAACTTTCTCCTCCACGAGTTTTTCCAATCCTCTATTGAAGGACAAACATGAGCCTGACCAAACTGCAGGAGGCGGTGGAGGACAGGAATGCCTGGCGTGCTCTGGTCCATGGGGTAACGAAGAGTTGGACACGACAAAACGACTAAACAACAACAACATTGAAGGACTGACCAAGTCGGTAACCATCATTGCCTCCTGCGGGAGTGAGTGCCATAGTTTAACTCTGTTCTGCATCTCCCAACATCTGTTTCTTTCCTCTGTTCTGCATCTCCCAGCACTAAGCTTTACTGGATGTCTACAAGTTCCAGTGGCAGGAGAGCAGGAGAGAAACTTTTCCTTACCCACTTTTTCTTTGCTGTGCACAATTTTATTGCACTTCCATCTACTGCACACCACCAGATCAACACAGGCATTCTTCTCTCTTTAAAATATGATTGAACTCACTGCGACACACACATTGAACTCAAAGACAGTCGCATGCAATGTGAAGTGGAAAAGCTTCTACAATTTGTCTAGTCATGAATTTTTCCCTCTTCTGTGTGGGAGCACACCCTTCTCCACCCCGCTGTTAAGAATCAGATGGTATTTTTCCCATCCTCCATTTTTTATCACCCTGGAATTTGACACAGAGGAATCTTTTGCTCTCCCCTCCACCAAAGCAATAGTAAATATAGATGCAGAGATATTTGCAAGATGGGAAAGAGGCAGAAGGAGAATATATATTTAACTTTCGAAGTGTGCAATCTCAGCAGTGGTGCAACCTCACTGAATGGAGTTCAGCCCACAAAGAGGTGGATTCTAGCTCTGTGCTAGAATCCTCAAGTTTCAATATCACATAGGCAGAGATTAGCGTATGAGCATCCTCAGAGGGGACTTTGATGCATTCAAATGCTTCCAAAAGACACACACATATCTGTCAGCCAGCATTACCTACATATCTCACAGCAGTCTCCCTATCTGGGCATTTCACAATGACAGCAGGAGGCCTTTTGAAAACAACAGTAAGATGTTTCAGTGGCACTAAGCAGTCAAAGTTTCAATCTCCAGTTTCCTCTTTTAAAAAAGTAATACACTGTGCTCATTTGATCAGACCAAAGCTAACTAATTTTGGAACAAGTTGTTAGCTTAAATGACATGGAAAAGTAAATAATGAGAGACACATACAGATCTGAGGCTGCCTGTCTTGTGCTGCAATGACCATGGAATACATAGAAGCAGAACAGTAAGAGTTTGGCAGACCCCTGCTGAAATCAGCCTTCCAATTTCTCAGTAGCTTCATTGGGTCTACTCTGAGTAGGAACTGGCAGTGATTACAACCAACTGCACGCACGCACATTAATGAAATGCTGATTTTTCTCCCACTTTTTTCCTCTGAGAAAAGAAATGGCTTTCAAAAATTATCAAAGGGAAGAGACAATTTGAGTGAAATTCTTGCGAGTGGGATGCATGGTCGTTGTCAGGCTTACCAAGTTTTTGAGGTGGTTGAGGGGTGAGTTGTATCCAATGAAAGAAAGAAGAAAAGCTGTGGGGTGGTGATTTGGATCAAAAAGGTAGCAAGGAACAGACAGCACTGGCTGGACCCTTTGGGGTGGGCCTTCTGAATGTTCAACCACCACAAGTGAACATTCAAAAGGAGAATTCACATTCATAAGGGCCCATTATGCAACTTTTGGAATGAGCCACGAGCTGCTGGCCATCGTTCACCCATGTTGTGAGATTCTCTCATTTAGGGCTTTAATTTACAACTGCCACACTGGGACAGACTTGTGACCTGCCAAACAAGTATAATTAATGCTCAGGGCTTAAGCAAACAAACAACAGGGGGATTCCCTCACACACAGCAGACTTCATTATCATTTATATAATAATATAAATTATATACTATCTGAGTCACACCCATTGCCCCGCCCCCTTTGGCCTCTTGCCCCGCCCACCACCGGCCCCCGGCCTCCCAAGAACGGTTCCCTGCAACTGACTTAAGGATATGTACGTGTCGCAACTGGCCTAGAGGTTGTGTAAGGCTGGCCTACTACATGTTTTCACTTGATCTTTCATTTTAAAAAATAAAATAAATAATTGTCCAATTATACACCATTGGGGTTTATTAGTTTATTGCTGAAAGGTTTATTACAAAAAAGGACGGTGGGAGATGGAGAAAAGGTCTGCCTAAAAATAAAGCTTCAGCTGAAGAGCAAAGGCTCCAAGGCCTGCAGTAAAAAAGAAAAAGAATTAGGGGAAGAAGTGGTGTGTGTTTGTGGAGGGAGTGCTCTTTGCGACCCAATCAAAACACAAAAAGAGAAGCTGCCACGGCATCAGCAGCTCTGCCGAAAATAAAAACTCAAACCAGATTACAGCATGCAGCGGGAATACAAAATACGGTTAGAAATAATGCTTCAGCTGTGAGATCTTTAGGCGGTGGAAATTAGGGCATAATTTAGTATAAGAGGAATGCGGGAGTCAGCAGGCTCAGGGTGGGGGTGGCGGGGAATACACGGAGAGATGGAAGGAGAGACAGGAGGCCTTAAGGCAGCTCCCCACCCCCAAAGCAGCAAAAGGCAGGGAGGGATGAAAGGAGGAGACGAAAGGCAGTTGCAAAAGATGCTCAAGGAACGGCAGGAAAAGAGATGTGAAAAATGCAGCCAGCCAGTGCAGAACAGGAGTTTCTGATCATCTCCTAGCCCAGGGGTCAGCAAACTTTTTCAACTGGGGGCCGGTCTACTTTCTCTCATACCTTGTGGGGGGCCAGACTATATTGGGGGGGGGGAGAACAAATTCCTATGCCCCACAAATAACCCAGAGATGCATTTTAAATAAAAAGACACATTCTACTCATGTAAAAACACACTGATTCCCAGACTGTCCACGGGCTGGATTTAGAAGGCAATTTGGCTGGATCCGGCTCCCGGGCCTTAGTTTGCCTACTCATGCTCTAGCCTCTCCCTTGGGAGAGTTGTGCAGATGAGGCCCAGAAAGAGAAAAGGCAAGAGGCTACTGCATTTTGGAGATGGCGGCCCCCTAAAGACACCTTCTCTATGTCCCACCCCACCCCCAACCCTACCAACACACACGCCGCCCAAGCTGGAGCCAGCACAGCCAGTCACCATCTCTCAGCCTAGGTCTACCATGCGGAGTTGCTGTTAGAGAAATATGAAGACCACCCTCCCTTCTTGGAAGGGTAATAGAAGTCTAACAATGAGCTCAAGGTGGCGTATGCTTCTCTCTCTCTCTCCATTTTATCCTCACAAGAGCCCTAGGAGGTAGGCTATGCTGAGAGACTGCAACTGGCCCAAGGTCACACCCAGGAAGCATTGTATCTGAGTGGGGATTGCAAACCTCATCTTCCAGATCCTAGCACTCTAGCCACTACACCACATTGCCTCTCAATAAACCAAAGTACTGAAGTAGAGGACGTGAACACAAAGGGAATGGGAATGGGTTTTGGTAAACAGCCAGTTTATTACACCCCCCCCATCAATAACCTTTTACTTGCAATTTGCCATCTTAACTAGCTTTGACAATTATCACCCAGTCTCAACTTATGCTGGAACTGTGATGGTGTGTGTGTGTGTGTGTGTGTGTGTGTGTGTGTGTAGAACCCTTTGATTGTGTGATAATCCTGTCCGCAATGCCTGCTTCCCCTGTTCAATTCTGGATACAGATAGCGGATGATTGCTCCTTCCAAACACCTCAGAGAAGGAGAAGGAGCTTACCTGATAATCTTGTGGACACAACAGGGGTTCAAAAAAGGCACAAGCAGACCCCCACCTCCTCAGTTTATTGAGCTGCGCTGCTGGACATGTGTATGCTTCACTCGCAAGGCTTAAAAGTATCTCAGCACTGCAAACAGTTTAACACCTCCTAACAAAAGCAAACCCACACTCCCCAAAGTGTGCCGTCTCTTGCCAGGCAAAAATAATATATAAATATATAAATTGACCGGGGCTTAATCCAGCCGTCGATGCAACAGTGCTGCTGTGTGGATTCCATTGACGTAAGCACTCAGGTTTTGCCTCTGGCCAAGAGCACCTCAAACAAGGCGTGTGCCCCGCAAGCCGCAAAGCTGTATTGACTGATATCGCAGGTGTTGTTCCTTCAGTAAGAAACAATTATCGAGAAACACATTTAGTGAGAAAGAGGATAATCCAGAGATCAATGGCATGGATGTGTGCCAAACGGGCTTTCCAAGGATTTTTGAGCCTGACTCACCTGCTCTTGTTAATTTGGGATTATGCTCCTACATTTGTGTGTGTGAGAGAGGGCTATTGTTTTTTAAAACAAAGAGTGTGTTGTTTCTTTTCAAATTCACAGCGGAAGCAAAAGCTCTCACAGTGTTTGATGTTTTCATTTTCTTAGGGTGGTTGTCAGGCAATAACACGGACATATTTTTATTTTCCAGTTATAGTTAAATCCTGCCTTTCCTCCAAGGAGCTCAAGGGGGGGCACATGTGCCCCCTTCCCATTTTCTCCTCAAAACAACCCTGTGAGGACAATCTGCTTTTCAGAGGTTAGGCTGCGAAGCAGTGAGTGGCCCAGGGTGAGCTTCATGGATGAGTAAACAGTTGAACCCTAGTCTCCCAGGTCCTGTTCTGATGCTCTAACTACCAACTACCGTATATACTTCAGTATAAACCAGCTTTTTCCGCACATTTTTTATGCTGAAAAATCCCCCATGGCTTATACGCGAGGCGGGAGGCGGAGGCGGAGGGATGAGCGGCGAGAAAGGAGCCCAATGTCCATTTCCAGCCTAGGTCAGGACGGCCGGTGATTGCCTTGTTTCAGAAAAGGAGTGGGACTTACAACAAGATAAATTAGCAGAGATAGAAATTAAATCATGCTAAGTATGCTTCCCTTTTTCAGACACAAACTGCTAGCCCTCTGCAAGTGCCGCAGGAAGGCAAAGCCCTCCCTCTGCTTTGCTTCCCCTGGGATTTTATGCAGGCGAAAGCGGCTGGAAGAGAGGAAGATACTTCTCAAGTTGGCTTGGTGAGCAGCATGCCGAGTCAGCATGTTCTTGTTTTCTGGGCTGAACATGCCTGCTGGGAACCCCAAAGGCACCCCCACCAACACACATGCATTGCCCTTGCCTTGATGGGAACCTTTGTGATCGCCATTCTCCTGGAAGCCTCTGGGCCAAAGGCCATTAGACATTTGGCTCCTTTGCATCTGGTCCCCACCTCAGTAACACCTAGTAGAACCTCTGTCCTCGTATCACAGATGTTCCACCTTTCTGTCCTCTGCCCAAGAATCTTTGGGTGTCTGTGGCAGTGGGTAGAGAAGCAGAAACCCATCATGACATCACCATGAGAAAGGGCAACCTCGTGTTGCGTCTCCCCTGGCTGCTTTGACTTATCTCATCCCTGATGCTGTAAAACGGAGGCTTTCGCATCCACTCCTCTCCCACCACCAATGGCGAATCATTGGTGAACAGTGGTGGGGAAATTCTTTGCTTAATGATGTCAGGGGTTTGGGAGGGAGAGAGGGATCTCAACACAGAGCTGCAATTTCCACTGGAAACCCTGTGTTTCTGATTATGTAATGGTCTACCCCAAGTTACTATGAGTAGAAGAAGGTGATAGAATTGGAACCCATTTTCACAAACCTGTTCCATCTGCAAACACCAGGATTTAAAATGCAGTCTCATCCTCCTTACAGTGTTCTCTTATCTAGAAGCCACTGTTGATGCAAGTGACAATATGTAGCATTGTGATGTTAACCAACAAACCACAACCAAAGCCATAATATGGATATAGAAGTGCATCTTTTAAAGCCAAGTACCTTCCTTTATGGACTTATTTACTCAGCTTCACATACACAAATGCCTGCTTACACAGAATCACAGAATCACAGAATCACAGAATCATAGAGTTGGAAGAGACCACAAGGGCCATCGAGTCCAACCCCCTGCCAAGCAGGAAACACCATCAGAGCACTCCTGACATATGGTTGTCAAGCCTCTGCTTAAAGACCTCCAAAGAAGGAGACTCCACCACACTCCTTGGCAGCAAATTCCACTGTCGAACAGCTCTTACTGTCAGGAAGTTCTTCCTAATGTTTAGGTGGAATCTTCTTTCTTGTAGTTTGGATCCATTGCTCCGTGTCCGCTTCTCTGGAGCAGCAGAAAACAACCTTTCTCCCTCCTCTATGTGACATCCTTTTATATATTTGAACATGGCTATCATATCACCCCTTAACCTCCTCTTCTCCAGGCTAAACATGCCCAGCTCCCTTAGCCGTTCCTCATAAGGCATCGTTTCCAGGCCTTTGACCATTTTGGTTGCCCTCCTCTGGACACGTTCCAGTTTGTCAATGTCCTTCTTGAACTGTGGTGCCCAGAACTGGACACAGTACTCCAGGTGAGGTCTGACCAGAGCAGAATACAGTGGCACTATTACTTCCCTTGATCTAGATGCTATACTCCTATTGATGCAGCCCAGAATTGCATTGGCTTTTTTAGCTGCCGCGTCACACTGTTGGCTCATGTCAAGTTTGTGGTCAACCAAGACTCCTAGATCCTTTTCACATGTAGTGCTCTCAAGCCAGGTGTCACCCATCTTGTATTTGTGCCTCTCATTTTTTTTGCCCAAGTGCAATACTTTACATTTCTCCCTGTTAAAATTCATCTTGTTTGTTTTGGCCCAGTTCTCTAATCTGTCAAGGTCGTTTTGAAGTGTGATCCTGTCCTCTGGGGTGTTAGCCACCCCTCCCAGTTTGGTGTCATCTGCAAATTTGATCAGGATGCCCTTAAGTCCATCATCCAAGTCGTTGATAAAGATGTTGAATAAGACCGGGCCCAAGACAGAACCCTGTGGCACCCCACTAGTCACTCTTCTCCAGGATGAAGAGGTACCATTGATGAGCACCCTTTGGGTTCGGTCAGTCAGCCAGTTACAAATCCACTGAGTGGTAGCATAGTCAAGACCGCATTTTACCAGCTTCTTTACAAGAATATCATGGGGCACCTTGTCAAATGCCTTGCTGAAATCAAGGTAGGCTACATCCACTGCGTTCCCTTCATCTACCAGGCTTGTAATTCTGTCAAAAAATGAGATCAGGTTAGTCTGACATGACTTATTTTTCAGAAATCCATGCTGACTATTGGTGATCACAGCATTCCTTTCTAGGTGCTCACAGACTGTTTGCTTAATGATCTGCTCCAGAATCTTCCCTGGTATTGATGTCAGACTGACTGGGCGGTAATTATTTGGGTCCTCTCTTTTCCCCTTTTTGAAAATAGGGACAACATTTGCCCTCCTCCAGTCTGCCGGGACTTCGCCTGTTCTCCAGGAATTCTCAAAGATGACTGCCAGTGGTTCTGAAATCACATCTGCCAGTTCTTTTAATACTCTTGGATGCAGTTCATCTGGCCCTGGAGACTTGAATACATCTAGACTAGCCAAGTATTCTTGTACTATCTCCTTAGTTATTCTGGGCTGTGTTTCCTCTGCTGAATCATTTGCTCCAAATTCTTCAGGTCGGGCATTGTTTTCTTTATCGGAGAAGACTGAGGCAAAGAAGGCATTGAGGAGTTCAGCCCTTTCTGTGTCCCCTGTTTGCATTTCACCATCTTCTCCTCTGAGTGACCCCACTGTTTCTTTGTTCTTCCTTTTGCTACGAACATACCCATAAAAGCCTTTTTTGTTGCTTTTAACCTCTCTAGCAAGCCTGAGTTCATTCTGTGCTTTAGCTTTTCTGACTTTGTGTCTACACGTGCTGGCTATTTGTTTGAATTCCTCTTTGGTGGTTTCCCCCCTTTTCCATTTTTTGTACACATCCTTTTTTAATCTTAACTCAGTTAAAAGTTCTTTAGATAGCCACCCTGGCTTCTTTAGGCACCTTCCATGTTTCCGTCTCATTGGTATTGTCTGAAGTTGTGCTTTTACTATCTCCCTCTTAACAAACTCCCAGCCATCATGAACTCCCTTTCCTTTTAGTATTACTGTCCATGGGATCTCACCAAGCACTTCCCTAAGTTTTATGAAGTCGGCTTTCTTAAAGTCGAGAAATTGAGTCCTAGTATGCTTGGCTGCTCCTTTCCGCTGTATAGTAAACTTCAGAAGAGCATGATCACTCGCGCCTAATGATCCTTCCACTTCTACCCCACTAACCAGGTCATCAACATTGGTTAGGACCAGATCTAAAATGGCTGTTCCTCTTGTTGCTTCTCCCACTTTCTGGACAATGAAGTTGTCTGCAAGGCCAGTGAGGAATCTGTTTGACCTTATGCTCTTGGCTGAGTTTGACATCCAACAAATATCCGGGTAATTGAAGTCCCCCATTACTACTATCTCCCTTCCTTTTGCATGCTTGGCCATCTGTTCCAGGAAGGCATCATCTATGTCCTCCGTTTGGCTTGGGGATCTATAGTAAACTCCCACAATGAGGTCACTGTTATTCTTCTCTCCCTTAATTTTGACCCAAATGCTCTCACTTTGGCTTTGAGGTTCTAAATCTTGGATCTCTTCACAGGTATACACATCCCTGACATATAACGCCACTCCTCCTCCTTTCTTGTCTGGTCTGTTTCTCTGAAATAGATTGTATCCCTCCATTATTACATTCCAATCGTGGGTCTTATCCCACCAGGTTTCAGTGATTCCTATTATGTCATATTTAGTTTGCTAAAGTCCTCACCCTCACACAAAAGTCCTCACCCTCTTAAGGGCTGATGGGAAAAGTGGAACAGTATCAGACCAATGGCAATTTACTCACTGACCACAGGTTGCCATCATCCCTTTGTTAGAAGAGCAGTTATAGCTTTCACGCAGCAGGGTACTGCAGGTATTCATCTGCATTTTTTAAAATGAATTTTTGCATTTGTATGTATTCTTAAAAGTATTTCTCTCTCCAAAGATGTGTTTCTTAATGTATGTTTCCTCTCAAAGCAAGAGTCCTAACGGGAACTTTGATATGATTTTTGAGCTGAACATTTGGGAAACGCAAGAGCCAGTGGATAACCTGATCTGCACATTAGCCTACGAGGCGCAGATGAGGTCAGTTCATCCCGGAATTTGCAAAGATTGCATTCCTCAGGCAGTCTCTCTCTCTGCCCTGGCTCCACTTAAAATGCATGTATGAATCTTATTCTATCTAAGAAACATCATGCATTTAGAGAACGACTGAAGAAAACACTGGGGATAACATTTTTCTAGGCATAAGGGCTCCCCCCCCCCATGAGGAAGGGGATATTAATAGAAGCAGCCCCCCACCATCTAAAATGGTACAATCCAGGAAAGTCCAACCATTTGACTCTGCTGAAAAGCAGACTCTTGGATATGCCTAGTGGCAGGTGGGGGTGGTCTGGGGCTCTAGCCTAAAGCCTTATAGGATGGAAAATAATAGCAGGATATGCTAGTCCGGCAAAACACAAAGATGAACGTATTGCTGGTCTCCTGGCCTTTAAACAAAATTAGATCTTCCCACCATGAGTTCATGAATCAAAGCTTTATGAAGAACCATCCTTTTCAAAATTGCTGGCTGTATTCGATGCAGCTCCTTAGTGGCTTACCCTATGAAGGATCTTTATGGGCAATAAAGCCTGCAAACTTTTACATAGCATCAGCTGCTCTTCCTGGGTCATGATGAAACAATAACACCATAAACACAATAAAAAATTGTCCAGTAGCACCTTATAGACCAACTAAGTTTGTTCTGGTATAGCTTATACTGGAGCAAACTTAGTTGGTCTATAAGGTGCTACTGGACAATTTTTTTTTATTTCCACTGCTTCAGATCAACACGGCTACCTACCTGAACCATAAACACACTCAAGGCTTAGAAGCAGCTCTTGCCATATCCAACCATGGTGGAGTAGGCCTGTTCCAGAGAGCAACCGAGAGTACAGACTGGCCTCTCAAGGCTGCTCTGCCTATAAAGTAGCTTAGCTCTCTAGTGAAAGAGCAACACCAGGACAGAACCAGCACCCATCAGCTGGAAATAATTCACCCATCCCAATTTGTCCTCTGTGAATTTTGAAGGCAAATGCTTCTTGTTGACACCAGGTGCAAATAGTCATCAACTCTGATAACAACATTAGGGTTTCACTCCCAACAGTATGGCGGTGGCCATCAAGATCAGTACTGACAGCTGATATTTAACAGTAACAGAAAAGCTGTGGGGGCCACGGGTGTGTCAATATTTAACAGATTCTAAGAGCTGACATGCAATATAATTTAGTAAATTTGGAGCTACAAGAGATACTTTCCACAAGGTAAAACTACACAGCTTCAGCAGTTCTTTACTAGTCCATCCTTAAATCTGAATAATATTTTCATGAAAATGTTGGATACCATTTGTTGAGGATTATGATGATGGTATTTTCAAGTTGCTGTGGTTTAACCCCATTGTCTGTTTGACCTGGAAGTGTTAAAGTGCAATACAATGCATGTCTACTCAGAAGTAAAGGCTGCTGAAGTTCACCTGGACTTATTTTTTAAGTTAGTGTGTATAGGGTTACATTGAACATTATTTATTTCTCACATTCCTACTCCACCTTTATTATTAAAAATATGACTCAAAAGGTCATACAATAACAATAAAAAGTTATTGGAAACTGGGTAAGTGGGACAATAAGCAAGTTTGGTGTGTGGGATCTACCTGATGCCCCTCAGGTGTGAAGGAGCTGTGGGTGGGAGGAAGGATACTGTAATTCACCGTATAATCGTCACCACCGCAGAATCGCTGCACCCCATTTTTCTGGCCCCAAAATTGGTTTCAAAGCTTTCACTTGCTTTCCTCCTCCAGCCACCGCTGCCCCTGCACCCCTCGTACCCCACTGTGTCGGCCATGAGCTCCCAGGCCGCTTTGGCTGCTTCCCTGGGCTTGGCCGACTCACAGCAAATGGCCAGGAGCTACTGCAGGGCTGTTCCACCCAGGGGTGTAGGAAGGGGGGCGGGGGGCGGTCCGCCCTGGGTTCTATCATAGAGGGAGGGGGGTGTCAAAAAGGAACAATTACTGCCCTACTAGGGCGGTTCATTAAAAACTTTTTTTAAAAAAAGCCTGCTCCAAAGGTCTTATCTTACTACACTATGGATTATATAGCTATACCTGAAATTTCATGCATATCAGTTAATATCTTGACCCTCCTCCACGAAAATAACTGTTTACCTGGCTGTTTTCATATGTCGTGAAGGCTGAAATTTCAATTCAGTGGAGCCAAAACACAATCCATCCTGTAGATTTAAGTATTTGTCCACAGTCGCCTCCTTGTTATCAGAGGCCCATAATCCACATTCCTTTGTAATAAAATATGAAATAACGCAACACTATTTTTGCAGGCAAAAAAAAATAATCAATGGGGGGGGTGACAAGAAATTTTCTGCACCGGGTACCACCTGACCTTCCTATGCCCCTGGTTCCACCTTGCCCAAAGAGCAAGACAAGGGTGATAAGGAGCCTGCACTTGCGCCCCGTGATATGCCGCCCAAGAAGGAGAGGCAGTGGGCAAGCAACCACCTCCGCTGCCCGTCTGCGACCCCTTCCTCTGCCTCCACCCCAGCAGAACCATCTCCCAGAGGCTGGGTGGGTGTGGGAAACAAGGACCCCACCACCGTCTCCAAATAAGCTGCCACAGGTGGTGGAGGCAAGCGAGAGAGGCGGGTGTGGACTCAGGGACCAGAAGCCGCGATGAAGACGGCAAGGGCAGAGGGGCAATAATCCGAGAAGCTAGGCAGCCCTCTGGGGCAGCAGCAGTGGCAGTTGGAGCTCTGGCGTGGAACATGGCACAGATGGGGACTTCAAATATTGGTTGCACTCCCTTTTTTCGCATCACAAATTTGGCATAAAACCTGCAATGATTATGATGTGAATTACGGTATGGAGTCAGAGAATGATGAAGACATTTTTAGTGTTGGTTAGTTCAGGGGTTCAATTTTATTCTCAACCTGATACATGTCAAAGGCAACTATCCCTAAAAGCTCATAGCTTTAAATACAAAGGAAGTGTCTAGATGCAGTGGGGTGGTGAAGAACCCCATCCTGGTAGACTGTGTGATTTCATTTTCTCATTTTTCCCCAGTATTAAGTTCTGATCTGCACATTTCCACATCAATTTGAAGTACTGCTGCTGCTGCTGTTGCTGCTACTACTACTATTTAAAAATGCTCATGAAAATCCATCAGCATTTTAGGGCACATTTTTCTGAATGCACACATTTTTGCATGCAATTTTCCCCAGTCTTATGCTTTTTTTAAAAAAAAATGTCACTTTCACTAATCTATGCATTTTTATACATGATCACCTCTGATATTCTCATTAGTGTACATGTTGCTTTGCTGGTGAACTGTACTGCAAAATTCAGAGAAGGGTGAACTTGGAAGTTCAGCAGTCCTTCAGCTTCCAAATCATTCTGGGGACTGTGAATTAGGTAAGCTTGCAACAAACATCAAACCAAACAAATTCTGTCTCCCCAATCTCTAATCCAGGGGTCAGCAACCTTTTTCAGCTGTGGACCAGTCCACCATCCCTCAGACCATGTGGTGGGCCAGACTATATTTTGAAAAAATAATAATGAATGAATTCCTATGCCCCATAAATAACCCAGAGATGCATTTTAAATAAAAGGACACATTCTACTCATGTAAAAACATGCTGATTCCTGGACCATCCGCGGGCCAGATTGAGAAGGCGATTGGGCCGGATCCGGCCCCCGGGCCTTAGGTTGCCTACACCTGCCCTAATCATTCCCCATGCCTCCACGCTCCCCCAGAGACCAACATTTATGGTTGCTTTTTTCCGGTTTTGAAGATATCATTCGCTAGCTTGGAATGTCGGGCTCAGATTATAAACACCTGGCTGCCTCTATGAACAGCTCCACCTTGGAGGATGTGCTAGAGGCGTGGAAGAAACTTTGCTTTTTAAAAGAAGCTCCTCAAAATTAAATGTTCTGCTGCTTTCAGGCCTCTTGATTGCCCAACTAGGCTCAAACGCTGAACTTTAGAACTGGCAATGCTTTCTGGCAAGACGACACCACCAACCATGTGTTAATGCTGATGGATGCACTTCCTTGGTGTGCCAGGAGCCTTTCGCTCGCCTCAAACCTTCCCCCATGCACCCAAGGCGTATGATCATCAGCACTCTCTGGCTTCTTCTGTCATGTCCAATTGCTTAACCAGCACCGCTTTGTAGTCGGGATGCTTTGCTGTGAGACTGCTTCAGCTGATTTAGCACGATGCTCTGCTGTCCACCGACAACTCCCTCCCCGCCCGGATCCTGAGGCTTGGCCAGCCCTCAGAGACCAGGGCCCCTCCAATGTTTTAATAACATTTTGCTCTGCTGGTCTAATTAACTCCGTCACTGTATCTGCAGTCAGATAAAATGCTCATTTCACACCACATTAATTTTTATCAGCTGAACATTAAGCAGCACAAAGCTATCTATGCTTGGTTTAATTTACATACTGACGGAAGCTACAAAGCATTACGGCAACTGACTGCAAAGCAAATCAGTCGAAATGGCACCAAATATGGCAAAGGAAGGAAGGAAGGAAGGAAGGATAAAAGGAAGAAAAACAAGGAGTAAGGAATCAACAGATGTTGACGGCTGCAGCACAGCCTATGTCAGACGTTGGGAAACCTACAGCACCTGTTTAGCTAGAGATGGCAGAGAAAGAATAAATACAGGAGTGAGTCCTCTATCATACCAGCTCCAGCTTACTTAAAACTTCTGTGTGTCCCCAGTCTTAAGGCTTGATCTTTCAACTCCAGATTTCTGGCAATTTAGGAAGATTTTCATAGGAAGGAATCCCAAAGGTCATCTATTCCAACCCCCTGCAATGCAGAAATCACTGCTAAAGAATCCCTGACAGATGGCCACGCAAGCTCCGTTTTAAAATCACCAAGGGCAGTCAGTGCACCACCTAGTGAGTCGGTTCCACTGTTGAACACTTGAACTTTATTACCATCAGAAAGTTTAGTTGGAATCTCCTTTCTCATCATTTGTATCCACTGGTTCAAGTTCTCCCCTCCAAAGCAGCAGAAAATAAGCTTTCTCCATCCTCCAGGTCCAGCCCTTCATTTTGGGCGCAAGTTCTTTGCTTCAGAGGGAAGGGTTGTGGTTAGATGATCACTGACGCAGGGAGGAGCCTGGTGGTACTGGACTCTCAGCTGAACCTGATGGAATGACCCGGCCTCCCATCTCTTCCCTGAGAAATCTGCCTGGGCACTAGGGCAGGCTCTGCCAACCTATTTCCCTCCATATGTTTTTGGACAGCCATGGGGCTGATAGGAATTGTAGTCTGAAATATCTAGAGGGCACCAGGTACACCATTTCCCTCTTGTGTATTGCACTTTTCCACCATCATGGAACTCCAGGCAGCATATATTCCTGGGCTGTTCTCTTTCCAGGCACTGGGCAGACCCTTTTTGGTTCAGCAAGGGGGCTGCAGCTGGTGTGCTCAGACTATACCTTGGTTATGCTCTAGAACAGTGGCTCCCCATCTTTCCTTCAGGCTCCTGCCACCTTGGTTCCAAACTTATATAGTGCCCCTACCCTATAAAAAGCGTTATTCAGAATAGCAGTCTGCATAATCCACTAAGGAAGGTAACAACATAATGAAATTTAAAACAGTAATAAGTAAATGCAACAAACAATTAATTTGTTCGAAATCCAGTTAAAACTATTTAATTGAATTAAGTCAACAGACTGGATGAACTTGATCCAGTGATGCCAGTTTTTCAAAGTCTGATGGTCATTTACACCTTCAGTGCCCGCTGCCTGCCTTGCCTCTTAGCACCTTCCTAGGTAATCCCACCCCCTCCGGGGTTTGGTACCACAGACTATGGGAATCGCTGCTCCAAAGCAGCAGTCATCAACCTGGTGCCCTCAATATATATTGGATTGCAACTCCCAGACTGGCTGGGACCTCCAAGCCACAGTTCCAGCGAAACATCTCTGCCTTAAGTCTCCTTGGTTCCAGCAGTACTGAAGATTGGGAAAATACAATGTCCCAATTTTAAAAAGCACTGCCTGATGTCCTGACCCCACCACTTCTGCCATGACAACCAAGTCACAGCTGTGTATTTATTGTGCAACTAAACTTGGATTAGTTTGGAAGAACCTGGCCTTTGCCTGTATTGCTAAACACTCTCCTCCTCCTTTTTGAGGATTTGCTTTTGCTTCCAGTTCCCTGGCCACTGCTGAACATTCAGCTCTTCCTCTCCGGCACGAGTGTTTTGCTCCGCAAAGTGCAAGAGGTCACCAGCACTGCAACTCCCTTGTAAGCAAGAAAGCACAACGAAAGCCTTCAGGGGAGGTTGGAGGAAAGAGCACAGCTGCACTGTTAATATGCAGCGCATAATGACATCCAAAGTGGATCCTGGAATGTTTTAGATTTTCTTCCCTCCAGTGGCGTAGCGTGGGCTGTCAGCACCCGGGGCAAGGCAAGTAATTTGCGCCCCCTAACCCGTGGATTTGCGCCCCCTAACCCTAACCCCCAGATGTTGTGCCCAGTGCGGCCGGCCCCCCCTGCACCCCCCACGCTACGCCACTGCTTCCCTCCAAGAGGGCTGAGAAAGAGATGGTCTTCCACCCTAGCCAAAATGCCTTTTGCTCACTGCCTCTTCCTTCCCACTAAAATAGCTCCTGGTGCTCTCATAGTTAACATGATCGGTGACATTTGGAAATCACATAACCAGCCCCCTTTGCCCACCCCATTGGCTCTCACACTCCCTCGCTCACTCGCTCTAAATTCACTTAAGTCAAGACCCTCACAGGGCATCTCGGTCAAATCCTCCCCAGGCCCTCCAGGATGCTATCACTTCCCCCAGAGATTAAGGAGGACAATGATTGGGCTTTTGTTCGCTTCTGAAGAGCTGGACAGGTCTGCTCTTCCATGCCTTCCTTTCTGTGCACCTTGAAATGCAGGTGGGGATGGTGTGTTTGTTTGTGTGTGTGTGTGTGTGTTAGGAGGGGAGGAAGAGAAGTGAGACACTTCCAGCTTCAGTGCATCTTCCAAACAGTGCAGAGAGTTCATTATAGAGGCTGAGCAGTCGCTGAGCGTAACTCTATTTGGAAACAAATCAATTTAAAATGTCATATTAATTATTTATGAATGCCGACATCAGCGAGGATTCAACTCAAAAATGCGGCTGTGCGCTGCCCATCGGCGCCTCCCTAATGAATGTGGCAAGGCAATGGCCAGGTGCAATTATTGGCTCATTCCATGAGTCAAGTTCCTTCTCCTCTCTTTGCTCCTAGACATCACCAAGGGCTCCCCAACATCTTTTGGCAACCTACATTTACCCTTATTTAGTAAGTTCAGGCGTGGGGAACCTTTACTCCCTCCTTATCACTGTCAAGTCCCAGAGCTGTCCCTACCAAGCATTCAAAACTCCCATTGTTCTAGGCACATTTTGCGACAGGGAATTTCATCAGCGTGAGCAGCTTCTAAGCTCTGGGCTCAGTACTGCGCCTAAGATTTCAGATTAAAACTGCCAAGTGGAAGGAAAGGAGGAACTTTTTCTGCCTCCCCACTTCCAGCTTCTCTCTGAAGACTGGAAAAAAGACCATCTTAAGAATATTAAGGGGGTGGGCAGGGGAAGGACTAGACCATGCAAAAAATGAGCATAATATTTTAGCTGCAGTTCATTCATTTTTAGCTTTGTATTCATGTTATAAAAAAGCTCGCCTAGACATTCTGTTCTCGCACCCATAACCTAGGTTTATGTGCCACTTAGCTCCTAGCTTTCATATCTCAGTTTCGAACACTGGTCTCTACCATAACACTAGAATTCATGAACATCAAAGGACGTTGAATGTTGGAAGATTCAGGACAGACAAAAGAAAGGAGTTCTTCACGCAGCCCATTGTTAAACTATGGAACTTGTTTCCACAGGAGGTAGTGATGGCCACCAACATGGATGGCTTTAAAAGAATATTGGACAAATTCCTGGAAAGGCTACTGATGGCTACTAGCCTTGACGACTATGCTCTGCCTCCACAGTCAGAGGCAGAGGCTTCTGGCTGCCTGATACTGGAGACCACAGCAGCAGAGAGACACTCTTGAGCACATGTCCAGCTTGCTGGTTTTCCACAGGCATCTGGTTGGCTATTGTGAGAACAGGCTGCTGGACTAGATGGGCAACTGGCCTAATCCAGCGGACTCTTCTAATGTTCTTATGTTCTTTAGGCAGAGTAAGGCAGGTGCCATGGGGCAGGGGCAGTCCCCCACCATTCTCCATGGGTCCCCTAAGCTACCACACTGCCCTCAGGTATGGTGGAAGATACTCTCCCATCACTATGGTTACAGTCTGGTTGGAGCCTGCCTTTCCCCTCGCCACCCTTAAATATTGTTCTTGCTTGTGTTCCAGGGTGAAACCCACCAACTTTGAGCTCAGTAAATTCCTCTGCTAGAGATTCACAGGCAATTTCCCCTCTGCCACATTCCCAGCCTTTTTCTGAGCGCTGGGTTCTTCCGCCAGTCGTGTCGCTTGGCTTCTGACTTTTGATGACCAAGATGGAGAGTTGACTGCCAGGCGGCCGTCGGGAAGAAAACATCACATGGTTGCAAGAGAGCAACGATCAGGCTTGACAGGTGGGATGCTGCTCCTGTTCTTCTTCTAGATGCCTTTTTGACAGCAGCAAAATGGTTTCCCTGCTTTCCATCTCCAGCAATATGACAGGGGCTCTGTTTGCAGGAAGAGACAGGCTAAGCTCCTCTCCCCCCACCCTCTCTGCTTTGGTCTACTACAGGCTTCAAATCTTAAACTGGCTGAGGCTCTGAGGAAGGGGGTAAGATATGTCCTTGCAGGCTTTTGCAGGGCTGGCAGGTAAAAGTTAGGTCAATGCTGGCAACAACGTAGAGTCCTTCAAAGCCCGTTGGCAGCAGGCTGGTTATGTGGGTACAGGACAGGCTGCGTGGCTCACACAGCTTTGTCCTCCAATAGAAGAAGAAGAGTTTGGATTTGATATCCCGCATTTCACTGCCCTTCAGGAGTCTCAAAGCGGCTAACAATCTCCTTTCCCTTCCTCCCCCACAGCAAACACTGTGAGGTGAGTGGGGCTGAGAGACTTCAAAGAAGTGTGACTGGCCCAAGGTCACCTAGCAGCTGCATGTGGAGGAGCGGAGACGCGAACCCGGTTCCCCAGATTACGAGACTACCGCTCTTAATCACTACACCACACTGGCTTATTCTGCCAAATGATAAAGCCTGACTTGGGCTTTTGCAATCAGTAATTATTAGCTAGCCCCATATTCACATATATTTGGGGTGCCCTTTCTTCCCTCAAAATTTCAATTATTTTGCTAATTTTGATCCTGGTTTCTGAAAACCTAGATAGCTCATAATAACAGGTCACTGAAAGCAGAATTGAAATTGATGTGCCTCTCAAAAGTCTCCTCTGCAAGGATTATTACTATTCCCCAAAATTCTCTGATGAGGCAAATATTTGTTGGATATGTGATATTTAGCATTCACATTGACATCTGATGTGCTTGCAGATGTGGCTGGAATTTGACCTTATATGACGGCTGACATGCAATGCACGATTGAATTGATTTTATATTATTCCATCCATTCATTTAAGCGGTCAGGAAACCAACCAATTTCTATTTTTGATTTCCTATCCTCAGCACTGGCATCAAATGTTTGACTTCAAAATCAGAATTGCAAAATGTGTCTAATTTTGAATTTACTTGAAACTGTGCTGTTGGCTTAAGAGAAGCCCTGCCTCAAAACAAGAATTCACTTTGTGAAAGAGTTGTGGGGGCAGGGGTTGTTCAAGCAGACTTCAACATCATTAATTCATATGTCAAATCTTAATATAACAAATGCACCAATATTTGTTTGTTATACTTTTATTTCACCATTGTTCAAGGAGCTTAAGGAAGGATATGCGGCTCCCCTCGCAACATCCCTGTGTGGTAAATTAGAATAAGATGGTGAGACAACTCCCCCCTCCTGTTACATATTATGGAGAAAAGTGACTTCATTTTACTCCCCTCACAAAAAGTCCTAGGACCTATTTGTCTGTAATTTGGGCAGCTTAATCCATTCTGAAGGGCTCTTGTGCCTATAAATTTCAACGACTTTGGCTGAAGGGTAGAAGGAATTGTGTCCATTTTTATATTTCCCATTATAGTGAATAGAGAGCACCAGAGCTTCATTTTATACACAGTAGCTGGGAACCTGGAGCACAGACTGAATGAACGAGAGCACAGAATGACTCAGAAACAGGTCAGAATGCTCAAAAATGGACAAATCCAAGACAAATATTAAATATTAACAAATCTTAGCCAAACATTTCTGCTTTCACTTTCTTCAGTTGTATACACACACATATATGGACGTACACAAATCCTTTATCTACTCCCCATTCTAAAATTTAGGTTGCAATCCTATGTATATTTATTTGTGACTAAGCTCCACTGTAGACAGTGGGACTTACTTCTGAGTCACTATGCATGGGATTCTGGTAGATTGCTGGATGATTCCCAACAATGGTTTCTGACTTCCACTTGTTTAACAGCAGCAGCAACAGAAGGTCTCTCCCCCCGCCCCTGCCCCACTCCTAAATCAGGGTGGCTCATGGGATGCATTTGTCCAGTGGCTCCTCCCCTTGAGCTGCCATTTTGTACCTGGATCCAATTGGTGGACCTTGGGGCTCTAGCAAAAAAGAGAGAGAGAAAGGGAAGGAAGAAAGGAAGGAGAGAGAGAGAGAGAGAGAGAGAGAGAGAGAGAGAAGGAAGGAAGGAAGGAAGGAAGGAAGGAAGGAAGGAAGGAAGGAGAAGGTAGGTAGATAGGTAGGTAGGTATTGGAAGTCTGAAGGAAAGGAGGTTCAATCTTAAAGGATGATAACTCGTGTAACTCATGTGGGGGAAAACAAATTCAAAAAGGACATCTTGAAAAATGCATCCCAAGGGCACAGCACAAACTATACCGTAAGGCAAGAGGAGCTGTCCTGGGGGACATGTGGGGGGAGGGAGGGGCAGCTTGGAGCATGTGGGACTCAAATGTTCCTGTGAAACCACCAGCCAGCCTTCCTCTAGGGCAGAGAAGGAAGCCATCATCCCCACCCCCACCCCAACAGCTCATTACAGATTCCTTTTGTATCACAACTTGTTTTAAAACCGTGAAATTAGTTCTGGCAGAGTGTGCAAAGAAACACCCCAGAGATGAGACTGAATGAGTTATGTAAGGGTTCCACACATCCCACATTTAATTGTTAACTCTTCATGAGCTTAAGTTGGAGAATAAATATGCAAATATTTGGGGGTGGGGCAGAGCAGGCAGATCCACATGTTATAGTTGCTACAGGAAACACCAGGGTGCCATCCATCTGAAGTGGCCCACCTGAGCCAGTAGTGCCTCCTCTGATTGGCCACAGCTCTCCAGGGTCTCAGGCACCTTCTTCACTGGAGACACTTCCAGGGAGTGAACCCGGGGTCTTCTGCAGGCAAAGCAGGTGCTCTGAGCTTGAACTCTGGGCCTTCCCAACTGGCTTAACATGTTACATAAGAACCAAAGGAGACCCCTGCTGGATCAGGGCTTATCTAGTCCAGCATCCTGTTCTCACAGTGGCTGACCAGATGCCTGTGGGAAACCTCAAGCAGGACTCGGGCACAAGGGCACTCCCCTCCTAGGGCTTCCAGAAACTGGCATTCAGAAGCATTGCTGGCTCTGACCATGGCGGCAGAGCATAGTCATTTATAACCTTGCCCTCAGTGACTTTGTCTAATCCTTCTTTAGTATCTTTTTAAATATCTTAAGCTGATGGTTAACATGGCCTCCTGCGGGAGTGAGTTCCACAGTTCAACTATGTGCTGCATGAAGAAGTCCTTTCTTTTATACGTCTTCAGTCTTCCAACATTCATCTGGGCTGGATGTCCACAAGTTATAGTGCAATACGAGATGGAGAAAGCCCTTTCCCTATCCATTTTCTCCATGCTAGGCATAATTTCATAAAGTTTCATCGGGTTACCTCTTACTGGCCTTTTCTATAAAATCTCAAATGCTGCAACCTTTCCTCATAGGCGAGTAACTCCGTCCCCTAAAATCACTTGGTTGCTCTTTACGGAACCTTTTCCAACTCATCATTTTTGAGGTGAGGTGAGCAGAAAGGCTACGTCTTGTCTAAAAAGAATTGCACTGACCAGTGATCAAATTTAAATAACTAAGCAAATGATGAATCAACTAATACTCATTAACCAACTAAGATTTGTTGTATCAGGTGACAGCCAAAGTCATAGTTGTTTATTATCTGATCTTCATCGTCCACAGGGCCTTTCCCCCTGATCTTTGTCCCAGCTCAGTGGCAAAACATCTACCTTGCATGGAAAAAGTTTAATTCCTGGCATTTTGAGGTAAGGCTGGAATGTCCCCTGCCTAAAAATCTGTGTAGGGAATACTGGGCTAGATGGACCAATGGTCTGACTCGTTGTGAGGCTGTTTTCTATGTTCTAGACTCTTGATAACAATCTGGAGTCAGAGACAATGTGCATCCTCATATGGTTCTTTCCCCTGTGGTTCTTTCCCTCTAGTTGATCTGTGGCAGGAATGGGGCAATCTATGCCCCACTGAAATGTTTCAGAATTCTAACTGCCATCAACCCCAATGAGGGATCATGGAAGCTGGAGTCCAATAGCTTTTTGGGGAAAACAGGTTTCCCATCACTGAGGTACTGGAAATCTGGAAAAGAAACAGCTGCCTTATACTGGGACAGCCTATTTGTGCACCACATGGTCCACTTTGCTCTGACCGGCAACAGTTCTCCAGGGTCTCAGACAAAGAGGGATGCCTTATCCTCACCTGCTGTTTGAGTCTTCTGGCTGGATAAAACCTGAGACCGTCTGCATGCAAAGCAGATGTTCCCCACTTAGCTATGGTCCTGCTGTCTACTTTCTACTTATGCCAAATGCTGGAAATCCTCAAATCACCTTCCCAAATGTACTACTCACTGTGACCCCTTCTGTCTCCCCATTTCCCCTTTTCAATCACAGCCATGATGCAGCATCTGGCATCAGCTAAAGCAATGCACAGATGCGACTGGTTCTGTGGAAGAGGCCTTTGCTGTTGGGTGCGCTGCCCGCTGCCCCCGCCCTAAGTTTGAAAGTGATTCACACACAGAGGGTTAGCCCAACCCAATGGGATAATCTGTTCCATGGGTGTGCCATGGGCCTGGGAATAATGATGCACCATCTTCCCAAATAATGTTAAATACTGTTACAAGAGTTGAATGCCTCCTCCTCTCTCTGCTGAGCGGTGGCAAGAGCCCACAGGGTTGCAGGCACTCACTCAGGGTCTGTGGTCCTTTAGAGAATTGAAACACGGCCTATTTACACCTTCAGTCTACAAAGAGGGAGTCCAGATCTGGCAGCATGGCCATTTGAAGAGGGGCTTGTATCCTGCAGCAGTGCAACCCTGGAGTCCAAGGCATCTCTTCCTGTCAGCCCTGCAGCCAGCCTGCCCAACATGGATCCCAGACCTTCTTCTTCCCAGCAACCCTTGCTCAAAACTCTCCTATGCCTCACACCCAGTTACCCTGGCAACCTCCCAAACCCCCAGTCTCTGTTCGCATCTCAGTGTAGGGGGGATGTTATCTTGCATTGCCAACGGCCCTTGATGGCTCTGTATTGTTTCTTAATGGCCCCAGCTTGGCCAGGACGTTTTTTGCATAGGTTACCCCAGGAATTTCTCAGCAGCTTGTATTTCTTCCTTCACATCCTCAATCATCAAAACCCTAGCATTTATTAATTTCTAGGTTTTTGCCATGCCCCCCCCCCCCCGCCCATCTATAACAATACTTAACTGAAACAAACTCTTTAGCCGGTCTGGAAAGAAAGTTTCTGTTGATGGGGGAAGGGAAAGGGCATTTAATTTCTAAAGCATAAGCATAAGAGTTAAGCATTTGGTCTGGATCACAGAACCATGAGTACTGGCATCCTTCAAGATGCTGAGAGAAATCTTGGGGAGCATGTCTCAGATTGAATGCTCCTTCACTCGTTGACATAGCGTGGGGGCACCGTAGCCCCGGGCACGTTTTTGAGGGGTGCAACCAGGCATCCCCTTCATTAAGGGAATCTGCGCCTGGGCCCAGGCTTTGGGGTGGTAGTGGCAGAAGCAGGTCCTTCTCCTTAGGGCCACCCTTGGGCCGGCCAAGAGGTAGGGGGAGGGCGCAACTCCCAACTGGCCACAGCTCCTCTGCTGGGTCAGGCCTGACCTGGGGATGGAAGTGGCAGGGAGGAGAAGGAGCAATGGCTGTTTTGGTGCCCCTCTCCTCTGTTGGGATCTGGCACATGAGTGTGCCCCCCCACGCGCCCTGCTCACCCCTGGTGCACACACTCAATGCCCCGGGTGGCGATAAGAGACGCTACAGCCCTGCCTTCATTGGCACCTTAGAAACAGAAGCAAAAGGCAGAGCCTTTGCAACTTTCAGGGGAACGTCTTTTAAAATTTTCTGTTTATACCAGGGATAGAGGAGAATTCTATGCAGTCCACACCTTTAAAGCGAAATGATCAGGGTTACAGTTGCCAGACTTATACAGTGACAGAAATGCAGTCAACAATCAGATTGCACACCTATCCAAATTGTGTGGTGTTATTTTGCTTCAGTGCGTATTTTAGGGGGGAATGCCTGGGGAAAAGCAGACAAAACTGCTTGTTTTAGAAGAAAAACACGTACAAAATGCCTATTTTTAATCTGTGTGGCTTTATTGTTGCTTGTTTTTTTTAAAAAAATAGTTTTTATTAAAGATTTTCTTGTGCCATAAAACAAACAAATAAAGAGGGGAAAGTACATCTATTGTCTCCACTTTCAATTGTCTTCCAGGTGCTGTCTTCCATGTGCAAAGATACAAGATGTGAAAGATCTTATAAAGATCTTATAAATCCCACTGACCACTCCCCCTTCCTTCTGATTCATGTAGGTACAAATAATACTGCCATTCAAAGCCTTCAACCTATAGCAAGGACTATGAGACCCTGGGCAGGAAGTTGAAGAGACTTTCTGTTGAAGGTTGTGGCCCAAGAAGAGATAAGAAAATACTGGAGGTATTAGATGAAGGCATTGAGAGGATGCTCATCAAATTTGCAGATGACACCAAACTGAGATGGGTAGCTAATGCTGTAGAAGACATAATTAGAACCTTAACAGATTGGAGAACTGGGTGCAAGCTAACAAAATGAAGTCAACAGTGTGATGCAGCAGCCAAAAAAGCTAATGCTATTCTAGGCTGCATCAACAGAAGTAGAGTGTCCAGATCAAGGGAAGTAATAGTACTTGGTAATAGTATTGCCTTGGTCAGACCACACCTGGAATACTGTGTCCAGTTTTGGGCTTCACAATTTGGATGGCCACCTGTCACGGATGATCCTGGGGGTCCCTTCCAATTCTATGATTCTATGAATTCATGAAGTCTTTTTCACAGTTTGTTTACATTTAGTGAAAGACACATTTGTCATAGACATATTGTGGTTGGGGAGAAGGAGGGAGATGGCTGTATTGTTCTTTTGTTCTGTTGCATAGTGTTAGTGTAGGGATTTGTGTCAGCATCACATGGGTAGGTCTTTTGTTTACTGTATTTTTCGCTCTATAACACGCACCCGACCATAACACGCACGTAGTTTTTAGAGGAGGAAAATCTGTAGGCATGCCACCCGTAGGCATTCCCTCCATAACACGCACAGACATTTCCCCTTACTTTTTAGGAGGAAAAAAGTGAGTGTTATGGTGCAAAAAATACGGTATAGTTATTTATTTTTATTGGCATTGTGAGAGATTAGGACTAGATCTTGGTTGGTTGTGTTCAGCTGAATGGAAGTCCGGCTTGTTTGTTATGTTTTTATTGAGGGAGAGGAGATGTGTCTGGGAGAAGAGGAGCTGAGAAGAGCAGGGGCCCCAATCACAGTGGTTTTAGGGTAGAGGGAGGCATGAATCGAGAGGGGTGCCAAGCCAGGTAAGGGCCACATGGTACAGACAGTTAGTGACTATGTCATGCGCCAGCTCCAGTTCCAACCTGGGCACTTGCAGCTGTGCCATCAGCCAGCCCTCGGGTCTAAGGCTGCTTTTGCTGAATCCAAGGTCAGCTCTGAAGAAAACCTCCCTCATCCAAGTGCCTCCACATCTGTGGAATTATTTCCCCAGGGAGGCTTACCTGGCACCTTCATTGCATATCTTTATGCTCCAGGCAAAAACATTCCTCTTCTCCCAGGCTTTGGCTAGTTAAACAATCGATGGCCTGTGATCCTTAGATTGATTGATTCATTGATTTTATTATCAGGGCTTTAGTATTTCAACCGGGAGTTCTGGCACCTCTCAGGTGGGTGCCATTGCCATCATAAGAGAACAAGAGAGAGATTCATGGTGAATTCCAGAACCTCTTTTACTAGAAAAATAGCACTGATTGCTTTTGTTATTATTTAGAGGAAAGTGCGTATGAAAACATGTCCCATTTTAATATGTTTTTTTCCTGTCTTCCAGTTTTGATAGCAAGAGCAGAAAAGGGGACAAAAGAGTTATATTTGTGTATTGTATCTTGCAGATGTTGTCTTGCTTGATTACCATGATTAAGTTGTTGCAACTTTTGTGAGTGATTTTGTTTTATTGCATGCTAGTATTTTGTAATTGTCTTGTAATATTATATGCAAAATGGATTCTTGGATTTTGTCAAGTTGTTGTTGGCCATGTTAATTGTTAAAGAATGGCCATGTGGTTTTTCTTGAATAGCCTTCATCTGTATGAGTTGCAAACCGCCTGGAGTATTGTAATGTAAAAAGGCGGTATACTAGTGAAAAATGAAATGAAATGAGTTTAATGCACACACAAACTGAATGGAAATAGGTTCATCTGTTCTATCTCTAGTTTATACAAGTCTTCTATTTATGCAAACTTGGGAGAGCGGCACATTTATGACAAGAGCATGAATGATTAACTAGGAACACCTTATTTGCACCAAAGTGCCCCCTAGGTAAAAGCCATATTAAAACCTTTACTCAAAACAGTTACACCCAACACTAGCATATAAAACAAAATCCATCTCATTTACTGTGTGTTCAGTTTGGAAGCTGCCACATTTGAAATCCTTTATTTGTATTGCAGGGAGCAGAAAGGCATTACCATTTATAATGACCTTCCCACCTCCTGAACTACTGTTTTTAGAAGCCCACAGAGGGGACCCATGATTTGGATAAAACTGGACAGTGTCTGGTTTGGGCCATGTGAATTTCATTGACCTGTATCCCCATAATTCTAGCACTGAGGTTGTCTTCATATTTCTTCTAGAGTCCAGATGAAAGAGCCGCAACTAAGTGGAGTTCAATGTTTGTCTGCCCAGTATTTATTTCAGTCTCTTTTCTAAAGCGTTTCATTGGATTTCTAAACTTTCAGCTGCACTAGATGGAAAAAGACCTCACCTAATCAGTGACAATTCTGTGAAAATTCTGGTGATTCAAAAGGCATTTTCTGCTTAGGACTGACTGTTCTTTCTTTCTGCTGGCTGAGTTATAGGCAATAAAATATACCTTTGCAGAAGGAAACACCCTGTAGTGTTACATAAGTCCTAAAAATGCATTGCAGTGTTTTGCTTTCACCCAACCAACCAAACAAAAAGACTGATCTTCAAGATCCGACTCTAGAGAATTCTGAAGTAAACTGGTAAAATCGCCGCATAGAAAGTTACAAGAAGCCATTGCAAAACTCTTCACAGCTTAAAGTATTTCTGAACCCAGCTGGAATGGTGGGGCTTTGCGATAGCTGCAGTACAGGCTCCAAAATCTCCACCCCTCCTTCACGGAGCAACCTGGGAGACCATCCATGCCAAGATGTAAAAATGAAACACACACAAAGCACAACATTTGGGCTTGCGTCTGCTTTGCAGATGCTTCAAAGGCCTAATAGCATAAAGATGTTCACACAAGCTGACCTCAAACGCCCTTCCTTAAAGAACTCAGCAGAAGAACCATCTCTCCCCCTCTCCCTCTCTCTAATCTCAGGTGTGTTGCTTAGCACTCCATAAGGGCTGACAAATCCCACAAATCTTTCCTTCTCTGTGCATGTAACAAACAGCCCTGGTGACATGAGATCAACTTGCTACAGCCAACCAGTGACTCTCATGCCTGACAGCAAGACAGCTGCAACATAGGGCTGCTTCTCTTTGATGCTATAAACATAGCCCCCTCCCCCTTTTTTGGTCAGGGGAGAAAAAGAAAAGCTTTGTCTCCACCAGAGGCATGACTATGGCCCTGATGCCTGGGAGTGGGGTAGATGTGGGGTGCCACTAATAGGGGCAGATTAAGGTTATCTTGCGCAAGCCTCACCTCAAAAATGAATTTTTCAGCTCCTTTTCATTTCAGTGGGATCTGGATTGTGGATTGAAGAGGGGCTACCAGTTGAACATAGCAACCTAGGAAGCTGCCTTAGACTGGGCCAGACACTTGGGTCCATCTAGCCCCAGATTGTCCACACTGGCAACCAGCAGCTTTCCAGGATTTCACACAGACCTGCCTGGAAATGTTAGGGATTGATCCTGAAACCTTCTGTATGAAGAGCAGCGGCTTGGCCACTGAACCACAGTCCTTCTCCTTATTTGGATCTCACTCCACCCAGAAACAAAACATCTTGAGATACCTCACACTGGCCTTCTCCTCCACACCCAACACCAGCTTCTTCTGGCCCTGCATCCAGTCTCCTGTAGTGTGTTGGCCTCCATGTCCTCATCCCCTCCAACATTTCTCCGATGAAAATAGAGACATTCTATTCCTTGTTGTTATTATTATGTTATACCCCACCCATCTGACTGGGTTGCCCCACCCACTCTGGGCGGCTTCTAACATATATAAAGACATAATAAAATATTAAACATTAAAAAAAACACTTCCCTATACAGGGTTGCCTTCAGATGTCTTCTAAAGATTTTATAGTTACTTATCTTCTTGGCTCAGAGGTCACAGAACTCCATACCCTCCAACATTTCTCCAATAAAAATAGGGACGTCCTAAGAAAAAGAAGGCCATTCTGGGATCAAATAAAAAACTGAGGTGGCTTCTGTAAATCTGGGACTGTGCCTTGAAAATAGGGACACTTGGAGGGGCTGTGTCCTTCCAAGATGTAATTCAGCATGCCCCACACGCCAGTGGGGTTGGGTGCCCTTTGGGACTGGTAGGTAGGGCAGCAGGCACGGAGGTCAACAGGCAGGTGGAGCCAGTTCATTCCTGGTTCTGTCCCCATCCTTCTCTCTGCTGAGTTCTAAAAGGGCAACACTGAGACTGAAAAGGAGGAAGCTGGCGCTTCCAGTTCCTCTCTTGCGGCATGGCAATGGCTCAACATCGGAGAGAGGCACAGGCTGAAAAAATGGAGATGGAAGTGGTTAAACCATCCCCAATAAACCTCTTGGGGTACCAGAGTTACTGGTGACCTGTCATTGCCTCAATGGCTTGGGGACGGGCAGAGGCGCTGGATGCTATGCACTTCACTTGATGCGGAACACCCCCACCCAAATCACCATTGGATGCAGAGGTTTTCCTTATAATTGGGTCCTGATTGTCATTAAGAATAAGTGCGCACCAGAGGAGATGGACATTATAACTGAGAACAATCAGGTGCATGGAAACGAGGTTTGAAATTGGGAGAAGATTCTATCTTGTTCTGGAGGTGTATAGAGGAGAGGGGGTCTCTTTGGTGTATTTTATGGAAGTTTTTACATTAATGATTCGGCAACCCTCTCCTAATATTGAATTTTAAGATACACAAGTGAGGATGTTTTGATGTATGATGTAACATTGAGATTTAAAAGAAGATGTAAAGCTGTTTGTGGCTTGAAAAGGGGGGGTGGCAGTTTTTTTTTGGAAGGATGTAGCTGGGAGTTAGAGCCTACCCCCCCCCCGACTAAAAAAGACTGAAAGAGATCGTGGAGATATTGAGCTATAACCTAGTCTTTTATAAAAATCAAAATGCTATGGTGGCGGAAAAAGGAAAGCGGCATGAGGGCCTTTTGGATGTTGGAAGAGGAATGGCTCTGCCTTTTCCCTCCCTTCCCAGCCAGAGGAAGAAATGGCGAATCTCCGGAAGTTGTTGATTTTTGGTGCCAGTGGAAGGGAGGGATCTGCTGTTGTCGATTTGGAACTGCTTGAGTATTATGGGAAGGAGCTGAGCCAGAGAAAGGGGAGGGATTAACCTTGAAGTTGCAGCTCCACCCCAGCCAGGCTGGAATACAACAGTGGGAGTGAGGAGAGAGCCCCAAATGCCGCAGGAAAAAGGAAAACATCAGAGAGACATATAAGGCCAAGAGACTAAACTGATTTTTGGATGTGGCGCATGCAGGATGAAAAGGAAAAAGCTATGGTTCCTCTCTTGAAGCCTTTTTTTAAAAAGTTAAATAATATAATAACACAAATAGAAATTATTAAGAGTGCAGCTGTTAATTATGTGATACTTTTGAAAAATGGAATGCAATGGAAATAAATAAGAATATGAAACGCAGTAATATTAGATCATAAAGATCCATCAAGAACAGTGTGCAGGAAGCCTCTTAACAAAACTGTATTAATTTGGAACTAATTTGTGTAATTGGATTTATATAGGAAAATCAATGAAAATAATTGGGGGAGGGAAATGTAATGAGGCAGCTGGCAGGAAGCGCCACCAGGCAGGTTGTAAGGAAGAAAGCAGGCAAGTGAGGGCAGGGTGAGGGGAGACTGAGGTTAGTGGGGAAATGTTCTGCTTATCCTAATGAACCAGCCTCCATTGCCCTTGGTTCTGAAGCAGGGAGCAGGGCCTCTTCTGTGGTGGCCCCAGGCTTTTCACACGCTCTCTGCCAATGGGTCTGGAAGGCCCTCTCCCTCCTGCCTTTGTCTTCTCTTGGACTGTGCACAGCTACACCATCGGCATCCTCAGGCACCTAATCCATAACCACACATGGACTTGGCAGTAAAAGTGGAGAGAAGAGTCTTGTGCTGTTCCAACCCTCTGACAACGGTGCTTCTGTCTGCGTGGAAACAGGACATGGCTGGTGGTGGACAGCAACCAAGGACAGGGTTGCCAGGTCAGGAGCATCCCAGACCCTGAGATTTCAGAGCTCAAACCTGAGACTCTGGTGATTGCTATGCGATGGAACAGCCTCAGCGATGCTATGGGGTGGGCCCCAGTGATATCACAGTGGGAGGGCCCCATAGAGTCTGCAATAATTTGCAGAGACATAGATGAACTGGGAGAAGGGAAGAAGGAGGGGAGAAGGTTATATTCCCTCCCAGAGTCTATGTAATAATTTGCAAAAACTGAGCTTAATTAAGAGATCCTGCGCAATAAGAAGCGGATGGTTCCTGCAAGGCTGAAGCTTGCAAGCTGCATGCACAGTCTTGCTAATTTTTTAAAAGGCTCTTTTGTCCACCTAGATATTCAAGGTCTCCCCCTGCCACTGCAGGATGCAGGGGAGGCAGCAGGCAAACCTGGAGATTTGGGGTCAGTCCTGGGGGTCTCGCAACCCTAATGAAGTGCCACAGACATTGTATTCTAATTGCAGGCCTGCGTTGCCTTCCCACTGAGCTGGGCTTGTTTGCTTTATTCCACCCTCCCTCCCACTCACCCCTTTTCTTGGATAAACACCGGTTTCCTACATTGATTAATGGCAGGGTTATCACAAGGGTTATCTGACAATGCAGGCAATTGGGCCTCTGTGTTTTTAACAACTGCCAAACTCTGGCAAAATCTGTACAGTTATATCTCTTTAATATCACCCCACTCCATCTGTCCCACTGGAGGCCAATAAATCTTCCTCATGAATAATACGAGGATTTGCAGCGCCGGCAATTTATCATTTTTATTAACATTGGGCTCATGAGATACAGTTCAGATTAAGAGCCTACAATGTCTCTTAAGTTCAGACGGAGGCTTATCGATGTGTGATGTTAAGATTTCCTTCATCCTCTTAGAAGAAAATGGTTTCCTTGGGCTTAGGAGAGAGTTGGTGCTTCTGCCACAAACACCTTCCTTGATCTTGGGCAACCCAAGGGCGTAGACTCGAACCAATGGCTTCAAGTTACAAGAAAGGAGATTCCAACTCATCATCAGTAAGGACTTTCTGGCAGTAAGAGCTATTTAACAGTCAAACAGTCAAACCTTGGAGGTTTTCAAGGAGAGGTTGGCTGGCCATCTGTCATGGATGTTTAGTTGAGATTCCCACATTGCAGGAGGTGGACTAGATGATCCCTGGATGCCTTATTAGAGAGCTGTAGAGTCGGCAGGTGCACTGAGAGTCATCTAGTCCAACTCTCTGCAATGCAGGAATCTCAGCTAAAGCATCATACATTTAACGAACCCTCCAAAAAAAGAATCCTGGAAACTGTAGTTTACCACACAGAGCTATAATTCCCAGCACCATTAACAAGCTATACAGTTGCCAGGACTGGGGGAGGGGCTTTAAATGTATGGTGTGTTCACAGCTTTTCTATCAAGTTAGTTTTTTAAACACCCTGCGGATGTCAGGGGGCACTGTTTCCAGGTCAAGGGGGCAGGGCCTCTGAGCCCATTTTAGGCTCATTAGCTCTCTTTATATTAGATTTAGTAGAGAAGCACACTTTGGGTATCTGAGTGCAAAATCATGCCTCTCTGAGTCTGCGCCGCTTCCTGGAGATGAATGAGAAAGGGGCTTGTAGCCAACCAGCTACATTTGGCCAAGTTGTGCTGAATAAGCAGAGAGAATGAAAATGGACGCAGGATCATTCCAAGGCATGACTTCAGCCCGGCGTGTGAATCATGGCTTTGACCACACCCTTCGGGGCCAGCTCACAAGCAGCCTGCCTGCCTGCCTAACTCATAGGACGTAACCCTACAGATTTCCCTGGGCACAAAGACATTAAACTCCCCCTGCTCCTGACAGGCAAAGGAGGAACACCCAGTGGGTCCAGCGATTACTTCACCGTACACAGTAACTTTGACAACAACCCAAATACAGACGCTCCATCCGAATGAGTAACAGTGATTCCGTGCACAACTGGCCCGTTGCCTTCTCGACCTCACCTAGCAACTGCATGCAAGAGAGAGATTGCACAGCCTTTGACAGGCAGGAGTGGATTTCCTTCCTTGCTTGCTCTGACCAATGTGGATTTATTTAAGAACTCTCTAGGCTAGCCCTATCAGGGCAGTGTACGAGAAAGATGATCAGAAGCCAATAACACTTAAAGGCAGAGTGAAATAATCTGCAGATCCTGATCAAGGCTGCAGGGTGTGTGCTTTTTGTTTTTGTTTTTAAAAACCCAAGCAGTTCAGATAAAGCCATTCTTAAAACTAACTCACACTACTGTGGGTGCATAAAGACATCTTTACATGCCTGGTCCCAAAGGGGCATCAAAGTCCGTTCCAGCCACACCACCTGTGGGGCGTCATTGCCTTGGTGAAGAAGGCCTCTATGGGGAGAGGGGAGTCAAGATAGGGAGCTCCACCATCCAAGCCACTTTTTTAAAACAAACAAACAAACATTATTAATTACTTGAATAAGAACATACACTTCATGAACACACAAAAAACAAAAACTAAGAAAAACAGCAAAACTGAATGAAAACTGAAATTAAACACAAACTGCAAATGTTGGTTGTTTCATTCACATTCCCTGGAAAAAATACTGTTGGTGTTTCAGGGTAGTCACATTTTTTAAAAGATTTGTCTTATTTATAAGATATTTATAAGATATGTCTTTATTTATAAGATATTGTCTTTGATGTCTTATATTTTCATTTAAAGCTAAACGCTTACTAAGAATTCCAAATAGTTATTAAGAATTCCAGGTAGCAGCATATTTCACAGGAGTCCATTGGACATCGCTATCATCATTAATATATTAAACAAATGTTTGCCACATAGTTGGAAATGAAACTTTATGCTTGTTTGTTTGTCTTCTGGTATAGATTTGACTCTACCACAAATCCTTATTTAATCCCTCTAAATATTTCCATTTTTCTTATAATAACCATCCTGGTGGCTAACAAGAAATGCTACTTATTTCTGCTCATACATGGGAAATGGAAAACAATGGGCTCAAATGGTAACAGAATGTAAAAAGTACCAAAAAAATCTACCAGTATTTACCCTGGAAAGCTCCTCTCCTGGTAGTAACAGCAGCTTTTCTGGAGGGGTGAGAGGCTATAGGTCAGTGACAGACCATCTGCTTTGAATGCAAAAGGTCCCAGGTTCAGTTTGTGGCATCTCCAGATGTGGTTCAGAAAGACTCTTGCCTGTTTCCCCAGAGAGCTGTTGCCTGTCCATGCAGACAATAATGAGCTAGATGCATCAATAGCACCTCTGCGATTTTCAACACGACTGCACCACACCAGAGTCCCAGTCCTAGTCAGCCTCCACGCCCAAAGGCACACCTGACACGTACCACTTTCAAAACATCAATGCAAAGAGTCTCTTTAGCACCAAGAGCAATTGGGCTAACTTAGCAATGCAAGGTTGGTGCTATGACCATCAGTTCCTGCAGATGCCTCTAAGACAGGAAGAGCAAAGGGCAAAGGGATGGAGTAAAAGAGAGGCTTGAAACAGACTTCTGTTAGGCATAATTTTCATTTGGCATAATTTGCACTTTCTGAGCTAGTAAATGTTATCCTTCATATTTCACACGTCTCCATATTTTGTAATACAATTCTCAGCTCAATCCCCTCTCCCCAAAAAACCAATTACAAACATGTATTTTAACTTAAATACATTTAGAAATGCCTCCATTGGGATAAGTTACATATTTAAATTTCACAGCCAAATAAGTATTTTGTAAATTTTTGTATAGATTCCCCCCCCTACAAAAATAAGATAATATTGGAAACTAATGTGGAATCAGGATGGGATGGACTTCTGAATGGACAAGTGAGAGATGAAGAGGCCTGAAATAGAATAATAAGGACCAGAAATTAATTATAGTTGGGGCATCTGGTTTCTCCCAATTCACACTGGGATGATGTGTGTGGAGGATGGGAGCTCTCTGTCACTTTACCCCCTTAGTAAAAATGGTGTGCTGGTATCCTCAGCCCTGCTTTTCCCACACTCCCAGCCCACAAAATTTGAATACCTTATCTACCTTTAGCTCACATCTCCAAAGAGGTGACAGTAAGCTCCAGTGCATCTCTAATAAACAGTTCAGTCAGCCCAATGCTGTTTTGAACATTTCTTTTCAGGGAAAAGTCAAAGCTGTCAGAAGTCTGTATCTTCTGCTCTTAAAAAAAAAATCACACAAGCGGAAACTTGCATATTCCAGATGCAAAATATACACTGGATGTTTATATGTTAATAGAGAAAGAAGAGGACATGGGAGGTGCTGGGGCACAAAGCTTTTTGCACTTTGAGTTCAAGTTGAGCCCCATAGGCTTCTGGTCACATGAGTGAATAGTGTTATGAGCTCAGAGCTAGACAATAGAGCAATAAAATGTCAGCAACAACAACGCCAGGAGAAAACACACCCGGGGGGGGGGCAAGACATCTTGCCCCTTGAGGCAAAACAGAAAATGGCACACACAGACCCTGCTGCCCCCTCCCCTTTTTTGCTGTGCAAAGACAACGAGGTGGGTATGGCGTGGCGCCACCTCTCCTGGGCTTCCCTCTGCCAGCGCCATCTTTGTTTTAACCGGAAAGCCTAGCAACTGAACCCAACATCAGGATCCTTTGCATGCAGAGCTTGCTCCCTGCCACTGAGCCGCTATGAGTCTTCCCTGTCTCCCCAGGCAGGTCTTGACATGGCCTGGGCCTGGAACCTCATTCACCCTGTGGGAAGATGGGTGTCTCCCTGCTCTGCTCACTTGCTCACTCGCTTGCCTCCCTCTCCAGAGCTACAGTCCCTTCCCTTCACACTGAGGGAGGGCAGCGGATCTTTGCCTCAGAGCTGCTCCCCCATCCCCATGACTGCTTCTCCTCCCTACAGGGGCTGCAGAGGGCAGCTTGACACCCCCCCCGTCCCCTCCAACCCACTCAAACTGTGAGACACGCAGCTCCAGCTCAAACTATGTTATGAGGGGCTGCAAGGAGGCAACCGAGTGGGAAGAGGAGGAACCGTCCTGAGACCTGTGGGTATAGGGGGCGGCATACAAATTTAATGAATGAATGAATAATAATAATAATCCACATCATTGTCTCCCTCCCAGCTCCCTGGGGAGAAGCTCTGCCAGAACTGAGAAGCAAAAGGCGAGGACAGAACAAACCAGGCACCCACTGTAAAACACGGGAAGGGGAGGAGAAATCCAGCTCTGTCAGAGGGCGGCGGCTGCTCTTCGCCAACTCCCGCCTCAGGCTCACTTGGCGACCCTTTCACTCGTTGGCTCACCCACAGCTGAGGAGAGGAAGGAAAGCAGGGGCTCCCCAGCCGGTTTTCAGCGCCATCTCACTTGCCTGCCAAAAAACCAGGGCTGCTATGTCCAGTCACCAGTCTCAGGCTCCAGCACGACTATCACCGATTCCCTCTTGGGGTTTTTTTTTTGCTCTCTGCACATCAATCACAGCCTCTGTTTTTACTGCCAGCCACCCTCCCTATGTCCAACTCTTTCTAGCCATGCCTACAATGGTCTTCAGGTACCAGCACCATTTTGCTAAAAAAACAACAAAAACCACTGGTGAAGATCATCCCTCCAGACCTTGCTACAAGCCGGACAACCTTTGTGAGGGCCACAGTCTGCTCCTTTCCAGTAAGATGCACCTTACAGTTGCACCATACAGTTGCAGAGAGACACCTTCCTGTCTCTTTATTCAAGCTGTGCGTGACACCAATTAATGAGCTGAGTGCTGCACAGCCTTCCCTGTGGCCAAGTTCTGCAAGTGAAGAAGATCATCATTATTCCCTTGCTTAAATGTACGGGAGGCTTCACACTGCATTTTTCTAACTCACAATTTCTGCTACCATGGGAGGCCAAGAGACAAGTCAGAACAGCTCTCTAGGACAGGGTGTCCCCACTGTCCGATGCCAGTGATTTATGACATGGCTCAAATGGGTCCTTGAAATATCATCCCAGCAGCAGGCAGCAGGCTGCTTAGCTAACAACAACAACAAAAAATCCTTAAGGATTCTGCTCTGGAAGCTTTCATTAAAAACCAGGCTGCAGGTGGAGAAAGTCTGACGTTAGATGTGCACCCTGTGCAGGAGTCAAATGTGGACAGGGCCAAATTAGCTGCTGTCCTGCATACATTCTAGCATTGGAGTCTTGTTACAGTGGAGTCATCTCTGAACTTCCAGGCGCAGAGAGTAGGGCAGGCCTCACTTGAACTTGGGATCTTGGCTGCCTGTTTTCAGGAAGTGTTGGAAAAGGCTGAGAAAAGGGAAAATCAAATGAACAAGGGGATGGACTCCATTTTAGTGTAGAGAAAAAGTTTATGGCAGAAGTTTATAAAATTATGCATGGGATGAAGAAAGTGGATAGAAAAGTTCTTCTCCCTCTCTCATAACTCTAGAAGTTGTAGATGTCCAAGTAAGCTGGATGTTTAGATTCAGGACTAAAGAATCTAAATGCACTGCATAGATAAACTGTGGAACTTGCTGGACTCCTGGCCCCATTGGGCCTGGCCAACCTGCCCAACGCTCGGGGCAACCAGAGTTGCAGTCTAGCAAGACCTGGAAAGCCCCATAGGCTCCCCATTTCTTCTTGTTGTTGTTTTTAAATTGTTAAATCACCATTCGCCTGTAAATCTCAGGGCAGGTCTTCTATCTATCAAGCCAGGTGGGGGGGGAGGCCCATCCATTTGCTTGGAGGGCACCATCACTTGATTGCAGCTCTGGCACCCCAACCCATTCTTTTTCAATGCTGATGAGGACATATAAGTGACTTGTTCAACAAATTCCTTTTGTCAGAGTCTAACCTCACTGGGCACAGGCCCCCAAGAATCATCCAGACTGACTCCCCCCAAACCTATATTCTAATGTTTATTATGCCTGAACATCTCAAAGAAGGAAGTTTCCCAGAGCTGATACTGTGCTGCACAAGCAGAAGTATCTCTTGCTACACTCAATGTTCTAGCCTTAACAAGGGCGCTGCACACTTAGCTCTCGAAAGTCTCTGCGTGAAATGGAACGGCGTGATGATGATATTCAAGCTGTTGAACCGCGAGCTCCATGCATTCATGGGGGTTTCTGCTCAGCGCTGCATTTAAATTAGGAAAGAAATTGGCAGATATTTTTAGCAGCCTTCCGCCACTAAAACTCATTTGACGAAAATACCAAAGGGACTGTTAATGTGGAATATGATTTTTTTTAATCCCCTCTGCAGGAAGAATGGGGCCTAATTTGTCTGGAAATGACTGGTACTTTCCTGGCCGGTGGGCTTAATCTTACGTGGTGCCTGTTTAAAGGGATGCCGGCATGCTTTGCTTAACCTTTTCTGCTGCAAAGCACAGGTGTTGTTCTGCTACCACTTTAGTCTCCAGTCTTTCCCTATTCAGATTTCAGAAACTCCAGCTTTTGCTTTTCAAACATATTCCCCCACAAGTTTTTCCTCTTCTCTCCCTCTTCAAATGGAACAAGGCAAAATAAATTGTGGTGGTATTGTTGGTCCAGCCCACTGTAGCTGCAGGAAAGGTTTCCTCGTCTTATGCAGTGGTTCCAGTGGCCTAGTGTGGGGAGGGCGAGAGGAGCAGTTGACCCGGGTGAAATTTTTCAGAGGGCGCTACCAGAAGCCCCCATTATAGTTCCCTCATCAAGGGAAGCCATGCCCGGTTTGGCCCTCGGGGCTGGGGGGTGGGCAGCAGCAGCAGCCACTCCACGTCTGGGTCAGGCCTGACCAACTGGAGGGCATGCAAGAAGGATGCAGTCTTCAGTGGCGCGCCCCACCCTTATGGCACGGCATGTGCACACCTGCTCCAGGCACCAGCGAGGCACACTCCACCACTGACTGATTCATCTAGTTCAGTGTTTACTGCAGGCCTGGGGTCAAATGTGGCCATGTGCACCACCTTGCCCCCACAATTCAGGGGAACTGGGGCTGTGTGATGTCAGCATGCCATGCGCTCATGCCATGCACCATGCTGGCATCACTTGGACGCGCCACTGAACTTTGGGGGGGCAGTCCTTTCATCAGAAATATTGGGGCCCCTGGCCCCCTGGCCCCCCACTTGGTGCCCCTGAATGTGGTTCTGCAGGCCTCTCTATTTGGCCACCCCCCCTCCCCAGGCCACCCGCCTCCCTGGCCTTGCTTTGCACTTCCTCACCTTCTTCTGCATGGCTGGCAGGTGTCCTTGAACACCAATAAGGCCTCTTGCTTGGCAGAACGGAGGACAGAAGGCTGCCCTGAAGCAAATGCAAGGTTCCATGCCCCACATCTATACTGACTGACTGGGGCTCCCCAGAGATATATGGAAGACTCCAGTCCTCATGATTCTGACTAAAGGGCTGATATAAAAACATAGGAAGCTGCTTTATACTGAGTCAGATTAGTGGTCCACCTAGCTCTTCTAGATCCTGCCTGTTGGGTCAGGCCAAAGGACTATCCAGTCCAGCCTTCTGCTCCTGGAGAGTTCCTGACTCTGAGGTGGCTCAGTTGGTAGAGCACAAGATTCTTAATCCCAGGGTTGTGGTTTTGAGCTCAGCTTTGGGCAAAAGATTCCTTCATTGCAGGGGCTGGACTAAGATTGGTCCCTTCCAACTCTCTGCTTCTATGCTTCTACTCCAACAAGAGCGGGGGGGGGTGAGCTGAGGCCTTTTGAGCTTCAGGTGCCAACCCCCCTTCGTCTGAAGCCAGGCCCTGTTCCTTTGCTCCTTGACTCCTTCCCTGGAGTGCTCCTCACTCTGTTCAGCTGGCGAGGCACTGTGACAGGACCAAAGAAGAGCCTGCTGGGTCCTGCCAGTGGCTCATCTTGCCCAGCAGCCTGTTCTCACAATGTTCAACCAGGTGCCTGTGGGAACCAGCAAGCAGAATTCAGGCACAAGTGCCCTCTCGCCTCCCATGGCTTCCAACACTGGTTTTTATAAGCAGAAGCATACTGCTGCCTCCAGCTGGGGAGGCAGAGCATAGCCATCATGGCTAGCAGCCTTCGACAGTGCTCTCCTCTAAATATCTGTCGAACCTTCTTTTAAAGCCATTTCTGCTGGTGGCTATTGGTGCTTCCTGTGGCAGTGAGTTCCATAGTTTAGCTTTACGCTCCGTGAAGACTTTCTTTTCTGTGTCCAGAATCCTTCAGTATTCTCCTTATTGTATGTCAAGCCAGGGGGAAGGTGCCAGCCTCAGGCTGAGTGGTCCCCTGAACAGAGCCAGGAACCTGGCATGGCTTCTTTGCCAGTAACTGTGCTGTCCTGCTCAACTTGGCATCCTGGTCAGTGCTGGACTCTTGGAGACACTAGACCAGCCTCCTGCTTTCCACTGTGGCCAAAGTGGATGCTCTGGGGGACCCCACAAGCAGGTGGAATGACCAAGCAGAGGGGGGATTGGAAGTAATTTAATCTCTGCTACTGAATTGGCTGCACACAGAGTGCAGAAGTGGTGTACTTTATTGCTGAAGGTAATATGAGATTAAACTACAGCTGTCTGAAACGATAAGAGTCAAATACACCAATTTAGCAGGTTGCGGGGGGGTATGATGGGGGGGGGAGAGGAGAGAGAATCCCATACGTTGTACTTAGGCATATATGTGTCTGTCCTTTTAAAAAGTTCACTTTTCAAGTCAGAGAGGAAAATTGAATACTGGGACTCTAGAACTTACCCTGTGTGAGCTCAAAATAGAACCACATCACTGAAGTGAGTTAAATCAATTTGAAAGGGGTGGGGGGTTGAAAACCCAAATAATGGGCATTCCCCCCCCCTCCACTGCAAATACTGAATTAAGAAATGCAATTATGATGGACACACACACACACACACACACACACACACACTTCAATTAATTATCCTACTAGAAGGATAACTTTTCTGGTAATCAAACTGCATTAAGATGAAAGAAAAATGCAAAGGGAGCCTAGTTAACTTTTGTCCCAGTGAAGTCTGAAAGGCTGTGTGCTAATTCAGTGCAGTTTTCCCCTCTTCTGCAAGCTAGCAAGAGGACCTCGCTGTTGCTCTGATGCACAATGGTTAAAGCATGTTCAGTTTAGCTACCAGCATTGCTTGCTTACCCAGGCTCTGTTCCAAGACTCATATCTCTCCCACAGCAAGAAAATAACAAAAACCCACAGACTCAAAACAATGCAGGAAATTTCAAACACAATCAGAAGCCTTTGTCCCCTGCCCCAAGATTAAACAAACGTCAGCTATGGCTGGCAGCTTTTTTTCTTAAGCAGCTCAGGGCTGGTTCTAGGTTTGAGGGGTGTCTCTGCAAAAGGCTTTCTTGTGGATCCTCAGTTATGGCACCACCTAGTGGTGGCAAAAGCAGTGCTCTGATGGAGTAAAAGGTAAAGGGACCCCTGACCATTAGGTCCAGTCGTGACCGACTCTGGGGTTGCAGCGCTCATCTCGCTTTATTGGCCAAGGGAGCTGGTGTACAGCTTCTGGATCATGTGGCCAGCATGACTAAGCCACTTCTGGTGAACCAGAGCAGGGCATGGAAACACCGTTTACCTTTCCGCTGGAGCGGTACCTATTTATCTACTTGCACTTTGACGTGCTTTCGAACTGCTAGGTTGGCAGGAGCAGGGACCGAGCAACGGGTGCTCACCCCGTTGCAGGGATTCGAACCGCCGACCTTCAGATCGGCAAGTCCTAGGCTCTGTGGTTTAACCCACAGCACCACCCGCGTCCCGCTCTGATGGAACCACCTTATAAATTTCCCACAATGCCTCAGGGCAATGCTGCATCAGGGCATTGTGGGATATTTAGATGGCGACTCCCAGACACAGCAAAACCAAACAAAATGTTTCTGGGGTTGGGGACACTGGTCAGTCGATGTTGCTGATGGGTGCGTAGCATCCACAATGACCATGCTAAATAGCCATGCCTTTTCAAATGGCATAGTGTTCCCCCACCCAAACCTGCAATTACAAGGACCCAATTACAAATACACTTGGGAGGATGTTCTAAACTGTTTCTAACTGATTTGTGGTTTTCAATTCTTCATGATTTATTTTAGTGAAGGCCATCAGGGGTGTGTGTATGTGTTTGTGTGGTGGTGTTTTCTTACCCAGCAATGCTGTGTCAGCACTGGGTTGGTGCAGGGATTACAAAAGAATATTTAAAAATTCTTTCTGGGCCAAAACGCCCTCTCCGCCAAAACATCCATGGCCACATTTATAGAGACACATAACTCTCTCTTTGTCTCTCTCTCTCTGTGTGTGTGTGTACATGTGGGAGGTTCGGTTATTTTGAGGAGCAAATTTTGAGGGTGGAGGACACAAACCCATCAGTGTTTCCTTCCATCTTGATCCAAGGCATTCTGCTGAAACTCACCTACCAACTGGGAGAAGCCCAAGGGGGTGCTGCCCTTGAAATGCAGAGCTATATAGCACACGTTGTCAAGGGGATGGCTCTCTGAGATTTATTTCACTTATTTATTGCATTTCTACCCCACCTTTCTCTCCAAGGAGCTCATTGTGGTTTATGTGGTTTGCCCCCTCTCTGTTCAGTCCTCACAACAACCCTGTGGGGTAGGTTAGGCTGAAAGGCAGTGACTGGCCCAACGTCAGCCAGTGAATTGCATAGTCAAGTGGGGATTTGAACCCTGGTCTCCTAGGTCCTACTCCAATGTTTTAACCACTACACCACACTGGCTCTCTATGACTGTATGATTTCTAGGACAGCAAGAGCCCAGCTCCATGAGTTCACAGAGAAAGCATGCTGGTGACAAGTTTCTCAGACTGGGAAGCCAAGCCCAAGACGTGCATTATATAAGCTTAGTGAAGGCCTCTATCACCTGGATCACTTGGCCTGACCAGGATGACAAACTGCAGTACTCCTTCCTGCCACCATCAGGGCTGTGCTGTGGAGCAGAAGGGTTTGGCTGCTGCTTCAACAGCTGCCCTCAACAGTACCAAGAGGAAGGTCAATGGACTCTGCTGCCCGATTTCCTGGTTCAAGCCCTGTGGTGGTTCCCAGCTTGAACTGCCTGTGATTTCCACCTCCATCAATTGGTGCAGGGCGAGCAGAACCCTTCTCTGCAATAGCAGGCAGCATGGTGGGGCGTTGGTGCTCACCACCTGACAGCTGAGTTAAGTTCTACCGGGAAGTAGAGGTGAAGGTGTAAGGCAGTGGGGAGGTCACTGCTGCTGTGTTCCCATCACACTCACCTCCCCACTGTCTTGCTGCTCCCCCTCCCGGTAAGCATCAGTGGCTCAGCTTTTGGGAGGTCAGGAAGTGCTGCAGTCTCACCAGGTCATTGGCTGCCACTGCCTCTCTGGCTCCCAGAGCTCATGGTGTGAATCTTGAAGTCCCAGACAAGAAGCAATACTCGTTGGAAACTTGGAATGTTCCACTCCTGTCTCAAAAAATAAAACAAAAGAAACAATATAAGCAGCTCTGGTTTCATTATCTGCTTAATCCAAACCAGGCCCTAGCCAGTGCGATGTAACTGCCCTGTCCCAACTTGACCCTCTGCTTTGATCCTGCATTATGTCATATCAAAAAGATAAAAGAAAAGAACCCCCCACAGAGACACAAAGCAAAGTAGCTGCTGCTCCCCCCCCCCAGCTTCATTTTCCTTGAATGGTGGACAAATTTTCACCCTGTCAACACCAGACCAAGGGGGCAAAGAGGTGAGACGATATTCAGAAAACAGGCAACCTTTACTATTATCACTTTAGTGGTTAACTAAACTTTATGATGGGGTGGAGCTTCTCTGCATGACCAGTTCTTTGAAATCATTGGGAACAAAGGCAGACAGCTCTTGACATGATTACATGACAATTTCACACATCAGATTTGAAAGAAGATGCTAGCATCCAATTCCCCAGTCGCAGACATCCCAGATTCTCCAAATGAAAAGACAGATCTGTCACTTATTTCAAGGAATCATAGCTGGTTAATATCATCCATTTCAGTTGATTAGTTAACCCACTGATCTTCAGCTCAGGACCCGCTAGTGGGCTGCAACAGAAGCACAGCTACCAAGCTAATATATGGTAAAAGATGGTGAAATGGGTCCCCAAATGCATGTTTGGGCTAAAAGTGGGTCCTGAGTCTGAAAAGGTTGACAACGCCCAAGTTAGCCTGAGGCTAAACACCCTACTGCCACCCCCATGGTGGGGGGATGGGGAAGTGAGGCTTTGCAAGGGCTTCTTCTCAAGGAAAAGCCATTGTAAAGTCTTGCCACCCTGCTTAAGGAGAAGCCCTTGCCAAATCTCCCTTTTCACTTGGCAACAAAGCTCTTGGTGAGAGGGGAGACGTTCTGCAAAGCGGAGCTTCTCCAGCAGCCGTGGCAGTGGTGGCATGGGTGGAGAGCTGCCACTTGCGTTTCTGCCAATTGTGGTGGCTGCTTCACCCGCTTCACCTGCAGGCCAGCTCTGCTCTAACCATTCTGCCATTCTACTGCAGACAAGATAATTTTTCACTGAAGTTCTTGAATGCTGGTCAGGGACAGCAGAGTTCAGCCTTGGCAATGATTTTTACCATACAGTCATGACAGAGAATAAAAAGGGCTAAAGTTGTGGCATGTGGACCTCAGTGATCTCATGGCCTCTTTGGATGGAAAGGTCATTGTGCCCACAACCTTGGTCATTATCTCCAGTTTCTAAAAGATCAGGGGCTCATTGCTTTTGCCTTGCCACAGCCTGACTGACTGATAAACTGTGAAACGACTGTGGGTTGAGACCTTCCAAGGAGTTGAGGAACTCATGATTTGAGAGCAAGATTTTAAATACATGGAGCTGCCTTGACCTTTTCAGCTCTGCCTTACATAACCTTGCCATGAATAGCGAGAACCTCGCAGATTCTACAGAGGGAGTACAACTGCTCTGCCTTAATTGGAAAAGTTACAACCGGTGACATGGCTTCCAACACAGATGAATCACCACCAAGGCGTGAGTTATGAGACTTTGTGGGATCTCACACTCCTGGTGGGTGCTCTGTGGGGCTGTGCAAGTGCTTTCCTATGAGTATTTTAAAGCACACACACACATGCTATTCAAACCTGGGGGTTTTTCTGGTGCTTCACCATCATTCCACCCCCTCCCTCTCCTAAAGTGATCCTAACCAGACAAGGATCACAGAGGACAAATGTTACCAAGGGAAAGTGAGGAAGATACTTCCTTACTGGTCACATTGGTGATCCTATTGCCAGCACTGTGCTTCTTTTCTAAACCAGCAAATGAAGAACGACTTGAAATGAACAAGTGAGGAGTGAAGGCTTGTGCTGCAGAAGTGCCCCCCCCCAGCAAATGGTAACTCCCAGGGACTTGTTTTCCTACTAGGAAGGGCATGGGGGAAGGGAAGAGAAGTGGGGGAGTTATGCTTAGGCAGCACTATCCGGTTCTTGCATTCTGAAGGCTTCTGTTTCCTCCCTCTTGATCAGGGTCAGAAACCTGGAGCCCTCCAGATGTTGCTGGACTACAACTCCCTTCAGCTCCAGCCAGACTGGCCTTCAGCCAGAGATGATGGGAGCAGTCATCCAACAGCAACTGGAGAGTCATGGGTTTCCGAACCCCAGCCCTCACCTACAGGTAAGGAACAGAAGCCTATAGGCTGAGAGAAAGGGAGCATAGACTGCACGCAGACCCTCCACGTGTCTCTATTTTCCATGGATGTCCTTCATTTAGAGAAGTCATCCCAGTTTCTGATTTGATCCTAGAATGTCTCACTTTCCCTTAGGATGTCCCTATTTTTATGGGAGAAATGTTGGAGGATATGGAGTTATCTCCCAAGCCGTCTGAAGGCAATCCTGCATAGGGAAGGTTTTTAATGTTTTATTATGTTATTTATATATGTTGGAAGCTGCCCAGTGTGGCTGGGTCAACCCAGTACGATGTGTGGGGTATAAATAGTAAAATTATTGTTATGGAATGTGATGTCCCTATTTTCATTGGAGAAATCTTGGAGATTATGCTGCATGCAAAGCGTTAGCAACCACACTGCGCTCTCAACTCCCTTCTTTTTGCACAAGAGAATTCACAGTGTCATTGCACTGCATTGATTTTCTTGTGGGTCCCCCAAGTGGAAAGAGGCTTGCAACCTCTCCTGAGATTTTGGTAATCTCTTATTAAAGGCCCAAGGTGATTCACCAAAGCCAGGAACATCCCAATTTGCCTTTGGCATCCCACTTTGAGTCAAGATGGGGGACTTGGTGCCTGCCACATGTTGTTGGACACTGTTGTCCATAATCACTGACCACTGGCCATGCAACCAACAACCAGGAATGGATTAACTATTAAGCAAAATAAGCACATCAAGGAAAGGGGGCACCATAGATATTTTCCATTGCCAGATTTTTAACATTAATGGTCACAAATTGCTCAGATGAGTGTTCCTTTTCTCAGTTGAAGTATATTAAAAATTCCAACAGAATGGACACCATGAATAGAATTTTGGTGACAAGAGTAATTCCACCTTCATGCAAATATGCATTCATTACTCTGATTCCAAAACAAGACAGTGACTTAACAAAGACCAAAAATTATAGACCTATTTCATTATTGAATTGTGACTACAAACGATTTGCTACAATCTTGGCTAATAGATTAAAAAGGACATTGACTGAGTCAGTCCACAGAGACCAGACCGGATTTTTACCAGGCCGACAAATAAAAGACAATATAAGAAATGTAATTAATTTAATAGAGTATTTGGAAGTAATAAATGAAAAAAAGGCTGTGTTAATCTTTTTAGATGTGGAGAAAGCTTTTGACAATATTTCACGGTCATTTATGATCAAGGTTTTAGAGGAAATGGAAATAGGTAATTCTTTCCTAGCAGGAATTAAAGCTATACTGATCAATCTGCAAATGTATTAATAAATAATATTCTTTCAGACAAATGGCAAATAGAAGAAGGAACAAGACAAGGTTACCCTGTCTCCACTGCTGTTTATATTGACATTAGAAATACTGCTTTGGAATATAAGGAAAAACAGGCAAATTAAAGGTATTAAGGTGGGACATAGAGTTTATAAATTAAGGGCATTTCCTGATGATGTGATGTTGACACTAGAACAACCTTTGGAGAGCATTCCCAAAGCATTAGAAGAAATGAAAAGGTTTGGAGAAATGGCGGGTTTCAAAATAAATTCAGATAAAACCAAAATGTTGGTTAAAAGCATGGATAAGCAGATGAATTGTTTTTTAGAAAGGGCGTCTAGACTAAAAATAGGCAAAAAAGTTAGGTATTTGGGAATTTGACTGACAGTAAGAAATCTCAACCTATTTGAAAATAAGTATATAAAATTGTGGAAAGAGGTTAATAAAGAGGATGCTTTGCTCTGCCAGATTTGCAAATGTATTATGAGGTAGCCTGTTTGTGTTGGTTAAAAGAATTGATTGTATTGGACAATGCAGACATCTTAGATTTAGAGAGTCATGACTTAAAATTTGGCTGGCATGCATGTCTCTGGTATGGGAAGGCTAAAATCTACAAGAATTTTATGAACCACATTCTTAGGAAGAATCTGTATGGACTTTGGGAGAAATATAAAAATCTGCTGGAAAGAAAAACACCTTTATGGCTATCTCCCATTGAAACAATTACAATTAAGAGAGTTAATATGGTCAGACAATGGGCGACTTACAGGGAACTGCTGGATTTTATGGGGGGGGGGACCCAAACTGAAATCAATGGAAAACTTAAAGAGCAAGTTATGGATTGGTTGCAATATCACCAGTTACATGACAAGTTTAAATTAAATAGAAAGAATGGATTTCTGGACCAAAGTTCACAATTTGAAAAATAACTCTTACAAAATAAGGATAAACTTATAATATAAAATTTTATACTAGAATAGGAAACAAAAGATGAGTTTGTTAAAGCTTCAATGACACACTGGGCAATAGATATAGGACACAATATAGATCTCAACCTCTGGGAGAAACTCTGGGAAAGCGACCTAAAATTTACTGCATGTTATTCATTGAAAGAGAATTATTTGAAAATGATTCATAGATGGTACTTAACTCCGAGTAGGTTGGCTAAGATTTATAAAACAGAATCAGATATGTGTTAAAAGTGTAACGAAATGGAGGGAACTTTTTTCCACATGTGGTGGGCATGCAAAAAGGTAAAAGTTATTGGGAAATGATTTATAATGATTTTTTAAAAAATGTTCAAAACTACTTTTCAAAAAAAAACCCAGACTGAAATTCCTAGGTGTCAGAAAAGGTTAGTTATGTACGCAACAACTGTGGCCCATGATTTGTTAGCTCCAAAATTGGAAAGTGAGCAAGGTCCCAACTAAAGTGGATTGGCAACTTACGTTGACAGAATATGCAGAACTTGCAGATTTAACACATAGAATAAGAGAGCATGAAGAACATACATTTAAAGAAGAGTGGAAAACATTTATTGAATATATGGAAAATAACTGTATACAGCTGAAAATGCTGGCAGCACTAAGATAAATTCAACAGAGTAAATTATATTTGATGGATGTAAAAGTGGAAAACTGATTTGAATGGTTATAGTAAAATATGCAGGGATGTATGATATGTAAAATGAACCATTGAAAGAGAAGAAGGGAAGTCACTGGATATTTTAAAGTTTGTAAAATATTTATTTGGAACTGTAAAATTGAAAAATTAATAAAAATTATGATTTGTTGCCAAAAAAGAGAGAATCCCAGCAGAACAGCTATGAAACAAGGCAGGCTGAATGCCTTATCTCTACTAAGTAAAGAAACAGATGTGTTACATAAGATTAGTTTTGAAGATCTGATCAAAGACTGCAATTAGAAAAAGTAGGAGAAAATTTATCAGATATAAATAAAGTGATACACAAAAATAAACATTTTCCATCTTACTATAGATGCCATTCTATTTTGATTTTTTGATTTTATTTTACAGTTTATTATTGTTGATATTTTTATTAGATATATGGGAGCACCAAAATCCTTTAAGTGCTTAGGAACTCCAAAGGTCTTAATCCAGCTCTGCCCACAGCATCTGGAGCACAAGAAGTCCTTCCCCTCCTGCTTTAAGCAAAATGGTTGTGAAATCTACACATGGATCAGCCCTTAGCAAGCATCCTCATGTCTCCTTAGGTTTTGTCAAATTTTCTCTCAGAAAAGCTGGAGTTCTGCTCAATCTCAACTGGCGGCAATAAAGATCTACAGTCCTTCAAAATCCAACACAGAGTAACGTATCTGCAGAATCTAGCTAAAACGGCCATAACCATCCCAAAGCCCTGCCCCCAAATACTTTTCTCTCTCTTCACATCTGTATTTATATCACCTTAAACTTGGGCTTTGCAGCATCTTCAAAGCCTGCGGAAATAAACTAAACAAGTCTTTCTCATACTGCCATAATGTTTACAGGGTTTCTTCAGCCGACTCCTTTGTAGCAATTTCTGTGCCTCGTTGACTTCCAACAGAAACAACAGGATTGGTTCAGCATGAAGACAGGAAGAAAACAAAGCCTGCAACTGAGTACAGTTCTTTAAAAAACCTGATATGACAATGACTCTGGTGCAACAAACCATTTGCCCAGAAAACGACAACAAAGGCAGAGAGGTAGAAAAGGCTATAACCAAAGGAGACCTCAACTGGTGAAACACATGCACATACAGAGTGGAGTGTGAGAGAGAAATAAGAGGGCTGAAAATTGCAGCACATTAGGAGCCAAGAAACTGTCTTATAAGTCTTATAAGTCAGACCATTGGTCCATTTAAACATCTAGAGACTGCGAGCTGCTCTCTAGGGTATCAGGCAAGAGTCTTTCCTGCCCAACCCAGGCTAGAATTGGAAACTCAGGAACTTCAGCAAGCAGAAATGTAATGACTGCTATATAGGGAAGCTTTTTAAAGTTTAATGTTTTATTACGTTTTTATATATGCTGGAAGCCACCCAGAGTGGCTCGGGCAACCCAGTCAGATGGGCAAGGTGCAAATAAACAACAACAACAACAATTATGATGATGATATTAATAATATTAACAATAATAGTAATAATAGTAATAACAGTATTAATAATAATTAAACCAACCAGTGGATAGTTCCTAATGCACAATCAGTTCAGCTTCAGAAACAAGATAGAGTGATTTGGAATGACAAAATCTAGAGAAAAAATAGGAGGAGAAATAAAAAACCCAGAAGTGAAAATGTTCAGCCCAGTGCTCTCATATCATTGTTGTCTCATAATATTAGAACATCCCATGAAGTGGAATGTTGAAAGGTTCAGGACAGACCAAATAAAACACACACACAAAACATAGATAAAGCATGGAATTTGATACTATAAGATATAGCAATGGCCAAATTCACGAAGGAGGTGGCTATCCATAGCTACTAGCCATGATGGCTATGTTCTCCATTGTCTAAGGCAGTAAGCCTCTGAATGCCAGTCACTGGGGTTCACAAGCGGGGGGTGGGGGGTGAGAAGGGCTGTTGGGCTCAGGTCATGATTGCAGGCTTCCTATAAGCATCTGGTTAGAAAAGGATGCTGAACTTGACAGGCCTTTGCTCTGATCCAGCAGGGCTCTCCTCATGCTCTTAATTCACCACTGAGAATTGCTTCTCGTTCTTCCTTGTATTCTGAGTGAGCAGCTCAGTGATCGCATCACAGAAAGGACCAAACGGCGGCTGTAATGAACATGGCAAGCAACCTTTGGAGACAATAATCCAAGTTAAGGCTTTCGTTCCAATTGGCCTTTGGAATGAAAGTCTCGGTCTTTTGTTGACTTGAACCCGTCTACAACTTTCCCACCCCCCTTCTCATTCTCTTTCATTTCTTTTTTCTTTCCTGTGGGGAAAATATCTTTAAGATGATAAAGAAGCAAAGAAAATTACTGCCCGAATTCTTGAAAGTGACTGTTGAAGCAAAACAATTATTCTATTATAAATTAATAATGCAATTCATTTGTAATCTATTATTGAGTGCTTGAATAATAGTTTATGCTCAAAAGGACTGAAATTTTCTCCCAGAACCCATTTATTGTGGAAGATAAATTTAAGGGTAGTGTCACATTTTGAAAAATGTTATTTTATTGGCAGTAATTTTTCATGGTACCTGTGGGGACGAGATGACAGCTCAACACTGCAATTGTCCTTCATGTTGATATCCTTTTTTAAAGTTGAAATTGCCCTGGGAATATACGGGACGTGATTTATTTCCCACCCACCCACCTCAGCCCTCTGGAAGATTTCTGGTGGGGGGCTGTGAAAAGGGATGCTCAGGAAGCAGAGACAAAATGGGAAATGAATCCACCATACAGATGTATGCAGGAGAAAAGCGGGGAAAGGAACAGAGAGTGATATTCAGCCCCTCAAAATATGTAATGGAAGCACCTTGGCAATCGTCAGGTGTTGAGGTGGGTACAGTCTGCAATTTCACAAAAGCCCAGAAAAGCCACAGGATCAGAAGGGGCTGGAGACCTCAGTTCCCATTCAGGTGGTACCAGCGATGTCCTCCCTGCTTATGCAGATGCAGAAGCAGGTCCCCATAATTAGCCCCCAAAGCCCTCATTCTCCACCTTCAAACGAGGCAGTGAAAGTTCCTGCCATGCTGCTGCTGCTGCTGCTGCTATACTTAGTCACCTTCAAAATGAGATCAAATGAGACCAAGGTAATTAAGCGATTAGACAAGGGAAATGATAAGTATGTAAGCACTCATTGCAACCTTGGAAGTTCTTGTTCAGTACAGGGCAAGCCACTTACTTCCCTGTCACATTAACTCTGCAAAAGAATCTATTTCCTTACTACTCCAGATTTGGAATCATTCCCCAGTATCCCCAACCGTCTTGGGCAGAGACACACACACTGAAATCCAACCGACATTTGGACACCACAAAAACGACTCAGGTCCCAAATATCTGAAAAGTCACCTCCTTCCCCCTCAGATACTGACTTTGGCAGAGGCTGCCCTCTGGGTAGTTCATCCTCCCTCAGAGGCTCAGGGGGTGACAGCAGTCTGGAAGAGGGCATTCTCTGTGCCAGTCCCAAAGCTGTAGAAGTCCTTCCACATAGAAGTCGCTTCCTTATACAACTTCCAGAGGATGCTGAAGACACAGCTCTTTACCTTTGATGAGATATTTTTAGGACCCACCTTATTTTTGTGATTGCAAGTTGTTTTAAACTGCTTTTAATGTTGTATTTTAATGTTGTAACCCGCCCTAGAACCTTAGGGTGAAGGACGGCTAAGAAATTACAACAACAATAATATAATAATAATGAGCTTTAATGTGCACAACACTGCCCTGTGACCATATAGGGAAGGGCAGTGAAAACCAATCCCCACAAGGAAGACACACCATTATCTTGCTTCAGATTTAACCTCAAGTGAAGCACAAACTTTCAAAGTTTGGGAGCAGATCCAGCCTTGCTATGAAGCTATATTTTGTGCCACAAATACTAGGGTGTTGTTTTTTTCCTGTTTGGGGGTTCTGATCCTTCCTTCGTTAAATTTTGGCTATTCTCCAGACCTGGCTCTGTATCTTTTTAAAGCAGTTGTATCCAAAGTTTATTAATTAAATTGTGTGGACCTTTTTGTGTGGCATGCTAGTTTCATTCCTAAATGTATGGTTGCTGACGTATGGCTGGTTTCACCCTCTTCTCAAAATAACATGGTTTGAACCTGTATACACTAACACAGTCCAAATAACTAATGAACGAGGGCTGTCTGGTGAGGGGTAAGACTTGTACCTAGGGGTTGGCGTCCAAAAGTCAACAAAAACCACTGCCCCCAGCACAGTAATCATTCTGCCATTTGGCAACAATGTCTCAAGAGGTGCTGGAACCTATGTCAAAAACAGGTGAAGTCACGCCAAGGTCACATTTCAGTCTGTCCTCTTGATTCAAAATGACTGTTGGTGTCCAAAAGTAGATGAGGACTGCCTCCCCCACTCTGAGAAACCTCATGCTGAGTTTGGCAATGATATGTCAAGAGGCAGCTGAACCCACAATATATAGAATAAATAAACAAGAGAAACCATTTCTGAAAATACTCACCCCTCTACCTGCCCCCAGTGGAAGAGTGAGGACAGCAGAACTAGCATAAAACTAATGCATATTTGTGGAAAAGGCATATCCTTAACCTCTGTTGGAATCAGAAACAACATCAAGGACATTTCTTTTGCCTGCTTAGACTGGATATATGTAATTACCACTACATTATAAAATGACCTGCATAGTTACAATTTAAAATTAATACATGTTATATTGTCTTGCGAGCTTTTTTTGTTTTTAATGAATAGAATAAAGAAATGTGATCTGGCTAATTATAGCATCTGCCCCTCACAGTCTCTATTAAGAAAGCACTCAATCCCTTCTTAATCTCTAAAGGGGCAGACAAATTAGTCCACATTGCCGTTAGAGGGCTGCTTGGGATCAAGGCAAAACTGTACGTGTAGTGTTAGGAGTGCCTGACTGCTGCATTTGTTTAAAAGACTACTTTCTCACTTTACCAGTAATTATTTTCCATGGCATTGAGTTGGTCCATAAGCTATTAATTACGCAGGATGTATAGGAGATGACAGCTTTTGGGTAAGCATAGTAATTGGATACGAGGAGGGGCAAAATAGCTGTTACAAGAAGATGTTTCTTCGTGCAATTATCATCATGCAGCATAACCAAAGTTTAGTTTATTCGCTTTCCAAAGGAAGGTATCTGGGTGAGAGGAAGGTGGCAGGGATAGTGGGGGGAAGGAATATCCAACTTTGTGAGGGGGAGGGTTGCATGATAAATGGCCCCCGTGCCTCTTTGGGATGCCCACCGTCTCCAATGCAAGTGGTGTTTGTAAAGCAGTTAATATATCTTGTAGATCAAGCCTTCTGGTGCTTTGGACTTGCATTGTGAAGTGAATAATAGCAGCAGTTTCCTGGGGCAATGGTTCAGTGCAGAGCGTGTATTGAGAACAGCCATGTTGCACTTGAGAGCAGAACTTTGAAGTCGTTGGTTTCCACAACTGAGTGGCCTTGAACAATGTTGTCTCAAGGATTTCTAGCAAGAGAACTTTATATAACATGAAGGCGACAAATGCGTTTAGAAGCATTTGGGGAGATGGGTTGCAGCAGTCCACCTTCCTAGCGCCACACACCTTCAGAGGATCATTGCCTCATGCCCAGGCAAGACAAATTAAAAGTGCCACAGCTTCATGTGCATCTTGGACCTTGTGTGAAGGACACCCATCCTTGAAAATCCGGTGCCAGAAGCACAGAATGATGCTGCTCTCCTGTTTGAAGATCAGTTTCCTTTAGAGAAGACAACGAAGCAGACCATCTGAGTGCGTCCTTGGACTGGGTATTCCTATGGTATTTAGTTAGACAGGAACTGGGGAGATCTGGGTTCAGAATTCCCCACAGCTATGAAGCATAAGTGGTGGAAGGCCCATGGTTCACCAGGAAAGGGCTGTAGTTCAGGAGCAGAGCATCTGCTTTGCATGCAGAAGGTCCCAGGTTCAATCCCTGACAGCATCTCCAGGTAGAGCTAGAAGACACCCCTGCTTCAAACTCTGGAGAGCTACTGCAGGTCAGCATGGAAAACAGGGAGCTAGACTGAACAAGTGGCCTGATGCAGTAGAAAAGCAGCTTCTTAAGTGACCCACCACCCCTAGAAGCTACAGACAGCACCGAGTGCTGCCCAGAGGATGAGTTATGTCCTCCCTAATTTCACCACCCAATCTCCAAATTGCAAAATGAGGTTGTCCCCTGCCTCTTGGTGGTGTTTATTACTGAAACATTTATATCCCATTCTTCTCGTGACATTGCACTTGCACTTTGGATGTCCTTCCTATCCCAAATCACATTGGTGTGAGGGGCACCATCTCTGCGGAGCCATGGGGGCTGAGGACCCCCTCAATTTTCGGTGAAGGGGCTGGGCCCCCTCAATATTCCACACGGCAGGAGGAAGCCCAATGGGGCCTGCTGTGGCTGCCAAGGGCTCCATCAGCTCCTCCTGCCATGTCACACATGCTGGGCACCCACAATGTTGGGCAGAACCCGGCACACCTGGTTGGTGCCACCCCTTTAAGACTTCAGTATTTGCCCAGGCCTTTGAGGGATTCATTGGCTTCTCTGTCAATTGCTATAATCTTTATTTTATCTTTGCACTCTTGTCTTCTTTAGAGTCCCTGTGTGTTGCTTAGTGTTTCATTGTTGGCTATATATATTTTTACTGGCAATCAATTGTAATCTACTCTGGAATCACCTTTTATGGTGAAGAGCAGGAAAGATGTATCTTAAAGAAATAAACACATAAAATGGTATCAAACAACTATAAATAAGAGACAGGATCAGGAGTTTTAAAAACCATGGCCTGACTCGTAAAATAAAAGCCTGCCAGAAGAGTTGTTTATTCACGAGGAACAAATAGGGAGGGAGGGGGTCAATGGTACTTCATGGGGCCAGGAGATCCATGACCTGGATGCAGCCACTGAGGAGGCCTTGCCTCTTGTTCACCAGCAACTCTGCTTCCACCCCAAGTGGAAGTATTTCGGCCAGGTTCTATTAGTTGGTTGGAGAAATTGGTAGGTGTTTTCTCTGTTGCTAGATAAGATATTTTCAACCTTTTTGAGTCCACAGCTCCCTTGACCAACAACATTTTTCTGCGGCACCCCTGTGGGGCTCAGGAGCCCAGTTATGTCACCCCTTCCTTGCAGAGCTGGCAGCTTCTCACCTTTCTCAATCACCCTCCATTGTCTGTTCCCAACAGCAAGCACTGGTGGACAGGTTAGCTGGACTCCCTTGCCCGTTTGCTTACTTACTCTGAAGCCACCTCAGCTCCTGGCAACCAGCACCCCCTGGCCAGTCCCAGAGGCACCATTCACCTGGGGAACTTGTAGCCAGGGCTGCTGCAACAAACAGCCACGCAAGCCTTTGGGAGGCAGAGACGTGAGAGGGCATCAGAGGTAGGGAGGGAGGGAAGGAAGGAAAGAAGGACAGAGGCCAGTGCTGCCTACAGCACCCCTGACCATCATTCATGACCATGGCACACTGGTTGGAAACCACTGCTCTAGATGATGTTGCTGAAGGCTGTTGTCATCTAAGACTGCAACCACTTCATCCAAAATCTTCCTGGATTCTCTAATAAATTCTGACAGTTTTTATTTTGTCCTCCCCACCCCTTGGTACATGTTGGTGATGCAAAGTTCCAAGAGGCTCATATGGAGAACCATCAAGAGGTGGGGGTGGGCCTAGAACCCATAGAAAGACATTCCTGCTAGCTGTATTAGCACCCTAAGCTAGCTAAAGTAAATTTCCTTCCTTCCTGCCTGCCTGCCTGCCTGCCTGCCTGCCAACACACCAATGCTCACAACCTCTGTCACAGAACACATTTCTGATACACAACTGACCTCAGCCTGCTAAGTGTTGAGTCTTCATAAACACGTCATCACAGTGGCAACCACAATGTATCTGTGCCATTGTCCTGTATTGGAAATGTAAGGAATTCAGTGCTGCCTCGGCCTTGAAGTCCTGACAGCTCGTAAGTTTGAAGCTGCTTTCTGGTTTAAACTATTCTTCTCTTCTCCCTGCACCCCCACCGATGAACAGAAGCTGCATTTCTGGGTTGTTTTGCTAGTATAGCACTCACCATCGGCCTCTTGCTTCACCTTATCAGGTTAGCAGAGGATGCCAAGATCTTGCTGGCCTTCCGCAGAAGACATGGGGCTGGCATCAAAGCCAGGAGAGCAATAAATTCTCCTGACCCAGAACTTGGTTCCTGCAGAGGATGGAGGCCCAGGGGCACTTGAGGACAAAGGCCAGTGGTCTCTCTCAACAAGAAAACTGCGGCAAGGCAGAAGACATGGGGATTTTAAATAAAATGTAGGCCAATTCCAATTCGTCCCCCTTCTGACAAGCCTCAGCCTCCTTCACAAACATTCCCTCCCTGAATCACACCCAACAGAGAGACAACACAAGTGGCCTGTACTTGGAGGAGATTGAACCTGAATCAGGCAGAGGTGCAATGGGCAACATCCCCTACAGGTGCTTTGGCATTACAGAGATGCTTGCTTAATTATTTTATTTCTTGTAGCAAATTCTCAGGGCTTTTGCGGCATGGCGGGTTGCCATAGCACCGCTGTTTGGGAATTACTCTGCAAGCACTAGCAGCGGCATTTGCTGAGTACAGTCATACCTTAGGTTACAGCCACTTCAGGTTGCGTTTTTTTGGATTACGGACCGCTGAAACCCGGAAGCACCGGAATGGGTTACTTCTGGGTTTCGGTGGTCGCACATGCGCAGAAGTGCTAAATTGCGCTTTGCGCAAGCACAGAAGTGCCAAATCGCAACCCGGGTCTGTGTAGACGCGGGTTACGAACACTGCGGGTTGCGAATGTGCATCCCGCATGGATCACGTTCGCAACCCGAGCGTCCACTGCATACAAAAGGCCAGGGGCACAGGTCCATGACACATATTTGCATGAAATTGTGTGTGCTAATTTATACGCACCTGTGCAAATCCAGGTTGACTTTCAGACCATGGGTGGGGGGTAGGGATTGTGGCTGTCAGGGATGAATCTGGACCAGGAGGTGCCAACATGATTTTCTGGGCCTAGGATATTTTAAATAAATGGGGCCCTTGATCTCACCCACAATCCACAGGTAAGAAAGACCTCCTTGTGTATGCACATTTTAAAATAAAAATAACTGCCTTTGGAGAAATTCAGGTGGTGGGTGGGGTCCCGCTGGCAGTACAGTGCTCCCAGGAATAGGGGGAACTGCTTTATACTGAGCTGGATCATTGGTCCATCTAGCCTAGTATTGCCAACACTGACTGTCAGCAGCTTTCCAAGGTTTCTGATATGAAGACATGACCAGCCCTACCTGAAGATACCAGGGACCAAAGCAACCTGGGACCTTCTGCAGATGCTCTGCCACTAAGCTACAGCCCTTCTCCAGTTGGCAAGGGGGTTGTCGTAAGAGACACAATTTTATTTTTTTAAGGGGCAGGAAGCAGACGATGCAGAGCTGGACACATTGGGCTTTGGAGCTCAGGATAAGGTTACCAGATTTTTTCAATGAATCTGGGGACACTTTGCAACTTCAATGGATTTTGTATGGGGACTATCCAGGGACTGTCCCTGGGAAACAGGGATGGCTGGTAGCCTTAGCTCAGGAGCCTGGAGCACCCGCTAACAGCACCCAGGTTTTTGATCTGCAAATGGGGCATTGTACAGTGTGCAGAAACTTTTGCAGATGCCAGACCCAGTCATGGACAGTCTGAAATGGTGTGATGTCTACAAAATACGCTTTTATTGCCAGGCTCATTGGGGGAAATGTCTTTATGTTTTGAAAGTGTGCTGTAAATAGCAAGCAGGCTCAGTTTTCAATTGCTCGTCAGAGAATCTGCTGAGAAGACCACATGACAAACTCAATGAAATCCAGACTCCAGATGCCCAGAGGCAGCAGGGTGGGGAAGAGAGGCACTGGGTGGTGTGGTAGTGATGTGGAGAGGGGGAGAGAGAGAAAACGAAAGATCCAGGAGATGGAGAAGGAACAAGCAAGCATGCTTAGATTTTCCCAGTAAATTGCTGTGCCTGGATTCTCCTTGCTATTCTTGAACATACATGAAGTTCATTAACAAACAGGCATTAAAAAGATGCCTGAGGACAAATCAGTAATTGCTCTTTTGCAGCAAATCAGAACTTTCACCGGGGAGGGGAGGGTGAGAAATCTTCCATAAAGGCTCTGTCAAAACAAGTTGCTTAAGGATTAGCAGGAGCTAAATCCTCTGCCAGAGATATTTTCCCCCTCCATAGCAGTAAATGAGTTTTAGTATTAGAAAAATCTGAGGAAAATGCCCTGTTCTTCCTCTCAGAAGAGGCGGCTGGAAAATGTTGCTTTTTTAAATGTTGGAAATACAAAAGTTCTCCCGTCTCTATTCCTCAGGAAGTCTGGTCTTTCACAGCTCATGTAATAGTAAGGTTTTAAAAACAGTCTGTTCTCATCACACAGATTATTACCATTTGCACCGTCATTGGGTGTGTGGGTGTGCATGAGCTAGTACAGTGGTACCTCGGGTTACAGATGCTACAGGTTACAGACACCGCTAACCCAGAAATAGTACCTCGGGTTAAGAACTTTGCTTCAGGATGAGAACAGAAATCGCACGATGGTGGCAGTGGGAGGCCCCATTAGCTAAAGTGGTATCTCAGGTTAAGAACAGTTTCAGGTTAAGAACTGACCTCCAGAACGAATTAACTTCTTAACCTGAGGTACCACTGTAGTATAAAAGTTTTGTTAAATAAAATAAATAAATAAAGGCACCAGGGAGTAGCTGGAACCAGCATAGGTGTTCCAGGGTGTTCCGTTGCACCAGAAGTGGTTTAGGCCTGCTGGCCACATGACCTGGAAAGCTGTCTGTGGACAAAAGCCGGCTCCCTCAGCCTGAAAAGTGAGATGAGCGGTGCAACCCCATAGTCACCTTTGACTGGACTTAACCATCCAGGGATCATTTGCCTTACCTTATTTACCTATGTAAAAGATGCAGTATTTTTTAAAAAAACAGACCCCTACATGTCAACAATTTTGTAACATAGGAAGAACCAGATGAAGAGAAGCATAGAGTTGTTTTCAAGAAAATAAGAAGAGCCTGCTGGATCAGGCCAATGACCCATCTAGTCCAACATTTTGTTCCCACAGTGACCAACCAGATGTCTGTAGGAAACCAGCAAGCAGGATTCAAGAGAAGAGCAACTCTGTCCCCTTCTGTGGTTTCCAGCAACTGGTATTCAGAAGCATTGCTGCCTTCCGTTGTGGAGTCAGAGCAGAGACATTTGTGGCTAGTAGCCCTTGATAGTCCTCTCCTCCATAAATTTGTCGAATCCTCTTTTCAAGCCGTCCACTTCCTCCCGTGGAAGCGAGTTCCATAGTTTAACCATGCATTGTGTGAAGAAGTCCTTTCATGTGTCTGTCCTGAACCTCCCAACATTCACCTTCATTTGATTTCCACAAGTTCCAGCATTATTATGGGGGGGGGGGACCTTTCTCTACCCACCTTCTCCAAGCCATGCATAATTTTACAAACTTCTATCCTGATGCCTCTCATTTGCCTTTTCTCTAAACGAAAAAGTCCCAAACGCTGAAGCCTTCCCCATCCTTTGTTTTCCCCTTTTCTCAACCAATAGGAGCCAGCTTCTAAGGGTCAAGGGGTCTTTGGGCCCCTCAAGAAAATATTTGAGAGGGCTGCCCCCAAAGTTGATGGGCATTGCCATTCAAATGGTGTGCATGCACCACATCATGTGATAGATTATGTGGGGCGAGGCCTACTCCCCCCCCCATTTTATTCAAGTTGGCACTCCCATCTCAACCTTTTCCATTTTATAGCAACCGTGTTGCCTGAATAAAACTGGTAGATGGAAGATGTTTTGTCAACAACCATTATGGCCTGTTGTAGCTGCAAGCTGAGAGATACACCCAGCCAAGGTTTTTGTTCTGTGTTTGGCTAGAGAGAAGCAGCCGGCATTTCAGCACACTTGCCCTTGCACAACCTCGGCTTGCTCTCAGCCAGCCCCACTTGTCTGACTTCTTACTTACAACCTACCCAGGAGGTGGCACTGCCAATCAGGTAAATCCTATTTCATCTCAGTGTTGATTCCTGCACTGCAGGGGGTCCTTGTGGTTCCTTCCAACTCTACCCTTCTATGAGTCTATGAGTCTATGATCCTGGAGAGCTGCTGCCAGTCAGTCAGTGACTGAGCTTGAGGGACCAATGGTCTGACTCAGTATATGCCAGCTTCCTACATTCCTCTTGTAAAGGAGGAGGCTTAAGGAAACTCCAAGGCCTTTGGGGGGAAACCAGTGCTGCTCTAATGATGAGCCCATGTCTGGGCGGCTGATGGCCTCACTCATGCACAACTTGTGAATTTCTAAACAAACCATCTTGCAGGCACGCTGTGTGCCTCCGATACTAGCACTTCAGAAGGAAATTGGCCCCCCCAAACACTTCCGCTGCTTGGAAGAAGTGGGGAAACATGCAAAGACATCTTCGTGGATAAAGCCACACAGCTTTTGGTCTGGACAGTAGCCCAAAAGCTGCTTCATTCAGGCTCTGGGGACATGCGTTGATGTGTATGTTTTAAAGTGAGCCCAGACCCTGGCAGATGTCAAAGCCTTTACCATCGGGAGTTCCAAGGCTTTGTATTTAATACATTGTCAATGAGGAGCCATTAAGCTTATTGTCTTTAAATCATTTGGACAAGCTTTTCAGTTGAACCTGTCACTTGGATTTATATCACAAAGACAAAGCTGTAGCTGTCTATTTTCATATCGTGGATTTATTGAGGGAAGCCGCTTCACAAAACAAGGTGCCCTTAGAACACAATCCAGAACACTGCACACACAGATGCACACAACAGCCCATTGAGGTGTACCAGCTGCATTGCAACTTATCAGTTAGACAGAAAGACAGGCAGAGAGGGAGAGAGATTTCTGGTGTGGAAAATCTGGAGAGCAATTTGTTCTCCAACTCATAATCCTTGAACGTGGGTGGCTGTAGGGGCAAGGGGTCATCCAAAGAACTACACGGCAATAAATTCAGGGCAGGCAAAATAAAGGACATCGCAGAATGCATAGTGAACTTGTGGAACTCATTGCCACCTGATGTGATTATGGCCACTAGCTAGATGGCTTTGAAAGGGGATTCATGGAGGATAGGCCAACTGAACTTGGCTCAATTTCTTGGCCAGTGAAGGAGCAACTGCAGAGAAGCCAGTTCATTTCTCCATTTCCTGGATCCTGTCTGGGGAAAAAAATACTTGCTCTGACACTTGCCTTGGGACAGCAGAAGCAAGCCCCTTTGATTGACCAAGAGCTGCCAATTGCTATTGAGGCAAGAAGACCAGCCAGAGAATGGCCTGAACTGGATACACAGTATGACTTCTTATACACCCCCAAATTCTTGAAGGACAAGGCTCTCAACAGCTACTGGCCACAATGGCTCTGTTATGCTGTTGTGCTCTGAATACCAGTTGCTGGGACTCACAGGGGACCGGAGTGCTCTTGTTCTCACATCCAGTTTGCAGGCTGTCCACAGGCATCTGGGTGTCCACTGTGAGAATAGGATGCTGGACTAGATGGGCCACTTTTGGCCTGACCCAGCAGACTCTTCTTATGTTCTTATGTGTGCTGCTATGTTCTTATGGATATCAGCCCCAACAGCTATGTGGAAGTTCCATATTCAGAGATAGTCTATTTTTAAATGCCATTTGTAGTGGAGCAACAGTGGAAGAAGGCTTATGTTGGTCCACCTGAAGCCAAGATTAAAGGAAGGGAACATTTTCCTGTGCCATTGATCCACACAACGACCCTGTGAGGTAGATGAAATTATTCTTTTCCAGACAGGCATCTAAGGCAGAGAGAGTAACTAAACAAAAGTCACTAGGGCGGAGCTGAAATTTAACAATAATCACCACCGAGTACAGTGGTACCTCGGGTTACAGACGCTTCAGGTTACAGACGCTTCAGGTTACAGACTCCGCTAACTCAGAAATAGTACCTCAGGTTAAGAACTTTGCTTCAGGATGAGAACAGAAATTGTGTGGCGGCTGCAGCGGCAGCAGGAGGCCCCATTAGCTAAAGTGGTGTTTCAGGTTAAGAACAGTTTCAGGTTAAAAACGGACCTCCAGAACGAATTAGGTTCTTAACCCAAGGTACCACTGTATTGCCTGTAAACGTAAGGACTAGCAACTTAAACAAAACCTTGAAGCTCAGATTCTTAGGGAGCTGAAATGTACATTTTGTGCTTGTTTTATACTCCTACAAAACTATGGCAAACATGCAGCCCTGGGGATGCGTAACTGGGCTAGCCAGCTCTGTATCTGTGTCACAGAAAGAGAGAATATTTCTTACTAAAAACAGAACAGTTCTTTTCCTGTTCAAGTTTAATTTCATCTGCTTGCTGCTGCAGAATCCAGTCTACACACTTTGCAGCTTTTTCAAAAATATGCATGGCCTCACAAAGTCCTAATCAAAATGTCTGCACCTCTAGAAGCAATTCAGAAGGGGAATGGCTACACTAACTAAATACATTAAAAAGAGACTTAGCACAGCACAACATTGGGACCGTTTCCTTCATGCTGAGGAAACACATTAAAAAATAGCAGTCACTTTCTCAACAGCACAGGCTATGTTGACATTCTGCACCTACTATATCCGAATGCATTCATGAGATGCAAGTTATTTTACAGAGTTGTGCAAATCATCCTGAGTATCTAGGATAGGGCTCGATCCTAAATCCATGTGTAAATGTGCTTGTGAGCAACACTCTCTTCTAGCATGCTCAGTTTGGTTCTCAATTTCAAAAACAGTGGTACCTCAGGTTACAGACGCTTCAGGTTACAGACTCCGCTAACCCAGAAATAGTACCTCGGGTTAAGAACTTTGCTTCAGGATGAGAACAGAAATCACGCAGCAGCGACGCGGCGGCAGCAGGAGGCCCCATTAGCTAAAGTGGTGCTTCAGGTTAAGAACAGTTTCAGGTTAAGAACAGACCTCCGGAACGAATTAAGTTCTTAACCCGAGGTAGCACTGTATTCTTTATTGTGCACTGCTTCAGTATGATTTCCTGCCAGGGTTCATGGAAGTTGTGGTTTTCTATTACTTCCAGCCCTGTTAATTTAATTGGGAGCCATAGGAAAATATAAGCCTCGTGTATTCTGACAGGAAATACTAGACAGAGAATCATGGAATTTTAGAGTTTGAAGAGAACCCAAGGATCATCTAGTCCAGCACAGTTAAATGAATCCTGACAGATGGCCAACTGACCTCTGTTCAAAAACCTCCAACAGAGTCCACCACCTTCTGAGGAGCCTGTTCTACTGTCAAACTGCTCTTACCACCAGAAAGTCCTTCCCATGGTTTAGTCAGAATCTCCTTCCTTGTAATTTGAATCCATTGATTCGGGTCCTACACAGTGGAGCAGCAGAAAACAAGCTTGCTCCATCTTCCATGTGACAGCCCTTTAGATATTTGAAGATCGCTATCATATCACCTCTCCAGACTAAACATCCCCAACTCCCTGAGCTGTTCCTCATAAAGCTTGGTTTCTCGCCCCTTCATCATCTTGGTCACTCTCCTCTGCACACATTTCAGCTCATCAATATCCTTCTTAAACTGTGGTGCCCAGAACTGGAAACAGTATTCCTAGTGTGGTTTGATGCAGGCAAAAGAGCTAGCCAGTGGAGATCAGTTGGACTGCTGTGAAAACATAATTGATCTGGGAAAGTAGATTGGAGATTTTTAAAAAAGAAAGAACGAGATATCAGAGGGACTCCAAAGCAGAAATACTCCAGATGGCACCTGTTGGAATCTAGGTGTGTCACAGACCCTTATAAGAGGACATGGCATCTGCTGCAACCTGCCTTGGGCCTTTGCAAGAGAGCAAGTGTGGAGAGCACTACAGCTGTGCCCTTCCTAAAGCAGGATAGCAAGAGAGTGTGGGGTTGATGCTCTCTGCATTATTAGTTTATCAAGAATGCCACACTCTCTTCCCACACTTCTACTGTCAGCAAAAGAAAGGATTTCAGTCAGCACTTGTCAAAGCTTTTTTGCAAATCTGCTCAAGCTCAGTAGGGTAGATCAGCCTGGTTAGCCTTATTTATGCACGCATCCTGCTTTATCCTGCCACCACACTTCTACCTGATTGTAGAAAGTAAACATACAAATTATCACCCAGATGGAACACCCTTGTCAGGATCTCACAGACTGGGGGCGGGGGATGGAGAGAGAGAGAGAGAGAGAGGATTATTAGCCTCTCCTCTTCTCCTTTAAAAATGGAAATAAAAATCCCCCTTTGAATTATAAAGTGTTTCCTGGAACATGTCAGGGTAAGGAGTTGATAAATATTTTAGGAATGCGGCACAAATACAGATGCAAATGTGAGAAGAGTTTCATTTCTTCTAATGCACTCTTTGCTAGTGCCTTTTTATTATACAAGCATCAAAGCACATTGCACAAGATTTTGCACTGGGGTTTCCTATTGGGTCTTCACATAAGCATTTTGCCTTGAAGGGACTTGAAGCGCGGGGGGGGGGGCACATAAGAACATAGGAAGAAACTGCTGGATCAGGCCAATTGCCCATCTATCCCAGCATCCTGTCTTCACAGTGGTCAGCCAAAAGCTTTACTGCCTCCAGCCATCATGGCAAAGCATTGCCATCATAGCTAGAAGCCATTGACAGCTTTCTCCTGCATGAATCTGTCCAATCTGCTTCTAAATCCATCCAAGTTGGTGGCCATCACTGCCTTCTGAGAGAGGCCACGTTTAACTGTGTTCTGCATGAAGAAGTCTTCTTTTATCTGCCCTGAATCTTCAAAAATATTCGGCTTCATTGGATGTCCAGAAGTTCCAGTATTATGAGGGAGGAAGAAAATCCTTTTGTTGTTGCTGTTTAGTCGTTTAGTCGTGTCCGACTCTTCGTGACCCCATGGACCAGAGCACGCCTACCCCTGTCCAATTTCTCCACACCATACATATTTTATACATCTCTGTCATGTCAACTCCATAGTACTCGTGCTATTTCATGGTACAGAGTATGAGAGAGAACCTTTTTACTTTGGATTAAGGAAGCTCTACGCATGAGCAGCAAACATGAGCAGCAGTGTGTGTGCTGGTGGGTCTGGGAACCTGGATAGGGTTAAGGCAGTGGTGGAGCTCCATGCTCCGTCACCAGGGTTTTGGCACACGTCCCAGGGGCATGATGTGCCGCCCACAGGGGCATTGCACGTGTCCTGGGGGCGTGGCATGCCGTCTGTGTGACTTTATTCACACAGTTAGCAAGTGTTTCTCTAAAAAGCCAATAGCAAGCGGGGGGGGGGCTATTTCTGTGGTGAAAAGTGCATTTAGCCCCATTGCCCCTGCAACTGTCCCAGTCCAGAGTGGGGAACCCACAACAGTTATTCACACTGGAAGGAAAGTTCCCATCAATGGGACCTTTTTTCCAATACAAAGAGAAGGTGTGAGGGAGAGGGAATGCAGAATGGGACTGCACTGGGGGCAAAGGGGTTAAGCCCTCCCTGCCACAGCTTTGAAACTGTGACTTTTTGCTTTGGGTGGGGGAATGACTCATTCACACAATTGCTGATTGCATGAATAAAGTCATGTCTAGAGAAAGAAACAAAAATCCACAGTGGATGTGCAACATGGTGTCAGATGTACATTGACTTCACCTCTTTCCCCCTCAATGCAGATACACACATGATGGCAAACCAGCTTCCTCCAAGCAGCAGCAATCTAATTCACTAAACAAGCCTCCTTCCTCTTCCCACTTTAAGTCATTGTATATAAAACATTGGCAAATCACTGCAACAAAAGATCTCCCTTGAGATATATGATATTGGAAGATTAACATCTTGCTGGAGAGCAATCTATAATGCTGCTAGACAGGCCTCCTCATACATCACAGAGTCGGCTCTGTGCAGGCTTGACCAGACAGGAAGGGGATTCCTGGAGATAATACTGTCCTTTTTTAAAATAAGGAGAAATAGGTCAAGGTTGCACTTGAATGGTGAGTGGCAGAACTAAAGTGTCTACAGCTTTTATTTGTAAATGAAGGAATGAAGCAAAGAGGTCACCAGCTGTGCAGATGCAACTTCCATCATGTTACTTATTTATTACCCTTGCATACTTATATCTAGCAAAGTTCTCTAAGTGTTCAGAGTGAGGCAAGGAAATGATAGTAGGGAGACAAGGAAGTCCGTAGCCAAGAGACCATTTTTCGTGACTATTCTTTGAAATTAGCACCTTTCTGAATTTCGCAATGTACCGTAGTTCTCCAACAAAAAATGCATGTTTTACATGCATGCAAAAATTAGGTGAAAAGCTCATTAATTTTCACAAAAAATTCTTTATTTTAAAAAAATCACAAACTGATATGGAAATGTGGCCAACTGAATTTAAAATTGGAAAAAAGGAAAACGAAGAGAAACCCAAATTGACAATTCATCCATCCTTACAAGGGCCAGTTCAGAAGTTTTTCATAGCAGGCATTGCCCAAGGACAGGCATTCATCACCACACAGAAGAATGTTAGAATATTAGATAGAATATAAGAATATTCATAAATAGGCAGGCAAGCATTCAGTCCCTCCTCACAACAGATACTCATTTTTTTAAAATAAAAAAATCAGGCTTACAATTACACATAAAACCATACAATTTAAAACCATAAAAAATGTTAAATTCAGAAACTCAGCTGACTACTGAGGAAAGATGTGTTCTTAATTTCTTGCAGAAGAAAAGAGAAGAGGTTTTCAGCAGACCTTTAGAAGTTGGCACAGGTGGTGCCTGCTGAATCTCTGGTGGCAGAACATTCCACCAGACTGGGCCATTGACACAAAAAGCTCAGTTTCTTGTCAAATGAGCCTAGCCAACTAAAAAACAACCAAAGATGTTTCTGCAGATTATTTCAGTGATTGAGCTGGGATATAAGGGTTCAGGTGGCCCCTAAGGTACCCTAAAGGTTTGACTGAAAGAATATCTCATGGATATCATAGAATCACCCAACCCCCCTGCAATGAAGCTGTCCCATGCGGGAATCGAACCTGCAACTTTTGCATTTGCACAAACAGATCCAATGGCACCCTAGAAGTTAGCAAATATATACCCAGAACAGTATCTAAAGCCAGAATCTCAGCAGGGCTTCACTAAATCAGCCAGCTTCTGCAACATGGTATCAAGCAAAGTATTACTGACATTGCAAAAAACTGCAGCCCTAAAGAGGCAGAAGCAGAGGGAGGTTGTTAGACAACTGTTCTGAAGACTGGCTGGGCTTTTAAGTAAATTGCTGATGTATAATTTAAACTCTGACCTTCAGCGCGGTTCAAATCAAAAGCCACTGGGCCAGGCACACGCCCCAGGTGATTGCTACACTCTCACTCACTGTAATGCATGTTACCATATTCTTAGCTGAGAGTTTTGAAATATTTAGATCATTGGGAGATTCTCCTGGGACTGCTGAAGTAAATCAAGCACCAGGTATGTTTTTGCTCTGTTTTCTAATTGCATTACCAAGCAAGGGAGGGAGGAACTAAAAAAATAAAAATGAATAGAAGCAATAGAAGTTTTCAGAGGTGGAGGTTGTGAGGTTCCCATTGGCTTTTAAAAGCACGCTTCAAAAAGTGAAGCCATTCTGATTATGCAGCATGAGATGGAGGGTGAAGCCAGCATGGAGTCCTTTCATCAGGTTGGGCTGCCCATAAGACGGCCACATCAGGGCCCAGATCTTTAAATAAGCATGGACTGAAGAACTAACAACAAATGTTTTGATCCCATTGTCAGGAGTGGAAGAGAATCAGTTTGGGACACAGCCCTGCTGCCGCCACCGCCTGATGTAGTGAGCAATTGGGGTTAGAGGGCTGCGTCACAACTGGGGTTGCAAAGGGTTCTTGGGCACCTGAGTGACTCCACCAACCCAGGACGACCAGGAAGGGTTTCTATTCTGCTTCTCTACAGTGGTACCTCGGGTTACAGACGCTTCAGGTTACAGACTCCGCTAACCCAGAAATAGTACCTCGGGTTTGCTTCAGGATGAGAACAGAAATCGTGCTCCGGCAGCAGGAGGCCCCATTAGCTAAAGTGGTGCTTCAGGTTAAGAACAGTTTCAGGTTAAGAACGGACCTCCAGAACGAATTAAGTACGTAACCCGAGGTACCACTGTATTCTGGAATTAGGAGGAGGCTGTCGCTGGCTATTCCGCATGATGGTTATGCTCTGCCACCACACCTGGAGACAGTGATACTTCTGGAGAGCACAGGAGAGCATGGGTGTAGCCGGGGGAGACAGAGAGGGGCAGCTGCCCCCCATCAACAAAAATCAATATAAATGCATAGCTAACTGAGATTCTGCCCCCCCAAAAAATATCCTGGCTACGCCCATGAAGGAGAGGGAGAGGGAGAGTACTTGAGCACTCAGATCCTGCTTGAGCGGTTCCCACAAACATCTCTGTGTGGCCACTGTGAGAACAGGATGCTGCTCTAGAAAGGCCTTGGCCTGATCCAGGAAGCTCTTCTTAGTTCACTGAAACTGCCATCAGAAAAATGGCTGGTGGCCTCTCCCTGGTGCAAAACCTAAAGTCCCCTTTGTGTTGTGTTGGATAGAGTTGATCACTGTCTCCGCTGCTTGTGGAAGGAAGCAGCTAAGATACATTAATGGAGAAGGACCCTTCAGACAGGGGGACTGGATGGGAACGCCACTGACATGACATGTTCCCAGTTGTCAATTCCTACTTTAGGAAGCATGATATCAAGGGCAGAGCAAGGTGGGTGTGGTGGGTGTGGATCGCCCTGGGTGTCAACTCTGAGGGGGAGTGACATTCAGTGCGCCACCTGCCTGCAACCCCCGCCTACCGCAAGCCATCGGGGAACAGAGGGGGTAGTTTCGCTGTTTATCACTGCTTCGTTTTGACAGCCATGCGATCCTGGGCTGCTGGAGGAGTCAGGCAGGCAGGGCGGCAGGGAGGGGACAGGAAGGAGGCAGGGGAGGAAAGAAGTGGAGGGTGGGGGGAAGGAGGAGAGAAGCAGAAGCTCTCTCAACTCAGGACCCAAACCCTGCAAAATCCCTCCCCCCAAAAAAAGCTCAACAACTTTGGTCAACCCTTCCTCCTGGCAATGACAATGGGTAGATCACAGCCAGTCTTTTTATACTGTGAGTAGATCACAGTCTCTTGGGAGTCCAACTAGATTTCAGTGTAGGGGGGACAAGAAATTTTCCATACCGGGTACCACTTAATCTTGCTACGCCACTGCATGAGATGCTTTAGGACATGTGCAGTCCATCCGTGAAAATGTCAGTTTCTTGAATGGCAAACTACCACAGTTCTCAAAGCATAACTAAAAGCATTCCTGTTTAGACAAGCCCACCCGGATGCTCAGAAAGATGAAATAATTTTATTCTGCTTTAGTATTTTAACTTTTGCACATTTTAAAGTAGGGTTGTAAATTCTTCTTGATTCTACTGTTTTATCTTTTGTAAACCACACTTAGGTTTTTTTGTTTTTTTACAATCAAGCAGTGTATAAAATTTATGAAATAAATGAATAAATGCAAACTAGAAGCCTGTGCATTCAGCAAATATGCGCAGGAAGCTTTTCACACTGCCACCTAGTGGTATAAAAGAGGGTTAGGTAGATGGACTCTGGTTTCCTGAGAAATAAATGCTTAGAACTGAGATGTCAACAAAGATCTTGCAAGACTTGAAAAAAGAATGCCGGAGCTCATACAAATCCACTTTTAAGAAGACACATACTTTCAAGGCCCCAAGTTCCTCTACAGAGTGTTAAAGTGGAAGGGGAGAGAAATGAGACAGTGCTTTCTCACCCACCCCAAGCACAGTTCCTGTGGCAGCTTCCATCACTGGCCAGCTAAGCAAAGGGCAGGGAGAGGGGCTTTGGAGGAGGGGCGGGGGGCGGGGGCTGGCAATCTTGGGCTATGCAATGGGAACAAAGTGGGGTGTCAATTTCAGAGCCTCATAAAACTATCCATGCTCGTTCCACTTTTTTGGTAAAGAACTGGGATCATATCTGACTGCTTCTTCCTCTCAAGTGATTAGAATGCAAATCTGTGGTTCCCAAAGTGGGTGGTGCCATCCCCTGGGGGAATTACCTTGGAGGTGTGTGCTAAGAGGCAAGGGGGCAGCAGGAGGCACTGCGGGTGGCAATGACGGTCAGACTTTCAAAAGCTGGGATCATCAAATTCAACAATGTTGTTGAATTAATTAAACTAGTTTTAACTGGATGTGCAATTGATTGCTACTGCTTTGAATTGTATTGTGTTGTTATGGCAGGGTTAACATAATTCCTGTGATGTGCATAGAAGGGGAATAAGAATCTACAGGAGGGGATATATCTCAAGAAAACCGAAGCAGGGAAGGAAGGAAGTCGAGGCGTGAGGACACGCAGTGTAAATATGATGACTTAAAATGTTGATTGTAAAAGATTGTTTTATTTTCTTGTTGTTTGTTTGTGAAAAACCCAATAAGAAGTAAAAAAAAACCCTCAAAAAAAAGAAAAAAGAATTGTATTGTGTTGTTATTTTCCTTAGCAGGTCATAAAAACCACTATTTTGAATAATGGTTTTTATAGGGGGTCACTGGGGATGAGTTTATGGAACCAAGGGGGTGGTGGCCCAAAAGGTTTGGCAACCAATGATGTAAATGATAGAGGATCCTGTCTACACTGCAGCCTTTTATACGCAAGTTCAGTGATGGAGACTTTCTGTGAAGCAGAGGTAGAGGGTCATCTTTCTCTTCCAGGGCCACATTCCCAGGTGGGCAATGTTTTGGAGGCTGCATGCCAATGGTCGGTGTGGCCAGAGGCTAAGGCAGGTGGAACTGCAGGTGGAGTTTTTCTCTTTCTCCCTTTCTGCCACACCATTGCCATTGCTTACTACACACAGATACCAGGTGTATGCACACCCCATTTCATTAGAATGTGCACCCAGCAAATATATTTTTTAAAGGCAAACATGGTGTTGCATGACACCACCACCGCCCCCCAGTCTTCGATCATGGCAAGGTTCCAGGGTTTCCCTGAGCTTGCCCAGAGTTTGGTTTCCTTGGAATGAGGGAGAGTGGAGACTGTGGTGTCTTTAGGATATATGGTTTATTTGCACATATATACAACAGCATTAACAGACCAGAAGGCGGATCAATCTGGGGTTGCGGCGGTCATCTCACTCTATAGGCCGAGGGAGCTGGCGTACAGCTTCTGGGTCATGCATGTGGCCAGCATGACTAAGCCACTTCTGGAGAACCAGAGCAGTGTACGGAAATGCCATTTACCTTCCCGCTGGAGCAGTACCTATTTATCTACTTGCACTTTGATGTGCTTTTGAACTTGGCAGGAGCAGGGACCAAGCAACGGGAGCTCACCCCGCTGCAGGGATTCAAACCGCCAACCTTCTGATCGGATAGCCCTAGGCTCTGTGGTTTAGACCACAGCGCCACTTGCCGCCATGAGATTGAACACATACTCAAGCATAAATGTTATTATTTTTGTTCTTCAAGCAAACTAAAGAAACTAAAGCTTAACTAAACTTATTTTTTCCAAAAAAAAATGACAACAAAACTTTACAGTTAAAAATTACAAACCTAAAAAAATGGATGTTGTCAGGGCAGGGCCTGGGTCAACAGTGAGTCAAGATTTGGGACCTAAGCATCAAGACTGAAGAGCAATCAGGACCCAGTGGTCAGAGCAGGAGTCCAGAGCAAAACCGGAGACACATGACATAAGAGGCCTCAAGTAGATCTTGTTTCTCAAGCAAAGTTTCACTGAGATAGGAAACTTTCATATACGCCTTCCTAAGGAAGGTGGTTTATCAGTGAAATATATAACATAACAGTATAATAAAAAAGTTTTTCAAGAGTCTATGGCTGTGTACATACCATATATTTAAAACACATTTAAAGTGCTTGATTTTGCCCAGAGAATCCTGAGAACTGTAGTTTGTTAAGGGTGCTGGGAACTGTAGCTTTGTAAGTTACAGCTCCCATGATTTTTGGGGGGAGTCATGTGCTTTAAATGTGCAGAGTTTGTGCAGCCTAGATGTTGGTCTGGGCTCTGGTGAGCTGAAGGCAGCTCATACGCCAATTATTCTCCAATGCTGCTCTAAGAAAGAACTCAGCACTGTTGGAAAGTAGGATATCGTCCTAAGCAAATAGGTAAATATAACTGAATAAATACATGAAGGAGAATTTAAAAACTTGCTCTAGGAGAAGATGCCTATAACTCTGAAAGTCAATGATATCTGAAACATTAGCATTAAAAAGTGCCTGGAGGCATCCCAACTGAGACTGTATTGCCTTCAGGTTGATCCAGGATTGACAACGAGTCACCAGCTGGGAGCCAGAAGGCCTTTGCAAGAATGGCCTGATTTAATGGTGGATGGAAAGGGAGGTGAGACCTACCCAACCACGCTTGCCCTGTGCTCTTGAAGTCCTTTCGCTCACAAGCTGACCATACAACTGCAGACCTACCACATGGGGGGGGGGGAGATGCTGGAGAAGATTTTATAAGGCTTTGCTGCAGGATGGCATGTGCATCCAAATATTATGGTGCTGGAGGTGGTTCTGGAGTGGGGGTAGGGATATGGTTGCAAGGAACAGCTGCAATTGTACAATTCTTCTCAGCTCCCTAAATAGCTTTTCTTAAAGGCTGTCAGTTCCTGAGAACTCTCAACATTTCCTGACGCAGTGAGATGTCTTCTCCAGGAAAAAGAAATGAAAACACAACACTTTCATAAAGTGCTAGATGGATCTGAAGCAGACTGGGATTGCAGGTGGGTGGGTGAGGGTGTCCTTGACACAGCAAACAAAAATTAACAAGAACCCCAAACCCTGAGAAGAAATAGGTGAAATGTGCCAATTTTAAAGAGGGTCACCTCTCCGTGATGTGGGGAGATGCCAGCCATTTCAAAATCCAGACAATGAATGTTATCACCATAGCAGCCTACGCCTAGGGGCCAAGATCACTTTGGTCCCCACAATAAAATATTTGAGCCCCCCCCCCCAGTTGATCGACATTGCCATTCAAACAGTATGTGTGCACCACGTCTTGTGATCAATTATGTGGGGCTGAGCTTACACTCCCCCCCCATATTTTATTCAAGTTGGCACCGCTGCCTCTTCCTCTCACGCCATCCACCATTGCAGCCCATTGAAAAAGCATTGTATTCCTGGCCACCTCCACGAGTCTCCTTTTTCGGTTCAATTAACGAGCCATAAATAACTCAATGAAGGTGTCAACAAAGAGTGTAATTTATCATACCTTGTCAAGAGGACCCTTCTTCTTTCCAGGAGAATTCACGGCCCGGCGTAACTTGTTAAGATTTATTCCTCGCTTGGCATCTCCTTCCCCTCCCCTCCCCTCCGATTCGCCTGAAATTTATCTTGCCCAGGAACCCTCACAGGTGTGCCGGTTTTGACAAATAAGCCACGGAGCCTGGTATTCATCAGGAGTCGGCCTTTGTGGGGACGGAGGCAGCAAGAAATAAATTTGTTCTGAGGAAAGAAGGTGCTCGTGATTCAGTGCGCTCAGGAGTGGGGATGGGGAGACAGGCCCATTATTTCAAGTTCTCCCTGCATTTGGAAGGAGGGAAAATGAGGTAATGCAGCTGGATGTGACTTTGCTGTCCTGAACGTCATTTTTCACTGCATGGTTAAACAACCGCTGAGGTAATTGTTGCCACCTGGGGCTTGCTCCAGGCCTACTTTTCTAGGTCTCTCCTCTAGGTTGCGCAACAAAGCAGACCCTCAAGTGTCCCAATTTAATTGGAACGTGCCAAATTCACAGAAGCCGCCCCAGCTTCTGAGCTCAATCCGGGATGCCACAATTTCCCCAGAAGCTTCTCTCCAGGCTGACCCCGTGTCTCCTGATGCTGCGTGGGCTGGGGCAACCTTCCCAGAGGCCGCTGTAGGCCTTGCACCATCTCCGGCAGCAACGAGGCCTTGCCTGGCTTTCTGGGAGCCTCTCTTGGCCTTGTGCTGTCTCTGGGGAAGCAGGTGGCCTGCTGAGGCCTGCCAGAAGGTTGCGCCGGCATCCTCCACTTCTCCTGATGCTCCCTGGACGCTGCGGAGGAGGAGGAATACTGCAATGGTAGCCCTCCAAAAATGTTGGAGGGTATGAGAGCGTGGTGGTACAACAGATATCCAGACACTTGGCTGGAGGCTGCAGAGGTGCCAGCTGAGAAGCCGGATCAGGTGCAGGATTGTGACCCAGCTGTTGGAGGCCAGGGGACCACGGAGGCTGACAGACAGGGTCCCAGACCAGCAGGGCCGAAGCCTAGACCCTGCTGTGCACCTTCCCCTGAGCATGAGGAATCAGGTGCTTCCCAGCGCATTTCACCAGCCCAGGGGCCCAGGTAGCGCCCCAAGAGGGAGGCTATGGAGTGGAGGAGGGGTGCCCATCTGCAGGCCAGGAGGTTCCCCACAAGAGGGTCTGGAGGCAGAGGCTTACAGGGCCTTGGTCTGTTCCCAACCCTGCTTGGAGCAAGTTGCTCACTCAGAGTTATTGGTGGTCCTGTAACTTTTGACCAGACTCTACTCACACCTTACCACCTTCTCAAGGATCTCCATGACATCAGTGGGCAAAAATGGTGCCCTTCCCCATCTAGGTGCCCTCAAGATGTTTTGGACTGGAACTCCCATCACCCCCAGCATCCTACTGTCATGCAGACTGAGGCTGATCAGGAGAGCACTAGGTTGGGGAAGGCTCATTCTGGCACTTATCTCAAACTTTAATTTCCCAAGAAGGTTCAATATTGAGATTGATGGACCAATGGTCTGTGGAGGTACAAGGCAGCTTTTGATGTTTTGATGCATGCAAAAACCCTCAAGGCCCTGGGGCACCCCGATTATGCCTTTGGGGTACAATGGGGTTGGAAGAAGAAGAGGAGTTTGGATTTGATATCCCACTTTATCACTACCCGAAGGAGTCTCAAAGCAGCTAACAATCTCCTTTCCCTTCCTCCCCCACAACAAACACTCTGTGAGGTGAGTGGGGCTGAGAGACTTCAGAGAAGTGTGACTAGCCCAAGGTCACCCAGCAGCTGCATGTGGAGGAGCGGAGACGCGAACCCGGTTCCCCAGATTACGAGACTACCGCTCTTAACCACTGCACCACACTGGCTTGTTGAAAGTCATTCTCTCCTCTCCACTGACCCTTCTACCTCTGTATAATTTTTCTAATCAGGACAGGGAGGGGTGAGAGAACATACCCACACCAATAAGCCATAGGTATTTTTTACTGCTTTGCTCTTTCACGTGATGTCTTCATTGCCTCTCCTCTGAACTGAGAGGAGTTGCATTTTAAATTTGCAACTGACAGCTGCCTTGTTAAAAGGAACACCTCATTACCATAGCATCAGTAGCACGCTAAACAAATTTAACTGTGGTAGGTCACAGTGCCTCTCTCTGGCAGCGATCCAGTCAAAGATTTTCTTTCACTTTTGTTTTTGATGGTGCCATTGATCTGTTGCAAAGAGTCGGCCTTCCTGCACAGTGCTTTCAACTTGCACTGTCTTGCAACATCATCTACAAGGTCCTGCTTCTTCCAGCATTTTCAGAGGAGAAGCCAGTATGGTAGGGCAGTGGGGGGGGGGCCGAGGCTGGTGGGTCAAGCCAGCCTCCAAAGGTGAAAACAAGGCCTAGAGGGTCCCAGGGTATGATCTGAAGGCAGATGAGTCTGCCAAAGGGATGTGATCTTGGATTCCAGTTCTGGGCACCATAATTTAAGAAAGATATTGACAAATTGGAACATGTGCAGAGGAGGACAACCAAGATGATCAAGGGACTGGAAATCTTACGAAGAGTTGTTGAGGGACTTGGGTATGTTTAGCCGGGAGGAGAGAAGACTGAAAGGTGATAAAATAGCCATGTAAAAATAACTGAAGGGTTGTTACATGGAAGATGGAGCAAGCTTGTCTTCTGAGGGTAGGACCTCAATCAACAAATTCAGATGACAAGAAAGAAAATTTTGAATGAACATCAGGAAGAGCTTTCTGACGGTAAGAGCTGTTCAACATTGGGACGGACTCCCTCAGAAGGTGCTGGACTCTCCTTCATTGGAAGTTTTTAAAGCAGAGGTAATCTGCCAGGGATTCTGTAGCTGTGATTCCGCATTGCAGGGATTAGTCTAGATGACCCCTGGGGTCACTTCCAATTCTACAATTCTATTATTCTGGGACTGCCTGTTCCCAGTCCAGGATGTGGGTCTCTAGCTCAGGGCCTCTAAAGTGTGTTGTTGGAACTTGGGGCTTTAGCTGGGGTCAGCTTGAAGGTCCTCCTCTGCTGATCTGGCAAAGGAGGAAGGCTGGTTCCTATTGCTTATACTAGGCCAATGGCTGAGACAGGGACTGTACCTGGCTATTCTGTTCCGAGATCTGAGCAGACCCAGCACATGGAAGTGCACTATACTGGGTCCCAGCAAGACAAGGACTACTTGTTTCCATGCCAGGGATTATTAGGAAAGAGCTGAACAACACCCAATATTGTAACAAATCTGTGGTGTAGCCACATTTGGAATACTGTGTACAGTTCTGTTCAACACACCTAAAAAGGGATACTGTAGAACTGAAAAGGTCAACCAAAATGATCCAGATGCTGGAGGAACTCTCCTGTGGGGAAAGGTCGCAAAATTTGGGGAATTTTTAGTTTGAACAAAAATGGTGAGCAAAGGGCATGACAGAGGTGCGTAATAATATGCTTGGTGTGGTGAAAGTGGATAGGGAGAAGCCTCTTTCTCTCTCCCCCATATTGCTAGAACCCAACAGGATCAACCAATGAAGCTGAATTTGGGAGATTTGTGACAGGCAAAAAGGAAGTACTTAAAGCATTGTTAAACTATAGAATTTGCTCCCACAGGGTGTTGTGATGGCCACAAATGTAGACAGCTTTAAAAGGGCATTAGACAAATTCCTGGAGGATTAGACTGTCAGTGACTGCTAGTTCCAAGGACTACATTCCCTCCTGCTTGTGGCCTTCCTGTCAGGGCACCCGGTTGGCAACTGTGGGAACAGGATACTGGACTAGATGGCTGCATCCAGCTGGGCTCCTCTTATGTTTTGACATTCAGATCTCCCTGATCCTCTTACTACCCCATATTTCTATACATAGTTAAAACACTGGTCACAAGGGATGCTTTATTGTGCAATTTACATCTTCTGGATTGATGGCATTTAAATTACACCTTAACTCTTAAGCTTAACTGAAGGTTTTTGACACTGCATATATGCTCATGAGCACAGCACACTTTGCAAGTGAATCAGACCATTGCCAAGCTCATGCAAGGCCCGGTGCCGCTCTTGGTTTGCTTCTGTCATCTTCACTTTGAGCTCCGTGAATTCAGACTGATCGCCTGACTTTTAACACAGCAGGGACAAATGCATTTACTTGTAAAACAAAGCAAGACCCTGTTCGGAAGGGGATACAATAATCAATCCAGTTGCCACAGAGCCAGTAAGTGTTCATTTACCATTATGTGACCTGCAGCAATAATATATTATGTCTCTTGCCAGCAGGAACTTAGCCAGATGCAGTGCAACAGGAATCTGCCGGCAATCGCTCACAACTGTCCTTCACAACCTTTTGTTCGCTGCTCATTAAGGTGAATTATAACAGTGGGGTGGAACACTTTTCTGCAGCGTCTCCCTGCTCTGGAAGTGATAACATGTCCCACGGAACCCCGAGATCACCATGACCATTGCATGCAGAAAGGGTGCCCCCTACTGGAATTGTCTGGTCCGTCAACTAGAGCCAGCTCCTTCCCAGATTTAAGAGGTGATGGAGGTGGCATCCTGGCTATTCATTGACTGTTTTGGAGCTTAGCTGAAAGGACTTTCAGTTATTTGTGAACAGTTTCAGAAATGCCAAAAAAGATAAAGAAGAAAGAGGAGGGAGCCCTTCTCTTTCATGGATTTTTTTGGCATTGTTTTTATAAAAGAGAAAAAGCTGATTGGCTGGGATCACGCAAGCCTGCCGGGCTCTGAAACTGGCTGCAGCTGGGAGTGGGGGTGGGAGGTGGCAGTTCCTAGTTCTAGTACAAGGAAATGAGGATCAAAGGCAAATGGCATGGTCAAAATCAAGCTGAAGAATGCAGAGCTATACAGTGTGATGAATTGCTAGGCTGAAGAGCCAAGCCTGGAGAAAGCATCATATAGAGCCAGTGGTGTTGTGTCTTTTATTGGTGTCCGGGGCACATGTGCATGCCAGGAGGGACCAGGGGCTGAGCATGGATGGTGAACAAAACCCACTGTGATGGTCAAACCCTCACTGCCACCAGGCAGGTGTGGGGCGTAGAGGGTTCACAGGGCTGTGCTGTGCTGCCTGCCTGCCCGCCTGCACAGGGGGGAGCCCAGCTGGCTGACACGGCCCTTAGTGGGTGCATTCCCTGAACATTGGCTGGGTGGCCATTCAGTGAGGGGGCCAAGGGCATGGTGGCAAGGCTGGGCTCTGGGGCCCAGAGACCCCTGGCAGCAGGCAGGTCAGGAATTTGTGCATGGGAGCACCTGGCTTGCATCCCCTCAAAATCATGCGCCTGGGGCTACTGTCCCCCTGGCACTCTGCACGCTACGCCCCTGTATAGATTCAGGAAAGTCCCTAGTATTTTCTCAAGTCACCTGGTCTGGCTGGACTGAAAACAGCAGTACCATCATTAGCCACTAGATGGCAAAGTCACTATCAAGCTGGAGAAGGCAAGGCCGTTTATGGTTAGAGCAGAGGTTTCCAAACTTATTTGGCCTACCGTCCCCTTTTCAGAAAAAGAATTACTCAGTGCCCCCCTGGATTCTTTAAGCAAACAAACAGAAAGATGCAGCGGCAAATTTACGTTCTTTTATGTATCTATAAAGGGACACGGGTAGTGCTGTGGGTTAAACCACAGAGCCTAGGGCTTGCTGATCAGAAGGTTGGCGGTTCGAATCCCCACGACCGGGTGAGCTCCCGTTGCTCGGTCCCTGCTCCTGCCCACCTAGCAGTTCGAAAGCACGTCAAAGTGCAAGTAGATAAACAGGTACCACTCCGGCGAGAAGGTAAATGGTGTTTCCGTGCGCTGCTCTGGTTTGCCAGAAGCGGCTTAGTCATGCTCATAGCTGTCAACATTCCCTTTTTTTGTGGGAAATTCCCTTATTCCAGTGCTGTTTCCTGCTGCTTCCTGCTGCTATCCCGGATTGTTAGATATCCCGTAGACTGTCCCCAGGACAGGTGAGGCTGCTGATCCCTTATTTTCAAATCTGAAAGTTGACAGCAATGGTCATGCTGGCCACATGACCCGGAAGCTGTATTCCGGCTTCCTCAGCCAACAAAGCGAGATGAGCACCGCAACCCCAGAGTCGGCCACGACTGGACCTAATGGTCAGGGGTCCCTTTACCTTTACCTGTGTATCTATAAAACCCATGGGGCAAATGGGAAGGAAGCCTGCTGGCTCAGTCTAATCCACCCCAGGGGTGGGGCCAGCCCCATAGCCTGCCTGCCATTGGCCAAATAGGCATGCAAGTTGTGATCCACTTCCTAGGTCTGGGTGAAGCCAAAAAGGGTTCACCCAAGCCCTGGAAAACCCCTTGCCTCCAGCACAACAGTCACATCCAGGGGAGGCAGTAAGCGTCATTACACAACAGATTAAACATATATGAAGCTTTTTTCATTTTTTCCCTCTTCTTTAGGCTTGCACCACCCCCTTATTTTTATTCAATGACCCCCCCCCAATTGCACCAGAGGCTACTACCACCCCCCTGGATTGATCCAGTACTCCCCAGGGGGTGGTATTGCCTATTTTGGGAAGTGCTGGGCTAGACAGTGAGATTAATTGCGGACTTCCGGGTTAGCGCCATCACCTAATGGCGGATTCCCTCCGAGCTCCGGAGGGAATCGGCTTAGTAGGGGTCGGGTCCTGCCGCGGCGGCGACGTGGGGACCCTCAGAAACCACAGGCGCTGAAGCCTGTGGACCTGGTGACTCGGCGGGCACCATTTGCGCCCTGGATTAAAAGTAACAACCCGTGAGTAATACGGAAATTGGACTTAAAAAGGGAATTTTTTGGGGGGGAATTAGGCACAACTGGGTAAGGTGCAAAGAGGAAGTCCGCCTACCCGCCTTTTAAACATCTTAAAGCAAGGATTTTATAACTAGGGTTGAGAGAACACCTTTCTCTTTTGTGGATAAAAGCAATTAACTCCACGTTTTGGCAATATAAGTGATTGTGCTGGAGGATAAGAGCTAATATTGAGAGCGGAATTGTCACCCCTCCCCCAGGACCCGGGAGCGATCGGTGAGAGAGCCTGCTGAAGAGACATAGAAGACTTTGACAGCTGTCAAACTAGCTGTCAAAGTTGGGAAAAAAGGAGAACTTTGTTTCTGTTGTCTTTGCTGGTTATATTTGTTACAATTTGGTAACAAATTGTTAAAAATAAAGAAGAAAAGGCTAACTTGACTTTTGGGTTGGAACTGGAAGATACTAAGAAACCAGAATCCCTCTAGAGGGGGTTCAGGACATTACAAAAATGGCTGTAAGTGGAAAAACACTGGCTGAACTGGAGAGGACTTTTTTTCTCTTGGGAAAGTTACAAGAACAAAGCGATGTTTTGGCCACAAATGTTACAATATTGAATGGAACAGTAAATAAAGCTACTGAACCTGGAAGGGACTTGACTCAAGTCTTTGCAGCTGAACAAAAAGGTTTTGCAGTTGAACTAAAAATCTCTGCAGCTGAACAAGAAAAGAAATCTGAGAAATTTGACAATGTGATGAAAGAGATACATGACGATTTGAAGGAAAAGGAAGGAGGAGCTATAATGCCACAGATGATTAAGGAGAGCCAGAGGCTGGTTAAGATGGATACAAAGGAAAATAAGATCAGGATGATGAAAATCTGGTTTGAATTGAAGAATGGAGAATGGAGAGATCTCCTTATGTGGAGATCTGAAGACCTATGGAATACAAACCTGGCTAAAGTGGAAACTGGAGCTTTTGGGACATTTGGACTTAAGAGAAGCAAGAAACAAGATTTTGGCTCCACTTTTAAATATGGAGGCCTGGCTGGAAGAAATATGGACCTTATTGGGACAGAGCTTCTTCGAGATTTGGTGTTCAATATAAAGGACTACCAAAAAAACCGGCAGAGAGGAACTGAGAGAGAATTAAGAGCCTCGGACGTGAGGTCGCCAGGCTGACAGCAGATAGACTGATGGACATTTGTTGGGGTTCGAAACCGGGAAAGGGGGGGTGGGGCTTTGGGAATCCAAAGGGTGTACAATTATACTCTGTTTCATTTAATTTTGTTTTGCCACTAATATAAAAATGGGGAATTCGTGGAAGGGAATTGGGGTCGACCGTAGAAAAAGATTTTTAAGAATAAGTACTGATGTAAAAAGATTGAGGTTTATAAGTTAAAATTGGTTAACTAAAATGAATTAAAGAAAATAAGGTAAAGTTCGGGGACAAGAACTTGCTGAGCTAAAAATTGGAACTGGAATACAAGAAGGGGAGGTGTGGGGAAGTCAAGGAAATTGGTTATTGACAGTAAGGAATGTTAATTTTATGTGTTTTTAATGGTTTTTTTTTGTTTTTTCTTTATTTTTTGAAAATTTCAATAAATATTTATTAAAAAAAATAATAATAATTGCTAGGCTGGAGAGTCAAGCCCTTATATAGAGCCAGGAAAGCCCCTATTGTTTTCTCAAGTCACCTGCTCTGCCTGGACTGAAGAACAGCAGTACCATCTTTAGCCACTAGATGGGTGGTGCTGCAGCATAGCAGAGATAACTGAGAGCTTTGTCAACTTGATGGCTACCCCAGTGACACAGGAAGAAAAATGCCAGGGCACTGCTGGCAGAGTCCTTGGGTCGATCCCTCCTGTAGCTTACACAAGTAGGAGAAACATAGCACCATACAGGTTTGGGGAAAGTAATATTTGCAACAAAAGCATCTTTCTACACCATTGAAACCAGCTCTTCTATTCAGATAGTGAAACTGGAAAATCTTCTGCTCACATTAATTAATGTATTTCCAATTGATAAGCACTTTTGTTTTAGTTTTTTTAAAAGCACATACGCCACATGTTTGATCCAGGTGCATCTAGACTTTCATCAGCCAAAGGCAGATTCAGAAATCAGCCCACCAGGTTCTAAGGCCAGTGTGGTTTGCATGCTGGCCTAGCATCCAAGCAAACAGGGTTCAAATCCCCACTGAATCCCCCATGGAACTCACTCACTGACCTTTGTGCCAGTCACTGCCTCTCAGCCTAGCCTACCTCACAGGGTTGCTGTGATGATTAAATGGGGAGGAAGAGAACCAGGTATGCCACCTCAAGCCCCTTGGAGGAAGAAGGTGAGATACAAATGAAAGCAACTAAATAAATAAATAAGAAAATTGCAAGCTGTCTAAAACCACCTCCTAGCTGAGGGAAGGTTTGAACTGAGCACTTCCTAGATGCAAAGCTAAGTTTTTTGCTTCCTATATTACACCAGCTCAGTCGTGTGAGTCAGAACATTTGCAACTTTCCTATCTTGCTCCATGAGGGGAAACCCTCATGTAGGCTTAAGTTTGGAAGGAACTGTGTGAGTTAAGTGGGCAAAAATGGAGAACTGGGGAGCTGTCCTGGGTCCTGAAATATCCTTCTGACTACTCCTTTCATTTACAGTGGTACCTCAGGTTACAGACACTTCAAGTTACAGACGCTTCAGGTTACAGACTCCACTAACCCAGAAATAGTACCTTGGGTTAAGAACTTTGCTTCAGGATGAGAACAGAAATCGTGCTCTGGCAGCAGTGGGAGGCCCCATTAGCTAAAGTGGTGCTTCAGGTTAAGAACAGTTTCAGGTTAAGAACGGACCTCCAGAACGAATTAAGTTCTTAACCCGAGGTACCACTGTATTTTCTTCAGACTGGTGGTCTCTGTTCTGGATTCAGTTCCCTAGATATCTTGCTCAGAAGCCGATGGGCTCTTGCTCTGACTGGAACAGGGCACTATCCCTTGAAAACAGCCCCCCACCCACCCACAAGGGGCTCAAATAACATCTAACCTTCAAAAGAATCCATTCCTTGAAAATGGAAGAGTCCTGTTTGACCCAGGAGAAGCATGACCTGTTCCCCTGCATTGTAACTTGTGTGATATCTGCACTGTTCTTTACATGCCTGATGCACCACCATGCAAAAGGAGAGTTCACACTGGCAAGCACATAACCTGGCCACTGCAGCAATCTTCCCTGCCCACACAGCGCCTTTCATACCATCAAAGGACCAATGCTATTGCTCACCTACAGCTCTTGCTACGGGACTCATTTGCTCACTTCCTCCGCTGTCATCCTGCCTGGCTATCTTGGCAAATTTTGTCTCTCCACAGTGAAGGCTGAAACAGTAAGTAAGCTGTAATATAAACCACTGAACAGAACATCTGCATACATTCACTGGCCTGTGCAAATCTAAAACAGACATGACATTCTTTGGGGATATATAAATTCTTTTTCTTTCTCTCTCCCTCAGTCAGGGAAGCCTCAGCCACTAAAGTGAGTTATACGACTGACTTCTCCCTAGCAAGTCACATTCCACAGCTGATAGTCCAGATAATAATTCATTGTGCTCGGTCCGCATGTGAGCAGGGAGAAAAATCTCTCTCTGCTGCTTCTGTTTGAGGTCAGTCCATTAATACCTGGATGCAACACAATTGCTTCACAGTGTTTTAAACCTCTCAGGAGAGCCTGTGCACTCTGTTCTCTGTTCAGAGCCATTAGCAGACAACATTTCATGACTAGGAAATGATCAGTAGCAGCCAGAAATGATCTGGATCCAGACCTCTATGGATGCAGTGCTTGCTCTTGGGCATGTAGCAGGAAAGGGTGAGGGGGCAGCTGTCTTGCATGTCTCAGCAGGGTGAGAAATTCTCATGAGATTGACTGACAGTTTAAAAATAAAATAAAATTCCATTAATGTAAAAGAAGATATTTGGTAAATAATTGTTTCATTGTTGTTTGGTTTCTGGAAGGCGGAGTCTGTGGGTAAGCCAATATTTTTGGTTTTCATATCCTGTTGTATTCATATCACAACCTACCCCAAGAAAGACTCTAATTTAAACTTCTTGGAAGAGGTCTTCCCTCCTCCCAGTAAGCATGGTCATGAAGGGGAGCCAGTGGACACTAACAAGCACCCCAAGACAACAATCCTGAATGATGTTCCATTATGGGACATTGTAGAACTGGAGGAATACCTTGACCCACCCCAACCCTCCACACTAACCACTGAGACTCCAGGAATATGGAGCCAGAACTACAGCCTATAGTGTACATCTCAGAGCCATACTTGGGAAGAGAAGTCACAGCCAAAGACCTATTCTCCAGGTCAAGGACCTGCTGATGCTCCACAACTGCAGGCCTGGCTGTGGTGGAACAGCCAGGCCAGCTATAAAACCTCTTACTCGCCTCCTGGCAGTGGCTGGTGCAACATCTCATTGTGTCCAGCTCCTAGTCTTACTCCCTCATTCCAGCTGTTTAGCTGGATAGTTCCTCTTCTGCCTCAGCAACTATGCCTCAGGCCTGCTCATTGCCCCAAGAACATTGCCCTAAGCCTCAGTGTCAGATGAGGAACCCAGGTCACACTGCTCAGAGCTGGCAGGAATGGGGTGTAGTGCAATTTGTGGTCAGGACAAGGTTAGACTACAGAATGCTTATTTCCCTTAGGGAACAATGTGCCTTTTCAATACGGGGGAATCATCAAGTTGAAAGGTCAGCTAGTAACCCCCCTGCCAATGCAGGAAATCCATGCTATTTTATTTATTCATTGCATTTGTATACCCCTTTTTTCCTCCAGGGAGTTTAAGCTGGCTTACATGCTTCTTCCTCTCCTCATTTAATCACTATAACAACCCTGTGAGGCAGGTTAAGTGGAGAGGCAGTGACTGGCTCAGGGTTACCCAGTGAGTTTCACAGCTGAGTGAGGATTTGAACCCTGGTCTCCCAGGTCCTTGACCAGGCTTTCCTGAACTTGGGTCTCCAGCTCCATAACCCCTGACCACTGGTCCTGCTAGCTAGGGTTGATGGGAGTTGTAGTCCAACAACAGCTGGAGACCCAAGTTTGGTGAACTCTGTCCTAGACTGACACTCTGCCCTCTGTAACACACTGCCTCTTAGTGACCATTCAGAGTCTGCTTAAAAACGTCCTGAGTGATGGGGCAGTGAGCCAAGCAGAGCAGAAGGTTCTCTTGCAGCTTCTCATTGTGTCCTCTGACTGAACACAATAAAACCCAGTCGATCATTTAATATTTCTGAGAGGGTAGGAGAAAACTGGAGGGCTGTGATAGGCCGTAAGGAAGAGTATATTTTGGAAGGGTGGAGGCATGTGGCAACTTCTGAGTGACAGCAGTCCATCATAGCCATTCTTCTTTTTAACTTTTTATTTTTCAGTTTCTGAAAATACCTATAATGAAACCCCCCCCATTTACCCTCCACCCCCCCCCGACATCCAGTGTAAATAGTGAAGTCAGACATTAAGCGCTTTTGCATAACAGTTTAGAGTTGATTATATCAGTTAAGTGTCTCCTAACCTCTATCTCTTAACAGATTGTCCCAGAGCAAGCACAGGCAGCTGGTGGCAAGGCAGGAGGTGCCTGATGGAGCTGGACTTTCAACAAAGTTGATGGAGCAAGCGCAGCTACTTCCCACCTCTCCCACTGAGGCAGCCTAGCAGAAGAGCTTCCCCAGGTGAAAGAGAGAGGAGGATCAACATGTGGAAGCTGGGGTGGTTGTGACATGCTCCGCTGCTGCCCTTTCTCTGCAGCACCCCCTTTCTTGCTGGAGTGGTTTCAGCTCCAGTCCACGCAGGCCCTGCATCCTTCCCAAAGAATTGTGACAGATGAGTCAAAACTTGTTGCCTCGACAGACTTCACAAAAAACTCCCAACTTCCTTGGGAATTGAAATGCATTAAAAAAAATTGTTTAAAAATACCACAAGCATAATTACCTTTGCAAGGACATTGAGACAAAGGGTTTTGGAAACAATAAGGAATACTACCATCTAGTGATGGGATGGCAGCTATGCTAAGAGAACCCTGCAGTATGCATAAGCATGCTGAATCAAAAGCAGGGGCTCCAGTTCCAAACCCGAACTCGCCAAATGACTTTCGCTTATACATTTCGCAAAAAAGAAAAGCAGCCATCAGGTGCCAGGCTTTGAAATGGAATCTCCAAAAGGCAGAGAGGTTGACTGGATACTCGGCTCCCTCAACCGTTCATAGGGCTTGGTTTCCAGACCTTTGATCACCTTGGTTACTCTCCTCTGTACATGTTCTAGCTTGTCGATTTCTAAATTGTGGTGCACAGAACTGGACACAGTATTCCAGGTGGGGTCTGACCAAGGCAGAATAGGGTGGTACTATCACTTGCCTTAATTGGGACACTAGACTCTTCTATTGATGCAGCTGTGGGTTAAACCACAGAGCCTAGGGCTTGCCAATTAGAAGGTCAGCAGTTCGAATCCCCATGACAGGGTGAGCTCCCGTTGCTCGGTCCCTGCTTCTGCCAACCTAGCAGTTCAAAAGCACATCAAAGTGCAAGTAGATAAATAGGTACCACTCCGGTGGGAAGGTAAACGGCATTTCCGTGCCTTGCTCTGGTTTGCCAGAAGCGGCTTAGTCATGTTGGCCACATGACCCAGAAGCTGTACGCTGGCTCCCTCGGCCAATAAAGCGAGATGAGCGCCGCAACCCCAGAGTTGTCCACGACTGGACCTAATGGTCAGGGGTCATTTTACCTAGAATAGCATTAGCTTTTTCTTTTTCGTCTTGTTTTGCTGCTGCATCACATGGTTGACGCATGTTAAGGTTGTAATCTACTAAGACCCCTAACCCTTTAGGAATGGGATTGTTCAGCTGTGTGTATGTGGTAATGGAGGGAATGCTGGGGAAACCCAGCCAGGTGGGCGGGGTATAAATAATTAAAAAAAAAATATTATGTGGAACTGGTAACTGTTTGTGTATACAGTTTGAAAAAAACCAACACAAAAACCCACCTTCACCCATAGTAAAAGGCTGCTGCAATGTGCTAATCACCCCTCAGCTGACCTCCCTGAGAAATTTTCTTCACCTTAGAAAAACCAATTTATTGGTTTCTTTGACATCTAAAATGAAAAAGCTAAACTCAGCCACACACACACCTCATCTTCACATCAGCAACACTGGTGATGGAAGGACCTCTATGACGTTCTCAGGCTTGTGCACTGCACACGGCCACACATCCTCCCACCTCCCACCAGCCACATGAGAATAGCTTGTTTAGGTCCAAGGGGCACTATATTTTGGGGGGAAATGTGTCCAAGATTGCACCTCAGTGAAAAGTTGATGGCTAATGGCCAGACTGTTATAAGGCTGTGAAACCTGCCGGGATGCTCTTTGGACTACTCCATGGTGCTGTGTGTTGGATGAAGCCCCCAGTGCTGGGAAAGAGAGAGTGTTAGCTCTTTTCCAGATTGACATTCCACCCAGCCAGCAATATTATCACCCCTGGGTGGGGACAGAGAGGACAAATCCTTTAGCTAATAGCACCTCCTGGGGTACTTTAAATTGAGGAAATGGTGGGGAGAGTTTAACTCTTCCAGAACCACATCTTTCATCCAACTTGTTCCCTGCCACAGCTTCTAAAACATCAGGAGATCTTTTCACAGTTCTTCAGCAACCAGTGTAGTGGAGTCCTGGTGCAAGGCTGTTCTTGAAGACAAGTGCAAATGACACACACACAAAAGGAGAAGGATGTGGATATACTAAACATTTTAAAATGCTTTTTGATGTTTCAAATATTTTCAATATGTTTTTTTAAAAAATTATTTGCAAGTATACTGTTTTATCACTAGAAATGCTTTGGTATCCCTGGGCTCCTTTGTGAGGAAAGATGGGATATAAATTTAATAAATAATTATTCATCAACTTCTGTCTGTTCTCTTGAATACCTTTTCATTTAACCTTATTTTACAGAAATTCCTAGGATGATCAGATTCATTTTATGCTGCTTTTTTTGCTGCCTTCAGAAAAGGCTGCATCTACCTCTTCCATTGTGGCTAAATATTGTGCTACTAAATAAAAAATTCCCTAGGGACTAATTCTGACAATCGACTGATTGATAAATATCAGTAGATCTTCATTCACTGTAAAAAAATCCACAAAGAAATTTCTGATTTTGGTTATAGCTCAACCTCTTACTGCTCACTACCTTCATCTTAAAAAACAACTAAACATCTATAGTAAATTACAGATCTAATCTATAGTAAACTATAGATTCAAAATTGCTGCTTCACAGCTGATAAGATGATAAAAAGATACACAATTATATTAAATGCATATTTAATACAATTGTTCATCTTTTTATCTTCTTGACTTATCAGTTGCGAAGCAGCAATTTTGAATCCCTGATTGAGCCAATTGCCCTTGTTCCAGAGAGGTTAAAAAAGGCTGTGTGTGTTTGAGACTTGGAAGCCAGGGTTCAATCCCCATTCAGCAACCATCCACTGGGAAGTTCTCTTGCACAAGCCCCATTGAAATGCATGACAGTGCTGTGGCACAACTCCCAATCAGGCCATCAAAGTTCACTCCGGGGAATGTCATGGTGGGTTATACTTGGGGTGGACAGATCAGTCTCTTTCCAGTCCATACACTTTCTCTGCTCTCCCTCCACATTGATCAGTGGGGATGGGTCCATTAGGATCACTCAGCCCCAGCCTTCCTATGCACAACCAGTCTAGGGGGTGCAGTGCTGGTCAGCGCCTTCCTCCTCAGTCTCAGTGCCATGCCTTTGGAGAACTCAGCAGGGGGGAAAGAAGGGGACAAAACTATAATTAGCTGGCTCTGTCATCGCCTCTGGCACCACCTACTGTTTGGTTCTCTGCTGTCTGCCCTACAAGCCCAATGGGCAGCAGCCACACCTGACCTGGACACCCCCACCCTGCAAAATATTTGTGTGTACACGCGCACGTGCACACACACACACACTATCAAATTTATTCATAACAAAGCAGGATCCTACCAGGGCATTGCATGCATTGAACAATTTCCCATGCGTATTGGAGTCCCTAATGCATGAAAAAGTTTGACAGCTGGACCAGTCCTCTAGTTTGACAGTGAATTTGATTTTTGTGTTACAGTTGAATTAGGCAGTTGGTGGAGCTTGGCTGAAGGGTCCAGGCCCTGGTGACATTTCTGTCCTTTCCTCCCAACTGTTCCCTTCAGAGGGAAAGCAAGTCCACACAGGAACCGAGAAAGGAACAGAAGGTCAACCCATATTCTCAGCCCGTAACCTTGTTCAAGAAAGCTTGCATTTCATCGTGTTCCAGCTCCAGCTCCTGACAAAGGATGTTAAATTTATCTTACCTTGAAGACCTTATATGAAAGCATCTGAGGGAAATGCCAAATGAGATACTGTACTTGCCTCCTTCCACAGAGGACCTGCATCTGGGACCATCCTGGCTCAATGCCCTCGTATGGAGGGATCAAGAAAATGTCACTCAAGAGATGTGAGTGGGGGACACAAACCCTCACAGATGAAGACGATTATATTTATTACCTGTCCTTCACCAGCAGGGAAGCCATGACAGTTACAATGGTATAAAACTGAGCTTCACCTTGTGGCCATCTCCCTGTTTCTACAACTTAACCCATGACAACGTGGCTCACCTGCACCACAAATTCTGAAATGTTTTGAGGCTGGCTTCATTTTGAAGGGCCCCCTTCAAAGCCCTTCTAGTGGTCTCCCTCCTAATCCAGCCATTTTCAATATCCATCGTGTTCCAGAGTGGCACCATGTCCAGGAATGCCTGAAGAGGGGCTTAGATAGATCTATAGCTCCAGATTCCATCTGTCTCTCCTACTTAAAGCACCATTTGTTTCCATGTCCCAGTCATTACAATCTTGTTCATTTCATGTTTCATTTATTAGCATGTAATTTGTCTTGGTACTCATTTATGTCTTTGAGTGTTTTTGTTCCAACATTTCTGATGCCTCACTCTCTTTCTCCACTGCCTGTGGGTTTGGTTGCAATGGAGGAGACACTGATGGTCCAGTCTGTCAACTGCCACGATCCTTTTCCCAGAATGCACCAGATGTCACATTGTTCTAGGGTTGCCATGTGTCTTCTACTCCCAGGACACGTCCTCTTTTTCAGGGGTAAAATTCCTGTCTGGGTGGATTTTTTTAATTTGCCAAAATGTCTCTGGTTATACTTTGTGGATGACACATAGATATAGCTGGTGGTTGAAGACTTGCTTTCCTCTTCTCTTGTCATGCCCCCCCCCCAGCAATATATCACAGCTTCTATAGCCTACATATAGTAGGGTTATTTACCTCTTTTTTGCTCTTCAAAATATGGCAATCCTACATTGTTCCAGTGGGTCATGGGAGGTAAAACCAATCAATAAATGCTTTAGTAAATCATCGGTGTCAAATTTAACTGGAATGCAAAACAGTTAAAATTTGAATGACATGGCAAACCCAGCCAAGCCATTGAGAGTTCCTCACTGCTATCTTTTCTTATTGTGATTCAGGCCACAAACATGGTGAGAGGGCATGATGTATCTTCCTTGGCAGCCTTTTGTGTGTGGAAAGGGTGAGACAAATAAGAAAAATGCACGCCCTTGTGACATTCCACCCAAATATGTTTACTCCTGTTAGTCATCTTCCCAAGACAACTCCTGAGCTTGAATCCAGACGGTGGATGGAACCCGCCTCACAAAAGCTGCTATTAAGTCGATCGAAGGAGAAAATGGCAGGTTGATCTGATAAACACACAGCTGTGAAAGTTATTTCAAGGCCGCTCTCATGGACACGTTGCACGTGCTTTCACCTGGTGTCATCTGAAGGAAAACCATCTTACAGTCTCACTTACTGCCCCAACCCTCCCCTGCTAATAAATAGTAGACAGAGAGAGGTGTAAACACTTAACAAAGGATGGTTTGCAGAGCTGTCTGGGTCTGCTTTAGGAGTTTTGTTCTACTTCATGCATTGGTGGTTTTAGCTCATTTTCCCCAGTCCTTCTAGGCCACATTCACACCATGTTGTTACATGTGTGGTGTGAATGTGGCCTTAGCCTAGTAAGCTAGGATTCTTTTCTTACTGCTGCCTGTGGCACACTGTCTTTTCCATCTGTAAGCACTGACAATCTCAGGGGCCCTGAGTTGGAAAAAGCACCCTCCTTAAGGTACAGGGTTAGGTAACGGTATATGTACACACACACACACACACACACACACACACACACACACCCCTCCCCTGCCATCACTTTCCCATGCAACGTGAACCCCATTATAGCCTGATCCAATTCAGTCTTTATATTACGATTCCATGGGTGGTTGCAAAATCAGCTTAGGTGAGGGGAATCATCCACAACAGCACACTGTCAGATCCTGAACCCTCAAAGGGCCAGTGCCACAAAGAAAAAAACAAGGCCTTGCAGGTCACTTTGCCAATTAAGAAGTTGGAGGAACTGGAACTGGCTCCCGATATTGCTCTTTACTTTCATGCTTGGTGATAAATCTGCCTCCGTTTCAGTGGCACACAGGCCCATCCAAGAAAGTAGGAAAAAGAGAGACTGGCAGCAAGTGCATCCTGTTAACCTTGGATAATGTCCCCTCCTCTGAAAGTCTGGTACATGACATGCCATGAATTTGAATCTGCAGTGGCCAGGTGTTGCCTTGCAGAAAACTGGAGGCAAAGGAGATAGTTACATGAATAGCTCTGTTCTGTCCACTGAACATTTATCCACTATATATTGGTGAATGCACCCCAATCTCCAAGTGGCAAAAGACTTTAGGGATGCCTGTGCTTACCCAGAGTTTGGTTACCTTGGAATGGAGACTGTGGTGTCTTTAGGATATATGGTTTTCTTTACATATTTATATAAAGAAAAGCATAGGAAAGAGGGACTCACAGCACTGACACTCCAACGAAACTCTCTCACACACAACTCTCAGCCTCCCTTGGCCTCATGTTCTCCATCCTAGGAGGATGTGGCATACAGCCAAGTGAGGTGGGAAAAGACCCACCCTTTTATCTCCATGGAGAGCCTTTTAGATGAGTAAATGGAACTATTTAACTGGACATCTAAGGCCATTACCTTAACAAAGGGACTAGTCTGAGCAGTTCACCAGGTTTTCTCTTGTAGATTCTAACCTCACCCCCCACAAACCTATGACAACGATCTTCATTACCTGTATTGATCCACTACAGTCCAACTGCACTTCCGCTTTAGTGCCATGCTGTAGCTCTCAGGTAGGAAAGCTTTTTGAAAGTCAGAGGTTTCTACATGCACAAATGCAGGGATGTGTCTCTCCATCCTGGCTAGCAGTCCACAGTTCAAGGACACATTCAAACCAGGAAAAAGCATTTGAGGAGGGTGTGTGCCAGGAGCAGGGGAGTATAGGGTCCCAAGGGCCACACAGAGAGGTCTGGGGGCCACATTTGGTCCCTCAGGCTTGAGATTCATGCAGCCCTGCTCTACCTTTTTGCCCTTCCCCATGATTAGAGGCAACAAAATTAATCAAAATGATTATTCAGAATACATATGTTTCTTTAACCAAAACATGTTGTTCTCCCACTGAGCCATGGCTGTTCCCTGACGTTTGTGTGCATACTCATTCTGAAGCAATGTGGCTATATCTGCTAAATATAGCTCTGCCCATGCTCAGCAAAAATCCTGCTTGCTTACATTTGCCCCTGCCCATTTCCATCCCAGGTAACCCTCCTAATCTCAAAAAGCAGCTTATGCAACTCTCCAGATGGAACACAAATGAAGGATTCCCCCTCCCTCCGTACTTAACTGTACATAAGCAAAACACATTCAAAAAATCCCATTACTTAATAGCAATCTTAATGGGAAAGAATGTTGATGAGCCACCAATGACTGAGCTGCTTCTTTGCAGGTCGTAATTCTTCTCATTTATGGCCAGTGTTGCTACTGGAGGCTCTCTCAAGAAATTGAAACACTTAATTAAACCAAGCATCAAAGGGGCAGTGGGGCTTGACAATGTGGGAAGAGAGAAGTCAGAAGGCAACCGTTGTGCCTTGAGGAGCATTCTCTTAATTTTCTGATTTGCACATGACATTAAAACATCAGAAGAACCCAGCTGGACCACCTCGTCCAGCATCTGCTTCTCAGTGATTAGCCAAATACCTCTGGGAAGCCCACCAGGGACTCAGGAGTGCCAGAATGCTGTGCCCCTCGTGATCCTCAGCAGGGGTGGGAGATCATCCCTAGTGAGGATCAGGAAGGACTGTGGCTCAGGGGTAGAGCACCTGCCCTGCATGCAGAAGGTCCGCCTTGCCTTGGCCTTGCATGTGGAAGCTCTGCATCTGCCTTGCACCTGCCTTGCATGCAGAAGGTCCCTGGTTCAACCCCTGGCATCTCCCGGTAGGATTGGGAGAGACGCCTGCCTGAAACCCCAGAGAGCTGCTGCCAGTCAGTGTAGACAATACCTAGCTAGATGGACCAATGGTTTGCATTTTACTATGTTCCTATCAGGTTTTAAAACAGCAGCAGCAGCAGCCACAACAAAACAAAACAACCAATGCAACTTGTAATAGATTACAGCAAGACAACTTTTCTGCTTAGTTCAAAATGCCAACCCAGAAGCCAGCCTCCTGCCTCCTGCTGTAAGGAGTGTGTCTCTTGAACTCAGCCCCCAGCAGCCAGTCTTCCTGACCTCCTGCTCCATTAGTGTCCTGGTCCCCCTGCAAACCAGGGGCTATGGAACAAGGGCACCCTCTGGGCTGCAGTTCTGGCCAGAATACAGTCAGCTGACTCCATGGAGCTATTATAAAGCTCTCATGTTTACTTTAGCTCCTCAAACAAAGGTCCGTATAGTTAAAGCTATGGTTTTCCCCAGGAGTGATGTATGGAAGTGAGAGCTGGACCATAAAGAAGGCTGATCACCGAAGAATGGATGCTTTTGAATTGTGGTGCTGGAGGAGACTCCTGAGAGTCCCATGGACTGCAAGAAGATCAAACGTATCCATTCTGAAGGAAATCAGCCCTGAGTGCTCACTGGAAGGACAGATCCTGAAGCTAAGGCTCCAATACTTTGGCCACCTCATGAGAAGAGAAGACTCTCTGGAAAAGACCCTGATGTTGGGAAAGATTGAGGGCACAAGGAGAAGAGGACGATAGAGGACGAGATGGTTGGACAGTGCTCTCGAAGCTACCAGCATGAGTTTGACCAAACTGCGGGAGGCAGTGGAAGACAGGAGTGCCTGGCGTGCTCTGGTCCATGGGGTCACGAAGTGTCGGACACAACTAAATGACTAAACAACAACAAAGCAGCTCAGCTCATCAGGCAGCCATGCAGATGGCCTGGTCTTCCTTCCCCAGCTGTCCTCCAGCATCTATTACTAGCCTGATTTTGGCTGCACCACCAGCGTCAGACCCCATGGTTTCTCTTTTGCTTGCAACAGAACAGCATCTCCTCAGCTGTGGTCTGTCCCACATTTCACCTTCAGCCTGACTGGCAGTCTGCAAATGACTTAGTACCAGCATCTGTGCAAACCAGTGTGGGCAAGAGGACACCCCCCCCCATCAGCCTGCATTCCAACCCTCTCAGTACCAGACCACACAACCAGGTTCTCCATGGCAATCCAGGATTCAACAGTGTGCTGCACTGTGGAGTCTTTGAGATGCCCCAGGAGTCTCCTACTGCTGCTCATAGAGGATCACACCATTGTACATTTGCTCATTTAATGCAGAGGCTGGGAATCTTTTTCAGTCAGAGGGTCATGTTCAGAAGTGCCACATTGCCCCAAAATGGGGGTGGGAGCAGTGTGTGGCGCACTCCTGTGATGTCATGTATAGCCCAAGTGCTCTGGAGGAGTCGGCCACTGGACCTGCAACATGCAATGTACATCATGCGTGTGATGTCACAGGCATGCAACGTGCGCAGGACCACCTTACGATTGTGGGGGCCCAGACCTCTTGAAACAAATATTGAGGGGGCTGAGGTAGGGGTGGGGCTAGAGGCAACTTGAACAGAGTCTAGACACAGATCAGCACACACATCTCTCTACCCAGGCAACTCATAGTGGACATTGTTGTTGTTGGCGTCCATCTGTCTCAAGAGGCAATGGAGTGCATCTCCAGGGGTGAAGTCAAACTGCTGGAGAATCCCAGCATGTGCTGTGGATGCAGAGACTGGTAACTTGTAACTGCTGCCTCCATGTTGCTTTGCTGCATTAGCAGCACGTGAAATGACCTCTCCAGAGCGCAAGCCTGGGCAGTGTGCATGGAGGTCCTGCTGCTGTGCTCCAAAGGAAAGCAGAACAAGATGTTTGTCACCAGGAGACTTCCGGGTTGGCGCCATTGTTTAATGGCGGATTCCCTCCGAGCTCCGGAGGGAATCGGCTCCGTAGCGTCTGGGTCTGGCCGCTGCGGCGAAGCGGAGACCCTTAAAATCACAGGCGCGGATGCCTGTGAACACAGAGACTCGGCGGGCACCATTTGCGCCCCCCCAATCCGCGACGGAGCCTTTTTAAAGGCTTCGGAACGGAGGCAGGGTGAGGCGTGGTGCTGAGAGTACTCCCTCGCCTACGGAGTGAAGCCGCAAGCCATTGACAGAGAGTGCCAACTTCTTCCAAGACCAATTGGACTCTAAAACATAAACCCGTGAGTAATACGGAGATTGGAACCTTAAAAAACTTTTAATTTTGGATTTGGAACGAGCGGGAAGGGGCTAAAAAGGAAGTCCACCCCCCCCCTCTTTGTAAACAATTTAAAGCAAAGGACTGGGCAGCTAAGGTCGAGAGAATCTGTTTCTTGTTTTTTAATGAAAGATCCTGACTTCACGGTTTTGACACTATAAGAAGATTTACTGGAGGATAAAAAGAATTTTGGGAGCCGAAATTTCACACACCCCCCGAGACCCGGGAACGTCCTATGAGAAAGCCTGTTGCATGGAAGATTTTGACAGCTGTCAAGTGAGCTGTTAGTCAGCTAGTTGTCAGCTGGAAAAAGAGAACATTGTTTCTGCTGTTTTTGCTGGTTTATTTGGTATAACTTGTTGAAAATAAGGAGGGCTGATACAAAATAACTGGACTTTTGGTTTTGAGCTGAAAGGAACATTAAGGAACTAAAATCCCCCTAGAGGGGTAATAGGGACACTACATCACAAAAATGGCTGGAGTATGTAAAATCCAAGCAGAATTGGACAGAGCACTCGTTCTCTTGGGAAACTTGCAAGATGAATACAATGCTTTGTCTACAGAGGTATCACTACTACACTGGACAGTAAACAACAGTTTTGAGCCTGATAAGGACTTGAAACAGGAAGCCTATTCAACTGAACAAATAAATGAAACTGAAAGTGTAGATACGATGGAGCAATATGTTGTTTTTGAAGAAAATGAAGGAGGAGCAGGAGATTTGCAGGAGTCAAAGGAGAGTTACAATATGAGGCCTGACATGATGATAAAAAAGGACAATAAAAATTGGATGTGGAAAGCCTGGTCTGAATGGGAGTCTGGAAAATGGAGAGATCCCCTTTGGAGGAGATCTGAAGACCTGAGGATTACAAATTTGTTGAAGGTGAAAGCTGGAGCTTTGGGGACATCTGGATCTGAAAGAAATTTGAAACAAGAGTTGGAGCACCCCATAGGCTTTGCTTTTAAGTATGGAGGACTGGCTGGAAGCAACATGGATTCTATTGGGCCGGAGCCCCTCCGAGACTTGGGGCTTAACATCAAGGACTATCAAAGAGACCGGCAGAAAGGAACTGAGAGAGATATAAGGGCCTTGGACGTGAGATCTCCAGGCTAAATAAATAACATAAAGACTGATGGATATTGGTTGGGGACTGGAACCGGGAAAAGGGTGGGTGGAGGTGGGGAATCCAAAGGGTACATAAGGATAATTTGCTTTTTATATTTTGTTAGTGGTAAGGAAATTGGGTAAATCGTGGAAGGGAAATTTTGGTCGACTTTAGGAAAAAGGTTTAAGAATAATTAATGAGGTATAAGTATTGATGTGTAATTTTAATAAGGTAAAATTGGTTTTTTCTTTTTAAATTAATTGAAAATAAGGCTGTTAAAAATAAATTGAGGAAATGGAAAAAAGAAGTAAAGTAAAACAATAGTATGTTAGAACAAATGTTTAAGCTAAGGTAAAGAAATAAGTTAAGGACTTGCTGAACTGACAATTTAAATTGGAATACAAGAAGGGGAGGTGCGAGGAGGTCTGAGAAATAAGGTTAAGAATAATAAGTATCAGAAACTTTATGTGTTTTTTCTATTTTTTTTGTTTAGTTTTGAATATTATGTATTTTTGTGTTTTTTTGTTTTGTTTATTTTTTGTTTTTGTTTGTTGTGTGTTTCTTGAAAATGTCAATAAATATTTAATAAAAAAAAATAGAAGCCCGATGGTATGTAAAAAAAAAAAAAAAAAAAAGATGTTTGTCACCAGTCTGGCTGCAGGAGTTGCCTGAAGGAGGTGTACAAGGCGCCATCCAACCATCTTAGCAACTCCACTCTGGATTTGTGCAGGGTTTACTCCTTGGCCTTCACTTCCCCCAAAGATGTCCTGCAAAGCAGCAGGAACAGATTTTTCTTTGCGCTTGGACCAGAGTTTTCCTCCTAGAAGGGCTTGCTTCCCAGGTTGATGAGCCTCACCCGCCCCTCACTTCCCTCTACCGCCTTCTTGACCATTGGATCCACTATAACTCAATCCACCGAAACCTGTTCTCTTGCATGCAGGGGAGATTACCACTGTTTTCAATTTATTATTTATTAAACTTAACAGTTGTTTTTTCACCAAAGTAGCCCAAAGCAACTTACAGCAACAAATATCACAATATCACGATGCAGTGTGGTATATACATATATCACAATGCAAAGCCACCTTGAAAAATGCCTTCTTGATGGGTGTAAAGTGTGTGAAATGAGGGTGTGGGCTGGGGGAAAGGACTGGATAGCTGTCCCTGAGTCCCATACCGGACCTTCCACAGCCTGGTTTCAGGTGGCATGGGAGAAGCAGTGTGGTGCAGTGGCTAGAGTGCCGACGGAGCCAGTACAGCGTATAGTGGTTGGAGTGTTGGACTGAGACCTGGGAGACTGGGATTCAAATCCCCACTTGGCCATAGAACTCACTGGACCAATCTTGGGCCAATCACTGCCTCTCAGCCTAACCTACCCAATAGCATAGTTGCAAAGATTAAATGAGGATGGGGGGAACCATGTACACCTCCTTGAGCACCTTGCAGGAAAATATGGGATGGGGAATAAATTACAAAATAAGAGTCTGTTTCTGGTTTTGAAGTAAATTCAAAAGCTTTCCTTTGCACCAAGGCACACTGAATTCAAAAGTATCACAAAAGGGAACAGACATAGCAGTGAAGGGACAAAAGTATTGCAAAAAACTTTCAGCAACTGCTCTTCTTTATAGCTCAGCCCCTGTTTATCACCAGCCCAGACTCTCAGCTGTGGCCTCTGAGATTTACAACGCTTTTCCCATGAAGGAATGCTTGCCATCAACTCTTCTTTCCACGGCAGTCTTTTCGATGGCGGTGGTTAAAATCTGGGGCTTGACTCTATATCTGAGCCCATGCCTTGATAGCCAGAGAATATGGGCTTTGTAAATCTTGCCTGGCAAACAATCTGAAGCCCATGAATTTAGCTTCTGAACACTAACAGTCTGCAGGGCTGGTTTATTTCTGCAAAAATACTGGGGAAAGATAATTTTCATCTATTCCAGTTGTGTCTGTCTGAAAACTCTTCATAAAAACAAATAAACGTTAATACATGCTGTAAAATGTTTGTTAAATGTTTGCCTAATGTAAACTAGAAACAGATTTAGAGCTCTGCGGTTCCCCCCGACACGCCCAGCTGCAACTTCTGCAGTGGGATGAGAGTGGAGGGGGGGGGATAGTTGAAGTCTTGACCCTGAAGTCAAAAAGATGGGCTGTGCCTCATGGTTCTTCCATTGTGCTGCCCTGAACAGCACCCAGTATCTGTCCTCTGACATGGGGGTGGCATAATATAAGAATTTAAGGTCCTCAAACAAAAGGCACACATGAGTGGATGTCGATTTTAAAAGCTGGTGATAGGGGAGGATTTAGTTCAAGTGGCATCACAACCAAATATCACCCAACTTCCCATCCTAAAATGATCTGAATGGAAATGCAGCAGTTCTTGGGAGTTTGCATTTCTCAAAACTGGGCATTGCACTTCACCAACCACATAAACTAGAAAAAATACATAGTTATGAGTTTGTGGGTGCCAGATTCCTCTAAATTCCTAGGTCCAGTAGGTATTTAATTAAGGCGTTGGGTGCTAAATTTTGTGCCAGACACTTCTAATCCACTGGAATCAGCAAGTGTCAATAGCTAATTAAGCCAGGCTAAGCTTCTTGCGGGTGATAGTCTGGGGGATGAGACATTTTAACAAAACAGAGGACAGGAGGACTAGGTTAAAAAAAAAGAAAGGTAAGGACCCCTGACAGTTAAGTCCAGTTGTGAATGACTCTGGGGTTGCAGTGTTCATCTCGCTCTATAGGCCGAGGGAGCAGGCGTTTGTCCGCAGACAGCTTCCGGGTCATGTGGCCAGCATGACTAAGCCGCTTCTGGCGAACCAGAGCAGCACACGGAAACACTGTTTACCTTCCCACCAGAGCGGTACCTATTTATCTACTTGCACTTTGACGTGCTTTTGAACTGCTAGGTTGGCAGGAGCTGGGACTGAGAAATGGGAGCTCACCCCATTGTGGGGATTCGAACCGCCGACCTTCTGACCTGACTTCCGGGTTAGTGCCAACGGCTAATGGCGGATTCCCTCCGAGCTCCGGAGGGAATCGGCTCTACAGGATTAGGGTCGTACCGCTGCGGTGACGCGGAGACCCTTAAAAATCACAGGCGGTGAAGCCTGTGAACCTGGTGGCTCGGCGGGCACCATTTGCGCCCCCCCGACCCGCGAAGGAGCCTTTTTAAAGGCTCCGGAACGGGGGACGGGGTGAGTGGCGCGGTGCTGAGAGTCGACTGCTTCTCCTGTGGAGTGAAGCCGCGTGCCATGGCCGGAGAGTGCTGACTTCTTCTTGTGATTTGGACTCCAAAATAACAACCCGTGAGTAGTACGGAAATTGGATTTTTAAAGAAATTTTTTTTAAGAATTAGGTACGATCGGGGGAGGTGTAAACAGGAAGTCAGCCTCCTCCTCCTGTAAATAATCTAAAGCAAGGACCTGCTAACTAATGTCGAGAGAATTTTTTTCATCATTTGACAAAAGACATTAATTTCACGATTTGGCACGAGAAGAAATCTTACTGGAGGATAAGAGCTAATTTTGGGAGTTGAAGTGCCACCCCCCCGGACCCGGAAGTGATCCGCGAGAGAGCCTGTTGAAGGTATTGTAAGAGTTTGACAGCTGTCAAATTAGCTGTCAGACGGAAAGAGAGAACTTTGTTTCTGTTGCTTCTGCTGGCTATATTTGTTAAATTTGACTACATTTTGTTGAAAACAAGGAAGAACTGATACAAACTAATCTGATTTTTGGATTGGAACTGGAAAGAATACTAAGTAACCAAAATCCCTCTAGAGGGGGTTTTGGGACATTACAAGAATGGCTGAAGGAAGGGAAATTCAAGCTGAACTGGACAGAGTCTTTGTTCTCTTGGGAAAGTTACAAGGCCAAATTGATGTTTTGGCTACAAATGTTACAACTCTGGACTTAACAGTAAACAAATTCATTGAATCTGACAAGGAATCGACACAGGAAGCTCATGCAGCTGAACAAGAAGAGAAACTGGAGAGTTTTGAGAGTGGGAAGAAAGAGATATATGGTGTTCCTGAGAAAGAGGAAGGAGGAGCTGTGATTTTACAGATGGCAAAGGAGAGCCAGAGGCCTGGCATGATGGCTGTAAAGGAAAATAAGAACTTGATGGTGAAAATTTGGTTTGAATTGGAGACTGAAGAATGGAGAGATCTTCTTGTGTGGAGATCTGAAGACCTATGGATTACAAATCTGATTAAAATGGAAGTTGGAGCTTTTGGGACATTTGGATTTAAAAAGAGTAAGAAACAAGACTTAGGCTCCAATTTTGAGTGTGGAGGTCTGGCTGGAAGAAATATGGACTTTATTGGACTAGAGCTTCTCCGAGATTTGGTGTTTAATACTAAGGATTATCCAAAAAGCCAGCAGAGAGGAACTGAGAGAGAATTGAGAGCCTCGGACGTGAGATCCCCAGGCTGAGAGTAGACTAAGACTGATGGACATTTGTTGGGGATTGAAACCGGGAAGGGGGGGTGGAGTTTGGGAATCCAAAGGGGGCATAATTATAATTTGTTTTGTTTTTATTTTGTTTTGTTATCTGTATGAGAATTGGGGAAATTGTGGAAGGGAATTTAGGTCGACTTTAGAAAAAAGGCTTTAAGTATGAGAACAGATGTGCAATTATTGATGTTTATAAGTTATAAGTTATAAATTTATAAGTTAAAAGTTTAAAAGTTAAAATTGGTTTTTCTAAAATGACTGAAATGTAAAAAGGTTAAAAATTGGGGACAAGAACTTGTTGAGCCAACAATTTGAACTGGAATACAAGAGGGGGAGGTGGGGGGAAGTCAGGAAAATATGTTATTGAAAGTGAGGACTTTGAATTTTATGTGTTTTTAAATCTTTTTTTTGTCTTGTTTTCTTATTTGTGCTTTTGTGTTTTTCTTTGACTTTTTTGGATAATGGAAAAATCTTAATAAATATCATTTTAAAAAAAGAGAGAAATGGGAGCTCACCCTGTCGTGGGGATTCGAACCACCAACCTTCCCAAGGCTTAGTGGTTTAGACCACAGCACCACCCGCATCCCTTGGACTTGGTACCAGATCTTAAATGGATGGGTGCCCTCAACAGATAAAGCGAGAGTTTAGAGTGGAGAGTTACAGGCAATGAGAGCTAAAAGCTTAGGGCAGGGAGTAGGAGTAATGTGACAGAGAAACAAAACAGAAGGCAGAAGAGGCAGTGCAACATTTGAGAGCAATGGTTGATTTCTGCTTGAATCCAAGGCTGTGGCTTCTGGGAGTCTGGAACTCCCAGAATCCTGCACCACTCAGAGACAGGAGTGGCGTGCAACAGTATGTTTGGGGAAGGTGTGCATCAAAAGGCTTGTATTAGTTTTCAGTAATAAAAAAGTAATAACATACAAAAGTGCATTTTTAAAGAAGATTGTGTGAAAGGAAAGCATATTGGGAGAAAAATACACTTTAATGCTGATGAATTATTGTTAGGAATCCATCTGTCTGTTTACCTATCTATCTGTCTGTCTGTCTGTCTACATACGTATATCCCAAACTGATGCAGAAATGTGAACTGAATTTAAGGCTAGAAAAGGAGAAATGGATAGAAACCAAAATTGTCAGATTTGTCTCTCCCACTTGATGGCACCTTCCTAACTAAGTGGGGGGGAGCATCCTTCTTAAACACACCAGAAAATGCCCAAGTGGTCCAGGCCAGAAGAGATAGTTATGACAAAGAAAGAAACCTTGGAAGCAAAAAAGAAATTAAGAGGGAAAGAAAGGTAAACTGAGTAAGAGTGATGATGACTCAAGCTTCCTCTGATCCTCTTGCTGTTGCCTCTGCCTCCTCCTCCTCCTCCTCCTCAGCCACAACAGCTGAGCCAATGCAGCTGGCTCCTTGACAAATGCGAAGAAGGCAAGCCAATTTGGGCTGGTTGTTAGCAGTCAGAGCACAGTGGCTCAGATAAATGAGAGTCTGCCTCAGGTGTGGCAGAAGACCTTCCTCAAGCTGCTCCTGAGAGACTCACTAGTATCTCAGCTGCCCTCAGCCTTCAAAAGCTGTAACAGAGTTCTTTTGGATCTCCCATTCCCCTACTTCTTCAGGAAAAGGTGACCTTGAAGAAAGTAAAGGCTTCTCCCCCTCCCTCCTTCCTACTCACTCACTTAAGTTGCTAGGTGCAACTTTGCAATGTACATTGGGTTGTTCAGCTACAACACCAAAGCATGTTCATTTATATGCCAAACCAGGGCTTACACTCCACACTGTTATAACTAATCCACAGGGAGCTGTCTGAGATGAGCCAGGAACCAAGAGAAAGGGGATGTCCAAAGTCCGTTTGGGGGTCCTAACCTAAATGAAAAACAACTTCGGGGTAAAATTCCCCCAAAAGCGCGACAACTTTGGGGAAAAATTGTAGGGGGGGGGGAAAGCTCAACAACTCTAGTCGGCCCTGACAGATGTTCACTTCATCAAATCTGGCCCTCTTTGAAAAAAGTTTAGGCACCCCTGCAGGGGATCAGAATTGAAGAACATAGCAAGGAGTCAGGACTGGAGAGAAAGTCAAGACTGAAGGATAAACCAAGAGGCAGGACTAGCAGAGGAAACCAGGAGTGAAGACCAACCAAGGATACAAGAACATGCCAGAGCTCAGAGAGGCATTGCTGCTCAAGCAAAGCTCAGCTGGAACACGTGGGTCACTGTATACACTGCACACGTGGGTCACTGTATACACTGCACACGTGGGTCACTGTATACACTGCACACGTGGGTCACTGTATACACTGCACACAGATCCCAAGAACCTCAATTCTAGAAGCTCCTGAAATAGATGTACAGTGGAACCTCGGGGTGCGAACATGATCTGTGCGGGAGGCACGTTCGCTACCCACAGCATTCGCAACCCACAGCACTGCGTCTGCACATGCGCAGCTCACGATTCAGTGCTTCTGCGCATGCGCAAAGCGCAATTTAGTGCTTCTGCGCATGTGCAAGCACCAAAACCCAGAAGCAACACGTTCTGGTACTTCTAGGTTTGGTGCGGTGCACAACCCAAAATCACATAACCTGAAGCATTTGTAACCTGAGGTATGACTGTACAGGAAAACTGGGATTTGTAATGGTTTCTGCTGCCTTGCTTGCAAATTCCCAGATGCTGGGCAGAACAACAACTCAAACCATAGTTTCTAATCCTAGTTGCATGGCAACTTGCAAACCACAGTAGTTCAAATGGTGTTCAGATGTCATGCCAAACCATGGCTTCACAGGCTCCCAGTTCATTTTGGGAAACAATTCAAAACTTCTGGTGTTGACCTTTTGAACCCTAAGTGGACCTGGATCAGACTAAGGAACCACAGACTTCCATATGAGCCACCATCCCCCCTCCAACAGCTGAGATCACCATTGGAGACTCTCCTCTGGGCACCTTCGCCTGTGGAGGTTAAATGGGTGGTCATGGAGGGCATGATGCTGTTGATAACCACCTCTGGTCAACAGCTGGGCCTGCTGCTTTCTGCACAGCTTCTGGACCAGCTTTTAGGGTAGGGCCACATGGAACAAAAGGCAGTAATCCACTTCTGATGTTAGCAGTGCCTAAGCCATTGTGGCTAAAAGAGCTCAATCTTGAATGTTTGAGGAATCATTTTATGATGGTTTTGTACAATTGTGTGTTTTATGCAGACTGATAATCCCCTGCATGATATTTTTAACTTGATTTCGTTAAGTTGCTTTGAATGCAATTCAGAATAAGGGCAGTATACAAAGATGATTTACAAAGATAAAAAACTGAACAAATACAATGTGCCATTGCATGTCAGCTATCAAATAGTGCCTGTTCACAACTGCCATGTGTGGTGTCAAATACAGATATCAAATATTTGATGACTACTACCAAGTCCAGGCAATATTTGATGAACACTCAGCTTCAAAATTGATGGAAAGGAATCTTTGGGGAAAAACTAGTTTCAGCTCTGTATTGCGGTAAATTGTTGGGTCAGAGAAGATTTTGCTCACAGCTTCTGCACTTGATATTCTTAGCAAAATAAAAAATAAAAATCTAAAATAGCCAAGATAGCTGAGACTTTGGGTGCAACTTACGTGCAGATGGGAATTCATTTGGTAACTACAAAAGGACTACAAAAAAAAGAAGAAAACCTAGTCATGCAACATTTAGAGCCACTTGTAGCCTGAAAAGGAAACTTCCTATAAAGCATTTTTACATTTCAAGTGGTTTACCAGCTGGAATAACAACCTCTTCTGGACTGAGTCTTGTACAATCTGAACCTCTCAACAGATGGAAAATTAGAAAATACATTTAACATGCCTTGGGCTTTCTCTAGCGAGAAAAAAAATACTTGTAAGAAGTATTATATTTCTAGAACTATGATGTCTCAAAGTCTGTTGGGGTGTGTGTGTTTTAAAAGTAAAGCCTTCTAACATTTTAAATCTAGCATTTCTTAATGGTAAATGAACTGTCTATCAGATAAACCAGTAAAATTAAAGTCCTTTCCACACAGTCAAATCTCCATGCATTAAATGCCTAGAAATTCCCGGCTTATTACAGAAAATTATTATTAGTGTATCATCATCATCTTTATGGAGCACCTCAAATTGCTAGTAACTGTACAGAAATTGGAATAAACCCTGGCCCTGCTTTCCGGCTTACACCAGCCTTTTTGGATCAGTGAGCACATTTGGAATTTGGAAGATGTGTGTGAGTGCCAGTCACAAAATGGTTGCCATGGTGTGAGTGGAATAACATAAAATGGCTGCCACCTTTGAAAGAGCAGAGAAAGAGACGGGACCACCAAATGTTGGTGAGCCCTGGTTTAAACAATGACCCCTTAGGGAGAAGAAAGGAGCGTCCTGGCTCCCACCTGACACCTGGACCCTCGGCTCAGGTGGGGCAATTAAAAACTTTGCTCCAAAAATTTCAACCTTCTTGTGACTTTTTATTCCATTATATAAATTACTTGTTGTGCTGGCTTTATCTTATTGACGGTACACCTTGACAGGGGAAAAGATTAATTTGCTTTGAAAAATCAAAGACCTAAAATAAAAGGCAGGGGAGCAGCTTGGAATTAGAAGACACCAGACAGGAGTTGTTTCCCATTTCCATGCCTTTAGATTTTGTTCCTACTGTTAATAAAGAAATAGAGATGTTTGTGACCTTCCCGAAACCCCCAGCCATTGGCCAGGGCAGTTGGAGGTGAGGGAGATGATTCTCCAACCATATCTGGAGGATGCTACATTTGCTCTGACTGGCAGACATCAAACCTGGGAGCTTTTCCTGATAAATATTAGAACTGCACAACTCAAGTTGTTGATACTGCAACCCAGAGTACTCAGCACTAAAAAAGAAAAGGATTTCTTTTCTCTTTCAAATCACATTTGACTGCCTTACAGTAAGGCAGTGTTGACCTTTCATATGTAGGTGTGGAAGCAGGCTGCGCAGTTCCACATTTAAGCAGCTTTACATGCTATTGTGTGGGAATTTAACAGCAACGCGTTTCAGAGAAAACACTCCCGCTTCCCAGTTCTTTCCACTCTCCTCTAGAGATTCTTAAGTCCTTGAGACAGTATCTCTTTTTTAAACCGGGTTCTTGGAACGTCTGGCTTCCTGTATCCAAGGGTTTTTTCTGTTTCATGACCATTAAGACAGTACAATGTGCATTTTAACACTGAGGGCGGATGTAGGCAAATGTCTATTTCACCCAAGCTGTCCAAAAACCTTTGCACTTTTCATGCAGTATTTGTATATTATTTCATCCATTTATTTCCTAACCTGTAAAACATGTCTTCAGTAAGGCAGCACACATTGCAACCACAAAATTCTCATCTGGCATGGATAAAAATCCTACTCAAAGAAGAAGTCTTCCTGGCTTGACTTCCACCTGCTCACCCAATAGAGTTAGCAGAGGCTGGGCATCAAGGGTCAGCATGGTCTCCATCATTGCAACCTTCTTGCTTGGCCCCTTGCCCTTCACTCTTCCCCTGACAATTCATCTGGTAGGGAGGAAGAGGAGCACTAGATGCCTATGCTGGCTGACCTGGTCTCCAGCTTTACCTCCAGGAGGGCGTGAAACTCTAGGTGGACAGGAGTGCATTATATATATATATGGAAGATCCATGCAGCTTGCAAACTTCAGCCCAGCAGGAGCTGACTGCAAATTATTGCATATACTCTTTGGGGGGGGGGTTCCTGTCCTACTCCGTGCCCTCCTCCCCTCTCCCAATTAACTCCAGGGCTCATTGGTGGGAGGGAGCACAGAGGAAGACTCACCAGGACCCAACTCCCATGACATCACCAGAGGTCTCAGGTTTGGGCCCTGAGCTCTCAGGGTCTGGGAGGCTTCTGACCTGGCAACCCTACTGGGAAGCAAGCTGTTAGTAGCAGTAGTGAAGACGAAGAAGAGAAGAAGCAACCAAGGAGGGAGGAGAGGAATTCATTATTGGAGGAAAGCCCATGCACCCCCCAAAATCTGGATTCAATACTGAGTGGAGGAGAAACAGCAACCCACCACTGAGGACCCTTGGGGTGGCGGGTTCCTGTCTGCCCTCCTTTCAGCTACTTAGGAGGCTGCATCCCCCTTGAATCTCCCCTCCGAATCAACAGAAACATCAGTATCACCTTTGATTTCAAAGGGGAGTTTGGATTGGATTGGAAATCAAAATGGAGTTATTTTTCAACTTTGTGGGGGGGGAGCATGGCTTACTTCTGACCAGGTCCAATGAATTGAGGGGGGGCCTCCTTCATGCATAACAAGAGCTGTTGCTGATTATTAACATCTGAAATGGACTTCTGACATTTGCCACATGATACAACCTACTCCTCCGCAAAAAAAAGAAAAAGGTCAACATTGTGTAAGATACAACAGAAAAAGCCAAGAGTAAGCTGGGAACATGAAAGTGAGTTTTAATTGTCAATTAAAAGCAGCACTTTTTTTTTTTAAGAGGGGTTGCAATCTCTCAGTTGTTTTCATAACATCTATTTATTATGAGTGGGCTCTTTTTTCCTTTTTAATCTGAAAGATTCTCGTTAGCAAAACATGAATTTTTTATGCTCTATTTTCCGCATTCTTCTCTCCTGCCTGAGCGTCGCTCGGTGGTTTAAGAGGAGCAGCGGATCCATAAGCTACCCTCCAGCTCGTTAAATCACCACATAATAGGATATAAGCAGCACATTAATTACCGTCATCAAGGGAATTAGTGTGTCTATCTGTAAATATTAAAGCAGCCGCTCTACCTCGAAAGAGAGCTCTCCAAGACGAAGGCACTTCAGGGGTCGTGAATTTTAAAAACAGTGCCGCAAGGTGCGGGAAACACAAAGCCGCTTTGGATTTGATTAGCAATAAGGAGTCAGCGCAAGTTAGAGAGAAGATGCTCAGATGCAGAGAGGCAATCAGCCATGCACCGCTTCCGTCTCTGCATCACGATTTTGGTGGGACTTCTGCAAAAGCAGGTTGGTGCCCCCAAAGCGACTGCGCATGAAGGGCGCTCGAGGGAAGGCATTTAATCGCTTGCCCATGTCTGCGCAATGTCGTCACACTGACCCACATTATGCATGACCAACCTTCAGTGTTTCTTGCAGTCTTAGAAATGGCACAGTTCCTGTCTTCCGCTGTTGGAGCCATCCTGACCCCAATGAGGTCAGGCAGCCAGGATGCTCTGTCACAGTGACCAACATTAGCCATTAGGGATGTCTTACAGTCTGTCTCTTTGTATAACAGTGTGGGCCTGCAAATTTATTTAACTCTAATGACCAAAAGGGGTGCAGTGGAAACAGAATGCAAGGCAGCACAGCTCTGGAGTGTTTGTTTGGAGCAGGAGCAATGATGTTTTCAGCTCAAGTGCTACGGTAATTGATGGACCCTCCCAGCTCTCGTAGGTATATCAGGTAATAACAAAAAAATTAAAAAATGTCCAGCAGCACCTTAGAGACCAACTAAGTTTCTTCTGGGTATAAGCCTTCATGTGAATGCACACAAAAGTTTATACCCAGAAGAAACTTAGTTGGTCTCTAAGGTGCTGCTGGACAATTTTTTTATTTTTTTATTTCGACTGCGTCAGACCAACACGGCTACCTACCTGAATCAGGTAATAACAAGGCTTTCAAGTTTGTTTATGACAGGTTGGCCTAGCAGAAGTGAGAATATGAGGAAAATCCTCAAGCAGAGACTTATTTTCTTTCATTTCATGGGCTTCCTGCTTTATGGTAGCAATTAAAATGACAACACTTCTTTGCGAGGTTGTTTGCATTTCTATTTAAAGGCTGAAAGTTGCATTTTAATTGGCAGAAGATTTTCCCTTAAAGCGCAACATATTTTACAATATATTTTACCCATAAAGGCAGAAGTAAGGGGGGGGTGTACCTATGGCGGGGGGCTCTCAGGATGAGTTCCTGGCCTCCTGCACATCAAATTTTACCACTGCACCACTAAATAAAAACTGCTTCTTTTTCTTTTTCTTTTTTTATTAAATATTTATTGGTATTTTATAACAATAAAAAAAACAGAAAAATAAACAAAATAAAAACCACACAAAAATACATAAAATTCAAAACTTAACAGAAAAAAGAGGGGGGAAAAACACATAAAGTTTCAAATACTTATTTTCCTTAACCTTATTTCTCAGACCTCCTCACACCTCCCCTTCTTGTATTCTAATTTAAATTGTCAATTCAGCAAGTCCTTAACTTATTTCTTCACCTTAGCTTGAACATTTGTTCTAAACATACTATTATTTTACTTTACTTCTTTTTTCCATTTCCTCAATTTATTTTTAACAGCCTTATTTTCAATTAATTTTAAAAAAAACCAATTTTGCCTTATCAAAATTACACATCAATACTTATACCTCATTAATTATTCTTAAACCTTTTTCCTAAAGTCGACCAAAATTTCCCTTCCACGATTTGCCCAATTTCCATACCACTAACAAAATATATAAAAAAAGACAAAGCAAATTATACTTATGTACCCTTTGGATTCCCAACCTCCACCCACCCTTTTCCCGGTTCCAGTCCCCAACCAATATCCATCAGTCTTTATGTTATTTATTTAGCCTGGAGATCTCACGTCCGAGGCCCTTATATCTCTCTCAGTTCCTTTCTGCCGGTCTCTTTGATAGTCCTTGATGTTAAGCCCCAAGTCTCGGAGAGGCTCCGGCCCAACAGGATCCATGTTGCTTCCAGCCAGTCCTCCATACTTAAAAGCAAAGCCTATGGGGTACTCCAACTCTTGTTTCAAATTTCTTTCAAATCCAGATGTCCCCAAAGCTCCAACTTTCACCTTCAACAAATTTGTAATCCTCAGGTCTTCAGATCTCCTCCAAAGGGGATCTCTCCATTTTCCAGACTCCCATTCAGACCAGGCTTTCCGCATCCAATTTTTATTGTCCTTTTTTATCATCATGTCAGGCCTCATATTGCAACTCTCCTTTGACTCCTGCAAACCTCCAGCTCCTCCTTCATTTTCTTCCAAAACAACATATTGCTCCATCGTATCTACACTTTCAGTTTCATTTATTTGTTCAGTTGAATGGGCTTCCTGTTTCAAGTCCTTATCAGGCTCAAAACTGTTGTTTACTGTCCAGTGTAGTAGTGAAACCTCTGTAGACAAAGCATTGTATTCATCTTGTATGTTTCCCAAGAGAACAAGTGCTCTGTCCAATTCTGCTTGAATTTTACATGCTCCAGCCATTTTTATGATGTAGTGTCCCTATTACCCCTCTAGGGGGATTTTAGTTCCTTAATATTCCTTTCAGCTCAAAACCAAAAGTCCAGTTATTTTGTATCAGCCCTCCTTATTTTCAACAAGTTATACCTAGTAAACCAGCAAAAACAGCAGAAACAATGTTCTCTTTTTCCAGCTGACAACTAGCTGACTGACAGCTCACTTGACAGCTGTCAAAATCTTCCATGCAACAGGCTTTCTCATAGGACGTTCCCGGGTCTAGGGGGGGGGTGAAATTTCAGCTCCCAAAATTCTTTTTATCCTCCAGTAAATCTTCTTATAATGTCAAAACCGTGAAGTCAAGATCTTTTATTAAAAAACAAGAAACAGATTCTCTCGACCTTAGCTGCCCGGTCCTTTGCTTTAAATTGTTTACAAAGAGGGGGGGTGGACTTCCTTTTTAGCCCCTTCCCGCTCGTTCCAGATCCAAAATAAAATTTTTTTTAAGGTTCCAATCTCCGTATTACTCACGGGTTGATGTTTTAGAGTCCAATCGATCTTAGAAGAAGTTGGCGCTCTCTGTCAATGGCTTGCGGCTTCACTCCGTAGACGAGGGAGTACTCTCAGCACCACGCCTCACCCTGCCTCCGTTCCGAAGCCTTTAAAAAGGCTCCGTCGCGGATTGGGGGGGCGCGAATGGTGCCCGCCGAGTCTCTGTGTTCACAGGCATCCGCGCCTGTGATTTTAAGGGTCTCCGCTTCGCCGCAGCGGCCAGACCCAGACGCTACGGAGCCGATTCCCTCCGGAGCTCGGAGGGAATCCGCCATTAAACAATGGCGCCAACCCGGAAGTCCAAAAACTGCTTCTTTTTCATGTCATATACTGCTTTAGTTTCATTCATGTTTTGCTTCATCCAAAATTGCCCAGCATAATGACTTGGATCCAAAGATCCAGGAGTGGAAGAAGAAAGATGTATTAGACCTGCTCTTTGAACTCTTGCCCAAGAAGTAGAGGAAAGGGTCTTGCGCACGGTGCCACAGTATATTGGGGCTTGTGCTGTGCTGAGTTTATACACAGCAACCCACCTCACTTGATTGTTGTGGGGATAAAATGAGAACCACGTACATGACATTGAGCTCCTCGCAGGAAATGTGAGATATAAATGCAATAATCAAAATAAGAAAGCAACCTGCACCTTCCTTAGTTACCTCCTAACTCTGTAACTGTTACAATATGGGAAGCCTGGTGAATTAAGAAGACATGGGTTGTTGTTTACCAAGCATGGCTAATCTCTGGTGTTCCAGACATGGTTGATTTCCAGCTTCCATCAGCACCAGACAGTATGACCAATGGTCAATGGTGGTGGTGGTGATACCTGCATTTCTGGACCTCCTTAAGGCTATGGCAACGTAATATCATTGGCCACATTCACACCATACAATTAAAGCACTATGATACCACTTTAAATAGTCATGGCATCCCCAGAGACTATCGGATCTGTGGTTTGTTAAGGGCACTGAGTTGTGAGGAGACCCCTCTTCCCCTCCCAGAGCTACAATTCCTAGAGTGGTTTAATGAGGGGAATGGAGGTCTCCTCACAACTCTCAGGACCCTGAAAAAAACTGCGTTTTCCAAGATGTTTTGGGGAAAGCCTTGGCTGTTTAAAGTGATATGATAGTCCTTTAAGTGTATGGTCTGAACTTTGTCATCTTGGTTAGGGCAGGTTGTCTCAGTGGCCTCTTGTGCTTCACCACTGACCACTGACCGTGATGTTCTTTGAAGTGGAATTGCCAGGACCTGAACCTAGGACCTTCTGCATCTCAGACATATACTCCGCTTCATGCTGCGTTAGACTCTTGGTCCATCTTGACCAGCATTGTCTACCCTCACTGGCAGGGTCTGTGGCAAAGTTCTTCCCCATCTGTGGTCCTTTCTCACTAGAGCTGCCAGGGATGGAACCTGGGATCCCTTTAGCATACAAAGCAGGTGCACCACTGAGCTTCTCTACCTCCTCTCCTAAAAGGCCACCTCTGTTATGCTGGGACATAGCAGCTACCCTCTTTGGCTTATTATTTTGAGTGTATTAGCACCACAGGGGAGAAACGCTTTTATGCAAGCTTTACCAGGCTAAATAGCTGAGTCCAGGTTATTTTCAGGCCATGGTTAATGAGAGTCTGAAAATATTTTGACATCACTACAACCATAACATTGAGAAAAATGTTGATCCCTCCAGCAAGTTCTCCAACCCCTGCAAGAAAAGGGAATCGGTTGCTTCTGTGCTGGTGCTCTTCAGACTATTTGTTCTGCTCCCTTGGACTGAATGAGCTGGCCAGGACAGCAAACATTTCATTTGCCCTTTTAAGTAATTTGCTGTGTGGCTGAACAGGACCTGTAGGGAATGGGGGGGGGCAGGGGAGGTGAGCAAGTTTCACTCTCCAGCTTTGGAGAGAAAAGTAGCCAGTGGTCGAGACTGTCACCAATGAATGTGCTCTTTCTCACCCCCACCTTTTTTTCTGGTCCACAAAACACATTTGTTTGACTGCATGGGTCAGGAAGGAGATTCCAGACAATTTTTTCTTCCTATCACAAGAATGTTTATAATGAGGAATACTTGAGGCATTTCTCTTTGCAGATACCAATGCAAACAGAAGTAATGTGTAGAGCCAAACTTTTGTTATCCTTCCTCTTTTGCACACCTCTGGTGATCTGACTTCATTCTCAGCTTCATTCTCAGCTTCAAAAATTTGCATGCAAATTTTAATAAGTATTTGAATAGGAATTTTCATAAGATTTTCTTTTTATTTTGAACTATTTGCAAATTAACGCATGGTTGTGAAAATACAGACTAAGGATGGAGGCATAGCTAGGTAATAGAGCATCTGCTTGGCATGAGAAGGTCCCAAATTCAACCCCAGCATCTCCAGAGAGGTAGGGCCCCTACCTGAAACCTTGGATAGCTGCTGCCAGTCAGTGTCGACAGTACTGAGCAAGATGAAGCAATGGACCAAGACTGACTCAGTATAAGGCAGCATCCTATGTTCCTAACTGGATAATAAGACCACCAATGGCTGCTAGTCACAATGACCATGCTGAATGCCAGTTCCTGGGAAGCACAAGGAGGGAGGGAGCGCTGTTGCACCGAGAGGCTGCCTGCAGACTTGCCATAATGGGCATCTGGTTGGCCACCAGAGGTGGATTTAGGGGAGCACCATCAGTTTGCCCGCACTGAGCACCGAGCCAAGAGGGGGCCACAGAGGGGGCCACAACAATGACTTGGAACAGAAGGCATGAGGCAGGGGGTGCCAAATTTTGGTGTCACACAGGGCACCACTGAAATTTGAAAGCCCAAAGTCCACCACTGTTGGCCACCACAGGAATAGGATGCTGGACTAGGTGTGTCTTTGGTCTAATCCAGCAGGACTCTTATTCTCTCCCCAAAGGCTGATATGCCCACCGATCCTTATTTAAAAGCTATGTCTGATTTACATGAGTAATCATATCTATATTAGACTCCTTAGTTTCCTTTGATATTTAGGAGGACGAGGGAGAGGAATACCCTTTCCGGGACATGCTTACAGGGCTCCCCTTTCCAACCAACCACCCACTACCCCCACCGATAGTGCTTTCCTCAGTAATGGCCACAATCCTGGTCTCCCTCTTTCAGCAACTGCCAGAATCCAAATCCAGCCTACAGCTCAGCCCTCGAACAGCTGCTCAGGCAAGCCCTGAGTAAGCATAGGTCGCCGCTTACAGAATCAGACAAAAAGGAGGTTTTACTTTTGCATTTCACTTTTGCTCATTTTTGTGCACACTTTCCCCCAGTATATGCATTTTTGTACACTTTGGGGTGGGTTTGGAGAACTGCGTTGCAAAATTCAGAGAATTGCATATTTCAAAGGACAGCTGCGTTTTGAAAGTTCAAGTTAGGGAAAGTTACATTGAAATGTGACCTGAAATTAATTTCTTCCCCATTCCTTTATAAGTGAATCCAGCAGGATAGTTTGTCATGCAGCAGATAGCTAAACAATGGAACCTTCGCCCACAGGACACACTGATGGCCACCAACTTGGATGGTTTTAAAAAAGATTGGACAAATTCATGGAAGAGGGGGCTATCAAGGGCGACATGCCATGATGGCGGGTTTCCTACAGGGCCAGTGCTTTTGTTCTGGGGAGATGTAGGGGTGCACATACCCCTAAACATTTTGTGAATCTAAGTTTGGCCTCACTGAGGGGCAGTATTTCAATATGAGCAGGAAAATGAGAGTACCCCTAAAGATTTTTTTAAGAAAAAAAAGGACTGGATCTAGCCATTGTGAAAACAGGACGCTGCACTAGACTGGCTTGATCCAACAGGCTTATGGAATGGAAGGAGTTCAAGGAAAGGAGGAGCCAAGAGTTCCTGGTCTGTCAGCTGAGATGTCGGGGAGATCCTGTGGACGGCCCCACCTCTCCCTCTGCTCCAGCCTGATGGAGTGGCTGATACTAGAAGGGAGAGCCTAGCAGTCACGATCTCACTGGAATGAGGACAAGAAGAGACCAACCTGCTGCTTTTCCCTTGTAACAAATGTTTGGTATTTATAAAAATCGGTTGTTTCTCTACAGAGCTTCTGTAGTACATTATTTTCAGCCTCCCAAACAACGATCTTGTAATGTACTGAAATCCTCCGTATGGCAGACAGGGCTGCCATAAATAATGAGCTGGGAATGGGCTTCCGGGCCACCGAGTCAAACTCCGGGCTCTGTGTAGGAAATCCAGAGATCTTGTGCCTTCTCAGAGAAGGGCTGCCCCGCTGCTGCTGCGGGATGACTTCTAGCCAAGGAGAAATCACTCAACCCTCTATGTGTCAAACTGATCCTACTGTCAACACATTTCTCCCACTGTTTCATCATAACCTATGCTCCTATCACTTGGTCCTGTTGGATACAATCCTGTGCTCTGGATCAGCAGGAGAAAACAAGTCTTTTCCCTCTTCTATATGTCAACCCTTCAGGTACTTGAAGAGGGCTATCCTGTCTCATTTCTCCAGGCTAAACAATACACAGTTTGCTCAGCCCTTCTTAACAGGACATGCTTTCCATGGCAGTGACCATCTGGACTCATGCCAATCTGTCTATAGATTTCTTAAAGTGTGATGTCCAAAATGGCGAAATGAGTGACGTATGCGAATTCTATAGAGGTATGCCAATTGAATAAGATTGAGAGGCACAGGTTCCTTTTTATGGCACCTTACATGTTCCTCCCCTAAAGAAAAAGCACCAAATAGGTTTCCCCTTTTTAAGTTCAAGAATGAGTACGGGAGCTAAATAATACTGTGTGCAGATAGTGACTACCCCTAGCAATGTGTCTGCCTTGGTTAAAATTGTCTACAAGAACTTGGAAGAAGATCTGGGATATTTGTGCAATTCCAAGGAGATGCATTTTTGAGGGGAAGCCCAACAGGGAAAGAAACGCCCAGAATCATTAGAACAGCTGCCCTGGTTTACTGTATGCCTGTAAATATTTTCACAAGGGAAATATGAGGTAGGAAAAAATAATGCCAATGCAGCCCTTTCCACTATGAAAATGTTTCCTTGGGGAATATTCCCCCCTCTCTGCCACAGTGATGCAAAATGACGGAGAAAGCTGAAGATATGAGGATCCAGAGGAAGAAATGCATTTCCTCCCAGCTCTAACTCTGGTCTGCCGGGACACCATGAAGAAATGGCACCGCTTTTCACTCTGACCTGCTGGGTCAACTGAGAAGCTGCTCTCTCCAAGCTCAGCTAAAGAGCCCCCCACCCCCTCGAACATCAGTAGCATCTTCAAGATCTGAGCCAGGCTTGGAAGTGGCAGGGAAAAGGGCAGCATAATAGTGGTGCAGACCAGAAGTGGGGGAACCCCAAGCCCAAATGCTCCTCAAACTGTCCCTCAGGACACTGCCCAGATTGTGCCCCTGCTAAGCTGCAACCCTCACCAGCCGTGCTCAACAACCTGCTCAAGTGTTTTTGCCTGGCTGGAATGTGTCCTTGAACTGCAACAACGGCCCTTCCTGTATGGAGAGCAGAGAAATGTGAGTGAGTGTCTGGACCTCTGTCTCTTGCATGGGCAGAATGTACCCCATGAACAAAGTGAAGAGTCACATCCTTTTGCCCTGCCCACTTTTCCTCTGGCCCAGCCTGCTGCAGTTATGTGGCCCCCAGAAAGTTTCCTATGAAGGAATGTGACCCTCAGGCTGAAAAAGCCCCCCCCCCCCGCCCCACCACAAGACTTCAGGTTGATGAAGGATACTCAAGTAAAGTGTTTTCTTCTGAATCAATTCATATGCACTGGCGGAGGAAGAGGAGTGTGGGAGGAGTGCACCGCCCCTGGCAGAGCGATCCCAGTAGGGTGCCATTGCGGCTCCCCCCCCCGCCCGCACTGGGCGCCACGCCCCCAGAACACGAGCCACACCTCTGTGGGTGGTGTGCCACGCCCCCAGGATGCGGGCCGCCCCTGCCCCCGACTGCTCTCCGCCCCCCGGTGCTGGAGCATGAAGCTCCGCCACTGGTCATATGGACCTCTTCTCTCCTTAGCCCCACTCTGGCCACCCAAAAATATTGAGAGCACACTGTCCACAGGACAAGAAGGGCATGCAAAGGGGGTTATGTGGGAGTGCAGAGATGGATTATTCTTTGCATAATGAAAGTTGGCATTGCACCTTGGTTCTTGCTTCAATTAAAACGACATTTTTGCATCTTTCTCAAGCACTATAAATATTTCATTCTGGTAAGCCAGGTCTGATTTTAATAGCTCTTGGAGGGAGTGGGATGGAGAAACCAAACCAATTGAAGAGGGGAAATCGGCAGATTAATTTTTGCCTAAACTCTAAGCAAATACTATTTTTACAGGACTTTTACCTGGATGAGGTACCTTGTCATAATGAGTGCACTCTGTAAAGTGCTTCAAGTTAACAGGGTGGATATGAAAACAAAGCTTTTTGGTTCACAGGGCTGGAACCTTCAGGAGGGACTGCCAACCATATTTTACACAATCCAATCCAACGTATTCACACTTTTCTGGACAATTACCCTTCTCTGCAGACAGCTGGAGGCATGTGGACAGGATCCATCCCACAAAGCAATTTTACAAGATTCTAGTGAATTGTAATCAAGCTGAAATAAACATTTCTTCTCCTTCTTCCATAATATTTCACTTCTAAAGAGCCCCCCCCAAAAGAAATCTACATATGGAGGAGTCAATATAATTTATACTAGGACTGTATGGCACTGCAATTAATAACTGCAAGACTTTAGAGATGGTCTGTCTGGCTTTAGAGAGACTTCTTAAAAAGGTTTTGCAAAGGCAGAAATTACTACAAATTGATTTGGGTCCACCCAACCCACTCTGTAGTTGTCTTGACCCATTCTGGATATAGCACAGATTGGCCCAATTCACTTTTAGATTTGGACAAACTGGTTGCACAGCCCTATTTCAGACACTTCTAGCTATGCCTTTTTGGATGAACTTGGCCATCATGCATGCTAGAGCTGATGTGAGCATGGGGATGCCGGCCAGGGCTGATGAGAGTTGTAGTCCAAAATATCTGGCTGGTCTATACTTTTGAAGAAGAGGTGTTGTTACTACTATTACTACTACTACTAGCACTTGTACACCCTCCCCTTCAACCAAAAAGGTTCCCAGAGTGGCTTACATGCAATCAATAAATTGCAAACGTACAATCTATAAAAGCACAACACACAAGGGGAAACGGATAGGAAGGGAAGAGAAAAGAAATCAAACTCAGGTACCAGTTCTTAGACATTTGCTCTTATAATGCCAACTGGCACAGTTCAGGGAAAGAAGATGCTGATCTTTTGGCAAAGCTGATGGAATGAGCCCTGTTTCTAATGAAATGGCTGCCCCCAGGTGACAGTTGGGGGACAGGAAGTCTGACTTCCAACCAGGGAATGATTTACCAGGGGTCTCAGTTTTACTTCCGATCAGACCTTTTAGGGAGAGACATGGAAGGGATAAATCAGGAACTGATCTCTACTTTTTCTGTCTGGCAGCAGCAGCATCCAAGGCCTCTAGCTCCAAGAGTGATTTGAGAACCATGACTAACTAGGGATGCTACCTGTCTACATCCTGAATCAAGCTCTGCCCTCAGCGAATCCTCACTGACTCACGTGGAATGCTGGTTGGACAGAAACAGGAATTGACAGGCAACCTTGACCAGGTCCTACCACACTTGGCTGGGGACTGCCCAGTAGGCCATGGGGGTGGTCAGAACCAGGTCTTTCTGCACCTCCTGTGGCCTTCCTTGGTCAGAAAAAAGCAATGACAGATACAAGAAGTTACATAAATTTTGCAACAGCTGAATCAACACCGTCCAGTTGTTCTTGCTTTGACTTCCCAGCTTCCCGTGGGGCTTGTGGAGGTTCGGTTAAATCCAGCTTAGCGGGAGGGGTGCCAACAAGCTGTCACTCACCTCTGAATCCTCGTACATCAGTTCAGATCTAGTCATTTGCCTAAGGTGTCTTTGCAAAGTGAGTTAAGCTTAGAACTGAAAGTAAGTTAGAGGCCTAGGGGAACATTCTTTAAAATCTCTCTTAGCTTGAATGTCTGGAAAAGGCATAAATCTCTGCTGAAAGCTGATATGGTATGGTGGTAATAATGGGGCTCCCTTAAGTCCAGAGAGGTCACATTTGATTCTTTGAAAAAGCATAAACAGGAAACAGACAGAGCTGCAAGGGTAGGAAAGGGAAAATTTACACTAAATGTCTTCTTATTCCACACTGGATTCTGTGGAAATTATGTAAATAGAGCAAATTTGCTTATTTTTATTCTATGAGGATAAATGGAGATGTTGTTCAGCATTCTCCTTGGCTCCTTCAAGGGGTCACACATGCCATAGGTGGGCAGAATCAGAAGCAAAAGTGGCTGGATCAATGGACATCACTCTTACCTTTGTACACTAAGTTACATTCCACAAAAGTGTGCCATCACAGCACACAGTACAAGGACAGGCAAAAACATTCAAGGAGTGGGTGGAGCCAGACCACTGAGAAGAAGCCTGGGGACCAGGCAGAGGTGCCTTGGGGGCCACATCTGGCACCTGGGCCTGGTAGTCAGAATAAGCTAGAGAGTGACGAGTACTGACAAAGTATTTATGTTTTTAAAGAAGGGGGCATATATTGGTGGGCAGGCAAGGGCTTTGTAAGCAGAAACCTCACATTCAAACCCTGGCACTTTCTGTTCAAAGGGCCTCAAGTAGCAGTGGGTGTGAAAGATCTTTCTCTAAATGAGACCCCACCCCTGGAGAACCACCACTAGGAAGTAGAGACAAGACAAAGCGAGAGGGATGAGCAGCCTGATCTGGAATAAGGCAGCTTTCTGTGAGACAGAGCCTGCATTCACAAGGCAATTTTCGTGATTTTTTTGCTAACTGTTAAGTTCACAGGATGTAAAAGCCACTTCTGGAACTATAGTGGAATATAGCGCAAGCTTAGTGCTCATTTCCCTTGAAAATAACATGGAAACTTTGCACAGCCTTCTATTATAGTTTCAGAAGTTGCTTTTATATCATGTGAAAGCTCAGATATAATGTGGCAATTAACAGTTAGGGAAACATTCTGAAAAAAGGAATAAACTGCCATGTGAATGCAGCCACAGTCCTTAAATTGCTTCCCAAATATGTTGGAAATACTTCCTGGTGTTTATTTTATTGGTGTTTTACAGATTATAATGTTTTGAACCATATAATCAGCCATTTCTCTTCCCTGCATGTTCTAGTTCAGCTTTCCCCAACCTGGTGCCCCCAAATGTTTTGGATTACGACTGCTATCATCACCCCTGGCTATTGGCTGTGCTGGTTGGGACAGATGAGAGTTGGGACTCCAACATCTGGAGAGCAACAGGTTGGGGAAGGCTATTCTAGCAGCAAGTGAAGGGAGGTGGGTACAATAAGGTGAACCAACATGTTTTAAAGAGCTAAAACTATTTCTTTCTATGACCATGTCATCTGACTACTCACTTAAATTCTCCTTCAGTTTAACCCAGGAAACCCATTACCACAAGTTAAAAGATGGCCAACAACTCTGGTGGATTTTAAAGTGGATCAGACTAATATCAGGGGTCAGCAAGGTTTATCTTGTCTGGACCAGAACGGTCCCGTGGAGATCCATCCATGGGACAGATTGCGCGCGCACATGAGTGCGCGCGCCCGCAATTTTCAGAGATTTATGGTGTCTGCATCTGTGCAGACGCGATTTTCGGCACTGCAGAAGCGAGTCCCAGCGCTGCGCTGTGCCGGTTTAGCGCAGCGTGCGAGCGGGTAGCTTGGTTCAGGGGCAGCTCATGGGCTGGTCAAATGACCTCCATGGGCCACTTCTGGCCCATGGGCCTTAGGTTGCTGACCCCTGGACTAATTCATCAAGGAGAATTGAGCTATTAATGGCTCTTCACCACAGTGGCTATGTGCTGCTGGTTCCCAGTGTGACTGGGAACTGGGGAGAGTGTTGTTGTCCTCTTGCCCATAGTGGGCATCTGATCAGTCAATGTGAGAACAGAACATGGGGCTAGGTGGGCCTCTGGGTCTGATCCAACTATCAGGCTCCTCTTCTTATATTCTTATCATTCAGAAGGAAACTGGAATGTATGTAACTATTCTTTCTGCCTACGTGGTGTGCTCTTCATGTCCGCATGGGAGGAAATGTCTGAATAAGTCATATGGGCATAGGTCAAAATCATGGGTTTAAGTACCAGGTTTTTGCTAGGTAATCAAGCGCATGGCTTTGGCCAACACTTGTAGGCTGCATCCAGGTGTTCCATCCAGGCCTAATAGTGTGGGGGTGCAGCAGACATGTGTGGGAAGCTGCACTCTAGATCCCTTCCAGGTGGTGGACTAGATGTGAGGAGACACATAATCCCATCCTGTCCTTATTTAAGTCTCAGGAAATATCTGGGTGCTCCCTTTCCCACACTTTGTGGGAACTCTATATGGCTAGCAAGTGGCTGGTGAGGTGGAAACCCCCAATGGCAGGTCATCTGGATGAAGATGAGGATGGAACCCTTCTAGCTGGATCTGCCCATTATTTTGTAATGCTGGTTTAAAATCAGAGGTCAATGAGAACTTGGATGTAGTACCTGTTAGCTCTGAAGCCACACAAGAGTTTAGCGATGTTTCTTGATGTGAAAACATTCTCCCCTGACCGGACCTTCTTCTAGAAAGGAGGGGGGAAGGTTTACTATGAGTGTGACTGACATAATGACTGATTGGCTGATAGCAGCTACTGACAGTGATTGATTGAGTGCAAAATTATCTCCTCTCATTACTCCTGAAATTGAATTCAGATTGGTTCTATCATGCCGTTGCCATGGAGACAGCAACCTGAAGGAGCAGGGTGGTTGTGGTGAGATGGCACACACTGGGCCATTTCCTGTGCAGCTCAGGAAGCATTATTAAAATCTGAGATCAGGTAAGACAATATCGAAAAACTCATTTCAATTTGCTGACGCATCAAGGAGTTTTCAAAAGTGATTTGTTTGGGGACCATCGACTGATTAAATAATTTTCAAGTTGATTCATCATCTGCTTTTTAACCAAAGAAAGGCACTCACGTATTAACCAAATTTCACTCTGTGAGCTTTCAAAGGCAGGGCAAGGTAAGTACCAATTTAAGAAACAAATGACCAGAGTGAGTCAAAAGTGCTTCAAAGAACAAAACGAACAGGTGTGATTCAGCTCTTACTCAAATTTTCAATTGATTAATCTGCCTCCAGCCTGATTTGTCTAATCCCCTTTTAAAGCTGTCCTAGTTGGAGGCCATTGCTGCATCTTGTCTTGACAAATTCCTTATTTTAACTGTATGTTGTGTGACAAAGCACTTCCTTTTTTCCATCTTGCATCTCCCATCATTTAGCCTCAGTCGCCCCAAAATTCAGCTTCAGGGCATTCCCTCAGCCAATTCCAAGAGCCAATCCCATTTCACCAGACCCTATAAAGCACAGGTGGCCAATGTGGTGCCCTGCACATGTTGCAGGACTTCAACTACCACCAATTCCAACCAGGATGGCAAACAGTATGGGATGATGGGAGCTGAAGCCTAACAACATCTGGCAGGGACTACATTGGCTACCCCTGCTATAAAGCCTCAAAGCAGGAATAGTATGAGTCAAAACCTCTGTGCGACACAGGCAAAGAACCCAACCTGCTCTGGGTGACTGTGCTTGACAGCAAAGTTCTGCTTGTGTCTGCACTTCTCAGCGTTTGAGTGCCATGGGCAATTATGACATCAGTGACGCCCTGTGCCTTAAGAAAGGCAGAGAAACCTTCAGCTACAACTGATGCCTGGCCAGGGGAATAGAGAGTTTCTGAGCAAAAGAGACTGAAACAATGACAAAAACCTAACACAAAGGGATGGGAAGGATACTGTTTTGGAGCAAAGATCCATGCATGGATTGGGAAACAAACCTACTGTCCAAGCCTCCTAATCAGTGAACCAATCCCAGAAGTCTGTAGCTCCAAGAAAGTCCAGGAGCTTCCTCTCCTCCAAGCTGTTAATGCCTCTTCTGCAAGCAGAGCCAGTCCTAACACTAGGCAAAGTGAGGTGACTGTCTAAGGCAGCATGTGCTGGGAAGAGTGGTGCCCCTCAGCTCTTCCTCCTGAGCTTCCTAACCACACACTTCTGTTGGACAAGAGGGTTTGTGTCATGTGCCTTGCTCTCTACCCTTACAGCTTTGCTGCAGACCTTCCACAAGGGCATTACAGTGCCCCATTGCTAGTACATACCTTCCAACATCCTGCCAATCAAAATTGGGACACTCATTTTTTGGTTCCGAGCTCTCACAGGAGCCAGCTGATTCGCAGCAGAGCACCAGACCAAAAGACGAGACATTCTGGGATCCAAGCCAGGATGGCTTCTGTAATTCCAGGGTGTCCCACTCAAATCAGAACAGTTGAGGGGGCTGCTAGTATTGAAGCAGGATTTCTTACTAAATGTGAAATGGGTGTGGTGTATGCGTACCATTTTGTCCTTTGCTTCAGGCAGCAAAATGTCTTGGAGTGGCATGAACGGAATAATTTACTAGGGAACTGGATGGAGAAAAACATGGTTGCCTCCATGTACCTACGGGGGCTGCCATCTCTCCCCCCCCCCCATGGTACAATGTCACAACGTGCCCAGTAGCAGCTCTTGGACCACCCTGAAGTACTATTTTCTTCCTTCCCCCAAAAAAATCTGTTTTTGCAAAACAAACAGGATGACACAGAGCCAGTTGTGTAACTATGTGGGGTGACTTTTGAGTTGTACCTGGCCCCTGCACCTTCCCCATTCATTTCAGCTAGACTGTGCAGAAAACCTTCCTGGTAGATGAATTGTGCCTTACAGTGGAAACCCATTCATGTCTACTCAGAATAAAGCTCCACTGAGACCAATGGGACTTCCAGGTAAGTGGGTATAGAATGCAGTCTTCTTTCTAATCGCCATCTGTAACAACAGCTCTGCATGTACAGGAACATAGGCGCTTATGGGGCCTAGGATGCTCATGTAGAAGCCACACGTTGCAGGAGAGACAGCGAGAAGAGGCTCTGAGTACCACAATAAATCAAAGGGAAAGCAAAAGCTGGCCAAGAAGGCAACACACAACAGCAGCACAAAGGAGCGAGAACAAGACGGGACTCCAGCCACCTGGGGGGGGAGCGGAGGGTGTGTGTGCTTGTTGGCTGTTTTGGTAGATGGGAGTCTTCACCATAAAGTATTTACAATCCTGGCTTTATTCTTTTTACACCCTGCCGAGATGTGGCTGGCACGCAACGGGGGGTTATTTTCTGAGTACAGCATAAATAAAAATAAGACTCTCAGTGGCAAGTTATGCCTTTGACGGTTATTGTGTTAAGAGGGAGACCGCTGGTTTTGCAGTTCTTTGTTGATGACTTCTCACCGTTGTGGACAATGCTTTGCGTCTCACATACAGGCACCCCTATCCTCTCACCCCAATGTACAGCCCTGACCTCAGTACACTTTTGCAGCACACATAACATACAGCTCCACTTATTGTTATTTGATTTACTGCATTTATATCACACCTTTCCTTCTAGGAGCTCAAGATAGCATGCACCGTCCTCTTCCACCCTATTTTATCCTCAAAACAACCTTATGAGGTCGGCTAGCCTGGGAGACTGACTGGCCCAAGACCACACCAAGTAAGCTTCATGGCTGAGCAGCGATGTGAACCCTGATCTCCCAGGCCCTAGTCCAATACTCTAACCACTACGCCATACGGTCTCTCTCTCTTCTAGACGTAATGCTTGACCACAACCAGTATATCTGAAGGAGTGTCTCCACTCCCTTTGTTCAGTGCGGGCACTGAGGTCCAAGGGCCTTCTGGCAGTTCCCTCACTGCGAGAAGTGAGGTTACAGGGAACCAGGCAGAGGGCCTTCTCGGCAGTGGTGCCCGCCCTGTGGAACATTCTCCCACCAGATGTCAAGGAAATAAACAACTACAGTATCTGACTTTCAGAAGACATCTGAAGATAGCTCTGTTTAGGGAAGTTTTTAATGTTTGATATTTTATTGTGTTTTTAATATTCTGTTGGGAACTGCCCAGAGTGGCTGGGGAATCCCAGCCAGATTGGGGGGGGTATAAATATCACATCACAAACTCCTAAGTGTTCTGAGATTTTCCAAAGAAGGGTGGGTGGGCTATACATTTAAGACTGGAACCCTCAGCACAATGTGAAGGACTCATTGAAGAAGTTGAAAGCCCCTCATCCTTTGACTGCTCTTAGGCTGGTTTCATGCATTATCATTGTCTCTTATATAAACACACCTTACAGTGTATTTACAAAGTAATGCAAATGAGAGAGAGAGAGAGAGAGAGAGAGAGAGAGAGAGAGAGAGAGAGAGCCTTCTGCCCCCAAAAAACTTACAATCTGGAAGTGAGGAAGCAAAAACAGAAAGACCCAGATAGCAAGGAATGGAAATGTACATATACAACTGCTGTTAGTGTTGGTTCAGGGTGCCAAACTTGCCATCCTCCTGAGCCTGTTATTCCCAAGGTTGGGTCTCAGTAATTGCAGTCACTGACAACATAACTAGGGAGAATTCATATGGGTACATGCTGCAGTGCTAGCAGGCAACACAGCCAAGGGAGGCCAGCTTGGTCCTAGCCATGGGCCAGAGAATGAGAAGTTGTGGGGAACATGCTTGAGGAAAATGCTGTAGTTTGTAGCCAATCTATAGCTGCTCTTTGTTTGGGGCATATGAATGATGTCATCATCATATTGGGTTTTCCTGCCTTTTCCCTATGCTTTGAAGTTCCCTATGAGCTTTGAAAGCTCACAAAATACTTTTTTTAAAAAAGGAACGGAGCAGTAGCACTATCACTATAGATGTGGATCACCTTTCCACATGTTTTAAGGAGTGTGGTTTCAACGTGCACAGTGACATTTTAGGCTGTTGCCCCCTATCACCACGCTTCTTCACCTCAGTGCATGATCATTATTACCTTTGTGGCTGGTGGTGAAGTTTTAACAGTGTGGTTTTTAAATTTTGATTTAAAAAATTGTACTCGGGATTGTTTATTTGTGTAAAAAAACCCAACATTCTCCTGCTATAGTGCTTGAATGAAAAGCTTCTAGTAGAAATTTTAAAAGCTGAATAAAAGTCACATGCTTAGTTGTTTTAGATTGCTTGAAACTGTTTTTAGTTTTGTGTAATATTGCATTTGCATAATAATATTGTGTTTTTCTTGTTGTAACCTGTCCTGAGATTTTAGGATGCAAGGTGGGCAATCAACAGTAATAGTAATAGTAATAGTAATAGTAATTAATAGTAATAATAGCTCAGTGATGGGACATGTGCTTTGCGTGCAGAAGGTCTCCAAGTCCATCCCCAGCCTCTCCAGGTAGGGCTGGGAACATCTCACATGTGAAACCCTGGAGAGATACTGCCAGTCAACACCAGTAGGCTGAGGTTGATGAAAGCATAGTCCAAAACATCTGGAGAGGCCCAGTTTGGCAAAGGAATCATCATCATCATCAGCAGCAGCAGCATCCCAGCATGTTTTCACTTCTGCCTCAGTGGCATCTCTGCTGACATGGTCATGTCCACCAAGATGACAGGATTCCCAAGGACATGCTCCATGGGCAGCTGTCCTCAGGCACTAGGCCCATTGGCAGACTTTATTACAAGGATGTCTGCGAATGTGACATGAAGGCTGGCAGCATCAGCCCCGTCATGTGGGAATCCTGTGCAGACAACCACAGGGCCTGGAGACAGTCAGGTCATGTATCCACAGCCATGACCAAAGGAGGAATGACCACTGGGAGGAACACAGAGAGAAGGAACACCATGATGCATCTGCAGCAGCGCATCTGGATGCCTTCCACTTTCCCAGCTGCAACAAAGCATGTTTCTCCCATATCTGTCCCTACAGCCACAGCAGGCGCTGCAACCTTCCAAGAGTTTGACTTCTGCCCCAAAGATGCACTCCTCTATTGTCTCCCAAGATGCCAACAACAACAAAAGATAATATATTTATTTATACCCCACCTTTTTCCCTGACAGGAGACTCAAGGCGGCTCACAAATAAAATAAGAACAGCTAAAACATGGGGGGGGGGGAGAGATAATTAAAAACATATAAACATTAATAGATTTAAATCAATCTCTCTCTCTCTCTCTCTCTCTCTCTCTCTCTCTCTCTCTCTCTGAACTATTAAAACTATACAGACAATCCCAACAAAGACAGCATGACACCAGCTCCTTCATTATAAGCAGTCAGTTCCCAAAAGCCTGTTGGAACAAGAGAAAGTCTTCACTTGCCGGCGGAAGGACAACAGTGAGGGAGCCAGTCTAACTTCTTTAGGGAGGGAGTTCCACATTCTGGGAGCAACCACGAAGAAGGCCCTCTCTTGCGTCCCTACTAATAGAGCATTCCTATTTAAGGTGCCACAGGACTCTTTGTTGATTTTGATCTTCATTAAGTAGTATTCTGTATGTGCCCTCTGAAGTGAGAGAGAGAGAGAGAGCTCATAACAGGTGGAATTTACAGAAGCTTTGAGACAGAAGCTTCCACAGAGGATGCAAGAATTCTTCACTCAAAGGACTTTACGGGGGCCTCTAAAGGACAATATCTTGGAAGTTGGTTGCTGTTTCAAACATGATGAAATACTCTCGCTCTTTGCCTGCAACACTTTACACGGGCTGGGCATGAAACCAAGAGGACTTAATTTTCTCCATGTCGGAAGCAACAACAGCATTTGGCCACTGGCCTGTTGCCGGCTTCCCTCTGGAATCTGTCACCACTCCAAGACTGAGATGGCTCAGGACACCGCAGGATGCCACCCACTCAATCCCAGCACAAGCATCAACATAACTCTTGATGCATTTGCAAAACAATCGGATGCATTTATGCCAACCCAATTGGCATTGTTATTACTGGTAAGAGGCAGTTAAAAGCTCCGCTGTTACTCCACCACATAACTGAATAATTACAAGCAATTGCTATCATTTTAAAAAATTACTTCCTTAAAAGACCACTATTCACAAGTGTTCCACACATGAGATGATGTTGTTCTAATCCAGTACATTGAATCTGAGACATTTCCCACCTACTGGTACTACCCTTGCTGTTGTTGGTTAAAATGCCTGGTTTGCCAGAAATCAATCTTTGAAAGAGTGGAAATCAGGTACACACAAAGGAGATAGTGAGGCAGAAACTGGCATAGATGCATCTGCCAGTTTCAGTTTCTCTGTTTTTAATTCTTCTGATCTTAAGTTCTCCACATTGGTTTCCTGTTGTTGTTGTTGTTGTTGTTGTTGTTGTTGTTGTTGTTGTGATTATCTAAAAGTCCTCACAAAAATTCATCAGCGTTTTAATGCAAATTTTTCCTGATATACATTTTTATGCAATTTTGCCTCATGTATTGCAAACTAATTTACCCTATTATAATGCATTTTAGTATGCTCTTCCACTGATATATGCATTTCATGCACACTTTACCCTAGTATGTGGATTTTTTTACATATTACTTGGATGTAGAACTATGCTGCAAAATTAGAAAGAGGCATGAATTTCAAACGATGGCTGTGTTTCAGTTTGCATTGATTCAGAAAGTGTGAATTAGGTTGCCTTAAATGTCAACTGAATTCTCCCTAATCCCTGGCCAGAAAGCAAACAGGGAATCAAATATTTCTGATCTGGTAAAGCGTCTGAGAACAACTCAGTCTTGTTTTATGGCAGGTGGAACCCTACTGGCTCCTTAAAGTCAGCTAAGTTGGTAATTGCAACACTACCCCTTCAGGATATCCACAGAGGAGACATCAGGGCAAACAGCTCCCTCCTCCAGGAAGCCAGCATAACGGCATAGAGTCAGTGGCACCTGGGTCTTGCCTCTGGAGCCACCAGATTGAGACCCCGAGTTGCTTACAATTCCAAATTCAGTCACAAATATTTGGGGCCAGAATAACACCTGGGGATCCAGCAAGCTTGTGCATAATGGGGATCTTAGTAAAAGTGGCTTTGATTGGTGTAGCTTATATTAGACCTAGTACATCCATCGGGGCAGAACTGCAAAGGAAGGGTATGTTGCATGACGCAGGCTCAGGCCTTGCAGCAACATGTGGGGCTCATGGATCCGTGTGAGTGTCTCTCAAGCTCACCGATTTACTCTCACAAGCAACAGCGAGGTAGGTAAACCCAGCCTCCCTCCCAGCTAATCATTTCCCTGGTAATGTTCAGTGGGGGGGAGTACTGACTTTAATGGCATGAAACTCAACATGATTTGAAATTAACCTTTTAGTGAATATTTCACATGCAATGCGAAATAACAGCATCAGTTGTGATGTGACACTTTTGTAGGTGAAACATCAAAGGCAGCCCCGCTGCAGACTGATCTACCTTTGAACACCCAAGGGCATCTCAGACTGCCAAGTCTCTGCAGACTAGATGGGGGGGTTGGAGGGGGGAGACAGATCTAAGATCTCACACTATTTGAAGCGAAGTCATCCTAACTAGGGTTTAATTCTATCTTCTTTTACACTTCGTTTCTGCTTCTTTCTTTCTTCCTCCCTTTCTTTTAAAGGAAATATCAGATTCAAAAGAGGGAAACACAGGATAAAAGGGGAAGGATATTATTTCTGACTGTCAAGCTATAATAATGCATAAATACATGAAAATTTAACCGGTAGGATTCCTTTCATCTTGCCACTTTGTCCGACTGCAAAACCTTGGAGACGCACGGGCAGAATTATGCAACGAAACATTCACTTGTGAACAGATCACAAAGCCAGATGCAAGAACAGGCAATGGAAAACTTAACAAGCCCCTTCCAGAATGAACCTTGATGATCTCCTGTTAAGGCCACCCACCACCGCAGGACACGTCATCATGCAGCTGCATTCTGAGGAAACTTGAGGGACAGTGAGGAGTGGCGACCGCCAGCTGCTGAGAGTAGCCCCACCATCACAAAGGGAGCTAACAGGAGATGGCATCTCCCCATCCCATGTACAGAAGCCAACTGGGCTGGCAGTTCAATCTTTTTTCAATGCTGGCAATGGCATAATATCCTCCATCACCTCTGAGGGCAGCAAGGTAGTTCTAGGCTATGTGACACCACCAGCTGTGTCCTCCAGCAAAGGGTATAGCCCAGGGGCTCAGGAGGAACAACCAAGGAGCTGCCCCTGCTGCCCCCCAGCAGCTGCCCCTGAGGCAGTCACCTCATTTTGCCTAATGGCAGGGCCAGCAGCTACTTTTAGGCTGCAATCCTAAAAGACAATAGTGGGAGAGAAGAGGTGGAGCGTTAAAGAACAGCCCCTCAGGAATGTCACTGACTGTGTCGAACCACACCCATCAATGCTGCCATTGTAAATGTGCAAAGAAACGCAGAAGGGACACCCATGCCAAATAATTTCTTGCCCTGCGGTGCCAGATCTTTCCTAAAAGTTGGAAGGAGGAATAAGTACTGGAAGATTTCCAAAGGATGGAAATGCTATATGGATCCTGGTTGGTTTGTTTTTAAAGCCAACAACCTGTAATGGGACCACACAGAAGATGCTAAAAAGCTTTGTCCGGAAGCATCCTCAAACGAATGTTCTTTCAGTATCAATGGAATCTGTTTTCCCAGTAAATGGCAGTGACTTTTACTGGCAATGGCATCGTTTCCTCCATTACCCCTGAGGGCAGCAAGGTAGTTATGGAGGCGCAGGACAGGCCAAGTGGGAAATACTGCAACTGTTTTGCCTCCTCTCCTGATGGATATTATGTTACAAATGGTTTTAGTGCTTCTTTTTTCATTATTACCTTCTATTCTTCTTCTTCTTCTTCTTCTTCTTCTTCTTCTTCTTCTTATTATTATTATTATTAATCTTTATTAAATTTTAAAATACATGATTTACTGTTGTTGGCATGTATACTTTCCCCCTTTTTGTCAAAACTTAGCCAAAAGAAAATGTGGGGTGGTGATCATGATGACCTGGTCAGGCTGCAGACCCAGCTCTCATGCAGTTGGCTATATTTTCCTAGACTGCTGCCCACCCTGAACCTCCAAACAAGCTGATTACTTGGCCTTCCATCCCTTTAAAATGTGCCCAATCCCTCCTCAGTTCAAAGGAAGTGTTGTGTAATGCAATGTTATTTTCCTAACTGCCAGTAAGATGTCTGATGCCCAGTTGGCATCCCCTGTACAAGCTTCACCCAGGCCCCAGACATTCCTATTGCTTCACTCCAGTTACACCACTCTTTGCATTAAAGCTTTTTTTTAAAAAAACAGCTCTCCAAGTAGCAAAGTGGCCAGTCGTTTTAGAAACACCTCTTTGGCTAGCCTGCCTGACAAGGGCACCATTTGAGGAAGCTGCAGGATTCTCCACACAGGGGCTATTTATTCCACCGGAATGAAAGATATTGGGAAAACACCATGAAAAATGCAATTCTGATTCAAAGGGACATCTGGGAAGTTTCCCCAAAGAGGAGGGTGTCCTAAGTGCCTGCTGAGTGGAAGAGTTTCAAAGCCCAGGAAAAGATGTGCAGGTGACAGTGAGGATGGTGAGTAAGAGATCCAGTTTGGAAAGTCATGGCACCAGAAGGGAGAAGGGACGGGGTGCCACATCCAGAGCGGGGGCAGATGAAGAGGGTGAGCAGGAACAGCTGGAACTGCCGAGCTGTGTCAACACTTGACTGTTTCACAGATTGACTAGTTGAAGTGTCACCTGAAACCAATTACAGCCCCAGCCCCCCACAGACCCAGTTCATAACATTGATTAATCCACATTGAGAAAACGTCCCCAAGCAAAACTAGAACAGCTGTCCAATCAGAATTTGACTTTTTCTTTTAAAAGGTTTTTTAAAAAGAGGCTTGAGCCAGTATCAAAAGGAAGGAACAAAAAGTTGTTGAGAAAAAGGAAAGTCACCCACAGCCACTGCTGCCGGCTTATTTTCTATTCCACTGACTGAAATGAAGCCAAGTCACCGATTCTCATCAGTCTAATGCCAGGATGCTGTGAAACTGAGTCCAGAGATGGAGGAAGGTGCAGTGGGCACTGTCAACTAAGAGGATGTGACCAAAATTTCCTTGTTATGGGAAAGGCACAGTAGCCATGGAGGGGAGCTTGCCAGACTTTCTCAGCAACTGCTGTGACCATACAGTGCCCTGTATTTGGTTACCTCGTTCAACCCACATTTTACCAGCTTCCTTGCACGAATATCATGGGGGACTTCGCCATATGCCTTACTGAAATCCCTATACACTATGTCCACAGCATCCCCCTGATCCACCAAGCTTGTTACTCCATCAAAAAAGAAATGAGGTTTGTCTGGCATGACTTATTTTTGAGAAACCCATCCTGGGTCTTAGTAATCACAGCGTTCTTTTCTAAATGCTCACAGGCTGACTGTTCAATTACCTGTTCTAGGACCTTTCCTGATATCAATGTCAAGCACACTGGTCAGTACTTACCTGGATCCCCTCCCCCTTTTGAAGATAGGGACAAAACTTGTCCACTTCCAGTCTGCAGGGACCTTTCCTGTTCTCCAAGAATTCTCAAAGATCATAGACAAAGACCTCTTTCCCTATCTTGGGCCACAGCTCCCTCCTGGACAGTTGGCCAGACATCCTCTGTGAGCCTTCCCTACATTGCTGAGTAGGTGCAAACATTGGTCTTTCAGACTTCAGTGGCAGCCCCTGCCTCTCACCTTCCATTCTGCTCAATTCACTGCGTCATAGTTGTAGCACCATGTGGTGCCCCCCAGGCTTGGCGCCCAGTGTGGCACTGCCCTAAATCCTCCTCTGCTTCCAGCCACAAGCTTACCTGGCAGTGGGTAGCTATAAGCAGCCACTTTTTATTTTCATAAATTTTCCCAGTGCAACATTGCTTTTTTTGCGGGGGGCAGCATTTTAATGCCCTCAATGCCACCAGGTGGTGCTACATCAGAGACACCGTGGTATATTTAAAATGGCAGAACTGATGCTTGCCCAGGGGCAGGGTAGGAGAATGAAGTGGCCTCTCCCATATTGGGGCATATTCTGGGAAATGGACATACAGTGAGAGGGGCCAGCAGACATAACTCCAAATATATGGGGCTGGTTCTAGCTAAACCAGCACCTTGGATGAAATCCAAAAGGGATGGAAATAAATGCCCAGGTAAATTTATACGGTCAGCCATGATCATGATCATTTCCAGCAAACATTTCCAGTGAAATGACTAGAATGGAAGCAAGGATCTTATAATGAGGAAGAAAGAGAGAGCTGGATATCAGCACGGAGGGCCTGAGATCAATAAAATCAAGGAGCTGAGCAGGGCAAGAGGTCTCCTCCTGCTCGCGAAATATCTTCTGTTCTATAAATACTCCCTCTTTGACTGTGTCCTTCCTATTCAGCTCCCTAAATCCTAATTGCTAAGGGTGAGCTGCAGGATTTTCTGTACAGCTAAAACGACTTGTTAAAAAGTTCATTTGCAAAAGTATGTCATAATAGCCAATTAATAACCAATGACTTCTCCGTGGTTAAAAAAAAAAGTGCCTTCGTTGTATACTGCCGTTCATTTTAGTAATAATCCAGAGGCAAGAAACAAATTCTTGGGACACTTCAGGCCAGCAGAGTATATCATCTCAAGGGTGAAAGAGTGCCATTGAATGAATCAACATCAGGGGTTGCCATGGCAATGATAAATGTATATTCTCCCATGCTACTGGAATTTCACCCAGCCAGCCCTGGACATGTTGAGGTGAGGGCTTGTTTTCTATCCGGGGGGCGGGGGGAGCAACGGGCGGCCCATTGGCCAAACTAGATCCCTAAAGCTATTTTATCACCACTATCATCTATTTTCTCCTCACCAGCTTTGTCTAGTTTGCCCCCTGTGCCCGTTCCTGGACAGGGGTAGCCTGATCAGTTGGTAACCTCAAGGCTGGACTCAAGGCTCACCTGCACTATTCATTTAAAGCAGCATTATACTTTTTAAAAAGTCAGGAATCCTGGGAACTGTAGTTTGTTCAGTACCCCGAGAGTAGTTAGCAGACCCTTCTTCCCCTCACAGAGCTATAGTTCTGGGAAGAGAGACTGACTGTTCTACTATTCCAGGAAATGAATCTGACTCAGGATGAGGTGACTTACCATGTTCCTATCAGGGAAAGGCTGTCGCTCAGTGAAAGAACATCTGCTTGGCATGTAGAAGGTCCCTGGTTCAACCCCTGACATCTCCAGGCTGGGCTGGGAGAGATCTATTGCATGTAACCCCAGAGAGCCACTGCTAGTCAGGGTGGACCAGGGGCACCATTGGGGGCCAGGGGGGCTGAGGGGGCCCCAAATTTTCAAAGTGGGGGCCGGATTCAAAGTGTGGCATCCAGATGGGTAGTTGCTGCTGCCGCGAGGCCTGCCAGACTACTGACGCAAGGACGGCCAAGCCACCACTGGCACTGCAAAGACTGCCAAGCTGCTGGCAGGCCTGCTAGGACACCAATGGCAACGCAGAAGTGCAGCTGCAAAGGCTCTGACGGGATGTAAGGCCGCTTCCTTTGTTCCTTCTTATTTGTTCCTGGCATATAAGGTTGGGTTGCAGAGGTTGCCAGTCCCTAGTTTTGGATGATAGGTAGTTATAAAACTGTACCAGGTATAGCTTGGCAAAAGCACAGTTGTAGTGTCATTTGAATGATTCCCTTGGATCCTGCTGTGTGGCCCAAAATAGTCACTTGCCAGCTGAACACCACAAGTCTGCGCTCCAGATGGAAATAAAAATTCTTAATAGGTTTAGGGCAAACTTCCAGCTTGCCAACACAGGGAGGTTGAAAGACTGTTGCTGAAAATGACAGTCTAGCTCAAGGGCTGGCTGTGCAATTAAAAGCCTTTACTGGGTATGTGTGTGTGTGTGTGTAGTAAAGCACTACACACTCAGAAGTGCTACATAACCACAGAGGCGTAGCTAGCTGCTTGGGCACCCAGGGCGAGCCGTCCATGGGGCGGGGTGAGCCAGGGCAGGGTGCTCTGTGCAGAACCTTCAAGGAGTCCGCCTGCCACCTCCACTGTTTTGGCAGCATGGAGCCTGCAGGCGCCTGAGCCACCGCATCACTCCCAGGAGAGACAAATGGCTCAGGCGCACGGCAGGCCCCACGATAAGTGCCACGCCCCACAGTGTGGTGCCCAGTGTGCCCTCCCAGCCCCCCAGCTACGCCTCTGCATAACCATTAGGAATGCCTCTGAAATTCTGCATTTCTTCCCAGGTCCTGCCGATTCCCCCGCCCGCTCAGGCTGCTGATTTGTTACTAGGCCACATTCAGGGAGTTACTATTGCATATAAAAGTCCTCAGCAGCTTGCTATCATTTTACTGGAAGGATCACCTAACCCAACACATGTGCCCTCAACCACTTACATCTGCAGAATGGGCACGTTTCCAAGTGCCACGTAATGTTTGTTCTGCATTTGCAAGGGATCAATCCTTTAGTGTGGCAAGACCTACACTTTGGTACTCCCTGTCCATGGTTATTAGGCACACACCTTCACGGTACAGGTTTTGGTGCCTGATAAAAATGTTTTTGTTCCAGCAAGCCAGCATGTAATTTAGAATGTACTTTTGACATGCAGTTGTAGTAAGTATAAGCATTTTTAAATTGCTGATTTGATTTCATTTATTATGCAACTTGTTTTTAATGTTTGTTTTTCTAATTGCTATTTTTAATGACTATTTTAGACTCATCCATATTAAACCATGGAGGTATTTTGCTCCAGTAAGCGGCATATACAAAATAAATTGGCATGTTACAAATAGGTCTTGCTTCCTCTAAAGGCCTGAGTGGTGAAACAAAGCAATCACTTTGGGCAACCTGAAGCCCTCCAACAGGTTCTGTCTCAAAGTCCCATCAGCCCCAGGCACAATGGTCAATTGTCAGGGATGATGGGAGCTGGAGTGCAGCAATATCTGGTGGGCACCAGGTTACCCTCTCCTTCACAAAAGATTCTCCCTTGTTCCATTTTGAAAGCGGTTGGTGTACATGAGAGATGCAGCCTTCTCAGGGGGCCCCCACTGTTGTGGAAATCTCTGCGACATTCATTTATCCCCTTCTGGCTTTCAGTAACCACTTAGCTCATCATCCCTTATCTTATCTATCTTATCACCTTGTCTTATCTTTTAAATTTGTATACCGACCTTCATCCAAAGATCACAGGGTGGTTCACATTTTTAGCTCTTGCCTTCCCTTAAGTTCCCCTGGTGTGTCTACTTGTCTGCATCCTCGCCGTGTTTTCCTGCTCTCCCGTATGTTCTGCTGTGGCTTTTATTTTGCTGTCCTATGTCATTTTGTGAGGGCCTGAAAAGCAATGAATAATAAATGGAAGGAAGGAATGGAGAGATGGTAAGATGCAAACAAATGGGAGGAACAGAAGGCTGTGGCTAGACATTCATGCTCCAATCCTGGACTCAGCGTTAATAAAGGCTCCTAGTTGCGCCAGAATTCAGGAGAAGGGTGAGAGGTGCAGACAGAGACAGTGTTTGAGAGGAAGAGTAAAGGAATGGAACCAGGAAATGTCTTCATCCCTAATAGTTGTCCATTTCACATGTTGGCACCTGTGATCTGAGGGATCCCATTCCTGCATCCCCTGGGATCCTGGAGGCATGACACTTGGATGCTGAAGAAGTATTGAGCTTGCCTTTTTTCTCTTCCCAACCAAGCCTTCAATTCCTCACTCCTACCTAACAGTTTCTGGCTAGACAGCTGCTGTTTCCATCCTCCCTCGAGTCTATTCCCCCCCCCCAAGTGACCCCCTGCTTTGGAACTCTGCAGACCTTGCTGATCTCTCTCTTTCTCTCTCTCTCTCCCTCCTCACTTAGAGCCAAGGAAAGAAGCATATACAGCCATCCCCACAAACACACGTGCTACTTCTCTGCTATGGAACACAGAGAATAATCTATCATTTGACTCTGCATAATAAGAAAATATGGTCCCTTGTCACGTGGTCTGGCCTCATCCAGGAACAGAACACTAGTGTGGCCGAGTGGTTAGTGTTAGGGTAGGACCTGGGAGATGAGGGTTCAACTCATCCACAAAGCTCACTGGGTGACCTAGGGACCCTCACCCTAGCTTACCTCTCAAAGTTGTTGTGCAGATAATATGGTGGGAGGCAGGAGCTCCTTAGAGAAAAGGTAGAATATTGATGTAATAAAGAATGAAAATAAACCAGCTGGAGCCAACACTGCCAGGAACAAGACTCAGGAATCTGTTTGGTTCACTTTTAAGAACAGACCTGATTCAATGTTCCAAAGCTTTTTTCTTTTTTTAAAGGATAAGTCACCAGTTTATCCTAACTGTAGCTACTCAGAAATAAATCCTATTGAATTCAGTATGGCTAATTCCAGGTAAATGGGGTTAGGGTTGCAACTTTAGCAAGGGAGCAAAAGCTGGATTGCAGCAATGAACCTCCTCCCAACTTTCCAAGCACTGTCATGTGCAAAGAGACTTACAGAGGAGGAGAACATGTTGGATGATGGGTGAGCAAATGCCTACTGACCACCCCACACCCCCACACCAAGAAGCTTTGAGGGTGAAGACACTTGAAGAAGACAAAGGTGAGTGGGACATTGGGCTGTAGCCGCCAGGTGCGAGTTGGGTGGGCAGGCGAGCAGGAAATGGGAAACAGATCAAACCCACCGGCTCCCACTGTCCCACATCACCCCAAGGTCCACCACGGATGGACACACACACACACGTACTTGACCACTATTGCTCAAGAGGAGCTTTGTTCTGATCCATGGCTGCATCTGTGGCTTTAAAACACAAAACTTCCCCCAAATAATCCTGGGAACTATGGTTCCCCCGAGCTATGATTCCAGCACGCTTAACAAACTACAGTTCCCAGGATTGTTTGGGGGAAGCCGTGTGATGTACATGTGCTTTAAATCTAGATGGCTCAGTCAGTAGAGCATGAGACTCTTAATCCTTAGTCCCAGTTACAGAAAGGTAGCCGTGTTGGTCTGCCATAGTCAAAACAAAAAAATGTTTTCCTTCCAGTAGCACCTTAAAGACCAACTAAGTTAGTTCTTGGTATGAGCTTTCGTGTGCATGCACACTTCTCCATGGTTTTAAGTTTAAGATACAAGATCTCAAAGTAGCTGTTTTACTACAAAGGAATTTCAGAAATAGACTGGAAAGAGAAGCTGCTGAATTGCAACTCATTACCAAACTTAAAACCATGGAGAGACCTGGTCTGAACAAAGACATTGGATTCTTATCTCATTATACATGACAAAGCCATTTTTCACCTTCTCACCCCTTGCTTTTTCCTGTAAGACCCATTGCAGTCGTTAAGAGTCGTCAACAGGCTCATCACAGCTATCTGCCAATCACCCATTCCCACCACCCTTCTGAGTAATACCCCTCCCCACCCTCTCACTATTTAGAAGGATCTGGTTACTTCTGTTTCAGTGTATCTGAAGAAGTGTGCATGCACACGAAAGCTCATACCAAGAACTAACTTAGTTGGTCTTTAAGGTGCTACTGGAAGGAAAAATTTTTTTCGTTTTAATCCTTAGTCGTTAGTTTGAGCCCCACATTGGGCAAAATATTCCTGCGTTCCAGCGGATTGGACTAGATGATCCTTGAAGTCCCTTCCATCTATACAATTCTATGATTCTGTGAAATAAGGTAAAGGTAAAGGTAAAGATAAAGGGACCCCTGACCATTAGGTCCAGTCGTGACCGACTCTGGGGTTGCGGTGCTCATCTCGCTTTATTTGCCGAGGGAGCCACCTTACAGCTTCCAGGTCATGTGGCAGCATGACTAAGCCGCTTCTGGCGAACCAGAGCAGCATACAGAAACGCCGTTTACCTTCCCGCCGGAATGGTACCTGTTTATCTACTTGCACTTTGATGTGCTTTCGAACTGCTAGGTTGGCAGGAGCAGGGGCTGAGCAACGGGAGCTCACCCCGTCGCGGGGATTCGAACCAGTGACCCTCTGATCGGCAAGTCCTAGGCTCTGTGGTTTAACCCACAGTATGCAGCCTTAAAAAGACAGTCCAATCCTGCCATCCAGTCATGTTGAATGGTGTGTGTTCATGAGCAATCCGGGAACAAAACAGCAGTTTCTGACAGCCTTACAAGGCTAATCAGAAAAGACAATCTTAGCAGCAGCCAGGCTGGTCCATCTCACAGGGGGCTGAGGGGGGGGGAGGAAGAATGACAATGACCATGAAGATGAAGGGGAAATCATGCAAAGTTCTACCCCAAAATGAACTTAATCCACCTTTAGTTCATCTGGCAATTATGGGAAGGGCTTCCAGGCATATTTTGGGATTTTGAGCTAGCGCATTCCAAGCCCTGGTCAGAAGACCTAGGAAGGTTTCTGCTTTTCTTTTTCCTCAGACAGAAAAACTAGGGTTCCTGCAGGAAGGCCAGCAGCTCTCGGTGGCCCATGGCTAATGACTCCGACACTACACACACTACAGATTCAAACTTCCCTCCACCCCAAAGGGCTTTCCTGGGATAGGGATGGGCCCCCACCCTGGCACGGGGACTGTACACTTGGAAAGCAAAGGGGCTTTCAGTCGCCACTCACACCCCCGAAGCCATCATCTCCACAATCTTTAGGACTTCAAAAAGGCAATGGGTGCCATCAGTTTCTGCCCCAGAGCAGCAGCAGGGAGAGCAGAGATCAGAAAAGAAAGGATTAATTAATAAGCGAAGGAGCCGGCTGGAAACGTTCAGACCCCGCACAGAATCAGTTTCTTCCAGATTGCCTGGCAAAATCTGTGCTACATCCTCCCCTTGCCTTGCCTTTCATCTCTGCAAACTGTCAGCACTGTTGTACCAACAACATACTGTTACGGTGGCACACAGTGAATAGCTCTTGGATACCAAACAAGACGCATTAAGTGAGCCTTGCCAATTATCTCCAGCATGTTTTGCTCACAAGCTGACTTATTTCCTTCAATCTGCATTGTTGGAATGTCTACACACTTCTTAAAAATAATAAGCGCCACTTTAGAAGCAATTGTTCTTTTAATTGCAAACAGGGGATTGTAAATCTTTTTCTTCCTCCAACGAAGCAATTGTGTTGCTCTGTGCAACAGCTCTGAGTGTTACTGTGCTGCTTTTTTGCTCTTTCTCTCCCCCCCCCCTCCCCTAATTCCCTCACAGGCAACTTCTCTACTAATGAAATTTTTCATTTGCAAATCACATTTGCTCAAAGCAGAAGGCAAAAAGCTGGTGTCAGAGAGGCTGGGAGAAGAAGCTCATCTTTGGCTGGAGACAGATGAACATTGTTGGGTTTCCCTGCCCACCCAATGCATTATTATCCACGATGTATTTGAGAAGAGAAAGTGATGGGAATTTTGGTCACTCAGGTTCACAGCTGGGTGGAGGTACACCTGCATCCAACATTGTCGCCTGAGGCCTGAGTGGCCTTGGCAGCTAGGAGTAGTTCACCAGCTATGGTTTCTTTTGGAAAGAGGTGACTCAGTCATAGTACTCCATGCTCTGGTAGTTTACAGATTGAATTATGGCAATGAAGACTTAGAAATTTCAGCTGGTCCAAAATGCAGCAGTTAAATTACTGGCCAGGGTAATTGCCTTTAGATCTCATATGCGTTTAGGACCCTGTACTAAAGCAGCTGCATTGGCTGCCAGTTAATCTCCAGGCCCAATTGAAGGTGTTCATGTTAGTGTTCAAACCCCATATATCCTACAGACACTCCTGGGTGTTAAGATCAGCCGAGAGGGCCTTCTTCAGAGTCCCACCACCCTGAGAAGGTGGCCCAAGTTATGGAACTCCCTCTACACATAGGTGCACCTAGAAACTTCATTACAGCTTTCAGCAAATGCTTGAAGATGCACCTCTTTAGCCAGGCCTTTGACACCTGAGATTAGGGGACACGGGTGGCGCTGTGGTCTCTTGGGCTTGCCAATCAGAAGGTTGGCGGTTCAAATCTGTGCAACAGAGTGAGCACCTGTTGCTCTGTCCCAGCCTCTGCCAACCTAGCACACTAGTAAAGGTAAAGGGACCCCTGACCATTAGGTCCAGTTGTGGCCAACTATGGGGTTGCGGCGCTCATCTCGCTATACTGGCCGAGGGAGCCGGCGTACAGCTTCCGGGTCACGTGGCCAGCATGACTAAGCCGCTTCTGGCAAACCAGAGCAGCGCACAGAAACGCCGTTTACCTTCCTGCCGGAGTGGTACCTATTTATCTACTTGCACTTTGACATGCTTGCAAACTGCTGGGTTGGCAGGAGCAGAGACCGAACAATGGGAGCTCACCTGTTGAGGGGATTCGAACCTCCAACTTTCTGATCAACAAGTCCTAGGCTCTGTGGTTTAACCCAGAGTGCCACCCGCATCCCTAGCACACTAGTACAAGTAGCTAAATAGGTACCACTGCAGCAGGAAGGTAAATGGTGTTTCCGTGTGCTTTGGCTTCTGTCATGGTGTCCATAAGCACCATAAGCGGTTCAGTCATGGTGGCCACATGACCAGAAAGCTGTCTGTGGACAAACGCCGTCTCCCTTGGCCTGAGATGATAAAGGTAACATCTCGCTTTACTGGCCAAGGGAGCTGACATTTGTCCGCAGACAGTTTTTTTGGGTTATGTGGCCAGCATGACTAAGCCAATTCTGGCCAAACCAGAGCAGCGCACAGAAATGCCGTTTACCTTCCTGCCAGAGCAGTACCTATTTATCTACTTGCACTTTGGTGTGCTTTCAAACTGCTAGGTTGGCAGGAGTGGGGACAGAGCAACGGGAGCTCATCCTGTCGTGGGGATTCGAACCGCCGACCTTCTGATCGGCAAGCCCAAGGCTCAGTGGTTTACACCACAGCGCCACCTGCGTCCCTTCTTGAGATGATAGTCATCAGCAATGTCATGATGTGGATCTTTGAGAAGGACTGTGTGCCATAATGAGAGAAGGTTCACTCTCAGATGTCACCCCCCCAGGCCACAACACCATCCCAAGACAGCTACAAGGTGACTTGCTCTTTCCTTCTCTGTCCATCCAACATTGTTTCACTGCTAATCCCATTGGCATCCTCCTAAACATAGAAGCAAAGTCCTAGGGGTCGAGGCGTCTTCAGCCACCCCAATAAAATATTTGAGGGGGCTACCCTCCCCCAGTTGATGGGCATTGCCATTCAAATGGTGTATGTGATCGATTATGTGGGGTAAGGCTTATCTGCCTCACCTCCAATATTTTATCCAAGTTGGCACTCTGCCCCCAAATCCTTCCACTTTCTCTCCTTCCCTGTGCTGAGTTTATATCCCCCTTTTAATAAATCCTTTTAGGATAATTAAATATACCCACCAAACTATCTTTTTTGGTTAGAAACCTCTTCAGATTTTCTCACTTAATGTCTCCCACTTCCTCCCCACTCTACTCCCGCAACCCCACCTCACAGTTGCAACTGGTTTTTTTTAATTATTGAAAAAAGAATCCAGGAGATCATGACTTCATTAATGCTAAAATAGGGATGAAATGAAGAGTTACACTTTCAGAAAAACAAAACAGCCTTGGGTGATGTTTCATTCCCGTCTTAATCTTTTGTGGCAAACTTTCTGGAGCAGCAGCTGCAATTCCACCTGTTTTCATCCTGTGGAGGTTCTCAAAAACCTCCCTGCGCTCTCTATAAACAATACCACGAGTGGCGACTTCCTTTCAAAGGCAAAATGTTTTGAGAGACAACCCTAAGTGGCAAATTACAATTCCCAACCCATTTGTACAAATCCCCAGTTCCAAACATCTCTATACCAGGCTCCAAGAAAGTGTTAGAGAGCTTATGAAAAGCTTTGCCTGAGGCGGATGGATGCAATGCCAAGTCATTTACATGCAAGAAGCAATGACATTTATTTCCAAAAAGGCCTTGAACAACCAGCTTTGCACAGTTTGCTGAGGGGTTAGCTACTTCTCCCTTGTATTCTAATGAAGAGCTCTGCATCTTCTTCCTGTGAACATCCTTTTTTGCTGATCTTATCAAAGATACCACCTTGCATATCTATTCTCTCAGAAGAGAGCAAGCTCCTAGTCCTCTGTGGCGCAGGGAAATATCTTTGATCCAGCTCATACCACACACAAAGGTCCATTAATTTCAGTGGGACTGCTCTCAGTAGGACTAACTATGGCTAACCCCTATTGCCATTATCAAGTTTAATCAGTAGAAAAATACCTCATTCGCACATTCTAATCATAGCTACAAAGCCCCACACTCAAGGAGGAGTTCTCTGGAGATGCTGTCATTTTGATCTCTCTCAAGATGCTGATTTTATCTCACCAGTGTGGTTATCCCCCATAGAGGCTTGTGCCCAACTGAAATAAATATGAAGGTGAACTGGGAGACTTACAGAGATACATATTCCTACAAAAATTGTGTGCCTGCCCCTCTCTCTGCTGAGCAGTGGCACTCATACAGGGTCTGTGCTCCTTTGGAGAACTGAAGACACAGCAGAGATGGTCATTACTTTTAAAAACATGGTTTTTTCCACCTACAGTCATACCTCGGGTTGAATGTGCTTCAGGTTGAGCGCTTTCGGGTTGTGCTCCGCGGCAACCCAGAAGTAACGGAGCGCGTTACTTTCGGGTTTCACCGCTCACACATGCACAGACGCGCCGTTGCGTCTTACGTTCCATTCAGGATGCAAACGGGGCTCCGGAACGGATCCCGTTCGCATCCTGAGGTACCACTGTATTGACACCTTCAGTCTGCATGGAGGGAGTTCAGGTCTTATGGCATGGTAATTTCCAGAGGAAGTAGCGCAGGCTCTTCTTCTTCCTCCTCTTCAGCTCTTCTTCCTCCTTCTCCCTGCCAGCAACCCTTCCCCCCCCCCAGCAGTTACCCTGGCAACCTTCCAAATCCCCAGTCTCTTTTCACACCTGGGCAAAGGGGCAGGAGTTCTCTTGTACTGCTAATGTTCCTCAATTGTTCTTTTGATAGCAGTAGCTTAGCCAGGTTGTTTTGCATAAGCTAGCCAACATAACAATGATACAGTGATTGAAAGACTTAGATCATAATATTCATATGGTTTCTTGGGAGAAGCTATGGGGAAAGGACATGAAATTCATTGCCTGTTATGCTTTAAAAGAAAACTGTTTGAAAATGATGCACAGGTGGTATTTAACGCCAAATAAATTGGCCAAAATGTATAAAAATGTATCAAGTAAATGTTGGAAAGGTAAATAGGCTGAAGGGTCATTCTTTCATATCTGGTGGACATGCAAAAAGACTAAAGGCCTTTGGGAAATGATATATAATGAAATGAAGATGTTTAAGTGGGCTATTCCTAAAAGATCCAAAGGGATAATAGGGACTGATACTCTGAAGAAGATGACCAAACTATTTATGTATGTGACCACAGCAGCTAGAATACCATACACACAGAAATGGAAAGAAGAGAAGGTTCCAGCGAAGGAGGAATGGCTTTTAAAACTAATAGACTATGCAGAAATGGCAAAGCTGACGGCAAATTTAAGAGACCAAAATGATGAACTTTTTATCGAGGATTGGAGACTTTTTGTGGACTATTTGAAAAAGTATTATAGTCAAATGAAGTCGCCGGCAGGATTCAAGATATGAGCAGTGGAAGAAAAATGACAAAATTGCAGGGATTTTTGTAACAGATAAGAGTTTGATATACAGTGTAGAAGCCTGATATACAAGTATAAAAGGGTTCAAATAAAAACACTGTGGAGGTGTGAGTGGGCAGTGAATCTATGAAACAAAGATGTTATGTAATTATTTGAACTGAAGGTAATTTGTGAAATTCTGGAAATTTAATTTTTAAAAAAGATGCTGATTTTATCTCATCCAGACACTACCCTTCCGCAAAAAAAGTTTAGGGCAGGGGTAGGGATGGACTCTCCAGATGTAGTTGGACTCCACTTTCCATCCCACCCAGCGAGGCTGGCAAGTGGCCATGGATTCTGAGAGTCTAGCAAGTGCTGGAGTCTAGCAACCTCATTTAGAGTGACATACAAGAGGTTAGTCCCAGTCCTATGGACCACCATGCCCAGTATTGTCTCCTCTGGCTGGCAGTCTTGGTTCCAGTGGGGTCTCGGGCAGAGAAGTGTCCTCCCCATCACTTGCTGTCTGTCAGATGGAAATGCTGCCAGTGATTAAACTTGGGACCTTCCAAACTCAAACCGGTTGCCCTACTAGGATTTACTCAAAGTAGACCTGCTGAAATCAATGGACCTAGCTTAGTCATATTCATTAATTTGAGTGGCTCTACTAAGTAAAACTTAGTTGAATATCGCCCACTTGGTTCGCCTCTAGACTTCGCTAGAGCAAGTTGCTCAGGTGGAGCTCTCCATGGTAGTTCCACACCTGCCTGCCTCCCTTGGCCTCTACTGGGCTCTTTTGCCAGACCAAACCAGGAAATTTAGAAGTCACATCCTTAGAAATTTGCCACTGTGAGCATACACAGGTTTACTCCTACCTGCCCAAACTAATAATGTCACCATTCAAAATAATATTTTTCTTAGGGCCATCTCACACATTACAGAGCAACATACGTGCCAAACATTTTCCAAATGTACACTCAGCAAGGAGTGCAGCCTGTCTGGTTCTCTGCTGCATGGACCCATATGAGACCCACATGTTCTTTTCATGGCAAATGCATCATTACTTTTTCTTCTGCATGGGCACACGTAAACAACATAACATGTGAAGACAAAGCTTGTCAAGCAATAAGGGTTCTCCAATGTGTGCTTGAAATAATCCACTCAACATTAGCTATAGAAACCTGCAAATCCACCATGACAGAACCATCAAGGCTAATAAGGGAAATGATGAAACACATTGATTAATTTGACTCCCAGCTGACCAGCCAACACAAGGCACACAGGTTGGAAACTTGTTAGAATGATGGGAAACAGAGAAACTCCTGGCTGCACTGCTGTTTTGGTTGAGTGTTTGAAGCAGTTTTGTGGCTTTACGGATACCTCATTCTCTGTGTAAGAATGGCCTACTTATCCCTGAAGCAATTTTGAAAGGCAGAAGGCACCTTACTTGCCATTGTCAGGAGCTCCGTATACCAGGCCATTTGAGTTTCCAGTGGCTGAAGAAGGCTACAGGCCATCAGAGGTGGAGGGGAGAAACCAAGTCAGAGTCCAGAGCATGAGATCTGTGGTGACCAATGCACATGTCTGATGCAATCCAATCCATGTAAATCTGGTCTGTGTACATTACCTCTATCATAATTCCACCACACTGTGCAATAATTTCACAAACACCCAATGAAACGGGCTGAAAATGTTATTAGAGCCAAGACTTCTTTGCATTCCTCCCTAGGCACATCTATGACAAGCCAGTGGAAGGAAAGGGAAGCTAAACTGAAAGCTGCGTGAAATCACTACTTTAAAAAACCCCAAAACATCTAAGTGCCCACCACAGATATCCTTCATAATGCAAGAGTCTGACCCTGTTGCACCATCATCCAAACTTTTACTCTGATTTCTTTTTTAATCATATAATTTCAGAGTTGGAAGGCACACCAGTGGTCATCTAGTCCAACCCCCTGCAGCGCAGGAACCGTAGCTAAAGAATACCTGACAGATGGCCACCCAACCTTAGCTGAAAGACCTCCAACAAAGGAGAGTCCACCACATTCTAAAAGAGTCTGTTCCACTCTCAAGCAGGTCTTAAAGTCAGAAAGTACTTTCTGATATTTAGTAGAAATCTCCTGTCTTGTAATTTTAATCCTTTGGTTTGGGTCCTACCCTCTGGAGCAGCAAAAAAGAAGCTTGCTCCATCTTCCATTTGACAGCTCTTCAGATATTTGAAGATGGCTATCGTATAGCTTCTCCGTCTTCTCCAGGCTAAACATACCCAGCTCCCTCAGCTGTTCCTCATAAGGCTTTGTTTCCAGACCATTTATCATCATGATCACCCTCACCTGCACATGGTCCAGCTTGTCAATATTTTTTGTTTACTGTGGTGCCCAGAACTGGACACAGTCCTTCAGTTGGGGTGTGACCAAGGCAGAATAGAGTGGTACTATTATCATAAAGTTGTTGTTGACATCCATCTGTTTCAGGAGACAATTGAAGAGTGTGCCTTTGGAGATGAGCTCAAGTGCCGGTAGTGGCTGTAGAGAATGATATGGGAGAGACATGTTTTGTTGCAGATGAAGCAGATGAAGGCATCCAGTTGTGCTGCTGCAGATGCACCATGGCGTTTCTTCTTTCTGCACTCCTCCCAGCAGTCAGTCCTCCTCTAGAGTAGTGTATCACTACTGTGGATACACAACCTGATTGGTTGTCTCCAGGCACTGTGGTCATCTGCAAGGGATCCCCACACGGTGGGGTTGATGTTGCCAGCCTTTGTGTCTCAATTGCAGACATCTTTGTAATGCAGAGTTGGTCTGCCAATGGCCCTAGTGCCTGAAGACAGCTTCCCATAGATTCCTGGGGATCATTATGTTCTTCCATTGGATATGGTTGGTTTTTATTGTTTTTTGTACACTGCTTAGGGATCTTTTGATATGAAGCAATTTATAAATATTTTAAATGAATAAATTAATTCCTTGGGAGAGGATTTTTATCCAGGCACAGAGAAGCAACTGTGAACTGTTCCCTCAAGGACAGCACATCTTCCAGGGTCTCCCATCACTCTTGCCCCCTTGACTATGAAACCTCGTGCTGCAGACCTGTGTTAAAAGCTGTGCCAGGGAGCTGCATATAACCCTGTTCAATACACCTATGCCTGCACAGTAACAACTGGATGCACTAGAAGTTCAACAGGCAGCACAGGGCTGCATTTAGCCATTTCTGGACTGTCCTATAGAGTTTCTAATCTACTGCTTTGCATTGCAACTAGCCTTGAACCTTTGGGGCAAGTTGGGGTAGAATCCCAAACAAGTAAATACATCACTGTCATAAAGATCAGAAGAATACAAGCTAAGTGATCACAGCAATTAGCTGAACAGCACTTAAGAAAATAATTAAATGTAGCCTAATGGTAATTAGCTGTCTGGCAAAGGCCAATTAATTTCTCACCAACTGGTGCAAGCAACTCAAATGAAGGAAGTATCCATGAGAGGGGTGGGGAGAGCAGAAGACAATGAGGGTGCAAGAATGCTCTAATGGGGCCATTTTTTCCTGATCTATTGCAGTGGTGGGGATGGATGCAAACATGGTGGAGCTCCAGAGGTTTCCAGCGTGCACTAGAGAGAGACAGCAAGGAGAGATGGAGGGACACTGAAAAAATGGGTGGAAAGACCAGCCAATGACATGGTGAGAGGAGAGCATATTGCATCACTGTCATTTAAATAATTAATTAATTAATTAATTAATTAATGCAAATGAACACAGATGAGGAGAACTTACATGTAACCCTAAACAAGGTAGACCAATAGTCTGAATCTTTGGGGAAAGGTGGTAGCTCAGTGGTAGAAGGTCCCAGATGCCATCTCTAGGGAGGGTTAAGACTTTGTTATAAGGCAGATCCATGTGTTCATGTTTGTTCTGTCAATACATCCATGCACTTCTCTTCCAGTGGGGGAATTGCAAGCAGAGACAGCAAAAGCTGGACTCTGCCGTTGTAGCACTTTGGTTTTGTTGTGCCTTTTGTAGTTTTGAGAAGGTACATTCCATTCCATGCTCCTCAGCAGGGATGAAGCAAGCTATCCTCCTGTGCATTTAAAACTGGCTGCTTCTACAATCTGCTGCCTCACTTATCATTTCATTGCTTATTTACCTTAAAATGCATACCTCTCCAACTCCACCCCTACAAGTGGCTTACAAATATAAAATATACAAGCATCAAAGCAAGACTGATCAAGCTCAAATTATCACACCAAAATGGGAAGTGAAACGGAAGAACACAGAGCAGCATTCGGCAGTGATGCTTTAAGCAGCAACGTAATCCAAGGTTTAAAAAGGAAATGTTTTAAACTGCTGGTTGGATCCAAATGAAGAGGAAGGAGGCCTCTAGCCACTTGACATAGGAAGTTCCACCTCTAGGGGGCCACAATGGAGAAAGCCCACACATGAGTTGCCACCACCCTTGCCTCAACCTTTTATCCAGAACAAGGTCTGTCTAGGACAAACAAGCAAAAAACCCCATCATAAACACACACCCCACTGTCTTGCTGGCTCGTTGTTGGAAAACAAATTTATCCCAGACTTGCCAAACCTGGTGCCCTCTAGATGGCCTTTGAACTACATCCCATAAGAACATAAAAACAGCCTTTCCCCTACCTGCTACCTGAAATGGTTCACTGTAAAAAGTAGGCCTCAATTTGTTCACCACTCCAAGCTCTCTCACTTCCCAGCAGGTTATATTTCCTATTATTCTGAGACTAATCAACAGCCGAGACCTGCCACTGTCATTGCCCCATGTACTGAACTTCTCCAACCTTCTTAATTAGTTTCCAAATACAGAACAAATCATTGTTTGAACACACACACAAAGGCTAACAGCATCTCTTTTACTTCTCCCTGCTCCAAGTCAGAAAAAATTATTTTCTGCTTTGCACCAGTGCTTGCCTGGCTGCTTTTCATTCATAAAACAAGAGCTTCCTGTGGTAAGACGCCAGCTGATCTCTCGCACTTCCACTTGTCAATTCATGTTAGTCTAGCGCCTCTCCAGGGAGGGGAGGAAAAACTTTTGTCTCATCTCTAAATAGCCAGAGGAGTCGGCTGCTTACGGGCCTGTATTTCACATTTTTCATAGAATCATAGAATTGTAGAGTTGGAAGGGATCCCAAGGGTCATCTAGTCCAACCCCTTGTTATGCAGGAATTCTGTCCACAACCATCCCTGGGTGGGCTTGAACTACCAGCCTTCTGGTTAGCAGCCAGACACACGGACCCATTGCGCCACCTAGGAAGTTTCTCCTCTGTGAATTTGTCTAATCCAGGGGTCAGCAAACCTTTTCAGCAGGGGGCCAGTCCACTGTCCCTCAGACCTTGTGTGGGGCCAGACTATATTCTGGGGGGGGGGGGGAATGAACGAATTCCTATGCCCCGCAAATAACCCAGAGATGCATTTTAAATAAAAGGACACATTCTACTCACATAAAAACACGCTGATTCCCGGACTGTCCATGGGCCAGATTTAGAAGGCGATTGGGCCGGATCTGGCCCCCGGGCCTTAGTTTGTCTACCATGGACTCTAATCATCTTCTAAAGCCATCTAGGTTGGTGGCAATCATTGTCTCCTGTGGGAGTGAGTTCTACAGTTTAACAATTTATCCCTAGATATTGGGGCTTCAGATTTAACTGCTATTACTTTCCAAAGTGGAACTGATAGATTAGGATTTCTCAACTTTTGTTTCCATTTGTGTGTGTGTCAACATGTAATTGCCAATACTTTGACCAGTTCATTCATGCCCCCTAACCTTCGGTGTACATCAGAGGTGGGCAGCCTCTAGCTCACAAGCTGGATGCAACTTTCCAGTCCTCTCTGTCTTGGCCTTGGGACACTTCTGAAGCCACACCCTCACTGACCGAGCGCCATGTCCTCCATGAATGCCTTTGCCTGGCTGGGATGTGTCCTTGAACAGTGATAACTGGCTTGGATGAAGGATCCCAGCTGAAAAGACAATTTGCTGCCTTTTCATGACATCCACAATTAGCTGTCCAAGGTGGATGCTTCACTGTGTCTAATGGTAGGGCTGGTAATGGCCAGAGGTGGACAGGTGTGTACGAAGCACAGGCTCACCAAGGCTCATTCTCGTAATGCTAAACTTCGGTTTAGTATTATGTTGAACCAGCCCAAAATTAGTTACAAAGGGGTTTGTTAGATGTCTCCCGCTTCCAGTGATGCCCTTCAGTTGGTTTGAAAGGCCACCTCCTTTTGAAAATGCCCATCCCTACATCTACATATGTGGGACGCAGGTGGCGCTGTGGGTTAAACCACAGAACCTAGGACTTGCTGATCAGAAGGTTGGTGGTTCGAATCCCCGCGACGGGGTGAGCTCCCATTGTTCTGTCCCAGCTCCTGCCAACCTAGCAGTTCTAAAGCATGTCAAAGTGCAAGTGGATAAATAGGTACTGCTCTGGCGGGAAGGTAAACAGCGTTTCCATGCGCTGCTCTGGTTCACCAGAAGCGGCTTAGTCATGCTGGCCACATGACCCGGAAGCTGTACGCCGGCTCCCTCGGCCAATAAAGCGAGATGAGCGTGCAACCCCAGAGTTGGCCATGACTGGACCTAATGGTCAGGGGTCCCTTTACCTTTACCTTACATCTACATATAACAGCAATGTCTTCAGTCTAATGGCTGGCCCTTCTAGAGATAGATTTTGTACAGCACTAAAACAAGTCCCCTCCCGAGGGATACAAGTTGGATAAACAAACATTTTTTCATTGCTGAGTTTCATCTCTAAGTTGCCCTTTTCCCCATTTCAATTAGTGGGCTGATTTCCTTATTGTTTTCTGCTCATGTTAATGGCTTTGGAGATGTACCTAAATTGTAGTTGATGAGTTTTACAATATAAACAGCTGCAAGCACTTATGGCCATCTGAAACCTAAGGGCTTTTCTCATATTTCCCACCAAATTGAAAGTAAACATCTAATGAGGAAAAATTACCTGGAAATACAAAAAGAAAAAGTGAGGCATCATAAAAGTCGTGCTCAAAGTACTGGAAGGAAATTCGGAAGCACCGGAAATCAGTAGTCATAGATTTGGTTTGGTTCTATCAGATTGATGTGTGCAATTCAGCCTCCCTGCCGCTTTTAAATTTCCTACCTGCCTTTAGGGACACAAGTACATGTTAGTGGCCAGGCACTGGCTGAACAGGAACAGGAAATGAAAGAGAATGACATTGCTGGGACCCCATTTCCCCAGCCCCTGCTCCATAAGATCCCTCCTGAATTAGATGAATGGTCCATCTGGCCCAATATTCTGCTTCCCACCAGTGACTAATAAGATGTCTTGAGGAAACTCACAAGCAGAGCTTGACGTCAACAGTCTTTCCTCTGCTGCTGTGGCTCCCTAACGGCTGATATTTGGAAGTACACTGCCTCTGAACAGGTTGGGGGGGGGATACCATTAAGGTGTAGATATCAAGAATAACAGCCTCCTTGAATATGTCTCTCAATGCTATCATCTAAATAATCATGGATCATATGAAATAGTACTTTTTTTGTCTGTTCTGAATTTCCTGCCAATCAACATCACTGGATAATCCCAATTTCTAATATTATAAAGAGAGAGAATTGTATTATTTTTTTCTCAGTCTGCTGTTTCCATCCCAGTTCAAGGATGTTCTATCCTAGACCTGACGTTGCAAGCAAGGCAGGCTGTTGGTTGCAGCACCACAGACAGCTCCAAGAAAATGCCTTGTGGCTCCAGCAGAGGTGAACTGAGGCTTCTTGAGCCTTTGTCTCCAGGCCACCCCTCCCATGCTCTACCTCCCTTTGTTCAAGGAATAGTGACTATTAATGAGTCAACCACCTGGCCTGGGGGATGTGAGAGCTGTTGGCTCCTTCAACTATACTTGTTATGTACTGAGTTGAATAGGATCCAAAATGCCGCAGTCTGATTGGTCCTACAAAAAAAGGATCCAAAATGCAGCAGTCTGATTGGTCCTAGAACAATAGGATTCAGAATGCAGCAGTCTGATTGGTCCTAGAACAATGCAGGAGTATGATTGGTCCGCAGGAGCCTCCCAATCCAGCTCCTGGTGGAAGTGAATCCACAACCTGATTGGCCTACAGGAGAATCCCGGAATTAGCCAATCACATGCAGCCCATTGTGTAAATAATGCATATAAAGCAGATATTGTGGGGGAACGTTCATTCCTCCTCACCACTATGAGCAGAATAAAGAGCATGAAATCCACTCTCAACTCCGAGTATATTTCACTGCTTCTCTCCCCTCTGAGGTCAGGATGATGACAAAAGAATACCCTTTGTCAACTGAGGAAACTGAGGGTGCAATGATACCACACCCTCTCTTTTCTTTGATACCATGCAAGAGCACAAGAAGAGACATGGGGTCATCGGCTTAGATCAATACCATGTTGGATGAAAATAGTTGCCACTGAAATAGGTGGGAATTGTTTCTAACAGTTTGTTCTTATCGCTTCGTATTTTATAGTGATGTTTATAAAATGTTGAAAGTCGACTTGGATCCCAGGTTTGGAGAAAGGCAGAATTTTAAATACATGAAACAAACTCATGAGTAACTGTCCCGTTTATTTCATTGGGATCTAAGTTTAACTAGCTCACATGTCTTTCGGAAGATGAAGTAATGCCTCAGTCTTCATAGTCACAATGGAGTTGCCCCTCAAGGTGGAATAAAATACTCAATTGTCACATATTTTGCTTTTTAAACACCAAAATCTGACAAGGAATGATTAACCTTTGAATTTAACCCATTGGGATACAGATTGCTTTATAAAGGTTTCCTTTTCTTTCTTTATTTTTTTAAAAAGGAGATAAAAGGACTATATCTGCTAAAAATAGCAGTCCAATAGATAACAGACTAGATTTCCAAGACAGTTTGCAGGAGGCTGATAAAAACAAAAACACTGAAGATAAAACAGTAAACTAAAACAGTAAACAGTAAAGGCAAGGCATGAGAGGCATTTGGTGACTGACTCCAGGAAATAATCTCCAGGAAATAATCTACAGAGCCCACCAGGCCCCACTGCTACTTAAGGTCTGCAAAAACCCACTTCTCAGACCACTGATATTGTTACAACTTTTGGAGCCAATTTACACAAACAATTATTTCCCTGGGAGACACACACTCTGCACAATAAAAGCTTCCCTGAAAGGTCTGAGCAACTGTTCTACAAATAAAGGGTTTTGCTCTGTGTTCTGGCATGTGTATTAATTGTCAGTGGTTTTTTCTTAAAAAAATGTTTAGGGGTACTCTCATTTTCCTACTCATATTGAAATACTGCCCCTCAATAAGGCCAAACTATTTTTTTTATTTTTATAAATTTTTATTGATTTTCCAACATAAATTATAACACATTACAACTTACAATACAAAGACAAACAAACATATAAACATGTATAATTTCATAACCTTTTTTTCTTAAACCCAATTTCAGCGACTTCCCCATGCCTCCCTTTTCTGCATCCTCATTTTAAATTTTTTTAGCAACCCCTAATCTCAATTACTTATGATTCACTTTCTTTAACCTTTTTCTCTTACCCAATCATTTATCGCTGCAAATCTGCTTTGCCTTGCCCGAGACATTTTAGCAGTCAATAATTTTGCAACAGTTCTTGAGGTAAAGTTTAAATTTCTTCCAATCTTCTTCCACCGTCTCTTTTCCTTGGTCACGGATTCTGCCCGTCATCTCAGCCAGTCCCATATAGTCAATCACCTTCGTCTGCCACTCTTCCAGCGTGGGTAGTTCTTGTGTCTTCCAATACTTTGCTAAAAGAACTCTTGCTGCTGTTGTAGCATACATAAAAAACGTCCTATCTTTCTTTGACACCAATTGGCCTACCATGCCCAGGAGAAAAGCCTCCGGTTTCTTATGAAAGGTACACTTAAGAACCTTCTTAATTTCATTGTAGATCATTTCCCATGTGGCCGGAGACCCCCCCCCCCCTTGTCCTTTCTACACACTCACTCGTAATGCACAAGCACCACACACACACACACACCTATCCCCGATCCGGGAGACGTCCCTTTAGAGGGTCGTTTCCTTAAAGAAAGCCTTCCGTAAATAAGGAAGCGCTATTCTGGCAAGATCTACAAAATCCCTATTCCCTTCATGGAATTCCCCTCAGTAGACCGGGCGGCCGAACTCTAGGTCAGCCGGCTGCCGTCTCGACCAATCAGCATTACCGAACAGCGCCCCTAGTGGCGGCTACGCTGGTACTGCAGCCGGCATCCACCGCTTCCCCACTTTGACAGCTCACTAATACAATGTTTCCGGACTCAATTGACCGTGACTGATCTAATCAAATGTTGCAACATTGTATCTAAACTTGAGAGTACTTTGAACTTCAACAACCTTCTTCTTCGGAAATTCACCAAAAATCAACCGTACCTCGGATTTTCATTGGACCACTTTTATTCGGCTTCAAATCACAAGGACTATCAAAGGGGGGTGACTGGGTACCAACCAGCCATAATCCCTCAACCGAGCAGGCACGTACTCAGTGCTCCACCCGGATGACCTATCTACCCTGATAGCCGGCTTGATGGGCTTAGACGACAAACCAGCAGAAGGCACAATAGCCTGCATACGATCGTGTATTCAGCTTCGGCCAACACAAAAGGACTATGGCCGGATTCCCTCCAGGGGGCAGGAAGCGGCGCCCCATCCCTTTGTTCTTTCAGGTGATTCACTAGTGAGGGAGGAGGGGGACACTCGCCAGGTGTCATGATGCTCGAGTTACCTGCCCGACTCCTCCCCTAACTCCTCCTGTTCTTAATGTAATCATGATGTAAATATGATGTAATTTGAGGGTGTAACCAAGGGGATTAGCATGTAATAAAAGTGAGGGTCTCCCTTTGTTCGGGGCTTCCATCTTGCTTCACCTCGTGGGCGGTGGGAGTCCTGTCGCGACAGTCTTTTATAAATAAAGACCGAGCCTACTGGCTGCTGTTTTGCTCTGAATTGCTCCGGTTGGTGTCTTCATTTCGTCCAAGAGAGCCCTCGGCGTTCCGTTAACAGTTTTGGCGACCGTGCTCAGGGACACTTGGTTCTCCTGCAAAGGTGAGAAGGGAGATAGAGGGGATCGGGCGCCACTGGGCATCCTTAGCTCAGGGATCCCTTTTCTTCCTCTCCCTGCCTCCTCTTTGCGGGCGGTAATCAACCGTCACCAGAAGCCCAACCAGAGAGAGCAAAGGCGAGGTAAAGCCGGCTAAAGAAAAGGATCCTGGGATCTGCGGGGGACGTCTTCGAACGTGAGTATGGTTTGAAGAAAAACACTGGGAGGGGGGAGGTAAAGTAACGTCTCCACGACAGCCAGACTTTCCTTCTTTCATTTCTAGCGTTACCCCTCGGAGTCGGCCGGGAACGCCTTAGATACTCTCCTTTCCTCCCCCGATTCTCCCCCTCGGAGTGTGGCCAGGGAGATCGCGGAACTTTACTGTCAGACGATTACCCCTCGGAGTCGTCCGGGTGCGTCTAAAACTTTCCCTTTTCTCCCAATTTCCCTTTCGGAGTGTGGCCGGGGAAATTGTGACCCCTTTACTGTTTTCCGGCGTTACCCCTCGGAGTCGTCCGGGTGCGCCTATCACTTTTCCTTTCTCTCCCCCAATTTCCTTTTCGGAGCGTGGCCGGGGAAATTGTGGTACTTTGTTTCCAGCGTTACCCCTCGGAGTCGCCCGGGAACGCTAATTCTCTCACTCTCTCCTGTTCTCCCCCGTTTTCCGTCTTGGAATTGAGTCCGGGAAAGCGTGGCTCTTTACTGTTTCTCTGACGTCCCTCCCTCGGAGTCGTCCGGAGGCGTCCTTCCGATCTCACTCTCTCCTTTTCTCCCCCGTTTTCCGTCTTGGAATTGAGTCCGGGAAAGCGTGGCTCTTTACTGTCTTCCCTGACGTCCCTCCCTCGGAGTCGTCCGGAGGCGTCCTTCAAAGTATTCTCTCACTCTCTCTGTCCTAAATATGCAAATGAAGCCGCCCCTCCTGCCTGGCGACTCTTGTTGAGGATGACCCGGGTATGTGAGAACGCAAGGTCGTTTGCTTCTCTTCAGAACTTGATCTGTTTCTCGGACCCCAATCTGGCATTGCATTGCGCAAGCGTTCAGTAGGGGATTCCGAACTTAGTCCAAAAGGCTAGGCAGGAGGCTATCGTGGAGGTAGAGGGGGTGGTTCACGAATTGGGGCCCCACACTAGGACTAGTTGCGCGAATGGTACTGAGGCAGAATTTAGGAATCGTGACTGTGTATCGGGTAGAAAGAGAGACCCGTGACTTTAAGGCAGATGTTTGAGGTTCAAGAGTAATAAGTTGATTACAGTTTAATGGTAGACAGGATCAAGTTTAAGTAGGAATAAATAGAGCCGTTTTGACGAAAGAAATCCCTTGTGCTGAAAGATAACTATTTCCCTGACAGAACACTATTCTTTTCCTATCCCTTCCTACCCTTCCTCCCCTCCTCGTCCTCCCTTGTCTGTCCTTTGTCTTTTTAGTGCTCACCGCTAGCGAAGTACCCCATTCTTGTATATCAGAGAGATGGGAGCTCACGCTTCCCAACACTCTGACTGGGCTTCTCCTGGCGACAAGGCTTCTATGAAGCCTTTCCGCTCTGAAGAAGATCCCGATACCCCTCTAAATTTCGTTCTTCTTAACTGGAAGGAATTGAGAGGGAGAAAGGGACTCTCAAAATCCAAACTGAGGGATCTCTGCAACATTTCGTGGGTCGCTTTTACCCACCATCTAGAACCGCCTGGCTTTGGACTATGTTCTCGCTTCGACCGGAGGAGTATGTGCCCTTGTGGGAACCGAATGCTGCACATACATCTCCGATCAAACTCTAAATATTACTGGACATCTCAATAATATTCACAAACTGACAGACGAGCTTAAGGACATTCAACATGAGGGGTTGTCGGATGTTCAGTTCTGGAATTGGCTACCGGGGTCCGGATGGATAAAACAACTTATGGGAAACGGACTCCTGATTCTGATCACTGTCACCATCTGCATTGCTGTTTTCTGCTGCGCAATCCACTGCTTCCCGATGTGCTGTCAAACCTGCGGCTCTTGTGCTTCGACTCTCCGTCCGCGAACATCCGTGCCTGCCCCAAGGACCCCATCAACTCTCATCGAGATGGGAGCCCTGAAGAATACGCAGAGCCTGAGTCCTAGGTATGACTTGTCAGACTTTTATTGACCTGTGCGGAGAGAAGGATTGCGCGGTCTTGCACCTTCGCAATCTTATCTCCGAAGGGGGGAACTGTGGCCGGAGACCCCCCCCCGCCCTTTCTACACACTCACTCGTAATGCACAAGCACCACACACACACACACACCTATCCCCGATCCGGGAGACGTCCCTTTAGAGGGTCGTTTCCTTAAAGAAAGCCTTCCGTAAATAAGGAAGCGCTATTCTGGCAAGATCTACAAAATCCCTATTCCCTTCATGGAATTCCCCTCAGTAGACCGGGCGGCCGAACTCTAGGTCAGCCGGCTGCCGTCTCGACCAATCAGCATTACCGAACAGCGCCCCTAGTGGCGGCTACGCTGGTACTGCAGCCGGCATTCACCGCTTCCCCACTTTGACAGCTCACTAATACAATGTTTCCGGACTCAATTGACCGTGACTGATCTAATCAAATGTTGCAACATTGTATCTAAACTTGAGAGTACTTTGCACTTCAACAACCTTCTTCTTCGGAAATTCACCAAAAATCAACCGTACCTCGGATTTTCATCGGACCACTTTTATTCGGTTTCAAATCACAAGGACTATCAAAGGGGGGTGACTGGGTACCAACCAGCCATAATCCCTCAACCGAGCAGGCACGTACTCAGTGCTCCACCCGGATGACCTATCTACCCTGATAGCCGGCTTGATGGGCTTAGACGACAAACCAGCAGAAGGCACAATAGCCTGCATACGATCGTGTATTCAGCTTCGGCCAACACAAAAGGACTATGGCCGGATTCCCTCCAGGGGGCAGGAAGCGGCGCCCCATCCCTTTGTTCTTTCAGGTGATTCACTAGTGAGGGAGGAGGGGGACACTCGCCAGGTGTCATGATGCTCGAGTTACCTGCCCGACTCCTCCCCTAACTCCTCCTGTTCTTAATGTAATCATGATGTAAATATGATGTAATTTGAGGGTGTAACCAAGGGGATTAGCATGTAATAAAAGTGAGGGTCTCCCTTTGTTCGGGGCTTCCATCTTGCTTCACCTCGTGGGCGGTGGGAGTCCTGTCGCGACAGTCTTTTATAAATAAAGACCGAGCCTACTGGCTGCTGTTTTGCTCTGAATTGCTCCGGTTGGTGTCTTCATTTCGTCCAAGAGAGCCCTCGGCGTTCCGTTAACACCCAGAAGGCCTTAATCCTCGGGCACCAATAAGGCCAAACTAGATTCACAAAATGTTTAGGAGTATGCGTACCCCTGCGTCACCATTCTAAATCCATTCTTTAAACTGGACCTCTCTCCTCCCCTCGGTTGCTTTAAATACATCCACCCTGCTGTGGATTCCTTCCCATCAAAAGCAAATATAGCTCCTATCTGCAGGCCTGAGATGAGTTGAAATGCTGCAAAGGAATCAATGGTCTAGATCAGTTTTTACAATCCTCCCTTATCTAAGTAGAACTTCGACTTTTAAAGAATTGCATATTGAGTAAATCACCAGAAAGCAAACAGAGAATCAAGAATGCCAGTTCAGGAAGCTGAAGAGGATACAAGGCACTGAGGGGTAGTCAATGTGGTTTACTGTCTTTTCCTGCTTGTGAGATTCCCAGTGTCTGTCCCCTGTTGGAGATAGTGGGCTTGGTGTGATACATCTGCTCCAGCAATGCAATTCTTGTTTGTTCATCAAGCCTGCTACCCCTTACAGTGGCTGTGTGAAAGGAAATGAAGGGAACAAGATTGTTGCAAAGATATGGTTCTCCTCTACGATCACCCAATGTTAAAAGAGAATAAACTGGCAATTAAAATGAACATGAGAATTCATAAGTTCTTGTTAATGTTAAACAGCTTTCCAGATGGGCAGAAAATCAAAATGCACATCTGGCACTTCCACAAGCCAATGCAGAAATAATGGGAATCTTATTTACTCCTCTTCCACCTCCCCTACATTTTGTCTCCTACTCTGAGAATGTTCCTTCCACATGAAAAACAGCAACAATAACTTCACCTGGACAAAAAGGGGGACTGTTCATCTTGGGGAAAGAGGAAGAAACAAAGAGAGGAAGAGGAAAGGAAAATGTAACCAGCATTTCATAGAATCATAGAATCTTAAGAGTTGGAAGGGATCCTGAGGGTCATCTCGTCCCCCCACCCCACCCCCGCAATGCAGGAATCTCAGCTAAAGCATCCATGACAGATGGACATCCAACCTCTGCTTAACAACCTCCAAGGAAAGATCGTCTACCACTAAGTTAGTGGTCTGTTCCACTGCTGAACACCTCTTAGTGTCAGAAAGTTTTTCCAAATGTTTAGTCGGAATCTCCTTTCTTGTAACTTGAAGCCATTGGTTCAAGTCCTACCCTTAAGAGCAGGAGAAAACAAGCATGCTCTCTCTTCCATGTGGCAGCCCTTAAGATTTGAAGATGCCTATCATATCTCCTCTCAGTCTCCTCTTTTCTGGGCTACACATACCCAGCTCCTTCAAGTGCTCCTCATAAACCTTAGTTTCCAGACCCTTGATCATCTTGGTTGCCCTCCTCTGTACACGTTCCAGCTTGTCAACATCCTTCTTAAATTGTGGTGCCTAGAATTGGACACAGTATTCCAGGTGTGGTTTGACCAATGTACTATTACTTCCCTTGATCTGTCTTCTGCAGCATTAGCTGCCCCTCCTAATTTGGTGTCACCTGCAAATTTGATGAGCATCCCCATAATTCCTTCATCCAAGTCAGAATGGAGCAAATATATGGGAAAGCAGACTTTGGAGACAACTGAACAAACTTGGCTTAAGGGTGGTTGTGAAAGGAAGAGACCCTTTTCCTGTTTTCATTTCTTCATTAAGTGAAGACTAAACTTTTCTGGCTGCTGAGGCTGTATGACCTGCTGCTGCTTAAATTCTGTTTCTTTAGAACATTTGTGAAAGATCATGGCTGACTGGCTGGCACCCTGAATTGGAGAACATTACACTGCGACAATTTGTTGCAGGTCCCACTTTTGCATTTGCTAGTGAGTTTTGGTCCATCTTCATTGCTGTATGTTTAAAAGTCACCCTAAGAGGAATTTTTGCACCAGCAGAAAAAGGGTACCAGTGTTTGTTTGCTTGTTTGTTTAAATAAATAAATAAATAAATATAAATAAATAAATAAATGCTGTGCTTCATTTTTAAGCTAGTAAGGCTTGGACACTGTCTTTGAAATAAAAAGGCAGGGAGTTCCGGTGAGGCAGCATGGCGGCTGCAACAGCAGAAAAGAGCTCCTGAAGCCAGCCAGAGTAAAAGGCTGCCTGTCCGATTCCCGGGCTCCCAAGACTGCTGCCGCCAACACCGCCAGCAGAGAGGAATCGGGGGTGCCCAGGAGTCTATCAAAGAAGCCAAAACACCCCCCCAGGACTGAGATTGAGCCGGAAAGGCACCCGACCCCCCCCCCAACAGCCCAGAGGAGCTCTAAAACCAGGAGAACAGTGGAGCTAAAGCAAAGAGGGAGAAAGAAAGGGGGAGAGAGGAAGAAAAAGACAGAAAAAGGAGCCCAAAAATTTACCGCTGCTGCCCCCATCTCTGCCGACAGGAAAAAAGAGGAGAGGTAGGTGAGCACCGGGAAGGAAAAAGAGGCTCCAAAAAAACACGTGGCTGAGCCCGACCGGAGCTCCAGCGGCAAGGAAAACAGCGAAAAGCCGCATGACAAAGGAGAGCACAGAGGGCAAGAAACTACCCTCTTTCCCCCCCCCCTTTTTTTTTATTTAACCCCCTTTTTGTTAACCCCTTCCTCCTCCCCCTCTCTCTCCCCCCCTTTTTTTTTAAAAAAATATCTAAAAATCTTTTCTATCCCCCCCCCCATATACCTACTTTTATCACTCTTCTTTTTAAAAGAGGGGCCACTGCTGCTGCAGCCACCCTTTACTTGACTCCAATCTCTCCTCTCCCCCCGGCTCCCCCCTTCTTCTTTCTTCTTCTTCTTTTTACCCCCTCCACCCTTTACATATAGCCTATTTGTCTGTCTCTGCTTCTGAGTGCACTCCCAACCCCAACTTCCACCTTAACTGGACCCCAGTACAGTACCCCGTTGGGGTATATACAACCCCCTCCGAAACAAATATTTCCCCTGGCCCCACCCCCTAATCTTTTGCATCTCTACCTGCTGACCCCCTCCCTTTATATGAACTGTCTGTCCGTTAGTCTACTCATCTTCTTACCTGCCCCCCCCCCGCTTTGGCGGCACCGCTGAGGCAACTACAGAAGCCCTACAGAAGTTCTTAAAACACAGGCTAGAAGTGACACAAATGACCACCTAATCCAAACGCTCTGCACAAGCCACCAGCCAAAGCCTGATCAGCTTAGCAACCCAACAATACTCAGGAACCACCACTGCCACAACTCCTAACCACCGCTCTACTCCAAGAGGATGCCAAGCCAACCTCAAACCAAAACCATTAGGGAGACTGAGATGCCACCAACCAGGGAGATGGCAAACAATGCTAAGACCGTAACTCCCCTTCAAGACGATGACCGCCCAGTAACGAAACGAGACCTGAGGGAAATGGAAGCAAGATTAGAAGCACGATTAGAAGAAACACTGAAGGCCACAATGGCTCCCATGCAGGTACTAATCAACAATCTAACCTCCAAAGTGGAAGCTCTAGAGAACAAGAACCAAATGCAAGAAAGAATAATAGAGCAATACCGGGAGGAGAATGCACGAGTGAACAAGAAACTGGACGAACTGGTAAACCAAATGGAAGCAGAACACAGAGAGATGAAAATTAAGCAAGCCGACCTTGAAGACCGCAATAGACGTTGTAACATCCGCTTCCGCAACTTTCCTGAAAAAACAGAGGAGAAAAGCCCAGCAGACCTAATTATACACTGGCTGAAAAACACAATCCCAAGCCTGAAACTTGAGGCAGATGACTTGGAGAGGGCTCACAGAGCCCTAAAACCTATGCCAAAACCCAGCGCCCCCCCAAGAGACATCATTGTATGCTTCACACGCTACAAAAAGAAGGAAGAGGTATGGAACAGCATCAGAAACTTAACCAACCTTCGATATGGAGAAACCCCCATCCTGGCCTTACAGGACTTATCCCAGGATACCCTAAACCGGAGGAAAAGCCTGCGCCCATTCACCCAGCGTCTCCAACAAGCAGGGATCAAATACCGATGGGGCTTCCCCTTCCGCCTCATTGTAACAACTAATACAACACAACACACGGCCACCAACATATCTGAGGCCCTGCAACTACTAAAGAACCTTGAACTCGACCTCCCACCGGAATGGCAACCGACAAACCCACCAAGTGACAGCCCCAACCACGAGGAAACAACAGCAAACAACTGGACGACGGTACAGAAGAAAAAGAGACAACAGAAGCGGCACAACAACGCAAACCAATACAGGCAAGCATCATGCTCAGAACCGTCCCGCCGGCCATACGACACAAGAAAGCAGACCAAGATTAACCAAACCAATTCATCGCAGATGGACAACCCTACAACAACAACCCCAGCTGAATGAAGCAACCAGGAAAAAACCACAAACTGAAGGACTGGTGATTCCCCCCCCTTTTCCCCCTCCCCCCCAAAAAAAACATAGATTTAATTAACACCATCAACATCCCCCCCAGCCCCGCACCCCCACAGAAATCCTCACCCCAACACCAGTCCAGACGACCTCAACCATACTCCCCATCACCCACACCTTCAACATCCCCATACTCCATACTAAGGAAAAACAACTCCAACCTCAATAACACAACCCACAATCAGGCTAAAATCTGATACCCAACCAGCACTATGGTGGCACCAGAGCGTACCAGCACCCACATCCCCACCCCAACACACCAACAATGTTGCTCAAAACATTGGCAACATTGCTTATGAACCTTATACTTGACAGCGACGTTACAAAGTCACTTCACACTGTCTCGCTGATCACCCCCCATCGCAAACAACAGGGGGGATGGCCTGCCCTTGAACACGGCCCTCCACACCAGCTGAGACCTAGGACCAACCGGCTAAATGCCAGATGGCCCAAAACACCCCAAACAAACACCTATATGACTACATATAGGAAACTCTCCACAACTTACCCCCTACTCTTTAACCCAAATCTTACTCTAATCCCACTAGCCCCCCACCCACCACACCCTAGGTCAGCGCAACCCCACTGGTTCTTTAAACAACACGAAGAGAGAGACACAAGACAACCCGAACGGGTTGGCAGGGAATCACCCCACATAATAGATAAGCAAGATGGCTAACCTTAAAGCAATTACATTAAATGTGAGGGGGCTGGGAAACCCCATCAAAAGAAAGCGCATCACCTCATACATAAACACCATGAAACCACACATCACCTTCCTACAAGAAATACACAACCCACCCAAAGGCAGCAAACTCCTGAGCGACCCCCGCTTCAGTCAACAGTGGGTCGCACGAGGCTCAGGGAAAGCACGTGGTGTAGCCATAATACTTAGTAGAGACCTGAACTTCACTGCCACAACAGTCCTCAAGGACAAAAAAGGCAGATTCATTTTCGCTAAAGGGACACTAGACGGCAAAATCAAACTGACAATCGGCTCCATATATGCCCCAAACGCGAAACAATTAGAATTCTTCCAGAAGACACTAAACAAATTCCTCTCCTTCTCTGAAGGGGAAGCAATCCTAGGAGGGGACCTCAATCTAAATATGAAAGGTATATCCCTGAAAGATATCCACCCTACAACCCCATGGGCAACCTTCCTCCGAAGGAAACCTCCAACAACTAGGAACTCTTACAAATTACTAAAATTGCTAAAAAACAGGGGTCTCTACGACATCTGGGGTGAGCAAAACCCGGGAGACATCAGCCATACATTCCAATCGGGACACCATGATACAGTGTCCAGACTGGACAGCATTCTACTCACACAGGGTCTGATCCCCTCAGTGGAATCAACAAACATAGGTAACATTAAAATCACAGATCACGCCCCAGTAGAAGTCATCGTTAAAATAGGAGAAGGAACACAAACCACCCCATCATGGTCCTTCAGCCCCATCCTAACTACAAACAAACAAATTAGAGAGAATCTCACAAAAACCCTCCAAAACTACTTCGAGGAAAACGATGTAGACAATATAACAACCCCTCTCCTATGGGACGCAATGAAAGCGGTCACCAGAGGAGCTTGCATAAAAGAGAAAACATTCCTTAAAAAACAAACCACCTCAAAAATTAGCAAAATAGAACAAGACATCACAGTCCTCTCATCACGCTACAAACAAACAGGATCTAAAAAACTTCTCAAACTTATAGAACAAAAAAGGAGAGAACTAGACTCCTTAGAAATCAACAAAACAATGATCAACATTCTATACTCTAAACAACGTTTCTATGAATATGGAGGGAAAAACTCCAGATTACTAGCAAATAGATGTAGGAAAAAAGCACTCAAAACAAGAATACACTGCATCACCAAAAAAGACGGCAACATAACATTCTCCCCCAAAGAAATAATCTCAGAATTTGCAGAATTCTACTCCAACCTATACACCTCCCATAACCCACCAGAGAGGGAAATCAAAAAATTTCTAGCAGGACTGACCATGCCTACCCTAACTGATGAGGAACAGGAATTCATGGACAGCCCTATCACCCCAGAGGAAATAGATGCAGTCCTCAAAAATCTGAAACCACACAAAGCCCCAGGCCCAGACGGCTTCACAGCAGAATTCTATAGGAAATTAAAAGAACCCTTGATGCCTTACATGACCCGCCTATTCAACGACATCATAAAAGGGGGTCCCATCCCCAAAACCTGGACCCACTCCAAAATAGTCTCCATCCCAAAACCACTAAAAGATAGCCTCAAAGTAGAATCATACCGCCCAATCTCATTAATAAACCAAGACTACAAGATATTCACATCAATCTTGGCCAACCGCCTAAAAATCTTCCTACACAAGTTAATAGCCCCAGACCAGACTGGCTTTGTCCCTGGCCGCAATATAACAGACCCCATCAGGAAACTACTGAACCTGATCGAACACAGCAAGGCAACCAAACTCCCATTGACAATTATGTCCTTAGACATCCTCAAAGCCTTTGATTGCTTAGAGTGGAAATACATATTAGCAGTACTAACTAACATGAAATTTGGCCCCAACTTCCTACAAATACTCAAACAAATATACTCCCAAGCCTCAGCAAGATGCAGAACTAATAATATGGATTCTAATACTATAGCTATCCAAAGAGGCACGAAACAAGGATGCCCACTGTCTCCCTTCTTATTTATCTTGGCTCTGGAACCCTTAGCAATCCGCATCCGAGCAGCCACAGACATCAAGGGAGTGGAAATAAAAGGCAGAACCTATAAATTAGGGCTCTTTGCAGATGACCTAATGGTCACAACACCAGACCCCATAAACACAGCAACCTCCCTAATCAGAGAACTCAACACATTTGCAATGGTGTCGGGCCTACAGGTAAATTTCACAAAGTCAGAAGCTATGTGCTTCAACACCCCTCCTCACACCCAAAAAGAACTCACGAAGGTCACCAAAATAAAACTTTGCCACACCAAGTTCAGATACCTAGGGGTACAAATAACCAGAAACCTCAATAAACTGCACCTCCACAACTACAAGCCCCTGTGGCGACAAATTAACAAAGACCTAAAGAGATGGAATAACATGAATTTCACTCTCTCAGACAAAATAGCCATGATCAAAATGAGCACACTCCCAAAACTAACCTACCTATTCCAAACCCTCCCAATCTGGATCCCCCCAACCCAACTCCGCAGTTGGCAGAGAAAACTACACTCTTTTATCTTCTCACATAAAAAACCAAGAATAAGCCCCAAATGCCTGCACCTCCCCACCTCAGAAGGAGGATGGGGAATCCCCAACATAGAAGCATATTACATTGCCAACCAAATACGACATATAATCCCATATATACTCAAAGATGAGACAAAACAATGGGTACACCTAGAGAGGGACACAATTGAAAACACCTGCACCACAGCATACCCACTCCTCCCAAACAAACTAAAGAAAATTCCCACAACACTCAACAGGTACACACAGACCATGCTCAAAGCATGGAAAACACAAATAGGCAAACTATCCCCAACCCCATCCCCACTAATCCCCCTGGCGTACCACCCATTATTCCACCATGCAGCACAAAACCTCCAGATAAAAACCTGGCGAACCAAAGGCTTATATCGCCTAATAGACTTTTATAAAAATAACAAACCTTTGTCAACACAAGAAATACAAGACAAACTAGAAGACACCCAAATGCCCTGGTTAACACAACACCAACTACATGCCCTCTTAAACAATCCAACAGTAAAATTAGCAGCAACTAGGCCCCTGACAACCTTCGAAAACCTCCTCCTAACAACAAAGGGAAACAGTAAAGGGACGGTATCCGCAATATACAAAATACTACTCCAAAACCCCACAAACCCCCTAGACGCAATCAAAAAACAATGGGAGAATGACATAGGCTATGAGATTAACCCCACGCAATGGGCCAGAATGTGGTCTAAACCTCCCTTTAAATCCATATCAACGAAAAGAAAAGAACTCACACTGAAACTCACCTACAAGTGGTACCTAACACCAAGGAAACTAGCGCTAATACGCCCAGGAACCTCACCAAAATGCTGGAGAGGGTGCACCTCCACAGGCACATACCTCCACATGTGGTGGGAATGTCCCAAAATCCAACTATTCTGGGCAACAGCCATACGAGAAATATGTAAAATAACTAAACAAGTATTAGATATCACCCCAGAATTGGCCCTACTAAACATCTTCCAAGACAACAACGCCCATTTACACCACAAAGAACTCATAACCCACCTACTTTCAGCAGCCAGAAACACCATAACCAGACACTGGAGAGACCTGTCAGGAGTAAGCATGGACCAATGGTACCAAATAGTATGGGAAACAGCCCTACTGGAAAAATTAACTAATAAACTGAAACTGACACGGGGACAAACAGAAGAAGACACCTTCACTCCGATATGGCTCCCCTTTATCACATACACAACCCAACAGGACAATGACAATAATCCACCAACAGCATACAAATCAATATGGCTAACCTGATCCAAAACACCCACCCACCTCACTCACACACGAAAACAAAGATCACCACAGCCAATCACAAGCAAACAATCACACCCTAGGCCAACCCCAACCTCTCTCACTACCAAAGGAACACAAGTGAACAACACAAGCAACGCTGACACCAAACTCTACATACATTAAACATAATAGAAACACCGCCACCCGACCCCACCCCCATCCATCTTCCCTCTCTCCACCCCCCTTTCTTTTTCCTTTTTTTTCTCTTCTCCCCCTAATGCCTCAACAAATGAAACGGATTTGTAAAAATGTTACATGGGGAAAAAAAAACACGAGGCATTACACTTTTGTAAAACAAGAAAATCCTAAATAAAATATATATATAAAAAAAGAAATAAAAAGGCAGAGTAACAAGACTCTGTAAATATATTAGACAAATGGATTCAGTCTGTAAATCAGATCTGTAATCTTGATATCAGGTTTGACTTATTCCACATAAATGCAGCAGCGGATTCGGCTTTGACAAATTAATGTTTGATATTATGGTTTAATGCCTTTGACGTTTGCCACTCTGACGGCTCCATAGACAATAATAAAATATTAATAGTGATCAAAACTGATAGGTAGAAAGCTTTGCATAGGTCTTCCATGTGTAACATGCCAAGTGAATCTGATAGACCATACATAGACACCTCCATTACCCCTCATTATAATAATATAATAATTTCATAGTAATGTTTCTGTAATACATTATTTTATCTTGCCCTCAATTTGCTCTGAGTGATTTTGCCAGCTCCAGGACAGGCAGATACTGCAAACCCAGTGGTCAGCCAACATAAATAGGGACATCAGTCTCCAATTAGCAAGTATCAAAGCTGATAGAGTTACATTGGTGGGGAATATCCAAAGATCTTTATCTTTGAACAAAACTTATTAGGCCTCTCTCTGCCATATGGACAGTCTTAATGAAACTGAATTTCAGCTAAGTCAGTAGTTATTTTACCCTCTGATACCTTTGAAGAATCTGTTTGAAGCTTTAATGTCTTGTAATTAAACAGAATCTTTAATATGCTTCAGTATAAAATAGGATGTAACAAGTTGGGAACTTCTAGTTCCAAAATGGTCTTGATCATCCAGGCAAACTTGTCTGTGTTGCACTGGCTACAACATTAACATGGTTCAAACATTTAGTCACAGCCACTCCAAACACTCTCGGGACGCGGGTGGCGCTGTGGGTAAAAGCCTCAGCGCCTAGGGCTTGCCGATCGAAAGGTTGGCGGTTCGAATCCCCGCAACGGGGTGCGCTCCCGTTGCTCGGTCCCAGCACCTGCCAACCTAGCAGTTCGAAAGCACCCCCAGGTACAAGTAGATAAATAGGGACCGCTTACTGGCGGGAAGGTAAACGGCGTTTCCGTGTGCTGCGCTGGCTCGCCAGATGCAGCTTTGTCACGCTGGCCACGTGACCCGGAAGTGTCTCCGGACAGCGCTGGCCCCTGGCCTCTTAAGTGAGATGGGCGCACAATCCCAGAGTCTGTCAAGACTGGCCCGTACGGGCAGGGGTACCTTTACCTTTACCTTTTTACTCCAAACACTTAACAGCCTGTAAAGTAAGGTAGACAACGGTTTAATCGGGGATGGGGAAACTTCCAGATGTTGCTGGATTACAAGCACCCCCAGCCTCCGAAGTGGCTCCCTTGGGGCAGGGGGGTGCAAGGCCACCCAGGACAAGCAACTGACCAATTTCCCATGCATAGGAACCACTCGTCCACCGTGCCCCTTTCTTGTCAGGATTCCAGCTCAACTTATTTTCCCTCATCCAACCCACCAGGGCATTCACTTCAGGAACTGAACGGCCTCTCCTGACTCAGATGTTGTGCAGAAACAGAGCTGGGTGTCATCAGTGAATTGATGGCACCTTGTCCCAAAACTCATAATGACTGCTCTCAGCGGTTTCATATAGATATTAAATAGCACTGGGAATTTTAAAAATGCCCCATGGTACCCCAAAATGTAATCACCTAGACATGGTATTCAGAGATACACTGCCTCTGAAATGAAGGTTGCATTTAACCATCATGGTTAATAGATAGGCCTCTCCTTCTCTTCCATGAGTTTCTTTGCTTCCCTGCAAAAATCATGCTGCTCAATAGCCCTTTTCACAGCTTGTGGCAGCTAATTCCTTGTACATTGTGTTAAGAAGCCCCCTTTTTCTGTCCTGAATCCCCTCCCCATCATTTGATGGTCCTGAATTCTAGCGTTTCAGAAGCCTGAGGATGGAAAGAGGCTTCTGAAACACTAGAATTCTGTCCACATCTGCAATGACTGGCTCTCCATGGTCTCAGTGCAAAGGTTCTCAGAGGTCTTTCCCAGGGCTAGCTTCACAGGGAGGCATAATTGGGCACCTGTCAAGAGGCTACACTCCAAAAGGAGGCCCACTGAAGAGCCCCTGAGACACCTCCATCACCATTACAGCCATGCAACTCACCCCACCCTCTGGAACAGAAGGAAAGTACAACCAAACCACAGTGGCAGTGAGGAGGAGGAGGAGTGACAGCTGCCAATGTCTGTTTGTTCATTGGCTCTCTGCAAAGTGATGATGTAGAGGAGGTGGAGCAACTGGCAACAATGGCAGTGGTGGCAATGGTGGAGATTGGGTATGCTCATGGAAGAAGACAGGCCCATTAGGGATAGGGAGAAATTTGGCTCAGAGAGGATTTTAATCCAAACCAACCTAATTCACACAGCATGGGTTAGGGTTAGGGTTAGGATACAGAGAAGATTAGCATGGCCCCTGCGCAAGGATGACACGCAAATTCGTGAAGCGTTCCATATTTTGATGCGCCCCTGCATTACTTTTCTGATGAGCCTGGATAGCTCAGTTGGTTAGACCATGGTGCTGATGACACCAAGGTTGCAGGTTCGATCCCTGTATGGACCAGCTGCATATTCCTGCATTGCAGGGGGTTGGACTAGATGATCCTCAGGGTCCCTTCCAACTCTACAGTTCTATGAAACTCAAGACTCCACTGAGTTTTGTGATACAAGTCTCCAGCCAAAAGCAATGTATACAAACATGTGTGCTAGCAGAAAGTGTGCATCAAAGGCATGCATCAGTGAAAATAACAAAAAATGAAATTATGTTAGGGGTAATCAATGGCAAAAATGTATGCATATCAGTCCAAGTAGCATATACCAATGTGCTCAGAAACATGTGCTTTAATCTGTTTTTTGCTGGTTGTGGATTTTAGTTATTTTAAAAAATATATTTTTAACTGCTGGTTTTATTCATTGATAATTGCATAGTTTTATTCTTTTTGTAAATCACTTTGAGAGGTTTTTTTCTTACAATCAAGTTGTATATACATTTAATTAAATAAATAAACTAAATAAATATTAAGAGGTATTTGAAATGCTGGTGAATTTTCAGGAGTTTTTCAGGCTGATGCAGAAATATGGAAGACTGAACTCAAGACTAGAAAATATCAGAAGCCAAGAGAAACCAAGAGTCCTATCTCCCCATCCCCTGGGCTCACTGATGTTGAGTGGCCCTATCCCCTCAGCTCCTCTCTAGGCCCTAAAAACCCTGCAGCCAGCACTTGCCTTTCTCATCAGTTTTAATTGTGGGCACCACACAAAGCTCATGCTTGGCCACAAAGCTCTGGCCTGTCCATCTTGACATCAGTTCATGCATTGGTTACTTCAAGACTGAACTACTGTAATGTGCGCTATGTGGGGCTTCCCTAGTCCTTGACCCAAAAGCTACAGTTAGCGCAGAATGCTGCTGAGCAATAACTGACAGGAGTGAAAGCTTGTCAGGATATAACAACTGTGCTCAGAGACCTGCACTGGTCGTCTATTTGCTACTGGGCCGACTTCAGGCTGTTACTATTAGTATATAAAGCCCTTAGTAACTTGGGCCCAGTTTGCCCATGAGATAGCCTTATCCAGTGCTATTTTTCTTGAACAAGAGGTGCTAGAACTCACCATGAGTTAAAGAAAATATTCAAGAATACCTTTGTTAAAAAACCAGAAGCTTGCTTATTAGGGTTAGTTGCAGGAGAGATACCAAAGTGTGACCGGAAATTATTTATGTATGCAACTATAGCAGCAAGGACTTTATTAGCCCAGAAATGGAAACAGCAAGAGATACTAACGTTAGAAGAGTGGCAGACGAAAATGATACCAACAGAATCAAGCTTTTCAAAAAGACTGGAGTAAATTTATATTATATTTGAAAGAACATTGTAAACAATTAACAATACTAGCGGGGTTGTGAGAAGACTTGTAATGCTAAGATTGGTACCCTTTTACTTTTGTTGAAAGTTAAAGGGACTAGGAAAGAAAACGGTAAAAGGAAAGACTTGCAAATGCTAGGAAGAAAAGATATAAATGGGGAAACCATGAAGCCGGAGGGAGGGAAGCTGATGCTCAGACGAGCAATATATAAAGTGAATTTTAAGATAATGTCTAAATAGGAAAAAAATGGAAAATGCAATAAAAATAAGATTTTTTAAAAAACAGAACTCACCATGAGCGCCTCACTTGTCATCTTATGATGGCAATGGTGCCCACTTGAGAGGTGCCAGAACTGAGTTCTAGAGAGTTCCAGCTGGAAAAAAGCCCACACTTCATCCCATATATGCCCACTTGACCACTTTGATCTGGAGACTGGCATTTGTAAGAAATCAGTTCAGGAGTGTGGCAACAGCTACAACTCCCTGACTATTGACATCAGACAGACCCTTTGAGGGTTGTTTTGTTTTGGTTTTTTGTGTATAATTTTAATGAAATAAATGAATAATTAATTAATTAATCAGCAGAGGAAACCTGTAAGCAAAATGTCCAGGAAGAGTTCTCTCCCTCAGCCCCAAAGCTCAGGCAGTGATGTTCTGCCTTTCATGGGTTTCAAGCGCAGTGGAAATGGATGAAAAGCTGAGAGCAAGTGGAAGAAAGAAACACAGGGCCTAAGTGCAGAAAACATCTCTGGATTGAGGCGCGCCAGCTCCCTTCTTCTGCCTTATTATTTTCCACGGCTGGAGCCAATGGGGAAATATTTTAGGCAAATTAAGACAGTTCGACATGAAATGCAGGCTCCTCCTGCAGGGAAGAAAAATCTGTTTTTTCCCCTCCAGAATTTATGGCTTGACACTTCAAAGGCCTGTTTCTTTCACATTTCACAGGCATTCTTCTATAAATACAACTGGATGCATGCATACAGACAGACTAGAAGAATATGGTGGTGGCTGCTATGGAGAAGTGTTAATGATGAGCTGAGGCCATGTGGTCAGAGCACAAAGCCTCAGTCATGGGCTGATGTGGCCTAAGACCAGCCTTCCCTACCTTGGTGTCCTCAAGATGATTTGGGTTTCAGCTCCCAACTGCCCCAGCCAAGCACATCCGAGAGGGTAGCCTAAAGCCAGGGCTTCATCAACTCACATAATTGAACCATTACTGGCCAGGGTACATGAAAGGCCACCTGTCCATGATATGAGATCTTCTTCATGCACTCCTGCCTCCTGAGGCCAGGCGGGCACTTCACCTCTAGGGTGCCCCCCTGATGTAGATTGGTAGACCCTAATAGATTCCATGGATACCAAGGGCCTTCCTCCAGTCTAGTTCTGGTTTCCCCGCCTCTAAGGGGATATCGTACACATGGGAAAAGGTTCAGAAAAGGGCAATCAAAACTGTCAAGGAGATGAACAAGCAACTTCCTCATAGAATCATAGAGTTGGAAGGGATCCCAAGGGTCATCTAGTCCAACCCCTTGCAATGCAGGAATCTCAGCTAAAGCATCCACGACAGATGGACATCCAACTGAGGCATCTGATCATAGCCTGCATTTTAATCAAGGCTTATATTTTGATCAGATTCCTGTATTCTAAAAATGACCTTAAAGAAATATATATTTGTAAATGTTTGTATCTCTCATGCCAGGCAGAAACCATACTCTGGCAGCTGTTTATCTTCTTGATCAAGGGCCCCCCTGATCTATAGCAGTGTCTCAGGGTTGTAAAAGGAAATTACAGGCTAGGAGCAAAAGGTCACACTGACCATACAAATTATAGAATACAATCAAGGTTGCAAAAACACAAATAGTAATAATTATTGTGCCTCCCATTAAACTTGAGCCACATCTTCCTAAGGTTAAAAGGGCAAGAGCTAATACAAACAGCAGCTGGCTAGGGAAGAGGCTTCTCTCTGAAACTGCTTTGAATCTTTAGAATTTAGAATTTAGCTTAGCTTTTACTAAGTTCCCTTTCTTCTAAAAAAACTATATATGTTATGAAATATATTGGCTTAAATGTAATTATGCAAAGGATTTAGAAAGTAAGAAATCATAGAATCATAGAATCATAGAAGAGTTGAAATAGACCACGAGGGCCATTGAGTCCAGACACCTGCCGAGCAGAAAACACCATCAGAGCACTCCTGACATATGGTTGTTGAGCCTTTGCTTAATGACCTCCAAAGAAGGAGATCTTTCATTGATAATGTGTGGGGAGATGAACAAAAAGATCTGTTCAGATAAAATTAGCCATCATCTGTTTTGGAGTGAATAGGGCAATAGGGCAAAAGATGAAATGTTAGTTAAGGCGCCTAGTCTAGGGCAAAAGGTTATCTGGTAATTAAGGTGCCTGGTTGAGGTAAATGTAAGATATATGACTACTTATTTGCCAATTATAAATAGAAGGAAATATAGCTCTTTGTCTCCCATAAAAGGTAATAGGAAATGGGTGTATCTTTTATGATTGGTTCTAGCAAACAGCCAATAGGAATTTCAACCAGGCTGATTGGACAGAGGCAGCCAAAGGAGGAGCAAGGGGGCTGAGCTGAGGGAATATAAGTGCTGGCCATAATGGCAGGAAGGCAGGCCAGAGCTTGGTAACCATATACCACTGTGCCTCTTATTTATTTGTCCGACAAATAAATTATTATTTTAATTTCTCTATTGCTGCGTTGAATATTTCATTCCAGCTAAGCGTTAACCACAAGCAGGGTGCTACACAACCTCTGCTTAAAAACCTCCAAGAAAGGAGAGTCCACCACCTCCCGAGGGAGACCGTTCCATGGCTGAATAGCTCTTACTGTCAGAAAGTTCTTCCTAATGCATAGTCAGAATCTCCTTTCTTGTAACTTGAAGCCATGGGTTTGAGTCCCGCCCTCCAGAGCAGGAGTAAACAAGCTTGCTCTATCTTCCATGTGACAGCCCTTAAGACATTTCAAGATGGCTATCATATCTCCTCTTTTCCAGGCTAAACATTCCCAGCCCCTTCAGGCGCTCCTCATAAGGTTAAGTTTCCAGGCCCTTGGTCATCTTAGTTGCCCTCTTCTGCACACATTCCAGCTTGTCAACATCCTGCTTAAATTGTGGTGCCCAGAACTGAACACAGGATTGCAGGTGTGGTCTGACCAAGGCAGAAAAGAGTGTTACTATTACTTCCCTTGATGTAGACACTAGACTTCTCATGAAGAATGGTTGCAGCATTTGGGACTTTTTAGTTTTGAGAAAAGGTGAGTGAGAGGTGACATGATAGATGCTTATAACATTTTGCAAGGCATGGGGAAACTGGATAGAGAATAGTTTTTCTCCCTTTTTTGTAACACTAGAATTCATGGACATCGAATGAAGCTGACTGTTGGAATATTTGGGACAGGTAAAAGGAAATACTTTTTCACAAAGTGCAGAGTTAAAACTATGGAACTCACTCCCACAGGAGGCAGTGATAGTTTTAAAAGAGAATTGAACAAATTCATGAAGGGAAATGCTATCAATAGCCTGATAGTCATCCTCTGCTGGAAGCCACAGGAGGAGAGAGGGTCCTTGTGCTCGGGTCCTTTTTGTGGGCTCCCCATTGCCACTGGACTAGTCACTGTAAGAACAGGACGCTGGAATAGATGGGTCATTGGCCTGCCTTAGCAGGCTCTTGTTATGTTCTTCTGTGCTCCCACTTTCCTCCAAGAAACCCAGGTCAGGGTGCACACACAATTATTTTGTCCTCGTAACCACCCTGCAAGGCTCCAGTTAGGCTGGGGGTGGTGAGAGGGAGAGGGAGAAGGAGAAGGAGAGTAACCGATTGTGATCACCCACTGACCGCCCTGGCTAGATCCAACGGTGGAAACAGGATACTGGGGAAGACGGGCATTTGCTCTGATCCAGCAGCCAGGCTCTTTTGCATCTGCTCCTCCCTCCTCCACAGTTGCTCACAGCCCTACTCAGCCCAAGTTGCCCTGATGTTGGTTATTTTTCAATCAGCCTGGTGGCATGCAAACAAATCCATTTATGCTACAGAATTCTGCATAATGAATAATAAATAAAAGAAAGTTCTTCTGAAAATTCTGACAAGCAGCTTGTCAAAAAAGAAAGAAAGAAACTCTCCCCCCCCCCATGTTTTCCCCACCCTTCATGGTGGCAAAACCTCCTGGCTCAAAACACTAATCTGCACCAGTGCGCGCGCTCTCTCTCTCTTTTGCACACAGAGTATAATCTATTTACTATGCTCCTATGTTGTTATTTTTTAAATCACATCAGAGGAGAGCAAGTTCGATGAAGGCCTTTCATCTTAACAAGCCAAAAGGATGCATCATAAAGTTATAAGTGCAAAAATCATTCCAAACTTTATCACAGAGATGTATTTATGGGAGCAAGGAGTGGGAGTCTTACAGACTCTCTGCACTAACATCTCTACAAACCCACAATGCTGATCGCAGCACTGAGTTAAGCGCAGCCAACAGACAAAGGGACAGACTATATTAAGATCAGAGAGGCTTTTTATCAGCTTAGATTCTTTGTCATCAGTCCCATCAGGAGACTCTTGACACCAGCCATTCATCTGACGAGGATGGCAAGTCATCAGAGTTCTTAGCTAAAATGTTTAGGGGACTGGATTGGGCTTCCCAACAAGGAAAGGCTAAATAATTGGGCCTTTTCAATTTAGGGGGAAGTGCAATGAATGAGGTGGGCATGATCACTGTTTAGAACATAAGAACATAAGAAGAGCCTGATGGATTGGCCCCATGACCCCTGCTCTCACAGTGGCAAACCAAATGCCTGTGGGATCTGAGCACAAGAGCCCTCTCTCCTCCCGTGATGTCCAGCAACTGGTAAGCATTACTGTCTCCAGCTGTTGAGACAGAGCACAGACATCATGACCAGTCGGCATCAATACCCCTCTCCTTCATGAATCTGTCAAAACCTCTTTTAAAGTCATCCAAGTTGGTGGCCATCACCGTCTCTTGGAGGAGTGAGTTCCATACTTTGACTCTGCGCTGCATGAAGAAGTACTTTCTTTTATCTGTAATAAATCTTCCATCATTCATCTTCATTGGATGCCCCTGAGTTCCAATGTTATGAGGGGGAGAAAAACTTTTCTGTATCTGCTCTCTCCATGCCATGCATAATTTTATAAACTGGTCACCTTTCTCACCCTTTCTCTATACTAAAAAGGCCCAAACGCTGCAATCTTTCTACATAGGGGAGTCGCTCCATCCACTTGATCATTTGGGTGGCCTTTTCTTAACCTTCTCCAACTCTATAATATCCTTTTCGAGGTGAGGAGACCAATACTCCACATGCAGCCACACCATATAACAGCATTATGATACTGGCAGTTCTATTTTCAATTCCTTTCCTAACGATCCCTAACATGGAATTTGCCTTTTTCATGGCTGCAGCACACTGGGTCAACATCTTCACAGAGCGCTCTACTATGACCCCAAGGTCTTACTCTTGGTCCTTTACCTCCAGTTCAGGCCCCATGAGCATGTATGTGAAGTAAAAAATGTTTTGCTCCAACATGCATCAGTTTACACTTGTTTCCATTGAACTGCATTTGCCATTTTACTGCCCGTTCACTCAGTTTGGAGGTACTTTTGAAACTCTTCACAAGCTCTTTTCATTTTAACAACCCTGAACAATTTAGTATCGTCGGCAAACCTGGCTACCTCACTGATCACTCCTAACTCTAGATCATTTGTGAACAAGTTAAAAAGCACAGATCCCAACACCGATTCCTGAAGAGACTCCACTTTCTACTCCTCTCCATTTATTCCTACGCTTTGCTTCCTGCAACATACAGTGGTACCTCGCAAGACGAATGCCTCGCAAGATGGAAAACTCGCAAGAAGAAAGAGTTTTCCGTTTTTCGAGGTGCTTCGCCAGACGAATTTCCCTATGGGCTTGCTTCGCAAGAAGAAAGCCCATAGGGAAATCTCCGGGGACCTCTTTTAAAATGCTGGCGGTCGGGAGCAAAGACTTTCGCCCACCGCCGGCCTTCAGAAGAGGTCCTGGACCTCTTCTGAAGGCCGGTGGGGGGCGAAAGTCTTTGCTCCCCCCCACCTGCCTTCCCGGGACAGCGGAGACTTCTCCGCTGTCCCGGGGCGATCTTAAAATGCTGGCGGGCGGCAGCGAAGCCTTCGCTGCCGACCCCCAGCATTTTAAAAGCCCCCAGGACAGCAGAGGCTTCGCTGCCGCCCGCCAGCATTTTAAAATCGCCCCGGGACAGCGGAGAAGTCTCCGCTGTCCCGGGGGCTTTTAAAATGCTGGCGGTCGGCAGCAAAGCCCTCCTGTCCCCGGAGCTTGCGGGGTGGGAGGTGGGGAGAAGGGATTTTCTTCCCACCGCCAGCCTTCAGAACAGCCTTCTGAAGGCTGGCGGTGGGAAGAAAAGCCCTTGTCCCCCCCCCCAGCCTTCAGAAGAGGTCGGGGGACAGACTGTCCCCGGACCTGGTCTGAAGGCGGTTTCCATAGGAACGCATTGATTGATTTTCAATGCATTCCTATGGGAAACCGTGCTTCGCAAGACAAAAAACCCACAAGAAGAAAAAACTCGCGGAACGAATTAATTTCGTCTTGCGAGGTACCACTGTACCCAATTCTTGATTCACAAGAGGACCTCTCTTCTTATTTCTTGACTGCTAAGCTTACTCAGGAGTCTTTGATAAGGTACTTTGTCAAAAGTTTTTTGAAAGTCCAAGTACACTACGTCAACTAGATCACTTCTATCTATATGCTTGTTGACATTCTCAAATAATTTTAATAGGTTTGTGAGACAGGACTTTCCTTTCCAGAAGCCATGCTGGCTCTGCTTCTGTGGGGCTTGTTCTTCTATGTGCTGGGTTATTTTATATTTAACAATACTTTCCACCAGTTTTCCAAGGACAGACATTAAGCTAACAAACCTGTAGTTTCCAGGATCTCCTGAGATCCTTTCTTAAAAACTGGATTTATATTGACTACTTTCCAGTCCTCAAGTATGGAGGCTGATCTGAGAGACATTATTTTCATTAGACAATTTCAGATTTGAGTTCCTTGAGAACACTCGGATGGACGCAGCAGTTGGTTGGTTTTTATTTTGTCTATTAGGCCTAGAACCTCATATGCCATCACCACTATCTATCCTAGTTTTTCAGACTTTCCTCCTGCAAAGGTTACCAGTACTTCAGGCACTGGGATCTGCCCTATATCCTCCATTATGAAGACAGATGCAAAGAAATCATTTAGCTTCCCTGCAATCTCTTTACCCTCCTTTACAACTCCTTAAACTCCCTTGTCACCCAAGGGTCCAACTGCTTCCCTAGATGATTTCCTGCTACTAATATATTTAAAATCCCAGTCCTCAGCACCAATTCCTTCAGCCCAAGAGGATGCTGATCATTGATTCTCACTGGATAACTCCAGGCATAGGAAGAGAGGAACCTGAGTTATTCCAGGCCAGTGTTTGGCCCTTTAGCCCAACAGTGTTATTCCAGGCCAGTGTTGGGGCACTTTAGATGTTTCAGAATACCCTTCCCACCAGCCCCAGCCAGCACAGCTGATGGGAGTTGTAGCCCCAAACATCTGGAGAACAAGAGGCTTGCCAAAGGCTGTTCTCCTGGATGCCTTGGGTTTTGCAAAGAGGAAATTGCAAATGGGGGGGGGGGTGAGAGAGAAACCTGCAGAGCAAGCAGAGGGTGTGTGTTGAAATAAAATGCTGGCGGATCCGTTGTCCCCTTCCCAACCATCTTTAGCAGTGTCAGATTAAATATAACCACTGCTGTGTGTTCGGAATACATTACCCCATTCTGCGAAACACATCAGGCAATGTTCTTTCATTGTTATAAAGCTTTAATATTGTCTCCTTCCCGAGGCCATTGCTGAGGGTTGAGGCTGCCGCGTCCCCTTCCCTCCCGCTCCTTGCCTGTAGCGCATCCATTCAAATTAGACATCACATCTGTCATCCCCCCTCTCTCTCCTTTTGCAGCACCAGCCCTGCTCCATCTTCTTTCAACTCTATCAGACACCTCTGTTCATTCTGTTATGATTGATCTAACACTGACAAATTAATAAACACAACACATTGGGCGTTGTGTTGCATGAATGCTTGTAATCTCGGGTAGAAAGGAAGCTCCACATTCGTAAGGCATTTTTTAAGAAATCAGAATTGCAAGAATTCCAAGAGAAAGGAAAGTGTTGTAACTGGGTGACCCCACAGTCAGCGGGGCAGTGTAGGGGCCCCCGATGGGGAGATCTGAGCTAAGGGCATTTCCCATGGGTGCCCCTGTAGTTTGGGATGCCCTAATCCCTCTGAAATTCACAATGGTGTCATCAGCTTCAAGTACCTCCTGAAGTCGTATCTTTCTCTTCTTTTTTAACCTCTGCTGTTGCATCTTGCTGTTTATGTTTCCTGGAAGAATTTCATATCAGTGTGTGTGTGTATGTGTGAGAGAGATAGTTTTAAACCATGTTTTCAAGTTACGTTTTTAGTTATCTTCTACACCGCTTAGATTTCTTGAAAATGTTAAATGGCCTAGAAAATTTCCAAATATTTCCAAGTATGGTTTTAGTTGGAGGTGACAATAAACAGGGAAGACCTTTTTCTTTTTTCCTCATTTCCTTTATTGTACAACGTTAAGTTGTGCTTTTTTATACCCCATTTTATAAATGTATCCATTTCATTCACTCCAGATTTTTTTTCTTTTGACTTTATTCTCAGAAGTGTTTTGTCATGAACGGATCTATTATTTTGTTCATATTTCTTTTTCTCCTTGTGTGTATGGTCTGCTTTTCTTGTTGAGATAAACAAACAATATACATAAATATAAAATTTCCAAACACCGGTAAATAAATGATGTGAAAATATTAAAATTTGTCTTCTCTGACTAGTTGCAGGCCTTCCAAGTCTCTGGCAGAGGAAGGGTCCCTCCACACCCTCTTTTTAACTGTAGATGAGCCAGGGATTGGGCCAGGAGCCTTCTGCGTACCAAGCAAGTGATCTCTCAATCAGCTGTGGTCCCTCGCCAAATCCTAAGACCCAGGTTCAGAGCAGAGTCTTGGTGGCAAAGGAGGAAGCAGATCTGGAATGGGCCATGGCCTTAACTGTGAAGAATTCTGGGCAACATGAAATAATCAGGAAGAATATATTGCTTTTTCAAAAGGGTCAGCCATTAATAGATTTTCTGTAGGGAATTCTTTGCTGGGAGGGGGCAGAACTATGAGTTGATGGATTGATGGACAAATCTGGCAGTGTTAGTTTTTCCTCATTTCCCCCCCCCCCAGCCTGAAGTTTAGTTCTCCCCATTCCCCCCCCCCAGTCTGCAATTTAATGAAACAAAAGCAACCCAAAATGCACCTGCATTTTCTTGCCCATTTCTCTTTGTAAACAAATTTTTGCACACCTTTTTTCTTTTTTGTCTGCATGCACAGTTTTGCATGCAATGTTCTCCACACACTTTTGGACGTGCATTTTCACCAGTGCACACATTTTTGCACACAACCTTGGGAATGGGGAACTAACTGCACTGCAAAATTTGGAGACATACTTAATTCAGAGCGTGGCTGCATCCCAGTTCACCTGTTGGTTCAGGAAGGGGAAACGAGGTGGGTTCACACTGAAACATGAAGAGAATGAATCTCTTTACCAGCCAGCAATTCATTTTCTCATCCAGGCATTTTACTTCAGCCACTTTCCTTTCCCCTCTTCACCCTATCAGTTTACCATCCATATAAAGGTCTGTATATAAAGGGGCGTGCTTCTTCGTGGTAGATAAGGAATACCCCGATTCGTGCAAAGACACATGCACAACCCACTAGTAAAAATTGTTCTTCTGTTACACTCGAAGGGGAAAGAAGACTGAAGCCCCAACATCACATGGAAAGGAGAGGAGAAATCCCAAGTCTTTCATCTATAATTTAGGAAAGTGGATGCAGTTTGGCAACAGTTAAAATGCTAAACTTCTGATGCTTTTTGACACATTTACATAATTGATTTGCTAGATAATGGACTCCACTACCTTATTTAATAAACATATTAATTATTTCAGACAACTCCCTCCCCCCAAAAAACCCTACCTACCATCTGTTAGAAGAAGGGCAACAAATTAATAATAGTAATAATAATTAAAGAGAAAATATGCACCAAAAGGCATATTCTTTCAGAAGGCATTACATGAGGTTTCAGTCAATATGTCACCCTGTCATCACTTACTTACTATCCCCTGCTGTACATTTAGTGTTTTTTTAAAATAAAAGCAAAACAAAACAACATGTATACAGCTCCCCCCCCCCCCGCAATTGTGATGTGTTCTGGAAAGTCTTGAGCATCTGACAACAGACACCCAATGCAGCTGGAAACTAGGGAGAGAGACACTGAGAGTGAGCTAAGTGTTCCATCACAGGAGATGCCTGGGGAACAGAAGACCACAAGAAGAAGACAAGCAGGGGAGGGATTCAGTCTCGAGGAATGGGATGGAAGAAGACATCTCAGCCACAAAATCTTCTTTGGAGCTGTAGGGAAGCAACCCATCGCCTTTGATTTCATTCCTCGCCGGCTCAGAGAAGGCCCAGTAGACAGGAAACATCACTTCCAATCTGGTACGCTCCACACACGGGCACAACCATCTTTTGTTTGCTTCCACAGCTATAGAGGCTGCTGCTGCTGCTGCTGCTGTGGACAATGTCGGGGCTGTAATTTGCCATCGCGTATCCCGGCGGGCCGAGGGATTTTAGCTTCAGTGAGCAGCTAAGGGGTGGAAGGAAAGAGATGCTAGCGCAGTCGCCCAGAACCGCTGCCCCCCACCCAGGGGGGGAAGACATTTTCAGGTTCAGTGGGGTTGATAAGTGCTCTCCTTTCTCTGACCTACTATTATAAACCATGGTATTTATAGCCAGCACATTTGGAGGCATCTGAAAATGAATGGAAAGGGAATCTAAACACGTCTACACAAACACACACATCCACACATCCACCCCAAGTTAGCCTAATAGCTGATATCACCATTGCAGGACTCAAATCGAATATCAGCACTCAGCAGAGGATTCCAGCAGAAGGTGTTTGGCTGTTTGAACTCAGCTAAAACATATAATACAGAGAGAACGGCCAATTTCCTTTTGGAAAATTGGTCGGCATGCGCACAGAAACGGACTGTGTAAAAACAACGAAAAAACGATCCGGGAGCGGGCTGGTTGCAAAGACTGCCGAGCGGCCCAAGAGGGGGCTCCTTGCCCGCCCTCCCCTCAAATTGCAGCAATTGATGCCAAATTGCAGCAATAACAATATACTGCAAAACAGACCCCCCCAAAAAAAAAACACAAGGAGGGAAAACAGCCAGCATCCTTTTGTCTATACTTTGAAGAAAAAATTATTACAGGTATTTTAAAAATAGCTATCCAGCTCCTGTATGTTGGTGCTGAAGAGGAAAGGATCAATAAAAAACGGTGCCCTCTGCCACTGTTAGCTTCAGAGTTAGCGGGAAAGGAGCTGCAATAGCATGTTTTAGGGCTCCAAAGGAAAAAGTGGGGTGCAGAGCTTCTGTGCAGTAGCTGACGGCCTGTACAGGCATAATCCTGGCTCCTGATGGCTGTACTTTGCAAATCAAGAGCCAAATTTGGGAATCATGATCTTCCTTTATCTCCTCTCCAGCTCCTCTCCCTATCCTTGTTTGGCTTAATCATGGGTTTGTGTAAGCTTTCTGCAACCCAGTGCCCCTCTAAATGTTTTGGACCATTGGCCACATCACACCTGCCCCCATCCATCATCAAGTTGTGGGTGAGTGATCTCTTTTGAACTGACCTGGCATTCAATGACAGCACCACCAGAGAGGATGGGGTGGTTGCTACGGCTGCATCTGTTCTGTGCGATGAGGTGTTGACTACAGACCCCAATTCCTGCACTTTTCAGGCTCTTGGAGGGGGTGATGGTATGCCCCAGCACAACTGGGGATGAAGTTGTTGAGTGCCAGAGAGCCTTCTTGGAAGTGGCACCAAGGTTACCGAATGCTTCACTACAGTAAGAGATCAAAGTGGCCCCTTCTGCCTATGCCTCTATACATCATCTAAAAACAGCTTTGTTCAGATGCACCTTTCCAAACTGGCAGTCAAGGGTTCTAGCCAGCCAGCCTTGTCATGCTTGTTTCCACACATTCCATTACATCTCCACTCCCTAGACATCCATTTTACACACATATCCCAGCAAAGCAATAACAACAACAAAAACTGCATGTATGCTAGGACTCAAATCCATTTGCTATTAGTATATGGGATATACTACAGTATATGAGTTCTGGGGTTCCATTGTGGAAGCAAAAGGCAGGATATAAATGTTTTAATTTTTTTAAAAAGGCACTTAACATTTGCAAACCCTGGTTTGAATGGAGCCCGTGTTACAGCTGCACCCGCCACCAGAGGCACGGGGGAGGGGTAGAAAAGGAACCTCTGAGAAAGGCTTGAGAGGGATGTTTGCTTAATTAGGAAACCAGACACACAGGCGAGCGCATGCATGCAAAACTGCACCATTTGCGTATCATCATTACCTTGCTATTCCCCACACAAGCTATATCAAGAGTAGGTAATAGGATAGTAATGTTAATAATTAGCAGAGATTATAAAGGCTTTAACATCAGTTGCTCTCGGAAGCTTTTGCTGGCATGGAAGATCATTGTTCCTCTGAGTTGTGGGTGCATAACTGGGTAGAAGTTCAACAGGTGGATCATGCAGACACTGTCTGCATGTTTCTAGAATCACCCAGAAGGGTTGGCTAAACTACAGAACAGCCGGCTTTCTTTTTTAATGTTAGCCAGATAGCGTGCTCATTCCCCAATACGGCTCTGATTCAGTTTCACTTCTATCACTATTGGGAGAAAAGAGTGTTTTAAGCCGGAGCTCTCCATTCTCATAGTGATGGCCTCACCCAGCAATGGGAAGAATGTGGCCCTCCAGATTGTCATTGGACTCCAGTTCTCTTCAGGACCACCCACACCCCCACCCACCCACCCACCCACACACACACCGTGATGCATAGGTTCATCTGAACCTGTGCTTACACACTTGCTTTTTACCTTCTCTTTCCAGACGGAGGCCTGTGCTTTAACGCTCCCTGTCCGAGCAGTTCCCACTCCCCTCTCCAGAGCTTTTCCTGCAAAAACACGCTTGTGAAAACTGAATCAGAGGGTTTTCTGCTGATTGATGTTTGCTCCAACTGAGCTTTAAAGAGTGGGTTTCCACAGGGAAAGTGCCCAGGCTAAAGAAGAGGGAGACTCGGAAATGGAGCTTTAAATTGTGGGCCATGCTGGAAAGAGTTAAGGGAAGTTAAGTGTAGATAATCCCTGAGCCCTTTGGCAGGGCTGTTGTGGTTGGACTCCAATTCCCATCATCGCTGGAGGGCTGCAGGTTACCCATCTCTCACCTAACTCTCAACGCCCATCCTGAAGAATGCAGATTTATCACAATTTGACATGAATGCTGGAACACCCCAGCCCAAGTTTCAATGCAGTTGTTCAGGTTCTAGATCTTAAGCATGAGAGACCTTCCAAATGCAAAGCCATTTCTAATTTGCTTCCCAAATCCTCAAGCTCACCTGCTATGAAAAACTACTGATCATGGCAACGGCCATATTCCAATCACCCCATTTCCCCGCATTTAATATAAAATTATTTGCACAGAAAGGCTAAGGTACAAATGAGTTTCAAATCAAGACAGAAATAAATGCCCAGCAGGACACACCAGAATCTGCAGATAGCAAGGATGACAACTCATAATTAAAAGGACACCAAGCAAGAGAGAAAAGATACAAGGCATCAGTATTCAGAACACTCTTTTTAAAAAAATAAAATGTGGATTCTGCATGCAATGGATGCTGCCAGCTATAAAACAGATCTGGGAGATCCCCATCACAGAACTGTGTTGCATTGCAAATGGCCCAGCCCAGTGGGAAACATCTTCCATGCAAGAACTCCAGGGAATGATCCTGGCTCAGTGTTAAGAGTGCCTGCTTTGCATGCAGAAGGTCCCAGCTTCAACAGCTTCAATCCTCAGCATCTCCCTGCCCGAAACCTGGAGAGCCACTGCCAGCCAGGGGAGACAATACTGAGCTAGTGATCTGACTCAGGATCAAGGCAGTTTCTGATGTTCCTAAGTTCCATAGAAATGAATGGGATCTGAGCATGTATACCGCTGAGCTAGAGGAAGTTTTGCAGCTGAATTGTTAACCAAATGTCTGATCCCAACAGGACTACTCGCCTGTTCAAGGCTCTCATGAAGCTAGTGTATTTCAAGTAACATGAGCAATGGATCTCTTTCCTGCCTTTGGAGGTAAGACTAGACATTTGTAATGCCACTGTTTATGTAAGCCTTCAATATTTCCTTTTTTTGTACTTTGATGTCTTAATTCTGATGGCTGCTATGTACTCGTTGTGTAGTTCATTATTCATTATTTTGATTTACTATTTGGTTGAACTCTGGGTGGTTTTATATTTTATCACTGTCATTTTTTAATTATTATTACTATTAGCTGCCTTGAACATCTTCTGAAAAATAGGAAGGATAATATTTTTCTTAAAAATAAATAAATGAATGAAATGAAATGGAAAAGACTGTTGTAAGATATCTGGCCCTCACCTTACTAGGAAGTCATAAAAAAGAAAGGAATGTAGAGTAGACCTATTTGTATCAATGAACTTGTTGAGCCATGACCATTGAATCTGATGGGTAAACTTTGAGCATGACATCATTGGATGCAACATCATCATGCAATCTAGTGCTTTTCAAGCCGGGTGTAATACCTTCACTAGGTGAAATAGTTACTTGTTTGTAAAAATGATCTGGCAAAAAATGAGATAGATTAGATAGATAGATAGATAGATAGATAGATAGATAGATAGATGATAGTTGATAGATAGATAGATAGATAGATAGATAGATAGATAGATAGATGATAGATAGATATAGATATAGATAGATGATAGATAGATAGATAGATAGATAGATGATACATACATACATACATACATACATGATAGACTGATTTTATATCTCACCATTTTTTCTCTCTCCCCCATTTTATTCTCACACTATGAGAAAGGTTATGCTGAGAGGCAGTGACTGGCCCAAGGTCACTCACTGAACCTGAGTTCACTGTGAAAAAAGGAAGCTGGACTAGGTAAGAACCTCAGAGGTAGACTACCCCAATACATGGAAGCTTCATTTGTCTAACATGACTGGTTGCTCCTTCATAAAGCTGGTGTGGTAAAGCAGTCAGTGTGCTGGACTCTCACTGGGATTCAAAGCTAGCTGCAAAGGTCAGTGGGTGAGTGCAGGCATACACACACACACACACACACACACACACTCATCTATTTCAATATCATCTAAATCTATATCAGCCTCACTTACCTCTGAGATTGGACATAAGGATAAAACTTAGGGAGGAATAATAATGTGTACACCCTGTCCTGAGCTCCTTGAAGGAAGCGGGGGGACCTAAGAATGTAAGAGCCTGCTGATCAGGCCAATGATCCCAGTAGCCAGCTGGATGTCTTAATGGGAAACCACCGTGGTGGCAGGGCAGGGCCTGGCTAGTAGCCATTGACAGCCTCAGATGGACCTTTGGACTAATCCTGCAGGCCTCTTCCTACCTTCTTAGGAGATGTTATCCCCGGGTTTTTAAAAAGAACCATCAGCACTTTGGACAACATCTATTTATATAGAATAAATGGGATTGTGGCAAAATCCATTGGGAATGTCTCCTGCACAACACCTACCATTGCAGTGGAGGAGCCCCCTATGCTGTGCACTTGAGCAGTCAACATTCAGTTCAAAAGGGCTTGGGCAGGAGACCTTCCCTGGGGATGAGGCCCTCACTTCCCGAGAGAGATGTGGGCAAGCAGATGAGATGGGACTGTCACAAAGCGTATTTCAGGCGTGGCGTGAAAGGAGATCTCAGGCAGCTGTTGCAACACAGCTATTGGTCAGGAAAGCATCACACATATTGGTAGTGAACCTGATTCTCAGAGGGCCAATCCATATGGAATGGACACACACACAGAGAGAGAACTATGGAATGGAGTGTCCTGGAAGGGGGCAGAACCATCTGGCTGGACAGTAGCCCCCTACTGAGACACTGGGTTGCAGATGTTACTTTCATACTTTTAATCGCTTCCGCATCGAGTAGAATTGCCTTTCCTCCCCCCACTCCCACTGCACTTCCCCTTTCATAAATTGAAGTGTTCCAGTTGAACAAATCAAGCAGCATATTTACTCCACATGCTCAATTATACATGTGCTGCTGTGTTCAATTATACATGATGGAAGAGAAGATGGAGAAATGCTATTGGATGACAGAGAGAAGGTGGAATTACTCAACACCTACTTTGCCTCTGTCTTCACTCAAAAGAAAAGTGATGCCCAACCTGGTGATAACAGAATAAATGGTGTAAGGAGGAGCTGCAGCTCAAGATAGGAAAAGAGGTAGGAAGGGAACCCCTAGCTACTTTAAAGGAATTCAGATCTCCAGGGCCTGATGAGCTGCATCCAAGGGTACTGAAGGAGCTTGAGGATGAAATTTCAGAGCCTTTGTCTAGAATCTTTGAGAATTCTTGGAGAACAGGTGAGGTCTCTACAGACTGGAGGCGGGCAAATGTTTCCCCATCTTCAAAGTTGGGGGGGGGTAGAAGACCCAGGTCCTAGAACAGATAATTCAGCAGTCAGTCTGCAAGCATTTAGAAAAGGATACTGTGATTACTAAGACCCAGCATGGGTTTCTCAAAAATAAGTCATGCCAGACTCATCACATTTCTTTTTTTTTGTTTTGTTTTTTTGTTTGTTGGAATTACCAATTTGGTGGATCAGGGGGATGCTGTGGACATAGTGTATCTTGATTTCAGTAAGGCTTTTGACAAAGTCCCCCATGATATTATTGTGAGGAAACTGGTGATGAAGCTTATGAAGAAGCTGGTAAAATGTCAGTTAACTGTTAGATGGCTTTGAAGCTGGTTGACAGACTGGACCCAAAGGGTACCTATTAAGGGGGTGCTCATCTAGTTTGCAGATGACAACAAACTAGGAGGGTATGATATTTTTGTGAGGAAGCTGGTAAAATGTGGGTTGAACAAGGTAACTGTTAGGTGGATTTATAGCTGGTTGATGGACCGGACCCAAAGAGTACTCATTAATGGTTCCTCATCATCCTGTCTTGGTCTCACTGTTGTTCAATGTCTTTATAAACAATTTGGATGAAGGAATTGAGAGGGTTTTCATTAAATTTGCAGATAACAACAAACTAGGAGGGGTAGCTACGGTAAGGCTGCAGAAGGCAGAATCACAATTCAAAATGACCTTAACAGATTGGAGAGTTGGGCGCAAGCTAACAAAATCAATCTCAATAGCAACAAATGTAAGGTTCTGCACTTAGGCAGGAAGAACCAGATGCACAAATATAAGATGGGGGTCACCTTGATTACTTACAGCACATGTGAAAGGGATCTAGGGGTCTTGGTGGACCACAAGGTGAACAAGTCAATAGTGTGATGCAGCAACAACAAAAAGCTAATGCTGTTCTAGGCTGCATCAACAGTAGTGTTCAGATCAAGGGAAGTAAGAGTACCACTCTATTTTGTCTTGGTCGGATCACACCTGGAATACTGTGTCCACTTCTGAACACCACAATTTAAGAAGGATGTTGACAAACGTGTACAGAGAAGGGCAACCAAGATGATTAAGGGTCTGGAAACTAAGTCATGCAAGGAGTGCTTGAAGGAGCTGGGTATGTTTAGCCTAGAAAAGTGGAGATTGAGAGGAGGTATGATAGCCATCTTCAAATATCTTAAGGGACGTCACGTGGAGGATACAGCAAGCTTGTTTTCTCCTGCTCTGGAGCGAGGGACTCAAACCAATGGCTTCAAGTTACAAGAAAGGAGATTCTGACTAAACATCAGGAAAAACTTTCTGACAGTAAGAGCTGTTGGTTAGTGGAATAGTCTACCTCAGAAGGTTGTGGGCTCTCCTTCCTTGGAGGTTTTTAAGCCAAGGTTGAATGACCATCTGGCATGGATGCTTTAGCTGAGATTCCTGCATTGCAGGGGGTTGGACTAGATGACCCTTGCTGTACCTTCCAACTCTACAATTCCATGATCATGTTATTCTATTACCATTGGTTATAGTGGCAGGGGCTGATGGGAGTTGTAGTCCAATAAGAACTGGAGGGCTGCCTTGACAAAGGCTGGGCTACTTGATCCTTTGCTTGACTGGAAGTGTCATGGGTTAAAGCTGGGCTCTCTGCAGGAAAAGTCTTGATCACTGAGCTGTGCCCTCCTAGACCAAGGATAAACGCCCCCCTCCCAGACCCAACATGCAGTGAACAAAGTCCTTCTTCATGCAGCCCATAGTTAAACTGTGGAACCCATTCCCACAGGAGGCAGTGAGGACCACCAACTTGGATGGATTGGACATATTCATGTAGGATAAGGCGACCATGATGGCTATGCTCTGTCTCCATGACTGGCTACAGCAATGCTTCTGAACACCAGTTGCTTGAGACAGCAGGAGGGGAAAGGGCTCTTTGCTTGGGTCCTGCTTGTCAGTTTCCTACAAGCACCTGGTTGGCCAATGTGAAAGCAGGATCCTGGATGAGATGGGTCCTCTTTGGCCTGATCCAGCAGGCTCATCTTATATTCTTTAAAGGTATGGCTACCAGCAACAGATTCCTCATAGGCAGCTCTCCTCTCCTCTGTTTCAGCTCTAAGAACTGGGGTGGAGAAAGAAGCTTGAATCCTGTCATCAGCAGACATTTCTTCAAGCAAACGCACAGAGTGAGTTATTGGCTTATCAGCTGCATGGCTGTCATCCTCTGAAACCCAAACATGGTGACAGCTTCCAACACCAAGGGGAAATAATCAGGAAATGATTTTTTCCAGCATCCAGTTCTCACAGTGTCCAACCAGATTAGTAAAAGTTGCACCCAATTATGAGTAATTTAATAGCCCATGTGATAGGCCTGCCCCCCCAATGCTTAAATGATGCCTTGGCACATGAACCAACACTTTCAAACAACAACAACACTGAGAGTACTGTGGGATAACCAGCCTCATATAAACAGCATGCTTAAGTCTAAATGCATGAAGAGGTTAGGACCATAGAGTAATGTGTCCTGCTAGGCTTAGCTATGTCACTTCACTTTACCTTGGGAGAAAATGAGTCATCAAGTTACTGTTGTACCCTACTTGAGAAGCTCAGCGTGTGAAGTGGTTTGAATTGGTTGCTGCGGCTCAGCCACATGGCTCTCATCAGGAACTGTTTAGTTCTGATACCAATAATCTAGGAACCTCTACCACTTTGTAAGTAAACTACATTTTACTGCCTATGCAACTTTTCTGACTGATGTATGGAAAAACACATGAACCAGACCTTTGAAGAATTTGTAAGTAAACCATTTTTTAACTTACCAAACCTGTGGTCTTTTCCTATGCTGGGGGAAGAGGTAAACTTTTAAGGTACTTGGAAGGGCATGTTTTAAAAGTCTAAACCTATATTTCTACGCTTTACTTTGCTGATACTTTGTGATTTTAAATCTCTGCTGAGGTTCTCTCATCAAAGAGAACTTGCCCCAAACTTGGATATTGGTACCTAGGAAATTCTTTCTCTCTATATATAAATGTACCAACAAGAACAAGTACCTTTGGGCACAGAAGCATAGACTTAATAGTTTCTTAAGGCTGAGTCCTGCTTGTCTTGTTTGAGTGAGACTCCAATTAGCCATTTATTCCCCTATAAACCATCTTGAGCAGGTTGACACAATGCTGCTGGTGGTGGTTTGAGCATTGCTAACAAGCAATTGTCTGCCTGCTGTTTCTTTGGGAACAGGAGGAAAAGATTTTAACTGATAGTTGGTGCTGCTTAGTTAATCTGTAGGCAAGATTACCTAGATTAACTAGGCTCTCTTTACTGGGAGGAATATTGACTAATTTTGGGAAATCCTGGGGGGAATAACCCTTCTCTCCAAGCATCCAAATGGTTTAAATGCTACTCAAAACACTTCTGTGTTCCCTTGTCTGTGGCTCCTGCAAAATGTCATTCCCTTGCCATGTCCTTTGCCCTCACTCACCTTGGCCTTAGCTGCCCACACTGCCACTGAACCCAGTTGGCTGTGGCCACTTATGTGACTCCCTTTATCCACCTGTGAAAACATCACATCAGACACTAGGTTTAACATCATAGGCAAAAATTGTTTGAGTCACTATAACCAATCAGACGAAATGGCTGCTGAGGACAGTGAGGGCAAATGGGAGTAGCAAAGAGGAATGTCAGCAGCACTGACTACATCCGGCAAAAAATGTCCAGAGTGGGAGCCACTTGTTGAGACCAACAAAAATAAACATGCAAAAAGAAAAATCCATTTTCTGCTTTCTACTCTCCAATAATCAAAGGCAGGAGACAAAGGTTTAAGGAAGATTCACAAACAAGTAGAGTCTCTGCACAGAGAACAGAACAAATTTTAGAGCAATTTTGGGGAAATCTCTCCACTCAGATTCAATCCTTTTTTTGGGGGTAGGGAGGGGAGTATCAAAATTTCTTTAATCTTGCCTACACAGAAAGGTCAGAGAAAGCCATGTCTTCAGAAGCTACAGCAACTATTCAGGATTAGCAGAAGGTGTTCTGACATCTGCCTCCTGCTGGTCCTCTCACTCTTCCTTCTGAAGCATGCAATGCTAACAACTGTCGGATGCAGGAGGCTGGATTAGATCTAGGGCAGCCATTCCTTTGTCCTGGTGTTTTGGCACTGAGTCAACAGAGAACTGACACTCTCCCCCTGCAGCCAAGATGTTGTCAGGCTCCAACTCCCATCTTCCCTGACCATGGGAGGGCACTCCAAGGGGGGAAACACAATGCCCAAATTTCCACATGTGCAAAAGTGAAACACAGCTGCTTGGGAAAAGCACCAGGCTGCCTCCCTGGACATATTCTCAGCAGGGCTACAAAAAGTTGAGCCATAATGTTACTCATAAAAAGATCCGTGATCAGGAGATGACGCAGGAGACCTCAGGCCATTGTGGCTTTTTTGTTTTCATGCAAGTGAGAAATGTCCCCCCACCCACCCACCCACTACAAATATAGCCTTTCAAGATAAAAACACTTGAGGATATACATGGCCATTGCCTGCAGACCAGTGATACTTAAATGTTGGGTTGACACCCATCCATGGTTTAATCATGGAAGTTCTCTGGGTGGAAGCTCAATCTGCTACTGGCACCTGGTCCAGTTGATCACAAAACCTCAGGGTCAGTGGGAGGGAGAGCAGCTCTGGGTTTTAAGTGGAACCCCAAAGTTACTGCTGATAAATGGTTTCAGTATCACAGTTCTTGCCTTGCACTGACATCCACCTGTCAGGCCTGAGATATTTCTTGGGTTATTAATTGCATTTTAACCCCACTCTTCTTCAAGGCTCAAGGTGTTGAACGTGGTTCTTCCCCACGCCAGGAGTGTAATTCTCACAACAATCTTGTGAGGTGGGTTAAAGCTAGGAGGGAGTAACTGGTCCAAGGACAGAACTTGAACCCAGGACTCCCTGCTCCTAGTCCAGCTCCCCATCTACTAGATCACAGCAGCTCCGTGCTGTTGACTTGCAGGCCTATAATTCAAATATTCAGAAGCTAGCAGGTGGCCCAAATGGCAGAACATAAAGAAGCGGCAACGTGAACATACATATAGGAAAGAGTAAGTCCTGGCACCACACCAGGTTCCGCACACAGCAAAGATTCAGTTTTGCAGGGTCTGCATTATCTCTGTTTTAGGATTAGTGCAATGTGAAACACAGCAACTGCTGTTATGTAACTCAACCCTCAGTATACAGTTGTCAGGCTGGGTAAATTTAACTCTGCAGGTTTAGGACATGAGGCCTCTTGCCAAAGATGTGTCTCTGTCAAGTGATCTGTGAGATTTAAAGGCACCTTGCTCCTGCTTCTATCCCTTCATGTTAGGGTGAGATTCAGCCTGGCTATTGGGAGCTTTAAAAAAATTTAAAATCTTGGTATTAACCCTTTTGGTGCCATAGCTCGGAACCAGAGCACCTGCTTGGCCTGCAGAAGGTTTCAGGCTCAATCCCAGGAAGCTCTGCAAGTGTTCCCTGCCTGGAACCCTGGAAACCCCCTGCCATGTTGGCAATACTGAGCTAGATACTGAGCTGGATGGAGCCCCAGCAAAGCAGCTTTCCGTGTTCTTATGCCTTTGGGACAGAAGCCTAGGGCTTCCTTCATTGGAATGGGCAAGGGGGAAGGCCTAAACACAGCAGGGCGGCTAGCTTGCCACATTTCAAAGTAAGAGGATACAGAGCCCAGTGTTTACAAAATAGCTACCTAGCTGCACTTAACAGCATGATGCCTTGGGACAGAAAGTTTCATGGCACAGAATCGGGCACCAAGGAGAAAGGTAAAGCAGACACAACATTGGGGTGGGTGCATCTGGCCAGCAAGTTGATAACTCAATTGCCTGAGCTGATCTGCACACATCATCTAAAGAGGAGGGGCTGTGTGGCTCTGGGCATGTGTGCAGGCACACACGCAAGAGGGCAGGTTGGCTGTGCCCACCTCCGGCCATGCCCACCACTGGCAATACGGGGCCCTGCAGGGTTGGACAAGGGTGAATGGGGCCAAAGGCCCCAGGCCAAAGAAAGGTGAATGGGTGTAGGTGCTTGCCTGCTCACCTGACATATGCATCCAACAAGCATACCACAAAATGCCCAAAATTTCCAATGGTGTGTGCGTGCTTGTGTGCGTGCGTGCATGCATGCATGCATGCATGTAACTACTTGCCTTCACAACAAGCTAAACTGGAAGCACGTCATGGACTGAGCTCACTTTCGGATCATCATTTCAGGGCCCCCACTATCTGTCCCCACACTGCTGCTCCCATTCTGACGGCTGCTGCCTTATCCAATTGACTATAAAAAGCTGTCAGTCTAATGCAACTGAGCTCAAGGTAAACGCACTTTGAATCAGCCATCTGCCAGAGCCTCTCATGAGAAAGGCAACACTTAAAGATGAATTAAATCTCTTTCTCTGGACCTTTAATATTAGATAATTCCTACAGTTTTCCAGTATTATTATTATTATTGGGCACATATGTCTCGGATGACCCCTTCTTCTGGATATCCATGTCTGTGTAAATTTTATGAAATAAATAAATAAATAAATAAATAAATAAATAAATAAATAAATGCAAACATGACCAGAGCCTCCCCTCGCAACTGACATTCAGAGGCATGTTGCCTCTGATCCTCAAGGCACTACACGGCCATCATGACTGGTAGCTACAGATAGCCTTATCCTCCGTGGCTTTGTCTAATCCCTCTAATAGCTGCCCAGGTTGGTGGCCAGCACCACGGTTTGTGGCAGTGAGTTCCATTAGTCTTTCCTAAACATTCAGCTTTGAAGGATGACTCCACCAGGTTCCAGTATTATGAAAGAAGGAGAAAGACTCCTCTTGGTCGTCTTTCTGCACACCATGCATGACACTATATACCTTGACCATGTCCCGCCCAGTCAATTAGTCCATCAAACTCAGTACTGTCAACACAGACTGGCAGCAGCCCTCCAGGATTTCAGGCAAAGGGACTCTCTCTCTCTCTCTCTCTCTCTCTCTCTCTCTCTCTCTCTCTCTCTCTTAAAATTTATTAGAAACTGCTAATCAGTTTACACAAATCATAAAATACACACCAAGATTTTCAATAAAATTCAATAAAACTGTGGGGGTCAGACCTGGTGAGGTAATTCACTCATCATCACAGATGTCTCTGGCTCCTCCATGGCGCTTCCTGGCAGGCTGGCAGGCTTGCCCATCTGCAGAAGTGAAAATGCTGCAGCTACTTTGCTTCCATGAACCTTGTGGAAGGATAAAGAGCAGGCAATATCATTGAGCTTCCACAGGGCCTGCTGTCACTGATGCTATGGGAAGGGAATGGAAGGGAAGCAGCCCAGAAATGTCATTGGCTGACTCAAATGCTGTGAGGGTGATCATGCCCTGCTGGTGGTTTTGCCTGAATGGGCACTGGTAGCAGAACTGCGTGGTCGAGCCTTCCCCCCTCCCCAAACTGTGAGAAGATAAGGTGTGCTTCCTGCATCGCAGAGGGTTGGACTAGATGACTCTTGGGGTCCCTTCCAACTCAACAATTCTATGATTCCAGAAGAAGAGCTGGGCTGGATCAGGCCAATGACCCATCTAGTCCAGCCTCCTGTTCTCATAGTGGCCAACCAAATGCCTATGTGATTCCCAGAAACTAGTATTCAGAAGTTCACTGCCTCCGACAGTGGAGGTAAAACAGAGCCACATATCTGCCAACTGCCAACTGTCAAAACCGGGACATGCAATTTTTTCCTGTGAGAGTAAAGCAGCCATTTGGGGTACCTTGCTCTCATGCAATTTCGAGAAGACATCTCACCCCCCCCCAAAAAAACGTGCTTTTTTTCCAGGTCTACGATCTTGTGCAGTGCCCCAAAATGTGTGTTTTTGCGCACCATGCCCCAATAAACATTTTTTCATGTCTGCAATCTTGTGTGGGATAAGGAAGATGGTATCCTGGATTTGGACTGCTTTGTGCTGGAGGGTATGTAGCCATCATGGTTGGGACCACTGAAGGACTGGAAGTGGAGTGGCTCAATATTGTAGAACTTCAGGTGCCTGTAGAAAGCTAGCATGTCAGGGAAAGGGGTCTGGCTTATGCTTCTCTCCCCTCAGGTTATGTCTGTGTTCAGGGATTTTTACTTCATAAGGGAGTATTCAGACCTACAACTTTCCACCTGCATCCTGTAATTGTAGAGTACAAGAGAGGCTGTACTGTTCCATCCTCCTAAATATGTACTAATACTCTGCAAAGGCATCCAGCAAAAAGTTACTTGGCTGTTTAAAACTGTAACAGGGGACGTTCTGCTGCTTGCCAAACCATAGAAGCCACACTGTCTCATGGGGCAATTTTAAAACTTCCTGTTAAGAACTCTAATGTTTATGGTGTTCTCCACAGATGGGGGAGGAGAATTTAAATACAGTGCCATCCAAGAAATCTAACCTGGAAAAATGCAGCTTGCTTCAAATGCAGTGCCAAGGAATTTGATTCAACTAGTGCTTTTCTGTCTGTTCCAAATATTATTCTGGCAGCATTGCTAGAATCCAGAAGGCTCAAGTCAAATCTATTGCATGCTCCTTTGGAAGGATTTCCACACTTTCATGCTGCAGCAATGCTTCTTCTGTATTTTTCTGCTGTGTTCTGATATTTCAAAGCATACATGTTGTTGCAAATGCCACAATATTTTTATTATGAGATACTACAAACCCCATGTTGCAGATTCAATCTGATATCAGAAGCATTCATACCAAAAACAGTGAATGCAACAGCCATTTGGGCAATGGCAGAGTTGAAACATATATGCCAAATACACGCACACACAAATGCAGTTTTTTCCAGTCAAATTTTATCAAATGTGACTTCTTTTTTTAATCAAAATCAGAGTGCTCCAGACTTCACAGCATTTCTTGCTGTGTGTGTGTGTGTGTGTGTGTGTGTGTGTGAGAGAGAGAGAGAGAGAGAGAGAGAGAGAGAGAGAGAAGATTTTATAATTATATTATATGCCTCTATATTATGTTATATTATATAGAGTGATGAAGGGATAGAGTAACTCTCCTATGAGAAAAAGCTGCAGCATTTGGGACTTTTTTTAGTTTTAAAAAAAGACAAGGATGAGGTACTATAACAGAAGTTTATAAAATTAAGCATGGCACGGAGAAACGGACAGAGAAAAGTTTGTCTCCCTTTCTCATTACACAAGAACTCATGAACATCCAATGTTGAAAGACTTAGGACAGACACAAGAAAGAACTTCTTCATGCTGTGCATAGTTAAACGGTGGAACTCTCTGCCACAGGACGCAGTGATGGATTGGACAGATTCGTGGAGGATAAGTCTATCCATTCCCATTCGCCATGGGGGCTGTCCTGGGCCTCCACAAGAGGCAGCAGCAATGCTTCTGAGTCCTGGCTACAGTACCAGTTGCTGGGACCCACAGGAGGGCAGAGGGCTCTTGCCTTTGGGTCCTGCATCTGCTTGGGTGGGTCACTGGTCTGATCTAGCAGGCTCGTCTCATGGTCTTATGAAAACAAAATAAAAAGCATGGCATGCCCAAGAAAGTTATCAAATATTCAACAAATATTTGAGCAGCTAAGAGAATAATCTACATCGGAATCCATAAAAGGGTTGCTGAAGAGACATTTTTGGAGCAATGCATTTCATTTCCAAATAAAGGGCAGATCATTCCAGAGGGACTTTATTACCTGGTCCCTAAAGGATGGAAGTAGAGATGCTTTTCTCTAGGGGGAGCGGAAGCAGCTTGAAAAACAGGCATGTGCTCTCTCTCTCCCCCCTCCCAACCCTCTTAGCAAAAATGCCAAAGCTGCTCAGGCTGCCCCCCCCCCCCCTTCTGAAACATATTGTTTCGAGCGGGGATTGTTTTGCCAATAAGCATTAGATCTCTGCTTCTTTAAAATTCAGAACTGGTAGCACAGGCTGCCAGCCCATAATCATAGCTTGCTTTTTAACAATTGGCTAAACTTAGTTGTCAAATCCGTGTGCAGGAATCTTTTCCAGCAAGGCTGCAGCTTAATTTTTTTTTTTTATCTAGCCAGAAGGAAGCTCATTAGAATAGTAGCAAGCTAAGCTAAAATTTGTTACGCTATCAAGAAGTTCAACTCGTGCTAGGGAAGAAGAAGGGGGCGGGAGCAGCCTTTTGCCCATAATCAGGGAGCAAAACATTCAAAGCAGTAAAAATGAGGGTAACCAGCAAAGGGCCACATCAGCAGAGCAGAAGTGGAACAACTGGGCCACCATGGGGAGACGTGGCGGCCGAGGGCAGGAATGATAAGAAGCAGAAGGTTCCAGTGACTCTCAAATTCACTCTCAATGTAGGGAAGTAGAAAAATGTATTATTTCAAAAGGCATTCTGAATATATTCAGAGCTGCTTGCATATTCTGCATTTTTGCAGGAGCATTGAGAAAGAGAAAGAGCTAGAAAGCCAACTCATGCCTGCTGCTGGCAACATTCTAGTCCTTATGACTCCAAGAATATGCCTAACCATTTGCGGGCTTTCAGGGAAATTTCTCCTCCCTCCACACAATGGGCTGAAGCTGAGGGGTTGGACACAGAAGTGTCTTTCTTTCACAGGAGAGACTCTCCCACAAGTAGGATTTAAAAGAGAAGGGCAAAACAAGAAGTGGGTTTTACACAGAGGGGAAAGGGCAGGGAGAAGGTGTGGGGCCAAGCAAAGAGCTCACAAAACTCTTAAGCATGGGTAGGCAAACTAAAGCCCGGGGGCAGAATCCGACCCAATCGCCTTCTAAATCCGGCCCGCAGGTGGTCCCAGAATCAGCGTGTTTCTACATGAGTAGAATGTGTGCTTTTATTTAAAATGCATCTCTGGGTTATTTGTGGGGCATAGGAATCTGTTCAATTTTTTTTTTCAAAATAAGGTCAGGCCCCCTGACAAGGTCTGAGGGACAGTAGACCGGCCCCCTGCTGAAAAAAGTTTGCTGACCCCTGCTCTTAAGGCACAGAATGACCATTTCTCCCCACTGCCACTGAACAATTGCAGTTGCTCAAGGACAGCCCTCCAGAGTCTCTACGCAGCCCCTGGAAGTTTTGTGCTTCAGTTTGATCCTGATGGCTGATGAATCCCCAAAGGGTAGAAAATGCAGCTGAAAAACCAACTCCATAGCTCAGGGCTATGAAACAGCAGAAGCACCAGCCACCAAAATCCAAAATTTTGTCTGGGCTAGTTGGGGTGGGAGCTTGCATTATTAGTCTCCATTGATTTAGCAAAGGAAATGGTTGTTCTGGACTGGCTCATATGTAAGGTAGTTTGTGGTGCTTAGTGGTACACCTGCCACAGCAGAGCCAGACACCTCCATCTGCCCCAGTTGCATTAAAACATGTCTCTCTCATATCGGTCTCTACAGTCACAGCAGGCGCTGTAACTCTCCAAAGGTCTGACTTCACCAGCAAAGGCACTTCCAAAACAGACGGATGCCAACCATTTAGTGTGGTTGTTTCATTTTTATAAATTGTATGAAATGCTAATGCTTTCTATTAATTTTTCTCTTTCCCCTGCACAACCACAAGCACCACATAACCATAAAACTCATTCTGCACTTGTTTAAAATCCATCTTTTAGTGTGACAGTACTTACACTTTGGAACTCCTTGCCTATTGACATTAGGCAGGTGCCTTCATTGTACTGTTTTCGGCATGTGCTAAAAACAATTTTGATCAAACAAGCCTACACAGGCATGTAGAATGTTGCTGTATGCCTTAATCTGTATTTAATATATTTGTAATCTGTATTTTAATAACTTTTAAAATAGTTTTTTAAACTGATATTTCTATTATCTTCTTTCTAAGCCACTGGGGGGGTGGGGTTGTTCACAGTCAAGAGGTTTATAAATTTTATGAAAAAATAAATTTATTTTATGAAATAAATATTTATGTATATGTTTTAAAAAGTAAGTTGCTTGGATACCTTTAAGGTAGCAAGCGACTAATAAAAGTAATAATAATAAGTACATCTCTGCTGCTTCTGTAGTTACAACATTTGGTTCATAAGGGCAGAGACAAAACACAATTAGTGGAGGATACAGTTTGGGTTTCTCTCAGTTCCTCATTTTTCCAAATCTTCAGTTCAGTTCTCTACATCAGTTTGTGATACACACATACATACAATATCCTCATGCAAATTCACCAGTCCTTTAGTGTGAATATCTCCAAAATTGTATCATTCTCTCATACATGCACGCGCGCACACACACACACCAATTTTACCCAATATGCAAAGCAGTTTTTCCTAATATAATGCATTTTTGTATGCTATTTTCCCTAAAACAATGCATTTTTGCATACTTTACTGGGTGGAGAACTGCACTCCAGAGACCTGCAAAATCTGAAGAAGGGAGGATTTCTAAGGACGTCTGTGTTTCACTTCTCCATATTGTTTTGGAAAGTGTGGATTTGGCAGATTTGCCTTTAAGTACAAACAGAGTCAAACTTATGCCATATTCCTACAACATGGGCATAGCCAGGGTTTTTGTTAGGGGGTCAGGATTTTTGTTGGGGAGGCAGAACTGACCCGACTGGTCAGTTAGTTAAGTATTTCTATTGTTTTACTTGATGGGGGGGCAGCTGCCGTCCCCCTTGACTACACCCATGCCCTACAACAAAGACACATAAAGTATAGGGGGTGTATCTCCCTTGCCGTCTCAAAGGCCAACCACTAGAGCTCAGAAAGCTCTTAAACTGTGGTGGTGGTGCACACACTTACTTCAGAGTAAGTCCACTGAACTCAGTGGGACTTCAATTCTGAACACAGATGCATGGAAGTCAGGCTGACTCTTTGCTAGCAAGAGAGAAGCACATATTCTCCTCTCTGGAGATGATTTATCATTACCCATGAATTGCCAAAGGGAGAACTGAAGTCTTCATAAGCGGGAAGTCTCTAAATCACGGGGTACATCGTTCTTAAAATATACCAGGACTGCCTGGCTCCAGGCAACACTGCAGAGTCCAAAAGTAAGAAAAATGCCCATGTGAGAAGAGCAGAGGGGGGGTCATCAGCTGGACATCAATTAGTGGAAGGGGGATGTGTATTTTGGACAATGCTTAATGGGTGGGGAGCCTAAAGGTGTGAGCTGTAGGCACAGGGGGATGTGAGCGAGGGAGTGCGCTGAGCACCTCCAATGGCCACTAGAAGCCCACCAAGATGCCTTCAGTTATTTCATCATATAATGGCCAGGCACTTCCACACAAGGACTAAGACGTTTTTCTTACTAAATCGAGCACAGATTCCCCAGGATTGCCTCTCCCATGATGTATCAACTGCCAGGAGGTGCAACCAACACACACAGCAACAGCCACAACCAGCCCAGCACTGTGAAAACAGACACCTTCTTGCTTTGAACATTCATCCATCATGCAAACTTATCAGCAATCCAGAGCGACATTAGCATCAAGCACAGCTGGCACAAATTTCAGGCATCAAAAGAAGCCATGTCAGCACCAGGAAGGCCTTGCTGGGAAGAGCGTTCCACAGTCAGGGGACCACAATGAAAAAGATGCTCTCCCTTCTGGCCACTCGCTGAGCCTCTCTCTAAGCAGACACCCCAGGAAAGGCCTCGACTAGGAATGGTACGGGTTATGGAGGAAATAGGTGTGTAACAGCAGCCCTTATGAGTAGCAGGCAGTAGTATGAGAGCTCTGGATTCTCTAGGTGTGACCTAAATGTTGCTGGTCACCTTCCCTGTCAATGAGGCAGTAATCTTGGCTTGTTCAGCTTCTAGCCACTGGTCTGGGCTGTGTGGGAACACTCCAGATCTGGATTTGGGTGCAGCCACGGCAACAAGTCCACTTTACCTAAGAGGTCACTCTACCCCATACATGGATGCCTCACCACTTTGATCGGTTGGACTGGCATTCTTATAGATGCCACATAATATCCGTTCCACACCTTGGAACTCCCTGCTTATTGATGTCAGACAGGCACCTTCAGTGCTAAGAACATTTTTGTTTAGGCAAGCCTATCCAGATGCTTCGAAAGCAAGCTCGAATCTATTTTTAGTCTATTTTCTTTTAAGTTTTAAAGTCTTAAATGACTGTTGTTAATTCTTCTTATTGGTAATTTTATTGTTTTATCTTTTTTGTAAACCATTTAGAGGTGTGTGGAGGGGTTACTTTTTTACAATCAAGTGGTGTGTATGTAAATTTTATGAAATCAGTCAGGGGAAATGGCTGAAACTCCACATACACAAGAAAGCTAAATAGCCAAAGCAGGGGATCTTCTTGTGAGGCTGCTCCATCTCCTTCTGATTTGAGATAACATCACTACCTAATTATAATAGTCGAAATAGAAATAACATGAATTCTACTTTCTGAAGCCTTGAGATTTTGTGCAGAGCTGACAACCCAGTTCAGTATTCTACAGACAACACCCAGACCAAAGGGGACTTCATGCAAAGGAGCATGAAGTCTTACATCAGTAATATTACAACTGCCTGTCTTTTCTTCACAACAGTTCAGGTAGCACAATGGGGTCAGCCAGCCGTCTTAACAGAAGCCATGGCAGCCTGAAATTTGCAGGAGATATCTACACTATAGATCAGGGATGGGAGATCAATTACCCTCCAGATATTGCTCCAGATATTCCCATCAGGCCCAGCCAGCATGACCAATGGTCAAGGATGGTTGGAGATGTAGTCCAAAAGCATCTGAAGGGCCACAGGTTCCCCATCCCCATATGGACCTAAAAGAGTAGTTATTATGTTCCCCTCCCAAGGAATTCTGGGAACTGTAGTTCTATAGGAAGGAGAGCGAAGCAGAATTCTCAGCTCTCGACCAAGTGTAAATTCCTTGGATTCTTGGTGAGGAAGCTGTTTCAGCTAAACTGATATAAAATTAACACAAGTTTGTCATGTAGAGATAAGCCAGTAATCTTGAAGGATGAAATCTAGTTCCTCAAGCAACCAGGCATCACGCTTCCATTGTTCAACATGCCACAGGGTCAAGATAGAGACAAAGGTACACACATGTTAATAATCATAGCCAGAAATATGCTCAAAAGAAACAGACCTCTACCAAGTTTCAAGCAGCTGAACCCTCAGCACCCGTGTACATCTTTCCCAATTTACAGGGTGGCAGAGACACCTGGAACAGCTCTCAGTCATATTAGTCTGTTGCAACAGCTTAAGAGTCCTGTGGCATCTTAAAGACTAACAGATTTATTGTGGCATCAGCTTTCTTGGACTACAGCCCAGCTCCTGATGGAGTGGGATACAGTCCATGAAGGCGTATGGTGCAATCAATCTGTTAGCCTTTAAGGTGGCACAGGACGCTTTTACTGTTTTGAAAGCAGCTCAGAGAAGCTGAAAGCAATTCACATTATACAGCTGGTCAACAGGGTAAGACAAGTCTGCAAGCTTTCAGCCTTGGCTGAGCTCAAGGATCCACAGTTGCCCACCCGCAGACTGAACCACAAACACTCCCGCAGCACTCTGCACACCTGCATTAGGCGAAGAGACATCAAACAGGACAGGGAGGCCCCAGATGGTCTGTGCATTAGGCATGCACATCTGCAAAGGACAACTGCATGCTCAGACTTCTCTGTGCAAAGGCTTTCCACGTGTTCCAGAAAAACCCTCATTGTGCAGGGTTCCAGAATGCACGGCTCATCTAGGCACAGAGACTAGACTGTGCAGAGATGTCCACATCTAACATGGCAGCAGTGCCACACAATCTTGGGACAGAGCCGAGGCACCATCCCATAACTAGAATGCCATTCCTTGACGTGACCCCAGCACGGAGCAGGGGGTTGAGGGCTCTGCAAACCCCTGCAGTGTGCAAAAACTCATTTAAAGATTTTAATTCTTATAAAAGGATTGGGCAAAGGCATGGAAAAGGTTATGGATGGCTCCTAGCCACAATGGCTATGCTCTGTCTGCCTCCCTGTTTGGAGGCAGTAAATGCTTCTGAATACCAGTTGCTAGAAACCACAGGAGGGAGGGAGAGAGGCAGAGCTCTTGTGCTCTGGTCCTACTTGCTGGTTTTCCACGGCACCTGGGTGGCCACTGTGGGAAGAGGATATTGCATGACATGGGCCCCCTATGGCCTGATCCTGCAAGCACATCTCACGTTCCTATGTTATATTTCTTTCTCTACCCCATCTTCCAGTGTCTCTTTTGTGCAGAAACAGCACAATCCTAGCAGTAAACTGGCATCCTTGAAAGCTGTAACGCAACTGAGTCCGACAATGGAGGTCATCTCGATCCAAGTGCTGCTTTGCCACCTCCAGCCAGCTTTTGCATTCAGCTTGCTCTCACACTGCTGCTGGCTTCCTTTCCACAGCACCTTTTCACGCTGCTATAATGCCAGCCCTGGTGTCGCTTCTTGGAGCACATCAATTCCTTAAAACTTGCCACCGTCCTAGTGGGTTGCTTTAGAACTCTATCAAAAATTATTAGATCAAATTACAAAATGAAAGACACCACAGCGGGTTGCTGCCACTACAGCACTAATGCATTTCTGCCATTCAGCAAGACTTTTACTGTTGCTCCTCAAAAGCCAACAGCCACAAGCTGCTTAAGCAATCTTGGCAGCAGCAGCAACAGTGAAAGAGGCTGGGGCAGGGCAGGGCAGAGCAAGCCAGGGCAGGGCAGGATACAAATTTCCCAGTTGTATCAAAAGGAAAACCAAAACATCCTGTTGATGCATGATGCCTTTGATACCGCCATGTGTCTGACTTGGTGTACACTGTGTTTATGCACAATTTAACCCATACAAACTAGTTCTTTCACATTATTGTTCCCACCTTACCTTACATGTGCCCATTCAACTGCTTTGATTGGCAGAACTGGCACTGTTACAGGTGCCACATAATACTGAAAAGACTTACTGAAATCAATATTATTAGTAGTAGTAGTAGTAAAGGATATATACAATTGTATATACCGGTATATGTACACTTGTATATTCCATGACCTTGAGTATGAAAAGCAGATTGAGAATATAGGGGTAAAAAATGTAGGAGAGGGAAACAACAGTGACCTTACTGTGGGTCTCTGCTATCGATCGCCAAGCCAGACTAAAGACTTGAAAGATGCCTTCCTAAAGAAGATTTCCAAACATAGTAGTCACGGGAGACTTCAATTTCCCTGATATCTGTTGAAACTCAAATTCTGCCAAGAATGTAAGGTCCAACAAATTCTCCCATTGCCTTGCTGACAACTTCATTTCCCAGAAGGCAGAAGAAGCAACAGGGAGGAACTGATCAAATAAGTCAAAGAACTCAGAAACTTGGGAGGAAGTGATCATACAAAGGCAAGGGAAAGCTGAGTGTAGTCGGACGCGCACTCTGGACTTTAAGAAGGCCAGTTTCAAAAAGCTTAAGGAGCTACTGGGTGTGATCCCGTGGTCAGAAATATTCAATGAGAAGGGAGTCCAAGAAGGATGGGAGTTCCTAAAAGGAGAAATATTGAAGGCCCAAATGCAGACAAAACCAACAAGAAAGAAAAGTGGGAGACATCTAAGGAAACCGGTGTGGCTGCATAAGGAGCTTACAGATGAGCTGAGATTAAGAAGGGCATGTATAAGAAATGGAGGAAAGGAGAAATCACAAAGGAGGAGTATATATGAGTAGCCAACAGTTGCAGGGGGGAAGTCAGGCTGGCTAAAGCTCAGAATGAGCTCAGGCTTGCAAGAGAGGGTAAAAATAATAATAAAGGTTTCTTTGGCTATGTCCGAAGAGGAAGAACAAGCAAGTGGTAGGTTCTCTGCATGGGGAACACGGAGAAATGCTATTAGGTGACAGAGAAAAGGCAGAACTACTCAACACCTACTTTTCCCTTGTCTTCACCCAAAAGGAAAGTGATGCTCAACCTGGTGATAACAGAATAAATGGTGTAAGGAGGGAGCTGCAGCCCAAGATAGGAAAAGAGGAGACTGAGAGGAGATATGGTAGCCATCTTCAAATATCTCAAGGGCTGTCACATGGAAAAGGGAACAAGCTTGTTTTCTCTTCTCTGGAGGGTAGGACTCAAGGCAATGGCTTCAAGTTATAAGAAAGGAGATTCTGACTAAACATACGAAAAAACTTTCTGACAGTAAGAGCACTTGGTAATGGTCTCCCTCAGGAGGTTTTTAAGCAGAGGTCGGATGGCCATCTGTCGTGGATGCTTTATCTGAGATTCCTGCATTGTAGGGGGTGGACTAGATGACTCTTGAGGTCCTTTCCAACTCTACAATTCTACAATTTTATTATTTATTATTTATATGTTGCCCATCTAACTGGGTTACTCCAGGCAGTATGGGCAGCTTCCTACAAATAAAAACACAGTAAGACATCAAACATTGAAAACTTCCCTATACAGGGCTGCTTTCAGATGTCTTCTAAAAGTCAAATACTGGGTAGTTGTTTATTTCCTTTATATCTGATGGGAGGGCGTTCCAAAGGACAGAAACGACTACTTAGAAAGCCCTCTACCTGTTTCCCTCTAACCTCACTTCTTGCAGTGAAGGAACAGCCAGAAGGCCCTTGGAGTTGGATCTTAGTGTCCAGGCTGAATGATTGACGTGTAGATGTTCCTTCAGGTATGCAGGGCCAAAGCCATTTAAGGCTTTAAAGGTCAGTACCAACACTTTGAATTGTGCTTGGAAACATACTGGGAGACAATGTAGGTCTTTTAAGACTGGTGTTATATGGTCCCAGCAGCCACTCCCAGTCACCAGTCTGGCAGCCACATTCTAGATTAGTTGTGGTTTCTAAGTCACCTTCAAAGGTAGCCCCACATAGAGCGCATTGCAGTAGTCCAAGCAAGAGATAGCATTATTCTGATACACCAAGGTTGTAACACTATCAAAAAAAGAAATGAGATTTGTCTGGCATGACTTGATTTGAGAAACCCCTACTGGGTCTTAGTAATCAAAGTATTTTCCTAAGTGCTCACAGGCCAACCATTTAAGTATCTATTCTAGGACCTTTCTTGGTATCAACGTCAAGTTGACCGGTGAAGACAGAGACCAAGCAGGTGTTGAGTAGTTCTACCCTCTCTTAGTCATCCAATAGCACTTCTCCATCTTCTCCATGCACAGGGCCTAGTATGTGCTTGTTCTTGCTCTTGTTTCAAACATAGCCAAAGAAACATTTATTATTATTTTAAACCTCTCTTGCATGCCTGAACTCATTCTGAGCTTTGGCCCACCTGACCTTTTCCTTGATCAGGTTCATGAGACTCTTAGCAAACACATTCCTGTGAACTGCTGTGAGGTGCAACCTATCTGTTGCCAGAGGTCCTTCCTCACGGAAGCCAAGACCATGGTCCAAGCTACAGCTTTCCTAATGATGCCAGCTGCACAGCCAGTGGCTTGCTTCCAGTATTTTCCTCTACCTGGGTGACAATATTCAACCAGAAGGCATGATGAAATAAACACCTATTCCCCAAGGCCCTTTAGCTTCCTGCCCAGAGTCTCATAGTATGTCAAAAGCTGTGTCTGGCAGTATCATTTGTACCCACATGAATCAGAAGGAAAGGAGTTGTGGTCAGTGGCTTTGTAAGACTTGGCAACTTCTCCATCACATTGTGCATATTTGCACATGGAAGATAGCACATCTCCTGGGACACCCTGTTAACTCAACACACTGCTGCCTCTGTCCCCCTCAGCCCCCTACCCCACCACATGCCTCTTCCTCCTCTGAGGAGTGGCAGGAGTCGTCCTGTCCACTATACCTTCCACAGACACCTCAGTGTAATATGAAGTCTGCAACTGCTGTCCTTGCTAATCTAGCCCAGAATTGGTGTCTGAAGTGAGTGCATGAGATCTATTTTACAGCTCCAGTGACACAGCATGGCATCTGAAAGCCCTGCTTCTGTGTGCCATGTTCCTCCAGAGGTTCATCTCCTGGAATGGGCAATCTTCTTCCTCCTCCTTAGGGGCACCCCACCTGCGTCACTGTTCCAGGACAGTCCACTTTGCTCTATTGAGAATTTCTTCATCTTCCCAGTAGCTCGAAATGTGGATAGGCAGGCCTTAATTTGCTGTACCTTCTCTTCCAGCAAGATAACCAGCTTGCACTTACTGCAGGTATAGTTTTGCACATTCTCGGGCAGGAAGACAAACATGGCACAGGTGTTGCAGGTCACTGCAGCAGCTCCTTCACCATCTATGTCTCTTGGTCCTATGTACACCATGAGATAGCACTTTGGACCTCCCCATCCACAATGCCATCGCAAATGCCCGTTTACAAGTGCTGGTCACAAGCATCCAGGATACATGCACTTTTACACTGCTGGTTTCAACTTCTGTCCAAAATATTTTATTATTATTATTATTATTAAAAATTATATAATGTTACTGTTGTGAGCTAGACTAGGCTCCCCTTGGGGAGGAAGGGCATGTTATAAATTTGGAATGATTGATTGATTGAAAATAAATATTCCAAATTCATGAAGTTGAGCATGAATGTAACACTATGTGTAGCTTCCTAGAGCTAAGCTCCATTGGATTCAGTGTTGCTTACTTATCCAACTCCATAGATTCAACCTGTAAAACACATTGAGTCAAATGCTGAAATGCAGACTTTAACTTTGGATTAGAAATGCAAACAATCTTGTGAAGAAGTGTTACTGGTTAAACTGCTCACCTGAAGTAGAAACTCCATCAAAGAAAAGCAGTATCTAGCCCCTCTGCTTGGTTATTTTTCTCATTATGAGAAAACTATGCTAACCCTGTCACAAACTTGTAAGCTTCCTCATCACTACATTCAATTGCTGGAGCAAGGAGACTTCATCAATGATTCCAGGACTCTGGCAGATGACATCACTCCCACTTTGAATAAATCCCGAGTCAGGTTCCCCTTCCACTACACCCCTAAGGATATCACATGGCAGGCAGCTGCAGCGTTCAGCCACAAAGCCTTTGCTCAGAGAGTCAGTGAGCTTCCAGCTCTGCTGCAGATGTTATGCTAGAAGGAAATGCCAGTTCCACTTTTCCAACCATTTTACACACTGGAAGCAGATATTATTTTCTGCCAACTCCATTATTACATCATCATCATCATAACAGCCATTGCAAACATCTCCCTTCTCCTGAGCATAGAAGCCAGAACTCCTGCAAAAGCAGAGACACTTCTGCTTTGCTTAGTGTTGCCATCCACAAAGGAGGCCCATTGCACACCCCCCCACCGTGGTGGATGCTCTCCCGCCCCTGAACTCAGCCGGTCCCCTTAACTTACGTATTCCTCCCCCCCCCCCCGTTACTTCCATTCAGATTGTTACATAAGGGCAGTGCTTGCGTGCTGAGACACACACACAGAGCCTGTGTACATTTTCACTTTCCCTCCTGATTTAATCCTCTCTACAATTGGTTTGGGGGTGGGCGGGGGACAACGAGGATAGAGAAAGAGAGCAAAGCAGCATCACTGCACATTTGGGTCAGCAGGTTAGCAGTTTCAAAAGCCTAAACCGTTTAAGATCACCGTGATAAGGATGGAGCACAAGTCGCCATCGCCATCAACTGTCGAGGTCGCCTTCTACTCCTTCTCCCAGGCCTTTTTTTATTTCTATGGCAATAATAACAGGCACACACACACTTCAACTCTGGTTACATAATTTCCCACAGACTTGCATGGCTCAGGCTGGGAAGGAAACAGAGATGTGCAGAGAGAGAGAGAGAGAGAGAGAGAGGAGTGCAGGAGTATTCTCTGCACACTGTAGATTTCAGTCTCTCACTCCCCGCTCTCTTCTTTAAGGGGGAGGGGGAGGAAAATTCCAGGGTAAACAATAAGGTGGGATTAAGCTATCTGAAAGCAGAGAAAGTTAAGGAGGGATGGAGCCAGCAAAAAAAAAAGAAAGAAGAAAAGGGAGGTTGTATAACAGCAAAAGTCCTGCCGCTTCGTAAACATCCCCCCCCCCAAAAAAAATATCTGGCTCTCCTCAGACACATTTTCGCCAGTGTTTCTGATTAACGTTGTTATGTAACCAGCTTTTACATTCCTTTTCGTGGAAGCCACCATCCCAAGGTCCCTTGCAAATGCCAAAAAATGCCTCTCTCTATATACATATTGCAAATACAATTATACACATTTCTTCCACTCCCTAGAGTTGCATTAAAGAAATCTCGGGAAATTGCCCCCCACACACACACACGCACGCACTCCTGATTTCAAGGGGTGTCTATCATCTTTTATTCCGCGCCCCCCGCCCGCCCGCCCGCTCGCTGTACGGGGATCGCCAGCCAAGGAGGAAGCTGCTCGGAATGGAAGGCGGGGCCTAAATTGGGAGGAACAAACAACAACAACAAATAATATTGGAGCGCACATGATCAGCCATATTTTGAGCAGCGTCGAGAGAGGGGCACTAGCCTGCCTTTGCAAGCCCCCTTCCCTCTCCAAGCCCAGATCCTCTGTCTCCAGTGCTGCGCCGACAGCTCCCCCCGCCTCCAAAATAATAACCCCCACTGACAGAGGAGAGTCTTCTAGCTGTGGGCTTGCTAAATCCAACTTGTAGCTTGGCACAGCAGGGCGAACATGGCTAGGTTCTCACAACCTGGTGAATCGGTTCCGAATCTCTCCTCTCGAGCAACCATGCCAACTTTATTTACAGAGGAGAGTTAATCCTTCATCATCACCTTCCTCGTTTTACAAAGAAAGCAGATCACACAAATCCACGTTTCTAGAAGTCCTCTGGGCTTTAACCGTTGACACGCCAAGCAGAAAAGGGGGGCGCTCGCCTCCCTGCTCTGAAAAAGCCTGGTAGACCCGCGTTGCTAAACGCGCGCGCGCCCCCGCACCCATCAGCAACCGCGAGGTCTTTTTTGTTTCCCCGACGGAGAAGCCGCCGTCCGCCCGGCGCTGAACTTCGCGTGACCTGCACGTGTCAAGAGGACCTGACCTGCGCTCGCCTCCAGACCGTGAGAAAAGCGCGCAACGCGGGACGTTCAAAAAGGAGAGGCGAGCAGAGGACTCCTGCCAGATCCAGGAAGGAGAGGTCAACGGCCCCCACCTGCCAGCAACAACTCCAAAGGAAACAACTGCACCACCCCAGTGTGCAAACACGGAGCTGCTCGAGCTCGTCTGAACGCTTCCATCAATACGCTTCAGGAAGAAACCACGCAAGAAGCCAGCCCCGCCCCTCCAAAACTCTGTCCACCATTTAATAATGGAACAAAACAGACACCTATATTTAAAAAGGAGTGGGGGGGGAGGGAGGAGGAGAAGCACCTGCCAATCCAAAGTGTTTGATTCCTTGACTTGGGGCTGAAACCCTCTTTGCCTTGTGGGAGATAAATCCCACACCCCAAAGCCCAGACCCAAAATGGCATTTGGGGACTTTTATTTTCCGGCGGGGCGATGTTTTTGCGGCTCTGGCCAGTCCCGCGTCCTCCCTCTACACGTGCACGTCGGCAAAGACGAGCCCGACCCTTCGCCTCCCGCGCCTCGCCCGGGACACGTGCTGAGCAAGGCAAGCGCGCCTTTTCAGGCAGGCCAGTTCCGAAAACAAAAACATTCCAAGCAGGGGGAACGTGTGAACGGGCCTTCGGAGTCTCCTCCCACCAAAAGGCCGGGCTTGTCATGGAAGCAAAGGCTTGTGGTTTCTTTTTCTTTTCTTTTAAAAAACATCCATTAAAAGTTTACAAGGTAGCATGTCGAACCAGATATACATATACATATATATATATGTGCACACATATACATACTGTACATACACGCCTATACACACACACACACACATATATATATACACACATACTTATATACATATCTGGAGACGGAAAGGAGACGCAATCGTGGGTCGACCCCGGCCCTGGCCGCGGGGATCCCGGCGGAGGGGGCTTCTCTCTCCCCCCTCCCCCTCCCCCTCCCCTTCCCCGCTTTCCTACCTCCTCCTCCTCCGCCGCCGCCGCCGCTGCTGCTGCTGCCCGAGTAGCTCTGCCTGCGGTTGGGAGCCGGCGGGGGCGGCGGCGGCGCCTCTCCTTTCCGGGCCAGCTCCGCGCCGGCCGAGGGATCCCGGGCTGCAGCGCCGGCCGTGGCCGCGGCGGCGGCTTCGGAGCCCGGCTCGGCGGCGGCGGCGGGCTCGGCGGCTGCCGGCGCGGACTCCATGTTTCTGGCTGGGCGATCGCGCCGCCTCGCCTTGGCGCGGCTGCCGCTGGTGCTGCTGCTGCTGCCGCCGCCGCCTCTGCCCCCTCCCGGCCCGGCTTCGGAGACGGCGAGCGCGCCAGGGGGGGCGGCCGCGGCGGCTGGGCCAGGGTGGCTCTCCGGGCCGGCAGGACGGGGCGGGGGAGACGGAGAGGGGGCAGAAGAAGGAGGCTGCAAACGGGAATGATGCTGGGGGGGGGCGGCGGGGAGAGGCAGAGCGGAGCGAGGCTGAGCCAGATGGGAGACGAGCTTGCTTGGCTGTGACCACAAGCAGCGCTAGCGAGAGCTTTAACGGGGACCCCGCGCTCGCTCGCTCTTCCCACCCCCTCTACTCCCGTGTAGACGCGCGCGGCCCCTGCCCAGGCAAGGCTCGAACCCGCTGGGCTGCCGGGCTGCCTGCGCCTACCAGCGCCCCCCCCCGCCACAAGAGATCGTGGGCTTTTGTCGCGCATCTGGGCTCCTCTGGCCCCTTCTGGTTTGGTCTTTGCTTTCGAGGAAATGGGCCCTTTGAGCGAAAACATTTTAAGGACTGGGGTCGGGGGAGGTTCCTCAGATCCAGCCAGGTCATTGGTCCCTGTGCAGCTCCCAGGACTAGCTTGCCTGCTCCAACTTCCCAGTCCACCACCACCACCTCCCCATCACCTGCCCTCTCTTCTTCTTAGCCTTGGAGGTGTCAGGGAGTGAACCTCCAAAACTGGAGAAGGAGTCCACACTTCAGCTGGCCAAAAGTACTCCAGGGTGCAGAAAGGAATGCAACCTGGCACGAGTGTATGTGTGTGTGGCATTAGGAGTTCCAAGGGCCTGATAGAGAGGTATGGAGGGCCATATTGACCTCTCTCCCTGAGGGGTCCCAGAGGTTGTGGATCCCAGCCACCGAGTCAGTTTAACATCACAATTCCTCCAGCGGCCAACCAGATACCTCTGGAAAGTCCACAGGCTTCCTTCCCCCCCCCCCAAGTTGCTGAATTACATAGAATTCAAATTGTGATGTTGTGCAATAATAATATTTAAAATAAAACTTTTTTGACAATGGAATTGACTGCCTTGGATGGGTCCTCCTTCAGCAAAGCTTTGCCCAAGGACTGTTTCTGGTCAGTGGGGATGGGATGTGCAGTCCAAGGGAGTCTGGAAGACCACAGGAGCCCTAGCCCTGGGGTGTAGCAGGGGATCCCAAACTGTGAACCTCATTCAAGTGGCCCATGGCACATCCACATGAAATACTGATTTTTGATTGCATTTTCATTGGTTCTTTTGGTGCATAGAATTGTAAAGTTGGAAGGGAGCCCAAAGGTCATCTAGGCCAACCCCTCACTCCCCACTGCACTACAGGAATTACAGCTAATACATCCTGGGTAGAGGGCCAGCCAACCTCCATTTAAAAACCTCCAATGAAGGAGTGTCCACCCAACTTTTGTTTTCTGGTGCAGTACAGTATTGCAGCTTGAATTCTATGGAATTGAACAGTGAGTGGGGAGCTTCTTTGTGGACTTTCTAGCGGTATCTGACTGGCTAATGTGGGTAATGAGTCAGGGGTTGGGAACCAGAGTCTCAGAGGGAGGGATGAATGTCGCCCTCCAGTCCTTTCTTTCAGGCCCTTGGGTCTCCCCTAATGCCACATATGCCAAGCTCACCCCTCACTGCCTTTGCTCCACATCTTCCTGGAGTAGCTGAAATCTAAGTCCTTTACCTAAAATTATTCCCCTTTCCTGCCTGGATGGAGTGATGTGGGGCTGCAGAAACCTCTGGTGTTTCTGAAGTATAGTATGAAGATAGGAGACACATCTATTTGCCTCTCCCTCCCACCCCACCAAGAGTAGTGTGCAGTGGTATTTTTCTAGAAAAAGGGATGCTGGAACTCACCATGAACACCTCCCTTGTTTATTTATTTTATTTATTTATTGAATTTATATACTGCCCTGTACTCGGAGGTCTCTTATAATGACAACGGCACCCACCTAAGAGGTGCCAGAACTGAGTTCTGCTGAGTTCCAGCTGGGGAAAAAATCCCTGGTAGTGTGGCCTCCACCTGGAAGGTTAGCCACAAGGGAATGTGCCCTAGAGCTAAGGATGTTTCCCCAGCCCTGATGGACCTTTCATCTGATTCACTTCTCCTGCTATGTCAGAAGAGCCTGCCAGAAGAGTCCAGCATCCTGTTCTCAAAGGGGCCCGTGAGATGCCTCTAGCCTAGGGAACCTCTAAAGAGGACCGGTGCAGAAGACCACTCTCCCCTCCTGGCTCATATTCAGAAGCATTATTAGCTGATGACTAGTAGTCATTGACAGCTTTCTCCCCCATGAATTTGGTGGTGGCCATAAGATTTGTGACCGTCACTGCCTCCTGAGGGACCAAGTCTCATCTGTGCTGCATTAAGAAGTCCTTTCTTTTATCTGCCCTGAATCTTCCAACGTTCCACTTCATTGAATGTCCAGTTCTCATGAGAGAGGGAGAAAAGCTTTTCTGTATCTGCTTTCTCTATGCCATGCATGTCACCTCTCACTCACCTTTCCTGTAAGCTAAAAAAATCCTAAGCGCTCCATCTCCCTTGATCATTGTGAATGTTCTTCTCTGAACCTTTTCTGACTCCACAGTATCCTTTTGCTCTAGTGCACCAAGTCCTCAAGCAAGTTCCAAGCTCTTCTTCTGTTCTAGTGCTGGACTGCAACTCCCATCAGCCCAAGTCATTGATGGCTGGGAATGATGGGAGTTGTAGTTCAGTATCATCTGTAAGGCCACAGGTTCTGGTGTAAAGTGGAATCTGATGCATGTTTAATCAGAAGTAAGCCCCACTTAGTTCAATGGGACTTATTCCCAGCTAAGTGCAGAAAGAATCACAGACGTAAGCCACTAAAAACTGCCTTGGCACTTTCTGAGGTCTTGGGCCTCTTTGCACGGAAGTCAGAAATCCAGCTAGTGCAGCTTTTGCCTTCATTGCGCCAGGCTGCTAGACAGATGTTAAAGGCACAGGATCCCTGCCTAGGATATTTTAAAAGTGGTTATTAAATCAGTGTATTTGAGATTTATATCATCCCTCTTCCAAAAACTAAAATAAAAATAAACACAGAGACATAAAGACTCTGTGAAAGAGGAGTGATCAAAGTAGCTGCAAAGCCTTCAACGTTTCAAAGGAAAAAAGTAAGAAAATTGGGAATGCAAGATCATTTAATTCTACTCCTCCCAAACAGGTAAATAAATAAATAAATAAATAAATAAATAAATAAATAAAGCCTCCAATGAAAACTTCATTTCTAGATCACGGTGGTGTTTTTTGTTTGTTTATTTGCTTCTGGTTTTAAGGAATATTTCAACCTTAATTTAACATACCTGGAAGAACAGTAGCAACTGCACAACTGTATTTTGAGTCTCTCAACTGCCACAGGCTCTTGTTACATCCTGAATTATGCAAGTCAAAATAACACTTTTCTCCCTTTCCCAAAGTCTTCATTACTCTGATTCAAAGAACGCAGACAGAGTTCCCTTCAGAATATGTAAGCTTGTCACTGGGAGCAGTAGGTGGTGGGTGGGGTGGGCCCCCCTCCCTCCCTCCCTCCTGTCTCCCAAAACTCAGTTTGATGCCTGTGTTTTGTTGCTTTTTAAAACAAAAACAAAAACAAAACTTCTTCCCAATATATCCACGCAATATTGATGAGCTGAGGCTCCAATGAGGCATTTGGAGCTCCTGCGCCATTTTTAACAGCAGTGTAACAGGCAGAACTTGAACAGGGAAGCTTTCCCCAGGACTGTATCTCTGTGAAGGGAACAGCTGCACAAGTTGAATTTCTGCCTGTTGGGGAGCCTCTCCGACACTTGCACAGACAGCTTCTGCTCCTGTAGATCTGGGTCAGGAGAACCTGTGGCTCTCATCATCCCTGACCATTGGCCATGCTGGCTGAGGAGTGGAAGTCCTGTAACTCACTGGCTTCTCAGCCCTCATCTATGTGATCTCTTTGTACACCACTTAGAGATGATTGTAATTAAGCTGCACATAATTTTTCAAAATGGTACCCTTCTGACTTATTCTATTTTGAGAACATACATACCTGAGTCTTGAACACAGCATTCCCCAACCTAGAGTTCTCCAGATGTTTTGGACTATAATTCCCATTGGCCATGGCTATGCTGACTGGGGCTGATGGAAGCTGTAGTGCAAAATGTGTTGACTCTACGAGGTGGGGAGGCGGCTGAACTAACCTCAGGTTAAGAACTTAATTTGTTCCAGAGGTCTGTTCTTAACCTGAAACAGTTCTTAACCTGAGGCGTGCTTTCACTAATGGGGCCTCCTGCTGCCGCTGCGCTGCTGGCGCGCTATTTCCGTTCTTATCCTGGGGCAAAGTTCTTAACCTGGAGCAACCACTTCTTGGTTAGCAGAGTTTCTGTAACCCAAAGCGTCTGTAACCCGAGGTACCACTGTATATATTCTGGCAGATGCATCAGTGGACTTGACCCTGCGTAATCAGGCTTCATGTATCTGATAATCTGGGCTCCATTCCTGCCAAGGCTACACCACAATTAATCTGTCTTTGGTGTCATGAGACTCTGTTTTTTATTTGCTATAACACACTAACATAGCCACACACATACAGTACACCAGAAAACTGACTCTATGTATAGCAGAGTACTTACTTGCTTGCTTGCTTGCTTGTTGGTTTGTTTGTTATTTAACAAAATGTACATACCGTATTTTTCGCTCTATAAGACGCGCCCAACCATAAGACACACCTAGTTTTAGAGGAAGAGAACAAGAAAAAAAATATTCTCTCCCTCTCTGCGCAGCGCCTCTCCAGCAAAGTGGGAGGAGAAACAGAAGGGGCTCCGTTTCTCCTCCCGCTTCGCTGAAGAGGCGCTGCGTAGAGGGGGAAAGCTGCGCAGCATCTCTCCAGCGAAGCAAAGTCAGAACAGCAAGAGGGATCGCTGCACAGCGAAAGCAGCGATCCCTCTTGCTCTTCTGGCTTCAGCAAAAGCAACGCAAAGCCTCCTGAGCGCAGCCTCCTGAGCGCAGCGATAGCTGCGCAGCCTGCATTCATTCCATAAGACGCACACACATTTCCTCTTACTTTTTAGGAGGGGGAAAGTGCGTCTTATAGTGCAAAAAATACGGTGCCTCTTGACTGTAAAAAAAAAAATCACCTCTGGGCAGTTTACAGTAATATAAAATGAAACATTAAATATTGTCAAGAAAGACAATTAAAAACAAATGTTAAACAGATTTAAAAGATTAAAATTGCCGTGGGGGGCACTAAAACACAGCAACTTCTCCATGTCTGCGTAGGCTTGCCTAAATAACAAAGTTTTAAGCAGGCACCCAAAAGCACAGCAATGGTGCCTGCCTGATGCAAATAGGCAGGGAGTTCCAGAGTGTAGGTGCTGCCACCCTAAAATACTGACTTCTTACAAGTGCAGAATAAGCATTTTGTGTCGTCTATAATGCTGTCAGTGCCACAGATTGATGTGGTTAAGCGGGCATATATGGGGCAAGCCAATCCCAGAAGTAAACTCCCAAGCTGTTAACAATAACACCTTGAACTTGGCCAGGTAGAGAAAACAAGCAACCTGAGCCGAGGTGTTATATATTTTTTTTGGGTGGGCCGAAAGGACCTTGGCCCCTAGGAGTTGACTCCTATGATGGGGTCTCACTCCTGTCAGCAATTGTGTTGCAGCATTCTGCACTAACAGCAGCTTCTGGGTTAAGCGCCAAGGAAGCCCTTCATAGAGTTCATTGCCAGTAATCCAGTTCTGAAGTCACCAGTGCCTGAACTACTGTGACCAAGCTCTCCTGACCTGGGAACAGTCATAGCTGTCACACCAGGTGCAGAAGATAAAAGGTGCTTCTAGTCACTGAGGCTACCTGGCTCTCCAGTGACACAGCTGAATCCAGAAGCACCTCCTGTTTTTGTAAATCTACCAAAGAATAAAATAAAATTGGGATTAAAGAGCTTTTTCAGGATGGTGGAGGGTATGTGTGCTGAGCCTTGTTGGTGTAAAAGGTTGGAATAAGTTCCAACTTATTAACATCCACTTAGGAATTCTTGCTAAATCTTCTATATCTAAAAGAATGCAATTCCTTTCTTATTTTTTATCCAAATTGACTTGCCAATTATGATGCAAGAACTCCACAATGAGGGTCCAGATCTAACTCTTGCTGATTCATAACTTATACGAGCAAAAAGTGTGCAGGAAGAGGCAGTAAATGGGTCTGTCTTTTTAGAGAACACCTCGAGAACAATTTGTCTAGACTGCTTTTATATAAAAGATGACAAGCTGGGTACATTTTAACAGATGTACTCAGTAGTTCACCAACAACTTGATATGCAAGTTCACACTCTGAATCCCATGTCAAACCATAAAGGTGGGATGTGTCCTATATTAAGGAGTGCCACAATTGAGTGCTGTGACATTTTTGCAATGTTTCTAGCTTAGTAGAAGAGCATATGCTTTGCATGCAGAAGGCCTCAGAATCAATAGCCAGCCTCTGTAGGTAGGGCTGTAGGTAGGGCTAGGCCAGACCCTCCAAGTGGGATGTCCCTGACGTAGAGAAGTCATCCCAGTTTCTGACTTGGTCCCAGAATATCCCTCTTTCCTTAGGAAATCCCTATTTTCAGTGGAGAAGTGTTGGAGGGTATGCTAGACACGGCTCCTGCCTGAGACCCTTGAAAGACACTGCTAGTGAATGCAAACAATTGTAAGTGAGATGGACTGATGCTGTGACTTGGGGTAAAGCAGCTTCCAGTGGTTCTAGATCTGTTGAGTTAAATTACACAAGGCCACTTCCGAAGATGCCAGCCCCATGTTGAGTAACCTCTACCTATCCATAACATGCAGAACATTAGGACACCATGCATTGCCACACTCCCCATGGTTGGCTGAGGTAGAGGGAAATGCTATGAGTGATGATGTTGGGACAAAGATCACATTCTCAAACAGGGCCAGCCCTATCATTAGGTAGAGTGAAACAGCAGTTCCCCACCACCACCATTCTCCCCATCCTGGAGATCCCTAGCTTGCTCTGCACCTCCTCAGCTAACCCCTTGCTCTCAGGTATGGTACAGTATGTTTTCCCATGACCAAATACAGCTGCCCATGGATTTTCCTTTTGGGGAGGTGGGGACCATCTTTGTCTCCAGCAGAAAATGTCTCCAGCTGGCCCTGTTTTCAAGCACCAATCAGTTATTCTGCAGAAAACACAGGGTACTGTTTGGGGCACTTGGGAAGGCCTTGTCTTTTTCACCCTGCATTAAAACAGGAAATTGACCCTCATCTCCCTTTATTTGCAGCAGTTCCCGGTGAAATATTATTTCCACAACAGCCTTTAAAGCATTCAAGGGAAAGGTTATGCCAAATTTGGAGTGGGTGGGGGATGACTGTTTTAAAAGGGTGTTGGGCAAGGTATTGATTTATTTGGTTCAATCTGCCAAGGGGCAAAGAATCCTCCACAAATCTGCAGCCAGCCTGACTGATGTTACTTTGGGGACTGGTGCTAATGAGTCAGGCAGGGGCCGGGGCTGCTGTTTTGCAAGTTTGCAGCGATTGAAGCACTCAGAGGAGCAAAGTGAAGTGCAGAGCTGAGCTCTAAGCCTACTGATCTGTTCCAACACCCTTTTATGTCTCTACTTAGAAGGCCTCTCCAGCTGAGGACTTTCAAGGGTAATTTGGAATTTCTCGTACACGTCAAGAAGTTCTGACAAAGTGTGGGACTCTCATCTCCAAGAGATGCAGCTTGATGGATGTTTTTTGTAATTAGCATATTGCTTTCCATTTTGTTTGACTTTATTGCATCCACTTCAAATGGGCATTGAATTTAATTGCTCTCTCAGAGCTCAGGAGGTGGCCCCCTTTTGCAGTGTTGCAATTTGAAGGGAGTAGATCTTTGTGGGGGAGTCTTCTTTTTTTTAAAAAGGGGGATGTATATTTGTTAAAGTGTGCAATAACAAATCTAGCTTAAAATGATAGTATGACATAACTCTGATTCCTTAAGTTCTCTGACCAACAAATGCGTTACAATCATGAATGGGTTGTGGAGAGGCCACAGGCTGCTCAGTTGGAGAGAAGATTCCCAGTTCAGACATTCTCTTCCTGAGAGCCTTTCCCAATGGAGGGATGTCAGAAAGTCCTGCAGGGATCAGTACTAGGACCTGTGCATTTTAACTTGTTTATAAATTATCTAGAGTGAGGGGTGAGCAGTGAGGTGGCCCAGTTTACTGATGGTCCTAAATTGTTCAGGTCATTAAAAGAAAAAGTGACTGTGAAGAGTTGCAAAAGGACCTGTCCAAACTGGGCAGTAAAATGGCAAGGGCAAGTCAATTTAAACAAGTGTAAAGTGATGGATGTTGGGACAAAAGAATATGAATTTCACATATGTATATGCTCATGATGTCTGAATGAGTAGTGACTGATCAGGAATGAGACCTTTGGGTCGTAGTAGATAGATCGATGAAGGCATCAACCCAGTGTGCAGCAGCTATGAAAAAGGCAAATTCCATGCTAGGAATCATTAGGAAAGGAACGGAAAATTAAGCTGCTGATCATATTGGCCTGCAGCACCAATCTTAACTTCAACTTCTGCCTGAGTCTTTTTATCCTTCTCAGTTTTTGCATTTGGACCTTATTCTGGATTGCTTATGATTACATCTCACTCCAGGTGTCTGCCTAGAGTGCTGTTAAAATCCTGAGGTGTTGGTTGTTACAATCCACATTCCCAAAAAACTGTCAGTTTTGAAAATATATCTTTTTAATTAGCTGGCTCCTAGACTTTCCAGGCTGCTTAATATAAGACTTTTAAAAACACTTTGGTATTGGCTATTAAATTTGGTATCTTAGGCTGTTTATCAACATATATATATACAGCAGGGATGAGGAATCTGTGGCTCTCCAAATGCTTTTGGATTCCAACCTTCCTCATTCCTGACCATTGACCATGCTGGCTGTGGCTGATGGAAGCTGGAGTCCATCAGTCTCTGGCAGAGGGCACTGCGTGTGCACTGTGATTCTATGCATGTTTACTTAGAGGTAAGGTCCACAGTGTTCAATGAGAGTTACTTCAAACAAACAATGGCTAGGATTGCAGCCATAGGCTGGGCAAGCCCAAAACAAGTTTAGTCCCTTGTACAGTCAATAAATTAATTACCACAGGGCACAATTCATAGGAAAGCTCTTCAGTGGCTGGAGCTGCCTGGAGCAGGTCCTGTGCCCTCTAGATATGATTGGACTCCAACTCCCATCAGCCCTGGCCAGCATGGCCAATGGTCAGGCATGTTGGGAGCTGGAGTCCAGCCACAGCAGGAGCACTGCAGGGTCCCAGCTGGAGTTTCTGAGGATGAGTGACTCCACTCAACTGGCTTTTCCAGATGGGAAGGGCCGTCAAGACTTTGCATGGAAAATGACAGTCTTTCCTGAGTTTCTGGTTCTGACTTTTTCTACTACTGCTTCCTGGCTCTTGGCTTCCTCTCATCAGCCACCTCCAGCTCAGTTACAAGTACTTTGCAGAAGTGCTATGAACAAAATTAAGAGCCAGTACACAAGGTCTGAGATCAGATCAAAAGGCCACATAATATGGGGATCAACAAGCTGCTGTCCATCGAGGGAGTGACCACTCTCCTTCCTTTGAACTCTCCGTGCCGAAGTTGCCTCAGTTCTCCAGGACCCTCTTGGGGGAAGAGAAAAAAGAGGAGCTGACTTTTCTTCAGGCTTTCTTTAAATATGTTCTGTCTGTTGTCATGCAGTTTTTGGAGAAGCTTTAAAGAGAGAGAAGATCAATGGAAGATTTTAAAAAGGCAGAAGTTCACCTCATCTGAAGGTGAAGTGGAAACCGGGCAGGAATCCAAATATATTTAATAAAATCAGTGACTACCACCCAAGCTCATTAGCATGTCTGCAGCAAAGAGAATTGTGAAAACTCAGGACATGTTTGGTGGAAGGGAGTTTTAATTTAATTTAATTTAGATATATCATCCTATTGCAAATGTTCAGGGCACTTTGAAATAAAATGAAAAATCCAAATGTCAGTCCCTTGATCCAGCTCGGCTGTAAGCCTACAGGATACCAAGAAGACTGGCCTTCAACAGGAATGGTTGTCCAGCAACAGAGGTACATAATCCATGCAATACACTTAGGCTTTTCAGGACCACAGATAGCTCCCTGATAATACAGATTCTTATCGGAGTGAATCTCAAGCAGGCTTCCTAAACCTTGTGTCCCTCAGGTGTTTTGGATGACATCTCCCTCTCAGGAATGCTGGGAGTTATAATCCACAACATATAGATGGCACCAGATGTTGGGCAAGATGAGTGTAACTGAGCTCTTATAGCAGGGTTATCCAACGTGGCACCCTCTGATGTTGTTAGATGACAACTCCCAGCACCCCACCCACTGGTCATCTTAGGTGGGGGCTGATGATCACTGGAGCCCAACAACATTGGCTGCCCCCGCCTAATGGAATGTGCAAATCAGAATGCTTTTCACTCATGCTAATTTTAAATAGTTCTATACCTCCCATTTTTCAGCTGGAAGGACAAACAGATATTTGTTCGCACCAGCCACTAATTCATTGCAATTTATATACAAAAGTTCAAGCTTAACCTTAATAGATAGCATTGCCAAAATGAATGATAGGCACCCACCATTGCAATTTAGGTACAAAGATAATAAACACATATGAGCCGATAAAATTACCAAACTAATACACACACACACACACACACCTGAATTAAAACTGAAAGCCTTCCTCTTTTGTGACGCCCCCACCCCCACCAAGCTCCCTCCCCAAACAAATACATTTTCTTACTGTCTCCCCAAACAAAAGCGCCTCATTGCAACTATGAGGTGACTTGCTCAAAATATTTGCCAGGCCCTCCCACAGTTCCAAGGTTTTACCTGCGGAGCCAATTAAGAAAATGCATTTTTTTCAACAGAATGAGGGGAGGGTAGTGCAAGAAGAGCACTGTATTTCCAATTTTAATCCAGAAAAAAAAAGAACAGTGCTCCAGACATCAAAGTTTAGAGAACGCTCCTCCAGCTCTGAGAAGAGGGAGCTGTGGGTGGCACTAGAGAGGATAGGGCAGCACTCTAGTCAGGCTGGATTTCCTCTGTGAGCTAAGATGTGGATTCCTAGAATATTTCATTTCTGTTGGAAACGCTGAACCAACAAGAACTCCACCTGGCCTCTGCCCTCCTCTGCTGGTCCCATCACCTCCAAAGCTGTTTACCTTTCTGCACCTTGCCTGCTTTCTTCACCTCCAGCTCCCAGACTACACCACAAACCGTCTGTCATGTTCCCCACTCAGTCCAAACAGGTTTGCCTTTCCTTTGGCTGGTAGCTCATTTTCAACCTCTTCAAGCAACCTTCTTCCATTCAGACCATTTCTGCCATCCCACCAAGCCCCTCCCCCCCCACGCCTCTCCTGCCTCAGATCCAGACAGAATGTGGCACATTGTGCAGCAGCGCTTGGGAAGTAGAGCTCTGCCTTCCCCAACCAGGTGCCTTCCAGATGTCTTGGACTACAGCTCCCAGCAGCCCAGTTAGCACAGCCATGCTGTGGGAGTTGTAGTCCAAAGACATCTGGAGGGCACTAGGCTGCAGACGGCTGACTCAAAGTGTTTTATTCTAAACAAGTTCCAAGCGTGGCCTTCTTACTTTCTTTTTTACTTTCCTTTTATCTTAAAAAAAGAAGAAGTTTGGTTGTTTTACATATTGGCACATGCAAAGTGGCACGTGATTTCATTGCAGGCAAGGGTTGATGCCCTCCAGACCCACATGAAGGGTGACTTCCATGCCAAGCACAGCCCACCAGTCATTGTGTTATTATTTATTGCATTTATATCCCTCCTTTTTTCTCAAGGTGGCATACATGGTTCTTTCTCCCCCTCCTCATTTAATCCCCACATCAACTCTGTGAGGTAGTCTAGGCTGGGAGGCAGTGACTGGCCCAAGGCCACCCAGTGAGCTACGTGGTGATCTGAAGCCTGGTGTCTCAGATCCTAATATGACACTCTAACCACTACACCACCACTGCTAACAGGCAATCCCTCCGCTTTTCCAGTAAGGGACAGGGTGAGACAACATGTGCCCTTGGCAAATAAACTCTGAAAAAGTGGGCATGGAGAAGACAAAAGTGGGTGTGACCAAATGCAAAATAACACAGTGTGCACCCCCCACACTCATAGCTGTAACCCCACACATGTAAGAGTCTGTCTGTTAATTTTTAAGCTAAATAACACATGAAAAATATGCTTTAAGTCACCTGCACTTTCTCCTCCAAGGGAACTTACACTCCATAATGCTGTCTCTGGAACTTCTCACTGCTCAGGAGAGTGGGGAGCAGCAAACAGTACAAAAAATGCTTTTCTTCCAAGATATAAAATGTGTATCTGTTTGTGTACTGATGGGAGGGTGGTACTCTGATACATCCAGCCCCTTACCCAACTTTGCTGCGCAGAATGTAGGAAGTTTCTTTATCCTGGGTCAGACCATTGGTCCATCCAGTAGCCCAGGACTGACACTGACTGACAGAGACTCTTCCCTTTCCCCACCCAGAGATCGTACCTGGGACCTTCTGAGTGCAGCGCAGATGTTCTGCAACTGAGCCTGTTGCCCACCATTTCTTACAGGGAAAAGCTGGAAAAGCCCTGGGATTGGGGTAGATTTCATTTAGATCCAATCACCTAAGCAACTTGCAGAAGGTTAATTGATATGCTGAAGATATCGTTCCCACCTCATCTTCAAGGTTATTGACTGCTTGCCAAACCTCAGTGATGTGAAAGGAATCAGGAACCATCTCTATTGATAACAGACTGTTCTCAACAGATGGCAAAATAAATCAAAAGCACCCTAGTGAAATGTCACAGCTTTTACAAAGGAAGATGCTGGGGAAATATTATCCACGTCCAATCTGATAGTGTGTAATCCCAGCTGAAGTTGAAGAGACTTAAGAAAGTCTGTGGGTTTTACAGTTATTACAAGATCGAGGGTGCGCTGCGCATGGTGTTCACCAGCATTTCACTGTGGAAAACAGAAACAGACGCTTAACATATGTACTCTCGTTCTAGTCCATTCATAGTAGCCCCTCTCACCATACTGAATTGCTGAAGCCCCTCCTCTGCTGTACATAGAACTGTTCCGCAAGAGCTTACATTCTACTGATTTAAAGGTTGAGGTGGTGTTTGTGTTAGGATATTTCCGTTCCACCTTAAAAGGGAGCAGGATGTTTGTATAACAGCCTGCGTAAGTTCCTGTCTCACAGGATGTTTATGTTGTAAGTTCGTTTCGTTTTTTGCTGTTTTGCCTGAGCAGTCGGAGGAGACGGTCATGATTTCTTTGTTCTGACCAATGCCTAATAAACTGTAAATATGCATGTTCTGCTCTCTGCTTGTGCAACTTCCTGCTGTGTGAATTCTGCTGATATAGTGTGCACTAAGCCTGAGGCTTAGTGTCGCTGAATTGCTGATATTGCCTGACTACGGGAGGTCGATGGATCGTCCGGCACCGAGCTTGGGGGCCAAGATGGACTTTATCTCCCTGGCAGTATCCCAACAACAGGTTTCGGGCCCAGATTCACGGCACTTGCAGAAGAGTAAGACAGCGACAGACTGCTGAAAGGTATGTTGGAAAAGCGAAAGCAGAGGCTTTTCTGTTTGCCGCGGAATACGTCTTTGATGTCCGGCTAAACTAATTGGCCTGGGAGCCGAGCCAGAGGCATCGTGATTTATGAGCTGCCAAGATAAGAAGTCTTTGGAGGCATAAAGGCTCACGGCTGGCGTTAAGAGGTGGAATGGAGTTTTTCCAAGCCTCTGAAGCTGCTGAGTGCCCAAAATTAAATTGGGACAATTATCAGAGCTGGGCAAAATGGTGTGAGAGTTTGCTGCGTCAGTTTGGAGTCTGGCATACTGTCTGTGAAGCCCCTCCAGTTCCTCTGACAGGGAGATGGCAGGCTCAGAATTCGAGAGCCATAGACGTAATAGTCTTGTCCGTCTCTCTGGAGGAAATAAAGACGCTTGCTGGAAATCTCACGGCACGTGACATGTGGGATGCTTTGAAAAAGGCCCACCAGCCAATAATCCCAGCCCAGTGTTTGAATGCATCGGAGGTCCTGGCTGTTTCCCAGAATGCTAGTGAATGCAGAGATGCCGAGGGCACCGGTTGCAAGCTGCAGGGGGAGCTGACTGTGATGTCATCCCAGGCAGCATTCCAGCCTCCAGAGGGAGCCAAGGAGTCGGCAGCTGAGAGCTCTGTTTCTCGTGAGAACCAAGGTCAGAGCCTTTGCAGAGGCCGGAAGACCAGATGTAAACAGAGCAAGATGCTTGCAGGTGGCCAGGAGCGGGGGGGCAAGTTGCAACAGCCCACGCCAGTGGAAAACAAGGCTATGTTTGCTGGCACAGCTCCACTAAAGGCTAAAGGCACGTCTGATGGCCAGGAGCAGGGGGGCAAGTTGCAAAAGCCCTCGCCAGTGGAAAACACGGCTATGTTTGCTGGCACAGCTTCACCAAAGGCTAAAGGCAAGCTGCAAAAGCCCACGCTGGTGGAAAACAAGGTTTTGTTTGCCAGCAAATCTGCTTCGAAGGGGAAGGCCAGGTTTATTGTTGACTCTGCGGCCACGCGCCATCTCACCAAAGACCGCCATCTGTTCATCTCCTTCACACCTCAAGATGGAGAGGTCCAGCTGGCTGATGGAAGGACTTTGCAAGCTACAGGAGTTGGGACTGTGAAACTTGAAAGTCTGCATACTACGATTAGTAATGTTCTTTTTGTTCCAGGAGCTGTGGACAATTTGATAAGTGTACCACAGCTGACTGGGCGTGGTTTTGAGGTATCCTTCAAGAAGACTATCTGTGTCATCAGAAAAGGCAAAGAGGACATGTGGCATGCAAAGTTGATGGATGGTTTGTTCTGTCTAACTTATGATGACAATGGTGTTGCTATGTCTAATGCTGATACTTGTTGTGTTGCACAAACTAACAAGGTTCTTCATGCAGGTTGCATTCATGATGCACATCGAAGGTTTTGTCACCTCTCTTGGCAAGCGCTAGCCAAGATGCCTGGGTTGGTTGAAGGTTTGGACATCAAACCTTGCAAATTTCACATGAAATGTGTATCTTGTGCAGAGAACAAGGTGAAGGTTGCTCCAAAAGGCAAGGAGTCTAGCAGGCAGGCTTCCAAACCCTACCAGCTAGTTCACGCAGACCTGGTAGGCCCTCTAGCGCCCTCTTTGGGAGGAGCAAGGTACTTCATGGTTCTAATTGATTCTTTTTCCAGGTACATTCATGTGTTTATGCTCGAGCAGAAATCGCAAGCATTTCCTAAGTTCAAGGCATTCTGTGCTTGGTTGGAGAATGCTCATGGTAAACGTATTGGTTGTCTGTTTACTGATCGAGGCGGGGAATTCACTTCTCAGCAGTTTGAAGCTTTCCTGACTGAGAAGGGAATCCAGCATGATTTGTCAACGCCTAGATCGCCATGGATGAATGGGCTTGCGGAGAGAGCAAATCAAACGTTGCTGCAAGGAATAAAAACCTTGTTGCATGATGCCAACCTCCCTGAGAAGTTTTGGGGGGAGGCTCTCTCGAATTTTGTTTACAGTTTTAATCGCAGACTGTCATCACCTATTGGCTGCACTCCCTATGAGAAAATGTTTGGGAGGAAACCTAATGTCAAGCACTTGAGAATCTTTGGTTCTGACATGTGGGTACACACCCCACAAAGCAACAAGCTTGGGAAGTGTGGGGCACATGGTTTGTTCATGGGGTACGAAAAAGGTGCATACAGGGTATGGATGACTAACTCTAAATCCATAAAGTTCACAAGGAGTGTTGAGTACAATCCTAAGTGGGGGGAAAATGTGGGAATTTTCCAGAGTTACCCAGAGGAGGATGAAGGTGATGTGAAGAAAGCAGATCATGCTGAGAAAGCTGAGGAAACTGAGGATGATGATGATGATGATGATGATCAGAGTTCGGATTCCAGTTCAGTGGGCGGCGCTGCTGCTGCTGTCAGTGACAGTGATGACACAGCAGACTACAAGAGCGCAAAGGCCTCAGTCAGACCATCTGATGAGTCTGACAATGAACTGGAAGAACCACTGTTCACCATTGGTCACTTTTCTCCTAAGAAGGAGGAGATGAGTCCAGAAGACTTGCGTCTGGTTCGCAGGTCTGAAAGGGCGACCAAAGGCAAACCTCCAAAGAGATTTGCTGATGAGTTTGCTAAGATGGCAACTGCTGTTCTTAGTAGCTCAGAGAAGGTGTGGGAACCTTCAAGCTTCAAAGAGGTCCAGGAGTTAACCTCTAAAGATGCTGAGCCTTGGCTTAATGCCATGAAGGCTGAAGTTGATTCCTTGAACAGGAACCAAACTTGGGAACTGGTACCGGTAGTCCCAGGGATGAGACTGGTTGGCAGCAAATGGGTCTTCAAGGCCAAGACAGACCAGAATGGCAAGGTTGTCAGACACAAAGCCAGATTGGTTGCCAGAGGTTTTTCACAGGTACCAGGGCAGGATTACCACGAGACCTACTCACCCACGGTCAAATATGAGAGCATTCGGCTGATGCTCAAGATCGCTGCGGAGGAGAAAATGCATGTTTCCCATCATGACATTAATACAGCTTTTTTGTACGGGATTTTGAACGAGCAGCTGTACATGCTTCCACCTGACGGGATGCAGATACAGAAGGGAATGGTCTGTAAACTGCGGAAATCCTTATATGGTCTCAAGCAGAGTGCCAGGTGTTGGAACACAAAACTCACTGAAACGTTGCTTTCTCTAGGTTTTCACCAGGGCAAAGCTGATCCATGTGTGTTTGTCAAGGAGGAGGGGCAAAACAAACTGTATTGTTTATGTTTTGTTGATGATCTTCTGATGTTTTGGAAGAATCAGGCTTTTTACCAAAGCACCCTAGCTCAGCTGAAGGAGCACTTTGACATGAAGGATCTTGGTGAGGTATCCAACTATCTTTCTCTGCAGGTGGAGAGAGACCAAGCAGGTAATTTTCTGGTACACCAAACACAGAAAATTGCTGATGTATTAACCAGGTTGAATTTGGTTGATGCAAACCCAGCAGACACACCGATGGTGACAGGTTACCAGGTAGACAGTACTGCTGAAGCGTTTTCTGACACAACGCTATACAGATGCATTCTAGGCAAGTTGAATTTCATTGCTAGGTGTTCAAGACCTGACATTGCTGTAAGCACTAACCTGCTTAGCAGACATGCTAACAATCCTACTGTTCAGGATTGGAAAGCTCTGAAGCGCATAGCCCGGTATTTGAAAGGGACTATGCACTACAGGCTGAGGTTCACCAGTCAGAAGACTGGAGGTCTTGAAATCTTTGCAGATGCAAGTTTTGGAAGTGACACCACGGATGGTACAAGCACTTCTGGAGTATGCTACATGTACAACCACTGCCTGTTTGACTGGTTGTGCAAAAAGCAGACAACAGTTAGCCTAAGTTCCTGTGAAGCAGAACTCAATGCTCTGTCATTTTCACTCATGGATTGTGAATGGTTGATGCAACTGTTTAAGGACATTGGGGTTTCTGTAAAATGTCCTATACAAGTGTATCAAGACAATAGATCTTGTTTGGCTTTGCTGAACTCAGAGAGTTGCAAGCAAAGGACCAAGTACTTGCAGATTAAACTACATCGTGCAAGAGAGTGTATTCAGAAAGGACTCATTCAGGTGTCCTACATGCCAGGAAATGAAATTCCTGCTGATCTGTTGTCTAAGGTTGTTAACAGAGAACAACTGAAGGTTTACGCACAAAGGTTGCAATTGGGTTGAACCACAGGTACTACAGGTTACACGGAAAGGGGGAGGATGTTAGGATATTTCCGTTCCACCTTAAAAGGGAGCAGGATGTTTGTATAACAGCCTGCGTAAGTTCCTGTCTCACAGGATGTTTATGTTGTAAGTTCGTTTCGTTTTTTGCTGTTTTGCCTGAGCAGTCGGAGGAGACGGTCATGATTTCTTTGTTCTGACCAATGCCTAATAAACTGTAAATATGCATGTTCTGCTCTCTGCTTGTGCAACTTCCTGCTGTGTGAATTCTGCTGATATAGTGTGCACTAAGCCTGAGGCTTAGTGTCGCTGAATTGCTGATATTGCCTGACTACGGGAGGTCGATGGATCGTCCGGCACCGAGCTTGGGGGCCAAGATGGACTTTATCTCCCTGGCAGTATCCCAACAGTTTGTTCTTTGAAATAAATATATATTAGCAAAAGCACATAATTACGAATGCAGGAATATTAGAAGAGCCAGTGGATGAGGCCAGTGGCTCATCTAGTCCAATATCCTGTTCTCAGAGTAGTCAACAAGATGCCTCTGAGAAGCCTGAAAGCAGGACCTCAGTGAAACCACCCTCTCCCCACTTGTGAGCTTCAGGAACTGGTATACAGAGGTATTGACATGAATTTGTTTAGTTCTCTTTTCATAGAACTGTAGAGTTGGAAGAGACCCTTGCAAGGTCCCTTGCAATGCAGGAACCAAAGCTAAAGAATCCCTAACAGATGACCATCCAGCCTGTTTAAAAACCTGCAATGAAGAAGACTCCACCACCTTCTGCGGGAGTCCATTCCACTGTTGAACAGCCCTCTCAAAGCCATCAAAATTGTAGCCATTGCTACATCTTGTGGGGAGTGAACGCCACAGTTTAGCTCTGTGTTGTGTGAAGAACCTCCTTTTGTCTGCCTTGAATCTTCCAACATTCAGCTTCAATGATTTGCCCTGAGTTACATTCTCCACACCATGCATAGATTTATAGGCCTCTATCATATTCCCTGCTTACACACCCTTTTCTTAACTAAAAACCCACGTATATTGCAAGCTTTCCTCACAGGGGAGTTCAACACCTTGATCATTTTGGTTGCCCTTTCCTGGATCTTTTCCACTTCTACAGCATCCTTTTTGAGCAATGGCAACCAGAAATGGACAAACTGTTTATATGTTTCAGTTGTGATGGATGTATTGATGGTTACTGTGGTATTTAATGTTAGGTGATGAGTCTTCCCCAGTTTGTTTCACTTCCCCACTTTCTCTATTTTTCCTTTCTTTTTTCTTTTGTTAAAAATGAAAATAAAAATAAGCAAGTTCTTTTGGAAAGTTCTAGTGTTGCTGGTGCATAATTTTAAATTCTGATCATCACTACAAAGTGGTCACTGCTACAACTCAGTATCCAGTATGATAGTAAAAATGAACCACCCAAAACAACACAAATTCCTAATTCAGAGGGTGTGTCTACACCTTGCTGTAGTGGAATACAGTTTTTCACTGCTGCGACTCACCTTAAAGAATTGTGAGGACTGTAGTTTGCATGGAGGACTAAGGTTATCCCCTAGCTTTGCACTTTCCTCTGCCCCATCACAAAACTACAATTCCCTGGGTTCCTTGGAAAGAGAGAGAGCATTGCTTCAACTAGTTTAAGTCTGCAGCACAGATATACCCAGAGTCTGTTAATCCTCTTCCAAGAAACAAAGCTAGCAAGGTGAAGCAAATTAATGAAGGTGCCAGGAGACAATTCTCCATAGCTGAGGGTTGAGGGCAAAAGCTTTTGGGTAATGCTAGCAACAGCAACCTGCTTTCCACATGATAGCTTTTCCATTCTGGAAGGCATGCTCTATACCACATGAAGAGCAGCAAAGGACCCTCTGCCTGGCTAATGACTCATTAGATGTTCTCACCAAAGGCTTTGCATTGATGCTTGGACCTCCAAGGCACCTCAGACTGAAAGCTTATACCTTGGTTGAAGGATGCCTTGTGAGTCGAACGTTTTGGCTCCTGAATGCCGCAAACCCGGAAGTGACTGTTCCGGTTTGCGAACTCTTTTTGGAAGCCGAACATACGACTGTACAGGAGTAATTTGGAGGCTCCATCCCTTTCCTCTCAGCTAGGCCCTCACACCACCAGCAGTTCTGAAGTTCCTTTCCAGCTCAGCATCTCCTCTGTTCCTGTGGCCCAGGGCAGGGATGGTGTTGATGGCAGCCAGCCAGGAACCAGGCAAGTAGTAGGGAAACCTCTGGTCTTGGTCGTAAGACAGGGATGTCTGGATTTGATAGCTCACTCAGAGTCATTGGTTGAGCAAAAATCTTCTGGGTGGGTGGGTCTGAACCCTGACAGCGTCCTTACTGGCGGGGGCACCCATCTCCCCAGTGATCCATCATCCCTACAGGAATACCTTTTTGGAGTAATTTCCAGTTCATGATTCAAGGAAATGAACAATAAAATGAAACGAAGAGCAGATCAATTTGTAAAAGGCCTGTACATGATCATGTTGGCACAACTGTAGCTTATGGAGATGGGGGGGCAAGAGAAAGCCATTTCCCCTCACCCTTAGTCTATTTTTAATTCCACTCTCCAAATGTATTGCGATTAGTAATGGCCCCCAGACCATTGTCTGCAAGCCTCCAAACCAAAAGAGGATTATCTAAGAATAACCCACAATGATAGTCTAGAGAAAGGCAGGGAGTTGGTGGGGGTGGGGTGGGGGCGCCAAGGCTGAACTGGCCCCAGTTTGGCTTTCAGCCTACAGCACCTCCAATTATTTTGCAGTGGCTTTTAAACCTCTAAACTATTTAGCGCTGTCACTCAGTAGCAGGAAACTAGTTCTAATTTAGTGCTCCTGGCTGGGTGGAAAGGATGGAGTAGTGAAAAGGGAGTGGAGAACTATTCAGTTAGATAATGAACCCACAGAGGGAGCCTGAACAAGCCATGGATTTTGAGCAGATGGATTGATGCCAAGGCTCTATGGCTGCCTCTTTGACGGAGGAAAACCATGGTTGACCCTGGAAAGCCAGTGGGCAATGTACAAAGAGGTCTGCTAGGCTAGCACTCTGTGCCACGGTGGGCACCTGGATGCCTTTGAGAAGCTCATAGGCAAAGCTCACACCATTTGCCTCACCAGCAACCAGTATTCAGCAGCAAAACTGCATCTGAACATGGATGCTCCATATAGCCACCCCCTTCTAAAGAGCACATCTACATGGGAAAGATGTGTGGGTCAGTGGTTAGAAAATCTTCACTGCCTGCAGAAGAGGTCCCAGGTTCAATCCCCTGCAGAATCATTTCTCAATCTTGGGTCTTCAGATGTTGTTCCACTACAGCTCCCATCATCCCTAGCAAGCAGGACCAGTGCTCAATGATGATGGGAGCTGTGGTTAATCAACATCTGGGGACCAAACGTTAAGAAAGGGTGTCCTACAGCATCTCCGAGTAGGGCTAAGAGAAACTCCCTGCCAGAAACCCTGGAGAGCATCTGCCAGTCAGTGTAGACAGTACTGAGCTATATAGATTGATGATCTGACTCAGTATAACTCAACAAGAACAATTCAAGGTGTAACAATGTGTTCCACTCACAAATTGCATTGTTAATGGTATTGCTGTTCTGTTAAATCAAGGGAGAAGACCAACTTTTTTCTCTCCTTTGACACAGCAAATAGCTAAATCAGGAGTTGGGGGCCTCAGGCTTGCAGGTTTCATGACAGAGCTCTCTGGGTCGCTTGTTTGTTATGGGGGTATCTTGACATTCCCTGTACTTGTCCTGTTAAAACCAGCCGTCAACCCTATGTGAGCCATCCCTGCACCAGGATGGTTCTGATCTTGCCAATTTGATGGCTCTGATAACACAGAATTAGAACCATGGTTCTTTTCTGCAGTTTTCCAAATGAGGACCTGCACCCTTCAGGTTGACTGCAAATGTGTGATGTAAAGATGAGCAGTGGAAAATAGGGTGCAGAGAGACGGTGCAAAGCCCTCAGTGAGACAGCCATGCAGCAGACCCCAAGGCAATTCCAGCATGGCAGAGGCAACTGCCTGGAGAGCCTGCCAAGGAGGCAGCTGTTGTCGCTGTTGCTGCTGCTGGAGAAACTCTGCAGGATGACATCCAAGACCTGAGAGCAGCATCTAGCAAAGGGAGAGGTGAAAAGGCTGGCTTGCCCCAGGAAGAAGCAGAAGTTAGTCATCATGACTAAATCGCACTCCAATAATGAGACTGAGCCATAACAACTCCTATTGTTTTTTGTTCAAGCGGAGCTGAAATTACAAAAACGTATTTCAGCACTGTCAAAAACCTACAATCTTTTTGATAATTTTTCAAGCTCTCCTTTTCAAAAAGATTCAGCTCTTCAGGTAAATTACCTGGAGTTGACTTCACTTGCCCTCATTGATGTCATCACATAACATTGCAATCTGATTTGTTGCACAGAACTGTGTCACCAACCTGTTTGCTGTGTGATCCCTGGCTTGGTGAGATCACCTGCACAAAAAACCCAGGGACCATAAGCCTTACTCACAGTTGCCATCAATGAGACCATCACATTACCAAATTAAATTGTTTTTCTCACCCAAAGCAATGGGTGAAGCTGTTTGAGGATGCTTTCAGAGAAAAGGCTGCAGAGACAAAGAAGATGTCTGATTATCTGTCCTCTGACTGTAGAGAGAACCCTTTGGATCTTAACAGCTACAACACCAAAATATCTCTGGTCATCCCTGTACATACAACCATAGGATAGTGTTTCTGTGCCACTCCAAACAAATGCCAGCTGTACCCTGACTAAAGCTCTGCCATCCTGGGCACAGCTGCTTTTCGCAGTGCTGACCTCCTGAACCAAGGATGCAACAGACTGGAAATGCCACGAGCGCTTTTTTAAAATGTATGCAGCGAATGGAGGCTTTAGATATGAATTAAATATGAGCGTCAGTTGTGGTGCTCTTGCAAGGGATTTTGGAGAGTCAAATGCAATGTTCCATCTCTTCTCAGTCTTCAGTTTCATGGAACAAATGTCCATATGCAAATGTCGCCAATGGAGAAGGAGCAAAGTGCCCCTACTCAAGAAGGACACCTGTGGTCAGTAAATTGGCTTAGGTTATGTTTTACAGCTGTGGGTTTATGACTTCCAACGAGAGCTACTAGGACCTTAAGAGGCTCAGAGCACAGGCCAATGGCACAATTTGCACCACACTATATTATGATCATTTGCATATGTCCCTGACCATTAGGTCCAGTCACGGACAACTCTGGGGTTGTGGTGCTCATCTCGCTTTACTGGCCGAGGGAGCCGGCGTACAGCTTCCGGGTCATGTGGCCAGCATGACTAAGCCGCTTCTGGCAAACCAGAGCAGTGCACGGAAATACCATTTACCTTCTCGCAGGAGCAGTACCTATTTATCTCCTTGCACTTTTTGGGGTGCTTTCAAACTGCTAGGTTGGCAGGAGCAGGGACCGAGCAACGGGAGCTCACCCCGTCATAGGGATTCGAACCACCAACCTTCTGTTTGGCAAGCCCTAGGCTCTGTGGTTTAGACCACAGCTCCACCCACGTCCTTTTGCATATATAGACGCACATTTATTTTTATTATTTATTACATTTATTAGTCACTTTTTAAACAGTGGCAACTCAAAGCAACTTATGAACAACTTACAGAAAAGTATAAATACATTAAGACCAGAGGACGTGCAGGGAATTACATTAAAACATCTCACCCACTCAGAAAGGCCATAAATAGGCCTGGTTAAAAAGGAATGTTTTTGCCTGCCACCTGAAGATACATAACAACGGCACCAGCAAAGCCTCCTCAAAGAAAGCATTTCACAAATGGGGAGCCACCACTGAGAAGGCCTCTCATCTTGTCACCCTCCAGAGCTCCCACGGAGGACACACTTGAAGAAGGACCTTGGATGGTGATTGCAGGGTCCAGGTTGGGTCCTATGGAGAGAGGCAGTCCATTTTGGCCAACATTCAGAGGAAAAGCATCTTCTGTCAGAGCCTCAGACCAGGACTTATTGGAAGCAGACTCTTTGGGCCACTGCAGCTCTGAGGAGGAGATGGAGCCATGGCCTGGCTCACCCCATGTGAGTCCATGGCACTGGAGCAAGGCAAGTAATTTGTGCCCCCTAACCCGTGGATTTGTGCCCCCTAACCCTAACCCCCAGGTGTTGTGCCCGGTGTGGCCGGCCCCCCCTGCACCCCCGCTACGCCACTGCACTGGAGTCTCCCTCTCCTCCCCTGAACCTCAGGTGGCTGGTCCACAGATGCCTCCAGGGATCCAGAAAGCCTTGAGATGAGATCCCCACAGCAGTAAACCCCAGTACCCTGATGAAGCCAGGATGGCACTGGCCAGGAGGCAGCGCTCAGGAGGTGAGGCCTCCAGTCCATGAGTACTAGCCCTGCTGTAAAACTCAGCCAGTTGCTCCAGAACTTTGCTGAGGCAACTTGGATGTTGGGTCTCAGCTGTGAGAGCATTGTTTGAAATTCTGAACCTTGAGCCTTAGTGTTATAAGAGAGAGAGAAACTTTTCTCTATCCCCTTTCCCCATGCCATGCATAGTTTTATAAACTTCTATTATGTCGCCTTTTGCTCACCTTTTCTCTAAACTAAAAAGTCCCAAATTCTGCAGCCTTTTCTCCTAGGGGCCTCACTCCATCACCTCCATCATGTGCCTGTCCTGATTGTGGCTTTAGGCAGAGGAATGCCTTGCAGCTTGTCACAGGAAACAGGGCAAACTCTGGATCAGCAGTCAATGTGAAGCAAAGCACTCCATGAGAAAAACAATGTGCTTTCAATGTACAGTGTGAATGTATCACAGGTGAGCATCCGAGTCTGGTCTGGGTAACTCTTGAATCTTCTTGTCATCCAGTTATGGTGGATTACATCCTGCACTGCATATAGAATACCCAATGTCAGGAACTGGCTGGACAATGAGGACTAGTGGGAGGCACCAGCTGGGGAACCCCCAAGGGAAATTCCAGAGGAAGGAAGTTGGTGGGACACTGAGGAGAGGTCAGAGGGGGAAGACTGGAAGGAGGTGCTGGATAGTGAAGGGGCAACAGGCTTTAATGGGCAGGAGGAACCTATGACAGGGAGCAGTTCAGACTCCGATGCTGAGGCAGGGGGCGGGTCAATCACACTGGTCCAAATGCACTGTAGGCTGGGCCTGGGTCATGTGAGCATCAGGCGATCGCTATATTTTATTATATTTATTGCATTTATATCCCACCTTCTTCTCCATTGTGCTCAAGGTTGCAATCATTGTTCAACACCTCTTCCTCCATCAATCCCTACAATAACTCTGTCAGGTAGTTGAGGCTGAGATGCAGTGACTGGCCTAAAGGTTGCCCAGTGAGCTTCACGGCTAAGTGAGGGGATTTGAACCCTCATCTCTCCCAGGTCCTGGTCTTATGCTCTCGCCACCATACTGCACTGGCAGGTCTAAGCTGTCATCCCTTGATGGCATCAAGGAGTAGCAGTCCTCCACATTCCAGTTTTTTTTAGCAATTATAAAAGAAAATCAATGTACATCGACAGAAAGCATTATCTTCCCCCCTCCCCTGCCGCCACTTTCCCAAGGGTGAAGACAGCGGCACAGAATGTGATGTGACACATTTATCACCTTCCTGTATTGATGGGTGAGGAATCAGATGACCTTCCCTTGACAGCATTTGCTAGGCAATAAAGAATGGGGGAAATGTCAGGTTTTTTATATGGCTCTTTGCCAGGTGGTTATGATAGGGGAAATGATCGTGTCCTTTCTCCATCCTCTATTAATAAATCTCAGGCAGAACATTAAGATAAGACCAAATTCCAGTTTGAGGCCAGAAAAGAGATATCTTGGCTCAATCCAGGGAAAGCTGAGCACTCTCAAATTACACATTATGCCAGAGATTGGTGATTGATCTGCCACCAATGAATATGTGTATATATATATATTTCCTTTCTGGGGCAAAAGCAGTGAGTTTCAGGTGGGGCAGGCAAGTTTTATCAAGGGCAACACAGCCAGAACCACCACCGATATTGGGGATGAGTTGCTGCTCTCCTAGACCAAGTTGACACCATGCATTTAAAGCACTAGGTTACCAATTTAAACAGTCATGGTTTTTCTGAAGGTATTCTGGGAGCTATAGTTTGGTAAGGATGCTGAGAGTTGGTAGGAGACCCCCTTCCCCCTTCCCCAGAGCTACAATTCTAGAATTCCCTGTGGAGAGCAATTGATTGTTAAACCACTCTGTGAATTGCAGCTCGGGGTGGGGGGATGGGGGGACGGGGGTCTCCTAACTCTCAGCACCCTTAACAAACGACAGCTCCCAGGATTCTTTGGGGGAAGCCATGACTGTTTAAAGTGGTACTGAGTGCTTGTAATCTATCGTGTGAATGTGACCAGAGCCTGCATAGGCAGAACCATAGACATTATAAGAACTTTATGAACTCCACTGTCATCCCAACACTGCTCTGAACAAACTGGTGGGTACTAGAGACGAGATCCCTCCACTCACACTGCTGAGAAACCAGGGGTGGACCTTGAAGCATGGCTACAGTTAACAGCAGCTCAGTTTGGCATTTTAACAAAGTATTCCCAAAGGTCTGAAAAACAAACAAACATAGGGATAGAATAGTCATTTGATTTATGGGGGGCAATCAGGGCTGTATAACAGGGGCTTATGTTCATCTTTCTCAAGACTGTTGCACACCTCGAATCTGCAAAGACCAGAAGCATCCAAGCAAAAATATTCATGACAAGTTTGTTTGTTACACCAGTGTGCCTTCACATGAAAACAACTTTATGCAAGATTTGCTTATGGAATTAAACCAGGATGGCACAGATATTGGTTCTTGGGGCCTTCTGTGGTTATTACTGGCAACCAGCTGCAGAGTTTGATGCAATAACTCTGGGAACATAAGGAAGCTGTTTTAGAAAGAGTCTGACCACTGATTTAGCTGACTCAGAATGGTCAATAGCAACTGGCAGCTGCCTTTTCCAGGGTCTCAAACAGAGCAGTTTTTCCCAGTTCTAGTTGGAGATGCCAGGGATTGAACCTGGCAACTTTCTGCATGCAAAGCAGGTGCTTTATCCCTCAACTACAGCCTTCCCCCTTCTATCAGGGAACTGCACAGCTGCTGAAAGGGGCAGGAAAAGGTCTCTTCCCAGATGAAGCGTGGCGGTCTTAGTTACCCACCTCTGCTTTTGTAGGAGACGTCTGAGCAACAACAAAGGGCCTTCAGATTTCAAACACAGTGTCTGGTAAAAGATTAAAATCCCAGCTACTCATTACGTGAGACAGATTCCAACCCAAATGGCATCTTGTTGTTCTGCAATGAAGCAAACCAAGTGGAACAAACCATGGTTAGAGGCAAGTTTCACTCCGCACAAGACAGTGGTTTGTGCTTGACATTCTGCTTGTAGGCAGATGAATCTTATTAGCCAAGAATTAAGCTCCCCAAATTTCATACTATAATTCACCTTGGGACTTGTTGTATGTGTCTTAAAAAGGATAATTATTATTGTTGACATTTTTATTGTTCCCTTCTACAATTTCCAGCTGACATTTGTTCTACCAGCATTTGTTATAGGATGCAAAGCACTTCAAAATTATGATCTGTAATCCTTGCAACAACTCTGTTAGGTAGAACAGTATTATTATCCCTCAACAGCAGAAGGTGGGACTGAGGCTGAAACCACTAGGGAGTTCACAGTTCAGGTGAGACTGGAACACAGAGTCATGCAACTTTGTTGCACAGCCTGGAGGAGGTCTCAGAATTAGCATCTGCCCATGAATTACAGTTGGGGACTTAACAGTACTCAGGAAAAGATGAATGTGCTCGTTTTTCCAAAGAATGAAAAAGGAAGCTAACAGGCCCCATTCATTGCATTCATTTTATATGCAAAAATAAAAAGTAATTCAAATAAATCAGTTCAATTTAAAAACAATTGTTTGTTTCTATTACTATTAAAATTGTACAAGTCGCAGAAAGGTTGTACAGGTCACAGAAAGGTTAGCACAGAGGCAAGGGACCTATGATGCTCCAGATTTGTGGGATACCCAAAGTGGTGCAGTGGTAAATTTTTGAAGTGAAGGAGGTCATCGTGGTACCTCCAAGGGGAGTCCAGAAGTAGGCAGTTGTGTTGTTCTGTTGTCCCTCCCCCAAAGAGCTGCAGTACATAACACAATACCCAATGCATTAGGATCAGCATAGCGGCAATCCTGAGTGATGTTTCCTGGGACTCAGCTTCATTGTGTGGTGTAGTGGTTAAGAGTGGTGGACTCATAATCTGGTGAACCGGGTTCACGTCCCCGCTCCTCCACATGCAGCTGCTGGGTGACTATGGGCCAGTCACACTTCTCTGAAGTCTCTCATTAAATATTTATTGGCATTTTCAAGAAACACACAACAAACAAAAACAAAAAATAAACAAAGCAACAAAGAAAAAAACACAAAAATACATAATATTCAAAACTAAACAAAAAAATAGAAAAAACACATAAAGTTTCTGATACTTATTATTCTTAACCTTATTTCTCAGACCTCCTCACACCTCCCCTTCTTGTATTCCAATTTAAATTGTCAGTTCAGCAAGTCCTTAACATATTTCTTTACCTTAACTTAAACATTTGTTCTAACATACTATCGTTTTACTTTACTTCTTTTTTCCATTTCCTCAATTTATTTTTAACAGCCTTATTTTCAATTAATTTAAAAAGAAAAAACCAATTTTACCTTATTAAAATCACACATCAATACTTATACCTCATTAATTATTCTTAAACCTTTTTCCTAAAGTCGACCAAAATTTCCCTTCCACGATTTACCCAATTTCCTTACCACTAACAAAATATAAAAAGCGAATTATCCTTATGTACCCTTTGGATTCCCAACCTCCACCCACCCTTTTCCCGGTTCCAGTCCCCAACCAATATCCATCAGTCTTTATGTTATTTATTTAGCCTGGAGATCTCACGTCCGAGGCCCTTATATCTCTCTCAGTTCCTTTCTGCCGGTCTCTTTGATAGTCCTTGATGTTAAGCCCCAAATCTCGGAGGGGCTCCGGCCTAACAGAATCCATGTTGCTTCCAGCCAGTCCTCCATACTTAAAAGCAAAGCCAATGGGGTGCTCCAACTCTTGTTTCAAATTTCTTTCAAATCCAGATGTCCCCAAAGCTCCAGCTTTCACCTTCAACAAATTTGTAATCCTCAGGTCTTCAGATCTCCTCCAAAAGGGATCTCTCCACTTTCCAAACTCCCATTCAGACCAGGCTTTCCACATCCAGTTTTTATTGTCCTTTTTTATCATCATGTCAGGCCTCATATTGTAACTCTCCTTTGACTCCTGCAGATCTCCTGCTCCTCCTTCATTTTCTTCAAAAACAACATATTGCTCCATCGTATCTACACTTTCAGTTTCATTTATTTGTTCAGTTGAATAGGCTTCCTGTTTCAAGTCCTTATCAGGCTCAAAACTGTTGTTTACTGTCCAGTGTAGTAGTGATACCTTTGTAGACAAAGCATTGTATTCATCTTGCAAGTTTCCCAAGAGAACGAGTGCTCTGTCCAATTCTGCTTGGATTTTACATACTCCAGCCATTTTTGTGATGTAGTGTCCCTATTACCCCTCTAGGGGGATTTTAGTTCCTTAATGTTCCTTTCAGCTCAAAACCAAAAGTCCAGTTATTTTGTATCAGCCCACCTTATTTTCAACAAGTTATACCAAATAAACCAGCAAAAACAGCAGAAACAATGTTCTCTTTTTCCAGCTGACAACTAGCTGACTAACAGCTCACTTGATAGCTGTCAAAATCTTCAATGCAACAGGCTTTCTCATAGGACGTTCCCGGGTCTCGGGGGGGGGGGTGAAATTTCAGCTCCCAAAATTCTTTTTATCCTCCAGTAAATCTTCTTATAATGTCAAAACCGTGAAGTCAGGATCTTTCATTAAAAAACAAGAAACAGATTCTCTCGACCTTAGCTGCCCAGTCCTTTGCTTTAAGTTGTTTACAAAGGGGGGGGGGTGAACTTCCTTTTTAGCCCCTTCCCGCTCGTTCCAAATCCAAAATTAAAAATTTTTTAAGGTTCCAATCTCCGTATTACTCACGGGTTTATATTTTAGAGTCCAATCGGTCTTGGAAGAAGTTGGCGCTCTCTGTCAATGGCTTGCGGCTTCACTCCGTAGGCGAGGGAGTACTCTCAGCACCACGCCTCACCCTGCCTCCGTTCCGAAGCCTTTAAAAAGGCTCCGTCGCGGATTGGGGGGGCGCAAATGGTGCCCGCCGAGTCTCTGTGTTCACAGGCATCCGCGCCTGTGATTTTAAGGGTCTCCGCTTCGCCGCAGCGGCCAGACCCAGACGCTACGGAGCCGATTCCCTCCGGAGCTCGGAGGGAATCCGCCATTAAACAATGGCGCCAACCCGGAAGTCCCCTGAAGTCTCTCAGCCTCACTCACCTCACAGAGTGTTTGTTGTGGGGGAGGAAGGGAAAGGAGAATGTTAGCCGCTTTGAGACTCCTTCAGGTAGTGATAAAGCCAGATATCAAATCCAAACTCTTCTTCATTGAACTCAGAGGTGCTTACTTAACCAGCAACGTAGGTTCAACTGAAATACATCATGTGGTATCCAATGCTTGTCTTATTCAGAGCAGAGACAGACACACTGAAGTTAACAGACATGACTACTGTAGGATCATGAATTGCGTGGGGTAGGACTAGCATAGTACAGCCCACTGAGCTTTAACTAAAGATCTTCAGGCAGCTGAAATGCAAACTTTAGCTTTGAATTAGAAAAGCAAACCATCATGCAAAGAAATGTTTCTATTTAAACTGCTAGCTTGAAATAGGAACCCCCATCAACAAAAAGCAAAGAAGTCTCTGGCCTATGTTTATGTCCCTCACTCTCTGACTTCTTCTGTGCTAATCTGTTGCAAACAAAAATGAACGCCTCTCCATCCCCTCATTCCCCAATGCGACTGCGGCTTCTGAGTGTTCAAGACCAAAAACACCTGCAGGGATGTAGGTTCTCCATCCCTGATCTATGACAACCAAATAAATAGAACATAGAGGTCCATTGGGTTGCAAGGAGAGAGGAAGAGAGAGAGCAGTTAGGCTGTGTCTGTGTACACTTTTTAGTTGCTTATAAAATGGGTACCTACCTTCCAATCTGTTTAAAAACCATAAGTTCTTAAATGTTTATAGAGTGGGGGGAAAGCGATAAAATAGAATATCAATCGGATGGGAAACACAGAAGTTATAAGGAGAGCAGTGCATCTGGGTCTCCCATTGAAAATAATGGAAAGTTTGTGGACACAGGCCTTTTAAAATTGCCTCCTTTTGAATGGGCATTTGCAACATTTAATATGGGAAAGGTAGCCTTTTTAATTACACACATACATACATACATACATACATACATACATACAGTTTTTTCTTGTGCATTATGGAAGTACAGCCTGGCAATTTTAATTGGGTAGCACCAGGCCTTACTATTCTAGTTTGTCACATGTGGGTGGTGTTGATGATAATGGATCACGCTCACTATTATAATAAGTGCTCCCAACTTTGCAGTACCTGTGAAGTGTGGTTCACACCCAGAATACCTTGTTACATTTGCTGACGACTCTTACTTGCCAAGCATTGAACTCCTAAACTTTTCCTTCTCAGGTGCAAGCCGACAATAAGCTTGGTAAGAGTTACGTAAATAGGGATATTAAGCAGAGGAACAGTTTAAAATGCTGGTTTCCATCACTCTTAAGGTTCATAGAATTATAGAATTGTAGTCCTGGAAGGGACCCAAAGGGTCCTCTCGTCCAAGGCAGTGTAATTGTGGGTTTCCGTCTGTGAGCCACATGGGGTTCGAAAGGCAGGGTGGAAAAGGGATGAAGAAGCTTCTGCTGTTTTCCTGTGTGCTCTGGAATCCTTTGTTCCCTGCCTCTCCCTGTCTCCAGAATGTGGCTGAGGGCATATTCTCATTCCTACTTTTGTCCCTGGTGAAATCCTAGGTGCACACGGAAGGCTTTTTCATTTATTTAAACATTTCTGTACAGCCTTTCATATGGTATCACAAGGCAGTGTACACACCAATGCAGAAACTGCAAACAGGTTAACACCTCAATAAAATCTACAGCAATGATCTGGGCAGCATGAAACCATGACCCTGATTTCTGGAACTAAGCCCCGCCAAAAGTCTGAGTACGCTAATATTGTTATGGATTTGTGGGGTCAGTCTGCATGATAACTGTGATCCTGTGGCGGTGAGTTTAGAATCTACAAGAGAAAATCTGGTGAACAGACCAGTCTAGTTCCTTTGTCAAGCTAATGGTCTTACCTGGCCTATTACTTGCTCTCATCAGCATTTCAAAGAGTGAGCTAGGTTGCCATAGCATGGTCCTCTCCAGGAAGTGAGGCAACTTTCTCCACCTCACCCCCCTCACCTGGCTGGGTGCCACATCATCCTTGGGGGGTGGGGAATAGGCCAGGCAGGGGTTGTGTGAGAGTGAGTTTGGCTGGTGCAGGAAGCTGGAAAAACAGAAGCATGTCAGCTCTGTGCTGGACCCAAGAGCTGTGGCTTGGGGCTTCCCTGGACACCTAATGAGGAAGCAAGATCTGTTGGAGTGTTAATGCTGTGAGCTCAGGTTGTATATAGGGGTAAATCAAACCATATATCCTAAAGATGCAACAGTCTCTGTTGACCTTCATTCTAAGGAAAAGATTCCTGGGGAAGCGCAAGCACACCTGTAGTTTTTTGCTGCTCAGAGATTGGGTTGCATGCAGCAGTTTTATTATTAATATTTATTAAATTTGTATATTGCCATATACCTGCAGGTCTCAACACATTTTAAAAGGGCATTCGATGTCAATCATCATTTTTGCCTGGTGCCTAAAGATGTATAATGAAGGGGCCAGCCAAATCTCCCTGGAGAGAACATTCCACAAACGAGATGCCACTGCAGAAAAGGTCCTGTTCTCATGTTGCCACCCTCTGGACCGCTCATGGAGGAGGCACATGAGGGAAGACCTCAGAAGATGATCTCAGGGTCCAGGTTCATATGGGGAGAGGCAGTCCTTGAGATAATGTGGTCCTGAGCCATTTAAGGCATTATAAGTCAAAACTAGCACCTTGAATTGGGCCCAGAAACTAGTTGGTAGCCAGTGCAGTCTGATCAGGATCGGTGTAATATGCTCAAACCATCTTGCCCCATTGAACAACCTGGCCATTTCCAAACCATCTTCAAAGTCAACCCTACATATAACGCATTGCAGCAATATAACCTTATATGCAGGGGTGTAGCATGGGGAGTGCAGTGGGGGGCCACGGCACTGAGCACATTTTTGGGAGGGGGTGCAACCAGGCGTCCCCCCCATAGACCACCTCTCAACAGAGCTGTGCGCTGAGGGAGCTCCTAGATCCCTTGCGCACAGCCCAGCTCTGCTGACCTGGGGGGCAGAAAGAAGGATGAGAGTCACAGCAGCGTTGCTGCCCCTCTCCTGCACTGGGCAGCATCAGGCTAGGATGCTACTGAGGCTGCATTCTTGTGCCTGGCCAGGCTGGGTGCAACCGGCTCCCTCCACAACCCACACCCTTGGGAGCACAACCTGCATGCCCAACCTAGGTGGTGGGAGCATACACCGCACCTCTGCTTCTATGTCTTTAGCAGGTGCCAGGATCTCAAGAATGTCAGTGCCTGTAAGCAATATATTTGGCAGCAACCTGGCTGCAGGAGTTGCCGGAAGGCAGCATACAAGATGCCATCCAGCCATCTTAGGGACTTCACTCCAGATTGGTATAGGGCAGGGGTCAGCAAACTTTTTTGGCAGGGGGCTGGTCCACTGTCCCTCAGACCTTGGGGGGGCAGACTATATTTTTTTTGGGGGGGAGAATATTCAAGAGCACCACAAGTCCTGGTGGCTGCTTACCTGTGTCTTGCGAGCGACAGGGGCTGGCGGCTGCTGTGGCGGAGGGACGATGAGCGGCATCTGAAAGGGCTCTGGAGAGTGGCTGCTTAAAATGGTGGATGCTTGAGCGCTGCTGCTGCTGGCACCAACAAAGCCCAGCCCCCTTCCTCCTCTAGGCAGGGCGGGGAGAAGCCAGGAGGAGAGAGGGAGGAGGTACCGCTGCCACCGCCGTGTCAGGGGGAGGGAGGGAGGGAGAGGGAAAGAACGTGCGTGCTTGTGATCCATGCGCGATTCCCGGACTGTCCGCGGGCCGAATCCAGAAGGCAATTGGGCCTGATCTGGCCCACGGACCTTAGTTTGCCTACCAATGGTGTAGGGTTTACTCCTGAGCCTTTTCTTCTCCCAAATATGTCCTGCAAGCAGTGGCGGAGGAACCCTCTCCGGCACCCGGGGCAGCGCAGCCCGTACGGACTGCGCAGGTGCGGCATCCTGCAAGTGCGTGCTCCGTACGGAATGCCACACATGCACAGCACGATGACTGTACAGGCTGTTGCATGAGCGGCATCACGTATGGACTGCGCATGTGTGGCAGCCCATACGGTCGCCGTGCGAGAGGCAGCCCGTACGGACACAGCACGCTCTCGTCCGCTCTACAGCTGGGGAGAGGCAGGGGCTATCTTGTCACCCCTCCCAGAGTGGCACCCGGGGCGACCTGCCCCCTCCGTCCCCCCTTCCTACGCCACTGCCTGCAAGACAGCGGGTATGGGTTTTTCCTCTGAGCTTACTCCTAAAGCCTTTCTCTCATATAAGTAGAGCCACAAAGTAGCAGAGGTCGAGGATCAGAGTTTTATTGCAGCAGTATGGGGCGTCCCTACTTAGGGAAGCATCCTTGTTGTCTTTATACTTACGTTGAAAGTAGGCAAAACCCCCAAACACTGTTAGTTTAAAATGATCAGGGGAAGGCAGAACATTTGGGTGAAACAAGAGCTAAGCAACGCTATGACAGTGGTAAGTGACTGCCTCCCCTGCTTTTTTGCCTACATTAAACTGAGCCGGTTGTATTCAATTACTGTATTTCAAGCGCAGAATGGTTTCAAATGCCATGCCCTTCTGAATGCTCAGTGCTTGCACCGTGTTCTGTAATTCATCATCAAAACAATTGCTGGTGTAACAGCACTCGCAGCAGGGATAATGGGAGCAAAGCAGGAGTTACACACTGCAGAGAAGGACGGCTCTCAGGCATCCCGTCACCTATTATCATGACGCCAGGGGAAGCTAATTCATAGCAATGACAAGCGATCGCAAAGATGGGGGTGTTTTCCTTTAAGTCCTCAAGGTTGGAGCAAGTTTGTGCCTGGATGCAAATGTTTTCCTGGGGAAGAGGATCAGGCTACTGAAAAGAAAGTTCTGTGCAACGAAGGGGCCTGGAATGTTGAATTGATTCAAAACTAGCTGGCCTTGCTACTCTGTGATAATGGAGAAAGTTGTGCGTAATTTGAGATTTCAACAAGGACTAGAACCTCCAGGCACTTTTTATATGATCTGGCATTTTTACATATACAATGGACCATCAAGAGAACCTTTGTCACAAGCCTAGGAAATCTAGAACTACACTTTAAAATCAGATAACATCAATATTCATTACATGGACTTTGTTATTTTAACCCACGTGAAACTGTACTCAGTCTACGTGCCTATTTTAGAGTTTTATTTTTTATCTTTTAATTTTCATCTATTGTTATAACTCTCTGTTTTATACACATTATAAAATGCAATTAAAAAGTCTTTACCAAAAAACTAATTGGGAGTCAGCCTCCTGAGTTCAGAATTAAGAGGAAATAAAAGTGGAATTGGTGCAGTGTGTGTACACACACACACACACACACACACACACACACACACACCTCCAGAAACGCAAGTCAGGACTGCAGAGCAGAGAAGGGAACCCAGGGAAGTGAAAAGGATGAGATTTAAATTATTGCAATGGTTCAATTTACCTAAGTAACATTACACAAGGAGAAAGTAATTAGTTCTATAACATTGTAAGAGGAAGGGAGGCAGAATAATTGTCTGCAGTTATCTTACATAATAATTATGTGCTAGTTCACATTGTGATTTCAGGAACTTACAGCCAATGATGAGGCTGGCTGTGGTGTGTGTGTGTGTGCAGGCGGGGGGGGGCTACTCCTGATAATGCTACAGATTTTATTCCTTTATGAAAAATGTTTTTGTTTTCCTGTTTCAAGAAAGCCCATTGAATTCTCTAGCACTGGATTTCCTAAACTTCAGGTACTTTGGAGTACAGAAAGCTGCTTTGACCAAATCAGGCCATTGGTCTATCTCCCTCCCATCACCTGCTGCTACCCAGCAGGAGATGCTCCTAAGGATTGAACCTGGGACCTTCAGAATGCAGACGCTCCACCACCCATCTACAGTGGTGCCTCTAGTTACGAACTTAATTTGTTCCAGAGGTCTGTTCTTAACCTGAAACTGTTCTTAGCTAGAGGCATGCTTTTGCTAATGGGGCCTCTTGCTGCCGCTGTGCCACCGGCACACAATTTCCGTTCTCATTCTGGGGGAAAGTTCTCAACTCGAGGTAACTCTTCCAGGTTAGTGGAGTTTGTCACCTGAAGCGTTTGTAACCTAAGGAATTTGGAACTCAAGGTACCACTGTACTGGCCTAAAGGGTGTGTGTGTGTGTGTGTGTGTGTGTGTGTGTGTGTGTGTGTGAGAGAGAGAGAGAGAGAGAGAGAGAGAGAGAGAGAGAATACTCTCTTAGGAGCACAGGAAGGCACCTTGTATGGAGTCAGAGTACTGCTCCATTGAGCTCAGTGTTGTCTATGACAGCTGATAGTGGCTTTCCAGGATTGCAGCAGGAGTCCTTTCCAGCCCTACTTGGAGAGGCCAGAGATTGCACCTGGGACCTTCAGCCTGCACAGCAAGGGACCAACCCCTGGAACACAGTTCTTTCTGAAATAAAACTTGGAGGCCTGCTTCACTCTTGCACACCAAAAGATTTGCTTATTCTGTGTGTAAGAGGAAGGCTTAACTCTATTTCTGAGGGGTTTTCCTACATGTCATGCCTGAGCCAAACGGCTGCAACTGCCAGAGATTGAGTTACAGAGCAAGCAGACGCAGCTACATTAGTCAAAAACAATGTTTTGTAGACATTATAAACATGCAACACCAAATAGTGCCAGAGAACAAAAGAAATTTATATGCAATTCTTACATAGCGTTTTTTTTCTTTTGTTATATCAATTTTATTCCTGACTTATTTATAGCAGGTTTCTTCCTGTGTGTAGATTCACCCAAGGAGACCATCTTGGCTGTGAGTCCTGGAAGACCTGCTCCCTGGCTAACAGACCTTTCTCCACTTAGCCTGGGAAGGAGGGACCCGGACTGACTCCAGCTACAAAAGCTGAGGCTGCTGAACAGAATCTTGGGTTGGGGTCTTGTTTAGGGGTTTTCGCTGGAGTGAGGAATTGTTGCAGTTACTGATTTTTTATTTTAGTTCTTATGATTTATGCAAAAATTGATAAATTTGCTTGTGTACTTTTTGAGGTTTTATTTATTTATGACTACTTTTGCTATGTTATGTTTGTAAATTTTTTCATGTTGTAAGCCGCCTTGAGCATGGTTATTACTATGTAAAGGTGGCATAAAAATACAATGGTGAAAAATGATGACATTGAGGGCTGGCCCTACCATGAGGCTGGGTGAGGCAGCTGCCTCAGGGAGCAGGTTTTGAGAAACAAGGAGGAGACAAAGCCTGTGTGCCAGTTTTCAACTGTTCATATGGTTGGCTTTTGAACATGAAATGTGGGAGGCCTCACAAGGTATGAGAAGATTTTCTATTCTGTTTGCTTTGAAAAGCAAGCCTACCAACTTTACACTTTGCAACACTATACATAAACTGAAACACACCCAGCCTTCAAAATTCACACTTCTCAGAATTTTGAAGTGCAGTTTTCCTGCCAAGTAATATATACAAAAATGTATACCCTGGGGTGCAATGCCTTAAAATGCCTATATCTGTAAAAATTGCATGCAAAAATGCATTGTATTAGGTAAGATTGCTTTGCAAAAATGTGTACATTAGACAGTATTGCATACAATAATGTGTGTATCAAGAGAAATTTTCTCTAAGATGCTGGTGAATTTGCACAAGGACTTAATACTAATAATAATAATCACAAAGGAATGTAGAAATATAGAGAACTGAATGGAAGAGAACAAAAATGAGGAACTGAGAGAAAGCGGAGCAGACAGATTGCCTGCCTCTATTGGGCACCATCTTGCCCACACCTGAGACTTCAAACAGCCTTGAACTGACCCTGCAGAGGAGGGTGAAGGGCACTCTGGGAAGGACAGGGGAAACGCAGTCAGAGACAGGCTGGGGGTCAGGTCCCAGCTCAGTCAGGCAAGGGTGATGAGGGAAGGAAAGGCTTTCAGTCAGAAGAGTTGCTCAGACTGAGGGGTTGGCTTTGGGCCAATCACAATCTTTCAGCCTAGGGTAGGTTCTCCTCAAATGAAGAGCAGGATAACAATGTGATGTGTTTAATTGCGGCGAGTGATTGACAATCTTGAGGGAATGACAAACACAGACTGAGTTAGTCAAACATTCATATGGCAGATGGATTTCCCATAGTAATCCACATGGGAAACAAAAATTCCTCTGGCAGACATCCGAAGACATCTCCTTTTTGCTGCTCTGCGCTGAGGCCTGAATGCCATACTGAGCATTATCCTTGACTTGGTCCTCCTAGGATGCTTTGCTAGCCATGTGTTGATCCCCAGGAAAATGAGTGTCCTCTGATCTCGCTTTCCAAACTGTGCTCTTCCCAAGCCAAGAGCTGCTGCTGCTGCTGCTGCCTTGGTCCAGCTACCCTCGCCATCTGCCAGCCGCCTCCCAAGTTCTCTGTACCATCTGCCAGCCACTGGTCCACAGTAATCCCTGCATCCCAGCCAGATGGGTGGGGTATAAATAATAAATTAATAAATTATTATTATTATTATTATTATTATTATTATTATTATTATTATTACCACCATCATCATTATGAATTATTATCCCAAGCCATTCGTTGCTTTCCTTCTGCTTTTCAGTCTCCCACTTAAAAGACTTCTAGATGTCTGCAGTGCTTTGTTCGTGGGGCTGCCCTTGTCAGAAAGAAAAGCTTCTGGAGGGTGCCCAGTGAGGTATGGCTGGTAGAGCTGCCATTCAGCTAGATGGACCACAGATCTGTGTCAGGAATTCAAGGCAGCTCCCTCTGTCCCTGAAGGCACACTGTTCCTCCATGGGTGACTGTACATGATTTCCTCTTACCTGGTGCTTCCTCCCTCAAGCGCACTTCCAAGTTCCTATTCAGGACTGGGGATGCAATGTTCTGCTTCCATCACATCTCCTCTCCACCCCAACTGGTGGTGGCCAGAAGCAGTAAGTGTAGCTCTTCTGCTGATTCTGCTGGTGGGTAGTGAGATTGCTAATATAGCAGAACCAGCCTAGGCTGGAGCACATTCAGATAGAAGAACCTTACCTCAGTGGTTCTGTATTTGCTTTGCGTGCAGAAGCTCCCAGGTTCCACCCCTGGCATCTCTAGATAAAGCTGAGAAAGAGACTCCTGTCTGAAATCCTTGAGAGCTGCTGCCAGTCAGGGTGGGCAATGCTGAACTAGATGGACTGTAAAATGTTTTAAAAATAAGAAGAAAGAAAGGATGGTGCAGTGGCCAGCAGTCCAACCTGGCAATGTTTACCCAGGTGCTGATACCAGACCCGCTTGCCACCACTGATGCACCATCTGCTACTTCCAGGGTGGTCATTGAGAGGAGGGCTTGGCCGAGGCCCTAGGTGTCTGCCCTAGTTCCATCAGTCACTGGGGCTACATCCTTTCACCATTTACGGAGTGCATCTTGAAGGCTGCTAAGATGTGAGGCTTAAAGTCCCTGGAATATTGTGTCCTGGGACCTGCCAAGATTTATTGAGTCTAAAACAGGAATGAGGAGCCTAATATTGCTGAACTACAACACCCCTCATTCCTGACCATTGGCCATGGTGACTGGGGGAAGGGAGTTGAAGTCCAACATCATCTGGAGTGTCAATGATCCCTGATCTAGAAAAGAATTATCTGCACTTTCTAGAACCTAACACGGATTCTCCAGGGGTCTCAGATAAGGTAAGGTAACATGACCTTAGAAAGATTTAGCAAAGCAACCAAAAGCTTAAGGTGTCACCAGCACAAACACCTGATTAGCTCATTTCAAGCAAACAGAGGAAAGAAAGTACTAATTATCTTGAGAAGCACTAATTATCCAAGGTATTTAAACTACAAATATAGAAAGCTCTTTTACTTTTCTCTTTTACTTTGTCCACTGGGAAGCCTCCCATCCTTCTCTGCTCTCCAGCAGAAGGATCCAAGTTGGAAAAGAAGCTTAGGTGATTTCACAGCCTTCTTGGTGGAATTCACATTTCTGATTCCCATTTATTACTGTGCAAAATTTCATGATGTGAGTTGGCTGCAAAATCCTGGGCAATGCATCAAGAACAATCCAGGCTGAGCTGGATTTTGGATTTCTAAGGAGAGTAATTATGATCCTGAGGGAATGTGGGGTGGGAGGCAAGCTGTCCCCTGTCAGACCACCATCAGCTAATAACCTAGTACTTGCAGGTTGCTGGGATTATTGCAATGAATATGCTGGGCAAGATGGACCTTGATCTGATCAAGCAAGTTGCTTTTCATGTTCTTAAGCTTGAATACAGAAAGTTACATTTGTCATTGCTGAAATTCATTTTGTTGGTTCACTAATCTGTTAAAATAATCTTTAATCTTGATTCCATTGTGGTATTAGCTACCACTCCCAGTTTGGTGTCATCTGGAAGTTCACACAGACACCAGCCCTGGAAGGCAAGAGGACAAGGATACCTTCCAAGCAGAAGCCCTGAAAAGAGGGTGGAGCAGAGCTAGAGAGGGGTGTGGCCTGGCGGTGGCACAACATTAATGGTGGCCCTCCAGAACTTTCTTACATTGTGAACCTCTCTGAAGGGCAGAATACAAATTTAATAAATGAATTAAAATAAAATAAATTCAATTCCAGGTCTGAGGTACCCCACTCCTGGGTTTGTTTTGATGCAAAGTTCTTGTTGACTTTCCCCCCTTTTCCCAATTATGCTCCTTTCATCCAGAGTCCCAGGATGGGGATCCATCTACAGCATCTCCATGCCTTCTGAAAGCAACAGAATAAGTTGTCTGTGAAGGATTTTCCTCCAAAAGCAGGAAGTATCTGGGAAGGCTCATCGTCTTCCAGAGCATGGGTAGGCAAGCTAAGGCCCAGGGGCCGGATGCGGCCCAATTGCCTTCTAAATCCGGCCCATGGACGGTCAGGGAATCAGCATGTTTTTACATGAGTAGAATGTGTCCTTTTATTTAAAATGCATCTCTGGGTTATTTGTGGGGCATAGGAATTTGTTCATTATTTTTTCCCCAAAATATAGTCCAGCCCTCCATAAGGTCTGAGGGACAGTGGACCGGCCCCCTGCTGAAAAAGTTTGCTGACCCCTGTTCCAGAGTATCCTCGTCCACTAGATAACTCCAGTTCATGAACAAATTAAGGAGGAAGCTTTGTGTCCCATCTCTGGAAGAAGAGCACTCTAGTTAATAAAAGGCAATAATCAAGATCAACAGATGGCGGGAAGCTGTAGGTGCCTGAGGCAAGATGGATTGCCATGAATTTATGATATGGTAATTCAGTTACTCCAAGTCATGGTCATGTATCTGCATCTGAAGAAGAAAAAGATGCTCACTGTCCATGACTCAAAACACTTGGCACATCGAAATTAAAAGCCATAACCCAGTGTAACTGATTTAAGGACCTGGAGGTCTGCACTTTCCTGTCACAAAAGGACTGTTCATCACCTTCAGCTTTTATAGTATATCTATACTATAAAACATTGTTGTTTCCCCAGGAGTGTCAGGCACTGTTGTTTTCTAGTTAAAGTATTTGCTGCGCCCATCTCTGTTCTATTGTTAGACTGTTTTCTCTCTATTATAAAGGGGAAGTTTGGATCCCGGTGTTTGGAAAGGTAAATAATAATTATGTTTTAAATAGACTTCTGCTCCCTTGTTATGAAGCACCCCAATCTCTTGGCAGTGAGAGACCCCAGGGGTTCCAAGAGCTTACCTAGGGTTCAGTTCCCTCAAAATGAAGATGGGCTGCATAGGATGGAGGAGCTCACAGCATTAGCATGAATCTTGCTTCCCCAAACGTTTCCAAAGCCCAGCACAGAGCAAGACATGTCTCTGTGTATTCAGCTTCCAGCTTGCTCACTCCCAACTCTGCCTATTGTTCTCCTTCATATCAGCTAGGTGAGGGGAAAGACCTGCCTATATGGTGTATATACCATAGAGCAACTTATTTGGATATGCTACACTGTGGTACTTACCTAGCCATCCAAAGCCACCATCTTGACAAATGAACTGGTTTGGCTAAGCTTTCTCTTATGCATCCTATCTGCACAGATACAATATCCCAAGAACTGGAAGGGACCCATGGTATAATCCAGACTGATGACTCCTGGAGAGCCATTGAGTGTAGACCCAGGGGTGGGGAATCTGTGGCTCTCTATATGTTGTTGGACTCTAACTCCCATCATAACTGACCATGGGCTAATGGGAGTTGGAGTCCAGCCATACCTGGGGAATGACAGAGGGTCATTTTGATGGGAAAGTCCATAGCTCAGCATCTGCTTTGCATGCAAGAAGGTCCCAGTTTCAATCCTTGGCATCTCCAGGTAGCTCTGGGATAGATTCCCTGTCTGAAACACTGTGGAGACAATTCTGAGCTAGGTGGGCCCATGGTCTGATTCAGTATAATCTGCCTTCCAGCATCCATACGGCGATTCAAAGCTAGAGGGACCATTGATCTGGCTCCATATAAGGCAGCTTCCTCGGTTCATCAGGAACATTGGTGGTAGGCTCAGTGGTAGAGCACATCTGTTGCTTGTGTGCCACAGGTTCCAGGTTCAGTTTCCAGAACCTCCAGGTGTGGCTAGGAAAGACTCCTGGCCTGAAATCCTGAAGAGCTGCTGCAAAACAAGCCTAGATGGACTGATGGTGCAACTCAATAGAAGGCATATTCCTGCACATATGAACCAGCCCAAAGCAGTCTTCAAACTGATCCTCAACATCCAGACAATGTTATTTCTAAGGCTGTATCATGGCAACATTAACCATTCTAAAGAAGAGAATTCGTGGTAAGTAGAATTGTCTCCGTATCCAGATACCTTGGTGAACCTCTCTCTCTGCACACTCAAAGCAGAGGAACTAACAGATGCTAAAGGAATAGCCAGATGCTTTAATTGAAGAGGAATTCAGGCATGATTTTATTTTTTCTGACAGTAAATCTATAGCTTGAGTGGGAAGTTACTGAGTGGAATTCTCTGTTCTCCACTCCGGGCTGAGGAAACGCATTCCCCTTAGAAGCTGTCAGAATCTGAACTGAGACGTTTTGATAACAATTCGATATGAGCCTCCCAGCTATCCCATTTCTCAGGCGTAATTGGTGGTGGAAGCCAAGCGATTAAAGCTCTTAGTCTATCTGGAATGGGCTGAGAAGCTTTCAGTTCTCAACTGCAAAAGGGAATGTGCAAAAATCCCTCTTCCCTTTGCTCTAGAATGAAGACCCGTTTCAAATGGAAGCAGTGGATGGTCCACTGAGGGTGTCTTAGGGGAACAGCAACATCTGGAGTCGGCATCCTCTGGCGCATGCCAAGGCCTCATCATAATCATCATCTGTTCTTACATTACTCAGCCCTTCACCAGCAGGTCCCAGGGCACGTTACAACAATTGAAAATTCAGAATTAAAAACAGTTAAAACATACTGCTACCAACATCTACTTCAGTGAGCAGAAAGGAAGAGTGAAAAGCAGGTGCTTCTGTATGTCTGCATAGGAAGCTGCTTTATCCCAGGTCAGACTTGTGGACCAGCTAGCCTGGCACTGTCTGCTCCAGGGGTGAGGAACCTGTGGCTCTCCGGATGGTGTGGGACTCCCAGTTCCTGTGAGCCCCAGCTAGCACAGCCATCAGTGAGGGATGATGGGAGTTGTAGTCCAGCAACATCTAGAGGGTCAGCCCAGCTCCTTACGCCGATCTATGCTGAGTAATGTAAGAACATCAGAAGAGCTTGGCTGCTGAATCAGACCAAAGAGAACCCATCTATTTATTTATTTTTATAAAATATTTTATTAAGATTTTACAAAAAACATAGGTTTACAAAATACAAAAAAGACATATAAAAAGAAAATGATACATAAAAAAAGAAAAAAGAAAAAGAAAAATACAAAAAACGAATAGATAAAAAAGAATTAAAAACAAATCCATTTTTGTTACTTTAAACTCATTAGCTTGTTTCCTTGACCTCCTCACACCTCCCCTTTTTGTATTCCCATTTAAATAATCAAATCAGCAAATCCTTACCCTCTTTCGTTTATCTTAACTCTATATCTTAACATATTATAACTCTATATTTTCACCCATTATCAATTCATTTTTGCATATTCTTATTAACTTTGTTGCTAATGCCACTTATTTTCAATCCAACATCATTTTAACATTCATTAATTTTACAGTGTTTCTGCAGATAGTCTTTAAATTTCTTCCAATCTTCTTCCACCAACTCTTCTCCCAGGTCTCGGATTCTGCCAGTCATTTCCGCCAATTCCTTATAGTCCATCACCTTCATCTGCCACTCTTCCAGGGTGGGTAAATCTTGTGTCTTCCAATACTTTGCAATAAGTATTCTTGCTGCTGTTGTTGCATACATGAAGAAAGTTCTATCCTTCTTTAGCACCAATTGGCCGACTATGCCCAGGAGAAAGGCCTCTGGTTTCTTCAGAAAGGTATATTTAAATACCTTTTTCATTTCGTTATAGATCATCTCCCAGAAAGCCTTAATCTTTGGGCACGTCCACCAAAGGTGAAAGAATGTACCTTCATTTTCTTTACATTTCCAACATTTGTTATCGGGCAAATGATATATTTTTGCAAGCTTGACTGGTGTCATGTACCACCTGTATATCATTTTCATAATATTCTCTCTTAAGGCATTACATGCCGTAAATTTCATACCGGTGGTCCACAAATGTTCCCAGTCAGCAAACATAATGTTATGACCAATATCTTGTGCCCATTTGATCATAGCAGATTTAACCGTTTCATCCTGCGTATTCCATTTTAACAGCAAGTTATACATTCTTGAAAGTATCTTAGTTTTGGGATCTAACAGTTCTGTTTCCAATTTTGATTTTTCCACCTGGAAGCCAATTTTTTTGTCCAAATTATAGGCCTCTCTTATTTGATAATAATGAAGCCAATCTCGCACTTTATCTTTTAATTTCTCAAAACTCTGCAATTTCAATTTATCTCCTTCTTGTTCCAATATTTCCCAATATTTCGGCCATTTGGCCTCCATATTGAGCTTTTTCTGAGCCTTCGCTTCCATTGGTGACAACCACCTTGGGGTTTTATTTTCCAATAAGTCTTTGTATCTTATCCAGACATTGAACAATGCTTTCCTGACAATATGGTTTTTAAATGCTTTATGTGCTTTAACCTTGTCGTACCACAAATATGCATGCCACCCAAAAACATTGTTAAAACCTTCTAGGTCCAAAATGTCTGTGTTCTCAAGAAGCAGCCAGTCTTTCAACCAGCAGAATGCTGCTGATTCATAGTAAAGTTTAAGGTCTGGCAGGGCAAATCCGCCTCTTTCCTTTGCATCAGTTAATATTTTAAATTTTATTCTGGGCTTCTTGCCCTGCCAGACAAATCTAGAAATGTCTCTCTGCCACTTCTTGAAACAGTCCATCTTGTCCAAAATTTGCAATGATTGAAACAGAAATAACATTTTTGGAAATACATTCATCTTTATAGCTGCAATTCGACCCAACAAGGAAAGCTTCAAATTTGACCATATTTCTAGGTCTTTTTTCACTTCTGTCCAACATTTCTCATAGTTATCTTTAAATAAGTTTAAGTTCTTAGCAGTCATATTAACCCCCACATATTTTACTTTCTTAACTAATGTTAAACCTGTCTCCTTCTGAAACCTCTCTTTCTCAATCGGTGTAAAATTTTTCTCAAGAACTTTAGTTTTTGACTTATTCAACTTAAATCCTGCCACATGACCAAATTCTTGAATCAATTCTAATACTCTTTTCGTACTAGATTCTGGCTCCTGTAACGTCAAAACTAGGTCATCTGCAAAAGCTTTCAATTTGTATTGTTTGGCTCCGACCTGGATACCTTTAATCAGACGGTCCCTTCTAATCATATTTAACAAAACCTCTCCAAAATGTTAATTATGTTCCTCGTGTTGTCAGACAAGTGTCTACCTGGGAGAAAGCCAGCTTGGTCCTTATGTATCTCTTCCACTAATACTTTTTTTAATCTATTAGCCAAAATATCAGCAAAAATTTTGTAATCCACATTAAGCAGGGATATGGGGCGGTAGTTCTTAAGTTGTGTCTTTTCAGACTCCGTTTTCGGTATAAGTGTAATGTAAGCTTCCTTCCACGACTCTGGCGCTTTTTCCCCCTCCAAAATTTCATTACAAACCTCCTTTAGTGGCTGAATTAAGTAATCTTTCAAAGATCTATAGTATTTTGAGGTTAAGCCATCCGGCCCTGAAGATTTACCCAACTGCATATTCTGAATGGCACCTTCTACCTCCTGTTCTGTAATTTTGTAGTTCAACATTATCTTATTTTCTTGAGAGATTTTTTGTAATCCATTTGTTTTTAAAAATTGGTCTATATCAAACTCTTTCTGTGGCCCTTGTGTATATAATTCTTTAAAATACCTCTGGAAGCATTTTCTAATTTCCACTGGATTCTGAATGTTCTTTCCTTTCACTTCCAAATTAGTGATAGTATTGAGCTTTTGTCTTTTTCTCATTTGCCAAGCTAACAATTTTCCACATTTATTAGCCGATTCAAATGTCTTTTGTCTCATTTGTTTAATTTTCCATTCAATTTCCTGGTTCAGCATCTTCATATATTGCACTTGATGTAACTTTATATCTCTCAGAATCTCTTGTGACTTTGGTTTCGCTCTTAGTTTCTTCTCACCCTCTTTTATTTTTTCCAAAATTTTATCTTTTTTTTCATTTTGGGCTCTCTTCTTTATTGTATTCTGTTGGATCAGAAACCCCCTCATAACTGCTTTACTTGCATCCCAGATTATTCTTTTTTCAATACTAGTATTCAAGTTTATCTCAAAATAGTCTCTCAAGGTTTTTGGGGCCTTCTTAACAACCTCTTGGTCTCTAATTAAGGTGTCATTCATCCTCCATCTGAAGGAACCAATTGGTGTTAGTTTCATCTCCATTTTCACAGCATTATGGTCGGAGCAAGTTTTTGGGCAAATTTCCACTTTTCGAGTCTTAGGCGCCAGTCCTCTAGTTATCCATATTTGGTCAATTCTAGTCCATGTCATTTTGGCTTCAGAGAAGAATGTTCCCTCTCTTCCTAAGGGGTTTTTAGTTCTCCAAATATCAATCAAGTCCATATTGTCAGTCAGTTCAAAAAAGCTTTTTTGGTAGTCTGCCATCTTTAGTTACCAAAGAGAACCCATCTAGTCCAGGATCCTGTCCTCCCAGTGACCAGCCAGATGCCAATTATGGAAAGCCCACAAGCAGGATCTGAACTCAGCACCTCTCTGGGGTTTCAGACCATGACCTCCCCACCCACCCCCATTGTCTTCTCTGTGTTCCTTTTAACTAGAGATGGTGGGGGGAGAACCTGGGAAGTTCTGTCTGCAAAATAGGTGCCCTTCTGCTGAGCTACGGTATTTGATGCAGGGCTGGAGCCAAAGGTCAGCCTGGTTGGGCACCTGTCGAGGGTCCACAAACACACACCCAAAAGGGGCCCACTGACAAAGAGCCCCTTACACCTGCTCCTCCTCTACACCATTGCAGCCTGCTTGTTCACTTGCGTGTTCACCTGCCTCTTTCCCTGTCACAGAAAATGTGAGCAAGCAAAGGACTTGCTCATTGGCTGCCTGGCAATCAATAAGGCAGGAGCACTGAGGAAGCTGGAGGGGTGGAGCAACTAGAAACGATGGAAGGGAGGGAGGGAGGGAGGGAGGGAGGGAGGGAGGGAGGGAGGAAAGGACCACTGAAGGCATCCTGCTCGGGGCTCCTTAAAAACCTGGAGCCAGCACTGCATCAGGAAGAATCCAGAGCAGCTGGATTATTTATTTCTTTTTAAAGTTTTCTAAGTCACCTCCCAACCAAACAGATTCCAGGGCTGTATACGGTACTTTTTTCTGGGGAGATGCAGGGGTACACGTACCCCTAAACATTTTGTGAATCTAAACTTTTTTAAAAAAGTTTCTTCTCTAGCACGGTGAATCATCAGTTCCGTTCCTACCCCCGATGGCGGCCTCATTTCCACTCATGGTGTTTCCTGAGTCTCAGACGGAATGAGAGTACCTCTAAACATTTTTTTTAGAAAAAAGCACTGGCTGTATATAATCATTTTTAAAAAAAAGATATAGTAGCACAGTGCAACTTCTCTTCTACCACAACAAAACCAATAAGTTAAAAAAAATGAAATCTACGAAGCTGGCAGGGTCACGATGAAGACGTAAATTTTCTAGATAACTTACTGTAAATGATTATGCCCTAAAACAGCTGGTGTTGGAACTCACCAGAGAGGTAGCAATCCTGGACTTAGTCTAGAGTGGCACCCAGGAACTTGTGTGGGATGTGTTGTTGAGCCAATTGGGAGCTGGGACCACAGTACTGTACTATTAAACTGAACACGCATGTAAATGGCCAAGTTTTGCTTCTGGATGCCAGATGCTGGAAGCCACAGGAGAGGGAGAATGCTCTTGTGCTCAGGTCCTGTTTGCCATTTTCTCACAAGCATGTGGTAAGAACAAGATGCTGGACTACATGGCCTGACCCAGCAGGCTCATCTCTTTGCACCATCAAAAAAAGGCTAATGCTATTCTAGGCTGCATCAACATATAGTGTCCAGATCCAGGAAATCATAGTACCACTTTATTCTGCCTTTGTCAGATCACACCTGGAGTCCTGTGTCCAGTTCTGGGCACCATAATCTAAGAAGGGTATTGAGAAGCTGGAAGGTGTGTAGAGGAGGGCAACCAAGATGATAAAGGGTCTGGAAACCAAGCCTTATGAGGAACAGTTGTGGGAGTTGGATAAGAAGAGACTGATAAGAGATATGATAGATAGTCATCTTGAAATATCTGAAGGGCTGTCAATTTTATATCCTTCTGTGATTAGATGAGTTATTTTGTCATTTTTTACCCTTATAGATTTACCCTTGTTCTAAACTAATAATTGTGCACTGTCTACATTTTACTACAACAAGTAATGTTGCATGAACACATTCTCTTCACATTTTATTTACCTCATGGAAATAGATGTTGATGGAAATCTTGTTTTATTTAATTTTGTTAGCTCGATGATTAAGCCCCTCTACGGGAGGAAACATGATGTATACCGGAACTATGTTCAAGTGTTGAGCACCTGTTAATTTATGAGTGGATTCTTCTGCTATCTAGATTCAAATATATTAATGTTCATTAAGAAAAAAGATTACTCCTGTTATTTTCATGGTTGTTGAGATTTCTAACTTTGTAACGGTTGCCCTGGTGATACTATCTTTTGTTACATTGCATTTTGCTATTTTATCACCACTCTCCCTGTTGTGTCGTTGAAGTACATGGAAGATGGAACAAGGTTGTTTTCTGTAGGACCCAAACCAATGGATTCAAATTACATGAAAAGAGATTCTGAGTAAATATCAGGAAGAACTTTCTGACGATAAGAACTGTTTGACAGTGGAACGGATTCCCTCAGAAGGTGGTGGGTTCTCCTCCATAGAAGGTTTTTAAGCAGAAGTTTGAAGCCCTCCTGTCAATGATTCTCTAGCTGAGATTCCTGCTCTGCAGAGGTTTGGACCTTTGGGTCCCTTCCAACTGTACACTTGTATGATTCTTATGTGGGTGTGGATGGCTTTCCTTCTGATAACTCTCTGCCATTCACTATTAGCAGCAGGAAGTCAAAAGCAGCACATTGTCATTAAACCCAACAGGGACCCCATTACGTTGTCTCGCCAAGCTCCAATGGCTGCACTCCTCTGTCCCCCATCTGTCTGGGATGTGGAGAAAAAATGGAACATCACTTTGAAAGTAAATTGATGCAAAACAAAATACTGGTTTTAATTTATTTCTAGATGGGTGGGGAGGGGAGCCCACAAAACAAAATTAAAGAACTCCACCAATCCTAAAATACAAACCGTGCAGAGCATTTCTTCATTTCCACAACACAGAGTGGGAAAGGTGGCTATGGAATGCTTTCAGTGCTCCAGGAGTAGGTGAAAGGACAAATTAAAGACACATTTTCCCACCAGGTCAGAGCAGTGCTCCTCAGAAAGCAAATTGAGAGAGTGATGTTTAAGGCAAGATCAGAGAGCGTATCAAACAAGTGCTTCTATTACCTAGAGGCCGATGCAAGCCCGCGATGCAGCATTTGACAGATGAAAGCGGATACACATGTAACGTTAAACAAGCCGGCAGCTCATACTCTGGTGCTGAATGAACAAACAGCTTCCAGGCAGGCCTGGATTAACCATTAGGTCAACAACCTGATCCTCCCTGGAAATGCCTGGTGCAACTGGCATGTGTGTGTCTCACAGATGCAGCTCCAGAAATAGATGTGCAGGGGAGCAGGAGCACGAGGTACGTTTTGGGAAGGGAGCAGTGGAAGAGATCTGTAGTGCGGGTGCTAGCGCTAGCCTGAAGACATCTTTACAAAAAGTAATAATAATAATAATCACAAAGTGATGTGGAAATGTGATGCACTGACCTTAAGACTGGGAAAACGAGAAAGTGAGAAAAAATTGAAATGGACAGATTCCCTGTTGCAGAGTGGGATGGATCTGAAGGGATTCAACCAATTGCCTTTGAAGAGGAGTCTCAAGACTCCGAAAGTGTTGTGCCACTAAATCATTCTCTGTGCATTTCTTCTTCTTATCTTGGCCAAGGACTACCACCATTTGGCTTTTCCAGCTCCGTTATAAACAACACCAAGAAAGTGCTCTTTCACTCTGTGCTGTGGTCTTTGTCTCGTCCAGTTCCTAGAGTCATCCAACTCATGCATTTATTTCAGTCTCGCCCAGCCATGCCAAACACTCGTGCTGATTTGGCAAAGGGACGCCATCCTAGGAGCCAGTTTCCCCTCCACAGATGTATATCCCTGGCTGGAACTTCAGGAAAGAACAGGCAACAAAGCTTTTAATCTTTAGCTTTCATTTTCTTCTGGTTTGGTGCTCATCCAGTTAACAGCAGCCACTGGATGAGAGCCAAAGACCATTGTTGCCTGATGGCTCATGTGCTAGAAGATACAGGGGGTCTCTCCACCCCACCCCCTCACCAAGGAATGGCATCTGTGCAGGACCAAACACATCCCTGGCATCCAGATTTCAATCCTTGAAGCCGCAAAGGTCCCTCAAGTCACAGAAGATGAAATGCCATTTTAGCCAAAAGAACAAGCCATTGGGACACAAGGCAGCCACTTCTTTTTGCCCCATTGTCACATTTCAATGGCTTGGCTTCCACAGCATGCTGAGTGCACCATGGTTCAAGGTGGCCAAAGAGATGGGGAAGGAAGGACCACACAATATAAAAAATTAACATATCGTTTCTTTACAAAACCAGAGTTGGTTAGAGAAAGAGAGAGAAGGGGGCTCATTAAGCCTTCACAATGGGGTATAGGAACATGCAAGGTTGCCTTCTACTGAGTCAGACCATTGATCCATCAAGTGCAGTATTGCTTGCTCTGACTGGCAGCCTCTCTCTTGGATTTCAGGCAGGGGGTCTCTCTCCAGCCTTAACTGGAAATGCCAGAGGATGAACCTGGGAGCTTCTGCACGCAAAGCAAAGGCTCTAGCACTGAGCTGTAGCACTTCCCCTAAAAGCAAAATAAAATTGCAATCCTAATGGTTCTGATATTTAAAAAAAAAATACAGAAAGCTGCTTTGTGCAAAGCTATACCGGTTGGTTCATCAAGCTCAACACTGCCTACACTGACTGGCAGCAGCTCTCCATGGTTTCAGACATCCTTGGAGATGCTGAGAATTGAACCTGGAAGCTTCTGCCTGCAAAGCCAAAGCTCCAACAGTGAGCTACGACTCTTCCTCTGACTGGGAGTGGAACAGGGACTTTGCCAGCTGTTTTTTGCTCTCTTAGCTGCCTCCTCAACCATTTGCTTCCCTCCTTCCTTTCAATCACTTGCTGTTTGGCTGACCAAATGGCATTCTGCAGCATGTATAATCAGGAGAGCAGAAAACTCCTCTGCTTTGGCAGCTTATTTCCCCTTCCCGAGTTGGGAAACTCAGCTTTCCACCAGCCTCTTTTCTGCCAAGAAAGGTTACCTTCAAAACACACCTCGCATCCCCCAAGGATGACTGAGTATCTTGGAGCCACTCTCTGCCTTGCTGAACGTGTGTGTGTGTGTGTGTGTGTGTGTGAGAGAGAGAGAGAGAGAGAGAGAGAGAGAGAGAGAGAGAGAGAGGGAGAGAGACTCCTTCCCTGACCATATTGCAGGAGTAGAGGAAGGGATGAATATTTCATGACAATAATTTTCATAATAAATAATTTTGCATAAAATGCTGCCACAGCCTGTTAGATTATCTGCAACATTCCTTGCTTGTTCACTGCCTCTTCCCTCTTTTAAAAGGCTGCCTGGAAAATGTGGATGTTTCAGAAAGTCTGAAAGAACGCCTCCTCTTGACTTCCGGGTTAGCGCCATCGGCGAAATGGCGGAGTTCCTCCAGTCGGAGGAACTGGCTCCGTGGAAACTGAGTCTACCCGCCACGGCGAAGGTGGGGACCCACTAGAAATCCCAGGTGGAAGAAGCCTGGGAACGTGGGGTTCGGCAGAGCACCAGGAGCGCCTCCCCTACTCGTGGGGGACCCCTTTTTGGGACTCCGGAGTGAAGTAGGGTGATCGGCGCCGTGCTGCGAACTGACTGCTATTTTCACGGAGGGAAGCCGCATTGCCATTGCCGGAGAGCGCTGACTTTTTCCTGTCGACAATTGGACTCTAAACAAGTACCCGTGAGTAGAAACGGAAAATTGGATCAAGAAATATCTTAATTTGGTACCGAAGCGGGAAGGTTCAAAACAGGAAGTCCGCCTTCCGCTTTCTGTAAATAGACTGAAGCAAAAATCTTGTAAGCTAATAGCCTGGAAAGTCGCTTTACAAAGGTCGAAATTTCCTTCATTTATAACAATTAAAAACCCCTTGGAAGCAGGAAAAAGGGGGGGAAATTAAATTGTTCAAGCCTGCTGGAGAGGGAGTAAAGGAGAATAAGTTTCCACCGTCTCAAACCTGGGAACGGGGTGTCAGAGACAGAAATTATCGGAGACGTCCATTGACTGTGAATGGAATATTTTGACAGATAGTAAGAAAAAAGAGAAACAAATTGATTCCAATGTCGACTGGGCAAATGCAAGGGCAGATAATAACGGAGGAAGGTACAGTGCTACCTCAAGCAACACAAATGGAGAGACCCGAGGCCCTGCAGGAGCATAAGCCGCTGTTTTGGAAGAATGAACTTGAATTAGGCCAGAGGGAGTTTGGAGCTGAGGAGACTGTCAACTTTGGAGAGATTTTGAAATATGCTGTTAAAGATCTTTTGGATTACATTGATGGCTGTGGGGAATGGGCTGGTCTGATGTGGGGAGATGGGCATGAGTTTGGGTGGAGACCTACTCCCTAAGGAGAAAGGAAAGAAACTAAGAAAGAGACCAACAAAAGATAAGGAAAAGTGCAAGCATAAACAAGAAGAAAAAGATCTGCAGAAGGGGCATGGAAGAGACTTAAGAGCCTCGGATATCAGACTACCAGGTTGATGGACTAGATGGAATGGATAGCAAGGACTGACATAACCCGAGACCAGAAAGAAGGGACGTTGGATGAAAATTGGAAGAGTCTATAAAGAAAAATTTCTATTTTGGGAATAAGTGTAAAATTAATGAATATTAGGGAGAATGTTGGAGTGAAATTGTCTGGCTTTAGCAGAAATGATATAAGGATAAATAAGTATTAAGTTTTTTAAGTTTTAAGGTATTTTATGGTATTTTATGGTATTTTATGGTAAGATAAGGTTAAATAAAGTAAGGTAAATTGAATAACAGAATATGGTGAAAGATGGATAGGATATATAGAGTTAATTAATTGGTTATAAGCTAAAATATAGAAAGGATTTGCTGAAACAATGATTGAAACAGGATACAAGAAGAGGGAGGTGTGAGGAAGTCGGGGAAATAGGCAGATGAAAGATAGGATATGGAATGACTGATTTGTTTTTAACTATTTTTATTTTTCTGTATTTTGTATCTTTTTATCTTCTTTTTCTTCACTTTTCCCCCTCTTTTTTCTTTTTTTTTCTTTTTCATATTTTTGTATTTCCTCTGAAATTTTAATAAATATTATTATAAAAAAAGAAAGAACTCCTCCTCTTGTGCCCATCCACAGCAGTCTTCAGAAAGTGCTGCATCACATGGAAGAACAAGGGCCAGGGCCGGCCTACCCATGAGGCAGCGTGGGGAGATTGCCTCAGGTGGCAGATCCTCCTGTCGGCAGCAGATCTCCATGCCTGTTTTCACTGTCGCATGCCCACATGCTGCCCACACCACCACCACACCACTACCATGGCAATCGCACACCTGCTTTTACTCCCCGGGCTGCCTCAAGCAGTGTACGGACATTTGGCATTTTTGGTTTTGCCTAAGGCAGCAAAATGTCCTGGTCTGGCTCCAAGACGGACAGTCTCCTGGTGGACAGAATAGTTTTGTTGGTGTAAATTTCTCCCCTTCCTTCACCTGAAGTAGCCGTAAAGGAAAGGACACAATATTTTGTTTTTTGTTTATACATCCTGAAATGTATCTTTGTTTTTCATCTGTCCTAAGTAATGGTTCAATAATGGCTTACCTGTGGTGGGTTTCATGCTTAATATGATGTAACACTATAACTAAGTTGTTACTGTAGGTTTGCCTTTTGTCAATGTTTATTTGTCAATGTTTATTTGCTTCTCTGTTGCTGGAAAACCTTTCAGATTCATTGCTCTGGAGGTATGCACTACCAGGCATGTCCAAAGTCCATTTTGGCGGCCTAATCCAGCCCGATTTAATCCAACCCCTGCGGCAGTTTATTTCCTGGGGTAAAATCCTAAAAAATCCCTCAACAACTTCATTCCTAAAAAAAGGTTAACAACTTCGGTCGGCCCTTTGGTCGATGCATAACCTTTTCTTTGTCAATGACCAACCTTATTAGTAAAAGTATAAATGTTTTTTTAAAAAAAACCAAGAAGAAGGTGCTGTATCCTGTGGATATTCCTATTTAGGCCTCTCAGAGGCAGGCTTTCTCTGTGGCAGGAGCAGGCACTGGCTGCATTGGGAATACACTGGTGAGTAAAAACTGATGTCTGAATGCAGAGAAGCTCCAGGAGTCCCAGTGCTTTACCTAGGGTTGGGTTTCCTCAGAATGAAGGTCAGGGGAGATTGTGGTGTCTTTAGGATATATGGTTGTATTTACACATATACACAACCTGAGCATAGGATGGTGGTGCTCACAGCATTGACACTCCAACAGATCTCGCTTCCCTATTAATTTTCCAGGGAAGCCCCAAGTCACAGCTGTGGGGTCCTGCACAGATCAAGACATGTCTCTGTGTCTTCCAGCTTCCAGCATCAGCCCCAAACTCACATGCACACAAAGCCCTCCTTGGTTGTGAGTTGGGGGTGGGAAAAGCCTACCCATTTGTCTCTGTGGCAACAGAGCAATCTCTTTGGTAGTGTAAATGTTCTTAACCGGCCAGCTCAGCCCATTGCCTTGCAAAGAAATATTGTCTGACCAGTTTACCAGGTTTGTTCTCGTACAGTCTAACCCCATAGTTACAGGACTGCAGGTTTGGAAGAGACCCAGGGGTATCATTCAGACTGGCCCCCTCCTGCAAACTGATAACAATACATCTATTTTCATTGTTCCTTAGATATGGCAGGTGTACATTTTCATCTGTCTAGCAGCACTTAATGAGTTTTGGCAGATTGTCTTATGTTGTACACCCTCTTAGTAACTTCTGGTTTCAAGGTGGAATATAAGAGAAATAAATAAAATTGTTGGCCCTGCCCACTCACAGGGACACCCCTCTGTCTGATCTATTTAATCTGACTTTAAATTAATATTTTAAATTGTGTTTGACTGGATCTTCCACAGTGCCTTGCTTTAATGGAATACTGTAAAAAAAGAAAATTTTTGTCACCGCCAAACATGCTCAGGAGGGCTCCTTGAAAATATGTGTTTGCTGAAACAATTATTTCTATTAATACATTCTTGACAGTTGGCTTCATGTTGAGATTGTTACATGCTGCCCCAATCTCAGAGCGGAGACAGACTCCAGGGTTTCCAAGCACCATACCCAGGGTTTGGTTTCCTTGGAATGAAGGTCAACAGACATTTTGGTGTCTTTAGGCTACGTGGTTTATTTATATAAAACCTGAGCACAGGGTGGAGGGGGCTCACAGTGACTGAGATCTAGGTGTCTGTCTGTCTTTCTGCAGCTTCTAGCATTCAAGCTATTGTTCCCCATCTCTCAGGTGTAGCTATTGCAAGTTAGCCCATTCCTGACATGCTGATGAGGGCACTTAAGTGGCTGGCAAATGTCATTGCCTTACAAAGAAAGTTGCCTGACTGGTTCAGCAACCTCTTCTGCTAGATTATAACCCACTGGATACAGAATCACATGTCTGGAGGGGATCCAAGGATATCATCCAGAATGACCACCCCCAAAATCATAACACTATGCTCTCATGTTTTCTCCTCCCTCCCTCCTGCACAGAATTGAACCTGTGCTTCATCCATCACTACCCAACTCTGATTCAATATTTATTTAAAAAATTAAGAGTGTATTCAGTGAAATTTTACTCAGAGGCAATCCACTGAAGTCAATAAACACAACTAAATTAGGTCTATTAATTTCAGTAGCATTACTATCAGTAAAACCTGGTAGTATACCACCCTAAGGTGGAACCTACACACATATAAAAAAATGCTGTGAAAATGTTTTTTAAAACGTTTTGAAAAATACATTGAATTTTGCATAGCTCACTGTTGCCATCTCGTGTCACATTTGTATATTGCACTTTACAACACATTTAAAACATTTTATTTGCAGCTGAGTCCTAAGTTTTCTTTAAAATGTTGGGAGGGCAGGAGATGTTGGGGTTAGTATCCTGAGTTTGCAAAATATATCAAGGCACAAATTGCATTACAAACAATTTTGTATTTTCCTTCCTCCACTCAATCCCCCTTCCAGGAAGGCTGTGAGAATTACGTCCTAAACATGTACACCAAATTGTGTTCAGTCGTGTTACTGCATCACAGCCCCACCCACAAAGCAACACAGCAGAACTTAGTTTAGCTAAAAGCCTAATTTAGAATGGCCAAATATGAATTTCATGGCCACAAATGTTTCAGGGTGTGGTGATGTTATAACCTCCACTGCACACTCTCTCTCATGCAACCCCACACCCGCTCACAGTGAAAGCCGAAAAGATTTGCCTAGCCCAAATACAAGAAGTCAGGCCCCTAATCGCCCCCATCTCCTCTCCCCCCCCCCAGCTCCCATATCCATTTAGCATTAAGCCTGGAAAAAGCCTCTTGAAATGGAATTTAAATAATTGTTTTCAGCACTCGTCCTCATTCAGCCAATTACAGCATAACATTGCATATTTTAAAAGAATATTCATTAGATTCAAAGCTGCAATATGAATTTCCTAGTCTCCCTCCAAGATGCTTTGCTCTGGATGAGTGTGCCTTCCTTCTAGGAACAGCAAATCATGAATAATACTGTCGCCATGTGACACGTCTCCAAGATTTGCTTTGGGCTAAGTCTCTTCTCTGGAAGGAGAGTAAGATGCTGAGGGTTGTAAATTTTGATGCTATTTATATAGAAATGATGGGGGGGACCCATCCTCCATCTTTCTTCTTTACTAAGAATATATCATGAATTAAGGTGTCTCTGACAGCTTTCACCTCAACCCATATTGGGGGTTTTTTTGCTGGGCAGGGGGTGGCTCCGGTCCTCCAGAGAAAGCTTTTCTTCCTCTCTCATAACACCAACTTGGATGGCTCTGAAAGAGGATTGGACAAATTCACAGAGATAATAGGCTACCAGTGGCTACTTAGCCACCATGGCTATGGTCTCCACGGTTGGAGGCAGGTTGCCTCTAAATGACAGTTGCTGGGGACTGTGCTGCTGCACTCAGGTCCTGTTTGCCGTGGCATCTGTCTGAGGCAGTCATGCTTCTGAGTAGAAAACTCTGAAGTGGAATATAGTCTCAAGAATGGATTTTGCAAACCAGTGTGAGCTTCATTAATGTGTTACCCTGAAATTCTGGGGGGCCCCCCAACTGATGCCAAAGTTTTGTGCTAGTTTTGTGGTATTCTGTGCTGCAAACCCCACGCTTCGTGCCGCCGCCCCCGCCCCCCGAGTAATTGACACTCAAACCTCAAAACCCAGCCTTGCCCGATTGGCTCCAAACTGCTGCCAAAGTGGTGTGCTGGTTTGGCGCCATTTTGTGCTGCAAGCCCTGCTTTCTGTGCCACCCCCGAAACTGAGTAATGGACACTCAAATGGGGGACCATGTGTACGCCCCCAAACCCAGCCTTGTCCAAATGACTGCAATCTGTTGCCAAAATTGTGTGCTGGTTTCAAACCCTTCTGTACTTGTATTGTCTCTACTTATGGTCTCTGTCCGTGGTGCTCAGGAGCATAGAAAACGTAAAGAAACAGATGCAGGAGAAAAACAGCCTACCCTGTGCCTTATTCTACTGATGTATGGCCCAGTTGTTACAGTTATCTCCTTTGACCCGGCCTCCGATGAGAGGTGGGCCCTGCCCTCCAAGAATCCCGGGAATAAAAATTCACGGTAAGAATTGCTGTTTCCCCCCAGAGGTTCCTGGAAGGCAGTCCTGGTATGGGAGGTAGCAGGCTGTAGTATGTATGGGCGGGGGGGGGGAGAAAGGGCACGGACCGACTACCTGCCGAAGTACTTTTCTCCCAAAGCTTATGTTGGCCGAGGCCCATGAACCTATCTTACAGTGCTTGGCAAATGTGTGCATGGAGACCCACATGGCTGCCCTGCAAATTTACACAATGGGGAAGCTTCCTTAAATATGGCAGAGGAGGCTGCTCCCCTGAGGGAGGGAGCAGTCAGCCCCCCAAAGGGAACTTCCCCAAGGCCTGATAGGCTTGGGCGATGGTTTCCTTGAGCACCTTGGAAATGGTGGAGGTGAATACCTTCCACTCCACTGTGACACCCCCAAATTAAACAAATAAAGCTTCTGATTTCCAGAATGCTGCTGTTCTATGTTGAAACAGAGAGCCCTGCATACATCTAAGGTGCAACAGTCCACCTCCTCAGGTGTTTTAAGGTTGGGGTAAAAGGAGGGAGGAACCACCTCCTGGGCCCTGTGGAACCAAGAACTGATCTTGGGGACAAAGGTTGGATCTGGTCTGAGAACTACCCTGTGCTGATGAAATGAGCATAGGTGTGAATCGGAGGACAGGGCCTCCAACTTCAATACCTGGTTTGGGGGGGTGATTGCTACTAAAAGCACTGCCTTGAGCATGAGAAATTTGGTTTCACAAGTCACCATTGGTTAGAACAAGGGTCCCGTCAAGGCCAATAATAGATTTTTATTCCACCCCCAGACAATACATTGGCTTTGTGCCAATTGTGGATAGCAGCCAATGTTGCCTGGCCTTGTGTAGACAGGGATGCTTCTGCAATTGTCATGAAAATTTATCCTGGGATTCTGAAATTCCAGCCCATTGGAAGCTGCTTTACATCAAACCAGACCATTAGTCAATCCAGCTCTGACCCTGCTTGCTCTTTGGTTCTGACACCTGCCTTATTCTCTGACATTGCCTCCTGCTGCCTTCAAATCCAGGTTACGCTCAGCTCCTGGCTCCCAGTCCCTGACTCTCTCCATGGCGTTGCCCATGGGCTAGCCCTGATGAAACATGCTGACCAGCAGGCTTCTGGGAAATCTAAATGCTAGCCCCATCCCCAGGGGGTAAAAGCTGTAAAAGCCCCAAATTAAATGAGATCCCGCTGAGGAGCTGGAGCAGCTGTGCTGATGTTGGGCCTGCTCCCAGGGCAAGCAGTGAAATGGTTGCAAGTGTAACCTCCACTGGAAGTGTGGCGTCTTTTGTTTGCAGTCCTAGGCTGGCCTGGTAGCTTTTTGCAGGAGAAAGGGTGGCTCATGGAAGCAGCTCGTGGCATCAGCACCTGTGTAAGGAGGCCTCACATTTCAGGCTTTATAAATATTTATTTATTTATTTATTTATTTATTTTATTTAATGGAATCTATGTACTTTGGCCACCTCATGAGAAGAGAAGACTCCCTGGAAAAGACCCTGATGCTGGGAAAGATGGAGGGCACAAGGAGAAGGGGACGACAGAGGACGAGATGGTGGGACAGTGTTCTCGAAGCTACCAGCATGAGTTTGACCAAACTGCGGGAGGCAGTGGAAGACAGGAGTGCCTGGTGTGGTCTGGTCCAGGGGGTCACGAAGAGGCGGACACAACTAAACGACTAAACAACAACAATAACAACATTGCAAAACAAAAATAAACCCAAACCTCCAAGCAGTTTACAAAAAGAATAAAAACAGTGAATCTATTAGTATAAACAATTAAAACATTCAGAAAACTAAAACCATCAATGCAAAACTACAAAACACATCAACGTTCTGGGTAGGCTTGTCGAAACAAAAATGTTTTTAGCAGGCACCAAAAAGAGTACAGTGATGGCACTTGCCTGGTATCAATAGGCAGGGAGTTCCAAGGTGCAGGTGCTGCCACACTAAAATATCAGCTTCTTAGAAATGTGGAATAGGTACAATGTGGCACTTGCAACAGCGCCAGTTCTGCAGATTGAGGCAGACAAGTAGATGTACGTAGAGTAAGGCAACCTCGCAGGTAAACTGTGTCCACATTGTTAGGGGCTTTGTATGCGCATAGTCACCCCTTGAAGCTGGCCCTGGGCAAATGTCTGCATGTACAAACTCGACACACTTTCAGGCAAGGTGGAAGCATATTTGAAGAATGTCATTCCCCAAACCTCAGAAATCTCAACCAGCAGCATTCCTCATGGGGTTCTCATGCATCCTATGAAGATTTGCGCTTGTCATCCCTGAAAGAGTTACATCTATTAATGTAATCTAGAATACAGATAAGCCTCGTTCGTAAGGAGCACTTGATGGCTGTGTTGTCAAACAAACGGCTGCATCTGTTTAAGCTGCCATTTCAAATCGCTTTTAGGCACCTCGGTCCCTCACTGCTTCCTCCAAATGGATCTTGGGGCAGGGAGGGGCTCTTCTTATTCCCATCGTTGCAAAGTGCTGGTGTTGTGTGCAACTAGGACTAGGAAGGCCCTGTTCCAAAGCCCCTCTCAGCCATGAAGCTCACTGGGTAACCATAGAACCACAGAGCTGGAAGGGTACCTGAGGGTCATCTAGTCGAACCCCAATGCAGAAATCACAACTAAAGAAACCCTGACAGACAGCCATCCAACCTTTGCTTAAAAACCTCCTGTGAAAGAGACTGGTAGTGAGACACACCTTAGAGCCAGCGTGCGCCTGCCTCCTTGATCCTGCCGCCTGATTTCTCCTTTGGTCCTGACTGCTGGATTTCCAGTCCTGGCCAGCAGCTTGCCCTGCTGCTCCTGGCTCCCCTCCAACTGGTGCCCACAGCTTAGTTGACCCTGACCTACTGTAAGGCATATTCAGATATTCCTTCCTAGGAAATGAGGGCAGGAAGAATGGTCCCTTTCCAGCTCAGCTGTATTGTTTCAGCAGAAAAGTGCCGCGGCAAGTTCCCGTCGTAGGTGATGCCAGCTTAATCAATCATCCCGAAGCCCCGGCAGGCATGAAGCAGAGAAGGGCTCTTCTGCAGTGTGCATCCAGCCTGCCCCCAGTTCTCTCCAAAGGGGCCTAATTCATCACTCCCTTAACCACAGAGCCAAGGGCATGCATGGCGCTCCAAGGCGCTCAGAGACACACACGTTTCCGGGTGGTGGCTGTTTGCAGTCCCCCCACCCTGTTTGAAAATCAGAAAAGGGGCAGACCATAACACTGGAGCAAAAACACACATGTCAACTTGCTTCTTAAGAGCTGGGCGCCCATGGCGGAGGAAACTTAGGTTTTGCTTGCAATATTTCATTCCTGAAAATGATGGAACGCTTAAAAAGATGAATTAATCCAGCTGTGGAAATAAGCAGTTGCAGAGCACATGGCAGAGATAGGATCTGAGCCTCCATTTCTTTTTATCTGGTTATGTTCATAAGAAGAGCCTGCTGGACCATCTTTTTACATATTTTATGTATTTCATATAATTTATACACCACTCCGTTACTTTAAAAGCCCTTAATGCATATTACAAAAAGGATCAAACAATAAAATTAACAATAAGAAAAATCAACACCTATAATCTAAGACTTTTAAAAAGTTATAACAATAGACTAAAAACAGATTAAATCTAGTCCAACATCCTGTTCTCATGGTGGCCAACCAGATGCCTTTGAGAAATCTGTAAGCAGGGCCTGAGCACAAGAGCAACACTCTCCCCTCCTGTGGCTTCCAGCATTACTGCCTGCTGGTTACCTGCTATGGTCCATGGACAGATGCAATAAAGATTATGCATTCATAAATAAGGGGCACTGGACAGTGGTGTTCTGAACCCATATATTCCCTGTAGTTTTCCAGGACTTGGGAGCTTGGATAGATGGTGTGGGCAACTAAGATAAGGTGAGCAAGTAAGAAGCCTTTTGCCTTTCTTGACCTAAGTAGTCAAAAACTGACCACAAGATCCACTTCTCCATCACATCCATGGCTCTCTTCTCCCACTGATCCTCCTTCATCCTTTAAAGCCAGCCCCACATTTTGGCTGCTCCAGGGGACTGCAACACACAATCTGAAAGACACGAGCAAATATCCTTTGTAATACAGAAAAGGCCTTTGCATGCAGTCCAAGCTTTGGGACCCAGAATCCTCTCTGGCAACCAAAGGAGGGTGGGGAAAGAGTCAGACAACTCTTGGATCATATCTACTGACTCTGGATATGGAGGTTCCATTGAGCTGTAATGGATTTCAGCCACATGATAAAACTTGCCTCCACTAATCCATCTAATCCCCATTGTGACACTATCTTGCTGCAGTAAATTTGAGAGGCAAATGATGAATTGTGAGGCACAACACAAGCAAGTTTCATAGAGTGGAGAAGATCTCCAATTACTGCCTTCTTAGCTTTAAATCTGAGTTTGAAGCTGCCACATGTCAGTGCAGACACCATGGCACTGCATCCCTGCCAGCCACCCCTTTCCACTTCGGGGGTGTCTGTGCCGCAGAAGCATCATGTAGGCAATGCCTCGGAGGGGCGGACGTACAGAGCCCCTTTGCTCCCCAATCCAGTGGAGCTCAAGTTCACACCTCCCAAGCTGACACCAGCTAAATTTAGCCAAGCACAATGGATCCGGCTGTGTTTTGTGGGAAATAAACAAAAAGCCTCATTAAGGCTGCTGCACAAATGCTTCTTCATCTATATTTAATAAGATTTTTTAAAATAAAAAAATGTTTCCCAACCCTGTTCTCAGCAACAGAGTCTGAAAAAGCTCATGTGCAAAGCTTTGGAGAACAATGAAGTTTGGAATTAAGAGTGCCGGCTCCTTGGGGGCAGAGACATTGTTTCACATAAGGTACTCGGTCAAGTGTCATCCATACAAGGAAGAAAGGACCTGCATCAACAACCGTTATTTGTATCACATGTTGTTAAATTCCATTTCAATTTATTCCATTTATTATTACTTCCCACTGCCATAAGAAGCCCCAAAGTGATTTACGGAAACAATAACATCCAAAATATACAATAAAAGTTCATTATATTGAAACAAATATATTAAATTTGTTCATCCAGAAAAATCACTCATCACCATAAAATAACCACCACACCCATATAAGAATGATCAGGGAAAATAAACAACCAAAAGCTAGACTATTGGCACCATCCAGATGCCTGGAAAAATAAAAACACACTTACCTGATGCCAGAAAGATGGCAAAGCCTGTACTTTGTGAATTATTGTATTTTAATATTTTGCTGGAAGCTGCCCAGAGTGGCTGGGGAAACCCAGCCAGACGGGCAGGCTATAAACAATAAATTGTTGTTGTTGTTTTCCAAGGAAGAGCAATCCATAATTGGGGAGCCACCACAGAAAAAGTCTGTTCCTTCATTGCCACCCTCCAGACACTTCTCAGAAGGGGCAAAACAACAATTGCTTACAACAGTTTTGCTGGCAAGGACCCAGCAAACCAGCTATAAGCAAACACTTCCCTGAATGAGGACACAATTTTGTAGATTTTAATAGTGACCCACTATGGGAGCCAATCTTGACTGGAAAAGGTGGGGTGTAAATAAATAAATGCTATGGGCACGGCTGTTTGCCTTCAAGTTGGCCTGCATCAGATGGGATCCATAGTGCGCTTTTTAACATTCTCCCACCTCTTGACTTTGCAGTGCTCCACACAAACATGCTAAAAAACTCACTGGCCATATTTGCACATCACTGGTAAACTAGAAACCATGACTCACATTTTATTTGCTCCTTTTCACTTCTGCCTACTCATGCTGGGTGGAAACAAACCATGAAGCCTGGCTGAGCATTGTATCTGCCCCAGGGTTTGTGGTTCATTTCGCTGCATGCAACCCCAACCCAATATGAACTATGGTTTGTGCTTGGCCGGTTATTGGATGTATAGCTAAGCCAAGATTGCAGTTTGGTCCCTCTCTGCATGAGCTGGAAGGAGACAAACAGCCCAGATCATGGACTTCACAGCAAGCAATTAACTATGGGTTACCATGACATGTGACTGGGATGCGGGTGATGCTGCAGTTTGCTACCACAGAGCCTAGGACTTGCTGATCAGAAGGTCGGCGGTTCAAATCCCCGCAACGGGGTGAGCTCCCGTTGCTCGGTCCCTGCTCCTGCCAACCTAGCAGTTCGAAAACACGTCAAAGTGCAAGGAGATAAATAGGTACCGCTCTGGTGGGAAGGCAAACGGCGTTTCCGTGCGCTGCTCTGGTTTGCCAGAAGCGGCTTAGTCATGCTGGTCACATGACCCGGAAGATGTATGCCGGCTCCCTCGGCCAATAAAGCGAAATGAGCACCGCAACCCCAGAGTCGGCCATGACTGGACCTAATGGACAGGGGTCCCTTTACCCCTTTACCTTACCATGACGTGTAAACTGGGCCACTGTGGCACCTGTTCATGAGAAAAGAGAGCTCTGCTGGATCAGGTCAGAGGCCCATGGGGTTCTCACAATGCCCAGCCAGTTGCCAATGGGGCAGGGGTGCCAACTTGAATGAAATATTGTGGGGGCCCTGGTAAGGCCCGCCCTGCATAACTGATCACATGACACAGTGCACACACATACACACACACCATTTGAATGTGAATGACCATTAATGGGGGGGCTTGCCCCCTGAAATATAGGAGTTGGCTCCTATGCAATGGGGTAACCACAAGCAAGGCCATGGGCACACTTATTGTCTCCCAATGGTGCTTACCAGAAGCATACTGACTCTGACTTAGGAGGAAGCACACTGCCATCATGACTAGTTGTCAGGGGTCTCCTCCTCCTCCAGTAACTTGTTGAATCCTCTTTTAAAGCCATCCTAGTTAGTGGCAGCAAATCCCACTGTTCACCCAGGCCGTCTGCATACTGGCCTAAAGAGACTGGCCTGCCTTCCTATATGGCACCATTCTGTGAGTTTCAGCTGCAGCCCACATTGAGATCCAGTCTCAACTGGGGAAGCGGGCCACAAATTCAATACAGAAGTGCTGGAGTCATGTCTCAGTGCTCATTTGAGCACTTATGTGTAGGTCACCTTCAAGCACTACTCACTGCATCAGCTCTAGTCTTCCCCTTGGGGCAGACCCCAAAGATTCACCTGCTTCCTCATGGCTGGAGCCTTTGTCCCTCCCCCCCTTCTCCATGTAGCTTACTTGGAGGATGTTGCATTGGGTATAATGTGGTTTGCATCCAAGTAGCCTGGCCTCAGACCGCATCAATCTCCTGCTTTTTAGCCTTCTCTCCAGCCAAAATGCAGCAAAAGGCTGCAACTCTCTGATGCACCTGTTCATTTGGGTTTATCTCCTTGAAGAGGCTGGTCCTTCTGAAATAGGATTTGCCTATTGGGCAAGATAATAACAGAGGGAGTCACAGCAGTGCCATCTATTGGCTGCTCACAATGCAGGACACTGAAGTGAAATTCAAGTTATAGACCGTTGGACTAAGCACATGTTGTTGACTGAAGGAACAGACAGATAAAAAGGAATGTTTGGTAATAATGCGGAGCTCCCCTGAGGCTGGCCCAACTTCTTATACTGCACAGATAAATAAAATGCAGCGGCTCATCTGCTCACTGGGGCAGACTATTGCGGCCATGTAATGCCACTCTTAACTGGGCTGAATTCAAGGCCTGGTGTACAAAGGCTGTGGTCTAAACCACTGAGCTTCTTGGGCTTGCTGATCAGAAGGTTGGCGGTTCGAATCCATGCGACGGGGTGAGCTCTCATTGCTCTGTCCCAGCTTCTGCCAACCTAGCAGTTCAAAAGCATACTAGTGTGAGTAAATAAACAGTACTGCTGTGGCAGGAAGGGAAACGTTTCCGTGCCCTCTGGCTTCCGTCATGGTGTTTCGTTGCACCAGAAGCAGTTTAGTAATGCTGGTCACATGATCCGGAAAGCTGACTGTGGACAAATGCTGGCTCCCTTGGCCTGAAAGCGAGATGAGCCCCACACCCCATAGTCGCCTTTGACTGGACTTAACTGTCCAGGGGTCCTTTACCTTTACCTTACAAAGGCCTATACAGTCTGGGAGCAGGATACCTGATAGATCATCCCACTCCTTATATAGCTAGCAGAGGCAGCTGTGGCAGCTATGTACAGGCTGAATTTCTCCCTTCAAACTCAGGCTGCCTGCCTGTTTTTATTTTAACCAGCTTAATGTATTTTGCTTAATGTATGTAGGGTTTTGTGTCAGCATTGCTTGTGCAGGTTTTCTGCTGTTCACTTGTGTTCCTTTGGTGGTGAGAGGTTGGGGTTGGCCTAGGGTGTGGTTGTTCATTTGTGGTTGGCTGTGGTGATCTTTGTTTTCGTGTGTGAGTGGGGTGGGTGGGTGTTTTGGATCAGGTTAGCCATATTGATTTGTATGCTGTTGGTGGATTATTGTCATTGTCTTGCTGGGCTGTGTGATAAAGGGGAGCCATACCGGGGTGAAGGCGTCTTCTTCTGTTTGTCCCCGTGTCAGTTTCAGTTTATTGGTTGATTTTTCTAGTAGGGCTGTTTCCCATATTAACCAGCCACTTCTGTACCATGGCAGCTGCCGTAAAAATGGACAGTTCTGAAAAAGAGCCCCCTTATGACATCATGCCTGCTTGTGATATCAGCGTCGTTCTGAAAAACTGAATGCTGCAATCGCATTATGAATTCAGTCAGTTTGCTTAGCTGCTGACACCTATCCTTAGGGCAAAATGAAATAATTTTATAACCTTATTTGGAAATATTGTTTCAAAAAAAAAAGGCCCCCCCCCTCTCTCTCTCACACACACACACAACCTATTTCAACCTCCCCCTGGCTTCAGTCGTCCTTTTTTGCCAGGGCAATTTAGGCTACTGGGCACTGTGGCAACTGTCTATCTGCGAACAGAGATCACATCTGTGCTGCCTGGCAGTACGGCTGGGTCATCTGTCATTTGGGGCTAGCCTAACGGGATCTGGCAAAGAGAGATGCGCTTCCGTAACCAGGTAGAAATCTTGGAACGCTGGGAATGGCCTCAAGGCATCCTCTAATGGGAGAAGCTGCACCTGTCAGATTTCATCCTGCTAGGTAGCTATTAAAAGCATTGGGCCAGGAGGTGGGTAGTTGGGGGTGCTTAAAAACAAATAGCATTCACATAGGCCCTGAATAAATGTCACACACATAAAATTAGCGCTGCAGGTTTTGGTCAGTTTAATCCATAGATCTATCGAATGTTAATTTATTGGGTGAGTCCACAATTGTTGAGGCTAGTTTGGATCTAATGATGTTACTAAAATAAAGCAAGCAAGCTGGGTTTTCCTTCTCAGTTGTGCATGAAGGCTTCTGCTTATATCTTCAACTTCTGTCAAGGTCTCAATAAGGTGTTTAACACTGAAGTTTGGAAAATAGAGAAATCCATTTGAATGCAGTAACAAAAGCAAATAATTCTCTCTCTCTCTCTCTCTCTCTCTCTCTCTCTTACACACACACACACACACACACACACACACACACATTAATAAAATGTTGTGTAGCAAAAAAGCCCATGTTCAAATCCCAAGATAGCCCTGAACTGACTTTGGTAGCCTTAGAAAAGGCATTCCAGCCCCAGCCACCCATCTTCAATGTGGTGCTAGCAGGTGGCGTCCAATGCTAGTCCTACTCAGATTAGGCCAATTTAAGTTAATGGATATAACAAATTTTGGTGATGAAGATGATTTATAGCCCACCTTTTTTGCAGACTGGGACTCAAGGCAGCTTACAGATAAAACAGAAAAAAATGAAAACATAGAAAAGATGGTCATTAAAAAGTAATTGAACATTAAGAAAATTAAAACTATATTTAAATGTTCTATTAAAAAGATAGTAACAAAAGAAAAGAAAAAATATCATAACACTAGCCCTTTCCAGCTAGTTCCTAAAGGCCTTCTGGAATAAAAAGGTCTTCACAACAAGGAGGGAGTCAGTCTAACGTCTCTAGGAAGGGAGCTCCAGAGTCCGGGAGCAGCCACCAAGAAGGCCCTTTCCTGTGTCCCAGCCAAGCCTGCCTGTGAGGGGCCAGGACCAAGAGAAGGGCCTTCCTGAAGATCTCAGAGCCTGGGCAGGTTTGTATGAAAGAATATGGTCTTTCAGATAGCATTAATTTCAGGGTTTAGTTGGTTACAACTGGAAAATAGTAATAACGATTCGAATTTTGTGGTTCACAATAGGGGGCAGCAGAGCACCAACGGAGAGGCCCCTGGTTCAAATCCTGACAGAAAACCCATTTCACAGAAACCTTTGCATTAAAAGGGGGGGCGTATCTGAGAGCTTTTTGGCCCAGTTTAAGCTCACTGCCTATGCCTGTAACCCCCAATCAGCATGCAAGTCTGCAATTGTTCCCCAAAAGAGCAACATGTCAGCAAAATACACACTTTGCCTTTGATCCTGGTAGGGGGGAGATGTGAAAGACTGCACCACATTGTGAAGACGTCTGAGTCACCCCCTCCCCTTTTTAGAACAGGGATGGATCCTTCTCCCCCAAGCCGTGTTGTTCAGAGATTTCGTGTTCTGAAACTTGGTCTGGTTCAAGTCAAAGAAAATCCTGAGACAGCTCAGGACGGTACTTTTAATAATATTAATAGCAAGGTCCTGTCTCCACAAATCCGTGGAGTGTCTCCTTCCTTCGCTTTGCTTTTTAAGTGCTTGTGTGACTAATAAGGTGTGACATGGCAAAGATTTGCAAGCGTTCTTTTCCATAACATAAGTTATTCTGGCTGACCAAAAAGGGGGGGGCTAAATTTAGATACCTGGAGCAAACATGAGGCTTCTGAACAAACGGAGGCTTAGAGACTCAAATTGGTTCTGACATGTACGTGTGCTGACAAACATAAGTCCACATAACCCCTGGTTCTCTGCCTCATTTGCAAAGTCAGAGGCTGCCTAGGCAAAAGCACCTTGCCAAATGCAATTTCCTCCCCTCCACCCCATTACCCCTTCCGATGGGCTGAAACCAGGACCCTGAACTTGGAATGCCCAGCTTTTATTTATATAAAGCATTGGTACACTGCTCTTTGTCTTGTTTGGATTTCAAGGAAGCACATCCAAAAGATATATAATGATATAAGAGACAGTAAGAATGGAATGCTAGACAATAGGGGTCTTGGGTCTAATTCAGCAGGGCTCTTGTGATTTATCTGTCTATTACCCACCCTTCACCCTAAGGTCCCAGAGCATAAGGGCATCAGAAGAGCCTGCGGCATCAGGCCAGTGGTCTACCAGTCCAGCGTCCTGTTCTCACAGGGGGGCAGCTAAATGCCTGTAGGAAACCCACAAACAGGATTCAAGCGCAAGAGCACAAGCCCTCTCCCACTCATGTGGTTTTCAGTTTCCAAGGTGGGTCTTAACATTAAAACACTATACAAAAACATTTTAAAACAACTCACCAACAGAAAAATAAGGTAGGGTTGCCATATTTCAAAAAGTAAAAACCAGGAAACCCCAAAAGTTGTTGAACTTTTTAAAGGAAAATCCGGACGAATGGCAGCCATAAAGTAAGACAGACCCTTAAAATATGCTCTTCTGGCAGCAAATACGTTATTTAAAAAGTGAAAGTGATGGCAATTACAATGATTGATTTAGTCATGGGCATCACATGATCAGCCACTGTTGGAGATGGGATGTAGAACTAAATGGACCCTTTCTCTCATCTGGCACAGACAAATTCTATGTACTGAGTCATAGATGCACTGAGTCATAAACCTCTCACTAGGGAAAACCATAGAAACAATGTATTTTCCAGGTAGCCAGCAGGTCCATCACCAGCAGGCACTAATCCTGGCCCAAGGCATTTTCTGAGGTGAAGTGGCCTTATTTGTGGTGGCTTCCCATTTATGGCATATACTTCCCAAACATCTTTTTCCACCAGGCAAAAATGTGATAGTTCTCCCTCGCATTTGAAGATTTTTTTTTACTTGCAGTTGTTACTGCTTTATTATTGATGGATACATTATTTTCAATCCATCCAGATTTATTGCTTAAACTCAGACGTCTTAACAACAACAACAACAACAAATGGGGGGTGGACAGAATACAACTGTGCAAGAAAGAAAACAGAATTAAACATAAGTCTATAGCAACTTAATTAAAACCAAGTCATCAACCCTTCAATGGCATAATTAGCAAGTCAAGCTCAGCCAGTTATTTTACCTAAATTTAAATCCCCATCATACCAATGTCTAACAACTGGCCAAATTGAAACATGCAAAAGTAAAATTGAAATAGTTGTGGCAATCAAGCTTTTCCAGTTCAATCTCACATTTGCCTTGTAAGTTTGGATTTGTGCCATTAAAAGGCAGCTACTTTTCTCAGTATCTTAATATCCTTGTGAAGAAAGCAGGAAGCCTGTCTTTTGACACATCAACTAATGTTATTAACATATCAGCAAGATATTTCTCACTAATGCCTATAAGAGGGTGTATAAGAGGCTGCTGAACTAGACTGGGGTGGAGAACCTGTGGCTCTGGAGAAGTTGCTGGACTCCAGTTCCCGTCAGTCCGTGGCCACTGGCCATGCTGGTGGCAGGAGGAGTCGACACAACATCTGGGGGTAACTAAGTTGATGGCAGCTGGTTAGTTCAATCCCTGGCTAAACAAGCTGCACTTTCTGAGTCAAAGAACGTTGCCATTGCTGTCTTTGACATTTTCTCCTCTTGTTCCCAGTTTAGAAATTCTGCTTTTAATTAATAAACTATGTCTTCCCAGACAAAGAAGAAAGGAGTGCTTGAACACCTGCCACTCAAACATGGTCTTTGTTGTTTAATTACCCCGTTGCAGAGGAGCAGCTTAGGTGCCAAACGCAACGGTAGGCTGTTCTCCTACCACAAAAGGATTTCATCAGCGGAAAACACAATGACACATAATTAACAGGGAGACAGAAGAATTCAGGATCAGCTGGTGGGTGCAGGGAGCTCATCAACAGACACACTGCACTTAAGTACTTTATATTGTTATCTGCTAGTTAGGAGTGAGGCTGGGGCGCAAAGATTTGGCTGTGATAAGGCAAGCATCTGAATCCAGAGTTGGGTGTGAACAGCAAAGTGGCTAAGTGCTGGGACCCTGGACTTGAGCTCAGAGTTGGAGGAAGAGGAGCTGGCTGAGCCCTGGCCTGCTGGCCCAACAGGTGGGGTACTGGACCAGGCTCCTGATTCTGTGGCTCAGAGCCCACAGAATCTGAGGTTGGTGGCTTGGAGCCTACAGAGCCCAGGGATGGTGATTTGCAGCCTGCAGACCTTGAAATGGGAGCATCACAGATGCCTTGCCTTGAGCGTGACTTGCCAGGGCAAATCAAACACTTCCCAGAGCTGCTGGGGCAACCCGTTCAGATGGGTGGGGTACAGATACATTGTTTTTGTTGTTGCTGTTATTATTCCCACACGTGCCCAGTGGCATAGGGAGCATGCCAGTCAGGATGGCACAGGAAGGTGAAGAAGCATGGTGACTGGTCAGTTGCTGGGAATCGCAAGTATGAACAGTGCTGCTGTTGCATTCAGGTCCTGCTTGTGGACTTCCCATAGGCATCTGGCTAGCCACCAGAAGAACTTGAAGATCCACAACCTTTAGATCAAGTGGATGGAGCTTAGAACATGGGGCCTGGAGGAAGAGTCTCATAAAGTCTCAGCTCACCAGTCCAGCCCTTGTTGGAGCAAAGTGGTTCACTCAGAGCTCTCCGTGGTGCTGCAGCTGCTGGCTTGCCTTGATGCCAGGACACTGATGAGAACCCAGTTATCCAGGATGGTAAAGTCCCAAGTGGATTGTGTATAGTTCTGGCTGCCCCCATCACAAACACTGTAGAGCTAGAACATGTAGAGAAAAGGACACGGGAGGCAAGCGAAGATCACCTCAGAGTGATATTCAACTGAACTTTTCTCTCCCCTGCCCCACAGGGCCATTGTACCACCAGCTGCCCTGTGAGAAGGATCCCAATGGCTTTTTAAGAGGTTGACATTGTTCAGGGTAGCTTTCAGAAATGTGGCTGTTTCTTGTAAGCCATCTTAGAAGGGTGTTTCCTGAAAGGAGGGATATAAATAATTGTAATAAATAAACCAAGCTGAATGTAACTGATCTGTAGAAAGGACTGAAAGCAGAGATGTTGTATATACTGTTGTTACCCAAGAAAAGTCATAATGAAAACATTTTAAATAAATAAATAAACCAAGCAAAGAAATACGAATCTGGAGCACCTTCCATATGAGGAGAGGCTAACACAAAGAGAGATTTTTATTCAGTTCAGGGGGAGTGGTGACTATAGGGGCACCTGATACAGATTTGCATAGCAGAGAGAATTTTTCTCCCTCTCTTATCATACTAGAATTGGGAGGCAAACAGTGGAATGAACTGGCTGGGAAACTGTAATTTGTTTAGGGTGCTGGGAATTGTAGCTCTGCGAGGGGGAAACTATAGTTCCCAGGATTCTTTGGCCTCTTCTCCTTCAGTCAGTGCACAGACCACAAATCCAGAAATGGTAGCCCAGATTCTCACTGGCACCCTGTATTTGCCACCCATGGACAGCACCTCACACCTGACACCACCTGGCTGTACCACTTCAGGTATAAATGAAAGCCAACCCCATTTGAGCATGACTCCAACATATCTAAATGCAAATCAAGCCCCGTTGCGGGGGGGGGGTGATCTTATGAGGAGAGGGAGTGTTTTCTGAGACATCTGGAGGGAATATTTTACAAATTGCAGTATGTTCTCCCTTAGGGGACTATTTCATCATTTCATTTGATTATCCATGATGTTTTAACTACCATGTTTAAAGGTTTAGTTTTTTCTCGCAAGAATGAAATTTTGAGCAGAGCAGCTACAAAGTCCCAAAGGGAGAGAGTTGCGGGGGGGGGGGGGATTAGACTTAGGTAAGCCAACCATAAACGTAGAATTAAAATTGAAGTAGGGAAGATAGAGCAGATGATGCAAAGATGAAAAATGGTAGCTGGGAGGGGAGGGAAGGGAGGTAAGAGAAAGCAAGGATGGAGAAGAAATCTGTCACCTTTGTAGGAAGGTGCCACAATTCAACTAAATAAGCAGCAAAAATAGAGAGATGAAATATGATGGCACAAGAGGAAAGGCTTAGAATCATAGAATTGTAGAGTTGGATGGCACCTTGAAGGTCATCTCGCCCAACCCCCTGCAATGCAGGAATCTTTTGCCCAACGTGGGGCTCGGAATCATGTCCCTGAGATTTAGATTCTCATGCTTTCTGACTGTGCTATCCCTTCCGTCTTGTGGCCTCTCAGGTCTCAGGGACCCACTTCCTTCTTCAGGTTTAGGAAGTGGGGGGTTACTTCTCTCCTGTGAGTGGATCTTCCAAGGCACCTCCCTCCCAGCCTCCACTTCTCCCCTCCATTGTGAGGGTTGCTAACATTTCTTGCTCCGTTCACATCATTCATTGAAAGCACTATGATGGCACACCCAGGGCTGCCCCAAAATAATTCTGGGGGCTGCAGTCTTTTAAGGGTGAAGAGAGTTGTTGGGAGACTTCACTATTCCCCTTACAGACTTAAAATTCTCAGAGTGGTTTAACAATCTCTCTTCACAGGGAAGTCAGGGAACTGTAGTTTTCTTAGGGGGACTCCTAGCAAGTCCATACACAGCTCTCCTCTGTCTTCTTGATCCCCTCCCACCCAGCAGATGCTGCTTGAGGCAGATGCCTCATTTTGCCCAATGATAGAACTATCCCAGCCCGCCTCCCTCACACTATTATCAATGCCACCATCAGCTGCTCTTGCCTGCAGCTGAAGGAGAAAGTGGCCTATGCCAGAGAGATCAAGGAAGGTGGATAGCCTGGCAGCAGCTGTGCTCTTCCTTCTACCTAGCGAAGCTGCTGCAACAACACCAAAGGGGTGCAATGTTCCCAGTCAAGGCTTCTCCCCAAAGTGCAGTGCCAAGATTTGCACAAGTCTAAGGGGAATTTCTAACAGTTCTGAATTGGTGGTCAGTAGGAAGAAGAAGAGGAAAAACAAAACAAATGTCTTTATTCAACATACCTCTTTGCTGCTGTTGTTCTTGAAACCTTCCAAGCATCTTGGCTTCCCACTCGGGCTCAGAGTTCCTGCCAGCTTTGTACTTAGAAGAGCTGAGTTCACTCTAAAATTGCACAAGCATTCAATAAACTCTGTTGGTGCTACATAGGACCTTAATATAATGTTACAAGGAGCTTCGGGAGCATTTGAGGTGGTGGGAAATATTTGTGGGGCAGAGAATGTCTGCTATCTCTCACTCACTGGAGTCATCTGTATGGTTACCAGAAGCAGGGAGAGGCGGGTTAGACATAAAAGTGAGCAAAACACTCCACATGCTCAAGGTACTTTATTCTCTCCTGCATCAGTGCTAAGACACTTCTGGTTTTGTGGATTTTCTCCCACATTGCTTAGGCTTTAGGCAATTAAAGTATGTGTGGATAAAAGAAAAAAAGAAACCAGTGTGTTACTGTGGCACATGCTATCCCTGTACATGGAAATTGCAACCTATTGCACAGCTCTAAGTTTTCCGGGTCACAAGATGCTCTCAATATGAGTGGTGCTTGGAACTGGGCTCAAAAGCCAATGTAGATTGGATGTAGATTAAATAATAAAGGAGGCACGTGACCTGAACACCTGGGCCTGGCAGACCATGAAACTCAGGGGGATCCACTTCTACTGGTTCTCTAGATCCACTCAATGTGTCCCCACAGAGACTCCGCATAGGAAGCAAAACATCACAGAACTTGACCAACCTTCTCCCAGTTGCTGCCTTCCTGCTCTTTTGGACTACAACTCTCATCCGCCGCACACACAGCTGGAGAGCATCAGGTGGGCGGAGGATGATCTTAACTGATGAAAACTGGGATGTTTTTAATGCCTTTCCTATAAACCACTTGGATAAAAGTTTTCTGCAAGTGATCCCTCCCATGTTTTTTTTTTAATCGCTTTTACCTCAGATTCATTTCAATGGGACTTCTGAGTCTTCTGTATTTTTGACATTTTCTGGTTATAGCATATATAGTTGCAGGGGGTGGGGGGACATTAAATTATTAGCTTGTGTACAACACACTGAGCTTAAATGCTATCCAGCCTGTCAAAAGAAATGTCTTAATTAGCTAGACGAGAGCCTTTTTTCTTGACACAGCTTGTCAGGCAAAACATCCTACTCTGAGGGAATTTAAGTGAATTCAGTTGTAGGAATTTAATAAGACCTGATTCCGCTTCCTGTGCAGGAGAAGGAACAGGAATTTCTCTCTCTGCTCAAGGGGCTCAGGGGATCCTCAGGGACCTGCATCAGAAAGAACAGCCCGTTGATGGAGAAGCACAAACCTTCAGGAAGGCAGCGGGAGGAGGCTGGCTTCAAAGGTTTCACGAGAGAAGCTAAAACAAAAGAAGAGACACCCCCCTTATTAAATAAAAGATGCAACTGGAAACATGGAAACGGAAATAATTAACAGATTGGATTTTGTTCATCAGGTGCTGGCAGCACTGGAATGTGGAGCCGATAGTTGCAAAAAAAGTGATGTACTTTGGAACAAAATTATCCCAATTATGCAACTTTGCCTATCGATGCAGCTACTACAGTCCAAAGGAAAGATAACGGAAACATTATTGCAAGCAGTTTGAAAATGTCAACTCAATTGTTTTAAAAAGGCAAAAGGGGAAAGGGAGAGAGAAAATGTTGGGCTTGTATGGAAAACGTATGCAGATCATAATACCAGCACTCTCTCTCCCCCCCGTGGATGCCAGCACGTAACAAGCTCTGAGATGCTGGGTTTCAGTGTGGCATGAAGACTCAGAATTTGCAGGTTTGCAAAATTATTTCTTGGAGGTCTCGACGCACACCTGCATCCATATGACCCCTCTTCAGGGCCAGCCCAAGACATTTTGGCACCTGAGGTGAACCATAAAGTGGCGCCTCCCTCCCCACCAGGGATGAAAGGGTGGGAGAAAAGCTACATTGAGAGCAAGGGGGAGGATGAAAGAGCTACCTGTCCCTCTGGATCCTGCCACCCGAGGCGGTCACCTAACCTTGCCTCATGGCTGGGTGGACCCTGCCCTCCTTTCCGCCCCCTATGCCCCACATGGCCCAGCCAAGCTGCTGAGACTCCAGACACAATGGGATGTGGGGAAGTAGCCTCTGGAGGGCAGCTTGCCTCTTTCAGGTAGGCTGTGAAGAAGCAGAGAGCAAGAGGCGGCCATCTCCCATTGCTGCTGTTCTCCAGCTCCGTTGGGCTACTCCTCCCTCCCCACAGTGAGCCAACTGTCCTGTGAGGAAGAGCAGAAAGAGTAGTGAGTCAACCTCTGTAAGAATGATGAGAAACCAGCAGATTCCAGCCTGGCCTCCTGGAAGGTCAGTGGTTTCTGGCTGCATTGCAGGTCAGGCTACTTCTCAGGAGCCACCCCAAGCTGTTTCCGAACTGTAAGCACACCCATTTCTATTCAAACTGGTCTTTAAAGGAACCTTGTAATAGTAAATATTTGGTATCTGGGTTTGTTTTTCCTCCTCCACCCCCCACCCCCCGTTTTCCTTTTGTGCCATGTCTTCTTAGACTGTGGGCCCAAGAGGAGGGGCTGTCTTATTTTTTTATTGGCTTGTAAGCTGCTCTGGGAGCTTTTCCAGCTAAAGACCACAGCATAAATGCTTAGATTAAATGAACACTCTACACACGGCTTCTAGATTTCTTGTAGAGTTCTGATTTAAACATATCAATCTTCAGGCAATAATTATAAAATTAAAACTGGGGGGGGCAAGGAGATACTAGGAAAGGAGAGGAAGTAATGCAGCATATAGTTCAAATACTAAACATGGTTCCAAAAACTCCAAAATTGAGATGCGTAATTGGAAATTTGATCCAAATCAAGCTGCTCCACACTGTGAGATTGGACAGGTTTGTTCCAGGTAAAACCAGAATCCAGTGTCATTGGGTTGCATAGCCAATGTTAATCTTACTATGCTAGTCCAACAATGTTGGTCTTACGCTGCAGAACTGGTCCACAGCTTCACCAGACACTGGGAGAGCTCAGACTGCAGAGCATAAGACCCTTAATCCTGGGGTTGTGGGTTTGAGCCCCACACTGGGCAAAAGATTCCTGCATTGTGGAGGGTTGGACTAGATGACTCTCAGGGTCCCCTCCAACTCTACAGTTCTTGACCTGGGTTCCCAGAGAGACCTTGTGAAAGCACATTGAGGAGAGCACCCACCTGAATTGTTAACAGAATGAGGCCTAAAAATGCCAGTGACTGAGTCTTCTGCTGGTTTCCTCACTGCAAGGAGTGGAGTTACAGGCAATCAGGCAGAGGGCCTTCTCAGGAGTGGCACCCTCCCTGTGGCACACCCTCCCTTCAGATGCCAAGGAGATAAAGAACTATATAACTTTTAGAAGACATCTGAAGACAACCCTGTATTGGGAAGTTATTAATGCTTGATGTTTTACTTTGTTTTTATATATGCTGTAAGCTGCCCAGAGTGGCTGGGGAAACCCAGCCAGATGGGTGGTGGAGAACAACAACAACAACAACAACAACAACAACAACAACAACAACAACAACAACAACAACAACAACAACATAAACTTCCAGAAATAATAGCTGAGTTTTGAATATGCTTTTCAGGTTATTTGGGTACAATGGTTGGGAGGTCGGGGAGAGAGAGATACACAATACAAAGGTTTTTGCCTTGCTGAGCCTGATATGGGCAGAATAGATCTTGATGACTCATGCCCATAAATGTGCTAGCATCTTGGCACTCCTTAAAGCTTGCAAAAGGTGAGGCAGATGCGCCATTCGAGAAAGTGCGAGACTGGATACATCAATGATCCAAGTTAGAGCTATGAATTAGTGCTAAATATAATAAGCAATGAGAAAACTTTGCCAAATCATGTTTAAAGTACTTTCAACATGAAACTGTTAAAAGTGGCTCCAGACACAATTCTTAGGTATATAAGGCTACTGAATGCACTGGCCACTTTTCATTCACCTGCCTGGTGTCTCTTGGCAGAATCCAAAGGGAAGGTGGAAGTTGCTGGTCCATCAGGCAACAGAAGATGGAGAGAGATGGGACTGCGGAGGTTTCCCCATCCACTTCTGCTGAAACACGTAACATTCTGCTCCTCCTATTCTCCTTGAAATCTTTCCATTTCACCTGGTCATGATACAAACTAAGAACTAGTGCCTGAGTTGGTTTTCCTCCTACCACCCCAAAGCCTTTTCCTTTCATGTTGTGCCTTTTTATATTTTAAGGCTGAGGGTATTTGTAAGTTACTCTGGGAGGATTGGCTGAAAAGCAATATAAAAGCATGTTAGATAGATAGATGGCAGGTAGGTAGGTAGGTAGGTAGGTATAGATTGCAGCTGGAAATACTGATACAGCCCGTACAAGTTCCCCTTCCAACACTAAAAGAAACGGTGCCAAGAACAAGCCAACATCTACAATTTTCAGGTGGGTACCAGGAGGGACCATAGTTTGGTGGTGGTGCACTTGCCTGGCATGTAGAAGGCCTCAGGTTCAAACCATTAAAAGGATCCAAGAGCAGGCAACGAGAAAGAGTTCTACTGAGACCTTCAGGAGTCACTGCCAGCAAAAGCAGACAATGCTAGATGGACCTAGGTGGCCATGTGTTCAAATTTACAGAGGATGGTTTTCGTTTGGAAGTGTCCCATCTTTCAAGGAGTCCTCTAGTCAATGGATTTAAAGGTAGATAACCCAAAGAAAAGAGAGCAGAGGGCCCCTTGAAGTTGCCTCATCCACAGAGAGCAGCACCTGGACAGCAGACTGAGCAAGTACATGCAGGTAAACCTGGACACAGTCTCCCCTGATGGCAGGTGGCACAACTGCTCCTTGCAACGGTTAAGCTGCTAACTCTGGCCTGGCAAGTCGGACTGAGCTGTTTGGGGACAACCTATTCCCATGTACTTGCTTGTCAAGGGGCTGAGCTGTAGGGCAACAGATGGCTCACTATCCCATCTCAAAGGAGAAAGAGAGCCAGGGTCCAGAGGGTCTAGAGCCAAGGAAAGGGGCAGGTAAAGAAAGGGGCAGAGGGGCCAACTCTCAGCACAGACAGGGAGCCCTGCATAGCCCTTCCTCTCTAGGAGGCCTAATGGCCAAACTGGAGCCTGAGCGCACCCCAGGGCCCAGAAGGATGCTCCAAACTGTGAGTCTGATGGCTCACCCAATGGGGCAGATATTCACCACTAGAGCAAAGGGTCCTGATGGGTTTCATGGCTGCTTAGCCCCGCCATTGCTTGCCACCTGATGGCGAGCCCAACCCCCAGGCCAGGGGGGTGCAGCAGGTCACAGCCTGAGCAACAAGGTTTGTGTGTCAAAGAGAGCAGAAAAACTGCTTAGTTAACAGCATAGCCTCCAGAATCCAATCTACACACTTCAGGGTGCTAAGTATGTAAAGAAGAAGAAGGCAGGGGGCGAGGAACAGAATTGGGCAAGTGACTAAGCAGCAAGAAGCTGGGATGACACCTAGAAATAGATCTGCTGTGGCAGCATGATTGTTCCAAGGGCAGGATCACAAATGGCCCTGATGTGGAGCAAGGAGAGAGCATTTCAGGCACTGCTAAGGGCAGGGGGGTGGTCAGATCAGAACTGTAATCACTGGAAAACTCTCTTTCAGGAGCCCAGTTTCATGGTATGTGGGGTGGATTTTGACCCATGCACTAGAGGTCAGCAGTGGAGGCCCTGTTCATCATCCTGTCAAGACATAGTGACTTTAGGCAGGGACCTCTTGGTAGTGGCTCCCTGATTATGGAACTTCCTCCCTGGAAAAGTGCAGTTGCCCCTCTCATGCTTTTGTTATGGACAAAGTATTGGCCTCCTGAGCTTGCATGCTACGTTGTAAGGATTGACAACTGCAATACATGCACACACTACCACTGGTTTCTATACAATTCCCTCTGTTGTACTGGGTTCCCAGCACCATAATAAGGCAAGGAAACCCCATTTTCTCAAGCATAGAAATTTACCAAAAATAGTCAAATAGATGGTTTTATTTAGTTCCAAAAGGTAATAATGGAAATGAGACCCAGGAAGAACAGAAAAAGGTGCCAAGGGATGCCTTCCTGACACAGCGATATGTGAATACTCTCATTGACTTGTGGGAAGTGGGTACTTGAACCATGCAGGATTGAAAGGGACATGTCTGGATCTCAGGTTTCTGTCTGACACCATACCTTTTCTGTGACATACCTGGGATGTTTCGGTGGTGCTGTGGGAAGTGTATTGTGGGAAATTTTGGGAACTCTTCAGAAGCCATGTGCCCTTTGTTCTGGGCTTCTTCTTCCTTGGTTTTTTTTTTTTGGGGGGGGAGCTGAAACCTTGTTGAACCGTAAAAGCAGTCAAAGCTTCCTGGCTGCTGTTTTGCTTCCGTTTGCCTGGCTGTGGTCTCTTACTTGAACCTGACTAATTCAGAACCTGCAGGGCTAGACCCCAGGAAAGTTGGGAGACAGTTTAGGTACTGGACCCTAGGATTTTGTCCTTATCACTTTCAGTATTTAGACATCAATTACAGATGTTTTTGTTTACCTGGCTCTAGGGACATACATTTGCTCTAGGATTCATAGTTTTTAGTTTTGCGCTTTTAGATGTCTTAAATTAACTATTGTATACAAACTGTCCTTTTTTAAAAATTCTGAAGTGCACTAGGCCCTGCCTCCTTTGGGAGGCTGGGTGACATATAATACAATCTTTATTATTATTTCATCTATCTTGAATCTGCCCTGGTCAGGAAGACGGAGGAAGGAAGGAGCAATAAATCAGTCATTGAGGCTGCTCACTTGAACGTCACCAACATCAATTTCTCTTACTTTGCCTCTTTATTTAGGAAGCAGGCAGTATCCCTGAGTAACAAGAAGTACTGCTAACTCCCCCCTACCCCCCACCCTGCATTAAGATTTAAAAAACCAAGTCCACAGTTCCAGGAGGAAGTGGAGTGCACCTGTGCCCTGGGACAAACAACCACAACTTGGTATACCTTACTCATCAGCTGTGAAATATCACAGCCCAAGAAAATGGAGGCTGAGAACGGAAGGATCAGAAATCCTACAATTCACCCAACACAACAATGGACTTTCCCCAAAGAACAAATACAATTTGCACATCGGATAAAGGTCACAGCAAGGAACTCCTGCCTGGAATTTCTTGGGTGATGGGAAGGGAGAGAGCACTGGAATCAAACTTATGGATTCCATTCACATATTATTATAACATCACTTCTTTTGGCGGATGAGGTAGTCAGAGAGACAAGGGCAGAGAAGGCGACTGGATGTGGCAGGCAACCGTGTGGCCAGAATTATCAAGCACAATATTTTTCTTGTTAAGCATAACTAATGAAAGGCACAGGCATTTATCAAGCAGACGCTTCCCTCTGGTCCTCGGCAGCCACCGTCTGCTCGCTCCTCCTGCCCAAAATGCAAAGTGACACAGAGCAGGAGCCGGATCTGCATTTTCAGGGAAAGGAGAGCTCAGGGCTGCAAACAAAGCACCTCCTGAGCCACCTCAGACACATCAAGGCACCTCCACTGGGCAGGGGGGTGGCAGACTGGATTTTGAAAGGAACCTCAAAACTCTTATTGGCTGCAAGCGATGGAGCAGGGATGGGGAAGCCAAGGCCCTCCCAATGTTGCTGGAACTACAGCTCCCATCAGCTCCAGCCACCAGAGGTGCCAAGTTCCGCCCAACATTGGAGGGGTGTGTGAAATGTGTGCATGACATCAGGCACGTAGCGGCACATCATTGGCGCAAGACCTGCCACCACGAGGCTTGGCCCCTCATGATTGGGGGGCTTCAGCCCCATCCCAATAGACTTTGGCAGGGCTATAGAGTTGGCACCTATGCCAGCCATCATGGCCAAATGCTTAGCTGTGAGACAGTTGCAGTCTGGTTCTCCATCCCTGTTATAGAGAAGTCTGAGGAGCACTTTACTGGACCACAGCAGAAGACTCCAGGAATGCCTGCACTCACGCAGGGTCTGGTTTCCTTGGCATGAAGGTCAGTGCCACGGTGGCTGAGCTATCTTTAGGATATATGGTTTTATTTACACATATACACAACTTTCCCCATTAGTCACAGCTTTGGATCCAGCACAGACCCAGCATGTCTCTGGGTCTCCAACTTCCAGCCTGCTTCCAAGCTCAGTTCCCACACACTGGCTATTCTTCTCCCACTTAACAGCTTGAGGGGGGGTGTGGAGGCCCACCCACTGGTTCTATGGTACAGAGCAACTTCTTTGGATATGGCAAATTGTGGCACTTAACTAGTCAGTAAAAGACATTACCTAGACAAAGGAGCTGGTTTGGCAAGCTCTTATATCCAACACACACACAGCACAAAACATGTTTGGAAAGGGCACAAGAATCATCCAGACTGTCCCCCCCCCACCCAATCTCATGACAAAATGCATTTTGTACACATAATTTGGTTGGAGAACTGCATGGCAAAATGGAGAGCAGTGCAAATTTTGAAGGATAGATGCGTTTCAGGAATCTGAATCCCAGCCCTTATGTAAGTTGCCTAACAGAAGGGCAGGCCATTCCGACAACCTTTCCTGCACCTCCAAGCATTGATTTGAAGTTCATGTAATTAAGCATAAAACAAACCTCTCTGTTTCTGTTGGCACTGATCCACAGACAGCAATGCGTCCCTGCTTACATATCAGTCTGCCTTTTGCTGAGGGATGAGGGGGGCTGAGGGGGGCTGCTTTCTTCCCCATTGTCAAGCACAAGTTGTGGTCTGTTTACATTTCCTGCACCACAGGAGACCTGCTTAAATATTTAAATCTCCCAAATCCCCAATTTCATTTGTATCAGCAACAATTAATGAAGAGGAGGGGGGAAATGGCTTGCCAGTTAGATTTCAGAGTATTTGGGTAGGAGAGAGAAAGCAAATAAAAATTTATCACAGATTGATGTCTCTCTCGCCAACCCAGAATGCAATGCTCATGGCCTGTGTGTCACCCCCAACAAAAACAGTTTGGTAATGGAAATGCTGACAGAGCATTAAGCATCCCCAGCCCCTCGATAATAACACCTTTGCGAAAGCACACCTCAAATGGCTGGGTTCCAAGGATGGTGTTATAATGAGAGGCGCAGTAGGGGCCGTGCTGTGGGGGACATTGTTTTCAATCTCACAGCACAACTGGGTGCAGCGAATGGTGTGTGATCTGCCTTCGAAAGACGGACACTGCCAGCTTCTTGCAAAGTATCTTTGCTTGCAAGGTTAAGGGGGTGGGGGGGTGGAAGCGGCAAGGAGCCAAGCCTCGCATCACCAATGAAGAGGGAAATAAATTTACTTGGAGCAACAATGGCTTGAGGTCCTTGCTCATGTTAAGAGGCAGTGCACCTCTCCATATCAACTCAGGTTCCCCACCCCTCCCCAAAGAGAAGTGAGCAGGCACTAGAACCCAGGAGGAGAAAGGCTCCTTCGACCTTCAAAGTTCAGAGGTCAGGACGAAAGGCGATACTGGGCAGGACTCTCACAAACAAGAGCTCACTGCCGTCAGCCGAATGTCACCAGCCTTGCCCTGGGCTCCCCAATCTCTCTCACCGCCAACAAAAACCAACAAATGAATAGATGAAGAACCTACCCATGTGACACTGACACAACACCCCCCACCCCACCCCACCCACTGTGTAAAAGAAAGAAAGTTTACTATCCCCCTTTCTTTCTCCCCTGCCCTCTCTTCCCTCCTCTCTTCTCCCCCAGCCTCACACTGCCTATGACAGTCGGGTCTCACATCGGATGTTACTGATCTGTACAAAGGACTCCATGTATTGAAAACAGAGGTGCTGTATGTACTTTTGTTACCCCCAAAAATCTTTTAATATTTAGAATTAAGAAAAGAAAAGGGAATCCTAGAGAAGTGAAGGTGAAAGGTCAGCTTACTGGAAGGAGACCCAGGAAACAAAAGGAAGGAAACATGTCTGCCCACATTGTCAGCCTATGAAACTCATAGCCCCAAGATGTATTCGATGGCCACAAGCTTAAATGACTCCAAAAGGGGATTAGACAAATTCGCAGCAACAAGAAAGTACAATAAATGCATTGTGGGGGTTGGCTGGGTTAACACTTTGGATCCCTTCCAACTCTACAGTTCTATGATTCTGAAATTCTCACAATACTGTTCAATGAGGCCACCCAATTTAGCTGAATGGTGAAAGACAAGAAAGAGGAAGCCCGTCTGTGGAATTCACTGCCACAAGTTGTAACAGTGGCTACCATCAGCTTTGGCACCTTTCAAAGTACAGACAAATCTATGGAGGATTAATGTCTACAAGTCAGGATGGCTATGCACTCGCTCCTTATTGGAGGCAGCCAGCTTCTCAGAGGGCCAGCTGCTGGGAATCAGGAGCGAGGAGACTGCTGTGGTGCTGAGGTCCTGCTGCAGGCTTCCCTGTGGGTCATCTGGCTGGCAGAACAGGATGCTAGACCAGAGAGGCCTCTTGTCTGAGCCAGAAAGGCTGCTCTTACCAGGGAGCCTGTCCAGGGTGTTTGAAATGCAGAATGGCAACCCCATTGGATAGGATTAAGGAAGAATCTCCCTGGTGCTCCATTATATATCTATTCACAGACAGAGTGAGACAATAGGGCATTGTGGCAGTGATCAATGCTGCAACATCCCACACGAGGGCTTAGAGGAAAGGAAATGGATTAAAAAGGGGCAGCAGATTGATTTCAAAACAGAGACAAAGCCCAGTAAAATGGGGGCAATTCAAACACATTGATTGCAGCTCACTTGACGAGTAATTGATACTGTGAGCAAACAATTTCAGAGGCTGGGGGAATATAATAAAGCAACAATAGGGACTCACCTCCTTTGAAGAATTACAAGGAGCTGAATTAGGGGAAGGGGCATTTCACCTGCGCCTGGGCATCTTGTACAGAAGTACTTCTTCACTACTTTGGCACAAGAGCTGCAGTATCCAAAGCGATGGATTCAAATGAAAAGAAAGGAGATTCCAGTGAAACATTGGGAAGAACTTTCTGATCTGTTTGACAGTGGAATGGACTGCCTGGTGGACTCTCCTTGTTGGAGGTTTCGAAACAGATGGCTACCTGTCAAGGATTCCTTAGCTGTGATTCCTGCATTGTACTGGATTAGATCATGGGTAGGCAACCTTAGGCCCAGGGTTGACCCAATCGCCTTCTCAATCCGGCCTGCGGACGGTGCGGGAATCAGCGTGTTTTTACATGAGTAGAATGTGGGCTTTTATTTAAAATGCATCTCTGGGTTATTTGTGGGGCATAGAAATTCGTTCATTCCCACCCCCAAAAAAATGTGGTCAACCCCCCCCCGAAGGTCTGAGGGACAGTGGACCGGCCCCCTGCTGAAAAAGTTTGCTGACCCCTGGATTAGATGATCCTTTGGGTCCCTTCCAAGCTACAGTTCTGTGATTCTGATTACTGCCGCTGAGCTGTATATAGTCAAGTTTCTTGGAGTTTGTGAGAGTTGCCGGTCTAAGCATCTGAAGGGCACCAGGCTGAGGAAGGCTGACATGCAGAGATAGGTCTCCTTTCTGTGAACATCCTCCTAGCTCTTCTCCAACTCCAACATTTCATTATTGGGGGGGGTGTACGTGTGTTGGCAAGCCAGCCTTCTCAATGTCTGGCCTGGTTGAAAGTCAGTTAAGAAATTTAATAGCAATATTTTCCCCCCCCCCCCGCTGCCTCATGCATAGTGTATCCCTTCCCCCACCCCCTAAAATGAGCTCTGTACAAATTGCATTATGATTGCAGCCTCAGAAATAAACTGCGGTATTTAAGTTAATCATGCATCACATAACTCTACATTCCCGGGGGGGAACTATGTTTATAAACTAAGATGCATTCCTTAGGCAGGAGGCTGGCATTTATGCCTTCAGTTACAATACACTATCATATAACTAACTATCTGCTAGAGCATCATAACTGAAGGCAAATGAGCAAAGGCACTGATGCTCAAGCCATTTAAGTTGTGTTTGAGCTCTTGCCCTATGAACATATTTGTGTTGCCCTGCCTCTTTTTCAGTTGCATTTAAACATTAATAAATGAGGGGTTCTGTTTTGCAATAGGTTGACAGTACCTGCATGTTTACTGTATATTCACAGTCGTGAAAGAATCAGATACAACCAGTATGGAATTTCAAAACGAAGTGTTACTGAGTGGTGAGTAACTATAGGGATGCCTGTGCTTGCCCAGGGTTCGGGGTTTTTTGGAATGAAGGCCAGCAGAGATTGTGGTGTCTTTAGGATATATGGTTTTATTTACATATCTGCAGCACGAACATAATAAGATGGAGGGGCTTTGGGTTCAGCACAGAGCAAGCAGGTCTCTGTGTCCGCAGCTTTCCTCTCTGCTTCCACTCAACTTGCACTCATCCCACTGACTATAGCAGCAAAGTCAGGGCAGGGAGCCCCACCCCTTTGCCTGGAGGGCACCATCACTGAGTTGTAGCTCTTGCAACCCAGCTCATTCCTTTGGGATGCTGATAAGATCAGTTAAGTCACAACTTATTCTATGAGATTCTAACCTTCCCGGGGTGCAGGACCCCAAGAATTGGAATGGACACAGGGCATCATCCAGACTGACTCCCCCCCAACCCATAACAATATGAACATGTTTATTTTGCCCTGACCCCAAAATAGGTTCTAGATAAAAGGGGGAACAGTGCAGCAGCCATAACAACAGGGAGAGGTTACAAGAGTGCACCCGTTTTTAATCAGTGAAATGCTTGCAAGTCTGGAGATTTTTAATGTTGGTTCTCAGTGGCCCATTTACATTCACAGAAGCTTCTGAGCTGAAAAGGGTGGTCTGCATCTACAAAAAGAATGCTGCATCCTCGTCCAGTAAAAGGCGACGTCTGGCCAATTGTGAAAGGCGACTTCTTCCTTTGTAGACAAACAAGGCAACTTAATGAATCCCCCTCACTGCACTCTGCAGGCGACGATTGTTCCTGCCCCTACACCTGCTGCAACTCACTCCAGAAGATCACATTGTGGTTGTGAAAAATAGTTTGCTATTTTGGAACCCCTGGCAGCCAGAGAAAAGCGCTAAAGGCCCAGCTCTCATTTATCTTGTGTCAGAACAGGAGCCAAATGGGTGCCATTTTGCCTGGCGGCTGGTGGAGGGAGAGAGGAAGGGAGGAAGGGAGGAGGCAGTGGCAGCAAAACATATACGCGCGTGTGTGTGCAAACAAACGCACACACACTTATTTATTTATTAGGGCACTTATATCTCCACCTTTTTTTTCTCCAAGTGGGTTAAGGTGGCCTATATGATTCTCCCCATCCTTATTTGACCCCACAACAACCCTGTGAGACAGGTTAGGCTGAGAGGCAGCGACTGGCCCAAGGTCACACCTAGTAGGCTTCATGGCCAGCTGGGGATTTGAACCCTGGTCTCCCAGGTCCAACACTCTCACCACTACCCCATACTAAAGGTAAAGGTAAAGGTACCCCTGCCCGTACGGGCCAGTCGTGTCCGACTCTGGGGTTGCACGCCCATCTCGCTTAAGAGGCCGGGGGCCAGCGCTGTCCGAAGACACTTCCGGGTCACATGGCTAGCGTGACAAGCTGCATCTGGCAAGCCAGCACAGCACACGGAAACGCCGTTTACCTTCCCGTTAGTAAGCGGTCCCTATTTATCTACTTGCACCCGGGGGTGCTTTCGAACTGCTAGGTTGGCAGGCGCTGGGACCGAGCAACGGGAGCGCACCCCGCCACGGGGATTCGAACCGCCGACCTGACGATCGGCAAGTCCTAGGCACTGAGGTTTTACCCACAGCGCCACCCGCGTCCCTACCCCATACTAGGTCTGTGTAATTAGCATGAATTGAGTGCTAATAGAGAGGACAAGGGAAGATGTTAGGCTTGTGGTGGGATTTTCTTTTTAAAAAATACTAGGACCCCCCAACTCAATGCCTACCAAGTGGAGCCAGGTTCTTTATCCCCTGACAGAATACCACAATTCTCACTTGGAGGGGCATTCAGATGTGGGGAATTTTGTGTTACTTTTTCTGGTGATAATGCCACCACTCCTGCCCTATTCTCTAATATTCCTTTCACACTGCAGCACCAGTTGTGCCAGGGTACTGTCGCTTTTTGACTGACAGGCTGGCACGTCATGCAAAATTTCATTAACACTACTGGGTGTGGTGTGACACAACAATGCACGTCATTGGACAATGCACCATTTCTGCACATGGCTGCTTCTGCTCCCCCATGAAAATGGCAGGGAAGAACTGCATGGTGGTAAAATGTGCCCCAAATTTCATCACTGTACTCCCATGATCTTCTATGAATGGATTTCCCTCCCTGGAATCAGATAACATGGAAACATAGGAGCCACCTCCTAGGGTCCGAGGGGTCTCCCCAATAAAATATTTGAGGGGGCCGCCCCCCAAGTTGATGGGCATTGCCAATCAAATGTGATCAATTATGCAGGGTGGGGTTTATCTCCCCCCCCCCCATATTTTGTTCAAATTGGCACCCCTGCATGGAAATGAGCCCTAAATGTGCACTATATTCCATTATTTTTCCTGAAGCGGCTTTTACATTATGGGAAAGCTCAAATATAATGCAGAAATTAACACTTAGGGGAAATGCCGGGGGAATGAAACAAACTGAGGTGTGAATGCAACCTTGGGATACATTCACCACCTGCAGCAGCAGCAGTAGCAGCAAAGGATTCTGAAAAACTGCAGCACAGGAGCAATAAAAAGTCAAGATGAAGAACTATAAATTAGAGTTTACAAATAAAACAAGCACACCCACACTGGAGATGCCTCATGCCTGGAGAAATGGAACTCAAAATCCCAGCCAGATACCTCCACACACAGCTTTGATATATTTGCCTAACTAACCAAATGGCTGCTTGTGTGTGTTTATAAAGTTATCCTCCATGAAACCAAGGTGCAAATGGGATATTTATGACAAGATGAGCAAAATGCAACTTTATTCCTCATAGCTCTGAAGTCCCTGATCTGGGCGATTCTCAGTAAGGCGACTTTGCTACAGAAGGTCCCAGGTTCAATTCCTGGCATCTCCAAGTAGTTCTGGGAGAGACGCTCTGTCTGAAGCCCTGGAGAAGCCCTGGGAGTCATCATCATCAAACCTTTATTGCATTAGCATACAGCCATAGCAAGATAAGACAAAAATGCAAGAGAAAAGTAACCTGATAAAACAGAATTCAAACGATATTACGGGCATTGTGACATTTAAATTACCCTAAAACAATAATATAAAAATTTAGTTGCCAGCACCGGGAATCTAAAATGCAGATGTATATAAAACATATAATGGCCCCAAAATAGGCTCGGCACATTTGGTTAAAAAGGTAATACAAAGAATTAAAACAGGTCCAGGTCTGGGACACACTACCCAGTCAGTGTAGCCCTAAGTTTCAAAGCCTGCACTATAAAGATTGCCACCCCACGTGAAATTTGGGGATTTGCGTCCACAAGAAGGAATTTCAAACAGTCTTCCTTAGATGTGATGGTGGGCGGGATCAAGAGGAGGAGCTTAGTTCTTATTAGCTCATAAATAGGGCAGTAGAAAAAGAAGTGTATGAAGTCCTCTACTTCATTCATTGTGCATGGACATAGACGCTGAGTAATGGGGGTCTTAAAGTAAATCCCCTGCAAGAAGGCCGTAGGTATAGAATGGAAACGGGCCATGGTAAACGCTCTTCTCAAATTGGGCTCCGTCAGGTCTATCAAGTAGTTGGCAAGTGATCTTACCACTTTCACTTTAGGGAGCCACTTGGAGAGACGAGCTGTGGCAGACTGTGCCCGGTCCATGGCCTCGTCTCTTGTAAGAATCCAGGCCCGGATATTGTGATGGTCCCAAGATGACAGCGTGTCAAGATCTGGGAGGGAGTAGCGTGCCGTGATAATCTCCATGGCCTTGGACCATTTGTTGTTAAAAGCACAAGTTAAAAAGGCTTGCCTGGCTAGTAGGGAGCCTGGGGCTTTGATTAATTTACAATAAAAACTAATTATTCTAATGTGGGCTCTTGCAACAATAGAGGGGAGGCCCAGTTCTGTTCTTAACTGTGCAGCAACCGAGCCCCTGGGGAGGCCCAGTAACTTTCGGGCAAAAGAGTTTTGTAGAATCTCGAGCCGTTGTAGTGTTTTTAAATTCCACCCCCAGATTTCAACCCCATACAGTAACATTGGGAGGACTTTGCTGATAAATGCTTTTCTGATTGGAGGAACCAACTGGCCGCCTTTTGCATAGAAGAATTTCTCCAAGGCTTTGATGGTTCTACGGGCAGCCAGGATGGTCATATTTAGGTGAGCTGACCAACTAAGCCCATGCTGAAAAGTGATGCCCAAATACTTGAATGCTGAACAATATTCAATAGAGTGGCCCTCAAAATTCCAGAATGGCTTCCGAGTTTTCGTGCCAAAAGTAAGAATTTTGGTTTTGGCGAAATTGATTTTGAGGGAGTTGGTATCACAATATGTCATGAGTCCTCTGAGCATGTCGTTTAAGCCCTGCTTGGTTAAAAACAGTATCACCATGTCGTCCGCATAGAGTAATATGGGGATCTTGCGCTGTTGTAAACAGGGGGCAGATTGGTTTAGGGCCTTCATGGTTGTAACGATGTCATTAATGTAGAAATTAAATAGAAAAGGGGCCAAGAGGCAACCCTGTTTGACCCCTTTATTCAGAGGGAAAGAATCAGAAAGAGCTCCCAGAGGGCCAAATTTTACTCTGGCCGATATGTCATTATGAATTTCCATAAGAAGGTGGAGGAGTCTCTTATCTATGTTGGTGTAACTAAGCTTCTGCCATAGCCTATCTCTAGGGATGGAGTCAAAAGCGGAGGTCCTGGGAGTCACTGCAGACCCAGTGGCGGAGCTTCATGCTCCAGCACAGGGGGCAGAGAGCGGGTGGGGGCGTGGCTGGTGTGCGTCCAGGGGGCGTGGTGCCAAGCATGGGGGGCAGCCGTGATGGCACCCCACCGGAATCGTGCTGCCGGTGGTGCTGCGCTCCCCCCACACCCCTCTTCCTCCACCAGTGTGTAGACCAGACTCTTTTTGAGTCTGTGGTTCTCTTGACCAACTGCATTCTTTCTGTGGCACCACTGCAGGGCTCAGGAGGCCAGTTATGTCACCCCTTGCCTGCCAAGCTGGCAGCCCCTCACCCTTTTTCGAACACCCTTCCTTGGAGAGTGTTCCCTCAGCCTCCTCTCCTCTTGCCTCTCCTTGGGAGTCCTCTGGGCAGCCGCAGTTGCCCATCCCCCTGGTCTCTGAGCTGCCCCCCCCCCGCCACCCCAAAGAGAGGTGCCTCCTCACACTGCCCCACAGCGGCCTGGGAAGAGGATGCCCCCAGTCTTAACAGCCTGACAGAGTGTTAGGTACTGAGCTGAATCCTAGAACAATAGGATCCAGAATGCAGCACTCTGATTGGTCCACAGGAGCCACCCAATCCAGCTCCAAGTGGAAGTGAATGAGCGACCTGATTGGCCTGCAGGAGCAGCCCGGAATTAGCCAATCACATGGGGCCCATTGTGTAAAAGAGAGAGAGAGAGAGAGAGAGAGAGAGAGAGAGAGAGAGAGAGAGAGAGAGAGCGCTAGACGTTTTGGGGAAAGTTTCATTCATTGCTACTATGAGCTGAATAAAGAGCATGAAATTCACACTCGACTCTGAGTATATTTCACAGAGACTGGCCAAAGATGAACATGAGGCCAGCACCTTACCTTCGGAGGCAGCAGTGGGGGCTGCCAGGCCTAAAGGCATGGCGTAAAGGCTCCCCTTCAGCTCTGGGCACTCAGCTCCCAGGCAGGCCTTGCACACAGCAAGCACAAGAAATGCCAACACAGCGCACACCTGCCTGCCTGCCTGCTTGCTGAGCTCCCTCACCCATTTGCTAGCTGGCAACCAGCACCCCCTGGCCAGCCCCAAAGGCGCCATTTGACTGGGGAGCTTGTAGCCAGGGCTGCTGCAACAAAGAGTTGTGCACCAGAGGCAGAGATGCAAGAGGGCATCCGAGGAAGAAGGGAAGGGAAGAGGGACAGACACCAGTATTGTCCGCGGCACCCCTGACCATACTTCAAGGCACCCTAAGGTGCCACAGCACACAGCTTGAAAACCCCTGCAGTAGACAATACTGAGCAAGATGAACTAAGTGTCTGACTCAAGATAAAGGCAGCTTCCTATTTTCCTATATGTTCTTTCCCCCCCTCATATTCCATGTGCTTCATCTGCCCCTCACTCTCTACCTGTGGGTACCCCCGAAAAAGGCAGGGTGCATCTCGGTCCCTCTCTAGTACAAGTGTCAAATCCAGTGCCTGCTGCCAAATATAGTATCCTGCATTTTTAAAAAAAGTGAAATCAAGTGGCTGGACCACAAGATAAGCTTGGAAATATGGTTAGTCAGGTGAAAACAGGAGAGAGCTGGAGAAAAAGCCCCATGTCCAGTTTTTATACTGTGCATAACAATTGAATCCTCACATTCCTTGTCTGAAACTTCTTTCTTTTTAACAACACACAAGCAAAGCACACAATACCACTGAATGAGCCACCAGCTCTCTTTTAGATGAGGAGGACAAAGCCCAGAAGAGTCCCAGACAGGCTGCCTGGTTTGCCCTCTGAATTTTTTTTAAAAAAGGAAATAAAAGATACCGAGCATCTGTGCAAGCCGAGTGCTTTGCCAAACACCCATCAGTTCAGAGGCCCTCCCTTTTGAAACAGTGTTCTAATGATCGGAGACGTTTTTGAAGTTGGTTCCCCCTGCCTCCTTCAGATTATTGGCAAACAGCTTTGCTGGAGAAATGCTAAGATGAAGGTTACCTTGAGTATCTCCTTAGAATTTTTGATGGTGCTCAAACTCCCGAGAAGTTTAAAGGAGCTCAGTTCTTGTAATGGTTATAGGGGTTGCTCGTGCGTAAGTTGCTGCCACTCCTGGCTAGGTTACCTAGTTGAACCCTTTCTGTCTGGACAGCCTGTAGCTTCGTGGCTGTCTCAGTCGCTGGCAGAAACCGTCAGTGGGCGTTTCTTGAACTTCTTCCAGCAAAGAAGTTCTTTGACGCCAAGTCTCCTCCTACTCTCCCTGCGCGGAAGTCTTCTGCGCAGGGAGGGTGTGGGCAGTGGAGTACCCGTGCTCTCTCCACTGGTGTCCGGTGAAGAGTCCTGGAGCCTCCTCTCCGATTCTCCCATCTGCCCCCCTTCTCCACTGGTGTTACGCTGATTTCCTTCCCCAGCAGATGGGCTGCCTCTCTGCCTGCTGGGACCCTCTCCGGCATCCCTCTGGAGCCTTCCCTCCACCTCTGGCTCCGATGGCAGTTCCCTGACAGTTCTCATTTGTGGAAACTGCTTCTCAAGAGGGAGGGCTGGAGCCCAAAGCAGAAAATCTTCCTACTCCTCCCATTAGCTCACCTGGGTCACAATCCAACAAGAAGTCCCTTTGTACAAACCCCATTGAAATGAACATGAGCTGTGCAAGAGCATTATGGCAGAGGGCAGCAGTCACCAGAGAAAAGCACCAGTTGGCCAGCACCTGTAACATCAGCTACTACTGTGCTCTTATGCAGCCCTCCTTCATCTCAACAGCGTTTGTGGTGGATAATTTCCCACTGGATTGTGTTCCCCGTGACTCAGAACTGAAAATTTATCACATTTATGATATGCCCTTCTTTTGATGAGCTCACAATCATGTACCTGGTTCCTCACAGTGAGCCTGGCCCAGGCCCAGGAGCACTGCCAAGCTGTCCCTAATGTGGAGCAGGCAAATCCCCAAAATCTAGGTGGTCACCTTCCCCAGCACTATAAAGAGAAACACATGCATAAAAGATAGATCTCTGCCCCAAAGAGCTTATGGTCTGGATGTTATTTCATCTAAAGTACTGTTGGCCGGGCCACCCTTTCTCTCTCCTCTGTCCCACCAGCAGTAAGGCCCAACACCTTTAACAGCTGTAGGAAAAGATTAGACCAGAAAGCCCCATTACTTCTCCAATTTGTTTTTTTGTTTTTTCAATAAAGCATGTGCAGTAGAAAAGAGGATAAACGAGAACAAGTCATACATCAAAGAAGTGGGTCAGCGTCTTTCTTGTGGCACTTGGAAATGTTGGGTGCATCAGCATTTTGTGTTAACAGTTGCACCTGGCTGGACCAAAAACAATACACATGAAAGTGACTTAATTTCTGCTTCTTGAAAGGTTCACAAATGTACTCACAGCGATTGTCTAGCAACTCTATTATGTGGCCTCTGGTTCTGACAGAAACCTTTCAAGGCCCAAGGTTTAAAATACCCCTTGCACCTCCCTTTTCCACGAAATGACATGGCCCACATGCCCAAAGTTATGTCACATGCTCCTCGTTCAAAAGGTCTCAGCAAACACTGGGCTCCAGGTTCTGGAACTGGGCTGGAGGAAGCTGGGTGTTTATGCTAGCAGACAAGGAGTGGGTCTGTGGTCCAAGCAGGTGGGGCAGAGTTCCAAAGCAATGGATAAGGATTGGAGGAGCCAAAGGAGATGCACGTGCAAAGACAAAGCCAGGCAGCAGGGTCAAGATCCTAGCAATATTCATTTATGCATTTAAACTGTCCCATTTCAGCAAACAGGGGTGCCAACTTGAATAAAATATTGGGAGGGAGGTAAGCCCCACCCAACATGATTGATCACAAGACGCACACACCATTTGAATGCCAATGTCCATCAACTTGGGGGGGCAGCCCCCTCTAATATTTTATTGGAGGGGGGGGAGCAAAGGGACCTCAGCAAGCTCCTATGTCAGCAAATTAAACCACTATACCTAAGATGTATTGTTGCCTCTTACATTTTCTCTAAACTAGGCAGCCCCAGTTGTCATAAGCTTTACTTATATGGGAGTTTATTCCATCCACTTGATCATTTTCTGGCTGTCTTTTTCCAACTTGACAACATCCTTTTTGAGGTGAGGTGACCAGGACTGTGCACACTATTCCAAGTGCAGTTACACCGTTGATTTGTCTTATTATTGCATCATCATATTGGCAGTTTAGAGGTTACATACAACTGTACTAATGTACTTCCATATTAACACCCATAGACTTCTGCTGCAAAAATAGAGTTCTACATGGGACTTGGCTCTTTTATACACATACATATTTTTCTGTATAATTTTGAAAGACAAAAACCCAACAATGCATTAGCAACTCAGATATTCATCATCATTCAGTAGAAAAGACTGTTTGATGTGGGCAAAGTCTGAACAGGTCAGAACCACCAGATACCCTGCCCTCTGTTGAGAAGGCTTTCCTCCTCGACTTCCGGGTTGGCGCCTCTGGCAATGGCGGAGCTCCTCCGATCGGGAAGAACTTGCTCCGTGAAAAGCAGGGTCTGACCGCCACGGCGAAGGCGGAGACCCATTGAAATCACAAGCGGGAGAAGCTTGTGAACCTGGGATTCGGCTGGCACCTTTTGCGCCTCCCCTACTCGCGGAGAAACCCTGTTTTGGGGATCCGGAGCGACATGGGGTGAGTGGCGCGGTGCTTCAAATTGACTGCTTCTTTCACGGAGTGAAGCCGCATTGCTGTTGCCGGAGAGCGCTGACTTTTTCCTGTGGACAATTGGACTTTAAACAACTACCCGTGAGTAGAACGGAAAATTGGATCCTTAAATACCTTAATTTGGCACCGAAACGGGAAGGTCTTAAACAGGAAGTCTGCCTTCCTCTTTTGTAAATAGATTGAAGCAAAGACGTTACAAGCTAAAGTCTTGGAAAGCCTTTGGCAAAGGATTAAATTTCCATCGGTTAAAATTACAAAAAACCCCTTGGAAGCAGGAGAAGAGGGGGGAACTTTTGGACCTAGCGAGCCTGCAGGAGAGAGTGAAAAATCAAATTACCACTGCTCTGAACCTGGAAAAGGGCTGCCAGAAAGAGTGACGTTTTGGGAGAGTTCATTGACTGTGAACAGAAAGTATTTAACAGCTAGCTAAATAAGAGAAAGATACTGTTTCCATTGTCCTCTTCTGCGTTTAAATAGAGGGAAAAGTAACTGAAAATTGAAACTATCTTTTATGGCTTGAGTTGTGTTTGAAAGGATTGATACAAGTGGAGACTGTTTCCCTCTAGAGGGAGCTTTTGAAACTGTTACAGGAGCGTAACTGGGGAATCTCCAGCTGCAAGATAAGAAATTGTGAGAACCAGAGATTGACCTTGGACCATTTAAAAATGTTGACAGGAGAAGCCATAGTGACTGTATTATGCAAGATAAGCTATTCGCTGGAACAGCTTCATAAGAAGACGGATGACATGGCTTTTAAAATTGACAACTTGGGACAAAAAGTGACTAACATGAGACAAAAAGTGAGCACCAACACAGAAATAATTCAGGACTTGGTACAGGAATCTACTTTGGCAGGACAAATTGTGGAGGAGAAGGAGAAAGCTGTTGTTGTTGAACCTAAAGTAATACAAGTGGGATCCTCAGCCTTACAGAAGAAAATTGAGGACTACAAGTTGAGGCCTTTTATGATCAAATCTAGAAAAAGTCAGAATCTGAGGATCGGATCCCTGGACTGAAGAAGGAAAGTTGGAAAGATCCCTCTATGCAGGGATTAACTGACTTTTGGGATATGGACTTGGGTCTGGAGGAGATTGAAGTTCTGGGGGCCGTTGGATTTGGAGGAATCTTGAAACATGTCCTGAAACACTTTATGGATCTTAGCTTCAACTATGGAAATTTGGCTGACCTGTCTAGAAGGAATAAAAGTATTGTTAGGTTGGAGTCTTCCCGAGATCTGCTCTTTAGCATTAAAGAATATGAAGAAGACCTGCAGAAGGGACCTGGAAAAGAGTTAAGAGCCTCGGACATAAGATCTCCAGGTTGGTGGACTATATGGAATTGACGGAAAGGACTGGCAGAATCCGAAACCAGAGAGAGGAGATGGTGGAAGAAGATTGGAAAATTTAAAGTTTATATATAGAAATACTGTAAAATTAATGAGTGATAGAAAAATGGTGGAATGAAATTTTATGGCCTTAGCAGAAATGTTATAAGGAGTTAAGCATATATAAGTATTTTAGTCTTAATGGAAAATAAGGTTAAAAATATGTTGAGATATTTATAATATGATAGAAAATAGAGAAAGATGGAAAGGATTTGCTGAAACAATTAACAGAAGTGGAATACAAAAAGGGAGGTGAGAGGAGGTCGAGGAAACAAGGGAATGAAAGATAGAGTATGGAAAAGGTGTGATGTATGTTTTTAAATTGTTTTTGTTTTGTTTTGTTTAGGGTTAGGGTTAGGGTTAAGATTTTGTTTAGTTTAGTTTAATGTGCTTAGGTTGTGTTTTGTATTGTTTATATATTGTACTGTATTGCTTTTTTTGCTTTTTTTCTCTTTTGTTTTTTTCTCTCTTGTTTTCTTTTCTTTTCCTTTTTTGTAATCCTTAAAAGTAATAAATATTATTTTTTTAAAAAAGAAGAAGGCTTTCCTCCTCCATCCCGTGAGGGAGGAGAGAAGCAGAGGAAGGTTGTTCCAAGCTCAGTTCCAAGATTGCCAGTCTATTGTTCTCTTCCACACAGAGATGCTTTGATGACATCATCTCAAGTCAAGGAAGAGGGGGGGAAATGCCACCTATCAGAAGGCTCTCCAAACTATTGCAGCTTCTTTGGCAATACATCACACTTACTTGGCCATCTCTTTAGTTAAGGCCTGGTCTCCCAGTACCTTGTAAACTGCTTTGGGAGTTGTTGTTGTTTTACAGTCAAATGGTGTATACATTTTATAAAACAAGCTAGCAAGCAAAAGGAAGTCTTGCCAGGCTAAGTTTGTCCACCTAGTCTGACCTCTTTAGCAGTTTAGGAGATTGCAATACAACTTCAGATAAGGTACAAAGAGGGCTCTGCACGTACAGTAGGAAAAATGGGTGGATTAAATCGTTTCAAGGAGGGTGGTTGGATGAGAGATGGTGGAACAATCAGGGAGCTGATCAGGGAGAGGATGAAGCAGCCAAGTTAATGTAATGTTTATTATGTTGTGTGTGTGTTAATAGAAAGCTCTCTGGACTCTGTCCTGTAATGCATTACCCAGTAAAGCCCAACCAACTGGAAACTTGGCATGAGCCTCTGTATTGAACCCCAAAGGGAAATTCCTATGCCAACAGTCTTCCTCACCAGCCTTTAAAACCCTTTGTTAGAAGCCTTCTGTTTAGCACTCACATTAACGAAAGATGCACACAGGAACTTTGCGCGTTAATTCCTTACTCCCCTGCTATCCTTCCTTCCTCTTCTTCCTCCCACCCCCCCTTTCCCTCCCACACTGCTCTGCTTTTTATATAGTCAACTCATGCAAACTTGACTGTGTATCTCCATATCAGGAGCTTCCTTGCTGGCGTCAAGATTGAAAACCTAATTTTCCTTCCTTCTACTTGAATTGAATTGTTGTTATTATCCAGTTTTCCAGATGTGAAGATCTGTCAGGGACTGTCAGGCCCCACGTATCTAAATTTGTACGCCAAACGGGAGGCTGGGCTGGTGGGTCTGAAATCCCGCTGTGCTGCTAAAATGGGAGGGGGGGTGTAATTTCTTTCTCCCTGACAATCAATGTCCCATTGTTATGACTCCTGTCTTGTCTTCGGAAGGTGCCCCTGTTATTTCTTAATAATGTATGTAATGCATCTAATAGCCCAAGAGGCCTGCCAGCGCCACACTCCTCAATCGCAAAAAACCCTCTTTCTAAAAATTAGGCATTATTTGACATTGCAGGGCTAGGTTTTTGTTCATTTGTTTGTTTCTTTAGTGTAGCAGACGGAATAATCTGGAGTGAATTATTTCTTCAATAAAATATCCCTGCTTCACAACATGAAAGGGAGCCAGGGGAGAAGGGAATCCATCCTCCAATTACATGGCAAATAATGCCACTGAGCGAAGAGGTTGCCTTTTCAAGGAAAACAAAATACCCTCTCAGGGTGATGCTTTTGACTGGCAGCAGGGGTCTCCGGGGGCAGATGCTGAAGGAGGGGCAGCAGGAAGGAGTTGGGGGAGGGCAAAGCTGGGGGGGTCGTAAACTGGGCTCCTGCCCTCAGGGGGAGTGCAGGATGTGGCCCCACTCAGATGCTGCCAGTCGGATTACCTTTTGCCATCTTATTCTTTGCCTCAGGAAAATGACTTGGGCCAACCCTGAGGTTGGTGCTCCTCCTGAGAGCCAACGTGGTGTAGTGGTTAGAGTGCCAGACTTGGACCTGAGAGACGACGCAGGGCTCTTTGAGCTCCTTGGAGGAAAGATGGGATATAAATGTAATTATATATACACACAGAGAGAGAGAGATAATTGTTATTCATCCTTGTGATCACTATGATTATTAGCATTTGAATGGAAGGCACATATAATTTCACAGTAATCCATAAAACAATCACAAAATGCCATAATGTTGCCAGGGGGGTCCTGCTGAGACAGAGAGAAGGCCTCCCCTTTCCATGCAGTCAATGTGTCTAGGGTTATTATTAGTAATAATAATCATAATTATAATTATTATTTAAATTTGTATACCAGCCTTCATTCAAAGATCACAGAGCAGTTCACAACATTAAAAAAGAGAGAATACAAAATATATAACAAAACTAAACTAAACCAATAACCCCCTTCCAATAAACACATTATATAAGTCATTGAATGTTGAAGAGAAACGTTTTTGCTTGGCGCCTAAAGATGTGTAATGAAGGCACCAGGTAAGCTCCACTGAGGAAAGCATTTCATAAATGAAGAGCCACTGCATAAAAGGCTCATTCCAGGAGCCGACTTTGGTCTTTCAAATTCCACTGGGGCCTCGTGTAAGGCTAAATGCGGCACACACACCCCTTCTAGACTTGCCTTCCACTCTGCTCAATTCACTATGTCATAGCTGCAATGCCCTGTGCACGCACGCCGCCCCCCCCCAGCTCAGCACCCCAGATGGTGGAACCAATCATGCTGCCCTAAATCTGCCTCTGGCTGGCACAATGAGGATGCACACTTTCACAAGACCATTTGTCCATCACACAACGGAAGCAGAGGGGTTGTCAATCTTCAGAGGATGCATACATTTTAAGATTTTTTTGTCTCTCAGGCATGGCAGCTGAAGGTTTTTCTGTCTTGCCACGACATCAAGTGATGGCTTGACTGACATTGTGCTGTTTCCAGGGGCTTTTCTGGGTGAAGGAGGAGAGAAAATGGCTGCCACCAGTGGCCTATTAATCTGTCCTTTGGTGGCAGCGGGGAAGGGGGGGGAGTCTCTTTAGCTCATATACACACAGCTCTGCTGTGCACACTCACCTGAGGAGAACTGAGGCACAGCAAGAGTACCTTGGACAGCTCCTTGCTTAGCTGAGGCTGGACTGGGCTCAGATGTTGTTTCAGCAGCAGCAGCAGCAGCAACAGGCAAAGCCTTAAATAGTAGCTGCTGCTCTGTCTCAGCTGCGAGTTCCACCTTTGCTGGGAGGAGCTTCTTCATTTAAAGGGGCCCAGCCTGCTTTAATACTTGTTGACTCTGATGGAGCCAGGAAGGTGGTTGTTGCATTAAGAAACCTTGGGGGGCAACACAACAGCCTTGGGCTCTTGGTGGAAGAGCCACCATGTTAGATGCTTATGGGGCCAGCCCTCGGGGCAATCCCCTCTCCCACATTGAATCCCAGGCCCTAGGCCTCACCCTCTGAAGGGTCATGGCACCGGCCTTCAGCCCACTATTAGCCTGGCCAACTCTGGTTTTCAGAAGTCACAACAATTGTCAGAATGGAACCAAAAGGCCCTGCCCCAAACACAGCTCTATCCCCCCCCCCCTTGCAGGAAGTGTTCTGTATTATTTAGTCATGATAATTCAGAGTGGTGCTTCAGGGTTTTTGTGCTGCTTTGGGCAAAATGTTGTATTATAAATGATACCACATAAAGCTGAGCTTGACCTGCCTGTTGATGCAGAATAATCTGACTTAATTTGGAATATTAACGACATATTGTGGCCTAAAGGAGTTTTTTCCTTCTCTCTCTCTCTCTCCACTCACCCCTTTCTAGGTGTACCACTGAATTATACAAGAATCTCTCTCTCTCTCTGGTAAAACTAAAATATAAGTAAATCTCCAGTTTTTATACTAGCATACAAGATACACAAGCTGGAAGAATATATTGAATCTGAACTACACAGACTGTGGGAGGGGGAGGAATTGACTCAGCTGAATGGGATAATGCATGCATTTTTTTAAAAGGAGAGAAATTTTTCCCCTTGAATTAAGCATTTAAGGTGGTGGAGAAATCTAACAATAATAGTGATTAGTATTATTCAGTATTTCTATGATGTCATTTACATAGTTTCATAAGCCAAAGAAAAGAATAGAAAACCTACAGTACATTTGAATGCAGAAGGGCTTAGTCCAAGCAGGTAAGTGGTATTGCACCCCCAACATTGAGTCTCTTTTTTTAAAAAAAAATATATATTTATTAAAGTTTCAGAAAAGGTTACAAAAATAAGAAGAAGAAAAAAGAAAAAAGAGCAAAAAATACAAAATACAGAAAAGTAAAAACAATTAAAAACATGTCTTGTCTTTCATTTACTTGTTTCCCTGACCTCCTCACACCTCCCTTTTTTGTATTCTAGTTCAATTAGTTATTTCAGCAAATCCTTTCCATTTTCGCTTTTATCTTAATAATTTATCTTAATATATTATAACTTTACATTCTCACCTGTTAACAATCCATTTTTACATACTCCTTTGTAACATTACTGCTAAAATCACATAACTTCATTCCAGCATCCTTATAACATTCCTTAATTTTACAATATTTCTGTAGATAGTCTTTAAATTTCTTCCAATCTTCTTCTAAACTGGGAGGGGTGGCTAACACCCCAGAGGACAGGATCACACTTCAAAACGACCTTGACAGATTAGAGAACTGGGCCAAAACAAACAAGATGAATTTTAACAGGGAGAAATGTAAAGTATTGCACTTGGGCAAAAAAAATGAGAGGCACAAATACAAGATGGGTGACACCTGGCTTGAGAGCAGTACATGTGAAAAGGATCTAGGAGTCTTGGTTGACCACAAACTTGACATGAGCCAACAGTGTGACACGGCAGCTAAAAAAGCCAATGCAATTCTGGGCTGCATCAATAGGAGTATAGCATCTAGATCAAGGGAAGTAATAGTGCCACTGTATTCTGCTCTGGTCAGACCTCACCTGGAGTACTGTGTCCAGTTCTGGGCACCACAGTTCAAGAAGGACACTGACAAACTGGAACGTGTCCAGAGGAGGGCAACCAAAATGGTCAAAGGCCTGGAAACGATGCCTTATGAGGAATGGCTAAGGGAGCTGGGCATGTTTAGCCTGGAGAAGAGGAGGTTAAGGGGTGATATGATAGCCATGTTCAAATATATAAAAGGATGTCACATAGAGGAGGGAGAAAGGTTGTTTTCTGCTGCTCCAGAGCAATGGATCCAAACTACAAGAATGAAGATTCCACCTAAACATTAGGAAGAACTTCCTGACAGTAAGAGCTGTTTGACAGTGGAATTTGCTGCCAAGGAGTGTGGTGGAGTCTTTGGAGGTCTTTAAGCAGAGGCTTGACAACCATATGTCAGGAGTGCTCTGATGGTGTTTCCTGCTTGGCAGGGGGTTGGACTCGATGGCCCTTGTGGTCTCTTCCAACTCTATGATTCTATGATTCTATGATTCTACCGACTCTTCTCCCAGGTCTCGGATTCTGCCAGTCATTTCCGCCAGTTCCATATACTCCATCACCTTCATCTGCCATTCTTCCCGGGTGGGTAGATCTTGTGTCTTCCAATACTTTGCGATAAGTATTCTTGCTGCTGTCGTGGCATACATAAAAAAAGTTCTATCCTCCTTTAACACCAATTGGCCGACCATGCCCAGGAGAAAGGCCTCTGGTTTCTTCAGCCAACCTTGAGTCTCCTGGGTGTATTGGACTATTATTTTATTTATTCATTATCTAGTAAATTTATATACCGCTCTATATCCGAGGTCTCAGGGCAGTTCACAGAACAAGATCAACATAAAACGTCAATATATATATATAATAAAAATAAAAACAACCACCCAATAACACACACACACCCCGGTCTCATTATCCTTGAGTATTGTCTGTGCTGGTTGAGGGTAATGGGAGTTGTATTCCAGGACCCAAGTTGGGCCCCAGGTTGGGGAAGAGGACTCCAAAATATGATTTGGAGTATTGTCTGAATGCAACCTCACCTTGTCCCCTAAGAACTGGGGAGACCTCCTCTTTAGAAGCAAGATCTCTGAAAAAACTGAATATGAGAAGTAATTGGCTGACATATACAGAGCTGTTAACCAAAGTAGAACATCAGGTGAAACTACTGTGTTTTTCGCCCTATAGGACGCACTTTTCCCCCTCCAAAAATGAAGGGAAAATGTGTGTGCGTCCTATGGGGCGAATGCAGGCTTTCGCTGAAGCCTGGAGAGCGAGAGGGTTCAGAAGTCCCGCTGGGCTCCCAAGGCTTGCGGACAGCAACCTGCAGCCTGAAACCTGGGGAGCGCAGTGGAGCGCAACCCGGGCTTCAGGCAGCTCTCCTCAAGCCTTGGGAGCTCGGCGCGACTTCCCGCCGGGCTCCCAAGGCTTGTGGACAGCAGCCTGCAGCCCGAAATCCAGGGAGCGCAGCGGAGCTTCGGGCAGATATCCGCAAGCCTGGGGAGACCGGCGGGAGTTCCCGCCGGGCTCCCAAGGCTTGCAGATAGGACCCTGTTCTGGGGGCTGGGGTCGGGGGAAGCTCGGGCTTCCCCCGCCCCAGCCCCGCGCCTGGGGGGGAAATAATTTTTTTTCTTTATTCCCCCCCCCCCCAAAAAAAAACTAGGTGCGCCCTATGGGCCGGTCTGCCCTATAGGGCGAAAAATACGGTAAAAGACTATGAGAAGGGATTTATTCACAGATTAGTTACAGTTTCACCAACTAAATGACATTTTTAAATGACATTTCTTTTAAAAAGAAAGGTTTTAGTTGTGAGATATCACAATTTCAAAAAATCTGTTAGAAAACAACACCAAATTATTTACAAAAATGTACAGTTTGCTCTTAGAACATCATACATCATACAAAAGATGAACAGGTCAAGTTGGTAATGATTCACTGGGCAAAGGATTTGGGATATAATATTCAGATGGCAGATTGGGAATGGTTATGGAAAACAGACTTGAAATTTATGCCATGTTGTACTCGGAAAGAAAATTATATGAAAATGATGTACTAGTGGTATCTGACTCCTAGTAAGTTAGCAATAATGTATAGGACAAGGTACCTGCTGGAAAGGTAAAGAAAGGTAAAGAAGGTACCTGTCAGCGCTGCCCAAGGTCCCAGCTCACACAAGACCAACGCTGCTTCTTGCTCAAGTTTAAAAGTCTTTATTGAAGTTCAGTCTCATTTCCAGACGTGCAGCGCGCAACGCTACATCTATCCGTCAGATCGTAGAAGTCCCATCTGAATCTCCGCCCCCCTGACACCAGCTTAAGATTCTAGCTTTACTCCACCTCTTCCTCTGTTCCTTCTTTCTCTGGGTCCTTCTGCTAGTCGGAGTCTCTGCCCTCCGAGATTCTTCTGACGCTGATTCTCCCGACTCCTCCCCCCCCCCTCTTTCGGGCTTTAGGACCTGGCTCCCAATCCGGGTCTTCTGCTGTCCCGCGCTCCTCCACATTTGAACTTGGCGCGCGCGCGCAGCCTCCCACTTTCCTTCTGACCGTTACACTTGTGTCACTGCTCCCCCTTTCGGGGAGGCTAGCTGGACCTGGCCTTCCCTCCTTCTCCCCACTCCCCGATGGAGGAGAAGATGGTCCTGACTCACGTGACTCTTCCCCCCCACTGTGCTCTGGTGGGGAAACTGGCCCTACTCCTCCGCTGCTCCTTTGGGACTCCCCTCTGGTTCCTTGTTTATGGATCGTCCCCTCTGGGATTCGCCTCGCCCTTACCATAGGCGCCCTCTCCTGGGAATCTTCTGATTCGCTGGAGAAGCTCATGGAATCTCTCGGTCCACTGTCATATTCCCCTACGCTCCCCTCTGATTCCTCTCCTCCGCTCTCTATCTGCTCTCTCCCCTGCTCTTCTGCTCCTGAGCCTCTGACAGTACCTTTTATCATATGTGGTGGACTTGTAAGGTAATAAAAGCTTTCTTGGAGATGATATATAATGAAATGAAAAAAATGTTTAAAATAACCTTTGTTTAAAAAAAACCCCAGACAATTTTTTTATTAGGAATTACAGGTACTAACATCCCAAAGAGCAGAAAATACTTTTTGTGTATGGAACAACAGCTGCTTGGATGTTACTAGCCCAAAGATGGAAAGAAGACAAGGTCCCTGTCAGAGAGGAATGGCAAACCAAGCTGATGGACTCTGCTGAAATGGCAAAACTGACTGGAAAACTCAGGAACCAAGAGAACAAATACTTTATAAAAGAATGGGGGGGGATTGTATGTTATTTAGGAGACCACTGTAAGCAGATGGAAACATTGGCAGGATTTTGATTCCACTTGTAGTGTAACAAATACCATGGACAATATGGACTGATGTAAAAGTTAGAGTATGGAAGACTATGCGGTTGTAAATGTTTAAAATGGGACCCCATGAGGGGGGGGGAGTTGCGAGATTCGGAGGGATCTCTGTATACGGATATATACTGCAGTTGAATTTTTATAACTTTGTATTTGTAAAATCAAATAAAAATGATTTCAAAAGAAGAAGACTGGGGAGACCTGGGCTGAAACCCCATTCAGCCATGGTGCTCCCTGGGTGACCTTGGACCAGCCGCTGTCTTGCAGCCTAGCCCACCTCACTAGGTTGCTGCAAGGATAAAATGAAGTGGGGGAGGGAGAACCATGTGACACGCCTTGAGCCATTTGGAAGAACGGGGATAAATGAAATGTAATAAAACCATGCTAGGAGCAGGGCCATCTTAAGCACATCTGGTGCCATGGTGCAAAGCTGCCCCACCCCACCCCCACCCCCCGTTTCCCAGAGTTTTTTAAGGAGGACGGCGCTATCGGTGGGGCTGGAGGAGGCGGGCAGTGGCTGGAGGGCAGCTCCTCCAGTGGGCAAGAGGCTGGATATGATGCCTCCTGGCTCAGCTGGCAGACGGAGGCTCCGGGTGCAGCGCTGCTTCGGCACGGCATGGCGAGGGCAGCGAGCTGATGCTGGGAGGCGCCGCATCCAGCCTTCGCCTCTTCCCTGGCGCCCTCCAGAACTTGACGTCCCGGTGCCCCACACCACTAGCCTCTATGGGTAAGACGCCCCTGGCCAGGAGCTAGATCTGGCACTGATGGGAAAAGCAAGGCTCGGTTTTTTCCTTTGGCATCAGGGTTTCCCTGAGGGGTGTGTGCACTTACCCCCACCAGTCTAAAGTCCTGTCACAGTTTGGGGTAATTTTACTGCTTCATTTTGCATACTTAGACTCTTCCTAGTCTCTGTGTAAAACACTAGAAGTGGATTGAAAGACTAGAAAGAAGACGCTGAAGGGTAAGCAATTTCTGAGCAAATATTTTCACTGTTTGCTGAACCACACTCCAGATTTCAAGAAGAGACTGTTTTTACCAGTCAGCCTTGATCAGCTGCTCTCTTATAAAGCACGGTCCATTCATTTCAGCTTCCTGCTTCTTGTTCCTTAACTGATCCAGACGAAGACCTCTCATCACTGCTGTGCTTACTCAGGAGACTTTGGTGAGGTACCGTGTCAAAAACTTTCTAAAGAACATAATGTCTTGCAAAAATCATGCTGGTTCTTCTTCTCAGAGAGATGCTATCTAGACCCAGTGATTTGTCCATTTCTAATTCATAAATAAGGCCTAGAACTTTGTCTCTTGTCTCTATTATTGACTCAGCTCAGCCTCAGACTCTGTTCTTCTTCAGGAAAGTTACTTCAGCTATGGGGATCTGTCCTGCATCTTCTACTGTGAAGGCGCTTGTCTTTGAGATCATTGTGAGGAAGGAGAGAGAGATGGGGGAGGGGGGAATATAGCCCCACCCACTTTGCATATGGACCCACCTGCCCCATCACACGGCCCTCAAAATGTTGCCCATGTGGAAATGTGGCTCTGAGGCTAAGCTCCCCCACCCCAATTCAGAGCCTTGCTATGTTTGTTTCTGCCCTGAAACTCTTACCTGTGGTCTCTTAAACAAAAAAGATGAGTGGCTAAAATGGGCCATAAAGGAAACCTGGCAAATGCCACATTGAATGCCAAAAAGAAATCAGAGGCCATTTCAGTGTTTGTTAATCTATTACCTCAAACAGTCTCCATTCCAAGGGCTTCACTGCATATCTTTTAAATGCTGCAAAGGCATATATGTGTGTTTTTAAAGATGTGGCAAGCTCTTCCAAGCGTGTCATCATCACCCACTGGGCACTGGCATGGATCACAGGGAAATTATCTGAGGAATCCACTTTTCAGATCACTAGTGCTCAGATTTTTGGCCTGACGTATGCTGCAACCTAAAGCCAAGCATGAGAGTCCATCATCCTGGCCAGATTAGTTGTGCTCTGGGAAGCACATGAGAGCTTCACAGCCTCCTCTTTTGAGTCGGAAATTCATTGCAGGGCATGGGAGAGCTGATAATAAATTGTGAATGGCTCCCGTTTAGATAAATATGTAATAACAACTTCTACTACTGTCACAACTGATTTGACATGTAAAGAGGCTAAAACTGTCTGATTTTAAGATCATTCCCTGGCCGCCTGCTCACAGTCGCACATTTGCAAGGCCAAGACAAAAGGAAAAGGGCCTGGTGAGGGAAGAGGAAAGGTTAGTAAAGCTCACTAAACTAAGCCGCTATACAAACATATTTGGTATCTTGGTCACAATAAATAGGCCCCTGTCATCTAGCAGCAAACCCTCCATCAGGCTACTTGATTGGCATAACCAAATTTCAGCTGGATGTTATAAGAACTAAAACTCTAAGAACTGGTACCTGAGCTTGCATTTTTCCTCTCTCCTCTTCCCCCCAATCCCTTTCTCCTTGTGTGCAAAGTCTTTTATAGTACAAACCTGAGGGCTGCAATTGTCATAGTACTGCTCCAGCTAACCCCTTTTAGCTAAGAAAGGGATGGAAGAACACCTTTAAAATAAATAAAACAGCTTGCATAAAATTGGGTTTACATAGTGATTCATTTAAAAAAAGCATAGACTATTTTCAAACAAAATGTTTACAAAAATATTCACAAATAGATTTTGCCTTCTGCCAGCCACCTATGTCTGAGCCATCAAGCAGCAAGACACCCTTGTCCACCCCCACATGTGTGACCCTGCAGTCCTTGGGACTGTCTTCCTGCAAACAAAAGAAGGTGACTCAGTCACTCAGAATCCACCCATTGCAAGAAGCTCTGTGCTCTCAGACTGCGCAGGCACCTCCTCACCAAATTTGGATGAAGGATGATCTTCAACCATCTGGTCCCTATTTAAATTTTTAACCACCTCTCACTTGGAATATTTTCCCGTCTTTCTTTATACTCGTTTTGTCTTAACAAATTGGCCATAAGCTAAACGGCACCATCTGTGGCTCCCAGTAAATACAACTGTTGTTAATGAAATTACCCAGCTCCATCATTTTGATTTAAGTGCCTTGCCAGCTCCGCCAGCGACCTTTTCACTGCTTGCCATCAAATCACAGGTTTTGCAAATTTAGAGATATGGCCATGTAGGTCAGGCGTCAGGAAATTGGTCTTGGTGCCAAGTTTGCTCAGCGGGCCGGCAAGCAAGGCGCTGCTAAGAAATCACGGTGCCAGCGGTGCCAGCGAAAGACCGGGCCAGGTGCCCCTTGTGCTAGGCTCCAGGGCAGGGGACCCCCGCCTGGCCACCAATTGCTCTCTGTGCCCCCCTCTTCTTACTCTCCATTTGTTAGGGCGAGAATATGAATGACGGGATATATCCATCCTCACCCCTTTGGGGCTACGACCACTGATACTTTCAATTATCGAGTTAATTTGACTCAGCTGAAATTTAAAAGGGAAGGCGGAGTTACAGGTTAGGGATGCAAAGCTCAGGGAAGGGCAGAACCCCCCTGGGGGAAAGCACTGCTTTTAATTGCTGAAGTTCTGTTGCTTTTCTGTTTTATGGATCATTGTAATGGTTTTATTCAAATAAGTTATGAGTTTGGGAGGGTCAGTCTGGATGATGCCCTGAGCCCCCACAAATTCTTAGGATCCTGCACTATGTTGTTCTGTGCCATAGAGCAAATGGGTGGGCATTTCCCTGCCCAGCTAGCTGCTAGGTAGGAAAACAGTAGCCAGAGTTGTGCGGGCAAAGCTGGAAACAGGATGGAAACTGGAGACCCAGAGACATACTTGCTCTATACTGGATTTAGGGGCTGCCCTGGCAACCAAATGGCAAAGCAAGATCAGTTGGAGGGTTAATGCTGCGAGCCCCTCCATCCTATGCTCAGGTTGTACATATGTATAAATAAAACCATATATCCTAAAGAAGCCACAGTTTCTGATGGAAAGTGAGCCCTGGCTAAGTGCTGGAACCCCTAGAGTCTCTCACTGCTCAGAGACTGGCATGGCACCTAACATTATCATTGTGGCCTTTTAAGTTACGATATTGGCCTTTGGTCAAAGCAGCATCAAACAATAACGGGAAGATGGGATAGCACAGGGCAGGATAGGATAGGGATTGAGGAAGATGCCTTCTGAGTCAGACCATTGGGTCCATCCAGCTAATGTCAGCACTGGCTGGCAGTGGCTCTCCAGGGAGCCTCTCCTATATGGGGACCAAGCCTGATACCTCCTGTGTGCAAGGCAGATGCTCTACTGCTGAGCTACATCCCTTTTCACCAATAATAGACTATTTTAAAAAGCTGAACAAGAGGATTACAGCTGCCTTGAGTCCCAGTCTGGGGAAAAGGTGGGATATAAATAAATACAACTAGCAAACACAAACCCTCCAAGTGTCCCATTTTCCCAGGGACAGTCTTGGAATTACGAAAGCCATCCCAGCTTCTGATTTGATCCTGTCATGGCTCCATTTCCCTTGCCAGTGCTGCTGTCTCCGAGCTCGAGGAGGAGGCTGAGCCAGCGCTTGCCCCAAGTGGCATCAGGGGAGCATCCCATTGCCTCTCCATCATGGCCTCTCCATGGCTGCCTCTGCCGGCCTCCTCCCTTGGGCAGCTCATAGCGGCTGGAGGAGAGCGGGTGATGAAGAGGGGCTGCTGCCACCAAGGCCCAGTCCCACGTGACACGACAGCTCTGAGGTGCAGAGGGCAAGGCTGCCCTGGGTAGGAAGAAGGGGGAGCAAAGTGGAGTGCAAGGAGTTTTAATTTTTTTAAAAAAAAATGCTTTGTGCATCTAATCTTAAAGGTAAAGGTACTCCTGACCATTAGGTCCAGTCACGGATGACTCTGGGTTTGCGCACTCATCTCGCTTTACTGGCCGAGGGAGATGGCGTTTGTCCGCAGACAGCTTCCAGGTCATGTGGCCAGCATGACTAAGCCGCTTCTGGCGAAACCAGAGCAGCACACGGAAACGCCATTTACCTTCCCACCTATTTATCTACTTGCACTTTGACTTTCGAACTGCTAGGTTGGCAGGAGCAGGGACCGAGAAATGGGAGCTCACCCCGTCACGGGGATTAGAACCACCGACCTTCTGATCAGCAAGCCCTAGGCTCAGTGGTTTAGACCACAGTGCCACCCGCGTCCCACATCTAATCTTACTCTTTTCTAATTTGTGTGTGTGTGTGTGTGTGCACTTTTCTTTTTGTAAATCTACCGAAGAATAACATAAAAGTGGGATTAATGGGTTTTCTCCAGACAGTGAAGGGTGTGTATGGTGTGTCCTGCTGGTATGGCAGTGGTGGCACTCGCCCTTTTTCTGATAGGTGATGCTCTTGGGGGACAAACATGGGAGTTTGAGAAGAGTCAGTTGGTTGGGAGTGAGAAATGTCTCTATTTTCATCTGAGGAATGTTGGCGGGGGGTGCAAGCAACATGCCTTCTGTAGCTCCTTAAACCAGCTTCTCATAAGCCAGTTCCCAAAACTTCAGATTCCATTCCTCCCATATTCACACAGACACTCTCACAGGCCAAGCATAGGTGCAGCACCCCAAGTGGCAGGCTGGGTTGACTGGTCTGAACATAAAAGGAGGCTGCTGGATTAGGCCAATGGCCATTCTGGTCCAGCATGCCCAGGGGTAAACCCTCAAGCAGCCCCCAGGCACAACAGCCCTCACCCCTCCTGTGGCTTCCAAGAACTGGCATTCAGAAGCATTACTGCCTCCAAATGTGGAAGCAGAGAACAGCCATCATGGCTGGTAGCTACTGCCAGCCTTCTCCTCCATGGATCTGTCCAGTCCTCTTTTAAAGCCATCCAGGTTGGTCATCACTGCCTCCTGTGGGATTAGTTCCATAGTTTTACTATGCACTGCATGTGTAGAGATGGGGTTTCTGATATACCGTATTTTTCGCTCTATAAGATGCACCAGACCATAAGACGTACCTAGTTTTAGAGGAGGAGAACAAGAAAAAAAATGTTCTCTCCCTCTCTGCTCAGCGCCTCTCCAGCAAAGTGGGAGGAGAAACAGAAGGGACTCCGATCCCTCTTGCTCTCCTGGCTTCAGCGAAAGCTGCACAGCCTGCATTCGCTCCATAAGACACACACACGTTTCCCCTTACTTTTTAGGTGAAAAGTGCGTCTTATAGAGCGAAAAATATGGTATGTGCCATAAGGGACACCTCTCTGAAGCACATATGCACGCACACACGCACGCGCGCGCACACACACACACAAGCTCACAAGCTGCCCTTAACTGGAAGGGGGAAAGTTTCTATCATGAGAAGGTTTGTGTAAAAAAGTGAAGTCTGTTAAGCAACTGTCTTACACTACCAAGGTATAGAGAAACCTCCTGGAGTGGTTCGTCCTTCCCTTTGCACAGTGCAACTGCACGTCCCAGGAGACACCTGTTCATCAACAAGCTGTCGTGTTTTTGAAGAAATGAACAAACTCTGAAACGATTGCAGCTAGCAAAGGCAAGGAACGCTGGCTAGAGGTTATATATTGCTCAAGGCGGGCACAGGTGGATGGAACTGCAAGCCAGGTCAGAAACAGAACAAAGCAAGAGGGGGGAGGGTTATGTTTTGTGGACAGGAAAAGGGCAGAAAAAGAATGAGCCATCAGAGGTGACTGCCCCTAAGTGAACGGAGCAGCTGCTCATACTGGGACTAGATGGTCAGTAAGGCTCTCTGGAAAGAAAAAGCACAGGACCATCTGCCGACATGGGACTTTGCACCTTCTGGGTACAGCAGAGAGTCTGTCCAGTAAAGCTTCTCCAAGTCATGACAAGGGGAGGAAAATGGAATCAGGTTTGCCCAGCAGAAACTCAGTCTCTAGATTCCATGCAAATCAAAACAATGTTCAGTTCTGTTGAATCAGCTATAAGGGGCAAATTCTGCAGCCTAGGACTTCCTAATGCTTGGCACCATCAGTAGATGACCCTAACAAGGATTAAACTCACAACACTGGGAAGGAAGGGCTTTAATTCAGCATGCCCCACCATGGTGCAATCCAAGTCCAACATTTTTATCAACTTGGCAAAGCCAGCTCTCATTTGCTAAATTCAGTTTAGGCGTCTCAGATGCAAAGTTTAGCTGGCTACAGATTCAGAAACATCCGTAGGCTAAACGTCATTAGGTGGACAGTCTTTAGCTAAGGGCAAAGCCAGGGGCACTTGGAAATGCTGATAGCGCTAGGGAGAGAAAAGCATGCGGTTCTCCGCTTTGGAGAGGGACACTTGGTGGAAAGGATGTGTAGCAGATGCTTCCTAGCCTTATTGCATTTTAAGTTACCGTATTTTTCGCTCTATTACACGCACCCAACCATAACACGCACATAGTTTTTAGAGGAGGAAAATCCGTAGGCATGCCACCCATAGGCATTCCCTCCATAACACGCACAGACATTTCCCCTTACTTTCTAGGAGGAAAAAAGTGAGTGTTATGGTGCAAAAAATACGGTATGTTCACTCACCTGACATCACTTAAATTAGTTATCCCTTCATTGTCTTCCCATGTTCATCATGTATACAATCACTTTTTTGGGATCCTGGAGGAAATTCACATTCTCTTGTTATATGTTGAAAGGTGGTATATGATATATATATTATAATAAATTAATTAATTTAAGAATGACATGTTTTCTGATTTTAGATAACACCAAACCACTTTGAATACAAACTATGGCAGCAAGATGTTAAGAGAATAAATTCATCATCAACAAAAACAACTGTTCCCACCCTAAATATGAGTCCATATTTCTTCCAACTGACCTCTGATACTGGAATAAAGGCTTTGGCATAGAAGGTAGAAGAGGTGGCTGCAGAGCTTCAAATCCTTTGCAGAATAGAGAGACATAGCCTTCTGTCAGGGATGGAGTCAGAAGCAAGTCAGCAGTAAAGGAAGCAGACCTCCATTTACATTGAAGTTAATTCTTTATTCAAGGAATTGAACATACAACTCAGCCTAGTGGTCTCAGCAACACTCCCCAGTAGATCTTGCCCTTATGGAGCAGTTGCCAGGACTGAAGGTCCCAATCATCCTGGATGTTTCCCAAGCAGTCTCAAACTGTGTCTGTGCACCTCTGACCTCTGCTCTGCTAATTACTCTGTGCGTTCTTGGAGACCAGAGGAGAGGGGAATTTGTTGCAGCAGGAGAGGGTGACTCTAGGGATTCTCCAGCAGTCTCGGAGTCTGAACTGCTCCCTGCCACAGGCTCTTCCTGCTCACTAAACCCTGTTGCCCCTTCAGCACCCAGCACCTCCTCCCAATCTTCTCCCTCTGACTGCTCCTCCGCATCCCACCACTAATCCCCTGGCTCTGAGCCCTCCTCTTCTGAGGTTTCCCAGCTGCTCTGTCCCACCAAGGCCAAATGTGTACTTAACGATTTGCTAATTAACTAATGGTCCACAAAAGATCACTGTCTCCAAGTGGCAGCCAATGAGTCAATGGTCATTGTGGAGATAGACCGTCACTTAAAGACACAGGCTTTCAAACTGTTATGGGTAGTTTGGCCCTACAACAGGCTTAACCAATACCAGGGCTGGCCCAAGCCATTTCGCTGCCCGAGACAAAGGAGGGGATGGTGCCCTTTGACCCTCCCAATGCAACCAGACTGGCAGTTGAAGCTTCCTTCAACAGTGGGGAAAACACCCTCCACCACCCTGACAGCAGCTGGCTAGCTTTGGGGCCTCAAAGGGAATTGTGGGAAGCTGCTTCCACTCCCAGCATTAGCTCCCTGAGGCAGCTGCATCACTCCACCTAATATGATGGCTGGCCCTAACCAGTGGCATAGCATGAGGGGGCACAGGGGCAGTTGACCTGGGCGCAAGTTTATTAGGGGTGCAACATTTCAACACCTAGTGCTGCCTCAGTTCCTGAGTACAGCTGTGTGCTTCCATTGCTGGGCTCCGTTGAAAACGGCTTCTCCAGACGAACCAGAAAGCGACCTCTCCAGACAATGGAACAACTCTTATATCTGTGGCTGCAATCTCCTGGGTGATGCAGACACCATTGAATGTGCATGCGTACTCCGTTTCCCTCCCTCTGCATGACCCTGGGCGATGGCAACCCACACTATGCCACTGGCCCTAAGCGATCCCTCACCCCCAGATGTAAAGCAAATGGAGGAAAGGAGGTAAAAAAGCCACAACACACCTCCCCGAGCTTCTTCCTTCAAGGGAAGCAACACTGATTACTTAATACCCCAGCAAAGTGTCTTGACCCTCTTAAAGCAAAGGTCATAGAAGTTAATTTGCCAGCCAGGGATGGATGCAGGGATGGCCGTGTTTTGATTTGAACCCTTCGGCCTAAAGGAGACCAGGCATTTCAAAGTGGCTATGCCGTTTATTAAACTCTCCTCTCTGGATTAAGCAATGGCTTGCAGCTCCAAAACTGCCAAGCCATCACATTTCCCAGGCAATTCACTGTTTGAAGGGAAAATGTAAAAATAAAGTCTGCAGAAAGCAGCCTCTCTCTCCTCTGCGAGGGAAATTCACATAAGGAGCTTAGCTGCGTTTCTCAGCTTGGGGAGCTTACACCGGGCCCTCCTCTCTCCCCTGACAGCAACACAAAGTATCCAGCTAGAGAGATTTACTGACGATGCCAAGCGACACAACAGGTCTCGCAAGTCATCCCCACCATCTCCCCCACCCCCCCACCCCGCCCCACAATTTTCCATTGCAAAGAAGGAAAAGGACAGGCTGGCACATCAAGCCGAGAGAGCAAAGAGGTGGCAGCAGGTGCAACATGCTCAGAGGGGCTGGGCATAGAGAGCAACCTTGGCTGAGCAGCCTTCGCCAACCTGGTGCCCTCTGGATACTTCGGACTGCAGCTCCCAGCCCCCCGAGTCTACAAAGCAGAGGCGCTGCCACATCCAAAGCCCTCCCATCCAAGCTCACTGGCACCTTTCAGTCAGTTGACAGCACTCTAGGAGCCTGCAGAGCGGAACTGGAGAAGGGGCCCCTGGGCAGAGAGGCCTGGAGGACTGCCTGATATTCCCTATCCGTACTCTTAACCCAGAACCCTTAACAAACTACGGTAATCAGGAAGGTGTGCCATATTCTGGTTAGGGTTGCCATGTGTCTTCTGTTCCCAGGACACACCCTCTTTTCCAGGGGTAAAATTTCTGTTTGCCAAAATATCTCTGGCTATACTTTCTGGATGACGCATAGATATAACTGGTGGTTGAAGACTTGCTTTCCTTTTCTCTTCTCCTGCCCACCCCCCTCAGCAATATATCACAGCTTCTATAGCCCACATATAGTACAGTGGTGCCTCGGGTTACATACGCTGCAGGTTACATACGCTGCAGGTTACAGACTCCACTAACCCAGAAATAGTGCTTCAGGTTAAGAACTTTGCTTCAGGATGAGAACAGAAATTGTGCTCCGGTAGCACGAGGCCCCATTAGCTAAAGTGGTGCTTCAGGTTAAGAACAGTTTCAGGTTAAGAATGGATCTCCAGAACAAATTAAGTACTTGACCTGAGGTACCACTATAGGGGTATTTAAAATGAGTCGTCATAGGGCACCTCTTTTTTGCTCTTCAAAACATGGCAGCCCTGGACTTTCCTCAGGCAGCAAAATGCATGAACCAAAAGACAGCCACCCTTCAAAATTTGCAGTTCTCCAACCAAAAGAATGTGCACCAAAATGCTAGGGGGTGGGGGGTGCCTAAAAGTGTGCATATTGTTGAGAACAACATCCAAAATCACATTACTATATTGGGGGAAATTGCTTGTAGAAATGAGCATCATAGCCCAAATTGGCATATAATATTTGCACATTAGCACTAAAAATGCATTTTTTTTGTGAGGACTTAAAAACAAACAAAAAAACGAAATGCAAATGCAACGAACTGCACTTAAGAGTGGGAAAATGAGAAATGGAAGAAATTGGCAGATTTCTCCACCCCTCCTTGAGACACACAGGCATCTATCATGGTTAGGAAAACTGGTGATCTTTAGTGTCAGCCTTTGGCAGCAGCCAGGAACGTGGCTACTTCCCGCCTTTAAAACCCTCCATCCCTTTATTAATAGAAGCATCAGCTCATTAGGCTGTCTCTACAAGTCAGGGAACATCTGAATCTTATTTAAAACTTTATTAGCTTCCCATTCACTGCTTCAGCATTTGCTCCATAGGTCTTCCAGGCAGGCCTCATGCGGTGCTACTTTCACGGCGCCTGTTTCCTCACAAGGGGGGCATGTCTGTGTGCTTACAAGGATCAAGCCATGGACAGTTGACACAAACCTGCATAAATTTTGCAGCTGTTAATTTATTTGTATCTACACAAATGTAGGGTACTTTTCAGAGAGGAAAAATGAGCTCATCCTGCTTGCTGTTGTTGGGGCTTCCTCTGAGCTACGGGGAGCCAAGAGGCTCCTCTGAGCCCAGGACAAGGCACACGGATCAGGCCCCTACTTGCTCTCCCCCCCCCAACAAATTAAGATGGTGGGCATGTGAGGAGTGAACTGTGCAACGTTCCCAGCTTCCATGGGATCAAAGTGAAAACTAAATACCATAAACACATAATTTTTAAAAGGGAGACCCAGGGACCCTTGCTCCTTGTCCATCTCCCAAGTTTCCTAAAGGAAACACATGTGCGCATGAGTTGCTCTGGTGGTGACTTGGCCACTGGCCTGCAAAGCTGCAAAAGTCCCATGGCGGAAGCAGAAGGGCACTTTTTACCACTCCCCAAATAAAGGACCCTCACCATTCACAGCTCTTATGGGTGGAGCTTCGGAAGCTGACTCACCAAGTCATGCTGCTGTTATTATGGCTATTGTTATTACACATATACAGTGGACGCTTGGGTTGCGAACATGATCCATGCGGGATGCACGTTCACAACCCACAGCGGCGCATCTGTGCACGCGCAGGTTGCAATTCAGCGCTTCTGCGCATGCGCAAAGCATGATTTAGTGCTTCTGTACATGCGCGACTGCCGAAACCCGGGAGTAACCCATTCCAGCACTTCTGGGTTTCGGCAGTCCACAACCCCAAAAAAAGCAACCTGAAGCGTCTGTAACCCGAGGTATGACTGTATTTACCTTTCCTCCAAGGAGCTGAAGGTAGCGCACACGATTCTCCCTCTTCCCATTTTATGTTCATGACTGAGAGACAGTAACTGGCCCAAGGCCACCCACTGAGTTTGCATTTCATGGCAGAGTGAAGATCTGGCCCATAGAAAACACCATATAATCGCTATCATTAGGGAGGTCACTATTTCCACCAGGAATACACACTAGTTCCTCACACCCAGACCTGACAAGGAGCATAAAATCTTTTTCTGAGGGAGGGGCCAAAAGGCTGGAAAGAATGAGCAAAGGAATAAAGGAATAAACCTGTAGCAATTTAAAGCACTCCCCTCCACACACACGATATGCTTCTCCAGAATACAGATAATGAGACGTGTTCTGCAGACTCTTAAAAATCTGGGGATGCAATTTATCCCCATGAAGTCTTCAATATGACTAATAAAAACACATTGTCCTCTAAGTCATGGATTAAAGCTGAGCTGAGCCCCTGGCAGGACGCTCTGCCTTGCCGCCTCCCCTTCGCTGGTTCTGCCTTTGCTGATCTCCACACACACTGATTGGTAGAACAAACAATAGCAAATGCCATGTGCCATTGATCATCTGCTGCTGGGCGAGAATAGATCTTTAATCACTGTCTCCCTGGGAAGAATACAAAAATCGAGATGGATATGAAGGTGTCACAGTTGGAGAGACAATTGCAACACCTTCATTAAAAATTTTGGGACTCTAGCAGACCAAAGGCTGGCCCACTTTTAAAAAGAAAAACTATTTTATGCGCTTTCTTCCAGCTGTCGGGAAGGCCCAGAAACTGATTTCAAATCACAATTGTGATACATGGACGTAGACAGGCTTTATGTTGGGGGGGTATGTTATTTTGGGGGGAGAACATCATTTAGTTAAATATTTTCATTGCGTTGCTTGATTTAGGGGGAGGCATCTGCCCCCTGCCCATGTTGTGATGCACTGATGTAGGGAGCCTCAGGCCACACACAGAGACCCTGACAGAGGTATCAGCATTTTCCAGGTACTTCTGAACTGATGGGAAGTTGAAAATTGGTAGCTCAACAGTGAAATCAGGACATGGACCTTTTGCCACATGTCCCCTTCCTTTGTGGTCAGGTATATGGCTGCCAAGGAAGAGAGGCCTTTTTAGTGGTGGTGCCCCAATGGCAGCCATTTGTGCGCATGTGCCTGTCACCATCTCTCCCCTCTAGAGACTAGGTGAAGTCCATCCTGTTGCCCAGAGCTTTTGATACCACCCTATTTCCTTTCATCTGCTTTATATGTGCTTGTTTCTTACTAGATGGATTTTTTTTATTAAAAAAAACACCACATTTTTATAATCTGGTACTGATTCCACCTTTATGTTCTGCCTGATGCCTTGAGTGTTTTTGAAATAGAAAGGCAAGGCACAATTTTTGAAAATAAATATATTCTGTTGCAGAGTTCACATGCAAACATGGACTTGCAATGAAAATCTGACACAGCTTGAATTATAAAAGTCCCCCCTACCTGCAAACAGACCCCCTCCATTTGGATGGGGAGGGGGAGCACTGACCTGGAAGACAACACCTCAATTTTATATGCAATAAAAAGCATACATAATGAATTACGCCACCACTTATCCTTTGATCTCCCCCTGGATATTTATGGATGGCACACACACTCTGTAAGTAGAAGAGGCATGAAGAACAGCTGCTTGGGCTGCTTGTGTGTGTTTTAATGTAACAAAAAGTGTTGTGGCACCTGAAAGGCTCAACAAATTTATTATAGCATAAGCTTCCACAGACTGTCTTTTGGAATTTTTTTTGTTTTAATAAATTTGTTAGTCTTTCATGTGCTACAAGACTCCTTGTTCTAAGGCAGCTTCTCCTCTGGAAAATGTAGGGTGTCTGTGTGCAATACAGAAAACAGACCTTGCACTTCAAGGGTTGTCAAGCGGACGGCACTCAGTTTCAAGGGCGACCTGGATCAAGTCCAGGTAAAGGGGGAGGCAAAGCCAGAGGTTGTGAAGCTGCCCATCCACAGTTCCTGGACAGCAGCTGGACAGTCACTGATCGTCCCAACTGTGGACAGATGTACCTACGGGACCGCCTCTCCTGGTATGCCCCACAAAGAAACCTACGGTCTGCAAATAAAAACATCCTGAACGTCCCAGGCCTCAGAGAGGTTAGGCTGGCCTCAACTAGAGCCAGGGCCTTCTCGGCTGCGGCTCCAATCTGGTGGAACGCTCTGTCAGAAGAGACTAGGGCCCTGCGGGACTTGACATCTTTCCGCAGGGCCTGCAAGACAGAGTTGTTCCACCAGGCCTTTGGTCAGGGCGCAGCCTGACTCCCTCCTCTGGCAACCTGCACAGAGTTTTGCTTAATGGTTGCCATTAACTTGATTTTAATTAATTTTTATAATGAAATATTTTTAGAATGTTGGTTTATTTGATTGTTTGATTATTTGATTGTTGTTAGCCGCCCTGAGCCCGGCTTCGGCTGGGGAGGGCGGGATATAAATAAAATTTATTATTATTATTATTATTATTAGTTCTATTTAAATTGGTTAGATCTAAATTTGCATGTGTACATCTAAATTAGCAGATGAAAGTGTAGGCTAATTTCTGCCCTTTTGCACCCTAGAAAGTTGTGTGTTTTGGAAAGAGACGTTTCCAGGGCAAGGGCATCCTTCACTAGACACGAATACGGAACCACCGACAAACGAGGAACAAAAATTGGGAGCTGTAGGAGGAAAGAGTAAATAACCCCATCATGGCTCTGCAACTTCTAACTTGGAATTGTAATGGTTTGAACATTCCCAGAAAAAGGAAAAATATATTTCATGCTTTAAAGAAAGACCAATTGGACTTGATTTGTTTACAAGAGACCCATGTAACAAGAGCACATAGAAAGCTATTAATAAACAAAAGACTGGGCCAAGAATTTATATCTTCAGACAGAGTAAAAGAGAGAGGAGTAGTGATTTATGCAAAGGAAAAGCTGCAACCGAAACAAATTTTTAAAGACGACCAAGGAAGATATTTGGCAATTGAAATTCAATTTCAAGGAGAAAAGTACCTGATAGTGGGAATCTATGCACCAAATGAAGGGAAAACTGAATTTTTTAAGAAGTTGCATGAGACTTTGATGGACTATATGGACTATAATCTAATCATGATGGGAGACATGAATGGAGTAGTTTCAACAAATATGGATAAAGCACAAAGACAGGTAGTAACAAAAGATGGAAGACTACCAAAGACTTTTTTTGAAATGACTGACAATATGGACTTGATTGACATTTGGAGAACAAAACACCCATTAGAAAGAGAGGGAACCTTCTTTTCTGAGGCCAAAATGACATGGACACGGATTGACCAAATTTGGGTGACTAGCAGTATGGCGCAGAATATAAAGAGAATGGAAATCTGCCCAAAAACTTTCTCCGACCACAATGCAGTAAAGATGGTGATGAAGCAAACAACAACTGGCTCCTTCAGATGGAGAATGAATGACATCTTACTTAGAGATGAGGAGATTTGCAAGAAGGCCCAAAAAACTTTGAAAGACTATTTTGAAATTAACCTAAGGACTAAAGTAGAAAAAAGAATAGTATGGGACGCAAGTAAAGCCGTGATGAGAGGGTTTCTGATACAACAAAATACATTAAAGAAAAGAAAACAAAATGAGAGGAAGGAAAAAATTCTGGAAAAGATAAAAGAAGGGGAAAAGAAACTAAGATTGAAGCCAAAATCACAAGAGATCTTAAGAGAAATTAAACTTTATCAAACACAATATATGGAACTGACGAATCAAGAATTAGAGTGGAAAATTAAGCAAATGAGACAAAAGACTTTTGAATCCGCTGACAAATGTGTTAAGTTATTGGCTTGGCAAATAAAGAAGAGACAAAAACTCAACACGGTAACAAATATAGAAGTGGAAGGAAAGAATATAAGTAACCCAGCGGAAATTAGGAACTGCTTTCAGAACTACTTTAGACAACTCTACACACAAGGGCCGCAGAAGGAAATGGATATACAACAATTCCTCGAGGAAAATGGGCTGAAAAAGGTCTCGCAGGAAAGTAAGATGATTTTGAACCAGGAGATATCAGCACAAGAAATAGAAGATGCCATTCAAGGTATGGAGTTGGGCAAATCCCCAGGACCGGATGGACTGACTTCCAAATACTACAAGGTTCTGAAGGAAGAGTTGATACAACCTTTGAAGGAAGTCTGTAACGAGATTATGGAGGGGAAAAGGGCACCTGACACGTGGAGAGAGGCTTATATTACGCTTATACCAAAGACAGAGACTGAAAAGACCCAACTTAAAAACTACCGACCCATCTCGCTATTGAATGTGGACTATAAAATCTTTGCTGACATTTTAGCAAAGAGACTGAAAAGAGTTTTGATGGAGGAGATTCACGGGGACCAAGCAGGCTTTCTCCCGAAAAGGCATTTGTCGGACAATGTAAGGAATATAATTGACATTTTGGAAAAGTTGGAAGTGAATATAAACACTAAGGCTGTTTTGATATTTGTGGACGCCGAGAAAGCCTTTGACAACATTTCTTGGAGTTTTATGTTGAAGAACCTCCGGGGGATGGGGGTAGGCCAAGGGTTTGAGAATGGTATAGGTGCAATATATTCTGAACAGAAAGCAAAATTAATTGTAAATAATGTAGTTACAGAAGAGTTCAAGATCGAAAAAGGGACACGACAGGGGTGCCCTATCTCCCCATTACTTTTTATATCGGTCCTGGAGGTTTTGCTTAATATGATTAGGAGGGACCAGTTGGTTAAAGGGGTTCAGGTCGGAGCTAAACAATACAAACTGAGAGCATTTGCAGATGACCTAGTACTTACATTGCAAGAGCCAGAAGCTAGTACAAAAAGAGTTTTGGAAATAATCCAAGAGTTTGGTCAACTGGCAGGATTCAAATTGAATAAGTTAAAGACAAAGGTATTGGAGAAAAACTTAACACAGGTTGAAAAAGAAAGGTTTCAGAATGAGACAGGGTTGACTGTGGTTAAAAAAGTGAAATACTTGGGTATAAATATGACAGCTAAGAATGTGAACTTATTTAAAGATAATTATGAAAAAACTTGGACAGAAGTGAAAAAAGACTTAGAGATTTGGTCAAATTTGAAGCTTTCCTTGTTAGGCCGAATTGCAGTTATAAAGATGAATGTATTGCCAAGAATGTTGTTTTTGTTTCAAGCGTTACAAATAATGGATAAAATGGACTGTTTCAAGAAGTGGCAGAAAGACATATCTAAATTTGTCTGGCAGGGCAAAAAGCCCAGAATTAAATTTAAGATTTTAACGGATTCAAAGGAAAGAGGGGGGTTTGCCCTGCCAGACTTTAAACTGTACTATGAAGCGGCAGCGTTCTGCTGGCTAAAAGATTGGCTGCTTCTTGAAAACACAGACATTCTGGATTTGGAAGGTTTTAACAATATTTTTGGGTGGCATGCATATTTGTGGTATGACAAGGTTAAAGCACATAAAAGTTTTAAAAACCATATTGTTAGAAAAGCACTATTAAATGTCTGGGTCAGATATAAAGATTTGCTGGAAAACAAAACCCCAAGGTGGTTGTCGCCAATGGAAGCTAAGGCAGTTAAAAAGTTAAATATGGAGCCGAAGTGGCCAAGATATTGGGAAATTTTGGAAAAGGAAGGGGATAAACTGAGACTGCAGAGTTTTGAGAAACTAAAAGACAAGGTGAGAGATTGGTTGCACTATCATCAAATAAATGAAGTGTTTAAATTGGACAGTAAAATTGGCTTCCAGGTGGAAAAATCAAAATTGGAGACTGAATTGTTAGAACCCAGTACTAAGAATTTGTCAAAAATGTATAATCTTCTGCTGAAATGGAATACACAGGATGAAACGGTTAAATCAGCTATGATTAAATGGGCTCAGGACATTGGTCATAATATTTTGTTTGCTGATTGGGAAAAGTTGTGGACCACCGGGATGAAGTTTACGGCATGTAATGCCTTAAGAGAGAATATTATGAAAATGATCTATAGGTGGTACATAACCCCAGTCAAGCTTGCAAAGATTTACCATTTGCCTGACAACAAATGTTGGAAATGTAAGGAAAAGGAAGGTACATTTTTTCACCTCTGGTGGACGTGCCCGAAGATTAAGGCATTCTGGGAAATGATCTACAATGAACTGAAAAAGGTATTTAAATATACTTTTCCCAAGAAACCCGAGGCCTTTCTCTTGGGTATTGTCGGCCAGGGGGTGTCAAAGATAGATACAACTTTCTTTATGTACGCCACAACAGCAGCTAGAATACTTATTGCAAAGTACTGGAAGACGCAAGATTTACCCACACTGGAAGAATGGCAGATGAAGGTGATAGACTACATGGGCTTGGCAGAAATGACGAGCAGAATCCGAAACCAGGGAAGAGAAGCAGCGCAAGAAGAATGGAAAAAGTTTAAGGACTATTTAAAGAAATATTATAAAATTAATGAAAGTTAGAATGATGTTGGATTGGAAAGCAAATGGTTACTATTAGCAATGGTTAAGACAAGGAGAATAAGGAAAATTAGTTCAAATTTTAATTAAAATAAGGGAAGATTTGCTGAGTAATTGATAAGAACTTGGAATACAGAAAAGGGAGGCATGAGGAAGTCGGGGAAGTAAGGTATAAGAAACTAAGATACGAAATGGTACATGTTTTTTGTTCTGTTTTTGTTTTTGTTTTTTTTGTTTGGTTATGTATTTGTTATATGTTTGTGCTGTTATAAAAATCTGTAATAAAAATTATTTTTTTTAAAAAAAAAAGAAAGTTGTGTGTTTTGTTTCTTTGCACCTTTTCCTCTGCTGTTATATGCCTATAGAAATATGTCAGAACTTCAGACAATCATCACCACCACCCTCCCAACTCCACCAGCATGCTGTGCTGCCGTCCTCCTTGTCTTAAGTAGAAATCTGTTTCTGGGTCCTATGGAAACGCAAGTAAAAGTCTCACAGCTGCTGCACAGTTCAGACACCTCCTTTTTGAGAGACCCAGTCTCTCATGCCACCTCCTTTGCATATCGAAGAACTTAAGCCAGGGCAAAACTAGGCTTTATTTCACCCGGGTCAAAGACTCAGTTTGGCGCGCGTGCATGCGTGCGTGCGTGCGCACACACACACACACACACACACACACACACACACAGGCTAGGAACCTCAATGGCGCCCCTCTGGAAGCTTCACCCAGGGCACAAAACCCTGGCTGATGGGGTCCAAAAGAAAACAAGAGCAATATGTTTGGCGCCAGCTTGGCTGCGGGAGTTGCCGGAAGGAGGCGTACAAGGTGCCATCCAACCATCTTAGGGACTCCACTTCGGATTTGTGTACTCTTTAGTCTTTTCTTCTCCTGCAGATATCCAGCAAAACAGGTAAGGTTTAGGCTAAGAGTTTTCACTCTCCTAGATGGACTACCTTCCCCGGTTGATGAGTCAGCTGAATACCTTTGGGAACTCACAAGCATGGGATGGAGATGGCTATCCCATATTTCTTTGTTGTCAGCATCCAGCTTTGACAGGCATATTTGCTTTAACTTATTGATGGATGCATTCATGGAGGATAGGCCTATTTTGTATAAATATGATATCCAAATTAGTTTTATGGTTTTTTTCCTTCTATCTTTTTAAAGCTATCACTTTTATAAAAACACTTGTTAATCCAGCCTGACATTTTCATCAGGCTGCTCCCAGCTTGTGAAAAAGAAGTCTTTCTCTAGTTTGTTACACAGAGCTCTTTGTTCTACTTTACAAGGAATTATTACTCAAAAAGCATGCCTTTTTGTTGCAAAAACTCAGGTTGGTCCAGTCATGTTATGTACACTATTCTGCAGCCTATGAAAAACTGCCTTTGAGCTTTTGAAATAACAGGCTACCTGGGGTGAAAGTGGATAATGATACAATATTATTGCTAAGTATGCCCTATTGCTTTCACTTTTTCTTCCTTGGGTCTAGTAATATAATCCACAAACCACACTCTTTAGACAAACAGTTGTTTAAAAAGAAAAGTTTGCAAATTCTTCTCACTGCACTCTGAGTTATGTACTGTTATGAGTTATTGGGGGGGGTCAGTCTTGATAATACACACGGGTTCCTTTCCCAACCTATGATCACGTTTGTTGAGGTAATGGTTTTGGCTGGCCAGCAAAGTGCCCTAAGCATCTCCAAGAATGAGCTTGGTTGCAACAGCTACAGCAAAGTGATGCTGCTGTCCAGGGAGAGAGAGGTAGGCATGTGGTCCTAGCAAGAAGAACAAGATCCAGAGTTGTTGTGTGTGGAAGCTGGCAGGCACAGAGGCATGTCTTGCTCTGTGCTGGATGGTGGGGCTCCCCTGGAAACCGAATGGGAAAGCAAAATCTATGGGGATGCTTATGCTGCGATGTCCTCTGTCCTATGTTCCGGTTGTATATATGTGTAAATGAAACCGCATACAGTCTCTGCTGACCTTCATTCCAAGGAAACTGAGCCCTGGGGAAGCAGAGGCAGCTCTGCAGTTTCTCATCACCCAGAGTTTGGGGTGACATTTAACAATATGTATACATGCACAAACACACATGCACAGTACATAAATAACACACATGGCGGAGCATTTTGTTCTGTTTAGAAAATATTTATGCAGATGGCAAAGGCCCATATCCTTCCTAACCAGATTTGAAGTTAAAGTGAGGTTTGAGTGGCCATGTTTCCCTTTTCTTCACTGTTTCCCTGCACAGATTAACTTTTACTAGTAATTACAATATTTGACTTCCCGAAGATGCAGAGATAATGTACTGTGCATTCTGTTCAAACTCTCAGACCTTGTTCTAACAATCCTACAGAAAAACCCTGCTGCAATAGTGTGGAAAGACTACCACCTTGTGGAAAGCAACAGGAAAGTTTGTGAGAAAATGGGGAAAGGCAGAAGTAAGCCCTAACCATGGCTCTTTGTGGGACAGATCATAGAATCTTACAGTTAGAAGGGACCCCACGGGTATTCTAGTCCAACCCCCTGCAATGTAGAAATCTCAGCTAAAGCATCCATGACAGATGGACATCCAACCTCTGTTTAAAAACCTCCAAGGAAGGAGAGTCCACCAGCTCCCGAGGGAGTCTGTTCCACTGTTGAACAGCTGTTACTGTCAGAAGGTTTTTCTAAATGTTTAGTTTTTCTAAATCTCCTTTCTTGCAACTTGAAGCCATTGGTTTGAGTCCTACCCTCCAGAGCAAGAGAAAACAAGCATGCTTCCTCCTCCATGTGACAGCCCTTAAGATATTTGAAGGTGGCTATCCTATCTCTTTTCAGTCTCCTCTTTTCCAGGCTAAACCCAGCTCCTTCAAGCGCTCCTCATAAGGCTTAGTTTCCAGGCCCTTGGTCATCTTGGTTGCTCTCCCCTGCACACTTTCCAGCTTGTCAACATCCTTCTTAAATTGTGGTGCCTAGATCTGGACACAGTATTCCAGGTGTGGTCTGACCAAGGCAGAAGAGAGTGGTACTATTACTTCCCTTGATCTGGACACTAGACTTCTGTTGATGCAGCCTAGAACAGCATTAGCTTTTTTTTGCTGCTGCATCACACTGTTGACTCCTAGACCCCTCGATACATTTCACATGTACTACTAGTAAGCCAGGTGTCCCCCATCCCATATTTGTGCATCTGGTTCTTCCTGCCTAAGTGCAGAACCTTACATTTGTCCCTATTGAAATTCATTTTGTTAACTTGTGCCCAGTTCTCCAATCTGTTAAAGTCATTTTGAATTCTGATTCTGTCTTCTGTGGCATTAGCTACCCCTCCCAGTTTGGTGTCATCTGCAAATTGGATGAGCATTCTCTCAATTCCTTCATCCAAGTAACTTATAAAGATGTTAAACAACAAGGAAAGAACCTTGCAGCACCCCACTTGTCACTTTTCCCCAGGATGATGAGGAACCATTAGTGAGTACTCTTTGGGTTTGGCGAGTCAACCAGCTACAAACCCACCTAACAGTCACCTCGTTCAACCCACATTTTATCAGCTTCCTCATGAGAATATCATGTGGAACTTTGTCAAAAGCCTTACTGAAATCAAGATACACTATATCCACAACATTTCCCCAATCCACCAAGTTTGTAATTCCATGGGGGGGGGGAAATGAGGTTCATCTGGCATGACTTATTTTTGAGAAACCTATCCTGGGTCTCTACTGGACTGGACCTAAGGGTCAGGGGCCCCTTTACCCTTTATCCTGGGTCTTAGTAATCACAGCATCCTTTTCATAATGCTCATAGAGCAACTGTTGAATTATCTGTTCTAGGACCTACCCTGGTATCGATGCCAAGCTCACTGGTTGGTAATTAACTGGGTCTTCCTTTCCCCCTTTTTGAAGATGGGGGACAATATTTGCCCACCTCCAGTCTATAGGGACCTCACCTGTTCTCCAAGAATTCTCAAAGACAAAAGGGTCTGAAATTACATCCACAAGCTCCTTTAGTATCCTTGGATGCAGCTCATCAGGCTTTGAATTCAAGATATGAATTCATTGAAAGTAGCTAAGTGTTTCCTTCCTACCTCTTTTCCTATCTTGGGCTGCAGCTCCCTCCTTACACCATTTATTCTGTTATCTCCAGGTTGGGCATCACTTTTCTTTCAGGTGAAGACAAGGGGAAAGTAGGTGTTGAGTAGTTCTGCCTTTTCTCCTGTTACCGGAAAAATCCGAGGGCTCCCTTGGACAAAAACAAAGACACCAACCAGGATAACTTGGAGCAAAACAGCAGCCTGTAGGCTTGGCCTTTATTGAACTGTTGCAACAGGGTGTTCCCCTCACTTGCAGGAGAGAGGAAAGACACAGAAAAATGGTGTGCAAGACCTTATAAAAACTTTTGAAATTCCCATCCTGTAGGTCAAGCCCACCCCCAGAAACATCATGCATACATTACAGAAAGGAGGGGTTGAGGGAGGAGTTGTCCTGTCACCTGGCTGGTTCCCTTCTCCTTCTCCCCATGAGTCATTTTCTGAAGACAAAAGGTAGTCGCAGTTTCCTGCCCCCTGAGGGAAGATCTGATCATTGTCCTTTGTTCCAGTCCATGCTGAATCCACTCCCATATGCAAGTTCTTTATGATCTTGTCTTCTGTCTAGGACCATCAGGGTTGGCATAGCAACTGGGCAGGGCTCCTGTGGATGTGCTGGGCTGGCCTGTATCAAACCTTCCCCATTTTGTAGTCCTTCCTTCATGGAGTAAAATAAAAGTGGAACAGTGCAAATCCGATGTATGGTTGATTTTCTATGAATTTATAACAGAAGTGTAGCGTATGTAGTGTGTGAGAAGTTTGTACAAACTGAATGATGGGGGGGCGGGGTTCCTGCTACACTCCGTCACCTAATAGCATTTCTCCGTGTTCCCCATGCAGAAGACCTACCACTTGCTTGTTATTCCTCTCACTTTGGACATAGCAGAAGAAACCTTTATTATTATTTTTGCCCTCTCTTGGAAGCCTGAGCTCATTCTGAGCTTTAGCTAACCTGACTTTCCCCCTGCAACTGTTGGCTACTCATATACACTCCTCCTTTGTGATTTCTCCTTTCCTCCATTTCTTATACATGCCCTTCTTAATCTCAGCTCATCTGTAAGCTCCTTATGCAGCCACACCGGTTTCCTTAGATGTCTCCCACTTTTCTTTCTTGTTGGTTTTGTCTGCATTTGGGCCTTCAATATTTCTCCTTTTAGGAACTCCCATCCTTCTTGGACTCCCTTCTCATTGAATATTTCTGACCACAGGATCACACCCAGTAGCTCCTTAAGCTTTTTGAAATTGGCCTTTTTAAAGTCCAGAGTGTGTGTTCGACTACACTCAGTTTTCCCTTGCCTCTGTATCCTGAAACCCAGGAGAACATGATCACTTCCTCCCAAGTTTCCAAGCTCTTCCACTTCATCAATCAGTTCCTCCCAACTGGTGAGGACCAGGTCCAAGATAGATGATCCCCTTGTTGGTTCCACTTTCTGGGAAACGAAACTGTCAGTGATGCAGTATAGGAATTTGTCAGACCTTACATTCTTGGCAGAGTTTGAGTCCCAACAGATATCATGGAAGTTGAAGTTCCCCATGATTACTATTTCTCTCCTTTTTGAATGTTTGGTAATCTGCTCTACTAAGGCATCATCTGAGTCTTCAGTCTGGCTTGGCGGTCTATAGCAGACACCCCCAGTACGGTTGTTTCTCTCTCCTACAATTTTTACCCATATACTCTGTATCTGCTTTTCATGCTTCAGGTCATGGATTTCTTCACAAGTATACACATCCTTTATATACAATGAAGCTATTATCCCCATTTCCAGGTGCTCTTTTGTCATTCGTATTGTTTTCTCCCTCCCCCTCAAGATCTAGTGTAAAGCTCTCCTGATCAGATTTTAAAGACTCTTGGCAAACACATTCTTGCCAACTGCTGTGAGGTGCAACAAATCTCTCGCCAGAAGTCCTTCCTCAAGGAAGCGGAGACCCATGTTCCAGGAAGCCAAATCCTTCCTGACGACACCACCTGCACAGCCAGTAGTTTACCTCAAGTATTTTCCTCTCTCTTCTTGGGCCACGACCTTCAATAGGAAGGAGTGATAAAAAAGTGTGTTTTTTAAAGTTCACAGTGCAATTTATTTCAATATTATTTGGCTGCCTATTGATTTGGTTATTTAATATCATCAACCGCTTGTCATGAAAGCCACAATGAGCTGCATATAAAATGTTTTTATTTGGCAATATTATATACACATAACGACAGAAATAAAGAGCAGACAAACAGTACCATTTAGATGACCCTTGAGCCAAGACACACTTACTGAGCCAGGTAAGGCTTTTATCTGCTAGCAAATGAGCCAGTCATAAAGGCTTGTGTCTCTTCCACTGTTCTAGGTAACTGAGCAACGCTATGTAAGAATTTGCCCAAGGAAGACAATTACCCCCTACAAAAGTGTTTTCCACAAAATGCAGTATTTGGCAGTGTACTCCTTTCCCCCATGATATGGACTCACATAAAGCACCTGATTTATGATCAAGGCAGATACACGTTAAATCTGAATTGTTTGGCTTAAAATCCTTAATCATTAATTGCTGACCTATAATTCCAAAACAATAAATCATAATTCTGCATACTACAAATGTTAGCATTAGTGTGGCCAAAAATGGCCAAGTACATGAACAACTAACCAAAAGTGAAGCAAATGAGCATTAAGAGGGGAACGTAAACCAAAATGCTCCCAAAGGCAAAATATGTGACTTATTGTTACAGAAAAACAAAGGGACAGACTGAAAAAGTACTGAATTTTAGACAGCAAAATCCTTCATTTGTAAATAAAATAAAAAATGGCAGTAGAAGTACTTGATTTACTATGTAGTCTGCAAACAAGACTTGCTTAACAAGAACAGTACCTCAGCTGCAAAAGTGCACACAAGCTCCTGTAAACAGAGAACTCTTAATGCGTTAGCACATGTGCCTTGTTGAAGAGCAGCCCAGAATTCAGCACAGGATGTTTCCAACAATTATATAGTTTGCTGTATGAAGCTCACCATGTTCCTAAACCCATTTGTTCATTTACACATAATCATTTTGCTGAATGTGTGATAGTCCGAACGTACATTAACTTGTGCCAATCATCTCAGTCCAAACAGTGATCTATTTTAAAACCTAAATATATGCAATGTTAAAGGTAATGAGAGGCTGTTCATTAGCTGACATAAATAAAGGTGTCATTACTAATACAGGTATGATCCCTACAGTGCAACTCACTTAATGGCCAGTCAGAAATGGGTTTGAAATCCTGAATCAAAAGAACTCCTGTATTATACTGCCTACAAAACCAGCTGAACGCCAAACAAAATGTTCCTGAGTCATTTCTGGATGTTTTCATTACAAACAACATGAATAATTTTTGAATAAACATAGAAAATATACTCTGAATAGAAAACACATTACCTTCTGTTAAGAGAGAGAATCTGTATTCCTATCACAAGCATTTCCCAACATCAAAAATTTATCTAAAAACACCAAGTAAATTTGAGAAGAGGACGGAGTAGTTAATTTGCTCAAACAAATGTTCATTTAAGATTCATATTAAGCAGACCTTAATAATTTTGGTCAACTAAAGTGAAAGGAATGATTCAATATAATTCTATTTATCTTTGGAAAAGAAATTACGACATTTAAATATTGCAATTATGGCTACATTCAAATATGTCAAAATAATATTTTTTTGAGTGGCCAGTCTAGGCAGCTCAACCTCCATCTCCCACCACAAACTGAGCATCACCAGGCATGAATGTATCCACACAGTTTCCATAAAATTCATTCTCTGAAAGGCCACATGAATGAAAGATGTCACTGTTATTAAGATGGTCCCTGTGGTCTGCTTAATTTTAAAGATGCTTCTTTCACCAACTTCTGCTGATGTCTTGTTGCTTGAGCTTCATCAATAGCATGACAGATCCTCTGGGAAGCAAACAGATTATTATTAGCCACCAAACCTCACAAAAGACTTCACGGAAAAACTGAATGAATATTTCTTGGAGAGATGCAAAAACTTGAACTTGGCTAAGTTAATAGCAACCAGAAATAAAAATTAAAAGAGCCTGAGAGAGGCATGGAAACAAGAGTCTGTAAGAGAAACTGCCTAAATCAACTCATTAAGATGCCCCAGTGCAGGGATTCTCAACCTCCAGAGCCCACTTGAAACAGCTGAAAATTACCAAATCCCACCAGTCACAAAATTAGTAGTGAAATGGCAAACCCAGTCACAAAACAGTGGCAGACAGAGATAGAATTGGGCACAATCACCTGGCAATTGCTGACATTACTTTCCAAAGATAACCCATTTTTGGAAATTGCTACTTTCTTTGCCACAATGTTTTCCTTGTGGAAAGGCATTCCATAGCTCAGATTTCTTCAAGCTTAAGCACAGATGTTTGCACTAGTGGTACTATTTTAGGCAGAATTTGCTGATCCAGAGGTGCAAAGTGCAGAAGGCTTCTTCTTTTACATTTGTTCCTCCCTACCCTGAAAACCGATTTTTACCCATTTATTGTAATTTATTCTCCCATTTGCCTTTAACACTCACATTGTACCTTGTTCTTTTTCAATTAATATTCCAGAAGGAACTGAAGGATGGGGTGGCTTTTTGGCAAGACTAATAATTCCACCACCACTGAAAAGTTTCAAGGTGTGGTCAGATAGGCACAACTGCTACTGGGACGGACAACCAAGGAAGAGCACATGGCCCTATTTATTTAGCATGATACTCCTCAGTGTCCTCAACCACACAGTGGGTAGGGGAATATGGGATTTAAAAAAAAAATACTGACAAAAGGAGGCAAGCACTCCATTCTCCAAGACCAGTACTCAAGCAGGAGACTGAAAAGGAGCTCTTCCCTTCTTCCTATTTCCTGAGGAAAGAACTTCAAGGGTGAAGGAACGCTAACCTGAAGACCATTGAAGAAGGCGGAGATTTATTAATCTAGGTGCTAATTGCAGTTATTGTGCCTTGCGGTGAAAAGCACTGCACCAAGACAAACCTGCCCCAGGGCACTGGTGGAAATGCAGTGACGTTCAAATCAAGAGCACCTGAGTGGTGAAGACCAGTGTTCTGCCGTATGTTTACACTGGAAATGTAGTACTAGTTCCAATATCATAATTACCCTTGCTGAAGCTGAATTCTTGAGCTGGATTTTCTTTACTGACTCTTGTCCTGAGTTCTCTCTCTTGTGAAATGTTAACAGCCCTTGGTCCTGTTAGAAAACCCAGAATAATTTAAAATAACTGCGAAAATGTTATTACATTCCACTATTAAAAAGAGCATAATCAGATCAGCCATGGTCACAATTTTATTATAAAAGAAAATTAGACATAAAGTTATTCCCTGTTCTATTTTGTGTTTGTGAGATTACACCCAACACCAAAGTATTCGCTTATTGTTTCTAGAACAAGTGTGAATCTGTTCCTCTTACCTTAACAAAGATCTGCAGTGTGTTTTCATCCACAACTGGTGGCCGTGTGAAGTCTTCATATGAATAATCCCAATCTGTTGTTATGTGCCCTAAAATCTCCACCTCCTTTATGAACATAACTCTCCTAGATGAAGACAGAAACATGTCAATATTTTCTCTTTAGTAAACACTTGAGTGTTCGGCACACTCACAAAACCCAAGACCACTCAGTACAGAAATATCTACTTTTGTGGACCATGCACGTGACACAAGATACATTTTAACTTCAGCATATTAGAAGTTACACATCTTTAGCCACAAAATTGTTCAAATTATGACTGGACTTAAATTGGCAGATGAAATAAGCCCTTTTGCACCAGTGTTACAAAATAGTGTGGAAAGAAGTGTCATCAATATCAGCAGGTATTTCAATGAGAAAACCTTTGCCCAAAAGCAAAATGATGGGTTCCCTGAGTGGGCTTTCAACAAAAGATAATGAAGGCATGTGACCAAGGAGGAATGCACATTAATATCCAAGTTGGAAAAGAGCTCTGTGGGAAAGCAGCTTTTTATGCAGGAGGTTCCAGATTCAATTCTGGATAACATTTCTATTTAAAGGCACAGGTTGCTGGTAACGTGAAAGATCCCTGGAAGGACCCTGGACACAAACCAGAGAACAGTATTAGTCTTCCTGGACCATATATGAACAGAAAGGGAGATTTTATTCATCATGAGATGAATAAAATTCATATTAGTCATATTAGACTTGGCCTTAGTACAGCAGAATCTGGATCTCAAGTAGAAATCAGCAACCGGAGGCCCCAGAACCCAGTACCTCCATCTGATCTCTAGGTGCTCGTAGGCAGGGGGGGGGGTGGCTGAGGCAAGACCATGTTTAGAAAAGAAACTGCCTAGCCCATTGCCATCCATAGCCTCAACAGAAAAACCAGAATCCTGGAATGAGATGTGCTTCCTCCTACATATAATTCAATTTAATTTGCAAGCAAAGAGGAAAGAGAAAATTCCCAGAGGCCTTCAATATAATCCTGGTTCAATATTAACTCTCCACAGAGTGGCAGTGTTTGCCTTTTGACTAGGTGCAGATTGATTTCACCAAATGAAATACCCCCAGAACACTGGCTGAATTCCTCTGGTTTAGTCAACACAATAATACCTGTTGGTTACTACAATGTGCGCCTTTCTGCCCCCTGGAACAGCACAGTGGTACTGGAAGCTTTCTCCAGCCAGCTTCTTGATATGAGAATTCTGCAGCAGGATGAGGGTGAAAAAAACAAAAGACACATTTCTAGTCTCAGGTAGAATTTCAAACCCACATGAGGTAACAATTACAAGGCTTGGACTGAATTCTAGAAAAGGGAGTTCTCCCAGTGGATCATGCCCACCCTTGCCCCCACTCCCCAAGAAAGCATATTTAGTGTTGGGGGGAGATAGTCAATTTGCATAGTGCTTTAGCGTCCAGAACTGAATCCCATATTCGTTAACAATGAAGATTTCCCCCCTTAAATTTAGCAATCTGTGTAATAATCCATTTGCCAGACTGCTGGCATTCTTTCCTGTGCAAGACTTGAGTGCATAAAATATCCAAAATGACAAAAAGTAAAATACATTAAACTATGTTGTTGTTGTTGTTTTTAAAGAGAAGTCCACAGGGCACAGCCTGCTACCCCAAAGTAGAAGGGGGGTCACTTTAAGAGGAAGAATGTAGTAATTCTGTATTTTGCAACATCAATTCAGACAGGCTTCAGCTTTCGTTTTCTCCATGTCATAATTTTATTTCCACCAGTCTAGAAGTACTTCTTTCAATCATAGAAAAAAGATTATATCATTATAACATACAGGTTATAAAATCTCTGAAAAGTTGCAATAAGGAAAATGGGGGGGGGGGGAGTTCTCACATTCAAGTGCAAATCTAAAACAGGAAATAGCAGCACTTGTTTGATCAAAACCAGAAGTCCCAACTGACTAAACATGCTACACAGAGTTGTTTGTTATGAACTCCAGATGCCAGCGTGGCATGCAGAGGCATAGTTGTGCCCACAGAGGCCTCCCCTGGCACTGGCAGGGTCCCCTTCTCTGAATGAAACAAGGCTTGGAAGAAGCCCTGGGACCAAAAAAAGGTCAGCAATCCTTGAATTAACTGAAACTACGTTTTACAATTTTTAAAAACAAAAGAAGGCAAAGATACAAGATAATAAGAACGCACATTAAGATAATATAAAGGCAAACTACACATTTATGAATAAATGCCTGATTCTGTAACAGAATCTGCTATTATTCAAACATCAAAGAAACCACTGATTTTCCTTAAAGCAATTCTTTTTCTTCCTTTTGTAATCTAATATTCATCTTGCAACATGCAGCCCTATGAGTTGCATAAAACTCTTGCCTTCCACCACTCAGCTCCAGTCTCCCCCCTCCTTCCATAAGAAGGATCAGACCTGCAGGATCAGGCCAACGGCCTATCAGTCCAGCATCCTGTTCTCACTGTGGCTATCAGATGCCTCAGTAGGAAACCAAAAGCAGGACCAGAACACAGGAGCACTCTCCCCTCCTGTGGCTTGCAGCAACTGGAATTCAGAACCATTACTGCCTCCGATTGTGGAGGTAGAGCCGAGCCATCATGGCTAGTAACCATCAAGAGCCGTCTCCTCCATGAATCTGTCCAATATTCTTTTAAAGCCATCCATGTTGGTGGCCATCCCTGCCTCCCCTGGGAGCGAGTGCCAGTGTTTTCTATGTCCTGTGTGAAGACATCCTTTCATTTGTCAACCCAATTCAGGATTGCAAGGGACTTCAGGACTAAACTGATCTCTTCCCCCGCCCTTTAAAAAGAGGCATTGAGTAGCTTATGCGCTATGGAAATTTTAGCTAGATCAAAAGCAGGTATCCACTAACTCAGGGATGGGGTAAGAAACAGCTACCTACCAATGCAGGGTTGGCAAGACAAAAAGGGGGGGAGACCACAATGAAGCTCAGAATGCTAACAGCAGAGAATGGTCAAGGATTCTGCTTGTTCTGGGACTCCTTCCCTCTCAAGCAAGGAAGCCCCCCAACCAGGTGTCCTCCAGATGGTTTGGACTACAACTCCCATCAGTCCAACCCAGCACAGAAGGGGAGGGGTAAGGCTGCTCTAAAGCAACAGGACACACATACACACAGAGGCGAAGACACTTAAAGAAATGTTCTCTGAAGTTAAGCCCAAAATCCTTGCCAAAAAAAGTGTGCATGGCATTATATTTGCACAAAGATTCGGTGATAATTACAAAATACATTTGAGAAAATAAATTACTCAAAACATTTGAGCATCAGTATTAAATCCCACATTTAATACTGCTTTTTATTTTTTATTGAAAATATTTCTCAGAAAAGAGAAGGCTCTCTCATGAGTTGCCACATGAGAGCAACTCAGAAGTACATAAACAGGCAAAAAGGAGCACAATTATTTTTATATTTGTTGCTAAAGCTTATGGGACATTTCTTAATCTAATTTAACAAAATCTAGCAGGCACCTACTGTTCAAGAAGAAAATGCATGCCTATAATAATTTTTTTCCACAGCATGTTTCAATACACTAAAGTTACACTGTCTCCAAACATATCTTATTACCTCTAATCAATATAAGTATGGAAATATTTATATTGAACAGCATCACCCAAAAAATCCTAAAAGAAAATACAGATAAACAAAAACAAATGGCTGCTTTTGAGCATCAAAGCATCAACATCCATTTTCAACAATCTGAGTATAATTTTTTAAAACTGGTGTTTCTCTACAACTTTCACACAGGGTTCTGATTTAGAGACTGGTGGAATATGTCACTCTTAGCTCGATCCTCACTCCTCTCCTCCTGTCAGAGTTGCTGATGCTGGAAGAGAAAGGTGTGCTTTTTTCAGGCTGGTTGTAGGAGAGGAGTGATGGCTGCCATCAGAGCAATGGGACTACCAGCTTCCCTCTCACTGAGGTCTATGTGTGCTGAGTAGAAAAGCAGACAGTCGCTTAACATCCTACATCCAGCCTCTTTTGTATGAATAAGGAAACATGAAAGACTAGCCCATATTCATGAATTTGCAACGGCTAGCTACACATGAACAAAATTATTTTACTATTTACATATATGCCAATATACAACGCTGACACTTCAACTAGCCAATGCTACACTGTCACTGATCTCTCTTTGCTTTTAATTATAGAAAAGCATCAGTCAATAATTGGCACATTAAAAAATATAGATGTAAACTCTTTTCCACTTCTGTTAACCATCACCACCAACCGAAGGGCAATTTTCATGGTGTGCAGCTAACCTCAGGGATAAAAATAAATACATTCCTATCATTTGAAGTAGGCAGTACCAGTGAAAGAGGCTCTGTGGGAAGATACAGAATGCAATGGATTCTTGTTGAATCATGCCCTAAATTTTAAGATAGAGCAAAGCAGACAAATATGATTAAATATAGAAAAAGATAATGGAAACCGTAGACTCCATTATTCCAGTTGTTGCTGCGTAAGCATAGTGGGAGAGAGGAAGAAAGAAGAAATACATTAGAAGCTGATCAGATGCTGGAAGTAATGAACAGGACGGCAACAGACAAAAAGGAAAAGAACAGAACTTTCAGTTTATGGGTACCTATTTTGAATGGAATTTCACTTTTGGCTTAGAAGAGATTGTGGATAAATAATTCAAGATAAATGCCCCTTAAGTAATAGGTTTCTGTGTTATTGTTCTCAATGTATACCTCACCTCCCCAAATATCAGCAAGAGATATGCTTCCTGTCAATGCATAAATCAAATTGCATGTACTTAAAGGAAATAAAAACATCACCCTATAATACTATTTAATACTCTTGAAGAGCCTAGCAAAAACAACAGGCAAATTAATAAAATGAAACATGCTTCTACATCATTTCTGAATTCCAATGTTCTTTCTCCAAGCCCAGAAGGGCGCATGTAAAGTTATCCAGTGCTTTTTTCCTGTGGGGATGCAGACCCCTAAACATTATGTGAATCTTTGTACTTTTGTCCATTTACTGTATTTATTTTCCCTGATTTGAAATGTAAAATGGTGATTACCGTATTTTTCGCTCCATAGGACGCACTTTTTCCGTCTTAAAAACTAAGGGGAAAAGTCTGTGCGTCCTATGGAGCGAATGCAGGGGGGAGGCAGGCAGGAAAAGCCCCCAAGAGCCACACACAAGCTTCGCGCGGCTCTTGCGGGCTTTTCCCCAGGAGGGAGAAGGGACTGACGCGGCCAGACAGTCCCTTCTCCCTCCTCTAGAAAAGCCTTGCGCAACCTCTCCAGCCAGGAGAGGTTTGGCTTCCTCTTTAGCCTTGCGCGCCTCTCCAGTCGTGGGAGGCTGCGCGAGGCTAAAGAAGCCAACTTTTGGATCAGTGTTTTTATCTAAGGTTTTAGTTTGGAGGGGGGGGTATTATAAAAAAGGAAACTTTGCAGCTTTTATTTTAGTATACAATAAAAACAGATTAAACAAAACACAAAAGAAGGAAATAGCATAGAAGAAGAAGAGAAAAGGGAAAGAGGGGGGATACAAAGCCATTTACCAGAGGTAGATCTTAACCCTTGCCTCACCTGGGAGCTTCTCTGGGCAGGAATTCCCTCGGCTTAAGTGGGGTGGGGGAAGAGTGGCAGGTAGGGGGGTACCTACCTAGACACTGAAGCCACATGTCTCTCCGATGAAAATTGGGAGCGGGCATTGTGTGAAGAGGCTGTGGATCTCCTGCCACAGAATTGTTGGACTTTATAGAGTTGGGAGGACCACCTGAGGGTCATCTAGCCCAGCCCCCTCACAATGTAGGAATGACAGCTAAAGAATGCCAGGCAGATGGTCCCCCAACCGCTGCTTAAAAGCCTCCAGTGGTGGAGACCCCCAACACCTTCCGAGGTCATAGAATTGCAGGGTTGGAAGGGAACCCCAGGAGTCATCTAGTCCAGCCCCGGTGGACAGCGGGCGCGATCCATCCCGCTGCACAAGGCTAAAGATGCTGCGCAAGGCTAAAGAGGAGGCCAAGGCAGCGAGCGGGATGGATAGCGCTCGCTGCCTTGGCTTCTTCTTTAGCCGCGCGGGAGAGGTTTAGTTCCTGGCTGGAGAGGTTGCAAGGCTCTGGATCCCACTCGCTGTCTTGGCTTCTTTGCTCTTTGGGGCTGGGGGGGGACCCGGGCTTCCCCCGCAGCCCCGAGAAGCTGATTTCCCCCTCTAAAAACTAGGTGCGTCCTGTGGTCCGGTGCATCCAATAGAGCGAAAAATACGGTATCTTGAGTCAAAATGAGAGTACCCCCAAACATTTTTTTAAAGAAAAAAAGCACTGAAGTTATCCCATGAATCTCATAATCAGACTAGGATGAGAAAGAAGGGCTTACCCAAAGCCACCCAATTTTTTTTGTGGCTGAGCAAGAACTTGAGCCTAAGTCTCCCCACTCCAAATCCAACACGTCTATTCTGTGACTATGCCACATTGGTCTTGGGGTGTAAAAAGCAATCTCCTTGGTGACTAAACACCAACAGTGTGTGAAAAATGAAGTATCAGGTTAGGCTGGGCTGCAGTTCGCATAGATTTGTTTCCCAGTCACAAATATATGACAGTTATCATATTCTTAGGTGTCATGATGCAGATAGCAAGTCAGCTCCCAACAATAAACTAAGCAAGAAAAAGTCTAGCCTAAATATAGCTGCATTCTGAATCCTATGTGGGATGCAAGGTTTTAACTCTCAAGACAATGGTGCAGAATTTGGAAATGCATTCTACCACACATATAGACCCCTTCATGAATAGTCATGCTCTAAAGTAAAGAACCATCAGAAATGGATCACACCTGGGAACATTATAGACGAAATCCACAGGCAGAAGCAACGATTCAGATGTGGAGTATTTTACACATAAAAACTCATGTGGGTGAAATTTCCTCCACTAATATTTGGACACTTTAAATACATTTATTATATATTTTTTTACTTTTAAAGCTGGGATATATGACAAAGCATACCTCAAATAAGTCATACCCCTCAGCTTCACCCCTGTCATAGGGCCGAATGATGCCATCTTCACGAATGAGACGTGGAGGACGGAGATTTGATACTTCTTCGGTTGATTCCGCCACCCTGTCAAATATCATTGTGAACAATGCAGATTTCCATTTTCTATGTCGTAAATTCATTTTATTTTTTTATCATTTCAGGATTAATCAGAGTCTTTGCATACTGTTTCCCATGCAAGTTGACTATTACAAGAATCTGAAACTGAATTATCGTAAGCAACTGAGTTTTCAAAAAGAAAAAAAAGGTGGCCAGTAGTACCCTAATAATAATGCAATTCAAAGTGCTAGTTAAGCCCTGAATTGACTTGGAATCAGATTATCTAAAATATCACATTCTCTTATACAAGTCAGTCCTGGTTTAAAAATCTTCAGCAGATGCTCTTCTTTCTGTCCCACCAACAGAACCACATTTGGTGGTCCCACCTGAACCACATTTGGTGGAAGCTGGAAAGATGGCTTCTCAATGGTTGCTCCCAGTCCAACCCCCTGTCCCTCTTACCTCTGGATCCCCTGGAATGTGCTGCTTGCCATGTCTATGACACCTCCTGTTGGACGGGCCACAACACCAACAAGACCCTTCCCGATCCCTTTGAAGAAGCCAGCGGCACCTTCCTTTTTGGCACCTTCCAGCATAAGAATATAAAACAGAATTGAGTCTTCTTGCAACAGGCTAGGTTTCAAGACTCAAAGTATACAATTCTGCTAGTTACATAATTCCTCCATAAGGAGTGTTGGTTCTCTACTTAAAATATCACTTTTTATAGAGTAATAGAATTATAGAGTTGGAAGGGAGCCTGAGGGTTATTAGTCCAACTGTTTAATACTGTTAGAACTATAGTAGGTTTTATTTGAATAAAATGGCATTAAAATTTTTACTTAGCAATTCTGAAACTATGAAATTCCTCAACATCCCAAGTCAGAATATCAGAGCTCACCTTCTACAGGTTTCGTGACTACCCCAGTCACTCCATCGAAAACCCCCTTAAAGGAAATAGAGAGAACAGCAAGTCAAAATCAAAAAGCTACAAATTAATTTCATCCACCGTCCTCTAAGTTTTCTACTTTCAGTCTTTGGACCTCAATATTCAAAACAGTCTCTCTTGGGGCAAGTTCACAAACTTTCCCAACCAGGGGTATCATGGTGATGAAATGGGCACACACAGCCCGACATGCACAACTTAGTGATATATATTTTTAAGACATTGTCCATGATTCACACAGAAATTAATAAACACTGAAACAATTATTTTCAAAGGTCAGTTGATATAGTTGACAAAGACCTATTAACGCATAAGCGCAAATCACAAAAGGGCTCAGAAGGCCATTTATGATGTCCTAACCTTGCTGCAAGGAGGGTACTCAAAAGTTAGCTCACCCCAGACTAACTCAGGCACCACAGATAACAGATGCACTAAAAGAAGAAGCCAAACACAGCACTAAATGGCAGATGATGATCAAGCAACTATGCAGTGGGAGAGTACTCCATGTCAGACCACCTACAGTAGTCTAGTTTTCTAGACTTTGTTGTAAGCAGCTGTCTAGGTCAGCAAGAGCGGCTACACAGGTGCTTGCTCATACATTTACCAAACCTTTACTGCTGCTGCTGGGTCCAAGGGCAAGAATTTGTGCCATCAAATGGCATCTACACACAGGCTAAATTGGAGGTCTGGCTAAGTTTTCAAGAGCATTGATGTCCACCATGCCTGATTCCTTGGTGAAAAATAACCCAAAGCTTCTAATTCTTTCACACAGAATGTTATCAAAATTGTTTTCATGCGGAAGTTCCTCTTCCATGTCCCTAGTGCAAAACAAGATGTACGGTATGACTCTGATCAATAAGGCAGTTGTATTTACCCCAGTCAAAGAAGTTGCACCAATGCAGAATGCCTCCTTGGAAAGTCTAACCAAATATTGCTGCTCTCTCTCTCTCTTTTCCTTGACACATATCGTTGAACAAAATGTGTCACATGATGCTATCCTTATGATGCCCAGCTCTCACCTCACTGACTGATGGAAGCAGGGAAGCAAAATTACTTCATGTCCCGTGCAATCTTCAACAAGATGCCACAAAAAAGCAGGTCAGAAACAGCTCTGCCTCTCAAACTTCCACTTGGAGCCTAAGTCCCTAGTCTGGCTTCACACATACCCAAGCACTGGGATGTTTAGGAACTTTTTGTCCCACATTATGAAGCCTGGCCAATAGATAAGTACCCTTGAGAGTTCAAAGCCAAATGCAACTGCATAAAATTAATACTTCAGTTTTTGCTGCTAGGGTTGGCTGCCAAAAAAATTTCCACTAACTAGCGTTAGAAACACAAACAACTTTGGGGAGGGGAGCCCAATGTGTGCATATTTCACATGGATTAGGCTCAATTTAATAGACAGAAAAAATGTATTTCAGATTTATCTATGCATTTTTACTCTCACACAGAAGTCCAGAAAATATCTAAGCATCATACTCGTAGAAAGCCTTTCCCTCCTTTGGCAAGACTGTCTCCAAAATCTTTAGGCTGGCGACCCATTTCCTCTCTTCTCTTCTGCTGGTACTCTTTATCCATAGTGATAGCAGCCAGACCCTTCCCAACAGAACCAGTTATTCGAGACACCATGCCTGCTGCTCCGCCTATCAGACAAGTAGAAGAAAGTTATGGGGTTCCAAGACTATTCCAGAAAAAGGTTGAGAACAAGATAGGGGCACTGTAATGGTGATCCATTGCAATTTAAATACTGGCTGAGTGTTGAGACCAAACCTTGAACGGGCCAGTATTTTTTTTACATAGTCAGCTCTTGCATGGACATTTAGGTTGTGCATGTATAATATACTGAAAATTGTGAAGTGTTCAACATACCCACGGTGTGGCCAAGCAGACTTCTTACACCAATCACAAAACCTTCAGCAAACTCTTCAGGTCCTTGAACAGCTCCCTAATGAAGGATGAAAAAGACATTTGAGGGTTTTTTGTTTTGTTTTATACACCCACACCACTTCCACACTCCCATCATTTGTGGCTTTATGCAGCTCCAAAAAGATCTTGATGACAAATACTGAACTTTTGAAAGAAGTCACTTCTGACAAAAACCATGATCACTTAAATTAGCTGCATGCCTCCTAGTTGGAATATGTGTACAGAAGCTAGATGAGGAAACGTGCATACAGATGGATGCTGTGTTCATGATTTCTGCCTCGTCAAGCTCTACTGACACAACCCTTCCAAAAAACTGACAGTGGCCCTCATCTGCTGGTCAGGAGCAGCAGCAAAGGACTGGATTCAGTTTTACCAGGCTACACACACACAGAGAGACACAAAATATAGTTACTGAAGCCAGTATACATATTGTTCTTTTTTCCTAACATAGTTATATTCAACACACAGTTTTTTTGAAGTCGTCAGTTTACAAATCCTTTGCTACTGATCAAAATAAAAGATCAGAATGTTTCAGAAAGAAATCCAGTGAAACCAACAACCTGCAACTCCAGTGGCACAGTGACATCATACCTGGAAAGGCTCATAGAAGAAAGCTTCCACACCTTCTGACAGACCTCTGATTAAGCCAAAAGGATTACCCAGGACATCTAAACCCAGCACAAGAACATACACCTGCTTCAAGAACTAAGGTAAAAAATAAACAAACACAGAAACACAAAATAGAAATAATTAGTATTCACCTTTTTTTAAAAAATGGATGAGAATCTATGCACGTCAAAAACAAACAATATTTAATGGTAGCTTAACAGCAGTACTATAGTGTGAGAGTGTGGGGTGGGGTGGGTAGGAGGGGGTGTGCACACACACACACAATGCAAAGAGTATGTCATTGCTTAGGAACTACAATTTCACACTGCAATATTAATGCCTCCTGGGCAAAGAGAGTTGAGCTTCAGGCCTTATGAATGCATGTGGAAATGATGTGCTAAATCCAAAGTTCAGTTAGAAATACAGCGGAGAAAATGATGCAGAGGGCAAACAACTTACTTGATCTCTGTAATGCCCGATGACTTTCCACATTAATTCATCTCTTTTGTAAAACTGATACTTGATTTCAAAGAAAGCAAGCCTGAAAAGAAGCATCAAATCAGCCATCTGAAGAATGATGTTTTCCCATTGCTGAGAATGTCTAAAACTTCTAAATACTTACAGTGTATTTTCTTCTCGTACATCATTTCATCTATAGAATAACCCTGTAAAGCTGATTGGCATTATCCCCATGTAAAAAATGCAGAGCTGAAGTTAAGAGAATGCAAGCTGCCTATGGCAGCAAATTCAAGACTGAGATGTGATTGAGCAGGTAACATCACAGCAGGTTCTCTTAGCCACTTTTATGAGTACCCACTCTCCATTCATACAGTCCTCTTTCTGTGGTTACCCAATACTGTTCTAATAAGTTTCCAGAAGCATGAACACAGTAGTGACAGAGTGGTTAAAAATAATTAGTACTGCAAATGCCTAACAAGAACCCAGAAAGAGAATTTAAGAGATAAACACTTGCTTCATCCACTTACTTGAATATTAGATCATCTACATCTGTAAGAGTAGCCCCAATGCTCTTCAGTAGTAGATTCACAGAATGGATCGCTATCATTTCTCCTCTGCCCTTATCAGATGCTTCCCCACCAGAGCCCAAAGAAAGGCTCAAATGCAACTAACAAGATAGAAGTGGATATGAATTAACATTTTGGGTACCTGCTTGTCAAGTTTAACTAAATATATAGACATATGGAAGTGGCAAACATGTAGAAGTTTGAAAAATGCTTCAGAAAAAAAGATACTAGATCTGTGACGATGTTTGTGACAACATATTTAAGTGCTCAGTTATATTGCTAATCATTCTGTCAATCATGCTTTCTTTTCAGAAAAGAGTGTTCAGTTACACAGTATACAAGAAATGTTTTATATTAAATTAGACCCACAGTTAATTTTCAGCTTGAACCGCCTTCTAGATATGGTGAGATAAAAAGGAGGCTTTTCTATGTAAATTTAGAACATTTTGAAATAGTCTCTAAATAGTCTTTATACACATAATTGACAGACGGAAAATTGGAAATCCTCTTTATTTCTTTTGCTTATCTCTCTCTTTTTTATGATTTCTAGCTCCTGTCCTCTATTCTGGGTTAATGAGGATACAAGAAGGTGATGAATGGCTCATAGATTTGTGTGGCAAGGCATCCCCCCTCCTCTTCGGTTCCTCCCAATACCAAGAATAAGACTGCATTTTTGGGTGAAATCAGGCCGCAACTTTAATGCCAGCAGATATAAGAGGATTGGCATTGGGTAGAACCCTTCTGGTCCACCTGCTGGAAGATCTTGCATTTTGGGATCAACTGGAAAGGAGGGAGTCCCTGACCTACATCAAAGGGCAACTCCCCCACTGAATTGCACCTGGGGGCTGCTGTGGCCCCTCGCCCAGGCATCCGAAAAGAAGCATCTCCCCTGGATCCCTTTAATGGGAAAGCCCATTTCAGTGGAGGGGGTCAGGCAGAGGCTACAACCTCTCCTCCAACCAAAACTAGACCTATCTAATGCTTAAAGCACCAAAGGTGTGACAATTGCTACGAAGATGGCAAAAACCAGAGGGCTGGAGCCAATTTGCCAACTGAAAAAATTCCAACGTGGCCCCAAATATGGCAACCAGCTATGCCATAGTGGGAGGGTGGGAGATCCCAAAAATATGGCTGGAGAACAAACCACATGCCCATGTAATATACTGGATCCTGCCCCCCGGTGGGTCCCATGTTCGGTTGTGATGTGCTGAGTAGGCAAATAAATAGGTGGGACCAATTACCCAGGCAGCAAGCTCAGCCCAGAGACTTCCTTTGCTGCCTGGGAAACAGTCCCTAGGACTTCCCACATCGGATCCTGGCGCGAGGGGGAATGCCAGCCCGCAATGGCACCCGCCAGAGAGGATGAGCAGACATTTCATTTTCACCTGATAGAAATAAACTGCTCTAGTCTGACTGGGAACTATCAACCCTGCTTTGACCTATCAGTTGTAGGCACTTCATTTTTGGGGGGGTTTTTTGGGGGGGGCTGAGCCAAGTGGAGCAGAAAGGAGCAATGCACACTGGAAAGACGAATGGAAGACAAGATTGTGCTATGCACCAGTGCCTATAGTCACATACTTAAGCCACAGTACTGTATCAACTTCCTGACAAGAAAGCCCCATTGACTTTTGAGTAAATAGGATTCTGCTTAGTGTCATGGGTGCTGGTCATAAGAAAGACCCTAAGCAGGAACATTTTAAAGATATTCCCTCTACAGGTAAAGCATTTAAGGTATTTGCAGGGTGACTAAAGAGATGCATGGCTTTGTTACAGGAATGAGTCAAAAGTATAAATAATATCGTAGTCCTAAATTAATGTGGTTTAGTGGGCAAGTTTGCAGCATAGGTTAAGAAACTTAAGAAGGAGCATCAGTGAGAAACATGATTTAAGCCAGCCTTTTCTCTTCGCTGATTTAAATAAATAAATAAATCCCAAAACATCACCATCACTTAAGGCAGGTTCCACATATTACTTTGAAGGAACCCAAGAGAATTTTTCTTCCATCTACTTAGCTAGTTAATGAAGAGAGAAATTAAAATTTGTCACAGATGGAAACACAGCCAGACTGCACCCAAGATGCTGTGCCGTCCTCTCCCTACTGAGCAAGCTGTGAGGCTGCAAATCTGTGAAATGAGAAGGGCGATAATAAGCGCAAGCTTCAATGAGGACTGCTCTGTCAGGCGGTGCCCATTGAACACAATATTTACACTACTGTTAGTCAGCAAATGTACAAAATAACAAATATCGCGGTCATGTGACTTGATTGCAGTATCATTTTATCCAATACCATTTTATTATTAACCTTACCCTAATATTACATAATTAAATATAACAATCTTGATTTTTGTGTTGCCAAGCCACAGTCCTTTCAAACATACCTTCAGAGGAGAAATATGGAAGTGCTCAAAGAAGCTGAGGGTGGATATATCAGTCAAGGATGACTCCATCAACTGTGTGTTAAGAGCATCAATATCCTTTTGTATCAACTTTGTCTGTTAAAATAGCAATAATTTTAATTGAAATCCTCAATTAGGTTCAGACTTGAACAGTAGGCGCTACACAAACTGATGAAACATTTCTATATTTGGGGTGCCCCGAGACTCTGTCCTGCCCCCCCCCCGTATGAAACTGCTGGGAGGTATGAATCAGGGGGTTTGAGCTGGGTGTTCACCAGTATGCGGCTGATGCCCAGCTCTACCTCTTGTTTCAATCAGAACCAGTGAAGGTGGTGAATGTTCTGTGTGAGTGGTTCTGTCTGGAGGTGGTTGGGGGTGGATGGTGGCTAACGGACTGAGCCTGAATCCAACAAGAGAGAAGTACTGTTCAAGGGGGGCAGGTGTGGGGGATTCGCTGGTCCTGAATGAGGTAACTGTGCCCTTAAAGGATCAGGTGAACAGCCTGGGAGTCATTTTGGACTCACAGCAGTCCCTGGAGGCACAAGTCACTTCTGTGTCCAGGGCAGCTGTCTACCAGCTCCATCTGCTACGTATGCTGAGACTCTACCTGCCTGCGGACTGTCTCGCCAGAGTGGTGCATGCTCTAGTTATCTCCCGCTTGGACTACTGCAATGCGCTCTACGTGGGGCTACCTTTGAAGGTGACTCGGAAACTACAATTAACCCAGAGCGCAGCTGCCAGACTATTTAACACCAGTCCTGAAAGACCTACATTGGCTCTCAGTACGTTTCCAAGCACAATTCAAAGTGCTGGTGCTGACCTTTAAAGCCCTAAATGGCCTTGGCCCTGTATACTGAAGGAGCGTCTCCATCCCCATCATTCAGCCCAGACACTTAGATCTAGCTCCAAGGGCCTTCTGGTGGTTCCCTCACTGAAAGAAGTGTCATTACAAGGAACCAAGGAGAGGCCCTTCGCAGTAGTTGTGCCCAGCCATCAGATGTCAAGGAAATAATCAACTATCTTACTTTTAGAAGGCATCTGAAGGCAGCCCTGTTCAGGGAAGTTTTTAATGTTTGATGCTGTATTGTGTTTTAATTTGCTGGAAGCTGCCCAGAGTGGCTGGGGTAACCCAGTCAGATGGGCAGCATATTATTATATTATATTATATTATATTATATTATATTATATTATATATTTGCTTGCCTTGATACAATTTGATCTCATTTCAAGTAACATTACCTATCACAGGAAATTACAATATTTGTTCCAATTACCTCCTTTAAAAACTGCCTTCTAGGCATTTTTCAATACACTGGTTTGAAAATATTATTTCAATGAAAATTCAGCAAGTGGAAGCTCAACTCTCTGCAATAATTTAAAAATTGCAGCCCTGTTCAAACATCATTATTACTATTAATATTTATTAAATTTATGGCCTGCCCATCTGCTGGACAGCTCAGTTGGTTAGAGCATGGTGCTGATAATGCCAGGGTTGCAGGTTCAATCCCTGTAAGGGACATAGTCCTGCACTGCAGGGGGGTGGACTAGATGATCCTCAGAATCCCTTCCAACTCTATGATTCTATGGAAGCATTCCCTAAGGAGCCCAGGATGGCATCATGGTAAACAACAGTTAATCGTTTACTGTGACCATAACTTTCAGGACTGTTTGTCACATTATCATAGCAACAGGCCACCCATATGCCAAATCCATGATCAGCTTGTAAGAACATTTTTAAAAGCCACAGGCAACTTTTGGAAATCTGAAGGCTAGTAAACTCATCCCAAACTTGTTTTGTGTACTAACACTATACACAAAACACAGTTTCCAGAAATTGTTAAAAATATTACACAGTTGTCCAGATCTTGTTTAGTTATATTCCCCCCATGTTGCTAATTATTGTCTTGAAAATAAATAATTTTCTCTAGTTCAAATCTATGGACAGATCTAGCATTAGTATTCTTCTGTGCTTTCATTGACTGGCATGTTTTAAAAAACAGACTTTCAGCTCAACATATGAGATGTCCCAAGCAGACCTTACCCTTTGTTTTTCAGCTTCTGGGTCTGTAGATGGAGTGAAGAGTCCAATAACAGCTCCTAAGAATCCCTGATCTATTTTCAAAGCCATTTCCTGGATTAGAACCATGAAATACCTGAGGAAAAGGAAAATACAAGTAAGTGACAACACAGCTTCCATGAGGATTTTTTGAAACATGAAATCACTCTAGTTCAGAGGTGGGGAACTAGCTGTGGCCAGCTGGCCTAATCCTGGGCTCCTCCTATCCTCGTTGGCCTGTCAGTCACCTGGCATCACTATGACAACAGGTGATCCATTTTTCCTTTATAGCACAGCAAATCCAAGTCATGTGAGACTTAATTTACTGCTCATCAGCTGATAGGCAGGGACTTGGAACCCAGCTTTGAGTTCCCCACTGATAATTTTGTAGCACAGAGAATCCCAACAGGCTTGCTCTCACCGCCACTCAGCTAACCAGTAGCGACAGCAAACCTCCACTGCCAATAAACAACAGGAAGGATGATTTCAGGCTCCCAGTTTTGCATGGGCAGTTGCATCTCTTCCTGCCCCAGACCTTCAGATGTGACATCAGGTGTGAAGCAGGTGGGCACGGTTTGGGGGAAAGGGTCTTGCAGGCCAAGCTGGACCTAATTAAGACTGTGGGCCAGATGTTTCCAACCCCTGCTCTAGTTTAATATGGTCCTTTCTCCGATCCTTAAGAATTAAGAATTTATTAAGAGTAAGATTCACGTGGCTTATGTTTCAAAAACCTTTAAGTATATTTTACTTACTTGAACTGCAACACTTTACTGTACTCATTAAATCTAATGATGATACTAACATCAATGAATGGCCGTGGTTCTAAGGAAAAATGAGAGGTGAAATGAATACCTGTTTCATAAGTGGCTGATTCTTGCTGCATCTAGAATGTTAAAAATATTATTACCTGAATCCAATGCGATGGATTTTGGAGGCGCTACAGGGTGAAATACAACAGGGAACATTGAACCAGGCAACTGGTTATCGACCTTCAAGGGAGTAACAAACCAATATATAAGAAGCCAATATATGATAAACGTTAATCAAGACTATTATTTTAGCAGAGTACAGACAGATTTAATCTTATGTGGGGGTTATATTCCTGGCTACTGCACGTCTAAGCAAAATCATGTAAAGCCAGAGCACCCCCTAGAAAACTGTAAAAAAACACACAAAAATCAGCAAATCCTTCCAACTTCCTCCACAACTCTCTCTGGCCTCCTCTGGCCTCTCTCCAACCTCTTGGAAATCTCTTATGGATTTTTGCACAAGAAGGAAAAGGTGGTGATATCTGAGTTTGAAGACAGAAAAAAGTTTGGTTTGTGGAAAATAGAAAAGTTGCCTGTTTTTGCAAAATAAAATTTGGCATAAATTTTTAAAACTAATAGAAAATAGGAAGTCTTTTCTTTTTCTTAATTTACTTTTAGTTTTTACATTAAAAATGCTTGATATTTGATGCTGACTTAGGTATATTGTTTTTTCTTATTTTTTCAAGCTTTTAGAAATATAGTTTTAAAAAAATCCTCTCTGCAACCTCCTCCACTCTCTCCACACTCCGACTCTCCAAACACACCCTAATACTCTTCCAATGGCTGATGTGATGGTCTGTCATTCTTTCCTGCTCTCCCACACCATTTTTTCTCCCCACTCTGCATTTATTTATTTTCTGACAATCCGCATGATGCTGCAATCGTGTAAGTCAAATCAACATAAAATGCAATCTACCTGTAATCATACAATGTCTACTCAGAAATGTGCCCCATTAAGTTCAATGGGGCTTACTCCCAGGTAAGTGGGCACAGGATTTCACTTTCAAGCTCCTTTAGCTTAGCTACACAAAATAAAGCAAAGTCAGCACCTACAAAATCTTATCTTTGCTAAATAAAAAACCAATTAAGAAATAAGATTATTTTTGCAGGGTTTTGGCTCTTAATTTTTACAAAATGTACAGAATGTTTTGTGCTTAAACAAAGTATAGTCTTAAAATTCTTGTGAATAACTAACTAAATGACAAATCACTTAGTGACGAACAGTCTTTCCAAGAACAAATGTGGTTCCAGAGAACCGTTATGCAGTCCATGACTACCATCTTCAAGATTCCAGTTTCCTTTACCAGAGTTACTGCTATCCCTCATAACACCAAGGTTTTCTAAAAAAAAAAAAGATAATCATCAAATATTTGTACCTGAAGCCAGTATAACTGGGCCCGTAAGCTTTGTTGGTGAGGTGACTGTTTGAATTCAATCTGTATGCCAGATAAGAAATCTCGCTTTATGCTACATTTGATTGGAAGGCGCATTTCCATTGGCATCTTGTTGAAGTTAACCTGAAAAACACACATATACATTTAACCCCCGTTCTTTACAACCCCTCAATTTCACACTGTTGGGATGGAGAGGTATTTCATCTAGGATCCTAGATGCCTTTTTGGGATGGGTTTGGCTCAGTAAGAGCCCCTTTGAACAGCAGAGTGCTTCCATACCCTTATGCAGGGAAGGGCAGAACATTATTTCAGTGACCTTATAGACCACCAAATTGTTTGGGATAGGCAAGGACTGTTGTCATGTTCAAGGTGCTTGGCAGCTTTCGAAACTGTCATCAGCAGGTTAGTAGTAAACATGCTAGTTCCTAAGTTGTTTCTCATTCCCCTCCCCAAGCCCAACTGTGCAGCTTTCACCCAGGCTTGGGGCTTACACGTTCAAACTTAATAGCCTGCCTTGGCAGCAGCTGCTATTAATCTCAGCCCTCTCTATCTCCTCTCTTTGGCAGTAAACCCAGCTCAAGCAAAGAAATATCATGTAGGTGGACCACTAAAAACCATTGTCAGTTGCTGCCATTTTTGCCTAGGGATGCTAGTCAAGTGGAAGCATGGAAGACTTCCAGACTTGGCTGAGCACCAAACTCCAACTCCTCTAAGTTGCTCCTGGCAAACCTATTCAGGCAAGAACAGCAAGGGTGGGCAGCAGCCATTAGGGGCTGCCCTGAGGAGTGCAGACCACTGAGGTGACAGAGGAAATATCCCTGGATCTCCCCTGCAATCTTTCCCAGCTTCATGATCTACTTAACCCGAGCCGACATGAGGGAAGACCTGGGTGGCAGAGGAGCATGGAAGGCATCAGCTCCCAGAGGACACTGCAGATATTCCATTAGAAGTTTCTGGAATGCCTTCTGGGTGATTAAAAAAAGATATGGCAAGAAACTTTTCTTACACACTTGACTCACCAAATGGGAAAGTGACAGTGGATGGAGCAAGACATTGGTTCAGCTACCAAGGAGCTGGGTAACACTGACAGGACAGTGGCAGCTGCCTTTCTACCTCAACAGGAGGCTCTCAAGGAGACGCCCCTTGTTTTGCCCATTAAGTTTGTTTGTCTCATGCTTTTCCCATAACTAGAGTCACTTGGCTACGCCATGCTGAACAGTGTTACATTTGCCTTTGCTTGCTTGTCCATACTGTATCCAGTGGTGGAGGAAGCCGTTACAGCACCCAGAGCAGCAGGGCGATCGGTGCGATCCTTTGGGGGGGGTCCAATCGCGGTGCAGCAGTGCGATCCTCCCGGCGGGGGCTGATCACAGCGCGGTGGTGCGATCCTCCAGGCACAGCCAATCACAGCACGGTGGCATTATCTTCCTGGTGGGGGCGGATTGTGGCGTGGCGGCGCGATCCACCTAGGGAGGATTTTGTGTGTCCCCCCCGGATGGCATCCGGGGCGTACCACTCCCCCCGCACCACCCTTCCTACGCCTCTGACTGTATCTCCTCTATAATGCCGTGCTCAGATACCTTGTGTTTCTCTGCATACACATGCAGGATAGTTCTTAAGCATTATGGCTTCCTAGGTCTATATACAAGAAATTAAGGAGAAATGGTGCCAGTCTTCATTCTCAAAATTATCTGACAGGGATTCAGAGATCAGCTTTTTGTTGAGTTGTTCAAAGCCTCGATATTCTCCACCCATATAAGGCAACTAACATTTATGAACAGAAGACTTTTGCAAAATGTTTTATTGTGCTCAGTAGCATAAATGCAACATGTACGTGATAATGCAGCATACCTCAAAATTGTTGTCTATTTTAATCCAATCAGAAGCCTCCACACCTCGCACAGAAATATGTTTCTGATATGCCTGTTCCAAGAGGCGTATTTGCTTTTGGTTAAATGGCTTCCACCTCTGCTTTGGTTTTAATTCCCAGACAATGCCTGAACTGAAAAATAAATACTTTGGTGATTAAGTTAAACTTTACTTTATAAAAGGAAAAACAATCCACAGCACTGTATTTTAACTAATCCAAATTTCTTAAGCTTTACATGGTTGAAGGAGCAGTGCTTAGACAAATATTTGTTTTAGGAAAATGAGAACCGATTTTGCTCTGATTTTCAAAACAGGACTTCTGTGAATTAACAGGCAGGCAGCTATTATTTACCTGGTGATTCCTATGTAAGAAATTTCCTGTTTGTTTTCGTTGTTGACTAGTGAAAGCCCAACACTGTGAAGAGCAACATTTATTTCTTGATCCGGTTGCTCCATCTCCTCTGCTTGCCGGGCTTTAGAAACCAATGCAACATCATCTGTGAAAAGCAGCACCCTTTGGCGTCCATCCAAGAAAGAGACCCAATGGATCTGGGTATTGGAGTTGTAAGGAAACTGACCACACTCATCCTGGTTGGCAGGAAGGAAAAGAATTGGCTGTATAACACAAAATGAACCTACTAATGTAACACTGGGCACACTTTTGCCATTTTTAAAGCAAAATTCATTTGTATTAGCTTGTAGCAAGTGCAAGCAATGCAAACAAAATGAACACTGCTGTGTTGTGTTATGAATGGTATGTGAAATGCAAGCCTTCTACAAGCTGGGGTTGTCTACATAATTACATTGACTTTAAAATTTCAAAGTTAAAGAAGAAACAGAAATGTCGTAATATATTGAAAGGTACCAATGATGCATAGAAGGACAGAAACAGTTTTGAGTTGAGGGGCATTATTGATTGTTATAGAAATGGTTTCCCATGGAGTTCAGACTTGACCGATTTTTCTTTCGACACCAAATACCTTAAGAAGATCATGTTCTCCAGAGTTTTGTGCATACACCCAAGTTAATTTTCTTATTCCAGTGGGATCTGCCCAGGCAAACAGCCTCATTCCCCTCGGCTTCAGTTCCATCTCTTCCTGTAAACCACTGCATAGATAAAATAGAAACACAAGGTTAGTTATGGATGAACAAAAGTGCAACTGAATTCAGATTAAAAATATTATACATCCTATACCAAAGCACCTCTCTCAAAAGATGGAAGAAAGCTCTTTCACATACCTCTGCTTGTATTTAAGAGAAGCCCATGGAGTATGATTTATGATCAAAGCAGGTGCCGCTCCCTCATGATAATCTGAGAAGTTAATAACTGTAGAATGATCAGACACATTCACATCTACCAGGATCCCTGAGCTCTGTTGAAAATAAAATACAGTAGTACCTTGGGTTAAGTACTTAATTCATTCCGGAGGTCCGTACTTAACCTGAAACTGTTCTTAACCTGAAGCACCACTTTAGCTAATGGGGCCTCCTGCTGCCACTGCGCCGCCGGAGCACAATTTCTGTTCTCATCCTGAAGCAAAGTTCTTAACCTGAAGCACTATTTCTGGGTTAACAGAGTCTGTAACCTGAAGCGTATGTAACCTGAAGTGTATGTAACCTGAGGTACCACTGTAAATGGATACGGTACTAAAAGCTATGGCTTGATATCCACATAGCCTAATTCAAGCTTCACCGTACCTTGTAGAGTTCATACTTCTAGCAAGTAGTTCACAGTAGCAACAAACAGCTGCTGGTCAACCAGACAACTCTGGCTCTTACAATGGGGCTCACACGAGAGTCCAGATGAGGTAACCCAAAATGAATGGAGTGTGAGAGTTCTGTCTCTTCCCTTCTCAAAGCTGCTAGCAGCTTCTTGCCAGTAATCCAAGCTGGAAGCTACACTTCTAATGCATCCAATTTTAGCTTTACCACATTTGATCCAGCAACCAATATTATTCCTGCTCCTGGGAATAACCAGAAACCATGCAGCACCAATGGCTATATTTAACCTCCCTTTTTACTAGCTAACCATAATATCATGGCTCCTTATCCAAAGGAACCTGAGATTTACAGAACAGGCCCTGAACATGGATCTTGTAGCTTCAGGAAATTAAACTGTGTGGCTATGAAGAGTGAGGTCTTCTCAGTAATAGCATTATAGCTTCAAACACGTTATGCAGGAAAGCCCACCAAGGTACCAATTTTAAGTCACTTGTGAAAACATTTCTGTTCTTGTAAACGTTTAGATAGCACCAGGTGGGAGGATCCACTACTTCTGCAGTCTTTAAGCATTTAGATCAGCCTTGCATTTTAAAACCTTCACGTGGTAGCCATGTGATAAGGAATTTTATGCAGGCGAGTGACCAGGCAGAAGAGGGATAAAGTGCTTCATCCCATCTCTGCTTGCAGCATAGAAATGCAGTGGGGGCTGCTAGGAGAGAGACAAAGCTCTCTGTGCCTCCTGTCACTCCAACCCTGATCCCCCGCAGACTAGTAAAAATAGTTTCAAGCTAGTAGCTTTTGTGCGTTTATTTGCAAGTTTGGTTTATATGTCTTTTTAAAAACAAATATTGTTCATGACCATGTTTTAAAGTAAGCACAACAGGGAATAAAAAATGCCATATTCTCACCAGTTCTTCTAGACTCAACAGAGTCCCATTGTCCTGTCTGCTGAAAAAGAATGGTTTGGTCACACGGTCACAGCCAATCACTCTGATGCACAGTTTTCCAGACAAATTTTCTGGCCAGAATGGAAGACACTAGTGGGCAAAATAAAAAGAGTTTCTGCTTAAAATTGGCAATATATCCAACAAAAGACATCTAAAACTGAAGTACACCAACCATTTTAAAGGAACCATTACTGATGAGATTTGCAACCAGTGTTAGAAACTGAGATATGAAAGCTAGGAGCTAAATGGCACCTTAAACCCAGGTTATGGGCACAACAATGGAATGTCTAGGCACACTTTTTAAATAACAAAAATACAAACCTGAAAATGAATGAACTGCAGCTAAAATATTATGTTCATTTTTCACATGGTTTACAAAAAAATATATTCACGAACTCTCCTTCATTTCCTGTGTACCACTCTCTAACCATTCTAACTCTCCTTGTTCTGTTATCCCATCTATGATACATCTTAATTGATTGGCTCTATATGTTGGAGAGGCCCAATCCACCTGTTTTCTGGGGTTTACACCATCATCTTTTCTTAATTCTAGGTTTCTTATCTCCATTACAAAATTTATTAATCGTACTTTACCAACTCTTTATCTGTCTCTGATATCTTAACTGGCAAGATTCTAAATAAAAAAAAAATCTAGACAAAAACTTCATTTTAATTATTGCTATTCTTCCAAATCATGAAAGCTTAATTTTCTTATATTCCTCCAGCTTTTCCTTAATTTCCCTCTTTAATTTGTTAAGATCCTCTTGTTCTAAATTTTCTAAAGTTCTTGTTGTATTTATTCCCAAGTACTTTATTACACTTCTTAATTTTATCTTTTTTCCTTCAAAAATTTCCCTTTTTCATCTTCATCATAGTTAAATATCATAATCTCTTATTTAGACCAATTAATTCGCAATTTTTGTTTCTCCAATTTTTTTCAAATGTGCCTCTATCACCCTCCCCCCCTAATATTCTTAAGTCTCTTCTCCAGTCTTCAGAGTAGCTGGAAGTAGGGAAGGAGAAAAAGGTCCTCCTTTCCTTCTACTCTGCAGTTTTAATCTGAAATCTTAGGTACAGTACTGCACCCAGAGATCAGAAACAGCTCATGCTAATGAAATTCCATGTCACAAAATGCAATGGGAGCTTTGAACACTGTTTGCAGCATAAATAGATCATGGTAGTTCCATGTAACAGCACAGTATTAAGATTGTCATTGACAGGAATTGTTCACCTTATTATATCAAAGAGTAAAAATTATTATTCCTGAACAGAAGAGTGAAATCCTGGTAGGTAGGATCTATTGCTCATTTATCTGTTGCCATTTTCTTATGGTCCCAGCAAGACTCCTTTTAGGTCTAGAGGCTCTAGCATTCAGATCAAATAAAAACAAAATGTGCTTCGGAAATTTTCAGTGATGTGAAAGTGAGAAACATTGCTTTAAAAATTACCTCTGAAGATGAGAAATAACTCCATTTATTAGTAGGAAGTGAACCATCAGCTCCCACTTCTCCCACTTCCAACTCGAAAGATGTTTTATTTGCTATGGTGTAGAATGGAGTCAAAGTAACTATCCGAGTGAGATTGAAACTGCTCATTTTAATGCTAACGCCAACCTGCAAAAATGATATTATTAAAAATACTAATATAAGCACCATACAGTGTTTAAAAAACTTTTCCCGTTCCCTGACTGCTCAGCTCTCCAGGTTTAAATGAGAGGCAAGGAACAAATGTAGATTACTTATCTAAAAAGTGAAGAAGCCATCTAGTTGCTCATTTGGGTTTGAGAACAATCTGATGGTGCTCGAGGGCTCAAGAGTTTTACTGCAAGTTTAACTCTCTCTAGCTCACTTACAGCACACACACATAGAAACACTCCTTTGTTCCTCACAAAAACGCTGTGGATGTGTAAACTGAAATTATAAAGATCAGAATGTGATGGCTTTTGCCTGCATTTCCTAGCACATACGTAATATAAACCAGCCTAGAGTAGGAAAGTTCACTATTGTCGTGGTCTTCTACTGCCACATGGTCTATAAAGGCTTGGTTTGGGTGGTCTTTTAATCCCTGTCAACTTCCTTTCAAAGATGTAACATCACTCTCTGCTTCTGGACAGGCATCATAGTCTGTGCTATGTTCCATATATCAAACTGCACAGAGAACACCAAGGAGAGCAAGAGAAGTATCAGAAAGATGGCCTCGTGCACCCTAAATTATTATTGAAATTCAAGATGGATTTTGTTCTATGCATCCGGCATGAACAGTAATTAGTATAAGTACAGAACCCAGATATTACCAGAAAATCCATAAGGTTAGCTGGGCACTTTACACATCCGTAACTTCCTACTGTATCCAGAGAGAAACTATTAGACCACGTGCTAGTGGAGATGCTTAACTGGATCTACATCAGGAGGAGAGAGAAAAAACATCTTATTAGATGCCAAAATCAGAGGACACTCATCTGCTTCACAGGCTGTGTGATGATTTAATGGCTATTCCAGGGATCACAGGAAAACAAACATGCTTCCTGTGCAGAGACAACTCACTTGGGAAGCCTTTCATTTCTGGCTTCCTTGTCCCCACTTGCCCGTCCTCCCTCTCAGCTGTAACACGTATATATCCCGTCCCCCTTCTAGATTACTCAGAACCTTGCCTCATACAGGTATCACACAGAGACAACTTTCACCTTCTCCCTTCAAAGAACCCCTTTTAATCCTCGCTACCCTTCCAATTCAAGCAGCATTCTCTCTCTCCCTCTAATGCATAGGGGGCTACCCACTTCCTTCATATATGTGTCCCTTTACCAATTCTCTTGCCCCCACTCCACCCCTTGAAGAAGTCCCCTCACTCCCACTCCCTTCCAGCAGTCCCAGATTGGGTACCACACAGATCATCACTCTTGCCTGTCCTAGATTAACCTTCCTCCCTCCCCTCATTCCTCCAAATGCCCCCTTTAAGCCCAGTCACTTTCACGTGCCCAGCCCATAATTCCTCCAAATCAGGCCGCAGAGCGTGTCTGGGTTGCAGGCCCTCACCACCTGGGTGAAGCTGTCCCAGGGGTCATCGGCCACCATGGTCCCATGGCAGGACCTCAGATGCCGCCTCCTCACTGCTGCCATCTAATGATGGGCTCTGCACCTACTCCAGTAGCATATGCAGCTCCTCAACAGTCTCACTTTCCTTGGCACTGCTGATACTGAGGGCCACTTTCAGGGTGTGCTGCTGTAGCCCACTTCTCCTGGGCACTCACCCCGGCTCCCGCCATGATAGCAACCTGCAACCAGCTGCTGCGGGTAATAGAATTCACCAGCTCTTGCTAAGCACCCCTCTTCACCCCCTTGGCTCCATTTCCTCTTGTAGCAGCAACTGTTGCAATAGCCAGGAAAGCCAGCACCCTAGTTAAGAAGCCTACCCCTTAAAGGCCAGTATATGTGGACTTGGCATCATACCTTATTTTTACTGAAAATGTTCCTTTTCTTGAAGGAGAACAAGATAATGTCCCTAAAATCCGCTGGGTGTTTTACATGCACATCTTCAGCACGGTACTGTAGAACACGGGAGGTTTTATTGATGATCCAGTAAGGACTGTACACAGACAGAACCATCCGGCTGCCAACTTTTCTAATGTGAATGTATATATCAACTGTTGTCGTGTCTGCAGAATTTGATGTGAAGCACACAGGAAAGAACTCTGGCAGCGAGTCACTGAGTCGAAAGTGTCCGTTCCAGTTTTTACCTTGATATTTTATCAGGACTAGTTCCATGATTTCACCACTGATTCTCGAATGAAGAACATCAGCAGTGCTCCCTTCTGGCAGTTCATGGGCCTCTGCTGTTCCCTAAAAGTAACCAGCAAAAATTATAGAATATTTTTTGGAAAATAGAGTATCAACACTCAAGGACATCTGCACATCTTTCTTATTATAAAGAAAGAAATATAAGCAATATCAATCAGAAAACTGGCACAAGGACATCTTAGGCTGACAGAGTGGTGCAGAGCTAACAACTTGCTCATAAATACAAGGAAGACAAAGGAGCTTGCGGTGGACTTCAGGAGACAGAAGAGCAATGTCCAGCCACTTTTGATTGATGGGGTCTGTGTGGAGAGGGTAACAACGTTCAGATTTTTGGGCATTGAATTACAAGAGGATCTGTCCTGGAGTGTCAACACAAGGGGGCTTGTGAAGAAGGCGCAGCAGAGACTGTACTTTTTGAGAATTCTAAGGAAAAACCATCTTCCGCAGAAACTGCTGCTTGCCTTCTATCACTGTGCCATTGAGAGCGTGCTCACTTATGGCTTATGTGTGTGGTACGGAAGCTGTACTACCCAGGACAGGATGGGGTTGTGCAGAGTTGTTAAGGCAGCAGAGAGCATTGTTGGCTGCCCACTCTCCACCTTAGAGCAGATTTATGCCACAAGGTGCCATAGGAAGGCACTGGACATAGTAAAAGATCCATCGCATCCTGGTCACTGTCTCTTCGAGCTCCTGCCATCGGGACGGAGATACAGGACGATGAAGACAAGAACGAGCCGTCTTAAGAACAGCTTCTTCTCCAGAGCGATCTCGGCCCTGAATGGGAAGCCTGGACTTTGAAAGTCATCTAATCTTCCTTGCTGTACTATACTGTATTGTCTAATTAGTGTTTTTATGGAGCAGTCAAGTAATTTCATTGTCCCCGAGAGGGGGCAATGACAATAAAGATATTATTATTATTATTATTATTGAGCCACAACCCATTTTTAACACAACTGAAAATGATGTAGAAAAGAAACAGCTTTAGGAATATTGCAATAAACACACAGTATTCTAATCATCTCAGCGTAAAACCCCAGGAGTCTATGACAACCTTCCCCAATCTGGTGCCCTCCAGCTGTTTTGGACAATTCTCATCTGCTTCTACTGGCACAGCTGTGATGGCTGGCACTAGCAGAAGTTGTAGTCCAATACATCTGGAGGGCAGCAGGTGGGCAAACACTGGTCTATGACATAGTTGCAAGTCGTGCAGTAACCTTCTTCCTCCTTCTGTTCACCCACCCAGGTCCTGCGAGAAGAAGCAGTAGCAAAATTGGGAATTTTTAAAAAAATGAGCCAGTTATACCTCCAAGTCTTCAGAACTGCAATAATCCAACCATATGCAAAAATCATAAGGCTGTTCATCTCACAGACAAAGACACACTTAATGAAAAGTGGTTTTAAAATTACAACAGGCAATTGGAATTGAGATTTATGAGCAAGGATTTTCAAGGCATACCAAACTTAAAATATGTTACAGAAGAAGGAAGCAACTCTATGAAGGATCAAATCATCCCTGGCATTTTCAAGTTATGTTATATCCAGTCCTGAGATGCTATACCTCAAGCAGATATCGTAAAGAGTAGGGCAGAAGATTCCGCAAAGTGAGTGTTGGATAGAGATGAATAATGTAGGCTGGATCCCAGTTCTCCCCATGGGATGCAATGAAGTTTAACTCATCAGGCACAGCAGCAGTATTCACTATTAGAGGCAGAAAATTGACTTCAGTTGATGGACACTGTAGCATACACTTGACTTCGTTGCTCCTATGAAGCTCTTCTCTCCAGGATATGTAGGTTGTGGAAGGATTATACTGACCATCTAAGATCCCAGCTGGCTGAACAAATAGCTGACACCTAAGCTCAAGCACAAGAAGAGAAGGAGGGAGAAATCAAGTCCTTGTTAAATTTTGGGGTTCTTTATTAAAAAAGTAAAACTGCTTAAGAAATCTGAAGCAAATGAAAAAAATACCTATATGAATCTAATGGAACATGGAATTCCTCTTCAGGCTTAGACACACCTATAGGCTCCAACAGTTTAACATTCTTAACAAATTTGTAAATTGTAAATGGGACAGAGAAGTGGTTCTTAATCTGAAATTAAAACACAGCATATTTTACCAGTATGTATAAAAAAAGTGGTAAGCAGCATTTGATAGCATTGTAAACAATAAAGGAGCCAGCAAACAATGTTGATGTACCCCTCCTAGAAGCTAAGATACTATTTGACAATACTCTACCCAAACTTTGACCGAAGTTTAGCCTTGCAATTAAATGCAGCGACCTGCCATTTATATTTCTTTAGGGCATCTTTTCCGCCCACCCACCCAAATCTAAAGCAGCCTTCAAATCAACCACAGTAATTTAACACAAGCATTTTAGAACACAATAATCATGCTTTTAACATACAACATGATCATTTACCTGAAGCGGAGAGCGTATGGTAATAACTTTATTTCCTTCTGCTGCATCTATCTGCACTACAACAGAATCCGAGTGATCACTCTGAGGATTTCTTACATTGTGAAGTCTTCTTCCTGGTTTTGCTATGGGAATATTTGCCACCTCTGTGTATCCTTCAGGTCCTGTTTTTACAACAACAACAAAACAACAACTAAATAAAAAAACCACCCCTTTTATTTAAATATATACAAGCAGTAATATCTCAGTCCCGAAGACTTATAAGTTACATGACATATTCAGTTTAAAAAGGATCAGCAAGTGTCAATCTACTCTTCCTGTGACTGTATCTCTTCATACAACGATGATATCAGAAAACACAGTCAAATATCTCCTTCCTTTGGAAAGCAAAGTTTTCCAGGAGGAATGCAGAAGACTGAGGTGGAACCTGAGTTGCTTCTTTTCTAGCAGCAGAGGGAATTTGTTTTGTTTTATGGCTGTTATGTGCAAAAACATCTAATTGCTTGTACTTCTGAAGTAGTCCAGTAAAAGGAGGGGTGCATCTTGTGCTTTTTCTGAATGCATGGGAAACACTTAACTTGAAAATCAATCTAACATTGCTCATTACAACTATTCTTACTCAGAACTGATTCTAACTTAAGCACAGGCATTTCTAGAATTGTGAACAGTTCATGTACTTAGTCTTGAGTAACTTACTCCCTACCAGAGTTGTTTGCCTTGTCCCCCTCCCTCCCCAGATTAACCCTCCTAAACACACACAACATTCTTTACATCTTACCAATGCTCAAAGTGAATAGAGAACTTTCCAGGCGATACATTGCAGATAACTTTCCTCTGTGTGGGGTCTCCACTGTAGAGTATTCAAATTCCAAGTTCTGATCAATTGCTATATCATGAATATCTTCTTTTGCAGCTAATCCAACAACCTGGAGATTTCTGCATGGATGAACTTTGAGGGGAAGACCCAGAGCATTTTTCACAGTAAAGGGAGCCTTGTCTTTTAATGAATAGTCATACGTAGAGGCAGTTCCTTCTGAAAATCCCTAAGATGAAGCAAGCATTTTAAAGTATACATGGACTATAAATGTTCTCGGGCTACTCAATATTCTTAGTAAAGCTATCAGAGATTAAAGTTGACCATTAACAGCAGAAGAATGAAAATGAAGTATAAGAAAGAAACAAGCTGAAAAAGATGGGGGGGGTAACACAGAACTAGATTGAGAAGTTTTAAGGGAGCTCAAGCGCTTGTAGCCTGAATTTGATGAAGGCAGGAAGCAACCCAGAGCATCAAGGAAGCAGCGTCCTACTATCAAAGCATTTGTTCCTGCCTGTAACCTTTAATGTTTTTCTTCCCCAACTATTCTATATTATTTCATTTATTTAAATATTTCCTAGACCATTTAACTTTAAAATACAACAAAGTGGTGCACATTATACAACGAAACATAAAAGCAGCATAGTATAAATAATTATACACATCACAAAAATATGAACAGCAAAATGTAGCAAAAGAAGTTATAAGCAGTAAAATAGACAAAAGAAATCCAGGAAAGGCCTGGGCAAAAAATATGTTTTTCAGGAGCTGCTTAAAAAAATATTGCTTTCCCTGTTATGTTGATAAAGGGAAATAGCTCTCCTTGACATGATTAACCAAGGATCTGAATCAATGCCTTCTTTTCCACCTTCCCACCCCTCAATGACATCAATTTGCAGCATGTTCAGTAGAAAGCATTGCTCCCTTAAACAGTCAGTAGCTAAAGTGAAACAGAAAGAGAAAAATGCCACCTCATAATATGTAATCAATAATTATCTTCTCCCTTAAGTTAATCAAATTACCACTTGAAAGGGCTTGATTACAAATAACCCCACCACAATGCATATGAAATTACCTTAGCTAGATTGCTAAAGACAGTAAGACAGCATTTGGATATTGTTACATTCATGGTATCCTTTGAAGATATATTGATGACACTTTGAGGTTCTGGTAGAACTATGAAGTCATCTCCTGGCAACAAACTTTTATCTTGTAAGGGGTTAGTCTTCATCTAAAATAAATGCAGCATTATTAAATTATTGCCTATTTGAAACTGTGGAAGTTGAACTGCGGAGGCACAATTTTAAATTATGCTAACATTTAGGTTTGCAATTTTGCTTTAGACCAAGAATTATCTTTCTGTTTCGTCAATGGAAATATACAACAATACAAGTTTTCCACAAAGATATTGACAGCTTTTAAGTATGTATAACTTAGAAGATTAAATGGTGAATTTAATGAATGCAAATGACGATTAACATTAACTTCATACATGTAAGGAACAGGAAGACTTGGCAAACATGGAATTAAATTTCAAATTAATTTTTAGAAACTTCTAATTCAACAGCTGCTTATAAACAGTCCATGTTTCAGAATCTAAACATGGAGTACAGAAGGGTATATATTCAACAGAGCATTTGAATAATCAGAGAAAGTTGAACTAAATATTTTTTTAACTTGAAATATGATAGTTTAATAATTTGTGCAATGTAAGATTTTAATTATCTTTTGGTGTGTGTTACTGCCATTTATGCTGTAAGCAGCCCTGAAAGCCTGTTGGGTTGTGTGGCTGGTTAGAATTTGAAGCAAAGACAGAATGAGACTATGCCACTACAAAACCAAGTCCAGGATAAGCAACTGCTAGCATCCTTAAATGAAGCCTTCCACCAACCTATCAGGGACTGATGGGAGTTGTAGTCCAAAACATCTGGAGGGCCCCTAATTGGAGGAAGGTTGCCTAAAATTCATGGCAAAATACACTTTGCTTTTCAGCTGGCAAAAAAAATGTAATATCCAGACAGGAATAACAGTTTGAATTTTCATTAATTAATGGTGTTTATATTTATATATCTGTATTTATAAAAGGTTGCTTACTTCTAACTTTAAGTCCCATTGACGTCTTTCATTATCAACTCGCTCAATAAGCGGTTCCCAAACTGAATTTGTTTCATTGTAATAGTGAACCTGGGATACAATATTGAGAACATAAGAGCTAAAATTATTTAACATTAGGCTTCATTTCAATCTACCACACCTAAGTCAAGCATAATAAATACTTAAGAAACAAAATTCTACATGCACATGGAACAAGTACCTAAAAATAATTTACAGATGTAACTCAAATTATCATTAGACCTAGCAACGGCAGACCATGCCTCAAATATAAAGCATCAATCACTTCTTATATTTACATACCTCCAGTGTCATGTCAGCTGTGGCCGCCATGAGAGAAGACCAGTTTTTCACTGATCCTGAAAATGTTGATTCTGCTAACAGTAAGGGAACAGTGGAATGCCCCAAACCACACTCCAGAGTGATCTGAACAGCTTTCACCTCAACAACCAGGTTCTCCTTCTTCACACACTGCTCGTTAGCACTGAATGTTTCGGTTGCTTCTGTAGCCATGTCAACACCAAGAAACCAATAGTGACACTGGTCAACAGACTTGATACCCCAGAGGTCCACCGTATTGCAAGCAGTCTCACCAGATCCTTCATCCTTCAGGTTTGATTTCATGGCAGCCATGATTGTAATTACAGTATTGAGAATTATTGGTGAAATCTTTAAAAGGGGAAAAAAAGCTGAATTAACAAGTTTCAGTGTTTTATATGCACAACATGTAACAATGTGTGTTTTATGGCACCACAGTGGTGTTCAGTAAAGCATCTAGCAACTGCCTTGTGCAAGGAAAGCACTTTTAAATGGAACACTGGCCATTTCCCCTAAAGGGGCCTTCTCTGGCAAACTATGTGAGGCAAACAGTGGGTTTGTCACTTCTCAAGTTTAGTCCATGCAGGAAACTTACAATTTACTTTGCAGGCACCTCCTCTCTTGCCAGTCTTTAGTCCTCATTCATGGCAGAGGACCCAGCTCCTTAAGAAGTCCGAAGGGTGTCCTCGCTTTTATAGCCACTGAACTCTGCTGCCCTTCTTCCCTATCCTGCTCTATTCCAGGGTTAGTTTCCTGAACAAGAACAGGCACCACAGGCACAGTCTCTGGTGGTGGTGAAAATGACTGACAAGAGGAAGAGTCTCTTGGTATACACTGTACAATGCTCTCTTAGGAGCATTAACCAGATAAGGAGCCTGAAATTTTAAAAGTGTTGCTGTTCTGGTCTACATTTGCCGTTTTTGCTTTTCTTCTTTTTGTCTTTTTGGTTTTCTTGTGGGAGGGAACTCCAAGGAGGTGGAGCAAGCCCTGTTGCATTCTTTCTTACTTTTGTGCTTTGTACTTCCATCCTGATGCCTTGGCTAAATAGCCCATTAAGGCTTATTGTATTCTAGTAATAATGCATTTTTCCAGTTGTTCCTGTGGAAAATTGTGGGGCAAGCTGCTGGTCTAGGTAGAAGCACATATTTAGGAATGGACTATAAAGATGCACACTCATGCTGTCCTGCGAGGGCCCCTGGCAGCTGGTCTCAGCATTGTTGCCCATGTCCCACAATGAGAAAGATCTTTCCTCCAAACATAGGAGTAGAGTCAGGGGAGAGAGAACAACTCTGGGTGAGGTGTCCCTCTTTCATTTGGGCCCCCTGAGGATGAACCACTTGGTGAATGTATTTATTTTAGAGCATTTTAACCCATTTAAATTTTTATAAAAAAAAATCTAAATGGTGCAATATAATAATAAATAATAATAATAATAATAATTTATTATTTATACCCCACCCATCTGGCTGGGTTTCCCCAGCCGCTCTGGGCGGCGGCTTCTAACAGAATATGAAAATACAATAGTCAAATAAACATTAAAAGCTTCCCTAAACAGGGCTGCCTTCAGATGCCTTCTAAAAGACTGGTTGTTGTTTTTCTCTTTGACATCTGGTGGGAGGGCGTTCCACAGGGCGGGTGCCACTACCAAGAAGGCCCTCTGCCTGATTCCCTGTAACTTGGCTTCTTGCAGCAAGGGAACTGCCAGAACTCAGCATACAACAACAATAATAATAATAATAATAATAATAATAATAATAATAATAATTACAGTAACAGATAAAATAGAGGATCAGAATAGAAAAATATATGGTCTAAGTTCAGTAACCAAGTTCAGTGGAAAGGCTGGCATCTAAAACAAATAATAAAGAGACCATCCCATATTACTGAGGGAAGGGTGTTGTAAAGTGCAAGGGTGGCATCAGAAAAAGGCACACTACAGAGTCACCACAAAACAGCACTCTATAAGGTGACATGTATTTTAAACCAGTGCTAGGCCTTTCTGGAAATACAGGGGGAAATTGTCATTACAATACCATTTACTAACCTTTACAATAAATTCTTCTACTATCACTCTCACACTCTGCATTTCTGAAGTACGCATCACAGCTTCCATAGTCAGACAGCAAGGTTGTACAATCTTAGAGAATACAAGCATACTGTTAGAAATGCCCTCAAACTTAAAACAGCATGAAAGTTATTTGATTTCATTCTAATTAAGATAAACATTAATGCTTTGCTGAAGTATCCTATTTTGCAATAAGAGGGAGAGAGTACTGAGAGGAAATCAGTAACTAAAAAGTATACTCTCCCACAAGGAGAATAGGAACTGGGTAATAAAGTGACAATGTATTAGTATAAGCACAACTGTGATGAACAGGCAGCAATAAGGAGCAAGCATGTTTACTGAATGGAACTAAATGCCAGGAAAACCATATGTAAAGGTCTCAGCCATCCAGAAGGTTATTCCCAGATAATACAGCACTATATTCAATTGTGTAGAACCACCTTTTTCATTCCAGAAGCAGCCAGTTGCAGAAATGCAATGCCTCAGAAGTGCTACACGGCTTGTGAGTGAAAGGCGTTATTCTCTCCAGCTATAAAAGATAAACTACAGCACAGAACTTACTGTTGTAATATTCTTCTCTTCTTTCTTTCGGAGGAAAGGGCAGGCCAGCACTTTCAAGTCATGCACTTGAGCATTCATACACTGATCAAGAGGGCTAGTTGACAAACTGAAATCACATTGGAATGAAGCTACTAAGGCAGGAGCATCAGCCTTTGTTAAGTTGGCAACAAACACAATTTCTGGTTCTATGATCCGTGTCAATACTGTCATGTTGGGCTGCGGTGATCCATCTAGAAAAGTTTAAAATTTAGTTCAGTCTTGATTTAGCAGCCAGTCACCACAACAGAATGAAAAAGATACCTCCACGGCACCACCATGAAATACAATTTTTACAATAGCGTACTTCAGAAAATTTTCCCTAGGAGTTGCATCCAGGATGCATAAATGTGACTGTACTGTTGGCAATATTGTGCTCCTTGCTACTAATAACTGTTTCAAATTTTACTTCACAATTTAAACATCCGGACAAGTCATTTTTCTCTGATTTCATAATAGAAAAGTCTAGTGTTTCTGCTGTATGTGACATATGCATTTTCTTTTGATAGGGGATCCACTTATATAGGTATACCGATGCAGGAAAGCATAATAGAAATACTTGCATGATTCACCCATCTACTTTTCAAAAAGTTGTCTGATTATTTTGGTTAGGTTGAACTAAACCAAGCACTGATTCACTACCCAAAGAAAAAAATGCCAGCAATGTTATCTCCAAACAATGGAAAACAAAATAAATGGTGCACTGTTCACTGCAGTGCTCATAAAAGATACCTAAGACCAAATGACATTTGGTGGTGAACAGGGACACAGTTGACAAGGAACTCTTTTTTGCTTGCTTGCTTCAGAAAGATAGGAATATACTTCTCTAAATTTAAACTAAATATAATGGGTGGATAAAAGGCAAAGGTAAAGGACCCCTGGACAGTTAAGTCCAGTCAAACTTGACTATACGGTGTGGTGCTCATCTCACTTCAGGCCAAGGGAGCTGGCGTTTGTCCACAGACAGCTTTCCATGTCATGTGGCCAGTAGGACTAAACCACTTCTGCGGCAACAGGACACCATGATGTAAACAAGAACACATGGAAACACTGTTTCCCTTCCCGCCGCAGTGGTATCTATTTAGCTACTCACATTGGTATGCTTTCAAGCTGCTAGGTTGGCAGGAGCCGGGACAAAGCAACGGAAGCTCACCCCGCTGCATGGATGCAAACCACCGACCTTCCAGTCAGCAAGTCCAAGAGTCTCAGCGGTTTAGACCACAGCGCCACCCGCTCCATATTGGGTAGGATACAAAAGCTGTGGGAGCAGAAGACTGCCCAGACAAAGCTATTCCTCTCCACTATAGCCCACTGAAAAGAACCCTGTCACACAAACTGTTTAGTTGCCCAGAAACATTGTTGAAAAGTGCCAATATTTCAGATTAGCTTTTACTACCTTAATACACATTCACACCCTGTTTAAAATTTTAACTGACATTAGTGGGCTTAAGCATGCTCAACTCTGCACGAGTATTCATTGTTTTGGTTTTATTGTTTCAGATGTGGAACTATGTCAACTGAGAGAGTTCTTTTGCTGACCTTTATCTGGTTTAGGTTTGCCATGAGTGGTATATTTTAACTGAATCTGGGTAGATCCTTCCATCGACGCTGTTGGCATTGATTTAACAAAGAAATCTGCTACCGTCAATAGAAACTCCACACTGGCACACAAATACAGTTTATCCAAGACAGATATGATTTCACTCCCATTTTTATCTTGCTTGTAGTTGAGGTCAATCATGACACTATCATCTGTGCCATCTTTCTTATCTATCATTCTGAAAAATAAACAATAAAGCCAGAAAACAAGCTGAAGAACTGCTTTCCTGAAAGGATTTATAGTTTAGTAGGCTTCCTTGGGAGGAAGGGCAGGGTATGAATTCAACCAATAATAGTATTTTTCATCCAATTGCAACAAAAGATGATGCTACTTATAACGTGACTGCATTGTAACTGAAGCCAATTGTCAGTTTTCAGCATTTTCCTAGTTTGAATACAGCTTTCTTTGTTCACCCAGGGCCACCTAGCCCAGACATTAGCCAAAAGGAACACTACACTAAAGGGAGTTTTCTTTCTCCCCCCACCCACCAACATTCCCAGAGAGAACTCAGCTACCACTTTCCTTCCCTTGCATCGTGGCTCTTAAATAAGCTATAAAGCCTAAAGCAGAGTTTGCACTTTATTTCATGTGCAACACCAAGTTACTTACTACAGGAGCTCTAGAAATATTAATAATGACATCAGAGTCTAACCTTGAGGTTGCTTTCTGAATCCCTTCTCTGAGATCATCCAATGTACATGTTTTCAACTTAGTATTAATATCCATAGAACCATTTGAAAATATCTGTCCTGATGATGTCATAAGATGCAGTCTGAGTTCTCCAAGACACAAGCTGTTATCGTGAAGTGAAAGCTGAGATTTCTACAATACATATAAATAACCAAGGTAAAAGAATTATATGCAGAACCTAGAAGACTGAAAGTGCATACTTTTACAATCTACTTGAGGACAGAAGCACGAGGACACAATTGTTATTAATGCTTTAATAATTTAAATGTTTGCAAAGGAGAAAAAAATCTATATGAAGATTTTAATATTTCAAAGCTTGCCACAAATGGAGGACACTAAAATGAGATAGGCAAACTAGATTCAGTGTGCTGGGTATATCATTCCCTTTACTGCTGATATTCAGGATGAGTAGTGTAGCCAAAACACCACCACCTGCTCACAAGAGAAGTATCATCAGGCTTGGTGGAGCCCAGAGGCTTGCAGAAGTACAAAAATGGGGGGGGGGACAGAAAAGAAGGCCAACTTCCTCCCTACCCCCAAAGGCTAACAAATTGTGCATGCTTACAACATATGCCTGCTTCACCCAGGTATGATGTGATGAAAAAGAGGGGTCAGAACCAGGGTTTCTGTGGCAGACTTTGTAAAGCCATTATGCAAGATTTTAGCTGAGAGTGCTGGGAGAAGGACTCAAAGTGAAGAATGATGTTATGGGGAGGTAAAGAAACAGTCCAAGGGCTCATCTAGACTTCCTTTTGCGCTGCACTTTCCAGGCATAGATCTTCACTTTAAAGCTCAGTGTTCGAGCAGTTTTGTTCTTTGTTGTGGTGCTTTCCTCAGGAAAACTCATGTTTTACAGCTGAATCGGGACAAACTGCAATCCACAGAAACCTCAATTGCCATTTGCTCCAATTTAGCAGCAAAATGTGGGTATTCCCAGGAAAAGCAGCAGGGCCAAAAAAGAACCACTTGGACACAGAGATTTAAAGTCTGAACCTGTGCCTAGAAACACGGCACAAAAGGAAGTCTGGATGAGCCTACAGAGGCTGAGGATGGAGGAGACTGGAGCAAGAAGTGTCATTGAAAGCAGAAATGCAGCAGAGGAAAGGGGCGGACAAATGAGTGAAATTAAAAGACAATGAGGAAGAGAGGAGAACAATCTGTGAACCTGGGCAGGGAATGGAGCTGGAGAGGAGCAGAACTGACAGCAAAGAGGTGACAAATGGAAGGGAAAGTGGGCAGAGAGGAAGGAGGAGGACACTGTGGGAAGAGAAGAGGCATCAAAACATGGGATTGTATTTAACACTGAGCTCATTAATTATGGTAGACAATATGTTAACTTATAATGTTCTTTTTCTTTAAACGGTATGATTTTATCCAACATTATCTTAATTCATATTTACTCCAAAGGAAAATATTTTTCATGTTGAGGTGAAACAAACCTGCTCAACATCAGAATTGTAGAGAACAATGGAAAGCGATTCAAAATTGAATTCAAACTTAAGGGTCACACTCTCCTTAGGTTGTGTTTCATGAAGATCTCCTTCTCCCGAAGTGATGAGACTACCTGAAACATTTTAGAGATAAAAAGTAACACTTGAATCTGCAGCATTTTGGAGATCAATACACATCAACTGTGCTAAGATTTAAAAATTAGCTGCCAACTCTTCTTTGATCCCATAAACAAAATACCTTGCTTAAGACCAAATACAGTATCTTATCGTAATTACTATAATCAACTTAGCTCAACTTATCACCTTCATGGAGATCAGCATCAGTTGGGCTTTTGCTTTGTTTGAGCATCTGAGCTTCTGGTAATGTTGACTGTATAACCCTGCTAGGCGCAGCAGCTTCACCAAGATTTTCCAGCAAAATTTTCATGAGCAGGGTCAAATCATCTTGGCTGAGAGAGATCTGTAAATAAATTAAACCATTTTTCCCCTCAATAAAGCCACTTTTAAAAAGCTTTGTATTTAAAAAATACCTTGCAACTCCAATTTTCAATCAACACCTGTCTTGGACTCAGGATTGCACTGTAGTTTCTTGAAGTTGAGCATTACACTCTCCAACTGTCAGGTAACAGAATTGGGGGACTTTACTCATGCATAGTGCCCCCACAGCCTATTATAATAAAAAATGCAAGCAGTCCTTGCTCTCCGTAATGTTAGTCACATGAACAATGTTATGAAAGTAAAAACCAATATAATATCCAGTAGAAAATCCTGGAATCCCAGCAACCATGAAAATTCTGTTTGGTTGAATCAGTTATCACCTACTTCATATTGTAAATATTTGCCCATGCAAAAACATGTCAAAGAACAGTCAGGAATACTTCTATGTTTAGCAAACAGTATTATGTCAAACAGCCTTCACTGTTAAGTAGAGATAAACCTAGCTACCAGAACAAATTATTGGGCTCAGTAAACTCTTGTCATGGCAAAAGCAGCAAGTGATTAGGTCAATAACTATTAAGCCCCGAGTTATAATTATTATCTCAAAATATTTGCAATAGGTTTATCTCCATCTAGAACAAGGAATTATCAAGACTTCCCATGGCCTTACCTGCATGGGCTTCAAGTCTCCTTTAACTGTAATCCCTGGGATTTGTAGGTACCAAGCTGCTGCTAAATTCCTCTGGACAGACAACAACAGATTTACTGGCTGCAAAATTTCAATATCTGGCTGAGAACCACTGCCTATTGTGGTCCTACAAAACAAAGGTTGAAACATTAGGGCACATAAGATACCTGCAGTCACTCCATCCATTGCTGAAACAGAACACATGGATTATTTGGTCAGCTCTATGAACTATCACCTTGTGTGCTAAAAGCAGCCCTTGTCCTGTGACTGTCTCTAGTCAAGAACAAGAACCACCTGGCCATCTGTCAGGGTTTCTTTAGTTGTGATTCCTGCATTGCAGGGGGTTGGACTAGATGACCGTTGGATTCCCTTCCAATTTTACAATTATTAGAAATGAAGATTCCATTATACTGAATAAAGCCTTCGCCTCATCAAGTGTAGTACCATAAACTCTTGACTAGCAGCAATTATCCAAGTTTAACTCAGGCAGTATTTCCCCAGCTCTGAAACAACACTTCAAATGGAGATGCCAGAATGGGTGGGGAACCAGCAGTGCTCCAGAGTATACTGGAATACAACACTCCTTCATCCCTGACCATTAGAAGAGACTAATGGAAGTTGGAGTCTATTAAGTATCTGGAAGGCCACATGTTCCCAACTCTTGATGGGAATATATCTCCCCAGTGGAGCATCTGTTTCCTCTTCCAGGTCTGTTAATGTGCAACTGTGCCAGCTTTACGTTACGGAGAAACCATGCATCTACAGGTTTATGAAACAAGTCGTATCACTTGCATCTAATATCACGCACACTTAAATCAAATTTCTCTTTCTCTCTCTCTCTCTCTCTCTCTCTCTAATGTTAAAGTCACACCAGGAAGATTTCAGCAAAACCACAGTCCAATTAACCACCACAGTTAATTGCTTCCAAGTTGGAGGGTGGTTTGTCTGACCAGTTGGGTAATGCTCAACCTGCTTTGGGTTGGGTTGCCCTCCTCCTGTAGGGACAGGCTTGCAGTGTGGGAGTGCTCTTAGATCTAGCACTATGGCTCAGATGGCCTTGGTGGTAAAGAGTGCCTTTTATCAGTTTGACTGATCTATCAACTATGACCCTATCTGGACAAAGATAGCCTTGTGGCATGTTATCCATGCTCTAGTAATTGTATTATTGGATTATTGCAATGCATTACACTTGGGGCTGTACTTGAAAACTCTGTGGATACTACAATTGGTCCAGAACGATGGTCAGATTATTAAGGAAGATAGATAAATATAATCACATTATGCGAGTGATTTGTCATCTCCGATGGCTTCCAATCCATTTTCAGGCCCAATTTAAAGGGTTACTTTTTATCTTTAAAACCCTAAATGTAGCAATCTTCGCTTCTGACCCATCCCCTTGTCAGAGTGAGCAAACACTGCTCTTCAGTCATCTTGAGCTGCAACCTTCTTTAGATAAGGGGATGAAGGAAGCTCTACCTCTTACAGCACAGTAGTGACATTCCCCAGTTCTACACATCCACAACAGCTGACTCACTGCCCAAGATCCCTACTGACTTTATCCTTGAAAACCTTATCACATGGAAATATTTTCTCATTAGATGTATTGTCAACTCACAGCCCACCAGGAGAAACTATTGCTGGCATTTACATAATTGATATCCTATGATCAAGAATTCATCTTGAGTTAAATAGGGGGCAGGGGCAGAATATTCATACCTTGATATCTTTAAATGTGTTAGTTGTATATCCATTTTGTCAATCACTGGAGGATTAGAAGACTCTTCTCCAGGAACCAGGCTAAATTCATTCTCAACTCTGATTAAGCCAAGATCTGCTACCAATACATTGTGAGAGATGGATGACTGAGGAATTACTATAACTGGAGCTTTGAGATTGATGTCCATTGAAAGTCGGAAGCTCTTTTTAGCAAAATCCTTCACACTCAAAGCAGCCATTTCAGCAGCTTGAACTGTGGCAGCGCTCAGGGCATCTTTTGCAGTTTGGAAGTGATTTAGGAAGTTCTGTGAAAAGGTATAATTATGCAGCACAATAGCTAGTTTATAATGCTAACAGCAACCAAATAAACAAAGATAAGAATAGACACATCAACTCAGGATGTGGACAGCACAAACAACAGAGTGTTGCAAACAGAACTGTGGTGAAAATTGTTGAAAGTAATAACCTGTTCCCTATTTTCTTTTTTCTTTTTTTTTATGGCCAAGGATTAATGTGACTTGAATCAAAACAGCAAGTCTGAATTCAGACTCCAGATCTTGTCACAGTCATGACATCATCATCATCACTATGATCCAATGGAAAAAGCAGGACTAGGAACAACCATCATGCTGGGATACAAAAGAATGGTACAAATTCTGCACACCTGGGAGTTCGTTTCGGAAGTGTCTTTAAAAATACTTTAAAATTAAAATGCAATAATGAAAAATAAGTTCATCTCTTACCAGTAGTGACATGAAGAATTTATGCAGATAAACGATTTGAATGCAGCCCACTTTCAGTGACATTTTACCATCTACCTTGGACATATCTGTATAGGCTTCTTCTTCTGTAGCATCTGGATAAAGTGACATTGCAAACCGAAAGACTTCATCTCCCACTATTGAGACAGTCTGCAAAGATAGTATTCATTCAGCACAATCATGTTCTTGTAGATTTCTATAGGAACATTTTACACCTTTCTCAGTGTTTATTTTTCAAGAATTTTTTTCCATCCAATTAGCACAACAGCTACATTTAAAAAAAAACATGCATTTATCCCCTATGGAGCTTCAAGCAACATCATGAAAGATAAATAGTCCTTGGGTATAATAAGGACTCTGTCTGATCAAGCCAAATTTATTAATGTACCTCTTTTCTCTGCACTTGCTGCATTCAAACTGTGTTCACAACAGATACAATAATAATCATAATGTACACCACATATGGATTTTTGAATGAAAGCAATCATAGACATATTACAACTATTTGAGACCATTTATACCTTTTGTTTAGCCAGAGAAAGAATCAAGCACCAGTTTTAAAAATTAGAATAGAGGACATATTCCTAGTTTAAGCAAGGTATGTCATGCTAAAAGCACAGTTTTGTCACTAAAGTTCACATTTAAAAGCAAACTGTGATGCTCTTCAGTTTGTCAGAGATTGGAGAAAACTCCCATCATCTTCTGTTTCTTCCATGCTCAATGCTTTGCTTCCTCACCACCCAGCAAAAGAAGTATTCCATACTGCCTCAAAATGCATACCCTTTTGACTTTTTCGGCACATTCCATTTACCAGCACAGTTTCTAAAACTGGCAGGCATAAGGCAAGACCAAGTCTGAAAATCTGTTCCTATCAATTTTCTTGAACCTTCGTGTGAAGCACAGATGGCTCTCAGCTTAACAACCTCACTTCTCATATTCACCTTTTTATGAACTGTATTAGGATCAACGTTTGTTATTATGAAGTCACGAAGCCTGGCAAACATTTCTGTCTGTTTCGTCATTGTAAAAACGGAGGCTTCCATACCTGGCAGAAAAAAACAAACAAAGGAAAATGTTCAGCTTTCAATTCAAAACAGTAGTGTGATAAAAGAGGATTTCTTAAAGAGTGGTTAGTTATTCATATCAGTATTATGGAATAACTAAATCCTATGGCAGTGATATAGCAGTGTGGATCTGCTCCGAGGCTGGATAGGAAGATGATGGAGGCCACTCTGCACTTGCTACAGAAGACCATGATCTAAATACATCAAAGAAAGAGAGTCCAGAGCTTGCTTCCATGCTATGGGCACAAGAACATAGGAAGAGCTCTGATGGACCTGGCCAATGGCCCATCTTGTTCTCACAGTGACCAATCAGATGCCTGTGGGAAACCTTCCAATAAGACCTGAGCACAACAGCACTCCTGCCCCCTCCCTTTGGCTTCCAGCAACTGGTATTCAGAAGCATAGATATATTGAACTCAACAGGTAAAAAAAAACCTATTAAGCAAACTGTTAGTTTCCCTACATTTAATTAAGGATATATTTCTATGATTCACAGACATCTTCATATGCTCAAAATGGATATTATTTTACAAAAAATTAATAAAATGTCTATGCAATTTCAAATTACAGAAATTCATTTACCTTGTATTCGGATATCAGCAATGTCACCTTTCTGATCACAGACTAAAATGTTGAAGGCACTCAATTTGGCAGTGAGCTTCAGGTCAAACCCACCATCGTGGGTCACAAGAGCAGAAACTGCGCCACAGAAAGACACATTAAACAACAACTATTAAATAATAGTTTTCCAGTTCGGATGTTAATGGGAAACTGGTTTTAAGGAATGCCTCCCTGCATATGAACTGGACTGTGCAATCATCATCTGAGGCCTTTCTTCATGTATCCCCTCCATGAGAGGTCTAAGGGGTGGGAATACAAGAATGGGCCTTTTCTGCAGTGGCTCCTCATTTGTGAAATGCTCTGCCTATGGAGCATGGGTAGGCAAACTAAGGCCCAGGGTCCGGATCCAGCCCAATTGCCTTCTAAATCCGGCCCACGGATAGTCCAGGAATCAATGTGCTTTTACATGAGTAGAATGTGTCCTTTTCTTTAAAATGCATCTCTGGGTTATTTGTGGGGCATAAGAATTCGTTCTTTTTTTCTTTCCCCAAAATATAGTCCTGGTCTGAGGGACAGTGGACCGGTCCCCTGGTGAAAAAGTTTGCTGATCCCAGCTATGGAGGCTTGACTGGCACCATCATTATTTATCTTTAGGCAACAGGCAACTTTTCTCCATCTTTTGGCCTTTAACTATCTGTGTCCTTTTAGAAGTGGGTGGGGTGTTTTTAATGCATTTCCTTTCCCCTTTGGTTGTAATGCATCAGTAGGGGGTGTTGGGTTAGTTGGTTGTATGTCAATTTGGGTTGCTCTGGGCAAGTTAAGGCAACTAACAAATCTAATAAATAATAATTTAAAAGATCAGGATAGAAGTACCAAAGGTAAGTGTAAAGGTAAGTGCAAAGTTTAAGTTGACAGCAAGCACACAGGTTACTTCATTAAGGTGTTAGTTATGTATGAACTAGCTGAATCAGTGTTGACTAAAGCACTGTTGTTGCCACTACACATAAGGGAACAAACAGGATTCCCAAAGGATGCGCCAAGGGCAATCTGGGGCTGGCAAGCCATTTTCATGGGAGAAGTGACAGGCAGTATTTGGCATGCTTAACCAGGGCCCTCTTTAGCATATGCGGCGCCGGGGTGCAAAGATCTGCCCAGCGCCCCCAAATTACCGTATTTCTCCGTGTAATAGATGAGGTTGTCCTATACACGGGTAGTGGGGGGGCGGAAGCTGCGCACTGCCAGCCATCTGGTTGGGGGGCACACAACTCTCCCCATGCCACTGCAGGAGGACAGCAATCCCCGCAGAGGCTTGGGGGGGGGAGGCTGCATGCCTGCCAATCATCTGGCGCCTACCAGAATTCGGTGCTGGGGTGCCCAGCACCCCTTGCATCCCTGGGTAAAAATGGCCCTGTGCTTTAACCCTTTTCATCGCTGCTTCCCTCCTACAACCCCAATTTTGAACCATTCTCCACCTACACACCCTTATCAATGAAGTCTCAGGAGCCCCAGCAAGATGAAAATTATTTATTTATTTATTAAATGTCTATACCGCCCTTCATCTGAGGATCAGAGGGCTGTTTACAATATAAAAACACAAAAACATGTAACATAGTAACGAACAAAAACAATGAACCCCTCCATACACAGTTTAAAAGGCCATAGATTGTTTAATTAACCAAAGGTCCAGAAAAAGAGGAATGTTTGTGCCTGGCACTTAAAGATATGTAATGAAGGTGCCATGTGAGCCTCCCTGGCATAAAAGTAGCTAAGGGGAACAGCTGCAGAGGAAGAGTTCTGCCTGCTGTTTCCCTCTCCCTACAATCTCTCACACACTTAGCTTTCTTTCTCATGCAATGCCGTGGCTTGTTCTTTTGGTCTCCTTCATAGCATTAATGCCCATTTTTACTCTTCTTTTGTCCCCTCCTCATATTATGTCTTATGCTAAATCAAATAAAGCACTTGGCAAAATGTAAAGTAGTATATAAATTAACACACCACTACCATCCTTGGTTATCAAGAAGGATATAGCAATATCCTACATCACAATACCTGGTTTTGCAAGAACAGTTTTGGGCTCCTCTGAAAGCAGCTTTCGATCAGTTCTCTTATCAGCAGGTGTAAGTTCACTTGTGGCATATGTGAAAAAATTCATGATTGACAGCAAGGCTTCGGTGTGTAGCAACATGTCCAATGAAGAAAAGGAGACCTAAGAAAGAGAAAGTATGTCACAGAGGATCACTGGCATCTTGCCTTAGAGCAAGGCCTTGGATGTCTGATTATTTTTTTAAAAAAAACCTGCCCTTTAGCTTATGTATAATTAATTGAACTCATGCCATTTTAATTTGTATATTGTGATTATGTTGTCATTTGTTTATTACTTTGTTAAGAACTTAAGAACAGCCTTGCCAGAGCAGACCAAAAGCCCCCCTAGCCCAGCATCCTGTTTTCTTAGTGGCCAAACAGATGGCCACGGGAAGCCCACAAGTGAGATATGAGCCCAGGAGCACTCTCAAGCAAGTGGTATTCAGAGGCATAGGACCTCCAACGCTGGAGGTAACAGACTCTCCGTGTCTTGATAGCCTTATCCCCTGTGAATCTGTCCATTCCCCTTTTAAGGCTGTCCAAGTTGGCAGCCATCACTACATCATGTGGTAGCAAAATCATATTGTTTAAGTCACATTGCATATTGCCCTGAGATAAACATTATAAACCGTGGTATATGGATATCATAAATAAAATTTAACTTTGTTTGCATTCATTTCTCACACAAGCTTGTGAAGAGCATGTCGATCCAATAAACTTGATCCCAAAACCCTTTGACTAAGTTAACAATTGTTACAAAAACTACACCATACTATATAGCAGCTCACTTGCCAACACATTTCAGTACTTACATTTAGTGCTTGCTTTGTACTTTTGTAAATTGTTTCAAAATGTGCTCCATCTGCATCAGCCTAAGAAAAGAATTGAAGCTTCAGATCATTATATAAATGGAAGCAACAGCCAGAGGGTTCCTCTGACCTAACATCTACATGTGCCTGCCCTAAAGCAGCCACACCCTGTCCCAAAGTGTCACTCAGATGACTGAGCTGTGTTTCACAACTTCCTAGACCACAGGGCAAGAAGGGTTAAGGAAGAAAGAGTTTTCTTCATCTCAGATGAGGGTAATTAATTGCCTTCAGGGAAAATCAGATCCTTGCATCTTTATTCAATCTTATCACCTAAAGTCATTTCCCACTCTCTGCCATCCCTCAATCTCCCCTACCCCTCACCTGTCACTCATACAAAAATTACACCTTGCTGAATGAGACCAGAATAGCACCAACCAACCAGATGATCAGCTAAAGGACTTAGCCTTAATACAATGTTCAATTAAGGTAACCATAACATTTAATTCCCAGTTATTTCACTTTGCTGTTCCACATCACTGAGCATAAAAAGTCCTAATTTTGTTTCTTCAACACTGACTCATAAGATCCCACAACGATCTTTAGTTAAAAAAAATAAACCTTTATATATTTCATTTTTAAAAGATGCTCGCCAGATTCATCTGAAGAACTAATGATGTTCAGAGGATCTCCTTTGGAATCTGTGGGTAAAATAAGAAGCACGTTTACAGAGCTCTAATTTATTTAGCATTCATTTTGCATAGTAAAGTAATCAATGCAATAAATGTGTTAATGTTTCAATGATACAATGTTTTTTGAAGAAATGGTGTATAGCAGCAGAGGGAACCCCTGGCCTGTGGGCCTAATTAGGTCCACCAGGCAGTTCTGGAGAAGCCAAGCCCACCCGCCCTACAATGGACATCATTTCTGACAACAGTGGTAGGGCAAGCAAATATTAGGCTGGGCCAAAAAGGGGGTTGTGCCTGCAAAGTCCCAACAATCAGCTGAATGTCAGGGCTTGCATAGCACCATGAATGGCTCTTTGCAAGCCCTCTGATGCCTCGACTATCTGAACATTGGGGCTTGCACTTTGCATGCCCTGACAATCAGCTGGTCATGAATGTAGGTGATAGGCAAGTGGGTGGACCTGTGAGTGGCCCTGCCCACCTGTCAAACTTGGCTCACAGGGGGTGGGTGAGATAGGGATCTGGTCTGCCAGCTGGAATTTAAGCAACTCAGAACAAGACAAAGGATGAGTAAAGAGGGTTATTAAGTGACATGAGCTACTCTTCTACAAGCAAATGTAAAAGTGCTTGTTTTCAGCATTAGAGATTCGCTTCTTGGAAGAAATTATTTCAGCAACTATTGAATTTTCATCATAGCAACTCATTCCTTTTCCTCCTCCTTATAACCTGAAAGCTGCTTTGGAAAAGTGTGTGTGTGTGTGTGTGTGTGTGTGTGAGAGAGAGAGAGAGAGAGAGAGAGAGAGAGAGAGAGAGAGAGACTCCTCCTTAAATTATTTGTAGCAAGTACCGTATTTTTCGCACCATAGGACGCACCGGACAATAGGACACACCTTGTTTTAGAGGGGGGAGAACAAGGGGAAAAAATTCTTCCGCTCTCTGCCCAGCGCCCCTTCAGTGAAGCGGCAGGAGGCGCTGCGCAGAGAGTGGGAGAATTTCCCCCCTCTTGTTTTCCCGCTCTAAAACAAGGTGCGTTTAAGGTGCGTTCAGGCGGCTACCTTGGAAGCCTGGAGAGCGAGAGGGGTCGGTGCGCACCGACCCCTCTCGCTCTCCAGGCTTCAGGTTCCTTTCGACCTGCTCTTTGGGGCTGGCGGGGGGAAGCCCACCACTAGCCCCAAAGAGCAGGTCAGGGAGCAGCGGAAAGGCGCAGCAGAGAGGCTGCTGCCATAGTCACGCGTCACTTCTCCAGCTGGGAGAGGGTCCCGGGCTATGGCTTCTTTAGCCCCACGCGCGCTCTCCCGGCTGGAGAGGTGACGCGCGCCTATGGAGGCTCCTGCCATAGCCCCGCTTTACCTCTCCAGCCAGGAGAGGGTCGCAGGGCTATGGCGTCTTCGCTCCATAGGACGCACACACATTTCCCCTTCATTTTTGAAGGGGAAAAGGTGCGTCCTATAGAGCGAAAAATACGGTACCAGGTTCGGCCCTTAAATTAAATTTGTGACATTTAACAGGATACACTGCAAATGAAAGGGAAGACTGGCCACGTTAGGAAAATCTGAAAAAAAATATTTTAAAATGTGAAAGTTCTATGAGAAACCACCACCCACCAACTACAATCTTACAAGTGTAAGAACTACACTATTTATACATTTCTATTTTTCATCACAGGTTTTCTCAAAAACCTATAAACACACATATAATAATAAACACTCAATTACAATAAACCAAAAGTTGTGTAAAGCTTATGGCACAGAGGCAGCCAACAAAGGTCCTGAAAAACTACCTTTAACATTCAGAAGCAGAGGGTTCCAACTCTACAGCTCTATGATTCTATGTAAATCATAGATGGACACAGAATCAGACATTAAAGAACACAAATTGAACATGTAGGAAAGCAATCTGCAAATTTAATATTGTCACATGAAGAACTGTTTGCACCACCTGAATTACATTATTTTGTCAAATTCTAAGTTAACCTTGACTTACCAGTGAATTCAAGGCACTTCATGTGGATTTTTTTAAGATATGCTGTAGCAGTCATGGAATGTGTTTTAATTCTGCTTTCAGTTCCAAGCTGCAACACTGTTAATGTGTGCAAAGGGCAGCTTTTCTTGTCTATCTGTTTCATTAATGTTACTACAACCTAAAAGAAAAATACAGGACATTTCAAAAATTGCAACAGAATGCATTTGAAGACTCAAAAGTCAACCATATATAGTTGAAATCAACACCACTTACCTGGTTTCTGGCAACACTAGTTTCCAACTCCCAAGTGAAAAGAGCCGATCATCATGAATACTGTTCAGCATTTACTATAGATACCTGCTGGTTACCCACGACTTTTGAACTCAGTGGGCTATGTTTCATTGAAACTATGGTTTGAGAAGCAGCCTTGATCAAAACTTCTTTTGTTCTCAGTAACCATAGGTTAATCAAACCAAGTTTCCCTGAGTTCAGACAAACAAGGAACTGTGGTTTGTTTAAAAGCAAAAACTTTAAAACTTTTTCTTGGAGAGGGGACATGATATTAGCATGAGAAGCCAAGACTCATCACAGCTCATTCATGCAATGGGAAGCTAGGCCTTTGTACCAGAAAATGAGGAAAGTGGCATATTTTACACTGCTAACAACACAGATTTGTGGGCCTATCTTAGAGGCTTTCATGTGTCAAGTAATTAGCACAGATAAATAAAACAAACTTCAACATTTAGGCTTAAAGAGACAAACAAGCTGTCATACCTCTTTGATTTCAAAGTTTAGCAGCATATTGGTAATAGCCTCCTGCAGGACTTCTTTTGATGTGCCCAGTAAGTTATCTTCTAACATAGTTTCTTTCTCAGCTACCAGTGTTTTTGTCTTTTGTTTTCCATTTCCTGCTGATATGAAAGACAGGTTAGTTCCATTTGCAAAACAGCATTTTTATGGTTATTCCTCCCAAAAAAGGAACAATGGTTCTCACCTGGAGACTGTTTCTCAGAGATATTGAACATGTGGCATTGTGAGTTTTGCTGCCCTCTTATGCTTCAAGACGGGAAACCAGGAAAGGTCTTTGCCCGCTATGCCATGCATTTATCACCTCTGAAGAAACAGAACCCTATACTAATTCCAAAAGCTGCACTGGCTGGCATGGATTGGTCCAGACAAAATTCACAAAAGGAGAACAAAGGGGGATGGGAGACCAAAACAAGAAACCTCAAAGACCAAACTATTTACGTTACAAGGTTTTTAAAAATAACCAACTAAGATAGGAAAAGGCCACTGACTGTTCAATATAATCCATTTGAATATAGTTTTCTGTAGGGACATCAACTACTTTCTGCATTAATTTTCAGGGCTGCTTTGATTACACAGCTCCCAAAAATAATAACTAAGCAGGAAGCAGTTTTCACCATCTGCTATAGTTACCAAGGGAAAGGAAAAACAAAAATTCCTGCTCAATAGCTTAGGTAAAGGTAAAGGGACCCCTGACCATTAGGTCCAGTCGTGGCCGACTCTGGGGTTGCGGCGCTCATCTCGCTTTATTGGCCGAGGGAGCCGGCGTACAGCTTCCGGGTCATGTGGCCAACATGACTAAGCCACTTCTGGCGAACCAGAGCAGCGCACGGAAACACCGTTTACCTTCCCGCCAGAGCGGTACCTATTTATCTACTTGCACTTTGACATGCTTTCGAACTGCTAGGTTGGCAGGAGCAGGGACCGAGCAACGGGAGCTCACCCCGTCACGGGGATTCGAACCGTCGACCTGATCGGCAAGTCCTAGGCTCTGTGGTTTAACCCACAGCGCCATCAATAGCTTAGGCAGTCCTTATTTCTCATTTTTTTCTTTGGCACTGCATAAATAAATCAGGCTCAAGCCCACACCTAAGAAAAAAATTACTTCCAGTCCTCTTTTCATATTTTATTCAAGAGACAAGAGTATGTCTAGTGAACCTGAGAAATGCTTCTTCTCCTATGATCCTAACTTTTAAAACTAATCCAAGCCTCAGCAATATGAAGCATCCCAAATGAAAATCTACAAAGGAATGGGAAAACACATACACATTTTACAATGAAGACCGACTTACCTTCAGTTTTTGCTAGTGGCTTTGTGGTTTGATCTGCTTCAGCAAGGTTCTCTGTCACTACTTTAAGCAGAACATTCAAATCCTCTTGACTTAGAATGATCTAAACAGTGGCATATAAAGTCAAATTATCTGTCTCTGAATTTGAGAGCTTCTATCAAATGTTCAACTGCTGGTAAATGCCAGGGATCTTTCTTATATTGACCAATTACAGGCAGATACTTGCTGCCTATTACCCATCATATTGTGGGTAATAGGCAGCAAGTATCTGACAAGCCAAAGAGACCTGCAGTATTGGATTCATTCTTGCATCCACAGCAGTTTAATCATGGGGTTCCAATTCCTCAGCACAACCTGCTTTCCAGCAATGCTTCAAAGCAAAAGTCACCACAGCTAGAATGCTTTCTTTCTTGCCCCACTCTAACCATACCCTGATTAGTGCCTTTTTTGAGTGGCTAACTATAAACTTCTACTTATGATCTCTACATAAAAGTTTTCTTATGCTCTTGCTATTGTCTGTTGTATAATAAAATAATTATCCATTTAAAAAGTACCTTTATGACCAATTCAATATTTTCCGGCTCTCCAGTTCTTTCTCCACACAACTCTCTCTTCAACTAGAGTTGAAACTCTGGAGGCAGCATAGAATAGTGGCTGCTGCTGCTGTACTACCATGCATGTCAGCTGCTAAGCAAGGAGGCTAAGCAACTCTCTCCTGCCATTCCCTGGTTTGACTCTATTTATTTATTTATTTATCCATTCATTTCCTAGCAGTGAGCATATATATATGCTCACTGCTAGGAAAGTTTCACATAGTTCACAGCTTCACATAGTTGAAGTCTTGCCACATTTTAAATGTTTCTGCATGTTTCTCTGCATCACTGCATTAGTCTTAACGTTCTCTGAAGATATCTGTCACAATAAAAAGAACTATGCAAGCATGCCTTTGAAAACAAAAATTAACTTACATTCATTACATCTAGATGCCCTTTGATTTCCACCATTGGTATTTTGTGATACCATTCTCCAGCCAGGTTGCGATTCACAGAAAGGTTCAGATTAATAGGTTGTAGAATTTGGATGTCAGGTTGAGAGAAACCTGGTTGCAGGATTGCCCTAAGTAACAACAAACAACATGAATGTTTTGGAATGATGGACCAGCCCCAAACAGCATTCTGACTATCCTGATTTAACAGCACATGGATAAGAAAAGTTTAATTCACCTTGACAACTTAAGTTGTGTCAATAAGACATCCATTTTATCCATGACAGGGGGGAGTGAACAGTCCTCAGCCAGCACCAAATTGAATTTGTTTTGTATCTTGATCAATCCCAGGTCTATCACTATAGCATTAGATGAAACTGAAGACTGAGGGATGAGTATAACTGGAGCCTTTAGATTAATATCCATGGAAAGACGAAAGCTCCTCTGAGCCAAACCCCTCACACTTGTGGCAGCCTTCTCTGCAGCCTGCGCTGTAGCAGCACTCAAAGCTTCTTTGGCAATTTGGAAGTTGTTCAGAAAAGTCTGCAAGAGGGAAAAAGCAGTGATGATTTCTTCAGTGGCACTTTCTTTTTATTGAATATCCCTTGTATTAATACATCATAAACTTTTCCCTATAACAGTTGCAGCTGTTCAGGAAAGATTTCAGATTCTCAGACCCAGATCTTTACTTAACATGTAGGTCCATCCTTCATCATGAAAGATGGCATAGCGATGACTTTAGCAAGACAAGATCATGACAAAGCAGGAGCAGTAACTGATGGCAAAGCAACAAATTAATCCAAATCAAAGTCTGACTTCCTTTCGTGCCCAGCAAGAGGCAACTAGTCTGGTAAAATGGAACTAAGAGCTTCAAATCTGTAAGAAGTTTATATAATTTCATACGGAACTTTTGCTTCTCTAGGGGACTGAATCAGGCCGAATCCAATGAATATGAGAGCCTATTTTATTTGGAAGAGGAAAGAAAACCTAAATAAATTCCCAAAAGTATATTTCCAAAACACTCTCATACAATTACCAAACTGTATCATCTTGCATGGTAATGCAAAGGCTTCCTATTAATTCTATACGTGGCATTATAATGCAAATTCACTTGATTGTTGGGTCTTACCAGGAGTGACATGAGGAATTTATGTAGGTATATAATCTGAATGCAGCCCACTTTGAGAGACATTATCCCATCCACTTTGGACATATCTCTGTAGGCTTCTCCCTCAGTAGCTTCTGGATACAATGCCAAATTGAAACTGAAGACTTCATCACCAACTATAGAAACAGCCTAAAACGGGAAGGGGGGGGCAGAAAGTACATATAGTTTTCAGTTTCTAGATCAGTGTAAACACACACAGGTATTTGAGCAGTTCAAATTATCTTAGGTGCATGTGAGTTTTATCTCCATTTCTAGGAATGAAGTTCTGAAGATTAGCATTACCTCAATGAGTAGATTTATCAGCTCAGATTGGATTTACAGGTCAGTCTATTCAGCCCATTTCAGAGACAGAATTCCCTGTATGTGATTGTCTCATAAAGTATTTTCAAAGCAAGGAAGCTTTTTAGCTAACCCAATGAAGATGTCATATCCCACCAGCCACTGTTATTATTTATTGTTAGGTGGTTATTTATTCATTCCCCATCTCTTGCACTAGACAATGGTTATCCCTGTCTTTCCAAACAAAAAAGCAAACATTTGAGATGCTTCAGGACATAGAAAACATCCATGATGCCTCTTGCCTTATCAATCCTACAAAGACAATTTGTAAAACTGGCTTCCATAGGAAGAAGAAAATCTTGCTTCAGTCTCTTCCTGCCCAACAGCTTTCAGACACAATGCAGGGCATGGAAAGCTTCCTCCTCTGCAGCCAGCCTCACAAACCACATTTGCATTCATCATGAGAGCCACTAAGAAGTCAAAAGAAGTGCTCAGTTCCTCCCTAACAGCCCCCATGGATGGACATTGATTCCTAACCAAGCAGCCATTTATTCTGCAAACCTGTCCACTAGAATCTAAGAATTTTTTTCTATCCAGTTTTGCAGCTTGTAATTCAGCTCACTGAATCTTTTTTTTTTAAAAAATAGTCCTAGTGAAACACCATTACATGAATTATATAACAACATTCAATTTTAGTGTATTATACCTTTTTATGAACTGTCCTTGAATCAACATCAGTAACAATTATATCTTTCAGCCGTGCAAAGAGAATGGTTTGACTGGACTGAAGAAACAAAGATGAATCAAGACCTGAGAGAGAAGAATTGGTACATGCAATTTCAAACCTTTCAAAATTATATTTCTTTCCAACTTCTTAAAGTTGTGTATTTATTTATTACACATTGTGAACCTTGACGATACAGTGAACCAAAAATATGAACATAAGAAATCAGCCATGAATCCTCAAAGAAATTAAATCAAGGTCTTCAGCTATATTACAAGTTTTGATACAAGTTTTGGATACAAGTTCTTAAAAGGTCCCCCCCCACACACACACACCCCTTACCTTGAATTTTGATTTCAGCAATATTGTTCTTTGCATCACAAATGTTTAAACAGAAGGCATCCAACTTTGCAAACACTTTGAAATCAAACACATCCTTTTCTTTGTGTAGTTTTGTCACTGTGAGGAAGAGATTTGTACAATGGATTTTTTGCTGAGATGTGAGCCAATTCATGGAATATTTCCAGATAAGCTACGTTGAAATGAGAAATTCACCATACCTTTCTTCAAACTAGCCTCTTTGTTCTGTTTGCCTTCCTGTATCTGCAATGACCCTGTACTCTGACCCCTTGACGGGACAACAGCCATGAGGTAATTGAGAGATGAGAGAAGGGCCTGCGTGTGCAGCAGCAGGTTTAATGATGAGAAGGACACCTAGTTGGGGAGGGAGAAGAGTCACAGGTAGTGGGAGTTTCTTATTCACATAGTATGTGTTTACTATAATAGATTACATTCTGTCACTTGGGGGAAAATACGGAAGCCTTATATGAATGAAGAAATCATTAATATGTTTAGGGTGTTCTTTCCAGTTAACTAGTTGGAAATATTTGGGGGAAATGCAAGCCAAACAGTAACAGCAGTACCATGAAGTACACCTTGGTAAGTGATGGGCATATTAATTACCTGTGCTACTCTCCAGTCCAGAACCCTGATTGGCCAGAAGGGTAAACCATGGACTACTAAAAATTAGAGGCCTTTATATGTGGAAAAATGTCCAGAAAAAGAAAGAAAGCCCTTTGGCCTTCCGTCTCATTACTTTAATTTCTTATTTGGACACAATGTTTTGGAAAGACACACCACACGTGGCCACATGAGACAAGGGCAGCCTCATCTTCAGATGCAGACATATCTGGGCCATGAACAACCATGGGTCCCATCCTAATTTCAAAGTTAGCTCTAGGCAGACAGCTCATCTTAGCAAGCTAATGAAACTGTAACCGGATTTATTTTAAAATATATATATCATAAAGCTAGGAGGAAGCAACCCAGAGGGAGAATGAGACAAAAGTGACAATATTACAAGTTTAAGAAATGCAACAATCGAACTCCTATCCATACCATTTCCCTCACACACACCTGCCCCCACTACCTGCAAAGTGATGTGCTACAGAGCAATCTGAAGAATCATGATTCAGGCCAGTACTAGATTTTGTCCTAGATGTTGCTTACCCGAACTGTTTGTTCAGTGTTATCAAAAACTGTCTGAAATCCTGGACCATTTTGATTGGCCTAAAGGAAATATCAAATGTGATAGTTAAGAGACTAAACTAAACGCCATCCACATACACACAGGTTCCAATTTTATATTTACTCAGCTTTAAAAAAATAGTTATTAAAAAACCCAAAAACCCTTACCTTGATGTATTCTACTTTCAGGAGATCTAACCCAGGTTTATCTGAAGAGCTAATTAAATGAAGTTGCTGTTTTTTACCTGCAAACACAACATAGAACTTCATTTAAGAGTTATTCACAAAAATTGGCATCAGCTTTAAAATCTACAACAGGTATCAGACACAGCATTTTCTAAAACTATGGTCCAAACACCTTTAAATAGGAGTAACAAAAGACAAAAGTCACTTCCAAAGAAATTCAAATTGCAACTTGAAAGTACGATTGGTACTTACTTGGAGTGCAGATTTATGAGGGTGTCATGCAGGAATAACCCACCCTAGTGCCTGCATGGCACCAGGAATAAATTGCTAATCAGCCAAAGGCCTGGTTATGGAGAAATGTTTTCGCCTAGCACCTAAAAATACGTAAAATAAGGTGCTAGGCAAGCCTCCCTGGGGAGAGCATTCCACAAGCAGGATCCACAAAAAAGGCTCATTCTCATGCTGCCACGTTCCACACCTCTTGTGCATGAGGCATGCAAAGAGCCTCAGATGATGATTACAGGGTCCAGGTTGGTTCATATGGTGGGGGGAGGATATGGTCCTTGAGCTATTTAAGGCTTTATAGATCAAAACCAACACTTTGAATTGGGCCTGGAAACTAATTAGTAGCCACTGCAGTCAGGCCAGGATTGGTGTAGTATGCGCAAACTGATTTGCCCCAGTGAGCTACCTAGCCACCAAAGTTTCCGAACCATCTTCACAGGCAGCCCTATGTATAACGTGTTGTAGTAGACAACAGACCTTAGGCTATCCCTGTCCAGATAAGGGAGCAGCTGGGCCACCAGCCAAAGTTGATGGAACTACCAAGGCCACCAGAGCCTCAAGCAACAGCAAAGGATCCAGAAGTACCCCCAGTTTATGTACATGCTGGACTGAGCTTCTTTTGTTGTATCTCTTTCAGTCCATTACTGAGGCAAGACAATGGTCCAGCACATCCACCGCCAAACTTGCAGATGTAAAGCAGAAGTAGAGCTGTCACTGGCATACTGCTGACAACATACACTGAAGGTTCTACAGGGCTGAAGGATGCTCCTCAAGTAACACCCTCTAGAAACGTCCATCCAAGTAGGGCCAGAACTACTGTAAAAGCAGTGCCACCCATCGCCAACTCAGACAGCTGTTCCAGAAGGACACTATGGTTCATGGTATCAAAAGCTACTGAGAGGCTGAGGAGAATTAGAAGGGGCATATTTCCCTTGTCTCTCTCCTGACAGGGCGGCCAAAGCAGTTTCTGTGCCAACACCACTGCTTAAGCCCTGACTGAAATGGATCTGGAAAATCAGTTTATTCTAAAAAGTGCCTGGATCTGGTCTGCAACTACCTGCTCAGGAATCTTGTCTTAGAAGGGGTGCAATTGGAGCCACCCCTATTCTCCCCAACTCCTCTCATCCCAGGCACATCTTACATCCCTTAAATTAAAAAATAACAAAACCACAAGTTTTAAAAAACCACAAGTTAAAAAGCAGTAAAAAACAATTTAAAACATTATAAGCAATTAGGACAATAATAGAAATAAATCAGTACGTTCTATCACACAAATATTATTATTATTATTATTATTATTATTATTATTATTATTATTATTATCTATTAAGCTACCTTGAATTTCATGATAATCCAGGCTAATTTTCCTCAAATAAGATACAGCTCTCAAGTGATAAGTTTTGTCAGTTGCTTCCATTCCAAGCTGCTTCACATTAAATACAAGGATTGTTTCTTCTCTCTGCAGTTGCTTAGTGAGCTCCAAAACCACCTAAGTAAAGCATCAGGATAAGTATTATATAACTTCTTTCAAACCCAGTGTTGTCCCTACCTACATTTCTTCCATACCACACAAGGGGAGAAAACAACTACTTACAATGACAAGTGACTGGTGCCATCCTAGAAGAGGATGTACATGACAGTAGGAAGAATGCCTCTTCTAACATGGTGCGTGTAAACACCTCATTTTAAAAAAAGTAAATTCAGGGGGGAATGCTTTTATTCATTTGCCAAGTTGATATAATAAATTCACCAAGGCTAGAATCCTGACCCTACTTTACCTGTGAGCAAGTCCCACTGAATTCAATAGGACTTTGAGGAGGCATGCTCAGTATTATGCTGAGTCATAGGAACATAGGAAGCTGCCTTATACCAATTCAGATCACTAGTTGATCTTGCTCAGTATTGTCTACACTGACTGGCAGCAGCTCTCCAAGGCTTCAGGCAAGGGTTTCTCTCAGCCCTGCCTGGAGATGCTGGGGATTGAATTTAGGACCTTCCACATGCAAGACAAAGCTATGGCCCTTCATCTTTAACTGAGTGGCAATTACAGTGTTGAAAGGCATCTTTGATGCTAGCCCAACAGATTAGGTTATCACAGCACTGTAAGAGACTATTCATACATTCAATGAACTGAATAAACTATTTCATTTATTTAGGAAATTTACCAATTGTTCATCATGCTACATATTCCAGGGCAGTTTAAAATAAAAAATAGAAAAACACCACCACCACAACAACAAAACTAAGATACCTAGTTGAATTGTGCTGCTTTTAGACCCACCCGGCACACTCACTATACATTTGATGCTAACAGTAAATTGTTCATATGCATTCAGAACCAATGAGCAAACACTTGATAAAGTGCAGCTGATAGCTATTGACTGGGTATATGAGCAGAGGAGACTGTGTATGTGCCAATCAGGTTTAAATGCTACATCAAAACAGGAGTGGGGAGGAAACAACTTTCTACCTGCTTCCCAGTTTAACTTTTTCAGTTGAAAAGGAACACTAAGAGCTATCCCCTGCAGGGAAGCCTGCAGCTGATGCAGTAATTCTGCTTTAACTGATCAGGCTGTGTACCACTGCCAACTTTCCACCAATATCAGATGAAGTCAGGTTGGTTACAGCAGAATGCCCATGCTCCGTTTCAACAAGAGATGTCAATGCCAACTGCAGCAGCCCATTTGTTTTGGAAATATATTATTCAACTTTTATCATTTGAATTATTCTTCGGGGGAGGGGGAGAAACACTTGCCTCCCTAATTTCAAACTTCAGTTGAAGATTTGTGAGCTCTTCCTGAACAGTCACAAGCTCAGTCTTTAGTTCCTTTCTCTTGGGGAAGGTTCTTTCTCCAGATATAGTAGAGTCATCAGCATCAAAATACTCATCATCAGATTCTAAGGAACAAATGAGATTTTTTTTAAAAAAGTTATCTGAGTAGAAATAGACTACATAAAAACATTGCCCCAATGGTGGAATGATTAGCCTCAAATATGTCAGTAAACAGAAACAACATGATCACTTCTTTTATTTTTGTTACCAAGAGCTCTCTGCTTCTAACGTGTTTCATATTTTAAAGGATGTTAGCTAAAAGTCCTAATACATTATCCAAGTCAAAGCAATCACCTTTTAATTATCCTGAGTATGCTCAAATTCAAAGCATGGCTCACCAAGGCTTCCCTATCATTCTACTACATTGATAAATGTATCTTTCATTTACGTATTGTAAACCTGGCTCCACACGTTACGGCATTCATGGAAAAACCGTCATTATCACTTAACCTGTTAAACTGTTAGCATCTCATCATGATTTAAATCATCATGGATCATCCCGTCAGTAACAGCATGAGAGAGAGCCAAATTAAGAGGCAAAAAGATCACTACATGTTGGTGATCTATTCAGCTACAATCAGCATATTTAATTTTTTACCTGATCCTACTCCTTCCAGCAATAGGGATGTGCCAAGAAAATCTTTTTGTCTATCAGCAATAGCAGGAATGGTGGATACCTAAGAAGATTGCAAGATACAGAGAATGAGCTGTGGTTCTAATTTCATTGTTTGCATTTTTCTAAAATGCCCTCATTTTAGAAAACGCAACATTGCACCTCTCTCTATTCCGAATAAGAGTTTTTACTTGTCTTCATATCAATCACATTTTCAGTCTGTAGCCTGTGTTTTTGATCTCTCCCCATATGATGAATATTGTGTATTTACTTTTGCACTGGAAGCTGAAACAGCCGCCTTCTGTGGGAGCGTAATGCTGTCAATGAGTTCACAGACACGTTTGATCTTCTGATCAGAAATCCTCAAGTGAAGCAGGGGAAGCTCTCCTGATACTTTGAACCTAAGGATATTTTTAAAAGGATGGCATTAAAAGTGTTTGATGTTACATACAAGGCATGTAACAAAACTAGACTACCTACCAACGATCAATTTTATTAACCAACTGATACAAAAGTGAAATCTACAGAGGAAAAAGAAAGTACTGAAACACCAAACAAGTGAATTTCAGAAAAAATTTGCTTACTACAGTTCATTTTTCCAAGAAACACATGAAATCCATAATTACAACCAATTAAATTGTGATACATTACTTAGCCATTCTGGCATCCTTCTCCACCATTGATTTGGCAAGCTGTATGTGTATGTCCATGGGATGCAATATGTGCAGAGGTGAGGGATGTTCAAATCGAGCCTTTTTCCAATCTTCTCCTGAAGAACAATTAATAATTTGCATGTCTTAGTAACTGTAGCATGAGAGAAAATATACATTTCTAATTCAAAAGTTATGTTCTTAAATATGTAAATCCAGAGATAACCATGGTAGAAAGAAGCACTAGTCTTGAGCAACTGATCAACTGCAGAAAACCCAATACACTAGATGCACTATCTATGAAAAGTTCAACAATTCTACCATAACCATCTTGTTACCCCCTTAAAGAGTATTTGCTAATCTTTAAGGGGCCACAATATTTTGTTTCTACTGCAACAGACTAACATGGCTACTTCTCCAAAACTGTAACATCACAGTTGCTATTAAGAAGCACCAAACTCAAGTTAAATCTGGGATGCATAACTGAAGCTAATGACATTCTGCTGACGTCAAGATTACTATCATTCAGCGTCAGGTGAAGATGCTTATTTTCTCAGAACTTTAAAATGTATTGTTATTTTAGTGATGCTTTAACCTATTCTATTCTTATTTATACATGCATTACACACACACTCTTTTTAAATAAAGTCTCTATTTAACATGGCACTTCTACCTTCCCACCTAGACTCCCTTATGTGCAACAACAGGGATGGGAAGAGGTTACTCTCACCCAGTCTTGGACCTCTTGTGCAAATTCTGGCTGAACTGAAATGTCTCAGCACTAAATCAACACAGTACGAAATGGGACCTGGAGGTACAGAGCAACAGGCAGAAAATGGATACCACAATACAAATTGTCAGATATCCCCCATGGGGAGTTCGGGACAGAACTGTGCTTTACCGAGTTTAAAATCCCCAGAGCCCCACACCTACTTCTTTCTTCAGAAAGGATATGACAAGTCCTTTACTCCTAAGCATGTTTGGTTGCTCTATTCATCCCTGGAGTTTCAAGTACGGTAGCTAATGACTTCCAAGCACCTGCTTTCTTCCCCATTCTACAGGCTTCCTCACACACACCTACTTCCCAGATCTCCCTGAATGTTTTCTTTCCCCTTCTGGCTTGCCACTGCATATTTATACCCAGGTACCTCAAAGCACAGGTTGTTCCCTTGTCTGTGAATGAGGCTCTGTGGTTCCTGCTTCTCTGCCAATCTCTGTTCACCTGCTCTGTCAGACACACTTTATACAGCCACAATGGAGGCTGCAGAGCCACCACTGCAACACATCCAGCCCAGCCATGTTTACTTCTGGCCAGGCCAGTTGCAAGGTTCTGCAGAAACAGGCACCAGTTGCCACCTCTTCCTCCTAATACCAGTATACAAATTATTTTGTCTTGGGATTTGATTCTCAAAGCATTGCTTTCAGCTCCAAACACCAGCCAGTAATCAAGACTCTGTTTACATGTAACTTTTATTTCCTTACAGACTGAATACCTGATAAGCCAAACAGCAGTTGCACATTCTTGATTTCTACATCAAACTTGTCATATGCTTTATCCATGATCTCTTCCAGTGATGTACTTGAGGTATGGTGGTTGCCTTGATTGATGCTGTTCAACTATTGAATAATCACTTTTCATTATTGTTTAGAACATATTAGACACCTCATTTTCACAGATTCATCTTTCATAGCAGCAAGATTAATCAGCAGACTGATTTATGGAATGATTTTTAAAAATATATAGGTTCATTAACTTAAAATACTACAAATGACCAGTGAAATAGTCTTCAGGGTTAGTCAATTATCAGAGTTCACCAAAAATGATAGAACTCTAAAGGAAGGGGCACAGAGCACAAACCCCAAGACTCAGGTCACGTAGGTCATTCACTAACAACACCCACTCCTCCATTTCTAAACTATTTAAATGAAGAGACCTTTTAAGCTTTGATCTTTAGAAACCTAAGGATTATATACCTGAAAAGTACCAAAGTCCAGAATAAGAAGGTTGGATTTTTCATGGTGGAAACCTGTCTGTGGTATCAGAAGATAAGAAGGTTTCAGATTAATCCTCAAGTCAAGGACTTTGCGAGTTTCAATAATATGTGCAAGCCCTAAAAGACAAAACAAAATGAGGATATTTTTTAAAAATCTTGAGTGTGCAGTGTAGAAAATGGTGCAGGCTTTAAAACAAATAGATGTTAAACAGCATTCAAAAGGTCATTTGGTCAGTCTTCTGTAATCCCTCTATGTAATCAAGCGAACACATGTTTCTGGAAAGATACCTGTGGCAGTCCTCTCTTTAATTTCTTCTAGCTTGGAAAGAGTGGCCGTTGTTAAGCGTTCAAGGTCCATGCCCTTGCTTGTCTGGAAGAATTCCACCATTGCATTTATTGTTTTCTGCAAAAGAAAATTTTGTTTATGCGGTTTTCGTAATGGAATTGCAAATCCATGAATAAAAAATACAGGACTGCAAGAGAAAGAAACACTGTTAATCATTACTGAACAATACTCACTGCATCATATATAATTTCCACAGGCTGTGATTCAACAAAGAATCTCTGATCTGCAGTACTGTCTTCTGGATTATTCTCAAATTCTATTTTAAGCAGAGATGATCGTGTGTCCCCAATGGAAGCCACGAGTGAAGGAACAATGTTCTGCTGTCTCAGACCAGTTACATACCAGTGTTCAAGCTTTGCTTCTACCCTGCAAGTTAAAAGTTGACAATCTGAATGCAGAACTTACACATGCAGTTAAATATTAATCAATATTACAGGGACTAGACTTGGCCATACCAAATCAGGTGTAAGGCAGAACAAAATCGGAAAAGAATTTGGCAGAGCACCACTTTTCTGAATGTGTGTGTCTGTAAGTAGCATCAGTTTAAGGAATAAGGTAACGGTATGTATAGATGAACAGAATATGAATGATTCGCTTTCAGTTAGTCCACCATGCCTTATTTAGACATAGAATTGCTCTTCTGGGCTGAGCTCAAAAGAAGCTAGTTTTGCTTAACAGTTACAGCCAGCTGTGCACAGCACTAATTGGCTGAAATTTGTGATGTCAATGAGCCTGCACACCTCTGCCCCAAATAACTTAAGAGGTTGTCCTGTTTCCTTTTGTTTTTTTTAAATAGAATGAGGAGAATACACATAATGAGGAGCATATACATATCTAACCCTTTTAAAAGGTAAAGAAAAAATGCACAGCCCACCTGAAGCAGGAGGGATAGCAAGCCTATGCACTTAACTGTAAATCAAAATTTATGGCACATATATCTGTCTCTGCTTTGAAAAGAATAGATATAATCTGAGACAGAATCCATTTTTAGGTTTCATCATAGTGTCATCCTGATATATCCTAACAAGTTATAGATGGGTTTCAGCACCCCTCACACCACTCATTTAATGGCAGATACTAGACTTGAAAAGTTTCATGTCTCTAATAAGAACTGTCCAAAAAAAATCACTAGTTTAAAAAAAGAAACCTGAAACAGATAATTTAATTTAATTTCTAATCACCCTTCACCACAAGGTTCAAGGTCGGGTTACAGCAATGTAAAAATGCAATACTAAAATCAGTTAAAACAATTTACAACCAAAGGACTGAATTAGTTTTTACTATGTGCCATCAACCACGTACCACTACCACAAGAGAAACTTACTTAAGGGCTTGTGCTCCTGGTCTCTGTGATATTTTAGTGCTTAAATCAATTATCTGGATTTTAAGAGTGTCTGGAACATTTCTGTCTTCTTTAATTGTAAAGGAAGTGCTTAAGAGTTTCAGGGATACCACATGGGCAACATACTAAACAGAAGATATAAGCAGTAAAGAAGGTTAGCCATACATTTCATTGCCCACTGTACTCATCAATGTCTACTTAATAAACATATATACAGCAAAGTATAATGATAAGACAAAACTAGTATTTAAAGGATTCTTGAAAAATATTAATTACTCCAAAGTTTTCTCCAATGGCTAAGTTCCAAGATGCAGCAAGACTTTATTGATGGCAAACTGCGCTAACTCTTCTAATGCATGTGTAGTTTAGGTCAGGGATGAACCAAATTGCAGGGTGGGAAGACTCCAGTCTTTCACCAAGCACATGTCTCAAAATATCAGCATAGGACTAACAAATTATCATTGGTCAATACTCCATTTTAGAAACCAATATCCATTACATTATTCTCCCAGAACATTTAGCTTAAGCCTAGGCCTCTAGCATCTGGCCTAGCCTTTGCCTAACTATGTATGGATTGTGACCAGAATGGTGAGGCGTCTGGAAAGTCTTATGAAAACAGGCTGAAGGAGGTAGGCATACTTAGCATAGAAAGGAGAAGACATGATTGTGGTCTTGAAATGCCTTCAGAGCAGTTAGGCAGAACATGTTGCTCCAGGAGGCAAGGACTAAAACCGATTGCAGGGAAGCAGATTTGAGTAAAGCATTAGGAAAAATTTGCTGAGAGTATGAACTCTTTGACAGTGTAACAGAATACTTCAGGAAGTAATGAGCTCTCCTTCACTGGAGGTATTTAAACAAAGGCCAGATGAAAGGCCATCTGTCTAGGATGCTGCAGTTTCACTGAGAAAGGGGGTGGACTAGATAGTTCCCAAGGTCCCTCTCAACTCTATTAGCCTGCTTTCCATTCAGTGGCCCTGAACTATTTGCAAGTGACAAAGCACCCAGGCTTCAAACTACTTTAAAAGTTAATGATGGTTCAATAAATTTATCTATTAACCTTAGGAGTGCTCAGCCTCTCTTGCATTCATTTTTTAAAAATAATTGTTATTAAAGATTTTCTTGATTTACAAAAGTAAATTGTCTCTTTTTCAGGTCTCAGAGTCTTTTCTACAGATCAATTACATTTGATGTGAGATATTAGTATTGTATACAGTATAAGGTTGGGGAAGAAGCGGTGGGGAGACTGACATGGGGACAAATAGAAGAGGACGCCTTCACACCAGTATGACTCTCCTTTATACACAGCCCAATGAAACAACAAGAACCCACCAACAGCAAACAAATCAATATGACTAATTTGACCCAACAATTTCTCTTGGATCCATTTTCATCCAATGTGAAAAATAAAAAAGCCCTTAGAAGAAAATAATAATTTGGAGAAAAACAACTGCCACACACACACACACATGATATTCCTACATTTATTAAAAGGTACAAATACCTTCTTGGGTAAAGATAGATTGTGAGAACTGTCACTATAGCCGATGGCAGTGAAAAGCTTCGCCTTCTCTTCTTGTGTCATGAGATCATCAATAGCTGAACAAAAGGTTTGAGATATTGTCATTAGCTACTCATTTCAAGTGCTTGCTTATTTTTACAATATTTTCACATCACTTACAGTATTTGAAGAAAAGATTCCACTAAAACTTCTAGTGAGATTTTATTGAATAGAAACCCTGAATTGCTTTACAAATAGACATGAAGTGTGGGTGTCTCTTGTTCCATTTTTACTGATGAACTTATTTTATCACTGAAATGATGCCACAAATTTAAGGAAAATATAGGAGCCACTACAGCCAGTAATATGAAAATTCGTGCAATCCAGGGAATCCACATAAGCTAAGTATCTAGTGCCCCAGTTACTTGTAGATGCAAACCTACTTTCAGGAACTGAAAGTTCTTCTTCATCTTTTTTCTTAGATTCCTTCTTCCCCCACAATCCACTAAACCATCCACCACCTTTCTTCTCTCCATCAGTTGACTTCTTTCTCAACAGCCTTTGTCCTGACCTTATAACCTATAAATCGGAAAGTTTAAAAAATGCATGAAAGAAAAATTAGATACACTGTGGCATTGCAACCGCCAATAAGCAAAGGATGCACAAGAGATCACTTCTAAGGAAAAACTGAAAAATGAGTGTTGAATGGAAGACTAATTTTTATTTTTTAAGCACTGCATGTTTAAGTGGCCATCCTTTCGCTTCCAGAAGACAATTTTTGGCAAAGGATAGAATGGAGATGTTTTACTACTCATAAATAGGCACTATGCAATAGGAGTCTTCAAGAAGAACAAAGGTGAACATCTTACTACAGAATCCTAGTTGTGTTGATGGGAGCCAATTTCAGCCTTTCCCTAGATGTTCCCTAAAGTGTTACACCACTTTAGCCAGAAAGCATAATGGAACAGGTTTTTTTTTAAAAAAAATAATAATCTGGTAAAGATAAAAACTGGGTAAGTCGGGAGCACCCTGGAGAGTCCTCCCAGCTTGCAAGGGGACCCTCCCCAGAGAGGACTGGGAGGGTCTCCTCACGAGCCAGAGGTGCAGCAGGCCTTTCTTGAGGCTGCTCTGCCTCCCCGCCTAACAACTGACAGGCAGGCAGACAGGACGCAAGTGGAGAGCTGCCTACATTCATCGTAGTCATTTCTTAACTTTTAGAAGCAATGAAAAAAGAAAAAGTAGAGCCTTACCTCAGTTTGTGCTTGCTGTCTTGCTAAAACAATATTGAACACATCTAGAGCTTTTTCTAAATCCTGTGGAACAAATGCATAAAAGCAACTTTAATGTAACATTTTAACAGGGCAGTTAGCAGTTATTTCAGCAAATCTCATCAATCAGTGTGTATGAGGACCAGTCATGTGCCATCCAATGCCTTCAAAGGATGCTACCTGAATTTAATTAATTCAATTAAGCCACTTTTATTTTTATTTTATTTTTTGCTTCACAGCAAACTTGCTTTACAGTCATTTCACAAAGCTGTGCATGGTACTCATACTCATTAGTTATGTCCAAGCACTCAACAGTATGAAGAAGAGCAGGGACAGGAAACCTTCAGCCCATGGGCAAAACTTAGCCCACCAAGGGCACACACCTGACATCGTGGGACATCAGGTGTGGTGCAGGTACCACTGTGGCTTCAAATGAACAATCAGGAGCTTAAAGTGAGCTCCCAATTGTTCCTTTGCTGAAGAAAGGTGCACAACCCTATTAGTTGATGGGTGGTGATGGCATGTCTTGCTCTAGAATGGGGGAGTAGTCTCTCTTTTGAAAACAGTCCCATGCTGCTCCTTGAACTTTTTGTTTTTTTGGAGGTTCAATAAACAGCATTCTGAAGTCCCAGCAACTGGACCCTGTGTGTAATAATGATGTCAGATGATTGACAAGTGGGCAACCCCACCCGCTTGTCAAATTTGGCCCATTTTCTGCCAAGCAGAAAAAAATCCCCTCCACTGGCATACAGCCTTAGCCTCTTCTGCTACATTGGTGTAATTTGGGAATAAGGGTGAAATTGAACTAACTGCTTGGTCTGCATCTTAAGCTGCCCTTTCCCCATGTCTGAATTCTGTTCAGGGTTGGCATACCAGCTGCAGTGCATTGTTAAAAACAGTTTAAGGTTGGGGGCCACTGGATGGGGGAACATCCATCCTCCCTTCCTCTAAGGAATGTTGGTACATGCATTGATAGGTATAAAGTCAGTGCTGCAGTCAGCAGTGTTTTAGGTCCAAACTTATTATTCCTCTTGCAATACCATTACTATTACTAGTAGAACTGTGGATAGAACTGAGTTGAATCTCTCTGGATATTTGGATCTCTACTTCTAAGACCAGAGAGCTGTAGAACACTTCATGATGCATTAGCATCTCTTACATTTATGTAGTTAGTGTGTTGGACGTGTTTTGTGTTTTAAGACAATAAAAACTTTACACTGAACTGTGTGGACAAGGAGATTTTTAACCATCAACTCTGGAAAGGCTGACAACTGGAGGGCAAGAAGACACTGATGCTCTGCTGGACTACTACTCTGCTAAAGCTGTGCATACTCTGCTGATCACGTTGGTCAAGGTGTGACATCATATTGCCACCATAACATAATAACATGCTATGTATTTATATCCTGCTAATAGTATCCAATGTTGCTTAGCACCTACCATAAGTAAACTCTCAGTTTCATTCCAACAAAATAAGTCAGCTCTTATTGTTGAAGTCAGTATTAGAAAATATAGCTACAAAATGATTTCACAAGGTAATATTACACATGGATTAAAAAATTGCCAGAGTAGAAAGAAATTGAGAAGTTTTTGTATTTGTGGAGGTGTCACCCCTTTCCCAGTTTATAGCAATGCATTGCATTTACAACACCACACACTCTAGAATCACATCAAATACCTGCAACTGTCTCTGTGTTTCTTCTGATACTTTGGTTTGTGTCAGTTTGCTTTTATAAACATTTTTGTAACTTTTCAGAAGCTGCCGATGATGCCTTATGTTACTCCATGACCACATGCAGCTGTATCGTCTGATATGGACTTCAAGGATGCTATTTCCTGCATATTTCCACCTGCAAAAAAAACACACCCCAATTACATTTTCAATACAAATGACAAGATGAGAAATTGGTGCAACCTGGAATAATACTACAGAACAGAGACTGGCAGAAGAATGCAATAGATGGGGCAAGGGATCTCAAGTTTCAGAGGTTTCACAGGAGCAGCAAGTAAATTACTTTTCTTTAAGGTGGGCTACTGAAGCAAAGAGAGCTTGGAGTGGTGTGTGAAACAAATGACAGTCCAGTTCAGGTTGCATTATTTCCAAAGATGCCATGGGATATAAACTTTTTTGTTCCCCATTTAATTTCCAAAAATCTGAGAAGATACATCCATTGTACATACTCAAAATGTTTGAGAGTTGGCTGCTGAGAGTCCAGTCATGGGCTTTGCAAACTGGGAAGAAGCCACAACTCCTCACAGGAAAAATAAGAATTCCCCCTGTAGGAACAGACTACAACTGACATTTGACACGTATAGGATATGGGCTATACTGCGTAGGGGAGCATTTAGAGTTGACCAGCTTAGTCATGTCAGGGATGATGAGAGTTGCAGTACAAAAACATCCATTGACTCAAGATTGAAGAACATGGGGCTAGAGGGTGGGAAATCACTCTAGTTTCCAACTTAAGCACAAAACTGTTTAATATTCTTATAAAACAGTTGCTACCTATGTGTCCATTTGTTTCAATAATATAAGCCAACCAACAGCCTCAAAAACAGGGCAAGATAACAAAAGGGGTAGTAGCAGTAGAGAAGGATTTCAATTTCTTAAAGCTTGCTTTAGAAAAAATGGAAAAGACCAAGAGAGACCTGATATTTCTTATGAACACATCCTACTTTCTCACAGATCACCGTGTGTGCATGGTGGTGGACACTTACAGCACATACAGGAGTTCTGTTTGACCATCCATGTGAAGAACACTTTAGGAATGCTGTTAGCTGTCCTGAGTTATGAGAATAATTAGCTATCTTGCCATAAGCATGTAAGAAGATTAAAAAGCAAGAACAACAAATACAGAAAGGTCTACAACTTACCACTGTTTTGCATTCTTATGCAGTGGTACCTCTGGTCTGTACTTTCTGTACGGGAAATTTCGAACCATATAATCTATGGACTCCAGAAGGTCAATCATACTAAGGTACTAAACAAATGAAGGGGGACATGGTATCTTACCACCAGGAAATCACAGTATTTAAAGCATTCAGCTATGAGACTAAAGATTGCCATACTAGAGACAAGACAAAGGTCTATTTAGTTTAAATAACTGTATTGGACATACACGTATCCTTTTCTTATAAAGAAAGAAAGGAATAGCCATCACTCAGTAGTTGTCCCTGGCACAGAGGTATGTTGTGTCAGAATACCGAAGTCCTAATTTTTAGCCAACAGACATTCTTAACAGACTCAATTCAAACCATATACAATGGTACCTCCAGTCACAAACGTAATTCACTCCGGAGGTCTGTTTGTAAGCCGAAACCGTTATTTTGCTAATGGCGCCTCCTGCTGCTGCCGCGCTGCCGGTGCGTGACTTCCGCTCGCATCCCGGGGCAGAGTTCGCAACCGGGAGCATCTACTTCCGGGTTGGCAGAGCTCGTAACCCGAAGCATTCGTAAGGAGGACGGTACATAACATGAGGTTCCACTGTACTAAGAACATGAAGCTTTCTTCAGAACTTAAGGCAAATTAATGCTGATCACAATACAGTGGAACCTCTGGTTACGTACTTAATTAGTTTCAGAGGTCCGTTCTTAACCTGAAACTGTTCTTAACCTGAAGCACCAGTTTAGGTAATGGGGCCTCCTGCTGCTGCCACGCGATTTCTGTTCTCATCCTGATGCAAAGTTCTTAACCCGAGGTACTATTTCTGGGTTAGCGGAGTCTGTAACCTGAAGCGTATGTAACATGAGGTACCACTGTACAGCAAACCTCTATTGAGAGAAATACATTCTTTACACCAGGGATGTGAACCTCTGCCCTGTGGGCCAATCCTGTCTCGCTGGAGGGTAAAATTTGGACTGGGACGTCATTTATGTCTTGCCACACCCACCTATCAAACAGCTGGTGTTACTGGGCAGTGTCAGCAGATTGGGGAAAGAGTTCTAACCTGTTGAGTGCTGCTTCACCAACACATTCTCTATAGGAAAATGCTGAAGAAGCAGGACCTAGACACACACGCTTCATGGATCAACTGTCAAGTTATGTCAGTCATGATGCTGATTGACATGTAACAACCCACCTGTAAAAGTTGGCCTGCAGGGTGTGGAGAGAAAATGATATGGCCCATCAGACCAAACAGGTTTTCCACCCCTGTCTTTCACCAAACTGGGAGAAATACATGTTCCTTACTCTAAAAATGCTCAAGAAAACAGGCTCTATCACATTTCACTAGTTAAACATGTAGTTTTATAACGTATTTATAAGGTATTTGTCCTCATACACATTCTTCCAGTATGGTTTGCGAAGTAACAACATGAGCAAGTAACTAAGAGCAAGCCCTACACAGGTGACTGAAGTTAATGGCACAAAACTAAAAGAAGATCATAGTTGCAAGCCATCTTACCTGTGGCTTGGTCAGTTCAACTGAAATGCTCTGGACTTCCATGCTCCCAACAATCTTAGGAGTTTGTAGTTCAAGTTCTGCATGAGGGTTAATATACAGCTTTGCAGATGCTGATACTGGTTTAAATACTTTAATGGGGGGGGGGGAGAGAGAAACAAGTCCTTAAATCAGAATTAGCATAATACTATGAAAATAAGTTAAAAGCAGTGTTGCACTATACAATATACTGTAAAAAGTAACTACTGAAGTAAAGAGTTGCTGCCCCTCACTACCAGCAGAGGCAAGAATTGTGTAGCCACAAACCCAAATTCTGTCCTTCATACTTACTATACTGATCATTTGGAGGCTCTTGGCAAGGTGAAGGGACTCCCCTTTTCAACTGCTCCTGTAAATGACAAAAATAAACCTTTAAACATCTGAAACATGCATATTCAAACTGGGGCACAGTTAGAAACTGGGATGGAAAAGCTATTCGCCACATGACTCCTGGAACTTGGGTTGTGGTGGTCGCCAACACAGAATGTCTAATTGCATTTTTTAAGAAAATCAGCAACACTTTTTATTTATTTTTGGGCTGCAAGCTTACCACAGGCTGTGGAGCCGATACACTCAGGCTTTTCGTTTAACATCTCCCCCACCACCACCACCACAGCCATCGAGAACTAATGCCTGCCCTCTCCCCAGGACTACCAGGTGCTCAGTTTCTGAAAGGATGTGCCATAACTGCAAACCCATGATGGGCACACTATATTCCTCTTTATTTCAGTGTGCCCCTCACAAGGAAGTGAAAGGTCCCCCACCCGCTACTATTTCCCCACCTTTGGTGTAACTTTCAGCCAGGCTGCTGCAGTGTTCCTTTCCGCAAAGGCATCTTTGCATGGACCCGGAGACGTCACCTTGCCCTGCGCAGTTCCAAATGAGTCTCCCTTCTGCACAAGATACCCAACAAGCCCACCCCACTTCTGTCCCTTCTCCTCAGTCCCCTACCTTGGAATGCAAGGCTGAAGTGTGTGCCAAGGAGACCCAAGCAGACCAAGGGGGTCTGTATGTTGTACTCGCCCTGGCGCCCCATTGGTGCTCACTGGAGGAAGGCTGATGACCAGGGCTGTCTTAAGCATATCCGCTGCGTGGTGCAAAGCTCCCTCCGGCGCACACACACACACACCCGTTTCCCAGAGCTTTTTTAGGGAGGACAGCAGCAATTTTAATCCGGAGTCTCAGGTACCAGAGACAGCAACTAGACTTCTGAAATTGTTCACAACTGGACCACCCCTTGTTGCAAAACACGCCTGCTGCCTGGTTAGTTTCGAATGCTGAACTGGGGTGTCAGAATTGGTAATTGTCCTCTTCAGATCACCACACAAACGCTTCTTGTTCTTTTATAACTTTTTATTGTGTATTAACAAAACAATCTTATAAACGGTTCTTAACTATTCTTCCTCAGAGTCACTTATTTCAGCTACCTTCTGAGCTCTGCTTCTCCGTGGATCAGCCACTCTCAAAATGGCAAAGGCGCCACTCCTTTTGCTTTCCCGCTAGAGCTGGCTTGTATCTCCCGTCCTCCGAATCTGAGCCAGAACTGAACCCTTGCCTTTCCTGGGAACATCCTGTCCCTCCCCGTTGTTCTTGTTGCTCTCTTCTGTTAGCTTCACTGCTCTCCTTCCCCCCTTGGGGAAAGCTTTCTCCCTCTGAGAAACTGGAAACTTCTAACTCTTAACTCTTCCCTGACATGGGGGGTGGGATCGCTTTGGTGAAGCTCAATTCTGACATAACTGGCTCACGACTTCTGAGTTCCAATTCATACGTATAGCTTGCATATAATAAAAATATTTACAGAAACTGTTCCACAGCTTTTTCTCCAAAACAGTATTAAACTTTCATAGATTGTATCTCTTGTGCTGAAGACTATCTAAAATAGTATTCCTGTGTTTTTCAAAGTAATCCCAATGAACAGAACTTGCATGTAGCCATACCTATTTGGTCAAAATTTTTCACCTACTGCTTTGAAAGGCTGTATGTAAAACATGTAGGCTGACCATGTAAAGTAGACAACCGCAAAGGAAAACATTGGAGGAGGATGTGGGAAACAAGTTGCATGGGAATCAAGGTGTGGGAAACAGAGGAAAACAAATGTTTCATTTGACACAACACAACAGAAATAAATATGAGGATTTAACTCGCAAGTAAGCACATTAAGAACTGAAGTATGATAACTCAAGCTAAATGACACGAGATTTTCCCTATTTTCCTTCCTCTATAAGAAAATATATTGCAAAGCTGGTAGATTACTGCAGTACCAAGAAATAATTCTGCAGATGTGAAAGAGAAACACAAAATTAAGCCATATTAGTATTTCAACCAGGAAAAGGTGACCATAAATTTATGAATGTTCTCACTTCCCTGTTACTTATAAAATAATGCAATAAAAGAAAGGAATAAATAAAACAATGCAATAAAGAGGTTGTTTCCATCATGCTGTTTGTGTTGTGATTTAGCTCTTGTCTCATAACTGTGTCGTTAACACACACACACACACACACAACACCAGAGCAGTCTAGTGCTCTGAGCAAAGAATGCCACTTCCATGGCAGTCTCACAAAGATGGCAACCATAAGCAATGCACACCTGGAACAATCAATTAACGCTAATTAGAAAAAGAATGCAAATCAAATGTTTTCTTCTTCTTCTGGGAAGCATTTAGAAAGGCTAAATGTATGCCTGACAGTTCCAGAAAGGCAACACAGCCACAAATGCCCAAGACTTGGGGTGGGATATGGTCTAAAGGCACATGAGGTAGACACCTTGCTGAAGGTAAGGAGGTCTGCGTCTAGGCAATACCTGGATAGCTGTCTGCCTAGGAATTTCAAGTAAACCACCTTCAGTTCCATGACAGAAGAAAGGCAGGATATAAATGTAAGGGGGAAATTTACAGAAAGGCAGAATATAAATCCTGATAAAAGTAAATAAGGACTGACGCTAAGTGGGTAGAGCTTCCCATGCACAAAATCCCAGGTTAAATCCATGGCATCAGTCATAGGGTTACAAGGCTAGGAAAGGTCTCTGCTTATGGTTTTGGAGAGTAGACCATACTGTAGTAGGTAATCCAAGTCAGTATAAAGCAGCTTCACATGTGTGGGAAACTAAAGAGGAATTTGTGAAATCAAGTATGACCGAGTGGGCACAAGATGTGGGACAATATATTGATTATGAATTATGGGAAAAGCTGTGGAAAATAACTTTGAATTTTATGGCATGTTATGTGATAAAAGAAAATATTATGAAAATGGCCTACAGATGGTATTTAACACCCACCAGATTGACGAAAATGTCTAAAAAAGGAAAAAGCTTTATGTTGAAAGTGTAATGAAATTGAGGGATCTTTTATTCACATGTAGTGGTCCTGTAAAATCATTAAGGCATATTGGGAAACTATATATAATGAATTTAAAAAGATACTTAAAAAAACTCTTGGGGGTGGTAACAACGGAGGTCCCCAAAAAACCAAGAGAGTTTACTACTATACGCCACCGCCACAGCTAGAACCTTATTAACACAAAGGTGGAGAACAAGCCTAGTACCCACTAAGGAGGAATGGCAGTATAAAATGTTCAAATATGCTGAACTGACTGGTATGACAAACCAGATAAGAGAAAATGAAGATAAGGAATACAAGGAGGAATGGACAATGTTTACTGAATAATTTAAGAACCTGTATAAACAAATACATAGCTTAGAAGGTCTTGTGTAAACAATCCAGCAGAGTTGAAATAGACACGAGTTTTTAATAGATAACAAATTGGAGGATTAAAAAGACGTGGATTATGCAAAGTAGTAGAAAAGCAAAGGAACTAGGGAAAGGGTGGAAGGGAAGTCATATGGTGTATGTATACATGCTGTATTTGGTATGAAGTTGTAAGCGGGAAAGAGAGGGGAGGGGGGAGGGGGTTAGATATGCTCTCTGTTCCTGTTTTTGAAAATGCAAATAATAATAAAAAATTCAAATGATAATAAATAATTTTGAAACTTCAACCACATCATATTTAGTTGCTATTTAATATTTATGGCAACATAAAATAAGGAAATCACAACATATGTAACAATAACGTACTAAATATTAGCAAGAACCATCTGTTGGCCATTAAATGTGTTAGCTCATTTTCAAGTAATCACATTACTGAAGAAGCCTGACAACTTAATCTGCTTAACAGCTAAAAGAGTGTTTTGGCAACCAAAGCCACCTCAACAAGGGAATGGGGAGGGCATACACTGTTTCGGGCAAACATAGTTCTTTAAAAAATAAAATGAGTCTATTCAACAGCAAGGCATTTAATATTAAATTAGCGTTCAATAATTTTCAATCAAAAAGACAATACTTTATCCCTTGCAGGGCAACTCTTAACCATTGCCAAAGAGCTTGCTTCTTTATTTAAACAGAAGTTCCTATACCACCTTCAGGGGGGGCTAACAACATAAAATACATTTTTAAAAAATACATCAGAGGCAGAAACCACAAATAAACACAACCTTTTAATGAAATATTAAATGCACCCCTGCTATAAGGGATGGGAAGGTTTGGGGTGAGGTTTACAGGCAGGAGCGGAGCGGGTGGGTGGGTAGAGGCTCTAAGTGGGGGGGTAGGCTGGGTCAGCCAGCAACACAACAAGGGTGGCAACCCCGCCCCCGAGGCTTTAACTTACCAGTATTTCTTCCCTGGAAGCATGATAATACATTTCACTCTGCACATTCCAGTAGGCACTGAGAGAATCAAGACGCAGAAGCTGAAAGAACAAACACATCTCATCAGCTGTTAAAATGTACAATATAAAATCTTTCACCAAATAGGAACATCTTACTTATTTTAAAAGTAAGAGTGCAATTCAGTCCAAACGTCCAAAAGCAAACTTTACATTAGAAATTACAGTGAATTCAGTGGTGTAGCCATTCATTAGGTATTTTGCACACTTTATCCTAAATCCTAAACTTGAAGAATACTGTATAGCTAAAGCATAAAGAAGGTAGAGAGAAACAGTGAAGTAGTATGAAATGTTTCCATGCTAGGGTATTTGTTAATTAAGCCAGCAAGCATGGTGAATTGTAATAGTTATGTACTAAGCTTGGATCCTAGAACAAAAGGCAAGTAGGATCCTAGAATACAACAACTGATTGGCTTGCAGGAAGAGATCAATCAGGCTCCAGGAGGAAGTTAATCAGCCTATTAGGCTGGTAGGATCATAGAATGCAACAACTGATAGACCTGCAGGAAAAGACCAATCAGGCTCCAGGAGGAAGAAGAATCAGCCAATCAGACGGGACTCATTGTGTAAATATTGTATATAAAAGCCTGAGGTTTGGGGGGCAATTCAATCACTGTTTTACAAGCTGCAATAAAGAGCATGAAATCACTACAGGACTCTGAGTATATTTCAGTAATGTTCAGATGAAGCCAAGTTTTGCTGAAAAGCAGATTTTCACAATTAGACTGCAGTACTCACAAGGAGCAGCCTCTACTGTTCAAGTAGGGGTAGGGACAAAAATACCACAGGTGTAACAAAAATAGCTTTGAATCCTGGTAACTGGTTAACTAAGAAATAAAATTTCTGCTCTTAAACTTTGTATCAGAGGCTCTGACCGTACCTTGTAAATGATTTTTGCAGCCTCATTTAAAATGCAAGGAGTCCAGTTTTCATTAGTAGTCTGGAAATAGAAATAATTGAATTTAACTTATGTTTTATTTAAAATGCTTTGTACGCTATACTACCCACCCCAGGTAGTGGATTCCAGGCATTTTCCCAAATAATCTCAGGACGAAAAAAGTTATTTGGTATGATCAAACTTCTTTCCCATGTTTTGACCAAACAGTATTTTGTAAGAATCCATTTTTAAAGATCAGGTAAGTAGTATAAAAAATTTAAAAATATTTTCAATAAAATAATTCCCACATAAACAAGCCCTAAAATTTCAGCGGATAGAGAGCAAACAGAAAGCTAAAGCACTATGGGTGGAATCCAGAGTGCAGTAGCTAATCTGCTTGCCAAGGAGGAGTTCTAATCTTCCCTTTTCCAGCAGCAGTGTCCTATACGTACCCACAAGTTTTGAGGCCCTCCAGAGCAAGGACCACATGAGGAATGGGGCTTCCACTGGAAGCAATTACTGTTCCCTTCCTCTGAGTTTAAACTCTGCTGATTTCACATATGAATATTTCCTTCCCTTGGCTCCATTTCCCCCCATATAACCCTACTTCTTTGCTCCAGGAAAATACAAATGACATATGATTTTCACAGATGACAGCGGTTTTCATTTGCATCAGCACTGAGGAAAGAGTTATTTTCTAGACGATTCCTTCTCAGCCAACAATCTAGAAAAATATTTTCTAGGTGGCCTTGACCTCTTCCATTTTTCCCTGAGGCTACTGAGCAACTAGTAATACTTCATTTTTTCATACAATAAAGCTGAAATCCATGGTTTGTCTTTGATCACACAGCAACCTTATTTCTAGGCTGTATTATATGAAAAGCTCATAATAATTATATCAACATTTCCATTTACCTTTAAATACAAGTACACATTCCTAAGTAAATTACAATTCTCAAACTAATTTCCTCTTTATTTAATCAAAAGCATGGAAATAGGCTTTCTTGGTCCCCCCCCTCCCAAATTTGCTTGAATTCTACCAGAAAACAGTAAGCATTACCAGTAAGCTAAGCTCCCCCAATGTCACTCCTAAGGAAATTGGTCGGCTAGGATCTGTGATCTAAAAACAATAAAAGTAGGAATTATTATTATATGCAATATGAAACATCTTAGAACATTTTTTGTTTTTGAAAGCCTTATTTACAAGTGTAAAAAAAGAAGTATTTGGGTGATATCCAGCTAAGTAATACGCCGTGTAGAACCAATGAAATTAATGGACTTAAGCCTGTTGATTGCCATGGGTCTTGTCTGGATTACTATAATGTACTTTCCACCTTTGAAGACAATTTGGAGGCATCAATGGGCATTGGAGGCATCCAGTGTTTAGGAATCACTTCCCCCGTCACCGCCATACAATCCTTGCCAAAAACTATGGTCTGCTTCAGAGACCCTTCTCAGAGCCTCTCCCCCACCTCCAAATGTGTGGCAGGTGGGCACGGGACAGGGCCTGCCCAGTGGTGGCACCCAGAATTAGGTTCATAGGGAGACCCATCTTCCTGCAAGGAGCAAAACCCTTCTTAGTTCAGGAGCCTCGTGCTGGACACTGCAACTTCCAACTGCTATTTTAGATTATGGTTAACCTGGATTCTTCTAGTGATGTTGTAATTTACTATTTTATGTTGATATTTCTTGAGTTTTGTAAACCAACTTGATTATATGCTTTATTAAATGTTATGGGGTTAACAGTGCAAAGGAATACAGTAGCATTAACTTTGTTTGCCACCACTAAAAGGAATTCACATTACTTACATCATCCTCATACTTTATATGGATGCTTGTGATTTTGACTTGTACATTTTTTATAACTTGTGTTGCAAGCTTTTCCAAAAATGTATCTTTCTTCTCTTCCTTTGGTTTATCTAAAAACATAAAAGGTGCAAGTCAGCCCCCACCCCCACTGCAAAACGTTCATTTCATTAAAGATTCAAACTATGACACTAAGCAACATTTAATAAAGCAACAGTGAGAGTGAATACCTTTGCTTTCTAAGATTCCGGATTTTGGGGGGGGGGGGATTCTGTTTAAGTTCCATCTTCTCTACATGGGCCAATTTATATTTATATTTGAAGGCAAGGAAGGGAATAAACTTGATAGAAGGTCAATGCTCTCAGTCAGGCATAGGCAAACTCAGCCCTCCAGATGTTTTGGGACTACAACTCTCATCATCCCTAGCTAACAGGACCAGTGGTCAGGGATGATGGGAGTTGTAGTCCCAAAACATCTGGAGGGCCGAGTTTGCCTATGCCTGCTCTCAGTAAAGCACAGACAAGAATTCATTCATGGAAAGGGCCCCCAAAGTGCTGTTGTTTTTACTTAAATTGAATCACATTCTACACAATACTGATTTCAAGTTGCTATTATATCTGCCCAGGTATATTGCCATCTGTAGGAGGCTGACAGAATTGGCTCGGCAGGCCAGTTCTCAGCAACAGGCCACCATTAAGACACACTCCACACACAGGTTTAATGTTACATGAACTAGCTTCAGGCAGGTATGCTTCCCCTCCCCCTCTCCAGTGCAGCCACAAGGAGACTGTAAACTTTCACTTTTGTTTAACATGTCTGAACATTAGCTCTATAAAGTTGCCTTGTTTCCATAAACCACAGTGAAGACCAAGTACAGTGCTTCAAAGTTCACACATAACATTAAACCACAGTTACTTAAAAATTGAAGCAAGAAATTCCAATCTGCTCACTGTAGCAGTGCTAGAAAGAGGGAAAGGAAGTACCTACATCTAAGACTCAGACAGGTAATGTTAAACCATAGCTCAGCATTACATCCAAAACAGGTCAGTGAGCATTTTGTTCACAGTATCCAACATTCCCCCAAGTTAAACAGAAGTTTGTCAGAAGCCTCTAAACCAGGCAGAGGTTCTTTTGACCTACTTTCAACACATTTCAGATTCAGTTAAAATAGGGTTTTCCCCATACATAAAGGCACTGTACAATTGTCTACCTCCAAATTAACAGTCAAACACAACAAACATTTCCCAGACTTATTCTGTCTTGCACAAAACTACACATTTTTTTCTCAGAAATTTCTTCAGCCTACATTTTATGTTGTTTCCCCATATCCTTATCAGATCAAAACCACACATCTGTACTGACTTCTACAGCAGTAATTAGACTGTTTTGCAGCAAAAACAACATGAAGTCTTGCTCCACCTTAGAAACCAACAAATTCATTTATGTCTTCATAGACTGGAATCCACTGCATTTGATGTACTTGAACCAAGTCCACAAAAGCTTATCCCATAATATACCTGCTGGTTTCTATTATGCTAAAATTCTACTTACTGTTTTATAAGTGTATTAAGGCAGCTTCAGACTTACCTTACCTAGCCAAAGACCCTGAATAATTGTCAATGTGTGCTGAATGTTGATTATTTATTTTTATTTTCTAAATATGAGCCTACCCTTAATGCCAAAGTCTCAAGGCAATTAACAAAACAATTAAAATGTTTAAAAAACACTAAAGTGTTTGATAAAAACAAGAATAAAAATACATGCAGCCAGTGCTTTTTTCTAGAAAAATAGGTGCTGGTACTCACCATGAAGTTGTTACAGTGAATGTCACATTTTTAACAACAAAAAAGAGGTGCTGGTACCCATCATGAAGTTCTTACAGTAAGTGCCACACTTTTTAACAAACAAACAAAAAAAGAGGTGTCGGTACTGCGTAGCCTTGAGTACCCCCTGAAAAAAGCACTGCATGCAGCCAAGAATAATTAATAACAAGGTGGGAGAGGGAGATTATAAATTATAAAAGTGTTAATTATAAAAGCACCTAACTAGCATTACAGGTTGCATGAACAGGGCAAGCTTTCACCTGATTTCTCCAGGCACCTAAAGAACTGGGAGCACACCTGGAGAACATGACTAAGGGATATGAATGTCACTCAATAAATATTTCACACAAACCTGGAAGCCTATGCCAATACCCATTTTAGGAATGGCTCCAACAAGCAACTTGTAATATTTAGCCTATTTACCATCTTGAATAGTGAGATGGAGAGGCAGTCTAAAAACTGTAAAATATCTGAACATCAGATCCTTAAAAGGTAGAAGGCAGTAAGTCTCACACATTCTTATTCAAGTATACAGCCAGAGAGCTCCAAGCAAGAGCTGTTTTGCTAAGGACTGCTGATCTTTGCAAAAAATAGGGCACAGAAATAGGGCAGAAAACAGGCTGTTTGGTCAGTTTCAGTGAATATTATCAAACAATGCTTTCATCATTGCCATAACTGCTGAAAGGCAAAAGCTCAGCAGGACTGTGTATGAATATCCAAAACCATAACATTCTTTAATTAATCAAAAGTATTGCTTTGATCACTGAGAAATATAAACAGCTCAGCGTAAGATTAAAAGGTCACAAATGAATGGAATGAGAGAACAGAATGTCAATAAAAGAAGGGGACGTTCTTTTTAAAACACCTGAACACCTTTTCATTAGCACTGGAACATCTTATGAAGAAAGTCAAGGACAGAAAGGAAAAGGTACATTTATTTCTGAACTTCAGAGGGTATCAGGTAAACTAAAACAAGTGACAAACAGATGTTAGGGAGAGGATTAATCTGAGTGATGTTCTATTGGGCATGGACTTCAGAATGGTTTAGGCCTGTGGAAAGGAAATACTTGGATGATAAAAGAGGGAGTTACAACTGAGAAGGTAGTCCAAATGTGTCAACCATCTGGAATGATAATGTGAACGAGTACACTTAAGTATGAACCTACCACAGACTTCTTTCTGTAACAAATGCATCATTTAAAAATGAAACTAGCTGTGTTAAACCTTTCACTACTGTGTTCACTAGAATTCATTCAGGGGAAAGAGCCCTTAATCCTCTTGCAAGATCAAATCTGAACTGCTATTGCTGGATTGTGCCCAACTGAGGTTTGAAGGCCAAACTATTCAAGCACTAATTTGAGCAGGAACTACCCAATTTCTGCTTTAATAGACATTATTATTGTATTTATAATTAATTTAAAATCAATGTAGTTTGTTTATATCCAGTAAAGTCAAAGTCTGACTAACTTACTTGCTAGCCTAAAAGAAGGTTGCACATATTACTGCATTTTTTTTTTTTGGTTAGCTTATAAAAAGAAAAGCAACAGAAAAGGAATATTCAACACACTGTGCTAGTTATACCCACCTTTTGAGTGACCATTACCTTTAAATGATTTCTTAAAACGCTTTTTAGTCTTTTTAGACTTACGTCCTTCTCAATGTAAGCAATTTTACAGAAAGAGGATAAATTACAGTTAGGCAGGCATCATTAAAGCAAGCAATGAAAATAAAGGAAAACAAAAAATAAGATTACTTAGGAAAGACATTTGGAGTATAGAGGCATAGAGTTAGTTTGCAGCTCCAGTATAAAACCATTTCACTATTTAATACTATTCTTTTTTTCCAAATGAGACTATAGAAAACGGATTAACAGCAAAATTATAAAATCTAAAGAGGGACTACAGCCCTAGGCTACTCAGAGTAGACCTACTGAAATTTACATGACTAATAGATTTAATAGGCCTACTCTAAGTGGCTAAGCTACTACAAACAAGGAAGACATTTGAGATACACCTTCCTTCAGCAAAACTTCTATAATTTAAAGACAAAGTTTTATAACAATTGCTGTATCTGCCACCGAGAAGCAGTGAGTCCACTGTGGGACAAGACTCTGGCAGACATCCAGCATTAGTCAAAATAGACTCACTGAAAACAGTGGACTTGAGTAAATTAAACCCATTGGTTTCAATGGGTCTACTCAGAGTGAACTTAGTTGGATATCTCACTCCATCCTTAAAACAGTCCACGTTCCCTAATCATCCCCAGCTCCCTGCAAAAAAAACCAAAAAAACAACAACCCCGGTGATCCACTTCCCAATTAGTCTGTGTATGAAAGGAGGAAAAATTAATCAGACTAAGTAGAGCAAGGGTGCTACAAAAACAAGCACAATGGGGCTCCCTAGACAATTTCAGAAAGTAGGCAAAGTTTTCTAAATACATGGGTCTCTTCTAGGCCTAGCTCTGGGGTAGTAGGAGGCTGGTAGTTCCATCAAGTCTACAACCCAAAATACTGAGATTTGGAGGCAGAGAAGACTATTGCTGGACTTAACGCTCTTTGTGAGCAAAACTGAAGAGAGAAGGGTAAACTGCCAGGGCTAAGACTGCCTGCACATGTGCTCTGAAAAAAGATGAATATGCAGAATCCCTGCAGCCACACTTGTAGAGAAGGGAAGAGACAGGAAAACAGCATTCACAGTCTATTTATAGCCAGGTCTCTCCTCTTTCTCTTTCTAAGTTTGATTACTAGCTAGGTGAGAGACTTTTACATAAGGCAAGAAAAAAAACATTTTAAAAAATGGATACTCTGAAGTCATGGCTTTAGAAGAGCATATTGCTCCACTTCTGGATTAATTTACAACCAAACAATGCCATCATCTACATGTTTCATTCACAGAACCCATTCCAAGGAGACATGACTAAGACTGACATGCTAATCAATAGAATACCTTTCTTACGAAAAAAGAATGCTTCACCTCAGCAATGAGAATAATGGCTTACACCCAGAGATGTCTCACACAAGTGGAAAAACACTTCTGCTTGTGAAAGCAAGCCCAAACAATTTGTCTAATTTCCCCATCCTGCACCATACCCATATCATGGCATTCCAGAGGATGTACCAACCCTTGGGAGCAGCACTTTATGTGGTACAGGCAGCTGTAGGAGAAGGCGTAGAACCCAGGAAAGCCATGCTGGATAAGTGAGTTTCACAGAATCTTCTCTGAATCAAACCCATTATATTTGCAACAACATAAACTCCTGTTGAAAATGCAAGAATCACAGCCTTTATATGTATGATTTTACAGCCAATTTATCAAGAAACAATGATTGAAATAATTACAAAATATTTCAACCAGTGTTCCTTTGATAAATTGGCTTTCAGAGTCTCTGAGGCATGATTGTTTCTCAAAGTACTTTAGGGAATCAGAGCTTCCCTAAAGTTACCATTGAGAGAGTAGTTTAACATTAACCTAGTTCCTGTCACAAGAAGTAGCTTGATCTAGCAGACCAACAGGCATTCAGTTTCCCTTTTCAAATATCTTTTAATGTAATCATTAAGCATGCATACCCACCAGACTTGACATCCTTATACACAATGTCCTCCAGTCCACATATGAAATCTGAATGAGCTCCTTCATCCATATGACAGCAGTAACCAAAATGCACATATTTTAAAACAATAGAATCTACTTTTCAATCTAAACCACTAATACAGGTTTTTTAAACATTCAAAGAGAGAGAACTAGTTTTAAAATACTTAGAAAAACTATTCCACTTTCACCAACAGCCTCTTATTTATCATTGTACATTACAACAATCTACAACATCACGAGCTTCACACACTGGTTGTGTTCACACATCATGCTAAACCATGTGCAAAAGTAGGACCAAGCCCTTGGCTTGTTCCCCCTTCCCCTCTCATACGCCCAAGAGCATGAAACCAGCACTGTTTACTTTCAATTTTAAACTAACCAGGGTTTGTTCTTGCAAGTGAACCAGAGATCTTGGTTTATAACTAACTCTAGTCAGTTTCAAAACAAACCATGGTTAATTAAAGCTGAAAGTAAACAATGAAGTCCTCCTCCCAGTCCTTTGTACAAACCCAAGGCTTGCAGCAACTCCTTCCTGCTTATGCACATCAACCATGGTTTAGCACAACATGTGAGCTGAACTAATGAAAACAAATATAATTTGCTTTATCCTTCATTAGATAGCCAGAGTTAGAAGTAACTGACATTACCATTTGCATGAAGCAAAATGTTTTGAAGGTTTAATGAATAAATATCATAAATCAGTTGCATCATTCCTTCTAGTCCAGCTACCAATGACAACTATCAATTTCTTCTATATAAACAACTTATGAAACCTGCAACACATACATGTATGGAGTATGGTTAAAAATCCATTGTCTGGTTAAGTTGGTAGACCTGCTTTCCTGACTTTCCCCAATTACTCAGATGAAGAATATGCAATGGTCTTTTGCAATGCAGGAGTCAATGTCCATCAGAGATAGATATATGTGTATACACACACACACTGAAATAACACAGGTAGCTTTCACACTTCAAACACTAATTATTACAACTCCATATACTACTTTTTAATTTTTAAAAAATAATGTAATAGTAAAAGCTTCCAAATGACAGCAATGTGAAGGACAACAACAAGAACCACCCTACAATACAGTGTGTTGAGAATGACATTTATGAAGAAAACTAAAACAGATTTCAAACTGAAAACAGATTTCAAACTCCTAGACTCTAGTATCAGGTTAATAAATACCCAGGCAACTCTAGCTATGACCTACTTCAAGACAGTGTTTGGTTAACATGCCCCTTCCGAGTTCTTCAAAAATATCATCTTAGAACCCTCAAGAATAACCATACAATACCTTTTTCTGCTGCTAATCGCAGGGCTTCTTCGATTCTTGATAGCTCCTTCTGCTTGTTATCCTGTAGATATTTTTCTTCTTTTTCTGCATCATATTTAATGCCTAGGAGACAGAGTTCATGATCTAGTCAAAACAGCAAGCCAACAAAGAGGCAGGTATCTCTGACGGCTCTACTTTAGTGCCACCTCCTGACCAAGCTGGTGGCTATCACCGTTAGAAGCCATTTCAGTAAAGAAAAAAAATATGGAAAAGAACTGATGAAAGAGGAGGCAAATCAATTGAAGTTTAAAAAATATACGAAGAAATCAGGCATTATGTTACAGACTGGCTGCAATATTATCAATTAAATGAAACATTTAAATCAAAAAAGAAAAATGGGTTTGCAACAAAAATTTCAGGGCTGGAAAAAGAATCTATACAAAACAGAAGCAAATGTTTATCTAAAATGTATAGACTATTACTTGACTGGGAAGTAAAAGATGAAGAATTGAAAGATGTTATGATTAAATGGGCAAAATATTTTGGGCATACAATACAAATGGATGCCTTGGAAAACGAAGATATTTTATAGGTGGTATCTGACACCTAGCAAATTAGCAAAGCTGTATAAAACAAACTGAAATAAATGCTGGAGGTGTAAGCAGGCAGAAGGAACAATGTTTCATATGTGGTGGGAATGTAAGAAAATCAGAAACTTTTGGGATAGTATCTATGGGGAAACCCAGCTAGATGGGCGGGGTATAAATAAATTATTATTATTAAGAACTAGAAAAATGAGGATATTTTTATACGCCACAACAGAAGCAAGAAAAGGGAAGGGAGAGGAGAGCCCAACAAAAGAAGAGAGGCAGATAAAATAATTTGAATATATTGAGCTTACGAAAATGACAGAAATAATTAGGAATCGAACAAACCAAAAGTTCAGCAAGGAATGGGAGTGTTATAGAATCTATTTTTTTTAAAATGTTCTCAAGTAAAACCTTTATTATGCTTTGACGAATTTTGCAAAATACAAAACAGTTACTATAAATAATTCGTATAACACCAAGAAATGAGAAACATCAAAAGAAGGCAATTAATAAAGGAAAAGTATGACTCATATTGAGGTGGCTGGAAGTCACCTCAAAAGATTAGAATGTTAATGATTGATAATTTAGAATATTAATTATTGGTAAATGTTGGAGGAAAAATTTACTTAGTTAATACGTATTTGTATGTTTTTGTTCATCTTTGTTTTTGGTTTGAATGTTGGATTGTTTTTTCCTTTGGATGAATGTAAGAGGCAAAACTCAAAAAAATAACCAAAAAAGCCTCCTTTTTCACATTTAGCAAAATGGACTGATAATGCCAACAAGAGAGATGGATGGGAGGAAGTAATTCTGGGGCACCAGCTACACAACCGTCCAGTTCAAGTATAATCCTCCTGATCTCTAAACCATGGAATGCCTCAAAACAATGGCTTGAAGTGTATTCACAAACCATGGTTTTGCTCATCCTCAATACAGATGATTAAATTATAAATGCAGAAAATTATGAAATGGTATAGGAAATTTTCACATAAGCAGAAAGAAAGGGCTCCACAGCAAGTGCCTTCTTCAGTAAGGATCACTGCACTAATGCCTAAATAACATGAGTTTGCAATATCTAATATAACACAGAAAGGGAAATTTTACATAATATTACAAAAAAGGAAACAACAATAACATGTATTTTATACACTTTCTTGTGAATAAGCACCATGGAACATAGTGGGACAAATTTCTGTAAACACAGATTAAGCTATGTGCTTAATCCAATGACCCACAACAGCCTATTCTAAAGGAATCTTTCTTGTCTTCAAATTCTGTGTAAGGCACTGGCAATACATTCTAACTACATATTGCATTTCAGATTACCCATCAACCACTTACTTGCCCCTGGGACAACAAGAAGATATAAGCCTTCTAGAGTTGCAACTACTGCGTCACCATATAAATTCTTCCAAGGAATCTTCAAAGTAAGCTTATCTAAAAAAAATCAAAACATTTTATATTTCGGTGAATGAGCAAAGACTGAATCATGCAGGTGAAGTCTGTTTGGAAAAAATATTGTTTGCCTTGTTTACAATGTAAGAGTTTTTGCCAAGTGATATTTCTATTAGGCTGATCCCAAGGCTCCAGATGCTTCACAGGTGAAAAGGGCCATCAGATCTGCTGTTCTATCAAAACTGTGTATGCTAATGAATAAAAAACAGATAAGAGGAGTAACTGTTTAGTTTCTGATCCCAAAAGATGCCAGGATTTGTTGCATCATAAATCTGTTGGGATGAAACGCAAATATTTACAATTTTCAGGTTAAAAATAACAAACTGTACATGAACAAGGGGTATCATTCGTTTCATTTTCACATGGGAAACACAGTACTTGTAGCTCTAGAGAAGAACTATATTACAGGGCATTGAAAGTTAAGCACATGTCTTGGCACAGGATTGCAATCTTAATCTTGGACTTCTTTCATTATACCCATAACACACCCAAGGTAAATAATGCAGGAAAATCTACAGTTCCTCAAAGTAAGCTTACTCTTCCTGTGTTCCCATTCAAATTACACAAAATTAAGAAATGCAGCCAAGCAAGAGGTTGGCATTTTAATTATGCATTTGCTTTTGGTGGTTTTATAAGAAACACTTTGAAGAGGAAACAAAACTGAACCTGAGAGCAAGACAAATATTTCCCAGCTTTATAAATAAGCCCATAAAAGCTACTAGTCTTCTGAGAGCAAACAGACGAGAGGCAAGGAGCTCCAGCTCCTCCAGCAGCTGACCATATTTCTATGCAGAATGTGAAGGAGAGGATTTCCCTCCGCAAGCAGCCTGCTAGGTTTCTATGCTGGGTACAGAGGAGACACCAAGCACTCCATCTCTTCTTTGACAGCCTGCTCACCTGCATGCACGCAATTCCTTGTTATCTGTGGCTGTTTTCAATTTGGGTGGGGTGGTTTACTCCTCTATTACTTCCTACAGCTGCCACCTAAGCAAGAAGCTGTGAGAGCCATCAGCAGCAGCTAAGGGCAGAAGCCCTGACCTGTGAGGGGGCTTAACAACTGCTGCTTCAAGAAGTCAGTCCAGAGCAGGACATTTAGATGCAAAGTGGCAGTTAGAAGATTGGAAACTGGGGGAGGGGGCGCTTATATATACCAATTTGAAAAATAAATATTATACTTTATTGCACATTTTATAATAGGTGGCATAGAAATACAAGGCTGTTCTAGGCTTTCCACTGCTGGATTCATGCATTTTAAGTATGAAGTCATATATTCTACTTCAATTATTTGCTAAGTGATAAAAAATCATGAGCAGTTATGGTCCATCATATGATTTACAGAAAGCATCTGACAGAAGCTTGTTTGTTTTCCTTGCATCACCAAACTGCAAGTTACTCTTAAAACTTAAATGAGTATTAATAACAGCAGTCCATAGGACAGAGTCAGCTAGAATAAAAGCCCATAAAACTCCAACAAACATTCAGATCCAGGGCATCTGTTTAGGACAGCAGCAGAGTGGAAAATAAAAGGAAAATATAACCAGGAAGCAGAGGGAATGAAACTGAAGTGTTTCCCCCAAGATAACCAAGCACAATATTATAGAACCCTCTCAATACAAACAAATGACCCAATTAAAATGGTCCCAGGAAATGAGTGCAGTAGTGGGGCAAAAACTTACAGCCAACCTGAGAAAACAAGTATTATCCAACTTAAAGACCACTAATTCCTACAGCGATATTCCGAAAATTTATAATGAGATCTTCCAAATGTTCGTAGAACTTAGTACTCCACCTAAAGTTTGGGTACTTAAACATAGCGCTAGCCCTTGGTTTGACGATGAATGCTTCCAGCTAAAAAGAAAACTGCGCCAAACATTTAAAAATAATCGCACTAAACTAGAGCCCTCTTATCTTGATGAAAAAAGAAAATATCATTACATTCTGGCCGAAAAGAAACAGAAATATGCAACCCAAAAATGGCTACAATTACTCGACTCAATTCAGAGTAAAAATAACAAAGCGTTCTGGAACCTAGTGTACGGAGGATTGAAACCCGAAAATCAACTAACTCTACCACCAATTGCAGAATCCAAATGGTCCCAATATTTTACATCGGTATTTAACAATCTACACAGTGAACTTAAAGGAAATGAAACCACTAAAAATAAAATCAATAAACTCCAGGAGTGGCCAAGGGTAGAAGAAGAGGAAATTAGAGAGATAGTTAAAAATTTCAAATCGGGGAAATCTCCTGGGCCAGACGGTCTACCAATAGAATTATTTAAGACCTATATAGATTGGTGGGCAGAACCCTTAGCTCAATTGTTTACTCTCATAGATAAATATGGGATCATACCTGAGATATGGTTAAGATCAATAATTATCCCAATCTTTAAAAATGGCGACCCAAAAGAACCAAGGAATTATAGACCGATAAGCCTATTATCAGTGATAGGGAAAATCTACGCTAAGCACCTTTTATCTAAACTCCTTACCTGGATGAAAAATCTAAATTTACCAGGGAAAGAACAAATAGGTTTCTCCAAAGGTTGCTCTACATTAGACCATTGCCTTATACTTATGCATTTGGTTGAAAAATACAGATCTCAAAGGCAATCTAAGATATATGCTGCTTTTGTAGATTTTCGTGGTGCATTTGACTCAATTGACCGCCCAAAGCTGTGGAGGAAACTCGCAGAATTAAAAATTGATCAGCGCTTATTGATCCTAATAAAAAATTTATACTCTTCCAATATCTGTCAAGTCAAACTTAACACCAAAGGTCACCTTTCATCAGACATCCCAAACTCGAAAGGGGTAAAACAAGGGTGTATTCTTGCCCCCTTCCTATTTAATTTATTTTTATCAGATTTGCCAGATCACCTTCAAAAAATAGAATCACATGCCCCTAAACTTAATCAGAAACCAGTTTCTCTATTATTATACGCAGACGATGCTGTTCTACTATCATTAACGAGCTTGGGTCTGAAACGCCTTATATCTTCTCTGATCCTTTACTGCGAATGTAACAAGCTCTCTATAAATTACGAGAAGACAAAAATTTTGGTCTTCTCGAATGGTTGGAAATTAGAGAAATGGAAAATAAGAGGGCAGGAAATTCAACAAGTGAAAATCTATAGGTATCTGGGAATCTTATTCCAGAGCAATTTAGGGTGGGCAAATCATTGCACAAATGCCATAAAACAGGCAAAGTGCACCTCATCAGCTGTTGCCCGTTTTTATTATCAGAAAGGCAATCAATTTATTCCTGCGGCCAATCAGATATTCCAAACAAAAGTGCAATCCCAGATACTCTATGGAATCCCGCTATGGGTCCAAGCATATAATAGTGACTTAAAAAAGATTCACTCCAGCTTTCTGAGACGTATTCTTGGACTCCCAGCTGTGATCAAATATGAAACAATGTGTGCAGAAATAGGCATACACACAATGGAATATTGGGCCTGGTCCACCTCAATAAAGTACTGGTTACGCTGCCATTTTCGCTGCCCTCCATCAAGTCTGCTCGCTGATTTGCTCAAAGACTCCTACAAATCAAGATGGTATCAGTACCTCGAAAAAAAGATTGAATCTTTAGGCATCGAGCTGGAGCCCCTGTACAATTCTAATGAGCAATACATTTTCCATAATATCCTAACTAGACTAAAGGATGTCGAGAGGCAAAATATTATGGCAGCTGTAAACAAAATTTGTTCGCCCATATTCTATGATTTAAATATCTTAGATAGCAGAGCCAATTACGTCACCAAATTAATAATTCCAGCCCAACGTAGGGCTTTTATGCTGGCCCGTTTGAATGTTTTTCCCTCAGCATTTGTCAGGGGAAGATATCAAAACATCCCTAGAAATAAGAGATTCTGCAGATGTTCTATGAATGTCCCGGACACGGTAGAGCACATTCTCTTTCAGTGCCCATTGTACAGTACGCTCCGTCAACGCGTGCTGTCCCCTCTTCTGGGTGGTCTGGAGCCCCAACAAGGTGAATGTGTGGGATTCTGCCTATCCGACGTTGACCAAAGGGTAACGGCGGGGGTAGCCGAGTTTTTGGTAGCAGTCCTCCAAGGAGCAGGTTAACAAGGAAAACCACTGATTTTATATGTATATATATATATATGTATGTAGCCAACTGCTGCCTTTCTGTTTATATCTCAAGGCTTTTATATGTTTCTTTCTCTTTTATCGTTTTATTTGTATAATGCCTAATAAAGGTTTGAATAAGTAAGAATAAGTAAGAAGTGTTTCCCATCCTGCAAAGTAGAAAATATCTGAATTACAACTGTTTCCCCACAAATGGTATTCTAATTTAAAATGCAGAAAACATTATTCTAAGCCTTATAAATTGGCCAAGTAATTGTTGTGTACTTTGCCCAATCTCCTTGAAAAATGCAGCTGAAGGTTCTTAGCTATTGTACACTAATACACAAACTACCAAGATGCTACTAACTTCCAGCTTTTCAATCTCCAAATCAAAATGCAAATGAGAACCATCTACTTACCTATTTGTCCAGCCTTTACTCTAAAAGGTACATCCAGCTCACTCTGAGAAATGGGGGGGGGGGGAGGTGGTAGAGAAGAGGAAATTAACATACTCATTACATATCAGAAGGCTCTTACCACTGGCTTTGCTTTATAGTTTTAAAACCTGTTTAAAGTTGTTGAGTTTAAGAATTAGAGCAAAGTAACAAAAAGATTCATCAAGCACCCAAAATGCATGGTAAATGCTATCTTCCCCCACTAGTATGTTTACTAAAGTTTGGGCCAAGGCTGCAAAACATCACTGGGGAAATGCACCTAATGACATGCTAACATGGAAGCACAGAACAACAGTGAAACTCTTGCGGATGGAGCAGAGAGACCTCTAGCTAAGCTACCTCTTCTTCCCAAGTAAAACTGAAATAAGCATTCAATTAAGTATTGGACCTAAGAGTATTTAGGCACTCTGGTTCACAATTTGTTTACTGACGTACTTAAGCAACAATAGTTCCACTGACTTTAATAAACAAATCAGAGCAGGACCCAAATTATATATGATACAGGGGCCTGTGACTGGATATCCCAGCATCTTCTTTAAAGCTAAAAAGAAGACATGAGATGGCAAGGTAGGGATGGTGAGAGGTGTCTCCAGACAGTGTCAGAAACTGAGATATGAAAGCTAGGAGCTAAATGGCACCTTAAAGCTAGGTTATGGGCACAATGGAGTGTCTAGGCATGCCTTTTTAATGACAAGAATACAAAGCTGAAAATGAATGAACTGCAGTTAAAATCTTATGCTCATTTTTCACATGGTCTAGTCCTCATCTTAAGACTGCAAAAAACAAAGCCCCTGTCCGCCCCTTAATATGCTTATGAGAGTCCCTTTTCCAGTCTTCAGACAGTGGCTGGAAGTGGGGAGGCAGAAAAAGGTCCTCATTTTCTTTCCGCAGTGGCAGTTTTAATCTGAAATCTTAGGCTCAGTATGGCACCCAGAGCTCAGAAACTGCTCGCATTAATGAAATTCCCTGCTGCAAAATGCACCTAGAACAAAGGGAGTTTCGAACACTGGCTCAGGACAACATTGTGGAGGGAGGGAGAGTTCAATCAGACTATTCCTGATTGTTCCTCACCACTACCTCTTATTCACCTGTTGGAAAAAAGACAAAATTACGCAAGTGTATAAAAATGAAGGTAAAAAAATGAGACTTTGCTTTTCAATATGTGATCTTTTGCATAGGAATCAACATTACCCCTTCTCTCGAGAGACTGCACTGGTCTGATCACTCATATTTTCTCAACATGAAATATACAGCATTATTCCAATGTCTCAATCAAAATTAAGGAATTTTTAAAAATCTAATTCTCTTAAGTCGCTAAAAAAAATGCATCAGCTACAGCTACTGTTCAAGCTTGACCTGCACAGTTTAAAAAAGCAAACCCAAGCAATTTCCTAGATGACAGGTGGCTTACCAGTGCGTTCTCCTTTATCCTCAAGTTGTCAAGTGCCACATTACCTATATAGTAAAAGAAATCAGATATCAAGATCTCTTTATTTTCTATGAACTATCTATACAAACACATCCTAATAGAGATTTCAATTCTTCCAGTAACCAACGCTTGTGGAAACAAAAGGGAACCATTCACATAAAAGAGGCAGCTATCTACAGGCTTGGGGCAACCTCAGGATTTGCGGAAGTACAAAAGAAGAAAATTAAACCATCAGAGAGACCCCCAAAAACAGCCCATTGAGGATCACGCATGCTCAGTGGGCTCAGAATGCTAACTAACCAGGGACTTTAAAAAATGGAAAAGGGGGGAAGAATGAAATATTCTTAGTGAGGGTAGTGCACAGCAACACAGCACGCTAGAACAGTTTGTTTTAGGTATCACTTTTCTATTCTAGAACTGCAAAGATAAACTTATTCTAATGGTTTTGAAATCTTTTCCAGTTTCAAAATGTATGTACAATTGTACTGCACAGCAACATGTAAAGATTTATGAAGATATCATAAGGAAGAAGATGCTAAACATTTCACTAATCCATAAGAAAAGCCATGCTAGCTTTAACTAGTCATTCTTGTAGTTCAATAGCAGCTTAATTTGAATCTCTTAAATGCACCCAGTTTTGTAGAGAACAAATTAACTACATAATGGATAGAACATGTTTTCATACTATAAAGAGCTTGTTGAATCTGGTCAAGAAAGAAAGTCTTTCTACTGAAGTCTTTCACTTTCGTTTACTGTGATATTCATCACAGTGCCAATCTCAAGAAACACACTATGGAGTTCAAGATTCTTACAGTTCATGTTTTGATTACTTTTAAAGTAGTGTACTGTCATTTACCAAGGATAATCAAATAGCTACACATACTGTAGAGGGCAGGTGAAGCTAGTCAACCTAGGAAGGTAGCCCATCTAGGAGAAGGAAAACTCTGATCCTAAAGAAAAGGCTAAGGAGTTAAACCTCAACAAATCCAGAATGGAGCCCAGACGGTTGGCTAGCCCCTTGTACACCTCCTTCCAGCAACTTCTGCGGCCAAACTAGTGTCAAACATATTGCTTGGGTTTCCTTTGGACCACATCAGCAAGGCTGAGAGGGAGGGTCTTGTCCTCTGGGCAACCACACACACTGCCCCACACAGTACTGCTAACACAGCAGTTTGACTTCACCCCCAGAGGCACACTCCATTTTCTCTCAAGACAGAAGGATGCCAACAGCATGTCTAAAATTATTTTTATTAATTTACTTATTACCCACCTTTCACCCTAAGGTCCCAGTGTAGGTTACAGCATTACAAACAATTATTAAAAATCATTTAAATATGGACATTTGCTTTCTTTTGTAATTGTTTAAAGCAGAGGTTTTCAACCTTTTATGGTTCCACGGCTCCCTTGATCAACTACTTTCATTCTGTGCTACCCCTGTGGGGCTCAGAAGCCCAGTTATGTCACCCCTTGCCTGTAGACCTGGCAGCCCCTCAGCCTCCTCTCTTCTTCCCTCTCCTTGGGAGTGCTCTGGACAGCCACAGTTGCCGCCCCTAATCTCTGAGCTGCGTCCCCTTCCCCAAAGAGAAGTGCCTCCTCACACTGCCCCCAAGGGGCCCTGGAAGCACCCCTGGCCAGCCCCAGAGGCATCCTTCACCTGGGGAGCTTGTAGCCAGAGCTGCTGCAACAAACAGCTGTGCAAGCCTTCGGGAGGCAGAGAAGAGAGGGCATCAGAGGAAGGGAGGAAAAGAAAGAGGGAAAGAGGCCAGTGTTGCCCGCGGCACCCCGGACCAGCATTCAAGGCTCCCCAGGGTGCCGCGGCACACTGGTTGAAAACCACTGGCTGAAAGTAATACAAAGCCAAAACAGAGGGCACATTTTTAAACATTCCTACTCCATGAAAATGCACTGCACTTTCAACCATTTTTACAAAGGCCTGCAACAGAGGCAATTGTTCACCTTGCGGCTCTTTCCTGGGCACCCAGAAGGAAGGAAAATGTTTCTTGTGCTCATTCTAAATGTGCTTTGCATTGTCATTTTGCAACCAAATCTTTAACACTTCACCAATATGATTGGGCAGGAGTGTTGCACAGAATTCACCAAACTGGCCTCCTGTGCAAAGACTTCTGCTTATAAACTAGGACTTTCCCCTTCTCCTCTCTCCATGTGCCCCCCACACACGCCAAAATTGCATCACAGGGGGTGGGGTGGGGAAACAAAATATGATTCCGTTTGGCAAGCTGGAAGGAATCCTACCCGCTGTCCTAGGATTAAATTTATTTTCAAATAAACCAACACTTCTGAAAAACTACTATTTTGTAATAAAAGCAACTCAGTGTTTAAGAACTGCTTCCTAAAAGGAAAAAAAACTTTTTAATCTAAATTGATCAATTGTCTAAGCACGGCAACCCAACAAAAAGCCTTGAGCCAACCCTGATAACAGTCTAGCCAAGAAAACAAAAAGCAAAAAAAAAACCTTTGGTGTGCAACAAACACCCCACTCAAGGCCGTAACTCACATAATCTACAAACTGTTTCTTCTTCCAAAAGAACACACATAGTTCCTCTTAGTCATCACATGATGGGTGATTTTCAAGGCAATATCTGATGCTTTCTTACCCTTCCAATCTCTCTCTTTCTCCACCCCCACCCCACCCCAGTTCTCTTGCTTCAAGCCAGCCCAACAAAGTAAACAACATGATCCCAGCTAAAGCCATTGCAGAAGGAAGGATATTTTTTACAAGGAAGCTTCAAAATCCCTCAGCTTAATTTGACACTAAGGAAGTAGAAATAAAAGCAATAAAGTTACTGGTTTCATTTTAGGCTTTCTGGAACACCAGGATCTCTACTAGGGAGTAGGGGTTCCAGGTAAGCCCTGCCCCACATAATTAATCACATGATGCTGTACGCACCCACCGCATTTTAATGGCAATACCTATTAATGGGGGGGTTGGCCCCCTCAGATATTTTATTGGGTGGGACAAAGGGACCTCGACTCCTAAGAGTTGGCTCCTATGAGCTCTACCTTAAACATGTATGCTGTCCCTATGTCATGGATGGGGAACCTCAGGCCTGACTGTCAATGTGGCCGTCCAGTCCTCTCTAATCCAGCCTATAGATAGAACTCTCCCCAGACCACCAACCCCACCAGTCCCACTCCACAGTCTTCTTCAGGTGCTTCTGCCTTGTACTTCAATAATGCCCCTTGGGCTGAAAAGGGATCATGAAAAGGGATTCACACTGGCTTGGATGTGTCCAACACAGATATTCTCAAGATGAGGAACCACAATAGTAAAATATTATGGCAACAGTACTCCAATTTTAACTGGGAGAAATGGATGGAGGCCCCCAAATTCAACCTGCAACCTAGCTAAGACATCATCAGTTTTCTTCCCATACAATGAAAACAAAAAATTCCCTTGTAAAGGAATTATGAGCTGGTGAGTAAAAATAAATTTATTTAAAAACATGGGGTTTTTTGGTAACATAATTTAAAAGTATCATAAATTTAAAGTGCACAATTTTAAACTCAAAACTGAATCAATGACCCTCTAATCCAACATTCTGAGTTAGCCTGTTCTATTATATATAAAGCCAAACAAAAAATGCCTTCCTGGTGCCTGAAAGCATTATAAATAAACCGTAATAGATCATGTGCTATATTTATTATTATGACTTGACATGGTGGGGTGCAACTTAGCATATCAAAACCTCAGATGTCACCAATTTGATCATTAAAGAAGGAAACCAAGTTATACTTTAAGGAGACGTGGCTCTTTGCGAAATAGGTGTGATCATATTTGGCATAACATTGCAAACAGTTTCCAGTTCTTGAGGCATTATAACCTTTGACTGCCTACTTAACAAAACAGGAATATTTCACAATCTGGTATATTTCCTAGATATAACAACACAACTTAATGCAATGATGGGGAAGTTCTGGCCCTCCTTATGTTGTTAAGACTACAACTCCCATCATCTCTAAGCACTGGAAATGCTGGCTGAAGCCAAGAGAAGCTGGACTCAAACGTCTGAAGTCACTGTTCCCCATCCCTGGGCTTAAGGGGCTACCTGGACTCAGCATGAACTCTCAAAATCATGCAACAGAAGACTTGCTGGTATTGACCTATAAAGCCTTATATGGCTCAAGGACCGACCCAGACTTTCCAATTGTCACCTGAGGCCCTTCTATATGTGCCCCTACCTCAGGAGGCCGAGAGGGTGGCAACACAAGAACGGGCCTTTTCAGTGGTGGCTCCCCATTTGTCAAATGCTCTGCCAGAAACAGGAATAAGAGCACAAAATTGGTTTGGGGAGCACAACCCTTGAATCAGAGAGGTGGTGCATGCATAAGCCCAACTGGAGAGGGACCTAGTCTACAGACCAGAAGTCACCCATCTAAAGATGAGAAGGGTCATAAAATTGGCATGAGAGACAAAGCGGAAGAAGCTAAACTGATGGAGGGAATAAGGGGGTGCAAGAGGAGGCTGGTCTGATAGCGATAAGGCCCCTCCCCCCCCACTGCACCTGGCTTGAAGAGGAGGGGGAAGGGCCTGTCAGAGGAGCACATGGGGCTGGCAGGAGGAGGAAGGGGCGCAGCACCCATTTCTGAGGGCGTAGGAGAAGGGGGGGGCTCAAGGGGGTGGAGCAGGCCAGGGGGGGTGAGAGACCCGCCTCCAATTCTCCTTCTCGCTCTCTCTGCCCGCCCCCCCTTGGTGCAGAGACAGGTGCGTCCCCTCCCCCCCCCCGCAGGTAAGGAGGAGCCTCGCTTCCCCTCGCCCCCCTCCGTCCTTACCCCCCCAGATGCCCAGCTTGAGCTGCGACTTGTCCAGGTTCTCCACGTAGCCGCCCAGGAAGCGGTTCAGCAGGTCGGCCACCACCGACTCCAGCACCATGGCGGCGGCGGCAGGGGGGCGGCGGGGGGGCAGCAGCGAAGACGACGACCTCCCTCCTCCCTCCCTCCCTCCGGCCTTCCCTCAGTCACCAGCTTCGCTCACGCCGAGCGGAGGGGAGGGGGAAGGAGCAGGCGCCGCCGCGTGACCCTGGCCGCCGCCGCCGCCGACGCCGCCTCCGATAGGCCGCTGCGCGCGTGACCCGCCACGCCCCTCGGCGGGCGCTTCTTTTTCCTTCTCCCTCTCCTCCTGCTTTTCCTCGCGTGCTCTTGCCCTCCTGCCTCCTCGCCTGAGGCAATAATAAAACGGAGGAGGAGGAGGGCGCTTGCCTTTCCCCGGCCGCCTCGTCCTCGTTCTTCGTCTCTTCCTCATTTTTTATTTATTTGAAAGTTGTTGCTTTTTAACTGAAATGGATAAATAAATGTGGCTTGGGAATTCTCTTCCCTCAGAGAGGCTTGTCTGGTACCATTACGTGTCTTTAGGCACCAAGCCAAAAACATTCATTTTCCATCAGGACTTTGGGATTTGGTTATCTCTGGCCTTTTGGGGAGGGTGGAATGTTTTAATCAATTTTTTTATTATTAAAAAACAATCGGCTTTTAGATGTTATTTATTTATTTTTTAAAATCCTGGTTTAAAACAGTATGTAGGTGTGTGTTTGTAGAAACTGACCAATAAATTTAATAAATAATAAATTGTGCATGATCACCCACCCCAGCTCATTATATTAAATATGACACACACACTCCTAAAAAGGTCATGGGTGCTTTAGCTGAGATTCCTGCATTGCAGGGGGTTGAACTAGATGACCCTTGGGTCCCTTCCAACTCTAAGATTCTTTGATTCTATTATTCTTTGATACTATTGTTTTTCTTACTGTTTCATGTCTTTCTTCTCAGTCCCCTGCAGCTGCAAAGGAGTACCTATGATGTACCAAGGCAGGTACTTATGCTGTTCAGGATTCTCCAAACCCATCAGTAAGGATTGGATTGAAAGGGATTTTGCCAGCCCCACCCTGCTGCCCCACAGCAGTCTGCAGGATGGCTGGTGGGAAGGGTTGGGATTTGGCAACCAAATACAGATGGCACATGCAAGCAGACATAGTCCACAAATTATCAGGTGTGGTCTAGCAGGCTGGGGCAATGGAGAGAGCCTTTTCTGTTGCCATCAGGCATGCCTAGTGTTGTGACGTGGGGTTTGTGATTTCAGCTCTCTTGACATAATATGCTGGAGACAGTTCTGTAGTAACACTTCTTTATTAAAGCAAACAAGACTGGGAACTGAGGAGGGGAGAGCTACATTTATAGGGACAGGGAACTAGCTAGAAAGGATACATTTTGGAGGGAACAATATCAGGCAATCACAGTCCTGCCTTTTGGAGGAAACCAATAAGACAGAGGATCCAAATACAGCAGCTTAAATGAACCAATAGTAGCTGTACCCTCTGGAACCAAAAGGCAGTTACTTTACCCTAATGCAAATACAGACAATAATAATACAGATATAAAATCCTTTGACTCAATACACAACACCTAGGGAGGATGGTTGCTATTGCGGAAGGTAGAAACATGTTTAACCTGATCCTATGCAGAACCACAAGCCTGCATAGGATCAGGCTGTATAGGCCACATCTACCGCCACATATTCCCTGGAGCTTTAGAAGCCTGCAATTCAACGGACATTTGATAATGATCTGCCTAGTATCACAGGAAGAGGAACTCACAGTACTATTCATTGCAGCCCATGGAACGGGTGTTCAGAAATACAGATAAGCTTGAGATAAACCAATCCTTTATGTTAATGTGGAGCAACCTTTATCCTCAGTTCACAGCCCCCATGCCTGGATTATACAGACTACAGTCTTCTTTTTGAACTAGTTACAAATGCAACAACATGCAGTCACAGCAGCGATACCTGCTAAGTGGGTCACCTGGCAAAGGATGGCGCTTCCTGAACACTAATTTCAGCTATAACACTTTGTCCTGCAGGAGGCAATCAAGTTACATCCAAAGGAGGAAGAGCTGCTGTTTCAACCACGAGGCTCATGGTCCACGATGGGCTGAAATCACTTTTGTAGCACAGCCACTAAAATAATTGGACTCCTTCTCTGCACCTCATCTACCATGCTACTTTTCAAATCCATCTCTCGAAAATGTTGGAGCTAGGATCAAGGGTACATAGAGTTGCTTAAAAGAAAAATCCAGCAAGCAGGATTCAAGCGCAAGAGCTCTCCCCGTTTTTGTGGTTAACAGCTACTGCTATTCAGAAACATTTTACTGTGTTTGATGTTTTAATTTGATGGAAGCCACCCAGACTGGCTGGGGCGACCTAGTCAAATGGGCGGCATATAAATTATTATTTTTTCTGCCTCTGACCATGAAGGCAGAGCATAGCAATCATGGCTTTATTCTTCATGAATCTGCCCAATCCTCTTTTAAAGCCAACCAAACTCGTGGCTGTTATGGCCATTTCCACATTTCTCGTGCTGACATCGTCTAAAGCATTCTGCGTGTTTAGTTTTCTTGGTTGCTGACTGGCAGCTGAATTGTGGGTTAAGTCATTTTATCCAAGGCACATGCAATCAACTAATTCATCTGTGATGAACATGAATCATAGAATTATGGTGTTGAGAGGGACCAGAAGGGTCATCTAGTCCAACCCTCTGCAATGCAAAAATCTTCTGCCCAACCTGGGACTCAAATCCATGACCCTGAGATGAAGAGCCTCCTGCTCTGCCAACTGAGGTATCAGTTGCACTGCATTCCTCGCTGCCGCTAGTCTAGGATAAACAAAAATGTTTTTAGTTCTCAGAAAGCTTATCAAAGCTTCCCAGAAAAAAGCAATGATTCATTGAACAGCAGAACTAGGCTGAAATGTGATATAATTCAGGTAATTAAAATGCACCTTCCCCTAAGACTATTTGGAGCTATTTTCATTGCAAGTCACAAACAATTATGAATAAAATTGCATGATCTATTTGAAATGAATGGAAGGTGCATAATCCTGTACATGGTGCTAAGCAGCCAAGCATAGTAAATACAAGTAAAAGCTTCAGTAAGAAGTTGCGGTGTAGCCCCATCCCTAAGAGGTGTCCTCCTGTTTGGAGCTCCAGTAAGCCTCTACAGAAGCATTCCCATATTCGTGTGAGGGGAGTTCGGGGGGGGGGATAAAAGTGAAGAGCATACCTCTTCCATTCCCTTGTCCCTGAAGCCTTTCCCTGCTGTGCTAAAAGGGAATGGGTAGCAAATGACGTGGAAAAACCTCTGCGTGAGATGGCGAAGAGACCCTGCCAGTCAAAGTGGGCAGTATTTGGCTAGATGAATAGCATGCCTGGTCTACAGAAACTTCCCATGTTCCTTAGAGCTACTATGATCAGCTGTAGGGTGTACATGCAGAAGCCCCAGGCTCAGTCCCCCAATGTTTCCTGTTGAAAGAATTTAGGCAGCAGCGACATTCCTTTGTTCAGTTTCCAGCATCACCAGTTAAAAGGATATTTACAATTAAAAGTCTGGGAAAGATGATGGTACTTCTATGACTTGTGGCTGCCATGGACATAATAATATCCCATCCCTTGGTAGCCTGCAGTGAATGGTTGAAAACAAGCTCATTAAATGTCCGCTAGTTTATCTAACCTAAGTTACACCACAATTTATCTTAGGTGGCATTTCAATATGGTCAGAATCACAGGTCTGAATATGAACATCCAGGTGATGAAGATGCAAAAGATCAACCCTGGATGTCAACAGAATTTTGCTCCATCTGTTCTCCTTTAGATTTGACTCTCTTGCAGGAATTGCTTTAATAGTCAATGGGAACCATCTGTTTAAACATGCATGTTTTGAAGGGGCTGCCCTGTATGGTAAACAACCCTCAAGAGAAGCTTGTTTGTGGTGAAAACCTCTCAGGTTTCCCCCTACAAAACTGCAGAATGAGAACCTTAAAGCAAACCAAAGCTGAATGTGCTTGTTTACAAGAAGAGAATAAATACCATGATGATCCATTTGAAGCTGATAATCATAGGAAAGTGGCCTCTAAGTGCCTCTAGCCAATCCTTAAAAGCCTTTCTGTGTAGGGGGTTTTACCCAAGGCAAATGCAGCTATCTTTATAACAGGTAAATCATAGAATCATAGAACTGTAGAGTTAGAAGGGTCTTCTAGAACAACCCCTTGCAATGCAGGAATCTCAACTAAAGCATACATGACAAATGATAATCCAGGTGTCCCCCATTTTATATTTGGACAACTGATTTTTCCTGCCTAAGTGCAGAACCTTACACTTGTCTCTCTTGAAATTCATTTTGTTATCTTTGGCCCTGTTCTCCAATATGTTAAGATCATATTGAATCCCAATTCTTTCTTCTGCAGCACTCGCTCCCCCTCCCAGTTTGGTGTCATCTGCAGTTTTGATGAGCAGCCCCCCAATTCCTTTATCCAAGGCATTTATAATGATGTTGAACAACAATTGGCCCAGGACAGAACCCTGTGGGACCCCACTTGTCACTTATTTCCAGGATGATGGGGAACCATTAATGAGTACTCTTTGGGTTCGGTCAGTCAACCAGCTACAAATCCACCAACATCCAACTCACATTTGGCCAGCTTCCTTTCAAGAATATCATGAGAGACTTTGTCAAAGGCCTTACAGGAGGCGGGCAGGTGTGGAGGATTCGCTGGTCCTGAATGGGGTAACTGTGCCCCTGAAGGACCAGGTGCGCAGCCTGGGAGTCATTTTGGACTCACAGCTGTCCATGGAGGCACAGGTTAAATCTGTATCCAGGGCAGCTGTTTACCAGCTCCATCTGGTACGTAGGCTGAGACCCTATCTGCCTGCAGACTGTCTCGCCAGAGTGGTACATGCTCTGGTTATCTCCCGCTTGGACTACTGCAATGCGCTCTACGTGGGGCTACCTTTGAAGGTGACCCGGAAACTACAACTAACCCAGAATGCGGCAGCTAGACTGGTGACTGGGAGTGGCCGCCGAGACCATATAACACCGGTCTTGAAAGACCTACATTGGCTCCCAGTACGTTTCCGAGCACAATTCAAAGTGTTGGTGCTGACCTTTAAAGCCCTAAACGGCCTCGGTCCAGTATATCTGAAGGAGCGTCTCCTCCCCCATCGTTCTGCCCGGACACTGAGGTCCAGCTCCGAGGGCCTTCTGGTGGTTTCCTCACTGCGAGAGGCCAAGTTACAGGGAACCAGGCAGAGGGCCTTTTCAGTAGTGGCGCCCGCCCTTTGGAACGCCCTCCCATCAGATGTCAAAGCGATAAACATCTACCTGACATTCAGAAGACATCTGAAGGCAGCCCTGTTCAGGGAAGTTTTTAATATGTGACATTTTAGTGTATTTTTCATCTTTGTTGGAAGCCGCCCAGAGTGGCTGGCGAAACCCAGCCAGATGGGCGGGGTACAAATAATAAATTATTATTATTATTATTATTATTATTATTATTATTATTATTATTATTATTATTATATACACTACGTCTAGCATTCCCCTGATCCACCAAGCTCAGATAACTCTATCAAACTCTACCAAAAAGTTTGGTAATTCTGTAAAAAGCAAAGAATGTTATTTGTCTAGCATGACTTGTTTTTGAGAAAATCCTGCTGGGTCTTAGTAATCACAGACCAACAGTTGAATTATCTGTTCTAGGACCTTTCCTGGTATTGATGTCAAGCTGACCAGTTGGTACTTACCTGGGTCTCCGCCCCCCCTTTTGAAGATGGGTACAACATTTGCCCGCCTCCAGTCTGCATGGACCTCACCTGTTCTCCAATAATTCTCAAATATTAGACTGAGGCTCTGAGATTACATCCACAAGCTCATTTAGTACCCTTGGATGCAGCTCATCAGGCCCAGCAGATATGAATTCATTTAAAGTAGCTAGGTACCACTTCTTATCTTGGGCTGCAGCTCCCTCCTTGCATGGCTTATTCTGTTATCACCAGTTAGGCACAGCTTTTTTTTTAGGTAAAGACAGAGGCAAAGTAGGCGTTGAGCAGTTCCTCCTTCTCTCTGTCATCCAATAGCATTTCCCCATCTTCTGCACACAGAGGGCCTGCTACTTGCTTGTTCTTTCTCTTGCTTTGAACATAGCTGAAGAAACTTTTAAAAATATGTTTAACCTCTCTTGCAAGCCTGAGCTCATCCTGAGCTTTAGCCAGCCTGACCTTCTTCCTGCAACTGTTGGCTACTCATGTATACTTTTCCTTTGTGATTTCTCCTTTCCTCCATTTCTTATACAGTGGTACCTCAGGTTAAGTACTGTACTTAATTCATTCCAGAGGTCCGTACTTAACCTGAAACTGTTCTTAACCTGAAGCACCACTTTAGCTAATGGGGCCTCCTGCTGCCGCCGCACTGCCAGAGCACGATTTCTGTTCTCATCCTGAAGCAAAGTTCTTAATCTGAAGCACTATTTCTGGCTTAGTGGAGTGTGTAACCTGAAGCGTATGTAACCCAAGGTACCACTGTGCATGCCCTTCTTGCTCTCAGCTTCTCTGTAAGCTCCTTCTTTATGCAGCCACACCTGTTTCCTTAGATGCAGCCCACTTTTCTTTCTTGTTGGAATTGTCGGCATTTGGGCCTTCAATATTTCCCTTTTAAGAAACTCCCATCCATCTTGGACTCCCTTCTCTTTGACTATTTCTGAACCCAGTAGTTCATTAACTATTTGAAACCAGTCTTCTTAAAGTCCAGAGTGCATGTCCAACTACACTCATCTTCCCTTTGCCTTTGTATAATGAAATCCAAGAGGACATAATTACTTCCTCCAAGTTTCCCAGTAATTCCAGTTCATCAATCAGTTCCTCCCTGAAGACAAGGTCCAAGATAGATGGCCCCCTTGCTGCTGCTTCCACCTTCTGTAAAATAAATTAGGGGTTTGAATAGTGGTCAACATGAGCAATGGGTTTCCCTATGGAAGGCTTGCATTCCTGCAATTCAGCTTCACCAGCTGATGATGATGATGTCAATTGTTGATTCAAATATTTTGAAATATAAATCAAATACAACCAAGTATTTATAGTATTAATTCAGTAAAACTGAACAAAAAAGAGAATTGCATTAACACCAAAATCCCAGATTAAGTAACTCTTTATGAAGTCACAAAAATAAATTCTAACCTATTGTATTCAATCACTATTTACTTATGTTATGAATACACAGTCTTTGATTCCATATACTCATGTTCCATTATTATTATTATTATTATTATTATTAAGCAAAAATTGGTCTTAAGAATACACCTAGGTTGGGCTAAGGTTTCTCTTCAAACCCAAGAGGAGCTATTGACAACCCCAAAAAGTGATAAATACCCTTTCCGTTCTCTGAGATAGATTAGTTGCATCATAAGACTATTCTCCTAGCACAAGTGTTCCTGCCTTTCTGTGAGAGCTGTGGAAGAGGTAAACAAGAGACTTGGAACACAGAGTTCAGTCTGGAAGTTATTAGCTTTTTTTGGATGGAGATGGGGGGGGAGAGACCAGCTGTATGGCTGAGCTTGTTTTCTTAAAAATCACGTATTTCCCGTTAGGCCCACGTCATCATTTTTCATATCCTACCTATGCTGATCATGGCTTTCTGTTTAGACAGCAGAGGTTGCTAAGGGGAGAGGGCGCATTATATCAATATTTGACAAAGCAGGCTGGATTAGCGGGGAAATATTTCTAGCTCCAACTCCCTTAGGAGCGCTGCAGGCTACAAAGACCATGAGCAGAGCAGCTCTATTTTCTCAGCACCAACATACGCTGATTAGGGATAAGCACAGATACATCAAGAGTTGAAGTTCCTGCATCACAGGGCGCTGGACTAGATGAGCCTCAAGGTCCCTTCCAACTCTACAATTCTATGATTCTAAGAGGTTATGTGAAGCCTTTCTCTGACAGTTCAGATTTTATCAGGGACACCAGCTGCTGGACAAAGAGCCTGGCGCTGAGTGTGTGCAAAGGCCTCAGTGGAAGGAAATCCTAGTAACACTAACCCCCCATGCTTGGCAAGCAGCTAGAGCACCTCCTTTGCATGCAAAGGTCCCAGCTTCCATTCCTGGTGTCTCCATGTGCCTCCTGCCACTACCAGTCAGCGTAGGCAAAACTGCACTTGAGGGACCAATGGCCTGAGTAAGGATATGGCAGCTTCCTCTGAGTCTTGGGATAAGTACCTGATTCCCATTCTTCCACTTTTGCCTGCTCACTAGAGCAGGGCTTTGTTCGCCAAGGGCTTGGGGGGGGGGTCATTTTAATGTTTTGTGCTTTGTCATTAGTATTGATCTGAGCCCAGAAACAGACTTAATGAAATATGATTATTGATATATAATAGAAGCTATAGCAGGACTCGGAAAGGAGAAAAGATCGTTTATTGTCTCAAACCACCCACAGAATCACCATTGGTAGTTTGCAAAGATGCAGAGAGGATCCCAACCCAAATGTTTATTTCTAGCCATTATTGATTTGGGGACATCATAGAAGCATGCTCTGTTTACCTTTGCTGGTTGATTAGACAGGCACTGATAAAGTTATATGCCTGTAGCCATGGAGTCTGCAAAGAAACAAATACAAGAAAGGCCAAATGTTCAAAAGCTAAATGGCACAAATACACTGCCACCATCAGATCTGTCTACAAACCAGGATGGGGCCTGGGCTTTTTCAATCGCACATCAATTCTGCTCACAGAAAGTTTGCTTAACCACCTTATTTATTTGTTTATGGTCACCCATAAATAAATGTTCCCTGCTAAAACAATGTGAAAAACACAGACTATTGCAGTGAAAATCAGCAGCAAAGAACATTGGGAGAGAGCAAACACAGAGACACCCCAAACCTGACTCCAACTACAAAAGCTGAGGCTGTTGGAGGCCAAAGACCATCTTGGCTGGAGTTGCAGAAGGGCCTGCTCCCTGCCATGCAGACCTTTCCCACTTGGCCTGGGCCCTGACTAACTCCAGCACAAAAGCCGACGCTGCTGAACAGGGTTGGGGTGTTTGGGGGGGGGATTATGGGTGGTGGTTGCTGTTGGTTTTCAGTATCTTTATTATAGATCTTGTTGTGATTTTTGTGGAAATTGTTTAGTTTGGGTATGTTTTTGTAATTTTTTGGCTATTGTTTGTGACTACTTTTGTTAGGTTGTAGTTATGTAGTTTCTTATGTGTGTAGGGAAGCTGTTGTATAGCCGAGGTAGCACCCCCAAAAAAGCTCTCCCTTTGGCAGCCATCTGCCTCACTTCACTTATTTCTCTTTTTCCTTTTAAAAGAAGTTGCTTTTATATTCATTTTCTAGCCTATGCCTTCACCGTCTGTGTGAAATCTGAATGTGGAACTTTGGAATCAAACCTCCTTTGAGGCCAGATTTCTTGCCCATAGGGCCCAGTATCGTCTCTGTTGACTGACAGTGGCTCTTCAGGGTCTCAGGCAGAAAAGGATCCTTCTCATCACCTCTAACTCATTCCCTTGAACTGGACTGAGTGTGGAATGTGTGTGTGTGTATGAGCCGTCCCCTTCTCTCGCAGTGGAGCTCAGGTTGTGCTCACCTGCCCAGTTAGTCTTTCAGACAACCTAATCCAGCCTCAGGACCTTGGTCAGCACCTCTTTGGCACCTCTTGTGATTAGTAGGCGTGTCTCATCTTCCTTTCCAGCACCTTATCCAAAGTTCAGGTGCAAAAGCATATCTGGTTCCATAGACTTGTTGATGCACCATGACAGAATGGATCATCAGAACCATTAAACACAAAATGCATTTCACTATTTGTGCAAAAGAGCTATACATGAGATCTGTGTGAGCTTACAGGTGAGAGCCATCGTGGTGTAGTTGTTATCTGTTGCCTCCTCTGACTGGCCAGTCTTCATCTGCTACCTGTGATTCTTCTGACTGGAGATGTTGAGGACTGAACCTGGAGCCTTCTGCAGCAAATCATGGGTCCTACCACTGAGCCAAGCCCCCCCCCCCCCATGGAACAGACCTCATAGCCAGTTATTATTTTCAGATGTTTTTTTGTTTCATCACAGAATGATCATTCCAATCTATATTGGTCAAGGTGAGACTGCACACCAGTCTTGTGGGGACTTTACTGACTTTTTAATAATGCATACACCATTGTTTCTGTTTTAATAGTTGGACTAAACAGGTGGCCATAGAGCTGTATGAAGCCCACAGGCTACTTTTATGCAGCTCCCAGCCTAATCTCAAAAGCCTTCTGCAAGCAATTAATGCATGCTGCTGGCAAGAATGACTTGTCCTTCCTGTGGCAGTCTTCTGGACAAGGTTGTCCACCTCTGTAAGAACATAAGAAAAGCCTGGTGGATCAGACCAAGGGCCCACCTAGTTTAGCTCCTGTGCTCATGGAGGCCAACCAGAAGCCTATTGGAATCCCACCAGCAGGACCTGAGGGCAACCTCTCTCCCCCCATTTGTGATTGCCAGCAACTGGCATTCAGAGGACTACTGACTTCAGTCATGGAGGCAGAACAGAGCCATCAGGGTTAGTAGCCTTATCCTCCGTGACATTGCCCAAATGCTCTTTTAAAGTCTTTGAGTGGCCATCACTACTACCTGTGGAAGGAAATTCTATTTTAACCATGTGCTGTGTGAAGAAGTAATTCATTTTATATCACCTGAGTCGAGAGAGAGATTTCTCTATTCATACATGCTGTGTATAATTTCATACATTTCTAGCATGTCTCCTCTTTCTTGCCTTTCCTTTAAACTAAAAAGCCCCAGAGGTTGCAACTTTTATTTGCGGGAGACACTCCACCACATCAATCATATTGGCTGCCCTTTTCTGACCATTTTGAATTATCTCTTTTGAAGTGAGGCAACCAGAACGGTACACAGTATTTCAAATGCGGTCATGCCATAGATTTGAATAAGGGCACTAGGACATTGATATATGATACCCAGTATCCATAGCGGCAGGTGAGTTGCTTTCATGGTGCACGTTGTTGTCATTCTACAGCTGCACCTGATGCTGGTGTGTGCCTTTCACAGAGGCGTGTGGGCTGTAACAGTGGCCAGAGAGGCCTAGACATTGTTTCACAATGACGATTTATCAGATGAAACAAGGCAGTTGTTGTTTCCCAAAGGCTGGTTTCAATTCAAATCCTTTGCAGGAAGCGCTCGTCTCACAAGCTGGCTGTTGTCTGGCTTTTAGCAGCTCTCTCAGAATTGGGTCATTTGGGTGGCCTGGGGCATATCCTGGTTATTTCCTTTTCAGAGGGGTAGATAACATCCTTTATTTTAATGCTTTGCTTGTGCCAACCAAATCAAGCAATATCCCCCAGGTCCGCATACCCCCATGGAACAGGGCTTGCCACAGGTGAGGAGAGACTTGCTGCTTTGGTGGGGGAGGGACATGCCCAGGGGTATTTTTAAGGGCTTTCCCATAGTATATGAGATGTGCCCTCTAGAGCTACTGACGTACCTTGCAGTGGTATAATGGCCAGCGTCCAAAGGTCCCTATAAAATCAATCAGTTTCATTTTCTCTGTTTCATAAGATGTGTATTGACTGTAAAAAACAAAATAAAATGTCCAAGTGGTTTACAAACATAATAAAGGCACTAAAATAGTAAGTTAAAAGTTAAAAGCAGCTTTTTAAAACATTCAAAAATAATTAAAATCAACAATATGCAAAAACCAATTAAAATATATATCAACATTCTACATATTCAGGTAAAGGTAAAGGGACCCCTGACAATTAAGTCCAGTCGCGAACGACTCTGGGGTTGCAGCGCTCATCTCACTTTAAAGGCAGAAGGAGCCGGCATTTCGTCCACAGACAGTTTTTCCGGGTCATGTGACCAGCATGACTAAGCTGCTTCTGACGAAACTGGAGCAGCGCATGGAAACACTGTTTAGCTTCCCGCTGGAGCGCTACCTATTTATCTACTTGCACTGCGTGCTTTCGAACTGCTAGGTTGGCAGGAGCTGGGACCGAGCAACGGGAGCTCACCCCGTTGCGGGGATTCAAACCGCTGACCTTTTCGACCTTGTCTCCAGGCACTGTGGTCATCTGCAAGGGATTCCTACACAGTGGGGTTAATGTTACCAGCCTTCATGTCTTGTTTGCAGACATTATTTTAATGCAAATTGCAGCTGCTGCCACACTGAAAGGCCAATTTATTGCAAATGTGAAAATGGTGTTATGGGGCGCCTATAATAGATCAAAACGATTGAGTGGGCATGTATGGATTAAGGTGATCTTGCAGGTGAAATGGTCCCAACAGGCTTTACATACTAATAGTAACACCTTGAACTTGACTTGGTAGCAAATTGGCAACCAGTGCATATCTCTGAGCAGTGTTTTATGCTGACAGTGTCTCATTCCTGTCAGCAATTGTGCTGCTTCATTCTCCATGAGTGCAGCTTCTCAGTTAAGCCCCAAGGACGCCTCACATAAAGCACATTGCAGTGATCCATTGAAGTAACGAATGAATGAACGAACAACTATGGCCAATAAACACAACTGATATCCTACAGTTCATTGCATCCAATGGATCCATGTTTTGGGCATGCATCAGCTTTTCTGCAAGTGAATTAGGGGATCTGAAGACCAGTATAGAGGCAGGTGCTAAGAATGTAAGCAGAACCTGGCTGCTGGATCAGAGCCAACACCCCCCTAGTCCAGCACCCTGTTTCCCACTGTGGTCATCTAGGATGCCACAAGCAGGACAGGAAGGCAATAATCCTCTCCCAGTATCTAGGACTGGGATTCTGGCATTGCAGGCGGTTGGACTAAATGACCTTGGCTTGGGGCTCTTTCAAACTCTACCACTGCATGATCCTCTATTTCTATGATCTGATATCAAGTGACCCTGAACATGGCATGGCCACTGTGGATAAGATGGGGTTGCATGTTTGAGTGCTTCCCTTTGAGGAAAACAAATGGCCTGGTCCCAGGTAGCTTGCCATACTAGGCCCCACCTAGAGCAGAACTTTGTATGTGCTACTGGTGCTGCCTTCTAATGCTATTGTTGTTTTTCAATTTAATTTAATTTAATTGATCAGGAGAATATTACCATTTTAAGTTTTGATTATTTGCATTTTTGAAAATGCAAATTACCTTCCTCCTGGATGTATTTCCTTGTTTGCATATATTTTGTTTTGTGATTTATATAGAAATGGGAATTGGCTGTAAACAATAAGTTCTGGCAGACTTGACAGGTCCCAGCTGCAGGTGCTGAGACTTTAGTTAAAGGTCCTAAATCTCTGCCAATGGTGCCAATGGAGGGAGCAAGCTGACCTTCCTCTCTTGTGACCTTCCTTGAAGAGGAGGAAGGTTGTACCAGTGCCTGACCTCCCATTCCCAATCAGCAACTAAACAGTGTGCTTGCATTCCACATCAGTCCACAGTTTCATATCAGACCTATTTTCCATTCAGGCTTTTATGACCTGATCCAGCCACGTGGTATTGACTTGGACCAAGGAGACAGTCTGAACATTTTTGGAGGCTTCCCAACATTGTGCACAGTGTTGTACTATCGTGGATGTGTAAGACTTCCTAAAAAACATTGCTGTCCAGGGGCAGCATCATGTGAGAAAAGTGTGTCCATCAAAATCTCCCTTGTGTTTGGAGGCTTAGAGCGAATTCCGATTAGGCAAGATAAAGTACTATAGTGCAAATAGCAACTTGCAGACTTTCCGTTTTTAGGAAGACTGGAGTCCAAACAGTTGATAGCCAGAACATTCAAAACACCTTTCAATCAGGAACCAGGGATAACAAAATAAATAAATATTTCAGCCACCTACAACACGTGCTGTCAGGTAGTCTACCTTAAAGTAATATTTGTTTATGCCATGAACATTAAGTGGAAATATGAATAGGAGAGATTAGCTGGAGTTCTGTGTGCTTAATGCTCCATTATTAGATTTGCCCCTTATCGACTTTGGCCATGGCTGTCCCCGAGCATTTTTTCCCTGCAGATTACTAAGGCTGGACTGCAGGGAGAGTTGGGTGATTAGGAGGAGGAGAAGCAGCACTCACCCCTCAGACTGCTAGGCCTGGGTGGCGGCCCCAGCAGCAGCTGGCAAAGATGAACTAGGAACCAGGAGCCTCAGCACAAAGCCAGCAGTCAGGAGGGCTGAAGAGCAAGTCAGGAATGGATGCTGAACTGCTGGGACGCAGCAAACCAGAACTGAAGAACACCAAGGCTGCAGGAACACAACAGACCATTTTGCTCAAGGGGGGCTCTGGAAGATCCAGTAGCCTGGGTGGGCAGAGAGAACCAGTGGTGCTGGACTCCAGCTCCCAGCTCTGCCAGCCAGACCATGTACTGAGTTCTGCAAAGGAGGCCCTTCTCAGTGTCCTGCCATTGAGTAAAGTTTGCTGTGTGGTACCTCAGCCTTCCCTTGGGGATTCTTTCCAGTACTAGCTGAAGACATGCCTCCTTTCTCAGGCCTTTGTCAGGGGCTGAGTTGATGTGGCCAGCTTGCAAAGTGATGGGTGTCCGTCAGCTGTATTGTCCAGACTCTATATTTTTACCTCAGGTTTTAATTGGTACACGTGTAATTTAATGGGTTGTGTTGATGGCACAGATGTTATTTTGTTGTTAATCACCCTGGGATCATGAACTAATGAAGGGTAGGCTAGAAATTGAATTAATGAGTAAATAAATTCAGAGGGGTGGCACCCTGCCCATCAAATCAGTGCCTTTGGCAAAACTTACTCTCATGTTCCTAGCTTGATAGTGTAGCCCACAGCTTCCCAAACTTATTTGGCCTACCCCCCGCTTCAGAAAAAGAATTACTCAGTGCCCCCCTGGAAGTTTACCTTCTTTAAGCAAACAGAAATATGTAGTTCTTTTATGTATCTATATTTCTGCCTATGTCCTACAACATAGTCATTACACAACAGATAAAACATATACGAATGGTTTTTCAAAAGTGGACAAGGAGGTGGACTTGGCCCTGGGATTAGAAGCTCAAGGCAAGAGGCAGAGGGAAGCTTGCCAGTTCAGTCCGATCCCCCTTGGGGGTAGTGTGGGTGGCGCAGCCTGCCTGCCCTTGGCCAAATAGGCAGACAAGCTGCAACCTGCTTCACCCAAACCTGGGAAAACCCTCGCCTCCAATAGGACTGCTGGATCAAGGGGAGGTGTTGTCACCATCCTGCAACAGCACCCGACTTGGTGGTAAGTGTCATTACACAAAGATGAAACATGTAGAAGGGTTTTTCAAAAATTTCTTCTCTTCTTTTTTGTGCTTCCACCGCCCCCTTATTTTTATTCAATGCCCCCCAATTGCACCTGAGGCTACTACCACCCCCTGGATCATTCCAGTGCCCCCCTGGGGGTGGTATCGCCCACTTTGGGAAACACTGGTGTGGCCAGTTTAGATTGTAGGGAAACTGAATACTCCAGAATACCAGGGCTGGTACTCTCAGCCCTTCGCTGCTGCTTCTGAGCCAATCAGCCCAATCACTGTAACTCCTCCATGTTGAACTCAGTTATGTCATTGGTAGGTCATGCAGGCTATAGTAATTAAATTAGGGCAGAGGATACGTGAGGGATTAGCATATGCCAAAGCAACCTTCTTCAATGTTTACACGAATGCAAAAAAAACCCCTGTCTTATCTCAGTGTACAGGCTGCCGGGCTCTCAACCAACTAGAGCAACATTGCCTGTTATAATTACATTAGGTGGAAACACAAAGAATCAAGTTAGATTAGGCATCTGCTGGGCGGTTTGCGTGCATCCGAGCCTCCCCCCCCCCCCATGCATCTTATCTGTGGGGTTTTCCATTTATTTAAAATATTTGTTCTGTGACAGTGTGCCATTGCTGGGAAATGCAAATGTACACATCTGGAGAGACTGCCTCTCTTCCTCCTCTGCTTCCTGAAATCTAATGAGGACTCCAAGGTTGAAAGGGTGAGTGACAGACATAAGGATTTCCCCAGGAAACTCTGGAAAGCGGGACAGCCTGCTCCTGTCATCGTCAAAGGGGACTTAGGGCAAATCTCTAGTCTCGCCTGGAGAGGGCTGCCCCCAAACATTTTGCTGCCTGAAGCCAAGGACAAGATCTTGCCCATCCCGCTCCAGTCAATGCACAAAATTGAAATTGAAATTGAAATACTTTATTGTCACTTGTACAACATGTATACAGTGAGATTACACGAGCACCCCCCACTCAGTTCTCTTAGTCTTAATTCCCCTCATTTACTGACGCACACTCACCAAACCTGAAAGTCAGTTGCCCTGTTGTTATCTTTTCATTCAGCAGCCCAACAGCCCACGGATAGAAGCTGTTCTTTGCCCAGTTGGTGCGACAAGCAAACCGGCACCTGAATCTTCCTCCAATGTTGGATGCAACCGGACTGCATCATCTGCAACTTCTGAGAGCAGCAGGCTTGCTTCGTGGGTGCAGTGGGCAGGCCAGGTGATGGGCACACACAGCTCTCTCCTCCGGCTGCTGCTGCTTGCCTCACTCAGCCTCCTGGTAGAGCCAGCCCAGAAAGAAGGATATGACTGCTGAATACTGCCTGAAACATGCCTGCTGTGAGCAACCAGTTCAACATTCCCCTCACTTCTTCTTCCCTTGTCACGAAGTTTCAGGGCAGGGCCACATGTTACAAACAGCAGAAGGTTGCCCCCCCCTCAAATGGCAGCTCTACGTCATGCATCCCTTCCTCCTCCCCTCCACCCACAGAGGTCTGCTCTGCTTCTCCTTCTCCCAAGTCCCCCTGCACATTGAGGGATCTTCAGCCGCCGCCACCAACCCTGTGAAATAGTGGTATGAGTCGGGGGATCAGTCTTGATGGTGCCTGTGGGTCCCTTCCAAACCTGTGATCCTGTGTACGTGAGGTTCAAATCTATGAGTGGAAACCAGCCAAGCCAGTTACTTTGTTAAGGTGGTTGGTTTAATTTTTGTCCTGGCACTTCCCCTGAGAAAACCTGTGTTTTATTGCTGAATCAGAGCAGATGGCAGTCCATGGAAAACCCGGTTGCTGTTTGCTCTGATTCAGCAGTGAATTGTGGAGAAAGCACCAGGACAAAATAAATAAATAAATCATTTCAAACATGGAGCTTTAAAGCCCAGACCTGGGCTTAGAAATATGGCACAAAAGGAAGTCTAGATGAGCCCAGGACTGGCTTGCTCTGTCCTGGCTTCCCTGGAAACCTTCTGGGGAAGCAAAACCTTTTAGGATATTAATGCTTGTGAGTCCCTCTGCCCTATGCTCAGCTTGTCTATATGTGTGAATAAAGTCACATATCCGAAGGATACCACAATGTCCGGTGAGCTTCACCTGATATCAGCACTAGTATCAACATCTCTGGGTGGGGCTGGGAGAGACAGCTGCCCCCAAACCCATGAAGCCACTGCCAGCCAGAGCAGACAGTACTGACCTAGATGGATCAAGGGTGTCTTGCGGTATAAGGCAGTTTCCTATGTTCCTAATGGGCCGAGACACTTGGCAGCTCCCCGTGACCCCTGCTGACCTGGCCAGGATTTTGAAGATATTGTCTGAGCCAAGAGTTGGGGCCATGGGAGGCCTTGTGGGGGCTGGAGAGGTTTATCCTGCCACTGACCCCACCTCCTTGAGTAGCAGACTGGGCTTTAAGGGCCTTCCTCACACCGTGGGAGGGAAGGGGAGTTTACTGGCACCTCATCATCCATGTCTGAAGGAGACAGGAGAGTCACAGTTTGGAAGGGCCTTGAGTGACGCTCCCTTACCATCTGTGTCTTCCTCAGAATCATTTTATTTTTAGTTCCTATTTCTATTTTTAGTTTTCTATAGCCAACCTTTTTCTCCAAGGAGCTCCAAGTGGCATCCAGTGGTTCTTCTCCTCACTTAATCCCCACAACCCTGTAAGGCTGGTTATGCTGAGAGGCAGTGACTGGCCTGAGGTCACACCCAGTAGGTTTCATGGCCAAGTGGAGATTTGAACCCTGGCCCCCTAGCCTGGCACTCTAACCACTCTCCCGGCTCACGTGAGGAGGAGCCTGGTTTGTGGGTCACAAGAGAGAGGAACCTATTCTTTCTTCCACAACAGGTAGTTCTGATCTCAACCATCACAACACGCCAGCTGGAGTCAGGGTCAGAGGAGCCTGGTGGCCGCACTCTGTCAAAAAAACCCAACTTGCTGAGGAACTTCAAGCCAATCCTTACCTCTCAGCCAAAGCCACCTCCCTGGCTGCTGTGAGAATAAGATGGAACAAGGATCTGCGGACGCTGCCCTAAACTCCCTGGTGAGAAAGTGGGAGGATGCAGGGTCACATACAGAAGCCAACTAGACAAGCAGCTGAATCTGAGGACAGTGCGTGCCATGACACATACAAACAACAGGCTATCTTGGGAGGTGACACACTTAGCTGTGCTCTATAATAATAATAATAATTTATTATTTATACCCCACCCAGCTGGCTGGGCTTCCCCAGCCACTTTGGGCGGCTTCCAACCAAATATTAAAATACAGTAATACATCAAACATTAAAAGCTTCCCTAAACAGCTTTCCTTCAACACCTTTCGGTCACTTCCTGCCTGTCCTCAGCATCTTCTGCCTGAGACCACTGCCTCAATCTGTCAGAATTGCAATGCAATTAATAGGGTGGTAAATTAAAAATTGCCAACAAAGGTCCGTATAGTTAAAGCCATGGTTTTCCCAGTAGTGATGTATGGAAGTGAGAGCTGGACCATCAAGAAGGCTGATCGCCGAAGAATTGATGCTTTTGAATTATGGTGCTGAAGGAGACTCTTGAGAGTCCCATGGACTGCAAGAAGATCAAACGTATCCATTCTTAAGGAAATCAGCCCTGAGTGCTCACTGGAAGGACAGATCGTGAAGCTGAGGCTCCAATACTTTGGCCACCTCATGAGAAGAGAAGACTCCCTGGAAAAGACCCTGATGTTGGGAAAGATGGAGGGCACAAGGAGAAGGGGACGGCAGAGGACGAGATGGTGGGACAGTGTTCTCGAAGCTACAAACATGAGCCTGACCAAACTGCGGGAGGCAGTGGAAGACAGGAGGGCCTGGCGTGCTCTGGTCCAGGGGGTCACGAAGAGTCGGACACGACTAAACAACAACAACAAATTAAAAATGCTAGCAAAGCATGAAATATCTTTGTCCCTGCATACATTGAGAAGCCTTCCCCTCCAATCTGTCCCTTTATGCTCTGTGAAAGTCAACAAAGGTGTCCTCTTAATGATACATCTGCAGGTTAGGTTTCGACAATGAACACACAGAGCAGAGGTTTCCAAACTGTGTGTCGCGACATGTTAGTGTGTCAGCTGTGGTGTGGTGTGTCACGTGAATGCTCCCCGCGTTAGTTTAACCTCCAGTTTGCTAGTAAAACCGAATTACTATGTTGCAAAATGATGCATGTCTAAAAAGTGTGTCACCAACATGAAAAGTCTGGAAAACTCTGATGTAGAGGCACTTTTTGTGTCTGCTCCCCAACCACGGAAGTCACTTCCACTCCAAGTATGTCACAAAATCCAAACACGTGTTTCATTTTCAAAGCCTCCCTGTCAGAGTTGGCCTTTGAGGTTTCACAGTTAAGTCACTGAAAGGTGAGGACATTTCAGCTCTTGATTTGTTTAAAAACCATGTTCTCTTTTGTTGACAGTACAGTGGTACCTCAGTTTAAGAACAGTCCAGTTTAAGAAAGATTTGGTTTACAAACTCAGCTAAACTGGAAATAGTGTCTTGGTTTCATAACTTTACCTTGGTCTAAGAATGGAATCCGAACGGTGGGAGGGCACAGGCAGCGGGAGGCCTCATTAGGGAAAGCGCGCCTCGGTTTGAGAATGGTTTTGGTTTAAGAATGGACTTCCAGAAAGGATTAAGTTTGTAAACTGAGGTACCACTGTATTTATTTAAATGTATGGCTTTGTTTCCCCCTTTGTTACCATCCTTCAAGATAGGGTGGCTGTCACTGGTCCTAAGCAAGTACCTGAAGAACAGAATGTTATTATTTTTATTATGTATTTTGTGTTTTTTATATTGTGATTTTATGCTGCGAACTGCCCTGAAATCTACAGGTACAGAGCATTATAAAAATTTGATCAACAATAAAGAATAAAGAATGGCCACAACATAGCTTACTTCTAAATGGGACTGTGTCTGCAGAGGATGAGAAAAGGAACTCAAATGAATGTTGCATCATTATCCGGTTGGAGTCATTAATATACAATTCCTATTCAGCTGTTCCAACATCCCTACTTAGCTCTCCTTTACCGAAATAGTGCTCTGGCACTTATTGACCAAACAGCCTCTTATTCATGCACTTGAATAGCACAGACAAGATGAGGACAAGTTACAGGAAAAATCATTACACCTCAGTAGCTGAGAAAGAAGCTGGAACATCTTGTACACCACTGGTTGATCCAGCCAAAGTGCTGGACAGCCAGGCAAAGCATATCCTTTTTTAAAATATGCGCTGTTCCTCCTGCTGGCTTGCCAAAGCATCAACAAAACATAAATTTTAATTAATTAAAAAGAAATAAAGCATTACTTTAAAAACTTGAAACATTACTAAATAACAGCATATATAACTTTTTAAAATTGTGAATGTTGCCAGGCTCCCAGTCCCATCATCCCTGACCAGTAGCCATGCTGGCTGGAGCCAATGAGAGCTGGGAGTCCAGCAGCATCTGGGGGCTGCAGGTGTCCCCCACTCCTGCTAGGAGTCTATAATACCTTGGCTCTGGATTTGCTGCCAAGCCCAGTTCAAAGTGCTGGTGCTGCCCTTGAAAGCCCTCCCTTGGCTGGGGGCCCTGATATCAGAAGGAGCACCTCTTCCCACAACAGAGTCGTCATTGGCCAAGATCCAGCTTTACACAAGGTGCCTCATGCATGAAGGAAGGCCTTCTCCTCTGGTGGTGCCCCAACTGCAGGATGTCCTCTCAAGGGAGTTGTGTCAGCTGTCGACACTACATTTCTCTTTGGCACCAGGTTAAAACTTTGTTTTATTTGCTCAGGCATTTTGGATTATGGTCTTCTTCTTTTTTAAAATCAGATCCAGCTGCTTTCTTCCTCACTTGATGGCTTGCTTTTTAAAGTTTTTGCATCTTTACATTCCTTTGTCAGTCGCCATTTTTGCACAAAAGGGTGGCTTGCACGTTTCAAAAAATTATAGAATTATAAAAATGATAGTTATAAAAATTATAGAATTATTGCAGCAGTTGCCCTAAGTTCTGACTTAATACTGCTTCATGCTTCTGCTATTCAGAGGGGGAAAACTGTTTCCAAATAGCTGCACATTTGGGGGGCTAGCAACCAACCTGTACTATTTACTTTTTATTTGTACCTCACCAACTTGCATGTTGTTGGCCTTTCGAAAGGGGGAAAAGAGGGAAACAAACAGAAAGCACATTAAACCAAAGGAGCCAGTGAAGCAAGCAAGGAGACTGGGGGCCTCTTAAAGCCAAATGGTAGCTAGGGTAATAAATGACTCACATACATGCAAGGCTATCTTTCTGCGGCAGGATGTTTGAGAATAGCAAACAGGCCAACGTCACAAAGAGGACATATTAATGTCGACCTCTTTAATATGCATTTCTATTATCCCTCCCGATAAAGGGCAGGAGCGAGTTTGCCCCCACGGCCTCCACATGCAGAGCCCGTGAGTCATGCCCCCCCCGCCCCCTGCTGCAGAGCTGAGAACGGAGCAAGAACAAGGGTTGTGTTTCTGGATACCGACCAAAGGCATCTGTTGCTCTTCATGCTTTTTAGGGGCAGATTCACACCGTGCAATCAAAACACATCCGATGCACATTTAAAGCACAGGACTTGCTCCAAAGAAAATAAATATAAGTCAGCGCAACTTGTCTAGGCAGGCTTACCTAAATAAAAATGTTTTTAGCAGGGGCCCCAAATAATATTGCAATGGTGCCTACATAAAAATAGGCAATCTTGTTTCTGATCAGTTCCCAAATGATCCTTTGCATGACATTTGACTTCCCCTTCTGTAGCTGCAGCTGTCTCTGTGTTTGTTTGCTTGCTTGCTTGCTTGCTTGCTTGCTTGCTGTTCATAAGAAAAATCCCTCCACACTGCGGGAAAGATCTATGAGCCTGATAAGAAGTCAGCGTGCATCAGAAAACAGCTCTTCAGCTTGGCTCTCTAAGGGTTAAAGGGAGCGAGATGCGCTTCCTGAGAGAAAGTGAGGGCCTTTCTTCTTGTTTCAATCAGCTGGTGGAGAGAGGAGGATGCTGAGATCAAAGCAGAAGCTGTCAATTCAAAGCAATTATCCGACCTCTCCCACAGGTTTCTCAGTGACTGCATAGGCATATTATAATAGGGCTGACTCCATGCAACTGCATTTCGCCCAGAAAGGAAACGCGGACATTTTGCCAAATTTTAAAAATCTGCCCGCACACAAATTTTAATCCTGACAAAGAGGGGGGGGCATATAGCAGCCCTACACACAAACACACGGGCCCAGTAGGGCGAAGCCACCCCTGGGTGCCCTGCCCTCCTTGCCACTTCCACCACCTGTGAAGAAGCCAGGCCAGCTCAGGCACTGATTTCCAGCAAGATCTCACAAGAGAGAACTGCTCTGCTGGCAGGGCGGGGGGCACAGCAGGGGGCAGGGGCAGGGCAGGACTTCCCATTTCACCTCAAGCAGCAAAATGGGACATGCTACCCACCCACTTGGGACACGGGTGGCGCTGTGGTCTAAACCACAGAGCCTAGGGCTTGCCGATCAGAAGGTTGGTGGTTCAAAGCCCCGCAATGGGGTGAGCGCCCATTGTTTTGGCCCCAGCTTCTGCCCACCTGGCAGTTCGAAAGCACATCAAAGTGCAAGTAGATAAATAGGTACCACTCCGGCGGGAAGGTAAACTGCGTTTCCGTGCGCTGCTCTGGTTTCAGTGTTCCGTTGCACCAGAAGTGGCTTAGTCATGCTGGCCACATGACCCGGAAGCTGTACGCCGGCCCCCTCGGCCAATAAAGCGAGATGAGCGTCGCAACCCCAGAGTCGTCCACGACTGGACCTAATGCTCAGAGGTCCCTTTACCTTTACCCACCCACTTTGTGTTCAACCCGAGGGACTGTTGGTGCCACCATTCTGCCTTGCCTCCCGTTTTTAATACCTGCATAAAACCTGATTTGTTGACAGGAGGGACACAACTATCTTGTGGTGGCTCCAAATCTATGGAACACTCTCCCAGGAGAAACCTGGCAGGCTCTCTCACTCGCAGCAGTAAAGGCTTTCTTATTTTGAGAAGGTATTTCATAATAGTTTACTTGTCTTGCTTTGAAACGACTTTCAGACTGCTTTTACTGTTGTTTTGTTGGAATTCTCTTTTGTAAGTGATTTTGTTTTTAAAGGGGGAGGTTGTATTTGTACACTGCCCTGGGTACATTTTTTTTCCTGTGCATGAAAGTGGAATTTTAAAAAAATCATTTATTCATTCTGTCCCCATAAAAAAAAACAACAACCCAGAAAGCTTTCTGTGTATTATTTGAGCCCCTTTCCTCATAAAGGCAGTGTGGTGTTGTGGTTAGAGTATCAGAGTGGGAGTGGGGAGACCCTGCTTCAAATCCTCATCCAGGCATTAAACTCTCAGGGAGGATCTTCAGCACCTCAGTCTGTCCTGGTCAGGCCTAACTCACAGGGCTGTTCTGAGAAGAACACGGGTCAGGAACCACATACAGCGTCTTGAGCTCCTTGGAATAAAGTGATGTAAATAGTGAGTGGCAGGCCTAGAAAGGGAGGGGGGCCAGCTTATGTCAGGATTTGAATTTGCTGCAGACCCTGAATAAAAAATCTGAGCAGCAATTCAGTTTGTGTCCCCCTCCCCAAAAGACTCCAGCCAAAAGACGAAATTGTGGAAAGAGAAGTTGGCTGGGCCCTTAATGCATCACCAAAATAAGAGGAGTGAAGAGGACACATGTTTGCATATAATTTGCATATGCTAATTTATAACCAGAGATACAGATATAGAAAGACTTACTGCATAGTTAAGTGGGAATCCAAAACACACACACACACACACACACACACACACACACACACACACACACCCATTGTGGAGAAGACCAGGTGAGCTGTGAGTTGCTCTGCCTGCTTTCAACCAGGCTGGCCCTGAGCAGCCCTTCCAAGAGAGAAACTCTCTCAAACAGAGGCCTGTCCTCTGTCAAGCAGGGCACATGGCCACCCCACAGAAAAGCCACCCCAGCCAATGAAAACATTATTGCGTAGGCTGGCCAAAACAGGCCACTGCTCCTCCCAGACCCACTTCAAGCTTGCCCAGTGGGCTGAGAAGCGCTTGCTCAAAGGCCATTTCCCCCTCTGCCTTCCCCATATGAGTTGGATGGGCAAGTTAAGAGCGGGGGGGGGGGGGCTCAGTAATCTGGCCCTGCAGCACGTTCAAGATTTTGCTCTGGGCACACAGAAAATCTCCCTGGCTGGACATCCTCTCATGCAGCGCCCCCACCTCTCCCACTCCCTACTTCTGATCCAATTTCGTTCTCTCCCACCCACACTTCTCATTTGCTGCACCTCCAGCCAGCTCAAGCCCCTCGCCCAGACGCTCCAGGCTGTCATTAGTAGCCTGGCAACCTCCTGCATTGGCTTTTAGGCACAGGAGTATTTGTTTGTCAGGCTGCCCTGTTCCTGGTTCTTCTGGGAAAGGCAGCAAGAACCTCGGTTATTTCAAAATAAGACACAGGGGAGATGCACCATCCATCGTCGACCCCCCCCCAGCACACTTGCCTGTTTCCCCCAAGCCAAAGACCCAGAAAGAACGTGGGGTCTCACCTTCAGCTCAATAGCACTTGTCAGGGGGATGATCTGTGGCTCAGATCAGTCTTTAGAAAAGGTGCCCAGAGAGTAAAAGTGACTTACAATACTTTTAATCTATAAAATTATTTTTATTGAAATTTTCTCAAATAATGTTATTATTTCTTTTTGTGTATTAGAAAATGAAAATGAAAACAATTACAGTATTTAAAAAAACACCCATGAATTTGCTGAGTTTGTGGCTAATGAACTATGGCTCATTAATGTGCTGCCACCGTTCTGCTGATGGATGGTTTTCTTGTTTTAAGAATTGTTTCCTTCACTATTTATTTACAATTTATAAATTGCCCGAAAACAAAAAGGCCTCTCTGGATGGTTTGCAATAAATGTGTAAGAGAACAATTTGACTACACAGGGAACAAAAAATACCCTGCAAAATCAAAAGCAGCATAAATTCAGCAGGGAAACAAAACTCATGGCATTCCAAGAGTTAAAATGAACAAACAGATTAATACAGCGAGAGGATCAGCTTGCATCAGTTATTTCCAAGAGCTGGAGCAACAGAAAGGGGCCTCCACAACATGGCATCAGAGAAACATGGCAGCTTATGGAAGTTCATGGAGTTTCCACTGATTTGTGCATGTTGACAATACCTACAGCAACTGAAATTAACCCTTGCACAGTGGCAGTGTTTTTGGAGCACCAAGATAAAAGCATTTATCCATATCAAACAAATTCCACGAAGAGACACAGTGTTGCTGAGATCAGCAGCAGACAAATAGATGCCATGGAGCCCTTCCAGCAAAATCAAACTGGGCTACAGCGGCGAAGGCACCCTGAGCAAATTGCTGAAGCCCATGGATGAGTGAAGCCAAGAGCCAAGGGTGGGAAGTGGGGGTGACAGCGTATGTTATTAAAAGCAGCTGCAGTTGGTTTTATAGATCAATAGGCCATTTTACTGCATATTATGTAACTTTAATGTTTTTCAAATTGCTCTGGAGATTTGCTTCTGTGAACCCTTGAAAGCCTGTTTATCTTCCCAGAAAGGAAACCTACGTGCAGTTGCCACCGCTAAGCTTTCACCTGTTTACATCCTTTTGTCCAGCGCAACTGGTGCTGACGTACTGAGGACGCTGGCAGTCAAACAGGCAGGAGGGAACCTTTGCCCCCAACCATCAATCCTCCTACCTGCATCTGAGTGCTGGTGATGGTGGCTCAGCAGAGCCCGGGATCAATGGCGTTTGCATGGCCATTTCTAAGGAGGGCAGGGTGGAGATGAGCTGGAGGAAATGTTTTAATTCTATGAAATAATTATATCTCACCTCTAGGGTTACCAGACCTCCAGGTGTGCCTGACCCCCTCTAGGTGGCAGCAGGAGGGCTTTAGGTTCCAGGTGGGTGAGAGTGGCTTTAATTTAATAAATATATATTAAGAAGACTATATAAATATGTGACAATAAAATATTTGGGGTGGGGGGAGAAGACTGTGCATGCGGCTTGCAAGCTTCAGCCCAGCAGGAGCTAGCTGCAGATTATGCCATAGAAGGGGGGGGGCTGTCCTCTCTGCTTCCCTCCCCAATTTAGCCTCTAGGGCTGAGTGGTGGGAGGGAATGCAGGGGAAGAAGCAGCCACCCCCAGGACATCACCAGGGGCCACCCCTAGATCTCAGGGTCCGGGGTGCTCCTGACCAGGCAACCCCACCCATCATGACTCAGGCCAGTTTGCAACAACTGAAAATCTCAGTACAATAAAATATATATTAAGCGGCAAAAAAGATTAAAGTGCTTAAAATACACAACATTAAATATCCATTTAAAACAACAAAGACCACAGGTGAAAAAAACACCTTCACATGTGTTGTTTAGCAGGCGTGCCAAGCAGAATTTAAAAAGAAAATATCAACTAGACTGTAAAGGAAAGCCAGGGAGAAGGATTGTGTATTGGGGGGGGGGCAGCTATGTTATGATGTAAATAAAATTCCTATAAAAATTATTTTTTAAAAAAAGGAAAGCCAGGGAGAAGGGGGGAATCTGTACTTTATGGAACAAGGTGGTCTTTTTTGTTTTAAATGGATGTTTAATGTTGTGTGGTGTTTTGTTATGTTTTTATATATGTTGGAAGCTGCCCAGAGTGGTTGGTAAACCCAGTCAGATGGACAGGGTATAAATAATAAAATTATCATCATCATCATCATCATCATTATGGAATAGGATGTCCCTATTTTCATTGGAAAAATGTTGGAGGGTATGGAAGCAATCCCACAGGGACACTGATAAATGTGAAACAGGAGCCAGAGGACTGCCCCATTCCCTTAAAAACCAGTGGAACTGTGGCTGAAAACAATCTGGACACACGAGCCGAGGGGAATGCGATCACTGACACAATATTTCAAAATAAGAAGAGCTGCTGGATCAGGCAATTAGCCCATCTAGTCCAGCATCCTGTTCTCACAGTGGTGGGAAAAGTTGATGAGGTATTTTAAAGGAAAACCGCCAAAACCCCTTTTTTTAGCAATTTCTGTCCAGACACTGCTTCCAACTGCAGTATTCAGGATATGTCTGGGCGTATGGCAACTTTACACAGTGGCCAACCGGATGCCTGGGAGAAACCTACAGGCATGACACAAGCACAAGAGCCCTCTCTCCTCCTGCAGCTTCCAGAAACTGGAATCTAGAAGCACTGCTGTCTCCAACCCTGGCTAGGAGCCTTCGCTAGCCCTGTCTTCCATGAATTTGTTTAATTCTTCTTTAAAGCCATCCAAGCATAGGAGTAGCCAGGATTTTTGTTAGGGGGCAGGCTTTTGTTACCTCAGATTTGTATTGATTTTGGTTGCTTGGGAGGGCAGCTGCCCCGCCCTGGCTAAGCCCTTGCACCCAAGTAGGGGGCTACCACCATCCCCTGGGGAGCAAGTCCCATAGTTTCATTCTGTGCTGCGTAAAAAAGTCCTTCCTTCTATCTGTCCTGAATTTTCCCACATTCAGCTTCATTGGACCCCCAAGGTCCGGTGTGAGGAGGGGATGGGGACTTCCCCTATCTATCTACTTTCTCCATGTCATGCATAATTTTACAAACTTCTGTTGTGTCACCTCTTACTCATCTTTTCTCTAAACTAGTAAGTCCCATTTTTTTAAAAAAAAACTTTTTTTAAAAAAAACCCTGGTCCTGTTAGAAAACAAAAGATAAGTCTCAGGGCTTGCACTGGGGAGTAATAAAAACGGCTATCATGATAAAAAGGGCTTTCACAAAGCTGGCTCAGCTGCATCTCGTGGCTTTGTGAATCACAGGTTGAGGGGCCTGAATTTAAAGCAAACCCAGTTGACACTGACCAAGTCGTTTTACACAAGGGTGTAGCCCGGGTGCCAAAGGGGTCAACCTGGAATTTTGGTGTGCCAAACATGTTTTCATTGTTCTTGTACATCCTTTCTGTGCTGGTCATATTTTTATGATTGGCCACCTCACTTCTACCACAGACAAAAAGCACAGCTCCACCACCCAGTCAGGCAAAAGAGAAGGGTGAGGAGCACAGCGATGCCAAGGGGGAGAAGGCGAATGCCCTGGGATGGCGAGGGTCCTGGCTGAGGGTCAGAGGCTGAAATATACTCAGAGTCGCAAAGTGATTTCATGCTCTTTATTCAGCTCATAGTGGTGAGGAGGAATGAATGAAAGTCCCCTCAAAGTATCTGCTTTATATACATTATTTACACAATGGGCTGCACATGATTGGCTAATTCCGGAATTCTACTGTAAGCCAATCAGGTTGTGGATTCACTTCTATCTGGAGCATGATTGGGTGGTTCCTGCCAACCAATCATACTGCTGCATTGTTCTAGGACCAATCAGACTGCTGCCTTTTGGATCCTATTGTTCTAGTACCAATCAGACTGCTGCAGTTTGGATCCTATTCAACTCAGTACATAACAGAGGCGTTGTAGGGTTGCGTTTCACCCCAGGAACCCTCAAGTTCCTCAGCTGTACTCTACAAGTTTCCTGATTTTCCAGGGATAGTCCCAAAATTGCAAAAGCCATTGCGACTTCCAATTTGATCCCAGAATGTCCCTATTTTCTCCACCAGCACCAGCCGCTGACCTTGGGGCTTGGCCTGACTGGAGGCGGCAGCAGCAGCAGCAGCAGCAGCAGCGAGGGAGCACCCTGTTGCCTCTAAATGGCTGCAGCCACTGACCTCCTCCCTTGGGCAGCTTGTAATGGCTGCTGGAGAGGAAGAGGAGGAGAGACTGCTGCCACGAGGCCCAGCTCCACATGATGCACCATTTCTGAGGGGCAGGCAGAGGGCACGGTCGCCTTGTGCACAAATAATGGGGGAGTGGAGCGCAAGGAGACTCAGGTCTGTTTATTTAAAAATATGCTTTGTGCGTCCACATCTAATCTTGCCCCTTTCTAAAATTTATTTATTGTTGTGTGCTTTTCTTTTTGTAAATCTACCAAAGAATAAAATAAAATTGGGGTTTTATCAGGACGATGGAGGGTGTGTGTGCTGCATCCATGGGTATAGCCAAGGGGGAGCAAAAAATACATAGCTGAGGTTCTGCCCCCCCCCACTCCCTGGCTACACCCATGGCTGTGTCCAGTTGGTGCAACAGTGGCAGCACTTGCCCTTCTTCTGATTAGAAATCCTCTGTTGGGGGGGGCAAAAATGTGAGGTCAAGGGAATAAGTTGTGGGAGAGTGAGAAATTTTCCTCTTTTCACCTGAGGAATGTGGAAGGGTATGAGGTTTCTACATACAGACATACATACAGACAGAACAAATGCTTAAGAAAAGAAGATAAGCAAGCCACAGGAGTAAGGCCTGGGAAGAAGACTCGCTCTGCTTATTTGCCAATGTTTTTCCTTTGAAAAGTTTGGGTTGTTTATATTTCTGCAGAAGAAACACACTTCCTGCCGGCAGCTCCCTAAGGGACTGGTTGGATGGGGACAAGATTTTTTTCAGGAAGAGACTTTCCCTTTGCTCAGAGGGAAATGGGGAAGGTGCAAAGACAGATTTAATGTCTTTATCTTTATTACAGGAAGATAGTGACAGATGATTTTCTGAACTCACTTTCTGCAGGACACCAGGCCCTAAATTACTCTCAAGAACTGGAAACCAGCAGCCTTGGCTTCTTCACTCTTAAACATTTTCAGTTTGGAATCTATTTGTTTCAGCCCATATTACTGACCATAGTAGAATCAGTTGCTGCATCAAAAATAGCATAAAGTAAAATAAAAAATAAACAGCTTCACAACAAGTGTGCCCCTAAAGGACCAGGCGTGCAGCCTGGGAGTCATTTTGGACTCTCAGCTGTCCATGGAGACACGGGTCACTTCTGTGTCCAGGGCAGCTGTCTACCAGCTCCATCTGGTACGTAGGCTGAGACCCTTGTTGTTGTTTAGTCGTTTAGTCGTGTCCGACTCTTCGTGACCCCATGGACCAGAGCACGCCAGGCACCTCTGTCCTCCACTACCTCCCGCAGTTTGGTCAGACTCATGTTTGTGGCTTTGAGAACACTATCCAACCATCTCATCCTCTGTCGCCCCCTTCTCCTTGTGCCCTCCATCTTTCCCAGCATCAGTGTCTTCTCCAGGGAGTCTTCTCTTCTCATGAGGTGGCCAAAGTACTGGAGCCTCAGCTTCACGATCTGTCCTTCCAGTGAGCACTCAGGGCTGATTTCCTTAAGAATGGATGCGTTTGATCTTCTTGCAGTCCATGGGACTCTCAAGAGTCTTCTCCAGCACCATAATTCAAAAGCATCAATTCTTCGGCGATCAGCCTTCTTTATGGTCCAGCTCTCACTTCCATACATCACTACTGGGAAAACCATGGCTTTAACTATACGGACCTTTGTTGGCAAGGTGACGTCTCTACTTCTCAAGATGCTGTCTAGGCCTGTCATTGCCCTTCTCCCAAGAAGCAGGCGTCTTTTAATTTCGTGGCTGCTGTCACCATCTGCAGTGATCATGGAGCCCAAGAAAGTAAAATCTCTCACTGCCTCCATTTCTTCCCCTTCTATTTGCCAGGAGGTGATGGGACCAGTGGCCATGATCTTCGTTTTTTTGATGTTGAGCCTCAGACCATATTTTGCGCTCTCCTCTTTCACCCTCATTAAAAGGTTCTTTAATTCCTCCTCACTTTCTGCCATCAAGGTTGTGTCATCTGCATATCTGAGGTTGTTGATATTTCTTCCGGCAATCTTAATTCCAGCTTGGGATTCATCCAGCTCAGCCTTTCGCATGATGTATTCTGCGTATAAATTAAATAAGCAGGGAGACAAAATACAGCCTTGTCGTATGCCTTTCCCAATTTTGAACCAATCAGTTGTTCCATATCCAGTTCTAACTGTAGCTTCTTGTCCCACATAGAGATTTCTCAGGAGACAGATGAGGTGATCAGGCACTCCCATTTCTTTAAGAACTTGCCATAGTTTGCTGTGGTCGACACAGTCAAAGGCTTTTGCATAGTCAATGAAGCAGAAGTAGATGTCTTTCTGGAACTCTCTAGCTTTCTCCATAATCCAGCGCATGTTTGCAATTTGGTCTCTGGTTCCTCTGCCTCTTCTAAATCCAGCTTGCACTTCTGGGAGTTCTCGATCCACATACTGCTTGAGCCTTCCTTGTAGAATTTTAAGCATAACCTTGCTAGCGTGTGAAATGAGTGCAATTGTGCGGTAGTTACCTGCCCGTAAAACTGTCTCGCCAGAGTAGTCCATGCTCTAGTTATCTCCCGCTTGCACTACTGCAATGCACTCTACATGGGGCTACCTTTGAAGGTGACTCGGAAACTACAACTAATCCAGAACACGGCAGCTAGACTGGTGACTGGGAATAGCTACCAGGACCATATAACACGGGTCCTGAAAGATCTACCTTGGCTCCCAGTACATTTCCGAGCACAATTCAAAGTGTTGGTGCTGACCTTTAAAGCCGTAAATGGCCTTCGCCCTGTATACCTGAAGGAGCATCTCCACCCCATCATTCATCCCGGACACTGAGGTCCAGCTCCAAGGGCCTTGTGGCAGTTCCCTTACTGCAAGAAGTGAGGTTACAGAGAACCAGGCAGAGGGCCTTCTCAGTAGTCGTGCCCGCCCTGTGGAATGCCCTCCTGTCAGATGTCAAAGAGATAAATAACAATACACCTTTTAGAAGACAACCCTTTTCAAGAAGCTTTTAATGTTTTTAATGTTTTGTTTTATTCCTTTGTATTTTGGTGGAAGCTGCCCAGAGTGGCTGGGGAAACCCAGTTGGATGGGTGGGGAATAAGGAATGCTACATCATCATCATCACCACCACCATCCTCTCCATAACAGGGAAGCCTGTGACCAGGTGCCTGCTCAGTCCCAGATGGTGCCAGCTGTTGGGGGGCAACTTCAAGGTACTGCTTGCTCTCCCTTCATCTTTAAGCCTTGATCTTTAAGCCCTTCAACTGAGGACACTTTCAGACAAGAGGACACTCCTCTCCTCCTCTCTCCTCTGTAAAGTCCAGCACAGGCGCAAACCCCACTCTTTCTGCCTTGCTTGCCATCTGTGCAAGGGGAATGGCAGAGGACAGACACCCCAAGCCCAGAACACGTTAGAAGAGAACATAAAGTGTTATAAATGATGCAAGACAATTCAATTAAGTGCCATCAGTGCAGTTTGGTACACCTCACAATGAGACGGCAAATTTTACAGCCAACCTTCTGCTGCTTGCATTTAAGATTAAAACCTGAGTGTTTTTTTAATCCATTGCGGTATTACCATAATTCTAATTTTACTACTAACTGGACCAAGAGACCATATTCAATAATACATAGGCAAGATCAGATTAAGTCAGGGTGATTGTATCTTGTCTTTTCCTCATCATCTTCTGAAAATGGATTCTACTCCCACTGCCCTCAGCCTCATCACGTAGACACTTGGAAGCGTTATATAATTCACCAATAGCTGCTGCAATACAGTTGACAATGCTTCCCCCCCCCCACTCACAATTAAGTGATTGAAGCTTTCCACATATTGTATTTTGCAGTGACCTAACAGTACTGGAACTGATTTATTTACTTTTTAAAGCAAAAGACATACAGTGTCGGCAAGTGCAGCTGCAAAGTGCAAGCGACTCTGTCAGCCTGCGGTTGTTGCAAGGATTACAACTAGATCATGCACAAGAAATAGCTGTAACGCTTTGAATAGGTACCGTATTTTTCGCCCTATAGGACGCACTTTTTCCCCTCCAAAAATGAAGGGGGAAAGTGTGTGCGACCTATGGAGCGAATGCAGGCTTTCGCTGAAGCCTGGAGAGCGAGAGGGGTCGGTGCGCACCGACCCCTCTCGCTCTCCAGGCTTCAGGCAGCTGTCCACAAGCCTGCGGAGCCCGAAGCTGTTCCAGCTTTGGGATGGCTGCGGAGGCTTGAAAGGCTGTCCCCGAAGCTGCGCTCCAAAGGCTTCAGGGATCTTTGAGGTTGGCGGTGGGGGAAAGCAGCACTTCCCCCCACCGCCAGCCCAACAAGCTCGGGGGCAGTGGCAAGGCTGTGTGCAGCCTTTGTGCTGTTCCCCGACCTGCTCTTGAACGCACTTTGAACGCACATTGTTTTTGAGGGGGAGAACAAGAAAAAAAATATTTTTTCCTGTTCTCCCCCTCTTATGGTCTGGTGCGTCCTATGGTCCGGTGCGTCCTATAGAGCGAAAAATACGGTAACTAGGAAGCTGCCATATCTCACCATCGTGCAGAAGACTATGTGACTGACCAGGGAGGTGCCTGCTCAACAGGTGCAGTTGCTGAGCAACTTCCAGGCCCCTCCTACTCTCCCTCTGAAAACTCTCTGGTATTCAGAGGTGAACTAGGTTTGATGAGGCCCTAAGCTACTGAGGGTGATGAGGCCCTTTCTATGTCCAGCTGTCCTTTGTCAACAACAAATTGTCACTGTTTTTTTGTGTTGCGTATATGCTATATGGTAATTGATGGACCTAATAGGTCTGTAAAGGTAAAGGGTCCAGTCGTGGATGACTTTGGGGTTGCACCGCTCATCTCGCTTTACTGGCCAAGGGAGCCGGCGTACAGCCACCGGGTCATGTGGCCAGCATGACTAAGCCGCTTCTGGCAAACCAGAGCAGCGCACAGAAACACTGTTCACCTTCCTGCCGGAGCGGTACCTATTTGTCTACTTGCACTGCGTACATACACAACACAAAACACTGTTGTTGTATGTAGGTTTTATTTTATTTGTTTTTTATCTTATATTTTGGAAATGTACACCCAGGGTTTTTTTTCTTTAATTTTTTTTGGGGGGGGGGCAAGAGAGTAGGGCCCTAAGCTATAGCTTGTTTAGCTTATACGTAAATCCGGCACTGACAGCCATCGCAACTAGCAGCCCTTGAAAGCCTGGTCCTCTGTAAATTTGTCCAATCCCCTTCTAAAGCTATCTTCATTGATGGCCATCGCTACAGTAAACTGCAGAGTGTTATAGAAAGAGTGTTCATGTGCTATGGGAAGAACTGCTTTGGGGGAAAGGCTGTAGCACAGTGGGAGAGCATCTGCTTTGCATGTAGAAGGCCCCAGGTTCAGATCCCTGGCAGCATCTCCAGGTGGGCCTGGGAGAGCCCCCTGCCTGGAATCCTGGAGAGCCACTGCCAGTCTGACTCAGTGTAAGGCAGCAGCCTCTGTGCGCTCCTGTTGCCCATCATGTATTGTATTGAACTTTATTACGGCCATTGGCCCATCACACGACAGTTTCCCATACCAACATAATGGTTGCCCATCATGAATTTTCCACCTTTCTGCTTTACTTAGGACCACAGTGGAGTCCTAAGTGGTGAAAGGGCTCCCTCCCTCCTCCCCATCCAGTTTATCCTCCGCACAAGGAGGTGTCCTGCCCTGAGCGGCTAGCAGAAGGAAGACATCAGACGGGGGACTAGAGAATGTATTTCAGTTGTATGCAGTGCTTTTTTTCTAAAAAACAAAAATGTTTAGGGGTACTCTCATTTTCCTACTCATATTGAAATACTGCCCCTCAATGAGGTCAAACTTAGATTCACAAAATGTTTAGGGGTATGCGTACCCCCAGAAAAAATGCACTGGTTTTACGTACCCAGACTCTGGAGGGAAATTGCGGTAAAGGAACGGGTACTTCCTAAGGGCAAACCTGCACAATACACCTGTGCCCTGTCTCAGCCCAGCTCCAGCATTTGGGGCACCCTCAGCCTCAGGCAAGACACTTAAGAATGTAAGGACCTAAGCAGAGCCTATTACTGGATCAGACCATAGCACTCTGTTCTCACAGTGGCCAACCCAAACCCTGTGGGGAACTCTTAAGCTGGACCCAAGGGTAGAATCATAGAATTGTAGAGGTGGAAGGAACCATGACGATCAATTACTGCAACTCACTGCAATTCAGGAATCCTTTTGCCCACCGTGAGAGGGCTCTCCCTGCCCCCTGAGGCTCCTGTGGACATGTAGCGGCTCCCCTTAAGGTGGGGCTCTGCAGAACTGAGAGTTCTCCCACAGGACCTCTGGCCAGACTTCTAGGGTGCATGTGCAAAGTAAGAACTTTTTCATTGTTTTTGGGGATCTGACAATTAGCCACACTCACAACTTTCCTGAACAGGCCTCTCTAGGATGTAGAGATGGCACTTCCCTCCTCCCTGCTGAGCATATACAAGTGGGAAATGGGGTAGTGACATAGGGCATGGTTTCACTTCTACAAATGTTGAGGCATGTGATCACTCAGTGCCGCCAGTATTTGCAGTCAGGCAGGCTCATTTAGGACTGTATAGAAACTTTATTGTCAGTAATGGTGGAGCACGCAGGTGGAAAATACTTTGATTTTTATAAATCTTCATTATCTTTAAAGGGAATCTTTCTGTCAGTTCATACTGTTGCATGCCACCCCAATCTCCAAGCAGCGTGAGATTCCAGGGGTTCCAGGCGTTTCCCCAGGGTTCCGTTTCCTTGCAATGAGGGACAGCAAAGACTGTGGTCTCTTTAGGATATATGGTTTATTTACACATGTCTACAACCTGAGCCTACGATGGAGGGGTTCACAGCATTAACACCCCAAAGGGATCTTGCTTCCCCCATAGCCACAGCCTTGGATTCAAGAAGAGATCAGGCATGTTTGTCCCCTCAGAGACTTCAGCCTGCTTCTTCCTCCAGCTTCAAGCTTACACACACACAACTGAGCTTGGGCCATTGTCTTTTCTAACTCCCAGTGAATTGAGGGAGGAGGCCTCATTCATTTGATGTCTGGCACAGAGCCACTTCCTTTGCTACCTTAATGACCCATTATCACACCAGGAAGCTATCCTGGATATTCCAGGAATCTGAATTATTGCTTAACATTTGCTGGATCCAGGAATTAGAAGGGTCTTGACAGACAGCCGACTCCTCACCCTCAGCTCAGGACATTACATTATTATCCCTTTGGAGCTGTGATGTATAATTATTATTATTATTATTATTATTATTATTATCATTTGTGCTTTTGTATAATTGTGCTTTAGGAGGGGAAGGCTTATTATTTACAGTTTTCATTCTTTGTTTTCTTTGTTTTTGTTACGTGTGCACTTAAAAAAAATCAATTTATTTTTTTTAAGGAAATGGGGTAGTGGACCAAGTCAGCCCCTCCCCAGTTAGGAACCTACACAACTGCAGCATTGGATTTTGGCTCAAAATACACATCCAACCTCTCCCTTCCTGTTCCACTCAGACTCCCTCACAGATTCAGCAGGCAAGCTGCCATGGCCATTATCACATACGATTTCAAAGCTGTTTGCTTCCTTAGTGTTCAGCTAAAAGCAAGCAACCTTTACATTCTGTTTGATGGAAGAGTTCTGTTCAGCTGATCATTCACATATTGCCACAACTGAAGAAATGGACTCTTGCTTGGATTATTTTCTACACATTTCTTCTTTGATTCAATTCCTGTTGGGAACTTCTGGCTTTAACTCTTCACATCAGCACCTCTTACTGAAACAAAACCTAACAACCCAGCCAGTGCTATATTTACTCAAAATTACAGCCCCCAAACATTGTGGCACCCTCAGATCTAATAGATTGACAGTGCAAACCTTTACCCATTACTCAGAAGTAAACCTTAGTGGGTTCACTATAGCTATGTACTAGGTAAATCCCTTTGAGATTGTAGCCTTGTTGTGGCTTAAATTGTCATGGACCACGGCCCACTTCATCAGATGCACTGAGTGCTGGCCTCAGTTGGCAATTGTTTATAATGGGTATGAACTATAAGCTATGATGCTATAGGATCATGAAATGCAAGAGGTACAGTCTGCCATGTTCCTATACAAAGCTCACAGGCATTTGTATTTCACACTGCAAAGTAGAGCACTCTGTCCTGGAAGGATCCCAGACTGAGAAAGGCTAATGTACCCTGATGGCTTGATAAAAATGGAGCTGGTTTTGTGTAACAGTGAACTAAAACAAATTCCAGTTCAAATATCCTCTCTTGCCATGAACTCACTAGGAGGTCTAAGGTAAACTGCTGCCTTTCACAACACAACCCTGTGTGTGTTTACTCAGAAGTAAGCCCCACTGCGTTCAAATGGGAGAAAACTTTCATAAATTACATTTTAAAGCCACCCTCTGAGGTAGGAGAGGCCTTGAGAGAGTGAGCTCTGTGGCTGAGCAGAGATGACCTGGGACTCTCCAGCTGTAGGTTGAAACTAAGCAGCTTCCGCCGCCGCCGCCGCCACCCTGTCACCTGCCCTGTGGGGGGTGTTTTAAGGATAATGTAAAGCACTCTGGTTGCTACACAAACACTGAAGCTGCACGTCTGTACACAGCTCCTTAGGTGCAAGCCTCATGGAGAGCTCAATGGGCACTGCCAAAGCACAGGTGCATAGGAATAAGAGAACCATGAATTGTGCGTTCCAGTGTGTAACTTGCAGGTCTCGCTCAAGTCAAAGTCATTTACTGACCTAACAGATACCAAAAGAGAAGCATTTGCAAGTTTCAGTAAAAATTATATTTATTTTAAAACAAAACAAAAAACCACGAGTATGAAAAAAATAAATAAAGTATCTCAGGTTGCAAGAGTTGTTTCTCTTTTTTAACCTGCTAAAAGCTTCATCAAGGGAACCTCGCTCTCCCCCAAAAGGAGGTCCCTTTTCAAGCTGCTCCCCTTATTCACAGCCTTCATCCTGACGGCCAGGCTGCCCAGGTCGCCTTCGGCGATGCCCACGAAGAAGAAGTCCTCGTTGAAGATTGGGTCGCGGCTCCTCTTGATGACCGTGCTGCGCTGCTTCTGGATCTTGCCGGGCACCAGCGAGAAGGTGATGCAGCAGTTGATGCTCCTGGGCTCCGCCGCCGGCTCGTACAGTCCTTCCACGCTGATCAGGCGGACCCGCAGGCGCCGGTTCTCGGGGCAGTACTCGCAGGAGAGCCGCAGCAGCCCGCCCCGGTCCAGGCCCACCGTGCTCTCCCGGCCCAGCCTCTCCCGGCCCCCGCAGGGCGCCTCCAGCGGGAAGAGGGGCAGCGGCGACAGGCTGCAGGCGCGGCAGCCCAGCGGCTCGAAGAGGCTGTCGGAGGAGCGCCGCACGGCGCTGGGGCTGCTGTCCGTGGAGCTGCTGTCCTCCGTGGACAAGGAGCTGGCCCTCCCCGCGCTGGACAGCTTGCCCCGGGAGCGCCAGGCCCTGCCCAGCAGCCCCTCCTGGCTCCGCGCTTTGGAGAGCAAGCCGGAGCGGCCCAGCAGCGGGGAGCCGAAGGGCGAGGACTCGCTGGAGGAAGCCGTGTCGCTGTCGCAGGGCCGGCGGAGCAGCGGGGGCGGGCAGGCCAGCGGCCGGCCGGAGGAGAGCTCTCGGCCCGCGTAGCTGCTGGCTCGGGGCCGCGCCAGGCTGGGCGAGGAGTCGCTGTGGAAGATGGACTCCTTCCTGCGGGTGTGCGGGCTCTCCAGCAGCGTGCAGAAGCCGTAGGAGGTCTGCGCTTTGGGGAAGTGGGGCAGGGACAGCGCAGCCTGAGACTGGGGGTCCGAGTTCGTGCCGCCTTCCTCCTCCTCCAGGTCCGGGATCTCCTCCACGCTCTCCACCTGGATGAGGTGGGGCAGCAGGAACGGGCAGGGGGTGCGGTGGTCGGCCCCCACACCGGCCGAGGTGGCCGCCTGCTGCAAGCCGGGCTCCGTGAGGCAGCGGTGGGGCTGGAAAGTTGCGCTGGGACTCTTCGCCGGAGGAGGATTGGCCAGCCGGGGGGGGATGCAGAACTCCGGGATCCTGTCCGGGGTCAGGATGTTGGCAAAAGCTGCAGCGGGGCCGCCCGGCTTGGCTGCGTTAGGGACGGGGTGGCTGGGGGGCAAGCCCAGGAAGGACGAACCCAGTGGGCTGCCTTCTCCAGGGGATGCCCCCACTTTCTCCAAGAACCACATTGAGTCCGGCTGACTTCTCGGGAGTCCCACAGAAGAGCTGAAGGAGAGCAGAAGAACCTGCCAAAAAAGGGAGAGAGGAATACCAAGGCGTTAATATCTCTGGGTTGTTCGCAACAACCTTGCAAGGGAGCCGGACCTGCCGAGCCAACTGCATTCAAACCTTATAGCCCTCTTAAATGTAGGCAGCAGGTGATGGGTGGTATTCAGCTTTTTACTCAAGAGTATACCCACTGAAATTAGCAGCCATGTTTGTTCCTTCCAGTGGGTCTACTCCAAGTAGGACGTAGCTGAATGCTATTTTTGTATAGCTAAAGCCTGTTTGCACACCACAGCTGCAAAAATCCAGGCATGCTTACTTGCGAGTAAGCCTCACAGAATCCAGTGCGCCTTACTTCACAGCCAACAAGCACAGGATCGGGCTCCAGCAAGCCTTTCCAGCCCCCACCAAACTCTTTCCCTTGTGCAAAAGAATTCCTGGTAGTCTTAGATAGAATTCAATACATACATTCCATTTACTAAAACGGGTTTCTTTACTTAACAAGGGAGGGAGGAGAGAAAAGGGGGAGGGAGAGCCCCCTGCAGAACTCCAGAGACCAGTCTGTCTTTGGCCAGTCCGTAGACTTTCCCCGTGGCCGCCTTTTCAAGGCTGCGATCCCCAGAGCACTTAGGTGCCAAGCCCCATCGGAGTCATAGCTGCCAACTTTTCCCTTTTCTTGCGAGGAATGCTATTCGGAATAAGGGAATTTCCCTTTGAAAAAGGGAAGCGTTGACAGCTATGATCGGAGTCCCCAGCCTCGCTTCTGAGGAAGCCCGCAGAGTCCGCTGGCACAAACAGCCTCGCGCCTACCTTGCAGGGTTGGCCGCTTCCCAAGAACTGCTTCAGGATGCCGCGCGCCCAGAGCCGCTGCGCCCAGCCAAGCGCTCCAGCCGCTACTCCGGCGAGTTTGCAGCCCGGCGCCGCGGGCGAGCTCTTTATGGGCAAGCGGCGGCGCGCCGAAGCCAATGGGGAGCCGCGGAGGCACCTCCCATTGGCCAGCAGCCCCGCTCCCGCCTCCCGCCTCCGCGGTGCCAGCAGCTGCCGGGCGCGTAAAGGTGGAGGAGCCGCGCTGGCGCCGCCTGCTCAGGGGCGCTCCTGCCCGGGGCGCGCAAACAAGCAGGGCACTGCCAGCCAGACGCCGCCGCCGGCTCCAGCAGCAGCCAGTGCCATGTTTCCCCGTCCGGTGTCGTTTTTCTAGCCCGTAGCCCCTCTCGAATCAGGCTCAGCGCAAAGGGGAGCCCATCCTCTTGTTCTGGCGGTGCCCAGTATGGGAAGCCCGCGAGCAGGACGGGAGCCCAGAGCTGGGGATGCCCAGCCAATGGTGGGTGGAGGCACCTTGCCCGTTCCTGGGTGCAGGTTCTGCCCATCATTCCTGGTAGCCTTGCAGTTCGAGCGCTTTGGCTTAGGAGAGGAAGCTGATATTCTTTTCCCAATCTAGCGCCTTTGGAGCATCTGGACCACAGCCGTGGGCCATGCTGGGGAAGAATGGGTTAGAGAAGTCGATCTGAATACCTGGAGTTTGATCCAAATTCAATCTCTCTCCGTGTGTGTGTTTCCTATTCTGCTGGTGACACTCGCAGGAAGGTGCAAGGCTTCCCATCACACATTGAGATTGCATAGCCTTAAGGACTATCACCTTACAGCAGTTGTTTTAAAAACGGAAACCCCCAAGCAAGCACTGCTACTCTACAGCGATCAATGCAGCTGCTGCTGGAACCTGCAGAGCAATACAGAGAAATGGCCAGTGAGGAACAGAATCCTTGATGTCCTTTCCAGAAAAAAATTCTTGCACGTATTAATTGGACTTCTAAGGCTCCCCCTTCCTCTAACCAAGCTAGCTTAGCACATCCCTGATGGTGCCAATTGAGAAGCAGGAAGTAATACAGAGAGATACCTGCAGGAACTGTACCTGCTTAACTTCATCACTTCATTTCTTTCATTAATTCCTCACCTAAAGAATCTTCTGTTCACTTTTCCTTTTGGAGAGGTACCTTGTCCTGAACTTTACCTCTGTATTCTGATTTTCTACTTGGTTACTTTAACCCATGTGGAACTGGACTCATTTTACATGCCTATTTTATAGTTTTGCTTTTCACTTTTTGCTTTTCATCTGTTGTTATAACTGTTCTTTCTGTTTCATATACATTTATAAAAGGAAAGGAAAAATGTTTTTTAAAAAGCTGGTTTGGATTTTCTTTATTTAGATATCTTGCCACTGGCTCTCACTGAATCTGAAAGAAGGTTGCTGTTAGCTTTGCTGACATAATGGACCCTATGTTTGGCATTTATAGGTATATTATTCCCAAAGTATGTAATGAGGACACCTGGTTCACTTACGTATTTCCCATCCCCATGTGGTCTTTGGAATGTTTTGATTGGTTTATATCAGATTTTAATGTTTTGTCTGCAACATTTTTAAAAATAAAAACTGTTATACTGTGAAGGATTCAATGAAATTTGTAAAAGCGAAAATTTAAAATGCAGCCGTTTCCAGAGCTGCCACTCACCAGGCCCATGTTTTCACCTCTGTGCCGAGACTTCATTTCCAACTGTACCTGCTGAACTTCCACCACCCCTGTTTCTGACCTAGATACCAAAGTTCCTTCCTTTCCTCCCAGGAGAAGTCATTGGCTCGCCCCGGCTGGAGATTTGCTGCTCTAGTAGGTGGCTGAATTTGTAGGTGGTAATATCCAGTAATATGCTTGTATCAAGTATCCATCCCTCCTGTTGACAAGCACGGTGACCTCTGAGGCACACACCTGAGGGGAGCTTTAAATGGCCAGGTGGAAGCAAGGATTGCAGTCCCCTTGTGAAAAAAGTCATGGCCATGTTAATCCACCCTGAGTCATCTGCTTTCTGAACAAGAAGCCATCACAACCTTCTATTAGGGTGATTTATAACCAGCATAATAAAATAAAACCATCTTTTTTAAAAAGTCAAACCATCACAGCAATAAATCTCATTTCCATCACAGCACTGCAAGACAACAAAACATCACTTCCATCTGACTAACCAGCCTCTTCCTGCCTGGGGCACCAGCAAACCTCTCTTGGCCTAATTCTGCTTGACGCTGAACCTGGTGCTGCCTCTGTCCTTGCAGCCAAGACTGACAAGCTGCAGTTGTAGCTGCCTTCCAGGTGAGCCCAGTAATTGATTGCAGTGCGCCACCTACTGGCCACTCTTTCAGAGGAAACCACACCATTCTCTCCTACAGAATTATCCAGGGCTACATCCCCACTTGTGACTTTCGCTCCACCATCACCCCTTGTCCAAAGGCCTGCTCCCTCAAACAATCCCCCCCTTTCCTCCTCTTTCTCACCTCCACCTGTGCTTCTCAATCTGTCCATAATTCCAGGCTGCAACCCTCTATGCATTTAATGGGGCTGACATCTGAGCAGGCATGCTGAGGATTGCGCTGGCAAGAGCGCACACAGCATAATTATTACTTTCAGTATTCTCTATGCTGTTTTGAGAGCTTTGTGGGTTTAATTTTAAGAAAACCACATACAAGATTCACAGGGCACAGTCACAAGGTTAGACAGCTACAAATGGAGATTCAACAAATTCATGGAAAAGAGATATGGTAACCAGAGGTATGGAAACTGCAGTATAGAACCTCCAGACTCAGAGGCAGTCTATCACTAAAAACAGAAATAGGTATTTACAGAGTTACTGGGAAATAAGAGTGGGAAGAGCACAGGAACCCTCTTGTGCTGCTGGTGGTCTTTCCCATCTGGGTGCTGACTAGAGACAGCAAAGGGCTCCTCTGATGTGCTTCTACTGTACATCAGGGGTGGGGAACCTGCGTCTGCAACTCCCTTTGTCCTTGACCTTTGGCCTTGCTGGCTGGGGCTGCTGGGAGCTGGGGGTTCAATATCCAGGCGGCTCCAGGCATCTCAGCTGCATGATGATGATGAACAATAATGATATTCGATTGATATACCATCCTTTATCAAAAGATCCCAGGGTGGTGTAAGACATTAAAAATGTATTTTACAGAGCATAATAATTAAAACATAATACAAAGCATAATAATAGACAGCATAATAATAAAAGAATCCTAACCGTGCCAACCCCCCCCCCCTTAACAGGCCATAGATCATTTAATGACTGAAGGCCTGGGTAAAGAGGAACGTTTTTGCCTGGAACCTGGAAACACGTAATGATGGCGCCCAGCAAGCCTCTCTAGGGAGAGCATTCCGTAGGTGGGGAGCCACCACATGAAAGGCCTGTTCTCATGTGGCCACCCTCCAAACCTCGCAGGTAGGAGGGACATAGAGAAGGGCCACAGATGACAAGAGCTGGATCCGGGTCATTGTATGGGGAGAGGCAGTTCTTAAGGTATTGAGGTCCGGAGCTGTGTAAGACTTTATAGATCAGCACCAGCACTTTGAATTGGCCTGGAAATGAATTGGCAGCCAGTGCAGTCAGGCCAGGACTGGCGTTATATGCTCAGACCATCTTGTTCTGGTAAGCAATCTGGCCATTGCATTTTGCACCAGCTGAAGCTTCTGAACCATCTTCAGAGGCAGACTCACGTATAACACATTGTAGTAATCCAACCTACAGGTTACCAGAGTATAGGCCACAGAAGTTAGGCCATCCCTGCCCAGATAGGGGCATAGCAGGGCCACCAGCCGAAGCTGATGGAAGACACTACGTGCCACCAAGGCCACCTGGGCCTCAAGCGACAGTAATGGATCCAGGAGCACCCCCAAGTTATGTAGCTGCTCCTTAAGAGGAAGTGTAACCCCCTCAAGAGCAGGCCACCACCCAACAGTGCCACTGTCTTATCTGAATGGAGCTTCAGTTTATTTGGTCTCATCCAGTCCACCACTGAGGCAAGACCACTGCCACACCTGGAGATGTAAAGGAGAAAGAGAGAATTATACACACCACCATGCTGAAGGCACCTCATGATCCCACTGAGAAATCTACAGCCCTTCCCACTCCACAAACCCACCACTAAGACAGAGGCTGGCTCCTTTGGTGGAGAGGTTGTCGGCTTCCTTATACAGACAAAGGACTGGACAAGCCGTGACCCCAATGAAGGACACGGCTGAGTGATGAATGGACATCTTGTTGTGCACACTGCCCATCTCAAGGGAAAGTTCTCTGATTCCAAACTGCACATTGGAGGACTGGCTCTTCCTAAATTGTTTCTCCTGCCACTCCCCATGGTCTGGAAAAGGAGCTGGTTGCTGTCCTCTTGAGGAAGAGTCATTCTGATCTTTTGGACTACAAGCCCCATCAGGCCTAGTGTCGGAGATGATGGGAGTTTACATCCAGAACAACTGGAGGGCACCAGGTTGGGGAAGACTGATGTTTCCTTCGGCAGCCTTGCTAGCAGAAGCTTTAGCAGCTCTAGAGATGCTTCTTCTGTTGGCAAGCCCCTCCTTTCATGGGAAAAGTGACAAGTGGGGGGTGATCATTGGTTCCTCCTTCTAAGAAAGGCCTCAACTTTTAGAGTTGCCAGTTTTACCGCTACTACCAGGGCCCCTATTCCTTGAGTGGCTGGAGAGCAAGATCAAATCACCTGGGCTCAGGACTACATTCTTTCATTCTACTTATATTCCCCTTTCCTCCAGGAAGCTTCTTTCATCCTCACAATAACCCTGTAAGGTAGTTTAGTCAGAGAGATGGTGACTGGTTCTAGGTCACCCAGTGCGCTTCATGCCTGGAGCAGTAGGATGTGTCATTTTAGGGGGTGAAACTTATTTTTTGCAAATTTTTTCAGTGAGTGGTCTCAATAATATGGGTGTGGGGAATTCAAATCTGCTATTAGTTCTGTAATTGGACAACATTTAATTTGGTAAGTCTACATTTGATTAAGAAGCACATAAACTGCTCTTAGAAAACCAAATAATTTAAATTTTAACTTCTGAAAGTCTCAGGTAATATATGTATAATCAGGGGTTTTTTCCAGCCAGAACTCACCAAAACTCTGTTCTGGCACCTCCCAGTTGGGCGCCATTGCCATTACAAGAGAATCAGGGAGACATTCATGGTGAGTTCCAGCACCTCTTTTTCTAGAAAAAGCACTGTGTATAATACAGTGGACCCTCTGGATATGAATGTAAATACCCCGAAAAATCTGCAAGTAGAGGCACTGCTTCTGCGCACACACGCAGCGCAATACAGAGTTTCTGCGCATATGGCAAAACCGGGAAGAATACACTTCCGGGTTTGCTGCATTCGTAACCTGAAAGTTACGTTACCCGAAGGGAACGTAACCCGAGGGTCCACTGTATATAAATAATATAAATATATAATTACAAGTACCTGACAATTATTTTTAATGATTTCTGTACAATTTTACACACATGTCATTTAGCAAGCAAAACTAAATTATACTAATTTAACCTTTTTAATTCCCAAGTCATGTTACAACTTTTTGCACCCCTCATTTTTGGAATTTGAAAGTTGAAAAATTCAACACGCCCTAATAGAGCAGGGATTTGAAACTAGGTCTCTCTCAGGTCCTCGTCTGATGCTCTAACCACTACTCTCTCCTTGACTCTCAGATCTGATTCTTCCACAGGAGCATGTGAACTACTCTGCCATGCAAACAAGAAATTTGCTAACACCCTGCTTTGGTAATTTGATCAGGACCTGCTTCCTCTCCCCCCCCCCCCCCCGCCCCTGCCTGCTCCCTCAACATATGCATTGAGCCTCAGAAATGCAAAAAAGGTGTCACAGACACAAGGAGGCTGATGAGTCTTTAGCCAGATGCTGAGTTTAGCCTTGGATGGGAGCAAAGTGTTCCGAACTCTTTCCCCTGCAGGCTGGGAAGGAAGGGAGAACAGTGTTATTTTTGAAACATTCTAGAAAGGCTTATATAAGTCCTGAGCCTTGCTGTTTTGCCACCAAAGTAGGCCAAGGACCTTCAGAATCACAATAATAGATTGTGCCGCTCCCTGAACTGAACAAACCATCCCAGAGACAGGTTGTGAAAGATATGCTGGTGTAGAAAAGCACCTGTACATCCATGGTCTTCCCATGCCATGGCCAGAGACAGCCCCTGAGACAGCCCAGGAACTTTGGATTTTACTGGGATGCTCAAACTGTTGCTTTCATGTCCTAATTTCAAGACAGAAAGACAGGAATGGATTAAAATGGTTGGTCCTGTTTCTTCAGTAAATAGGGTGGGCAGGATCAGCTGGGGCTCCTTCACCAGAACCACTACAAAACCTGAAGTTGTGCAACGTACAAAAATATTACTTGGCATTTGTAAGGAGCTTTTAGGGGGTTCAGTCCTTACAGCAACCCCATAAGACACCAATCCTTGAGAAACATTCTCCAATGCTCTCCTTTTGAAGAGTGGGTGGGGCCCAGCTATTCACGCAGTAACCATCCTGAGTCTTGGGATTGGGCAAGTAAGCCAGCACTCCTCCAAATTGGCTGAGCATGTTGGGGGGCTGGTCTGTAGGATCACCTGGTCTCTCCCAGTTCCTGTGGCCCATAAGGTATGAGAGCAAAAATGAGTCCCCTGGTCTAGTCAATGGTTGTGGCCAGCTGGTTAAGCACCAGGGTCAGCATCCCCAAGGAGGGAGTTGGGTTGCAAGAGCAAGTGATTGTGCCCTCTGGGCAAATGGGCGAGTGTTTCTCCACCTCACCTGGCTGGTTGTCAAGGGAGACAATGAAGGAATCTGCCTTTGCAGGTGAAGTTGAATGCTTTGAAGGTTCCAGCGCCTGCTGTGGCTGTAGAGCCCGATATGGGAGAGACATGTTTTACTGCAGATGTGGCAGATGAAGGCATCAGCTTGTGCTGCTGCAGGTGCACCTTTGGAAGCAAGGTATGTTAGGGTGTTAATGCTAAGAGCACCGCTCCCTTTGGCTCGGGTTGTTGTATATATGGGTAAATAAACCATATATCCTATAGACACCACAGTCTCTGCTGACCTTCAATCCAAGGAAACTAAACTCGGGGGTAAGTGTCTGCAACCCTTGGAATCACTCGCCACTTGGGGACTGGGGTGGTTCTAACAACACATTCACCCTGGCACAGTCGTCCCCACACCCTTGGAGATGGAGATGTCAAATTCATCCTAGCACCTCCCCTGAAAAGGAGGGCTCCCCACTGACAGGGGAAGGTGTCTGAGCCACCTAGTCTGCGCTTGGGAGATGTCATGGCACTGCGGCAGGCAGCTCTGCTGACAACCACTTGGTCCTCTCCCTGCATCAGAGTCTCCACCCCCAAGACAGCTGGGATCCTCACCAGGGTCGGACTTGCCCCAGGTCCTGAATCAGCATACTCCAATCCTTTAGGACAGTGGTTTTCAACTAGTGTGCCGTGACACCCTAGGGTGCCTTGAATGATGGTCATGGATGCTGCAGGCAACACTGGCCTCTGTCCCTTTCTTTCCCTCTTCCCTGGCTATAAGCTCTGCAGGCAAATGGTGCCTCTGGGAAGCACCTCTCTTTGGGGTGGGGGTGGGGAGGCAGCTCAGAGACAGCAGCAGCTGCTGCTGCTCAGAGGACTCCCAAGGAGAGGAGGCTGAGGGAACCCTCCAGAAGGGAGGGGTGAGGGGCTGCCAGGTCTGCAGGAAAGGGGCGACATAACTGGGCTCCTGAGCCCCACAGGGATGCTGCAGAAAGAATGTAGTTGGTCAAGGGAGTTGTGGACTAAAAAGGTTGAAAACCTCTGCTCTAGGTGCTTCCCATGGGTCCGACTCCTCCAACTCCCTGATCTCCTCCCATTCCTCCTCATCTGACCCCCCTTTCCACAATTCCTCTGAGGGGTTCAGGATAGTGGCTCAAGGTTTGAACCTTCTGAATGCAAAGCAGGTGCTCACTCACCCAGTGATGGTCCTTCTTGGAAAGGCAAAAGGGGAGATGACTTTGTTCCTCCTTCTGGACAGGGGGTGGCCATGCTCCCTCCCTCCATGTTAATCAAGAGCAGCCTCTAAGGGGGAGCTATGTGCATAGCAAATTGATTTATAATCAGATCCGATTATACACGTGGAAGAATGTCCAGTTTGGCTCTGCTGTCCAAAAATGTTGGCTCCATTGTCGTTTTACTGGCCAAAATGAACAAGTACGCTGCCCTGACTAAGGAAACAGGATCCCTTTCCTATGTCAGTCACAGAGTTGAGCTAAAGGCCGTGGGGCAGAGGCAATGGAGAACCTCATTCACCAGACTCTGCAATGACAGGACAGATGGAAGCAACATTTGCTTCATATCTATGCACCATAAAAAGGGTTTGCATGCATTTAAAGTCTCCTTCCCCCCTTCCCCCACTCAGAAACAAAACTCTAAACAGCTTCTCAGAAAATATTACCATAGATAATGCGAAGGCCTCTCCTGCGGCAGCTGCCAACATCTGGAAGAGCCTTCCTCTGCTTTCAGCAGCTCCACACCTGTTCTGGGAATTTAGCTGATTGTGCAGCTTTCTTGCCCCCTCCAGCAGGCATTGGGTGTTGGGGAGAGTTGTTGCCTTGATACTTCTGTGTCATGAGAGTCATTTAGAGCATAATCCACAACAGAGGTCTCCTGCAGAGGTCAAACTGAATCAAGGAAGCAGCAGTGGGCGGGTGGGCGGGGTTTGCACAACTGGAACTCCCCAGTAGATTTGATTCAAACTTATAAAAGATTGTGCCCCCGAGATCAGAAAATCCTTACTTATCTCAACAAGACAGGTTATTTATATACATTTCTCTGATAAATCAGTTAGAATAGAATTATGCATTGTCTTTCCGGTTACTGAAGACAGAATATGGAAGCTGAGCTACCAGCTGTGCAGAAAGAAAGCAAACCTCCGTGTCTTCAAAATAATTCCACTGAAGAGGCTTTTCTTTCCTCAGGCAAGAACACAGCACACATTTATTGATTCATGACATTTATACCTCACTTCTCCTCCAACGAGCTCAAGGCAGAGCACACGCTTCACAATAACCCTGTGAGGTAGGTTTGGCTGAGAGAAAGTGACAGGCTTCAGGTCACCCAATGAGCTTGATGGCTAAGTGGGAATTTGAACCCTGGTCTCCCCGTATTAATCTAGCACTCTAATCACTATGCCACACAGATGAGGGGGAAAATAAAGACACACACACACACACACACACACACACACACACACAAAATCCTGAAGCATCTTGGGCTCCAATCCTGTCCAGTGCAACCACAGACAACAGAATGCTAGACAGTCTCAGGTGCTCACTGTGGGAATGTTCAGGGATGCAGGAGAGGATATATTGTATGATTATATCCTTATCCAACTTGTGTTAACAAGTTCCCAAATATCAGCAGAGTAAAACATTCCCCTTTATTTTAAGTTTACAATGGCAGCGTGTGCTCAGGTTCGCTAGAACCTCTATAATAACTATACTGGTAATTTCCCCTTATTCCCTCTTAAAATAGAAGACACGACACAGTCCTTTACAAAAGTATAAAAAGAGTTTACTCACATTCTGTTCACAATCAGATCCCAGAAGACAGACTTAAGCTTAATGAAGTAATACACATTTGGAGTCTATCTCTTAAGAAGACAGTCCCTTTGTCCTCTCTTGGCTGGGAGCCAAGAGGGCATCTTTAGCTTAGTAGATGTTGCTTCTTCGAAGATGGAGAGGTAAGAGAGAGATGGCTGCCCCTGCCCTGTGCTTTTATCATTACCTGCACAGGTGAGGCCACACCCACCTCTAGTCACATGCGGAGGAAGTCTGTCCCAGCCCAGAGGGAAACAGGAAGTTTACCTGCTGGCTGGACAAACATCCCTCCCCATGTCTAAACATGTACACTCTAGGAATGTTGTAATTGACTGCTCCTGTGTTTCACATCCCACACTCACATCAACTGTTTTGGCAGACACACAATGTCACTCAAAGCCATGAACTCCAAGGAAACATTCCAAACACTGTCGAGAAAATTTATGACGCCAAGACCTCCTGGGATTTGGGAGGTGGAGAGCAAAGGATCCAATTTGCTAACTGCGCGTTAGACAGTACAAACAAACAAAACTGCTACTTGATGGTAGACTTAGGTGTGTTGTAATTGTAATGTCTGCACTTGGCTCAAGTTCCCATTCCTGGCAGATAATCCAGGCTAAGCTTTAGCCATTTCAAGTCTGGAGGAAGATCCAGGCTGTGTCCCTCAAGCAAAAGGCCCGATCCCATTACTAATCACTGTAACCATCTGGCTCCCCAGAGGCGTGCTAGGCTCTCAGCAAGTCTGGGAGAATTATTCAGACTTCACATATTGGTATTTAAGGAACCAACACAGAAGGGACGTATGGGATCAAAGGGAATATAGCTAATTTTAAAGATCTGCCAAGCCCTTCCCTCTACTCCATTATGGTCTCTCTCTGTGCTAAGAATGATGGGCTGAAACTAGTATCCTTGCTCCTCATTTTAGTCCAAGAATGAGATCCTATGCTCCACTAAGCACAATGTGAGTAGGCTTAGTTTACTCACAGTCATCCTTCAAAACCCACACTTCCCTGAATTTTGCAAGGCATCCTTCAAAACCCACACTTCCCTGAATTTTGCAAGGCAGTGCTCCAGACAAGTAATGGGTACAAAACCACAAATATTACAGGAAAGTGTGAAAATATCTCATGAAAACTCTTTATTTTGGGGCAAATTGCTTTGCAAAAATGTGCATATCAAGAAAAATTGAATATAACAGCTTAGAAAATTGCTCTGAAATGCTGATGAATTTCATGAGGACTTAAAAAAAAAATGTTATAAAGTGGTGAACCAAACTTAAGACTGGAAAAATGAGAAACTGTGAGAAACCAAAATTGATAGATTCAACCATCCTTGGATCATATTTGCCCTGAAGTTGGAAAAATGCAGTCAGGCCTTGTCTAAGACCAGGCAGCTAACACAGGTATTTGGATATTGGTCAGCAGCTAGAATTACAAGATTCACATTAAGGAGTAAACTTCACAGAAATTCGGGTCTTTCCTCCTTGCTTTTCTTTTCTGTAATATTTACCATCCTTTCTCACTCATGTTCAGCCGAAATATTTATGTGATTCATGAGTTGAAGCAGCAATGAAGATGGGCATCACTGCATAGCAGACGTTGCATTTCCCAGATAAATCTTCCAGCAGTGGACACAGCCAGCCCTGGCAGGAGATCCTGAGGACAGAAGCTGGGGCCTTCTGCAGACAAAGAAGGTCTCTTCCACTGCAGTTCTTCCACTGACTGGGAGGAACCCAGTGCCTCCTCTGACTCCCTAGTGCTTTATTGAGGAAGGTTTGACTAATGCTATGGTTCCTGCTGCACACTGACCTTAGAAAGTGATTTATTGCACAAGAGCAAATGAAACATCACAAAGTGGGTTTGTGTCACCTTTTCCTCTCCTAACTGTGCAGAAGTACAAATAAATATTCATCTCAAATGGGATTTATAGGGTTTATGCAAAAGCAATACAGAGTGAGGCCTCCTCCTCCTTGGCCCTGCTGGAACCAGATGTTCATAGATAGATAGATAGATAGATAGATAGATAGATAGATAGACAGACAGATAATACTTTATTCGGCTATAAGCCCACAAGGTAAAACCAATCAATCAATAAAATAGCATTTTACATTCTAAAATATCAACTAAAATATTTCAACGCATAATCTCCTTCACGTTACATACAATCTCTAGATGTATCATATTGTGGCCTTGAATATAAAGATGGTGGATAGAGTTTACTAGATTTTTAATAGTCATGCAGCATTCCATGAAGTCTTTTATATGAAAGAACTGAATTCAGGAATCTGGCAACCTGTATTGTTCTATAAGAGTCAATGTCCTGGAGTAGATAGGCTAGATGTAATTCAGGTGGTTTAGCAACAGTTTCCAAAATGATTGAACTCAGAATCCTTGATCAGGGAACAATATATAAAGGACAATTAAACAAGATATGATAAAGGGATTCTATTGATTTGTTGTCACATGCGCATAAAACAGAGGTTTTACCGTTAGAAAATCTATTGCTCAGCACATTTGAGGGGAACACATTAAATCTGGCTCTAACAAAAGCGAATCTATGCGACGCAACCGATAAGGTAGACAGATGTCGAGGTATCTGGGACATAAATGTAATGCCCTGATTTATCGGGGAACATGTACCTCCACCTGTAGTAAGATTTTGTTGCAAATCAACCTCCTCCAATCTTTGTTTGATGACCTTTTTTGCTGTAATTAGATCTAAATTTAGTATATCGGAAGGCGAGATTCCATAAGACAACAGTTTGGAATGGATTTTTGTTGCCCATGGGCTGGTAAATTCATCTCTCCAAAGGCACTGAATAAGATGGTAATTGGGCAATTTATGCCAAAGGGACAGCCAGTAATTAAAGGCATGTCTCCACATCAGGATCTCTAAGGAGGGGGTCTTAAGTTCTAAGCGAATAGCCGAGTTGCTTACACAGGAGGGTAGTTTCAAAAGGCGTCTGAGAAAAAGATTTTGCAATGTCACCAGAGGCATGAGGTTTACAAAAGCGCCCCATAAAGGGACCGCATAGGCCATAGTTGCAACCACTTTTGCACTATAAACTTTTAAGGCAGATGGAACATGCATAGCCCCCTCTGTAAAGAAAAAGCGCAATAGAGCGTAGATAAGGGCTTTGCCCTTATTTTGTAAGTATGTGATATGCGCTTTCCACCCCATATTATGCTGGAAGTAAATTCCTAGATTTTGTAAGTATGTGATATGCGCTTTCCACCCCATATTATGCTGGAAGTAAATTCCTAGATATTGAAATTTGTAGACCTGTTCAATTGGCTTCTCCTCGAGTTCCCACCTATACAATTTACGACTCCTGGAAAAAATTAGGACTTTAGATTTGGAATGGTTGTTGTTGTTGTTGTTGTTTAGTCGTTTAGTCGTTTAGTCGTTTAGTCGTGTCCGACTCTTCGTGACCCCATGGACCAGAGCACGCCAGGCACTTCTGTCCTCCACTGCCTCCCGCAGTTTGATCAAACTCATGCTGGTAGCTGGAATGGTTAATAGTAAGTAAATTTGTTTGGCAATATAACGCGAAGATCTTAAAAGCCCTCCTCAAACCGATTCTTGAATATGAGAGGATCACCGCATCGTCAGCGTACAATAGTAACGGGCAGCGATAGTCTGCAAGCCTGGGTGCATGAATGGTGGTTTGGGCCTCAACTAGGGGAGTTCTCATGTCACTAATATAGAGGTTAAAGAGATAGGGGGCAAGGATGCACCCTTGTCATACCCCCTTATTTATTGGTACAGAGTTTGTGAGATCGCCCTCAGGTGTTAACCTCACGCTAGCGGCCGTCCCTTCATGTAATTTGATCATAAGCCACAACAGCCTTTTATCTATGCCCCACTTTGCCAATTTTTCCCATAGCAGCTCTCTAGAGATACTGTCAAAAGCCGCCTTCAGGTCTATAAAAGCGGCACATAGAAGACCATGAGTGGGGGAAGAATACTTCCGCGCCAAATGATATAGAATTATTGCATGGTCGATAGAAGCACGATTTGGTCTAAACCCGGCCTGTTCATGGCCTATCAGATTGGAATCTTCGGCCCATTGGGTTAGTCTGGTTAGCAGGAAGCGAGTATAGATTTTTCCGATGATTGATAATAAACTGATATTACGATAGTTTCCTGGGTCCTCTGGTGGTCCTTTTTTATATATAGGAATTATGATGGACTCCTTCCATGATCTAGGTATCTGGCCCATGGCATTAATTGCATCAAAGATTTTTGCAAGAATTTTGGCCCACCATGCTGGGTGTTGTTTAATAGCTTCCGCCGGGATCAGATCGGGCCCTGGGGCTTTATCAGTTTTCAGTTTAGCAATTAAATCAACTATTTCCTCCGGGTCAGTATCTGGCCATATGGGCAAGTGACATGAAAGAGTATCAGAATGAATGTCGGGGCTGGTATAACCGTCAATGGGTATTTCCTCGATCTTTTGTTGATTAAATTCCAAAAACCACGAGAATAAGAGAATAAGAGACGTGTGGTTGTAATACATCATCATTTATCATCTAAACAAGCAAACAGAGAGTAAATCACACATTACATTTTTATGGTAAGCTTACAAAGCATGCTGTTGGATGGAAGAAAGCTTACCATACAGTCTGCATCACTGAGGATGGTTGGACTTCTGAAAATACTTAGAGAGGGTTGTATCATTAATTGATTAGGCAATTAAATGTTTTCCTGGAGAGGTTAGATCTGGCTATAGTGACACATGCTTTAGTCCAAGATTCCCCAACCTGGTGCCTTCCAGCTGCTTTGAACTACAACTCCCATCAGCTGTGTGCCTGGCAGGAGTTGTGGTCTGAAGCATCTGGAGCGCACCAGGTTGGGCAAGGCTGCTTTCTGCCACATCTCTAGTGGTTCAATATAATGCACTCCATATGAGGCTGCCCTTAAAAAGCAGTGGCAACTTCAGCTGGTCCAGAATGAGCCGGCCAGATTGCTCTCTGGTGAGGACGGTGGGTGCACACAAGCCCTTTACTGCAACAACTACTACAGCCCTGGCTCGTCTCACCAAAAGGGTAGGGAAGAATGTGGTGCCAACAACCAATACCAAGATGAAGCTCTACCAGGCTTGCCTGTTGAACATGCTGCTTGATGGTAGTGAGTCGTGGGCAACTGACAACTGCCAGGAGCGATGCCTCAATGCCTTCCACATGTGCTGCGTCAGGAAGATTTTGGGCACCACATGACAGGACAGAATCTCAAACAAAAATCTGCTCTCCCAAACCAACATTCCCAGCATGTTTTCACTTCTGCCTCAGTGGCATCCATGCTGTCTTAGTCTTGTCCACAGCATGGAGATGACAAGGATGTCCTCTATGGGGAGCTGGCCTTAGGCACCAAGCAGGTGGCAGGCCAACTCTGCATTACAAAGATGTCTGTGAACGTGACATGAAGGCTGGCAGCATCAGCTCCACCAGGTGGGAATCTCCTGCAGACAACCGCAGTGCCTGGAGACAGACAGGTTGTGCGTCTATAGCAGTGACCAGAAGAGGAATGACCGACAGGGTCTTAGAAAGCTGCTTTATACATCAGACCATTGGCAGGCAAACTAAGGCCTAGGGGCCGAATCTGGCCCAATTGCCTTCTAAATCCAGCCCGCGAATGGTCCAGGAATCAGCGTGTTTTCACATGAGTAGAATGTATCCTTTTATTTAAAATGCATCTCTGGGTTATTTGTGGGGCAGAGGAATTTGTTCATTTTTATTTTTATTTTCAAAATATAGTCCAGCTCCCGCAAGGTCTGAGGGACAGTGGACTGGCCCCCTGCTGAAAAAGTTTGCTGAGCCCTGTGTCAGGACCATGGGACCATCCAGTTCAGTATTGACATACAAACATAATCTAGTCCAGCCTCTTGTTCTCACAGTGGCCAGCCAGGGGCTCATTCCGGAAGCCTGAAAGCCGGGCCTGAGTGCAACAGCAGCACTTCCCCTCCTTGTGAGGTTCCAACAACTGGCGCACTGCATCTGAAATGGGAAGAGGACTATAGCCACTGCAACGGGTAGCCATTGACAGCCCTCTCCTCCTCCATGCTTTGGCCCAATCCTCTTTTAAAGCTGTCCAGGTTGGTGACCCTAGCCACCTCCTGTGTGAGAGAGGTCCATGATTTAACTCTGTGCTGCACGAAGTAGTCTGTTTCCCCCCCCCGTCCTGAATCTTCCAACATTCAGCTTCACTGGAAGCCATGAGGTTCTACTATTATAAATCAGGGAGAAGTTTTTTCTGTGTCCACTTTCTCCACACCATGTCTAATTTTACACACCTGCTATCATGTCTCCCCTTATTCAACTTTTCTTTAATATATATATATATATATATATAAAATGTGCACTCCACCCCCGAGACCACTATCCATCGTAACTATCCAACCTCCCAACATTGCGATTTCTGGTTTAACAGTACAAATTCTACAAATACCTTCCATATCTTCTCAAAATTTCTCCTCCATATTCTCCATCTTAGCTTGATAGTGCACGTTAATTTATCATTTCTAGCTATATCCCACACCTCCTTATACCACTCTTCCATTGGATAGTCACCTTGCCCCTTCCACTTCCTAGCTATAGTATCTCGTGCCGATGCCAATACATCTGTGAGCAAGTATTCCACTTTTCTGAGCACAGACTGGCAGCAACTCTCCTGGGTTTCAGACAGGAATTCTTTCCAAGGGCTGCCTGCAAGATTGAGCCTGGGACCTTCTGCACACAGAGCAGATGCTCAGTCATTGAACTGTGTTCCTTTCCTTATGACTACAACCAAGATTTGGAACTCTGCACAGAGAAGTCTGCTTTAAAAAAATGTATATCCAGATGACGTTTAATCTGCTTCAGATGTGCATTTCATTATTGCTGCTTTTAAGTATTTAGAGTATTTAATCTGAGCTTGCCGATTTGTCTTTTATTGCTGTTTTTGAACTGGCTTTATATTTTGGCTTTTAAATATTTTTATTGTACTGAAAGTACTGCTCTGTTGCCCAGGAACAGGCAGAAGACCAGAATCACAGAATCGTAGTATTGTAGAGTTGGGACCCCAAGGGTCATGGGGACCGACCTCCTGGAATGCAGGAATGGCCATTCAACCTCTGTTCAGAAGGGGAGTCCACCCAGTGGCATAGCATCAGTTGTTGGTGCCCAGGGTGTGCATACGCCTGGTGGGGTGTGTGTATTTTGCACATGCACTGGGTGGTGGGGAGTCAGCCCAGCCCTCACCTTCACGAGTGACCCTACCCCACCCAAGCAAAGCAGGGCACACTGAGCTGCCTGCCTGCCTATGCAAGGGCCCCCCCGGTTGAGCTGTGCTTTTGCACCCCCACAAAAATTGTGTGCCTGAGAACATGGTCTCCCTGCCCCAGAGTCCACCCCCTTCTGTGGTAGCCCATTCCACTGCTGAATGGCTCTTACCATCAGGAAGGTCTTCCTAACGTTTAATATCCGAGAGGCCAACACTGCTCTCTGCTTTGCCTTTCTGTACTTGAGGAGGGCAGTGACACAATCGTCGCTCACCAGGGTAGGTTTCCCAGCTGTTCTTGGTAGAAGCCCCTGGCAAAGGAGCCAGGAGAGGCTGCGAACAATATTTCACAAGGTTTGAGAAATGCTAATCTAATTTAACTCTGTCTTTGAACCTGCAGTGGATACTGTATCTGCATCAGTATCCACTGGTTTTGAAGCCATTATTTTCTGGACTGGTGATAATCTCTTGATTATATTTTCCAAGCTATTCCAGTAGAAGGGTTGCAGTTTCATAGTTTCTGACCAGATAATTTTTCAGGGGAGTTTTATGAGTTGGAGCACACATGAAATGCCCTTTTAAGGGCCTAAATGCTTTAACAGTTAAACCCTGTTGCTCCCAGGGGTCCTCCATCTCTCCCATTTCTGTTATGCTGTCAGCTTTCTGACTGCTTAAAATCAGGCCCAGAAACAGCATTGAGCTTGTCATTTTTTTTGCTCTTTGAAGTTTTGTTTTGAGGAAATAAAATAAAATAAACCAGAGATAGAAAGGAAGTCTTCTGCAACTCCTGGAGTTATCTAGAATGATCAGCTGACTTTATCAAGGCCTCTTTGGTGCTGCAGAGAAGAAGTCATTATTCATTATCCTTCCTTCTAATAACTGCTGCAAGCATCAGGCACTAAGCCACCTTCCAGAAATGGGCCAGTCTTCCTCCTATAGGCTGTGGTCCTATAGGAGGCCTGTGGGTGTTGATCCATAGCAGCCTTGGGCAACTGCTGCCCTCCCTGACTCCTGGCAGGATCTGCTGCCTGCTTTGACCCCTCCATGCCAAGAGGCTGGACCTGGGAGCTTCCATTTAAATTCCCGCACAGCCAGGGCATCCACTCCCTTATGGAAAGTTACTCTGGAACAAGGGAAATAGAAATTGGACAGGAATTATCCTACTGGAGCAGACTAACCCTAACCCAAAAAGATGCCAAGGATGTGGTGATACATGTACAAAGGGTCTTGGCCAGGGATCCTTGAAACAAGCAAAAGTGGGGAAAGGGTGAGGCACGAGAGACAAAAGGGCTGCAGGCGTGTTGCCTCTTGGGGGTTCTTGGCACTGAGAGAGAACTGCTTTTATAGACTGCAGGAAGGAGAGCAAAGTCCTGTCCCACAGGATCCAGAATGTCATTGCCAAAATCCGTTTTCTAGGTATTGAAAAATGTCTCCAAACTGTCCTCTTTACATGCGTGGGAACATCCATTACGTGGGCCGAGCATTTTTGCGTACCGAAGCAGCAAAGTTCAGCTGCCTGTATTGCAGTTCCAGCTTGATCTTCACACCTGCTCACCTAACCCTGCCTCTTTGCTCTTAGTCTCTGAAAGCAAAAGAAAAAAAGGGGGGGGATTCAAATATGCACACATACAATGTATCCGTTCAGCTATTTGGTTGTCAAGCAGTTGCTAAGGCTCCTCCTCCTCCTCCTCCAACTCTGAATTGCTTCTGCAGAGCTTCATTTAATATGCTAAGTTTTCATTCTCTCTGCCCATTACGGGAAGCCTGCCAGCAGGAAGTGAGGGCAGCAGCAGTGCTCTCCCCACTTGCAGTCCTAAGCAACTGGTATTCAGAGGCAAACTTCCTCCATCAGTGGAAGGAGATAGCCTTATAACAGCCTTTCAGATTCCTTGGTTCAGATTCCTTGAGCCTCCCATCCAATCTGTTAAAGTAGCTGTGGTCCAATGCAGAGAACCCACACAAATCTAGCATCACATCTTTCTAGGATACAAGCTACCAATACCATCAGGAAGCAGGTATTCATTACGTTCTGAATCACAGTTGTAGAGTTGGAAGGGACCATATAAAGGTCATCTAGTCCAACCCCCTGAAATGCAGGAATCTTTTGCCAAATGTAGTGCTTGAACCCACAACCCTGAGATGAAGTCTCACACGCTACCAACTCGCAAATATATTTTATTAATAATAATTTATTATTTATACCCCGCCCATGTGTCTGGGTTTACCCAGCCACTCCTGGCGGCTTCCAACAGAACATTAAAATATAATAACCTATTAAACATTAAAAGCTTCCCTAAACAGGGCTGCCTTCAGATGTCTTCTAAAAGTCTGGTAGTTGTTGTTCTCTTTGACATCTCCTGGGAGGGCATTCCACAGGACGGGTGCCACTACCAAAAAGGCCCTCTGTCTGGTTCCCTGTATCTTGGGTTCTCGCAGCGAGGGAACCACCAGAAGGCCCTCAGCTCTGGACCTCAGTGTCCGGGCAGAACGATAGGGGTGGAGACGCTCCTTCAGGTATACTGGACCGAGGCCATTTAGGGCTTTAAAGGTCAGCACCAACACTTTGAATTGTGCTGGGAGCCAACGTAGGTCTTTCAAGACCAGTGTTATGTGGTCTTGGCGGCTGCTCCCAGTCACCAGCCTAGCTGCTGCATTCTGGATTAGTTGTAGTTTCCAGGTCACCTTCAAAGGTGGCCCCATGTTGAGTGCATTGCAGTAATCCAAGCGAGAGATAACTGGAGCATGCACCACTCTGGCGAGACAGTCCGTGGGCAGGTAGTGTCTCAGCCTGCGTACCAGATGGAGCTGGTAAACAGCTGCCCTGGACACAGAATTGACCTGCGCCTCCATGGACAGCTGCGAGTCCAGAATGACCCCCAGGCTGCACACCTGGTCCTTCAGGGGCACAGTTACCCCATTCAGGACCAGGGAGTCCCCCACACCTGCCCACCTCCTGTCCCCCAAAAACAATACTTCTGTCTTGTCAGGATTCAACCTCAATCTGTTAGGCGCCATCCATCCTCCAACCACCTCCAGACCCGCACACAGGACCTTCACTGGTTCTGATTTGAAAGAGAGGTAGAGCTGGGTATCATCATCATTTTGCTGAGATTGTGCTTCAAATTCCATTACTGTTTAGGAGGATAGCGGGTAATCATGCCCTATCTGAATCAATGCACCTATCACTTTAACTATCAGCAGGTGGTGCTGTCATTTCACTTTTAACTCCCTCCCCTTTAAGGAAAACTCTGGTTAAATGAATCTTAAATCCAGGTGCCCAGGGCCAGCCGGCCCTGCCCATGAGGCAGCTGCCTCAGGCAGCAGGATCTAGGCAGGCAGCATATCCAGCCTCCCCCAAGTGTGTTGGCCGCCACCATCTTGGTGACTGCAACCACTACTATGCTATAAGATCCACTATCCTGTAATATCACATATGAGCGGGTTCTACTGATGAAGCCTAGGATGGCGAAACAAGGCTAATATTCCTTAGACTCTGTGAAAGGATTTGGTGGAACTGTAACAACCCTGCATGTGGATTATTGGACTCTAAGAACAGACAGGTGGAATAGATACTTATACATGTATGGACCTTATGCATGAACTGACTAAAGAATGAACTGATCCACTGGGTCTTCTGCTTTTTTCGTTGAACTTCATGAGACTTCCGTTGAAATCTACAATTTGATACATTGAATAGTATACCTTATTTATTCAAAAGTACAGCCGGTTACATCTTGTGTGTTTACTGAGTATGTTTCACGTAACCATAGGTTTGTTGTTGTTGTTTTCAACATGGGCAGGAAGGCACTTTGGCAGCCGGCCTGGAGCATCACCTGTGCCACAACAAGGAGGATTTTGGGGCCAGGGGCCAGGACAGCAGCGTAAAGAAGCCATTGCGACTGAGCCTCTTTCCTCTCATTGATGATCTTCAGGGTCCCTTCCAACTCTATGACTCTACGAAATATAATCTGTCCTTCCTTCTGCCTACCTCATCCTGATTGAAATTATTGAGGAGCGGTTGGCCAGGACTGGCCTCCTTGCTCTGACTAACCAGGTTCATGAGGCTCCCTTGTGAGGGGGGAGCAGTGGTGCCCCCAAACCCTGACTGGAGGCAGGGAGCAAGGGAGGGGAGAGGGGAGAAGCTTAGTCTCCATGGCTCCCGGACTACCTCAGCAAGCGAAGAAAGGAAGAAGCTGCCTTATTATACCAAGTCAGAACACTATAGCTCAGTATTGCCTACACGGACTGGCAGCAGCTCTCCAGGGTTTCAGGCAGGGAGTCTCTCCCAGCCTTTCCTGGAGAGGCCAGGCTTAAACTTGGGGCCTTCTGCACATGAAGCCTGCGCTCCATCACTAAGCTACGGTCCTTCCCCTAAAGATGAACCAAGATTCCAGTCCTCATTGCCCTCTGAATAAAGAGCCGATTTAAATAAGATCATTGGAAGCTCCCCTGTACTAAGTCAAAGTCTTGGTCCTTCTAGCAGAGTCTTGTCTACAATGACAGACAGCAGCTCTCCAAGGTTTCAGACAGGAGTCTTTTCCCTGCCATGTCTGGATATACCTGTGACCTTTTGCATGGGAAACAGGAGCTCAACCGCTGAGCTACAACCCTTCCCAAAAGAAGACTGCAGCCTCAACAAAATAATGTTGTTTTCTTCAATACCTGTAGTAAAAAACCTGCATACTGGTACACCTGGGTCCTACTGCGCAGCGACATAATCCTCAGGTGAGGATTTATAAGGCCCTCCAAAATGTCATATAATAATGTGTGAGGTTTCAAGTTATCCAGAATTCTTCATCCAGTTAGACAAGCCCATGGGACATGCAGTGTGTCTGGAGAAACAGCACTAGCTAGTAGTCAAGTCATCAGTTCCTGCATCTGCTGAGTCATCAGGTGGAATCTGGAGGAAGCAGACATTCAGATGAGGATTTCAGGGGGCTGCTGTTCTGGTTTCAGGGTCTCTGGAGAACTCAAAAGCTGGAACGTTATTTGGTGAGATTTTGGTTTGGTCTCATATATGGATAATATATTGTTGCTATTTTTCCAGTGGGCAACCCTGACAAGTTTTGCTTTAAAAATATATATTTTTCAAAGTGCACCAAATCATCAATTACAACATAGTTCAGGTCAGCACATAGCAAAATTACTCCATTTGGAAACTGATCAAGAAAGCATCCAAGCCAACACAGTGAGAGGTGAATAAGGTTGCCTGCCTTCCTGTCCACCAGCCTGGCTCCCGTGCTTTTAACAGAAAACTGAGGCGCAGAACAAGCAAGTAGCTGCCGCTTTCTTCCCTGCAAGGATGGAAAGAAGCCTCCCTTGCTTCATGATATGCTACACGTGGGGAACGCTGTTTGAAAGCAGAGGAGCAGAACTAGTTTTGGGGAGGAGAAGGTGGCAGCTTGCCTGGTGGAGAATCACGCACAGTTCTCTGGCGCAAACGCATTTACTCGGGAGTAAGTCCTGCCGAGCTCAAGAGGGCTGGAGCCTGCTTCGGCTGCAGCCTGGGAGACACCTTGGCTTTTGCTTTGGGAGAGGGATGAGCTAATTCTGGGGTGCGGCTCGCCTCGCCGGTGGGGAGCTCCGCCAGCAACGTGCAGCACAAGCTTGCTGGGTGGCTGGTGGGTCCAGTCAGCTCGGGGGGAGGGGGGGAGGAGGAGGAGGAGAGGGAGGAAGGCCAGCTGGCCGGTCGGTCCCGGGGTGATGACGCGCTTCCTGCTCTCCCTGGGCTGGGGGCTCTCAGCCTGGGAAGCAGAAGCGCCTTGCAAAAGGCTGGCAGAGACGCGGCGCCTCCGAGCAGGCAGGAGGTTGCTGCAGCCGCGCCGAGAGGAGGAGGAGGAGGAGGAGGAGAGCGGCGCTCCGATGCCCCGCGCCATGCCCGGCTAAGGCTCGCATCTCCCGGTAGGAGCCGCTTCCAGGCGTGCATTTCAGGCGGATTCCCCTCCTTTCAGTATATATGCAGGTGTATATTTATGCGCATGGTTTATGTGCACCTTTGCATTTAAATGCTTTCGGGAATATATTCGCACCATCGGCGCGCGCGGAGGAAGCAGGCGAGCTTGCGGAGAGGGCAGCGCCTCCTGGGATGGGCTGGATCGGACCGTCACTGCCTCGCCCGCGCACGCCTCCCCCTCGCTTCCTTTCACGGCCACCTGTCCTTTAGCACGGGAATGCAGCTGACTCTGCAAAAGGATTCCCCCGCCCCGCCCTTGCATCTTGCTCTCCCCCCCCCCCCGCTTCCTGACCTGCTTTTCTGGCGATCGGGGGCCCCTGGCAAGGCAGCGAGGCGATCGGAGGTGGGCCCAATCCTCCCTGAGCGAGCCTACCGACCCCTCCCCGCCGCTTGTTGCTTTCCGCCCCCGCCCGGCCCCCTTCGCAGCGTCCACAAGCAGGCTGGGCAACTGGGTGTTAGCGGGTGGGGAGCTCTGGAAAGGCAGCCGGAGGTGAAACAGAATGGGATCGTGTCCATTTCAGCTCCCCGAGAGCTCGGTCTCTTGCTGGCGCTGCACGGCACCCACCGCCGCACCCGCCCATCTTCCCAGCCCGGCTGCTGATCCGTGTCAGGTCAGACCCGCTTTGCAGATGGCTTGAGCTCAGTGCGGTTTGCCCAGACTTGAACCTTCTTCTTCTCCTCCTCCTCCTCCTCCCTTCCTCCTTCCCCAAGAAGCCTGGTGTGGAAAGGGAAGGAAGGAAGGAAGGAAGGAAGGGGGCTGAAAATCCAGCAGCCTCCAAATAAGTGACCCTTATCTGCTTGTGCGTTATCGGGGGAGCCTTTTTGGAGACAGGCTGGATCAGGGGGAAATTCCTTGCGCTGGGGAGCCATATTTGCTGCTTGGCGCGGCTTAGCCGGCTGGGTTCTCGTGGTGGAGGTGATGGTGGTGGTGATTTTAATAAACGGATTGCATGTTCCCTGCAAGGGGGGGCGGGGAGCCGCCTCCCTCCCTGCCTGCTTCAAATACCTTTGAAAGTTCAGTTCTGGGCTGTGGAGCTGGGCGAAGACCCCGGCAAGGTGATCCTGGCGTGGCGTGGGGGTGGTGGCTGGAGGAGGAGATGTGGGTCTTCTGGCGGATGTGCCCCTTAAAGCACCACCGGCCTGGGGAGATGCGAAGGGAGCAGCCGGATCTCTGCAGAACTGGGCGTTTGCTTTAGGAAGCGAGGCGCGCCTCGGGAGATGGGTGGACGCGGCTGGGTGGCTGCCCCGCCGCTTGGCTTGGCTTCCCTCCTTGAAGGTGGAAACAACCCGCCTGTTGGCCTGGGAGGAAGGCAGCTGCCAGGAGGCTGGGGGGCCGGAGGAGATGGCACCTCTAGGTGCAGCCTGGTTTCTGGCATGCAGCCAGAACCAGGTGGTAGAGCCCTGAGCTGGGAGGATGGGCTGTGTCACTTTGGAGTGCAAGTGGAGGGGACTGTTCCTTTTTTAAAAGTGCCATGACCCTTTGCAGGTTTTAGGGGTTTTTATTTTTACAACACCCCCCCATGATATGCTTACTTTATATCTTTAGGGAGGTTTTTGCGAAAATAAAACAATTGAGGCTTATGCTCAAAAGTAGCATCCCCCCCCTGCATCCTGAAGTGGTACGCTCCATCCTACTTCACCTCAGGGCTCTAGGACTTTGTTTCTCTGGCTCGATGATGCCCCTTTCCCAAGTGTCACAGCCGAAGCAGAGCCAAGTTCTTCTGGCACAGGAGGAAGGGAAATTCCACAAGTGCCTCTCCTTGGAAGTAATTATAATACAGTAAGGCATTAGATAGCTAATAATTTGATGTTCTTTCACAGCACCTAAAACCAGCAACCTGATAAAGTCAACTTGCCTTGCCTGATGTTAGGACCAGCAGCACCTAAGGCTTTTTCCGGATATGTGTGCATGAGGGCAGCATCAGAAGTGCACTTGAAAAAATGGAGAAGGGGTGCGCAAGCTTCATTTTAGAAACAGTAATTTTCTATCGTTTGTAGACTCTGAGGTATGCGGCAGAATGTACAGGCACTATTCTTCTCGGTTTTGTGTGCGATTGAAGCTATCCTGCTCCATCACACTCCTTTCAGTGTTTTACTTTGCACAAACACCCAGATTGCAGGCTGTTGCAAGGCATCACTGAGATGACCTTACAGGGTTTTTACAGCCTGCCTGCTACAGACAGGCCTCTGTCTTCATCTGAGAGAGTCTGGTATTTGTGCAGGAGCCATGGCTCTTGGAAGCTGTCAGTTCCATGACACGGTTTCTGTCCCTGCAGGTTGCTTGAGGAGGAGGAACAGGATTTGATTCCCTGATGCCTGCTTGGGAAAGCCCAGGGCTCAGGCCTAGAGCAGCTGCTTTGCAAGGAGAAAACTCATTGTTCAGTCTCTGCCCTCTCCTGTTAAAAAGGGTTGGGTGATGTGAAAACCGTTCTCTGCCTGAGACCCTAGAGAGCTGCTGTCAGTTAGTGTGGAGGCTGCCCTGGGCTAGATGTGACTCAGTGCAAATTCATGGAGAGTAAGACTGTCCCTGGAGATGGGTTGTGGCTCCATGGCAGAACATCTGCTTTGCATCTAGAAAGGTCCGTGTTCAATCTCTGGCATCTCCAGTTAGGGCTGGAGAGAGAGAGAGGCCCCGTCTGAAATCCTAGAGTGTCATTGGACACTAGTGTGTTAGATAATGCTGATGGATTGGGTATACCCGGATGCCACTTTTCCATAATGAGTTGCACTCAGTGCAGCTTACAGCAAATGTTCAAGGCATCCAAACACACAGTGTTGGAAATACAGATATACAAAATACAGAACACATCAGTAAATTCAAAATTAGCAAAAACCAACAATTTAGCAAACAAGTAGTAAATTCAGCATTACTGAAAGAAAATAGTTATGTAGGTTTAAGTACATAAATACAAATCAAAACAAGAGTGAACCAACAATAATGTTTCTGTTACTGGTCTTGCTGCACTGCAGGGAGCCTGGCTTAAATATAGTTCAGAGGGGAGAGGCGGGTGATATGCAGCTGGCTGCCAGTGAGCCAGCAGGACCAGTGGTCTGACTCTGGAGAAGGCAGAGCTTTGGGTCCCTATCTTCTAATGGCTGTTAGCCAACATGGCCAAGTATTTCTTCCTCTGTCAGGGGCAGTGTGCTAGGAATTGCAAGCAGGAAGAGGGGCTGCTGCACTCATGTGCTGCTTCTGGGCTTTCCATGGCGGGGGGCAGGCTGCAGTGGAAAATGGGGTGCTGGCTTGATGGGTCTTTGGTCTGGGGGCCCTGGCGAGCTTGCTGGCCAATGTGCGGATGCCTCTGCTTGTGGTGGTAGGTTCATGTTGCAGGTGCCACTGCTTTGCTCCAGCCAGTGAGTTTGCCACTGAGCATCAAGGAATGCGCTGCTCCCAGCCAGTGCTTGTTTGCTCTGACTGAATTTCTCTCTTCAAGTGTTATTCAAAGTCCTGTATGATACGTGTCAGGGAACTGCCATCGGAACGAGAGGAGGAGGAGGGGCTCCACGACGATGCTGGAGAGGGGCCAAGTAGGGAGAGAGGCAGGTCTCCTGTTGGGGAAGAAAATCAGCGCGACACCAGGGATGGAGAGGGGCCAATGGGGGAAGCGGAGAGCAGGCTCAGAGACTCTTCACTGGACACCAGCGGAGAGAGCACAGGTCCTCCGCTACCCACGCCCACCATGCGCAGAAGACTTCCGCGCAGGGAGGCTAGGAGGAGACTGGGCGTCAAACAACTTTTATGTTGGAAAAGGTTGAAGAAACGCCCACTGTTGGATTCTGCCAGCGACTGAGCAGCCACGAAGTGAGGGGCTGTCCAGCCAGGAAAGGTTTAACTAGGCCACCTACCCAGGAGTGGCGGCAACTTACGCACGAGCAACCCCATAACCATTAGAATACGTTGCATCTTGCAGTGCAGGGGAGGAGAACCACATCCTGCAGGTGTAGGGACCACAGAGGGATGGTGGACAATAAGCGATTGACCTGGGCCAGAAGGATCTCTATCCTCCCTGATGTTGCCGGGCTACAGCTTCTGCTGCCCCTGACCTTTGGCACACCCAGACCAAGGCTCATGGGAGTTGTAGTCCACAACAGCAGCAGGAAGGTCACAGCTTCTCCATCCTTCGCTGGAGGGTTTGCCCTTGGAACAGGGGCCTAGATTTCACGTGCAGGGAATCTGTAAGAATGGGCCCACAACAGGCTCACAAAGTGCAGATCTTGCAAAGGTTGCTCTGTAACTTGTTGCTTGTCCTTGAGCCTGTTTAGTGGGAAGATGTATTATTTGTGCATGGGAGTTATCTAATTATTCCAGGCTCAACTGAATTTCTTTTCTCCCCACCCCCATGCGCAAGCAAATTAAGGAAGGTGCTTCTCCCCCCCCCCATGCGTCTTGTCTAAACATTATCACAAGATCAACACAAGATCATGGTCAGTGATCAGCAGTTGAGTGGGATATTGTTTAATTGTATTGTATTTTAATTTTCTGTACTGCCCTTCATATGTAGATCTCAGGGTGGTTCACAACATAAAAATACAAGATAAAAAGACAAAGTACACAAGAAAAACAAACACACACACAAACCAAAAAACACAAACCAAAAGTGGAGTAGATGGCTCTACTTTTATTCCTGCCTTAATAATGACATCATCATGGTGTTGACATAGCTCTTTTTGGAGCGTTCGAAACACTTCATGTCTGTCACCTTGTTATCCTAAATAGCTCTGTAAGGAGGAAAGGTTGCACAGTATACCCATTTTGCAGATGGGGGACTGCGGTTGGGAGAGTGGGGCATGCTCTTGGCAGAGACCAGATTTGCTGATTTGTAGCCCACTTTCCTCCTTTCCTGCTGATTTGTAGCCTGCTTTCCTGACCACTCTGCTGTTTCTGTTCTTTGGCTGTGATCTGAGCAGCCCACCAAAGAGCAGAATCTTATTCCCGCTTCCAGCAAGGCATTTTGCTTTGGAAAAAATGAAAGCAAAAGAACCCACAACACTGAAAGCTGGGTATGAATACCCATAAAAATATAGGAAGTTGTTTTGTATCAGTTCAGACTATTTGTTCACCTGGCCCGGCGTTGCCGCCTCTATCTGGAAGTGGCTCTCCAGGGCCTTGAGCAGAGAAAGGTCTTTCCCCTTCACCTGCTACCTGGGGTTCTTTTAACTGGAGGTGTTGGGGACAAAAAGTAGCACCTGCAGCAGGCATAGTGGCTGCTTCGCCACCTGGGCTTTGGCCCTCCCGTGTTAGTTTTTAAACCTTAATAATAATAATAAAAGGAGCATCTAGCCACTATCCAGCCACCTTCTGAAAGGCAAAAAAAGAAGAAAAAAGAAGGCGGCTCAGGAGGTAGTCATTTGAATCTCCATCAGGAGAGAGTTGTGCAGTCTGGGTGCCACTGCTGTTCAGATCCCGCCTTACATAGCTGCTCACGGTTCCTGACCTGAGGTGTTGGGAGTCTGCAAAGCAGGACCTTCAGAGGTGGACTCTTGCAGGGCTGGTTGGCCTCTTTGGCTGGGCCTCCTCTGCCTGTATCTGAAGCATATGGCTGCATTTCCTTGGTGTGCCTGTGATAGAATAACCTACCAGGAAAATGATGGTCAGGGATGTATGGACTACAATTCCCATCATCCCTGAACTTTGGCCATGTGGGCTACTGGGAGCTACTGGGAGCTGAAACCCACCAGCATCTGGGTGTAAAGAAACGGGCTGAAATGGGCTAAAGATGCTCACACTGTATGCTTTTGAAGCTTGGCAATGGTCCACGGAACCTTGCACAATTCATTCTCTGACTTGTGTCCCGACAGTTCTCACATTACAGATTCAGCCTGATCCAGATTCTTTCTAGCTATTTCTCTACACATTGTTCAAAATGCAAGTGAGAAAAGACAGTATTAGGAGCAGCCCTCAAGTAACATAACCCAGAACTGACAAGGAAACGGTGAGGACAAAGAATTGATTTGCCAAACTACAAATCCTGGGCAAAAGCAAGAATTCTTGTGAGCGGTCTGGAGCCATTTCCATAAAGGCGAGGCCTGGTGGTGCTTTGCCGCAGAGCACCCTGCCACACAGACACGGATCTCTCCCCCGCCCCCCAATAAATCATGCAGATCCTGCAGCCTTTGTTAAACTTGCTTGAAATGCAAATCTCCATATTTCTAGACTTCACAAACCAACTTGCAGGCCAAAGACATGGTTTCCCCCAAGCAAGACTCATGGCAAAAGGGACTAATCTGGAGTTCTACATCAGATTCTCCTTTTGCCCATCAGGAGCTCCTCACTGCAAGGCCTTGCGGAAAGGGTTATTCCAAACGAGTGCTCAATAATGGCTCCTCATCATCCTGGAAAAAGTGACCAATGGAGCACCATAGTGTTCTGTCTTGGGCCTGTTGTTGTTCAATATCTTCCTTTGGAGGAAGGAATTGAGAGGATGCTTATCAAATCTGCAGATGACACCAAACTGGGAGGGGTAGCTAATGCTGCAGAAGACAGAAACAGAATTCACAAAGACCTTAACAGATTGGAGACCTGGGCACAAGCTGAAAGATGAGTGACACCTGCCTCGCAAGTACAGGCAGTCCCTGTTTACGTGCATTCAATATGTGTGCGACCATGTATATGTGCATCACACCAAACCCGGAAGTGACTTGGAAACATCATACTGATGTCACTGAAATGTCACTAAAAGGGTGGAATGGGGTGGGGTGAACCAGGATGTTTCCAGGCTTTTTCAATGGGTTTCAATTATACTCCATTTCACCAATGTACGCCTCAGAGTGTATCCCATGCATAAACGGGGGACTGCCTCTAGAACATGTGAAAAGGATCTAGGTGTCTTAAGAGACCATAAGCTGAACATGAGTCAACAGTGTGATGCAGCAGCAAAAATAGTGATTGCTATTTTAGGCTGCATCAACAGAAGTCTAGTGTCCCAATCAAGGGAGTTAATAGTCCCACTATATTCTGCCTTAGTCAGACCGCATTTGGAATACTGTGTCCAGTTCTGGGCACCACAATTTAAGAAGGATGTTGACAGACTGGAAGGTGTCCTGAGGAGGGCAACCAAGATGATCAAGGTTCTGTAAACCAAGCCTTATAAGGAAGAGTTGAAAGAGTTGGGTATGTTTACCCTGGATAAAAGAAGACTGAGAAGAGATAGGATATCTATCTTCAGATAACTAAAGGGCTGTCACATGGGAGATGGAGCAAGCTTGTTTTCTCCTGCTCTGAAGGCTAGGACCTGAACCAGTGGCTTCAAGTTATCACTCAATATTGGGAAGAACTTTCTGACAGTAAGAGCTGTTGGTCAAGGGAACGGACTCCCACGAGAGGTGGTGGACTCTCCTTCCTTGGAGGTTGTTAAGCAGAGGTTGGATGGCCATCTGTCATGGATGTTTTAGTTGAGATTCCTGCATTGCAGGGGGTTGGACTAGATGATTCTTTGGGTTCTTTCCAACTCTACAATTCTATAGTTCTATGATGGTGGGGCGAATGGCAACACAGTTGTGCTACCTGAGGCTGATGAGAACTATAGTCCAAAATATCTGGAAGGGACCAGGTTGGGGCTAGCTAATTTAAAATAATTGCATGTATCCAACCTACAACTTTTTTTTGGAAGAAAAATGTCTCCAGCAGCCTGATGAAGGGCAACTGAGCTAATAAATTAAACTATCAGTGTTTGCTTTCATTTATCTATTTTAACTAATAAGACAGCTTCCATTCTAATCAAATAATCTCTGTTAATTAAATGGGGGCTCCGTTGGCTTTCAGCCAGTTCATGAATATGTATGGGGGAAACTTAACTTCATCTGTCATGGTGAATTATATGCCGGCAATCCTTATGGGGAGGGAGCCTGTTAATGGAGTGTGTGTCACTGCTGGTATATTGATGTCTCTTGGATGGAGATATCACATGGTGTGTACAGGCAGTCATATTCAAATTCCCGTCTGGACTGTGTGTTTTCAGTCCATCCAAGGAAGCTGGCTTGTGGAGCTCCCTTTCTACTTGCGGTTAGTGCAGAATGCTGCAGCACAATTGCTGTGCTGACAGGAGGGAGACCTTGTCAGCATGTGGCAGTTGTGCTCCAAGATCTGCACTGGTTGCTGATTTGCTACTATTAGCAAATTTGTTACTATTAGCAGATGACGCCCCTCAACAACTTGGGACTGCATTTGTAAGGAACATAAGGAACTGCTGGGTCAAAATGTCCAATTTTCACCCAATTACCAGAACTACTTATAAAAAATTTAATGTGGCAGAAGACTGAGAGGTGACAGGCAGCCATTTTCAAATACCTGAAGGGCTGTCAGATGGAAGACATAGCAAGCTTGTTTCCTGTTGCTCCAGAGGAAAGGATTCAAACTAATGGATTCTAATGACAAGAAAGGAGATTCTGACTAAACACTAGGGAGCACTTTCTGATGGTGAGGGTTGTTTGACAGTGGGACATGCTGCCTTGGAGGGTGGTGGACTCTCCTTCATTAAAGGTTTTTAAACAGAAGTTGGGCGGCCATCTCTTGTGGATTCTTCAGCCGTGTTTCGTGCATTGTAGGGGTTTGGACCAGATGACCCTCGGGGTCCCTTCCAACTCTGCAATTCAAACTGATGTGGAATGTGGTGACCTGAACTTTCCTGGAAACAGGAGTCACTGAGATAAACTGGAATTGACAGATCTGCCCTTCCCAAATGCATTTATATCCTGCCTGGCCACTTGGCCTGACCAGAGCAGAGCAGGGCATGTGCCAGGCCTGTCCTCACACCCAGCAAGATCTGCCCAGGTGCCCTGCCACCCTCACGGCTCCTGTTGGCGTGTGCTGCTTTCATTTGTTTTGCCATGCACTGACGTGTGAGTCCCATGATCAGACCAACTTCCCATTGCAAATAAGCAAGCAGAACATTTAATCTTGTGATGGATCTGGTTCTTTTAACAGAAGGGCTGCAGCAGACCGTATATTGACTGCCATGAAGAGGCCGAGAGGGTGGAAGGGAGTGAGGCCCAGGTATTTTCAGTCTCTGTTCCCACAACTCTCACACACATGCACAGCCCTGTCAAGAAGCATCTCAGGGGTTTTTAATTTAAGGAGAGAAATGGCTTGAGCGGGAAGAATGCAAGTGCCCATTGAGGGGCACACTGACAAAAATTGGGGAGGCGTATCCTCTGGAAGGGGTGAGAAACCCGTGGCTCACAACCTCAGGGCTGTTTGTACTTAGCTCTTCTTTCCATCAGACATTCCTTTGATCTCCAACACTAAATCTATGCCGGTAATCTTCAGTGCTACCTCTCACTCTTTCTTCCACTATTTTGGAATATTTCTTATCAGTGATGGCCAGTGAAGTGGTTCACTGGTAGGAACCACCAGCTGCTGATGCAAGGCATTCAAAACGATGTGAATTTGTGCTGTTATCAGTAACCAACTTGATGAAGTGATCATGCTGGGGACAAGGGGTGCCACAGTCTGAACCATGCAAGAGCTCAGTTCCTAAATGTTTTTGGCCTGCCTAGATGGAGGATAGAAAAGCATCAGTGTGTATAGAAACTTGTCTACTGTACAAAGGGAAAATTCGCACCTTCAGCCACTTTTGCCTCTCCCCTGCCCCTCACTGGCATGTTGCCCAGATGGGAATGTGACCCTTGGTCTGGAAAAGGTTCCCCACTGTGGGTTAGCTGATGCAGCTGCTGGTGCCAGATGTTGATCAGTGTAGGTGATTAGCCAGTCTGCAACCATGCACTTGCACAGTGCTCTTCGGGGCGCCTCCTCCTGCCCGCAGCATCCCAGGATAGCTGCAAAATCCATTTCTCGCCTCTCTTGATTAACCCAATGTGGCACCTAGCAATAAACTGGTTCCCATTCTTGTTTCTGCTTTCCTTCTTAACTTCTCATATCTTAAAAATGAATGCTGATAGATGTGTTTGTTTCACTCTCCCTCTTCTACTCCTCCATCAGCCTCAGCAAACATGACCAATGGTCAGGGAAGATGGAGGTTGTAGTCCAGCAACATTGGGGGGGGGCACAGATTTCCCCGCCCCAATCAATCATCAATCATTTCATTTTCAAAGTTAAAACAATGCTCAAGGCTGCTTACAACATACAAGAATTTAAATAACTACAAACACAACAAAACTAGTCACAAACAAAACATGAAAAAATATACAACTGAATTGAACAACCTCCACACAAATCACAAGATCCAAGATACAAAAAATTGACAGCAACATCTTCCCCAACAAACCCCCCTAAACAATGCCCCATCCCTAGACTAAGACTTTTGGGGAGTGAAGAAAGTGGAGGCTCCCTGCTGTGACTCTGAATGAGCTGCTTTGGTGTGTTTATCAGGACTGATTAAACCAGGGATGGTGAAGCTGAGGTCCTCCAGATGTTGTTGGACTCCCATCAGTCCCAGCCAGTGTGGCTGATGGGGTGATGGGTGTTGTAGCCCTGCAAAATTGGGAGCAGACTTTGTGAATTTGGTGCCCCCAGATGTGCTGACTAGAGCGATGGGAGCTGTGGTGCCAAACATCTGGAGTGCACCAGGTTAGTGAATGTTGCTGACCATCGCCTGGTGGCTGGGGCAGAAGGGAGGATGAGCTCACCACCAGCAGCATCTGGAGGGCCATTCTTCTTCTTTTCTATCACTCGTAGCCGAGTAAGATTGTCTTCCATAAACATGGTTTTAACAGTGAGACCGTAAGTGACTGTGGAGGCCAATTCTGGATCCATACATCTTTCCACAGTGGGGACATTGGTTTCCGGGCGGGAGTTGATCACGGTGTGGATTTGCCAAGCATGCCTTCCTCTTAGCACATTTCTCCCTTGCGTCCTGAGTTCAAGGGTCTTCAAAGCCTTTGGTAAAGGCTGTTCTCCAACTGGAGCGCTCGCAGGCCAGTGTTTTCCAGTTGTCAGTGTTTATACTACATTTTTTTAGATTTGCCTTGAGACCATCTTTAAACCTCTTTTGTTGACCACCAGCATTACGCTTTCCATTTTTAAGTTCGGAATAGAGCAGTTGCTTTGGAAGACAATAATCAGGCATCTGCACAACATGACCAGTCCAACGAAGTTGATGTTGAAGAATCATTGCTTCAACACTGGTGATCTTTGCTTCTTCCAGTACACTGATATTAGTTCACCTATCTTTCCAAGTGATGTGTAAAATTTTTCGGAGACACCGTTGATGGAATCTTTCAAGGAGTTGGAGATGGCGTTTATTCACAAGCATATAGTAAGGTTGGTAGTACAATAGCCTTGTAAACAAACATTTTGGTTTCCCTGCGAATGTCCCAGTCCTCAAAGAGGATTCTCTCTTGCTTGCCCTACAGGGACAGTCCTGAGGAAACAGGAACTGCTCCTGGGCACTTGAGACAGTCTCAGCGACTTGTAGGAGGCAAACTAAGGCAAGGAAATAATCTGTGGTGCGGTCTTGTGGAAGCTGCCTATGGGGTTGGCCTCCTGGGACGGAAATCTTGGAACATGGATTTGAGGAACAAAGCATATGCTTGTTTGCAAATGAATGTCAGCAAAATCCAGTTTGCTGCAACTCTTGTATGTGTGTGACATTTTATGCAGAGGAATTTCCATTCTCAAGAGAAGTGGGGGCGGGGGAGGCATTGCTTTGTGGAAGAGCATGAGATTTGCATGCCAAGGGGTCCCAGATTCAGTCCTCAGCAGCATCTCTAGGCAAGACCCTGGAAAGCTGATGCCAGTCAGTGCAACCAAGACTGAGAGGTTAAAGAGCCTGACAGGTCCAAGAGCAGGCAAACTGTTCATGTACAGCCCCATGAAAACCTTCCACTCAGCTCTGAGGATCTGGAGTCACCTCCTCACCCCAACATTAGTTAGGAACACACACCCACACCCACAAAAAGAAAGGAAAAAGCAATTTATTCATTCACACATCAGTGCCCAACCCACCTCTCTACTACTACTACACACACGTTTTGCAAATTCGTACCTGCAAATATGAAGGGGAATAATAATAATAATAATAATAATAATAATAATAATAATAATTTATTTATTTATACCCTGCCCATCTGGCTGAGTTTCCCCAGCCACTCTGGGCGGCTCCCAGTCGAGTGTTAAAAACAATACAGAATTAAATATTAAAAACTTCCCTAAACAGGGCTGCCTTCAGATGTCTTTTAAAGATAAGATAGCTGCTTATTTCCTTCACATCTGACGGGAGGGCGTTCCACAGTGCGGGCGCCACCACCGAGAAGGTCCTCTGTCTGGTTCCCTGTAACCTCACTTCTCGCAATGAGGGAACCACCAGAAGGCCCTCGGCGCTGGATCTCAGTGTCCTGGCTGAACGATGGGGGTGGTGATGCTCCTTCAGGTCTACTGGACCAAGGCCGTTTAGTGGCTTTTAAGTTTACAGTCCCTATCAAACCAGCTCCATGTACTTGGCAGGAGTTTTAGGATGGGAGGTAGGAATCAGAAATGGGCTGAGTTCCCTGGATATCTCTTGATATAACTCACAGATACTCCAAGTCCTTTCTAAAGTTTGCTGGCATAGATTTTGTAGTTTGTTCATCACCTGTCTGTTATTACTTCTCTTGATTTCATCATAGACTGATTCCCTGAGATTTGTTTTATTTCAGCTGCCTCTGTTGTCGTCCGTCTTATGTGCCTATCCCCAAAGTGCGCTTCCTGCATTGAGAGGGTGGTCATGGGGTCTTTGTTACTCTTTGGGTAGCCTGTCTGGGCCACCAGTGAAAGATGATCCTGCCTTCCACATAAAATAGTTGATTTTTTTAGGAAATAGCATGTGACACAAAGATGTAATCCACCACACTGCCCCCCATTCTTGGATATTACAGAGATTCTGGGATATCCTTTACAGAGCAAATAGCTCTACAATGTGTGATTTGCATGGTTTGCTTTCCTTCTGATGTGATTCTCTACACAGTGACGCACATCTGGGCCCAAGCACCTTGCCTTGTGTGCCAAAATTCTTGGCTTGCTGGGGCAGAGAACCATTGCGCCCCTGCTGCAGGTGGTCAGAGGAGGGCTAATGCAGCTGCCAAGTCAGAAGGGATCTGGTGATACAAGCAGTGTTATAAACTCAGATATATAAGCTAATCATAGAGTTCGAAGGGACCCTGAGGATCATTTAGTCCAACCCACTGCAGTGCAGGAACATGCAGCTGTCCGATATGGGGATCGAACCTGTGACCTTGCTGTTATCAGCACCATGCTCTAACCAGCTGAGCTATCTCCAAATGGCACCTTAAACCTAGGTTACAGTCACCACCATGGTATGTATAGGTGCCATTTCTACCCCCAGTGGGTTCATCATCATTATCATCATCTCATTTCTGCACCGCTTTATATTTTAAAGGAAAAAATCTCAAGGTAGTATACAACACATTAGAACATCAAATGAAACAATCCAGAATAAAACAATTTCAAGCTTCCAGGAAAATATTTCAGATCCTTCTCTAATTGACATTTTGCTTTCCCCATAGTTATTTAACTGTACTTCCTTAATTTCTATAGCTGCCCCATGGCAGAACTACTCTAGAAAGCCAGTGTGGTTAGACCTGGCAGATCAGGGTTCAAATCCCCACTGAGTCATGAAGCTCACTGGGTGACCTTGGGCCAGTCACAGCTATCAACCTACCTCACAGGGTTGTTGTAGGGCAGGCTTCTTCAACCTTGGCCCTCCAGATGTTTTTGGCGTACAACTCCCATGATCCCTAGCTAGCAGGACCAGTGGTCAGGGATGATGGGAGTTGTAGTCTCAAAACAACTGGAGGGCTGAGGTTGAGGATGCCTGTTGTAGGGATTAACTGAGGTGGGGATGAATCGTGCTCCTTGGAGAAAAGCGCGGGATATAAATACAATAAATTTTTTTTTTTAAAGATATTTATTAAGATTTTCAATTTTTTATACGAACAAAAAACAAACAAAAAGATTAAAAAAGACATATAGTTCATGATACAAACTCTTCAATAACATATTTCTCTGACCTCCTCAAACCTCCCCTTCTTGTATTCCCTTTCAAATTATTTGTTCAGCAAATCCTTAACTTAAAGCATTACAGCTTATAATATCACCTTATTTTCTATCCAAACCCTTTTTTTCTTCCATATTCCTTTATATCATTACAGCTAGAAACCACTCAATTTCAATCCAACATCATTCAACATTCCTTAATTTTACAGTATTTCTGTAAGTAGTCCTTAAATTTTTTCCAATCTTCTTCTGCCGACTCTTCTCCCTGGTCACGGATAATAAATAAATAAGCTCTTCTAGTTACCTGCTTAAGAAAGCTGGAGGGGCCAGCCAGATGGAGATGTCAGTTGGCAACCTGGCACCCAGAGAGCTCTATGTTGTTGCAATTGAACCCGCACCAGTCGCAAAATGTGCCTGGCACCTGGCTAATTTCTAACACTGGATACAACGGACCCGTTGGACTCCATCTGGTTCCAGAAAATTGCTGGCTCCAAGCTGCCTTGTCAGTGTGAGCGACCCATCACTCAGGCTGCCTTGGGGCTCTTCTTCCTTTTTGTTCCTGCTGGCCTCCAGGCCAGTGGGAGCATCAGGCATGAGTTCTGTACTGGCAGAATTAGGGCAGTGCGGGATTAGCATCCTCACTGCGGGGTGGGTGGGTGGGTGAGAGTTGTAGTCCAGCATAACTAATGTACAAAATGTATCCCTGGGTTCCAATTACTCCAGCTGCCCTTAGCTTCTAGGCTCTGCTTTTTTCCTTGCCTCTTTTTGGAATTGTGCAATACCAAGTCAGTTCCTCAGATCGCACAAACCTAAGAGCTTCAGTCTTGCAACTGAACTCCACTGTGGTACCTACTTTTTGGTGGTGAACTTTGGAGAGCAGGCTAGTGTAGAAAACTCTGCTGCTGTTTCAGCTCTTGCGTACATGCACAGATTTGGGGGAGGATTGTACCATGCAGCTTATCTCCCCAGTGCATGCTAACGGGCTTATTTGAACCGCTCTTTCTGCTCCAAGGAGACTGACTTTTGAGGAGAGAGGGGCTTGTTAAAACCACAGAGCAAAGCAGCGGCTGTCTCTCTTGCGCACCCAAAGAGCAGAACCCGCCTGATGGACAGACAAGGAGAGTAAGCGGGCCTGGCAGATTTTCGGGGGGGGGGGAGAGGCAGGTTCCGTTGCAGCTACTCAAGTCTTTGCCTTTGGCTGCAGATTTAGCCATTAGAAAAGGGGTTTTTAAAAAAAAAAAAAAAAAGACAGAGGCAAGATTAAATTTCAGGTGCCTGTGGAAGTGTGCATTGCACCACACATTCTTCTGCTGCCCGCGTTGGCAGGGCTGGCTTTAGACATTTTGCTGCGTGAGGCAAAGATGGAGGAGACGGCGACTGAGGGCTGCTAGCCTTGATGGCTGTGCTCTGTCTCCGCTGTTGGAGGCACAAATGCTTCTGAATTTCGATTGCTTGAGACCGGTTGCTTATGTTCTTATGCTCCAGCTCCATTCCATGGATGGGCAGTTGGCACTTACGTCCACACTGGCGTGGGGTTGCCTTCTCCAGCCCACCTGATGCAACAGACTAGATGAAGGGCTCCAGAACAGGCCAGGGAGGCCACAGAGCCAGTGTGATGTCGTGGTTAGAGTGGGAGAGGCCAGAGTTTGAATTCCCACTCGTCCGTGAAGCTCACTTGGGCCAGGCATTGCCTCCCAGCCTAACCTTCCTTGCAGGGCTGTTGTGAGGATAAAATGGGGAGGAGGAGAACAGTGTATGAGCTTTTGGGAAGAAAGGTGGGAAAAGCTGGGCAGCTCAGGAGGAGCAACGGGGATTGGCCCTGCCGCCCTGCCACCACTTGCCACCTGAAGCAGTTGCCTCTCTCTGCCTCATGGTAGGGCTTGTTCTGCATGTGGGAACAAGATGCCAACTAAAATGCAACTGGGAGGCTTCACACACCTTTAGTGTCTTAAATGCTGTTCAGAGCAATAACTTTATTATTATTACCCTCAGGATATGTCTGTAAATTACCTTGTTTACTTGTACCTGGGCTTTGCCCACAGGTGATACTGGCAGGAAAATATGAGGACTCCCACATGAGGACCAGCTTTCCTTTCTGTTAGGTTTGAGTTTTGTTGTTGTTGTCTTTTCTCCAAGATGTTCAGAACACTGTATGCAGAGTTCTCCCCTTTTTGCACAGCAGCCTTGTGAGGTTGGCTAGTCATGCAGATGTGCAGGGAGGGGGCTGGTCCAAGGTTAATCAGCTGGCTTTATTGCTGGCTGGGGGATTTGAACCCAGATACCGTTACTTTGAAAATCCCTGATGCACCTAAAATGTGGATTGAGCATTTGAACTTCTCACCCCTCTCATTCAAGCAAGAGAGGAACTGCTTATAATTTTCATTTTTTAAAAATGTATCTTAATCCCTCCCTTGAGGCACAGTTTGCAATTTGCAATCATGCATCAAAAAAAAGTTTAACCCCGGCTTGTAATTTTGACCATGTCATGGAAGTTCTAGCCAGTTTATTAAAGAGAATGGAATTCTGTTTAGAGTTTGGTCTTGCCTCATTTTGAGTGGATGCAGTCGGCAGGGTTGATACTACATAACTATAATTAATTCTTTTTTATACCCTGTCATGTGTCTCAAAGAGCAATTAGTTCTTTAATAACTTGATGAGCTGTAATTAAAGGGTGGCACACCTCAGTGTCCCTGGGTGGGCAAGAGATAGGTAGCCCTCTTTGTTCCTTTCTTACTTGCTTGGGAGAAGCGGGGTGGGGAGGGGCGCTCTGATTTAACTTGACACAACAGCAAGAACTGACGACTGGAATCCAGAACTAGCCTGCAGGTATGAATGGCACTGGGATAGGAATCTTCCCCGTTTGTCAAGGCAAGCTCATGGCTGATTGCTTTTTGCCCATCTGACTTTCTTGCTTCGTTTTTCAAGCTAAAACAATGTTGCACTGCAACATGGGCTAAAAGTTGGTTTGGGTCATATGGTTGCTGCCTAACAGAGTTACTTCAGAACATAAGAATGCGGCAGCTGGGACCATATAACACCAGTCCTGAGAGATCTGCATTGGCTCCCAGGACGTTTCCGAGCACAATTCAAAGTGTTGGTGCTGACCTTTAAAGCCCTAAATGGCCTCGGCTCAGTATACCTGAAGGAGCATCTCCACCCCCATCGTTCTGCCCGGACACTGAGGACCAGCTCCGAGGGCCTTCTGGCAGTTCCCTCCCTGCAAGAAGCCAAGTTACAGGGAACCAGGCAGAAGGCCTTCTTGGTAGTGGCACCCGCCCTGTGAAATGCCCTCCCACCAGATATCAAGGAGGTAAAGAACTACACAACTTTTAGAAGACATCTGAAGGCAGCCCTGTATCAGGAAGTTTTTTTAATGTTTGATGTTTTATTATGTTTTTATATATGCTGTAAGCTGCCCAGAGTGGCTGGAGAAACTCAGCCAGATGAGCAGGGGCAGGGAGTACTACTGCTAGTAGTAGCCTACAGGATCAGGCCAATGGTCCACCAGTTGTCTGCATGGAAGCCGCAAGCAGGATTTGAGTATAAGAGCCCTCTCCCCTCTGTGGGTTTCCAGCAACTGGTATTCAGAAGTATTACTGCCTCATGTCCACCATGAATTTGTCCAGTGCTCTTTTAAAGCTGCCCAGGTTGGTGGCTATTGCTGCCTCCCTGGTGTGCAAGTGTGTTTCATAGTTTAACTACCGTATTTTTTGTTCTATAAGACTCACTTTTTCCCTCCTAAAAAGTAAGGGGAAATGTGTGTGCGTCTTATGGAGCGAATGCAGGCTGCACAGCTGTCCCAGAAGCCAGAACAGCAAGAGGGATTGCTGCTTTCACTGCGCAGCGATCCCTCTTGCTGTTCTGGCTTCAGAGATTCAGAATATTCTTTTTCTTGTTTTCCTCCTCCAAAAACTAGGTGCGTCTTGTGGTCTGGTGCGTCTTATAGAGCAAAAAATACAGTATGTGCTGCATGAAGTTTTTTCTTTGATCAGTCCTGAATCTTCCAACATCATTGCTTGCCCACAGGTTCTAGAATTATAGGAGGAGAAAAACTCTTCAGTATCCACTTTCTCCACACCGGGCATAATTTTATAAACTTCTGTTATGTCTCCTCTTACTTGCCTTTTCTCTAAACTGCAAAGTCCCAAATGCTGCAGCTGCTCCTCATGAGAGACTTGGGTAACATTAGCCCTAATCCAGCAAGCAAGGTAGCTGGGGAGTGGCATCTGCGTAAATTCCCTTTTTGGATCAGGACCACCCATGCAGGCTGTGTGTGGATAAAAGAAAGTTGTTCTTTACACAATGCATAGTTGAGCTCTGGAACTCGCTCCCACAGTGAGGGCCACCAACTTGGACTAGATGGCTTTAAAAGAGCACCAGACAAGTTCATAGAAGCTGCTAGCCATGATGGCTGGCTATTCTTTGCTTCCACAGTCAGAGGCAGCAGTGACTCTGCCTGTTAGTTGCTCAGAATCGCAGAAGAGGAGAATGCTCTTGCGCTTTGGTCCTGCTTGCAGGCTTCCCATGGTCATTTAGTTGGTGAGAGCAGGGCGCTGGACTAGGTGGGCCATTGACTTGACCCAAGGGGACTCTATGTTCCTAGATTCTTTCAGGGCCAGATCCGTGTTGAGTATTCCCTGGGTTGGCTCAGATTGAGGGTGGCAGTGGCTGTGAACAGCCCTACCATTTTCTTACTTTGTTACAGTCCTCATTTAATACAAGAGAGCTAGGAGTTTCTTTATTTATCCAGAACAGTAAAATCCAGTGAACAATGGAACAGCCAGGCCTTGTCTTGATTACATAGGATTTCCTCTGGGTTGACTGACTTGGTGCCTCAATCGGCACACCTCCCCTGAAACGTTTTTAACAGCAATCTGTTGGAAGAGGCATTTTCAAGAGAAAGAGCGCAGTGGCCCTTCCATCCCATTTGGCTTAAATTAAATCCCTGCTGACTACAATACAAATGAGACTTGGAACTGATGTAAGTGGACACTCATTGCCCTTGTGAAGCCCTTGAATAATAGAATCAGCCCTCCAGAGCAAATGCAATTAATTGGAGAGCAGGATGGTGGTGGGTCAATGGAAGTCACATTTAATCAATAAGCCTCCGTCTGAAAAGTTATTGCGCAGGCACTCAGGAATCAAGTGGGATCCTTGTCTTGACTTAGGGTGGAGCTACATTGCCATACCTGCCACACTGGCACAATGAAGGCTTGGAAACCCTCGGGACTTGGCCCATAGTTGTGGTCCTGTTGAGGGTGGTTCTGGTTCTTGTGCGGAAGGTGGGGTCTCCTAGCTGTCAGGTGGGGATGACTTGAGGCACTTCCATCATTACAGACTACAACTCCCATCAGCCTCCAGCCAGAATGGCCAGTGGTCAGGAACGATGGGAGTTGGAGTCAACTACCCTTGGGGTTAGCCACTCCTGTTTGGGCCCCCTGCCTTCAGCCACAAGAAAACCTCTAATGCGACCATTCCTAGGCTGCAGGCTTGATTTCATTGCAAAGGTTCTCCTTTCTTAATGGGGAGGGAGAACTTTTCCCTAACTGCTCATGCAGGTTAAGTGAATGTGATTCTGCAAAGGGTAAGTGCTACTTATATATTAAACATACTACACTGCATTTAATGCAACTTTTATGATGAAAATGTCATGCATTCTGAAGAAAATGCTTGCTAGGAAGAACAATTAAATAGAGCAGTGCTTCTTGAAATGCTGAGTTGTTAAAAGGAGCAGCGATTGAATATGGAGATTGAGAATGTGAAGGTCTCTGGCAGAGCATGTGTAGTTCAAGAGTTACGTCTTGAGCATACAGGCTGTGTGTGTTTTGACAGCTCCTGGTGGTGCAAAGCCCATTGCTATATACCGTATTTTTCGCTCTATAGGACACACTTTTTCCCCTCCAAAAATGAAGGGGAAATGTGTGTGCGTCCTATGGAGCGAACGCAGGCTTCAGGGATAGCCGCCTGAAGCCTTTGGAGCACAGCAGGAACTCGGGTTTTGCTCCAAAGGCTTCGGGTTTCTTTTGCTGAAGCCGGGAGAGCTGCATCTTGAAGAGCGACTGGCGGGGTCTGCGCAGCTTGCCCCGAGGCAGCTTGGCTTGGCCGGCCGGGTGGGCTGACGGAACTCCTTGGCTATGCAGATGAAGTGCGGCATCACCGCCTGGTAGCTTGAGCAGATGCCCATCAGCTCTGCGGGCTTGGCGGCGGCGGCAGCCATCAAGCGGGGGAAAGAGAAAAGCAGCAAAAAAGGGAAAGCCGAGAAAGAGCACGCGTGCCAGAAAACCAGCGCCCCAAAGAGCGCCTCGCGGTTGGGTCTCGCTTTGTGCTGCTGTTTATTCTTCGCTGCCTTGAGGCGTTTCTCTCTAATGCGAGGGAGACCCGGGCGAAAAAGGGGGAATGTGTGTGGAAAGCCGCCGGAGGTGGGGCAAGAGGGTGGCTTCTGCCGCTTCGCAGCCGGAAAAGCGCGCTGGGGAGGGAGGGCTGGTGGCGGCGACTGGCAGAAAGAAGCACGCGCTCCGCCGGTGTCCCCGCGCCACGCTCTCTCTCTTGCCTGCCAACACAGGAGCATGCTCAGATGACAAGCAATGCCATTTAAAGGCGGTGAGGCTTCCCTTCTGCCTGACGACGACGTAGACGTGCGCTCCCACGGCCCCTCTCCCTCACCGCCATGGGGGGATTGCTCTTCCAAGGAAAGCCCTGCCAGCACCCACCTCCGGGGGAGGGAGCGAAGGAACCCGGAAGGCGAGGCGGAGGTGGGGGGGGAGACGAGGAACGCGCCAAAACACGTCGCCCCTGCCTGCTGGAGTAGGGGAGTTCCTGAAGAAGAAGCGGCCCCTTTTTTGCAGGGGGAGGCAGCAAAGGCAGCCGGGAAAGGAGACGCAGAATAGGCGCGATGGGATCTCCGGACTTTCTTTCTTTTTTATAAACTTTGAAGCAGCCACAAGGGAAGCATAGAATCATAGAAGTCCGACTTTTATCGTAGAATTGTAGAGTTAAAAGGGGTCCCAAGGGTCATCTAGTCCAACCCACCGCAGTGCTAGGGGATTTTATTAGCAGCGTTTACAGGGGGGCGGGGTTTAAGCGCGCGAGTGTGGATTTAAATCCCACTCCCCACATGGTCTGTTTCCTTCCTCTTTGCAGCCCCAAATCCTGGCTGCTGTTACCCCACCTGCACTGGGGATGGTTTTCACACACAAACACGACTTAAGACGGCAAAAAGATCAGTGCAGACATACATCGTGTCGCTTGCAAAGCAGCGCTTGGTTTTGTCAACCTGATTTGGAAGGAAGATGTCTTTGGGATGGTTGGTCTGGGGCTCTGTCGCTTCAGCCCCCCTAACCCTAGCCTTGTGCTGCAAAATGGATCCCCACATCAATTTTCTTGATTTCCCCCCCTAAAAACTAGGTGCGCCCTATGGTCCGGTGCGCCCTATGGTGCGAAAAATACGGTAGATGTTGTTGGCATCTGTCTGTCTCGAGAGACAGTGGAGTGTACCTCTGGAGGTGAAGCCAAACCAGTGTATTAGCAGCAGTGAAGTGACCTCCCCAGGGCACAATCCTGGCCAGTGTATATGGAGGTCCTAGGCTGCCCTGAAAATGAGACACCCCCCCCCCCAGCCTCACTAATGTGGTTCAAAGAGAAGCAGAGCAAGACGTTTAGCTGCAGGAGTTGCTGGAAGCAGTATTAGAAACGGGTAGAAAAGCTAGGAGCCAAATGGCTTCTAGGACCTGGGTTGTGGGCACCAAAACAGAATGTCTAGTTGCTGGGGGGGGAGGTTGGCAACACTTTTAATTTATTTTTTTGATAAGGATGAATTAATATGCAATTCACATAAGTGACACATTGTTAATATCACATTTTTAGTAGAAATTGTTAATATGTGTTTAATTTGGTGTTTACAATAAAAATATTAGTACCATACTTTAGTTTTCAAAACACTTTACTCTTTATTGTCTATCCTTAACATGTAACAGATTCCATTATTAGTGAAAATAATCTGCAGCTACTGATGCATGTAAGTATCTGGCCATGGCTGTAGCAAAGAACTCCCACTGAGTGGTCAAGTGCCTGGTTTGCAGGCAGGTCTGAGGTTCATCCCCCAATGGCATCTCTAGGTTGGGTGAGGAGAGCCTGACAGTGTTGATCCGACTCAGTATAAATCAGCTTCGTATGTTTTTAAGGCAGCCCTTTAGTCAAAACCTTGAGGACTGGAGTCTTACTTCTAGCTCAGCTCCATGGTGGAGCTCCTCTGGCTTTGCCTGCGGGTTCAGTCCCTGACAGTGTGGACAGTCCTGAGCTAAATCGGCCAATAGTCTGACTCCTGGCTTCAAGCAGCGCTAACGTTTTAGTGGGAGCAGGAGAAATCCCAAATCTTTGCCAATGGCAACATTTTGACGGGTTCTTCTCAATACACTCCTGTAATTTTCTTGGATTAGCTGTTGCATGCTGCAGGCAAGAATCAGAACCTCCATGGAATAGACATTTAGGTTCAGAGATATTTCCCAGTGGACCTTGAGAAATTCAGTAACAATGTGGGCTCAAGCAGGTGTTGCACATCAAGGTTCTCGCTACAGAAAAACTGAAAACACAGTCCTCCCAAGACCAACTAATCTGATGATTGTATATCCGGAACAGAGACAGTTTGGAATGGATTTCATGCAGCTGATGTTTGGGACAGCTGTGCTTTCTTGTAACAGTTGAAGCAGGAGGGGGGAAGAGAACAGTCCTTGCCAAAGAGCACCTGTGTGAAGCATTTAAACTGTCCAGAGAAGCATAAGCCATTTAGCAGGGTCTTTGCCAATGTGTCCATTTACCCATGAAGATGGTGTCCCTTAGGCTGCTCAACAACTTTCGGGTTTTGAATTATGGCAGCCCTAGCTGGGTTTTCAGAGCTGCCGTTACATCTCACAGGCGGGGAATCTCTTTATTTGTGCCTAAGTTCTCTAAAGTCTGAAGACAGATTAAATTTTGCAAACTGGTGAATACATTTCTTTGAACAACCTGCTTTGATTGCAAGAGTTGCTTTCCTGTGGCAGCTAAGGCCTTCGTTGGCACAATACATTGAAAGCAGTATCATGTCACTTTAAACAGTCAGGGCTTCTGCCATGGAATCCTGGGAACTGTAGTTTGTTAAGGGCAGTGTTAGAAATTGGCCAGGTGCATTTTGCTACTGGCGTGGGTCCAATTGCGATTACATGGAGATCTCTGGATGACAGGTTAGCAACTGACAACTCCATCTGGCTGGCACCTCCAACCTTCTTAAGCAGGTCAGCAGAAGAGCTTATTTACTCCTCCAAGGAGTCCATGGTTCACCCCTCCTCAGTTAATGCCTGCAACAACCCTGTGAGGTAGGCTAAGAGGTTGTGACTGGCTTCATGACTCAGTGGGGATTTGAACCCTGATCTCCCAGGTACTAGTCCAACATTCTCACCAGTGCACCCCACTGACTTCCGAGAGTATTTCTGCTATGGGGCAGCTCTATAAATAAAGTAGGTAAATAAATATGGGAAAAGCAAAATGTCACTTAAGAGAAGGATCAGAAATATTTTCTGAGATTTTTTCTTTAAAATATCAAGCAGCATGGAAAATAATAGTAATAAATATCATTGCAAAAACAAAAACGGGGTCTAGATATTCAGTCATGGCAACCGTAACCTAAGTCTAAGGTGTTATTTGGCAATTTATATATCTGAGCTTCTAAAATTGGTTAAGGGTGCTGAGGCTGGTTTAACAGCCAGGCCCTGTTCCATGGGATCTCTGGGGATTGTAGCCCTGGAAGGGGAGCAGGGGTATGTGGGTGGCGCTGTGGGTTAAACCACAGAGCCTAGGACTTGCTGATCAGAAGGTCAGTGGTTTGAATCCCCACGACAGGGTGAGCTCCCGTTGTTCAGTCCCAGCTCCTGCCAACCTAGCAGTTTGAAAGCACGTCAAAGTGCAAGTAGATAAATAGGTACCGCTCTGGAGGGAAGGTAAACGGCGTTTCCGTGCACCGCTCTGGTTTTTCCAGAAGCGGCTTAGTCATGCTGGCCACATGACCTGGAAAAACTGTCTGCAGAAGCAGACAAATGCCAGCTCCCTCAGCCTTTAAAGCGAGATGAGTGCCGCAACCCCAGAGTCGTTTGCAACTGGACTTAATTGTCAGGGGTACATTTACCTTTACCTTTAAGGGGAACAGGAGTCTCTGAGCATGTGTTGGGGGTACTCCTAGCCACCAAGGACACCTGAACCTCCACTGGCAGAGATGGATCCAGGAGCACCCCCAACATTTGCTCAGAGACTCCTGTTGGTAAGACAGCTTGTCAGGATAGCTTGACCACAGTTGTCCATACAGTGGTAACCTCACAGTTGGATTACTGCAATGCGCTCTGTGTGGGACCACCCTTGGGGTTTGTCCAGAGGCTGCCTTTGATGCAGAACACAATGGCTAGGTTTTTTGTGGGAAGGAAACAACACTCAGCATATAATCCCTTGCTTGTGGGATTTGCAGTGGCTGCCAGTCTCCTGTTGGACCAAATTCTGACACTAACATACAAGGCTCTATATGGCTCAGAAACATGTTACTTGAGAGACCCACTTATCCCTCAAGCACTCAGTAGATCACTGCAGTCTGTGGGAGAGTTTCTCCTGCAAGTTCTAAAGATCTCAGGAGCCTGCTCGTTAGTAACTCAGAGCAGGGCTTTTTGTGTGGCTGCCCCTGTTCTGTAGAGCAGCATCCCTGTTGAAATATAACAGGCACCCACTCTCTGTACTTTCCAGAAACAGTTGCAGACGTTTTTGTTCCAACAGGCTTTCCCAGATGGATGGATGGGTCTTTGCCATGAGTGTCTGTTCTGAATTGGGGTTTGGTGGTTTTTAACTCCCACCCCCTTTTGCTGTTGTACATTGTGTGGAGACCATTGTGTAGAATGGTGAATTTATTAGTAATAATACCAGGCTAGGCATGGAAGTCAGCTTCCACATCAGTCATCTTCTATTTATCACTATCTGTTTTTAGGTGCCAGGGAAAAAACATTCTTCTGCATCTAGGCCTTTAGGTCTTAACTTCCTTTTTATAGGTGGGTGGATATATATATATATATATATATATATATATATATATATATATATATATTGCATGTTTTAGATTGTTTTCTCTTTGTTTTTAAAGTTCATTTTTGTAAATCGCCTTGACTTTCATTATATATTTTAAAGAGGACAATTAAATAATTAACGTGAACTGGAGGGGCTCTATCCTTTGGGGGTATTTTTTGCCTCAGGCAGGACTGGACTTAGGAGCAGATTTATGCTGTGGTTTTCCTTGGTTTCTAGTCGTTCATTTCAAAGCTAGTTGAATTGTGAAGTTCAGGGAAAGTGGATGCAGCTGAAAGCGAAGATTCGCAAGGGTCTGTTTTGATTTGTTTTTTCTTAAGATGCTTTACTGGACATGATGAGCCCCTGCAGGTTGCAAGAAGAGCATCTTTCCAAAGTGCCATCAGTTCATATTTCCTCACCTCACTCTGATTGTGTTAGCATCTTGGGTCATTGACTAAAGCACAGAATTGGCCCAGAGGTGCCTGTTAGTTTTATCCTTAATGGTGAACCAAAGACGATGCGTGAGTTGGATTGCCTTTTATGGATGAAATTTTCATCTGCTGAGCTGGGAAAAAAATCAAAGGGAAAAGTCACAGGCGGTGCTAAATCAGCTTTTTTAGAGCTTAAATGTTCAGTTTAACACCTATCAGTAAAGAGAACTTTCTTTATCTTGCTGTATCAGTTCTGTTGTTTTGCAAAATTGCACAGCTGAAATGTGTTTTTGTGTGTTCATATGCTGCCACTCTGCATGTGGAAATAAATAGTGTAGGACTACTGTTGACAAGGGGTGAAGGCCGCATTTTTTTGGGGGGGGAACCAATTGTGCATCTTTTTTAAAAAACTGTTCTTCACTGAGCCAAGAAGAGGCTTTTTGCTAGCTCAGCTTTCTGTTTCTTAGATTGCAGCAAAATCCCTTTCTTGACCATTGAGAGATCACAGTGAACTATGACATGGGCATTTGAAGGACAAGTCTCTGCTTCGAGTTCAGCTGCTCCTTCTAACCAATTTCAGGGGTGCCAGGTGAGAAATTTTGTTGCTCACCAACAAATTAGTTGCGCAGCAGGAGTTGGCACCTGACATTGGAAGCCCTCTGTGAGCTGTCAGTTGAGACCTCTAGCGAGGTGGGCTGTCCCTCCCCCAACTCCCTGTTGGGTGGGGGAGGGAAAAGGGGAGGGGAATAAGCTAATGGCAGAGTGGAAACGGGGGTTCCCCCTTTTCACTCTGGTCCCATGCACCAAGGGCTTCACCCCTGCCCACTACTGGCATCCAGCCTGTCATGGACTGGCTAGATGCAGGGGAGCGGGGGGCACCAAATGGGGAACCCTCCAGGGAACCCCCAAGAATACCCTTGGTGTTCCACTGCCCCAGGTGGCTGCCTCATGGGCGGGTCAGCCCTGAAGTTAGAATCCATCAGCTTCAGCCAGCATAGCCAGTGTTTAGAGAGGATGGTAGTAGGACATCGCGGTTTGGCGATAAACCGCGATGTCGAAACAAGGTGCATTGGCTGACAAGGCATGGGGTGAAACTGCCTTAGCTCTCACTGCCGGAGCTGAGGCACTTTCACCCCAGCACCTCGCAGGCTGGGGCCAATGCAGCTGGCCCCCGCCTGCTGCTCAGCTGGGGGGCAGAAGGCTCCTGCCTGACCCCAGGGTCCCTGGCGCTCATTCGCAAGCAGAAAGAATGCCAGGGCTCCTTCCTGAGGCTCCCTTCACCGGTGCAGGTGGCAGGTGAGCTACCTCTCTCGCTCGCCCCCCCCCATTCGCCAAAGACAGACCAGGCGTCACCTTTGTCCGTGTGGGTCGTTCACCCTGGGAGGAAAGACTCAGCCCACCCTCCCTGGGCAAAATCCGCAAGCAGGGCTGCCTGACACTGCTGGTGCAGCAGTTATACCGCCTGGCTAAGCGCGACCCCCATGCCAGGCCCTGGAGGCAGGGGCACAGGCCTTCCCCAGCCACAGCTGTCTTGGCAGAAAGGGTGGAGTTTAATGGAGCCCACAGCCCACTGCCGGCTTGTGTGAACCAGAAGCAACGTGGGGGATCCTTTAAACTTCTCCCTTGAGAAGGAACTGCCGCTGCCTCGCTCAAGGGAGAAGTATGAAGGAGCCCACACCTCTCCTGCTGAACAGCCCCAATCCTGATCCTGCTGGGGTGCAAGCAGGAGCCAGATCAGGGCCAGCTCAGCTGGGGAGAAGGAGCACCTTGACGGAGCCCCTATCCTGCCCCTGGCTCATGCAAGCCAGTGGTGGGTTAGGGGCTTTGTGGAACTGCTTGGCTGAGGCCAGGGCAATGGCACGCTCCTCAGCCAAGCAGTTTAAAGAGGCAGAGGGAGGAACAAGCTGTATAGGGACCTCGACAGTGCAGCTTCTTTCTCTCTCTGCCGGTATGAGGGCAGGCGGTGGCGGTTTCACTCAGCGCTATATCGCTGCCCGGCTGCAGCTTGTTTCTCCCTTGGCGCTGGCATTGATATGCTGCTGAGTGAAACTGTCATCACGGTCTGCCCCTCATACCAGTCCTGGGTGATATATTGATATATTGCCCAGGCCTAGACGGGAATTGTGGTACAACAACATCTGGAGGACACCAGGTTGGGGAAGGCTCATTTATATAGATTTCCAGGCCACGCTTCATACTGGATGCGGGGCTCAGGATTTGTCCTCCTCCTCCTTCTGCTGCTGCTGCTGGCTGGCTATAGGCCTGGCCTGGCGTTTTCTTATCTCCCAGGGTCTGACTTAAAAGCGTCATGGTGTTTCCCTGCACTGCCATTCTATTTTGTTGCATTCTCAGGAAAATATGCATGTCGGAAATGCTCTTCTCAAATTTCCTCTTTAAAAATTACTTTTTAAAGACAGACAATGCACAAAGCCATCTTTGACACTTGGCTGTGCATCTGGAATTACGGAAATGGGAAAGAAAGATCACATTGTTGGGATTCCGGAAGGCTGCACTTGGGCTGACGTCAGGATAACAATAAGGGGTCTTCGCCATTGTCCAGCCGTCAACAATAGCCTGTCTGTGTAGAGTGTGGGAGCCTCTGGCATGGCCTCTTACCAGGCTGATATTGATCCTTCTTGGAGAGTGTTGCAATCGCACAGGGTCCCCGGACGTCTTACCGTCTATTGATCCCTGTGCCACCACTTTATTTCTCGCTGCCACCACCCAGGCCCTACCTGGTACAATACTGAGTCCAGTCAGGGTTAAACTGGAACAGAAACCTCTGTTTATTTATTGCAGTTTAACAAGCGTGTGGTTTCATAAATGGTATCAGTCAATTTCAATCATTGGTTGCCTATCCAGACCTATAACTTCTGCTACCTGCTCTCACTCACTAAACCACCTCTCAGATATTTACTTCTCTTCCTAGCCCCTAACTGTTCCTGACTCAGCTTATTTCTCTACACTAACTCAACCTGCCCACAGACTCTCTCCCAATTCACTCCCACTCCAACCAACCACCCAATGAACTCCTTCACCCCTCCCAGAGCTGGTTTTATAGTGCCTCTGACTCCACCCCCTGGGTTCTGATAGGGTAACTTGTTTAACTATTTCACCTCCAGCACTCTCATATGTTAATGTCACAGAGAAATTATACTCCACTTCTGTTTAGGTGCAAGCAGAGGTGGCAGAGGCCCCATCTGCACTATGCATTTGAAGCTGGCTTCCTCCAAAAGCACCCTGGGAACTGTAGTTCATTAAGAATGGTAAGACTTACTGTTCCCCGGGAACTTTGGGGATTGTAGCTCTTTGAGGGGGAAGAGGGGTTTCCTAACAACTCTGAACACTCTTAATGAACTACAATTCCCAGGATGCTTTGGGGTTCTGTCTCATGCACTGAGCCTCTTGGCTGCTTGAGCAGAAGCAGGAAGGAGAAAACAGGCAAGGGCCAAAGATGGCAGCTGTTGGGGGGGGTGTCTATGGAAGGGGTGAAGGAGGAGAATGATAAAGGTCAAATGAAGGATTTGTAGATTGGGGAAGACTCCAAGAAAAGAAAACTGGGGAAATCTGGGCAAAGGTGAATGGGAAATGGAGATGTAAGAAGCCCTCAACTTTCCTAAATATTTCAAGTAACTAGCTGTGTCTGCCTAATTAGAGATTCTTTGTTCATTGTGTCATTGAACAATCTGTTTGTGAGATTTTTGTTTTGCACGTATCTGTAGGAAGTCCTTCCAGCATCACAGGTAATTTGACATAATGATAGATGACTTTACTTAGAAAAGCCAGAAATTATAAACATTTTTTAAAAGTGTACTACAGAGTTTTCTTTAAGTCAGTGCTAGAAACTAAGATAAATGAATTAATTGCCAAATGGCACCTACACCTAGGTTACGGTTGCCACAACAGAATGGCTAGGCCCCGTTGTTGTTTAAAATGACATTTATTTCTTTTTCTATTAATTTAATTTCTATGCTGCTTGATATGTTGAAGAAAAAATCTCAAAGTGATTTACAACACGTTAATACATCAAATAAAACAATCCAGAATAAAAAAAACAAGCTTCCAGGGAAATATTTCAGATTCTTTTCTCTAAGTGACATTTTGCTTTCCTCATATTTATTTCCCTACTTCATTCATACTACTTCATTTTGCCCCATAGCAGAAGTACTCTAGGAAGGCAGTGTGGTGTAGTGGCTAGAGTGTCAGACTAGGACCTGGAAGATCATGGTTCAAATACCCAGAGTCATGAAGCTCACTGGGTGACCTTGGGCCAGTCACAGCCTCTTAACCTGCCTCACAGGGTAACTGAGGTGAGGATGAATCATGTGCTCCTTGGAGAAAAAGGTGGGATATAAATGCAATAAATAAGCTCTTCTGCTGACCTGCTTAAGAAAGCTGGAGGGGTCAGCCAGATGGAGATGTCAGTTGGACCAGCACCAGTCACAAATGTGCCTGGTGCCTGGCTAATGCCTAACATTGCTTTAAATTCGTGAATTGTATGAAAATGATGTTAGAAAAGAATGAAAGTGTTGGATCCAGCCGAAAGTGGCTTTTAGGGAGCTTCTTCTTCTTCTATACTGTTCTATACTTCTTCTATACTTCATGGTTTACAACAATTACAACAGTTAAGCAAGTGTTTTCATTGTTTGTCTTTGGGACTTACCATGGATGGGTTCTGAAGGGGCAGAATGGGGCAGTTGAAGTCTGGGTCTCAGAGGAAACTGTGTTTGTCTATAATTACTCTTCATGTGTGTATAAACCTTTTCCTTGCATTTTTCGAATGTTGATTTTCCACTACTCCTGCACAGTCATACCTTGGGAAAAATATGCTTCAGGATAAGTATTTTTGGGTTGTGCTCCGCGGCGACCCGGAAGTAACGGTTGCGCTGCTCGTGCATGCGCAGACAGTCAAAATGCCGTCATGCGCATGCGTGGAAATGGCAAAACACGATCTGCGGATGCACTGTCATGTCTTATGTTCTGTTCAGGATGCGAACGGGGCTCCGGAACGGATCCCGTTCGCATCCCAAGGTACCACTGTAATGCACTTCTGCTTTGCGGATATAATGCAGACGAACCTCCTAACAAAAAGCAAACTTAAGAACTGCACCTTCCTACGTGCTGTTAGGTCACATCTTCATTTTGAGGGAATTTTCTTTGTTTCCTGGGCTGCCAGACAGTCTGATGCAAACAGTATTGCAAACTGACAGACGATCTTAAAGTGATATAATTTTTACTCTCTGGAGTAAGCCAAGCTGACATCACTTTTGGATGCAAAATAAGCTGAAAGGGGCCAGCGGAGATTTGGTCAGGCAGCTGGGTTGAGTGCAGCTTCGCTGCCCAAATTACTCCTTGATCCAAACAAGCAGAATCTTTCGGTGTAGATGATAACGTAGCTGTAGATAAGAAGTACCTGCTTCCACTTTTCTGATGGTGGTATAGATTGTCATGCTTCTCTTTGTGGGGTCTCTGTGCCTTTCTGAGTGGGGTTTCTCAATCATCCTGTATCCTGATCTCTTGGCTTATCATCGTTTTTCTCCTCCTTGGCACGAGGCCTTTGCTTTTAGGCCTCTGCTGTCATCCCAATAAAGTTGGCTCAAAGGGAGCAATCCTTCTGATGTCCTCTCCCATCCTTCCTCTTTTCTGGCGCAGTCCTTCGGGGCCCCTTCCACGCCTCGTTCTCAGAAGGTGAAAGGCAGTTGTGCAGAGAGAAGATGGAGGAAGAAGCCAGCCTGGGAGCCTGGAGGGAGATAGTCCTTGACAAGCATTTTTCATGAGGCTCACTTGCTGGGAATTTCTCCACCACCATGAGGATACACGGTCTTTGGTTCTCCTCCTGGCTGTGTCAGGCTGAGAAGACCACATTTTGTAGTTCGGTACTTGATTAGACAGGAGGTTTGTGGCTGTTAGCTACGGTGGCCTCAGCACCATATGGCCGTATTGGCTGCGGCTGATGGGAGTTGTAGTCCAACTGGGTTGGCAAAGGCTAGACTGTGATAAGGAATGTGCAGAGGCAGAAATTTCTCCAGATCAAAGGTTGGTGGCCCAAAGGAGGGGAAGTCCATCTTGACTTGTGCTTGGACATTTTTATTTTTATTTAACAAAATTAATACATTGTTTGTAATAAAACCTCTCAGCGGCTTACAAATTTTAAAAAATAAAATGTTAAAATCACCAATAAATGGCTGTTATAAATGGGTATTGAAAACAAATAGAGGGCTGTCCTCAGTAAAGCAGGACATGTAGCCACCCTAGAGTGGCCAGCCATGTCCCACCTGGTCAGCAGGTAGCCCAGCCTGGTGATCAAACAGGCTCCTCTGCAACCCAACCACTATTATGGCTGCTGCTTCATGCGGGATGAGGCTCGCTCCACTGGGCTGATGCCTTTCCTACCAGACAGAATCCTATTTATTCCTGGCTGTCTCCGTACAAGTTTATTTCCAGCTGCAGTCAAGTTATTCTGGGAGCACCCCTTTTTTGAAACAAGCCTTGGCAGACTCTGCTTCTTGACTGGTCCTATATCCATCCACCTTTCTTTGATTTCAGGACTGAACGTTCTATAACGCAATGCACCAGGATGGCTTTTTCTGGTTGGTCTTTTCCCTTTTTGTTCCTGTGGTGCCTTCATCCAGCAGCTGCCAATAGGTCACCCTTCAGCTTGACAGCAGGTCCCCTCACACATTTTAGTTGTGTGAAGGGGGCTATGTGACATCTTCACGTTCTGCGGGTGTATCGGAAAGAGAGGAGCCCTCTGCGTAGAGGCTTTCTGGCACCCCCGGGGTTCAGGTTGCAGGAAAGACGAATCACGCAGTGTGTACGGAGTTCTCCTCTCCAGGTAATTCATGGGCATTGGAAGACCATGCAGGTGGAGGGGGCAGGGGGGGCAGTGCTGGAGTCAGTGGCGTGGCCTGAATCACCATTCTCAGTTTCATCTGCTTCAAGCCTTTTAATAGTGAAATGAAATCAAATAGCACATTATCATCATCATCATCATTTATTAAACTTACTAGTCTCCAAGTGACTTTCATTAAAGTAATATATATGCACATAAATAACAGGGAGGAAAGAGGGAGGATAATATAATACATTAACATTTGGTATATCATAGAACTTACGGAGAAACAATACACTAACCCCATAAACAGTCGCAAACATTAACAATATTCTAACAGTAAAGCAGAACTTCCACCCACCAACCAGCAGATAAACAAAACCTCAATCTCCTCCCTAGGCCAAAAACCATTCACTTCAACCAATGAATTTCCCCCACCCCTGTGAGGGGCTCACAGCGCTAACCCTTTGAAAGATCTTGGCTTCACATTAACAGTCCAGCAGATGGTCTTGCCCTGTCCTGGGAAGCCCCGAGTCGCAGCTCTTGGGTTCAGCACAGAGCAAGACAAGCCTCTGTCTCTCCACCTTCCAGCATGAGCCAAACTCTTTCTCACACAGGCCCCCTTGGCCTGTTGCTCTCCCTCCTAGGGTGGTGTGGCATCCAGCCAGGGGAGGGGGTGGCCAAAATGCCCTCCCTCTTCCTGGGAGAGAACCATCACATAGTTGCCCCTAGACAGCCTAGCGCACTCCTTGAGAAGCTGATGAGAGCACTTAACAGGCTGGTTGAGGCCCTTGTCTTCCAAAGAGACTAGTCTGAACTGTTCAGCAGGTTTCCTCTCATGGATTCTAATCTCACAAGTTTGGAAATGACCCACAGGTATCATCCAGACTGACCCCCACCCCACCCCAAAGTACCTATAGCGCTATTTTATTTCCCTCCAAGGAGTTAAAGGTGGCACACAACACTTCTCCTCATTTAATCCTCGCAGCAAACTTGTGAGGTAGGTTACATTGAGAGGCAGCGACTGGCCCACAAGGGCACACCCAGGGAGCTTCATGGCTGAGTAGAGATTTGAAGCCTGGTATCTCAAGTCCTAGTCCCGTACTCTAACCACTACACCACGCTGTCTGTCTGTGTCAAGGAAGTGATTGTCTGCAGCAGGTGACTGAACTGAATCCACAATTGCAGGCAGATACCGTTCAAAGGACCCGGCTGGTAGGCATGCGCTTATTGTTCTTTGTGAAACATGGTTGTGTAACCAAAGGCTTTGCATGTGAACGTTATGAGTCCACACACAGCGATAACGTGAGCTCAGTAAAGAAACGGTCTGAGCAATGTATGTGCAGCATATCTAGGTGTGAGCAGACCTTGGACAAGGAGGCCTGAGTGGAGTTCCGGTCATCTCTTTCCTACAAGATTGCACATTTAGCGTAAGGGCTGAAACGAGCGCCTGCGTTACTGAACAGACATAAATAGCATTGCAACCTGAGAACTGCCCCAGCGTACTGTAGTACAGCAGCTAAATCTACTTTGGCAGCTCCAGGACTCACACTTTGCAGAGGGAAAAGGGCACCCAGTGGAACTTCCTTAACACTGTGGAGAATATATCCACGAATGCTACAATATATAAATGAATGTTATTGTCAGATTGGATGCCTAAAGCTGCTGAAGACCTGTGGGCTTATAGCATGCAAGCAAAGCATCTTGATCTGGGGGAGGCAGCGCTGCACCAGAAGTAACTGATGGAATAGATGGCTGGGAAATCTTCTGAAGGGGTCTCACAAAAGCCTAGGATGCTGTTCTGTTGTTTTGCTCCTTTTGGATTCCTGATGCTCGCCTGAGCTTCTTATAAGAGGTAGGTGCTAATGGACTGATTACTTGGAAATTCCATAGCTGCAGTAAGATACTGTGTCACCAAAGTCTGATGAGCTGCATGATAATTAGGCAATTAAGTCCTGAGTGAAACTGTGTGTGTGTGTGTGTGTGTGTGTGTGTGTGTACAATAGCTGAATGGCCCATTCAGTTAAAGGGGGGGGGGGCTTAGTCAATTTGCATTTCATACAAACCACAAAGACACCAATCCGCCAGCTTCCTACTCTTTAACTATATTTAATTTATTTATGTCATAAAATATATACACTGCTTGATTGTAAAGAAACAAAAATGAAACATCAACAACCTCAAAGCGGTTTACCAAAAATGATAGAACAATAAAATTAGCAGTAAGAAGAATTAACAGTAATTTCAGACTTTTCGAAAGATAAAATAATAGACTAAAAATATATTAAAACCCGCATCAACTTTCTAAATATCTGGGTAGGCTAATCTAAACAAAAATGCTGTTAGCAGGTGTCAAAAAGAGTACAGTGAAGTTGCCTGCCTGATATCAATGGGCAGGGAGGTCCAAAGTGCATGTGCTGCCACACTGAAACATTGAATTATTACAAATGTGAAATGGGTATTCTGTGGCACCTGGAAAAGTGCCAGTTTTGCTGATCAAAGTGGGCGTATATATTTTGTTTTATTTATTTATTTGTGGAATTTGTCCCCATAAGGCTGCCAGATTGGCTTATATACAGTCAGAATAAGACAGTCCCTACCTGCAGGCTTAAAGGTACCCCTGTCCGTACGGGCCAGTCTTGACAGACTCTAGGGTTGTGCGCTCATTTCACTTAAGAGGCCGGGAGCCAGTGCTGTCCGAAGACACTTCTGGGTCACGTGGCCAGTGTGACGAAGCTGCTCTGGCGAGCCAGCACCAGCGCAGCGCACGGAACTTCAGGGTGCTGCCTCCAGGTGACAGTGGAGGGGAGAGGAAATGAGAGTTACATTTCAGCTGGCTGAAGATGTTTTGTCAAAGCGGAGGAAACACCCCTGAGCTCAGTGGAACTTTCTCCCAGGTGACTCTATGCATAGCACTGCAAAGCCATGCTGATCATAATAAACTGGGTGTTATGCCCTCCTCAGCTTTGCTCATCTTTGGAATGGGTATAAGGGGGGCATCAAGGCAACTGCCTGCATTGGGGGCTCATTTTGGAGGGGTGGACTGTGGAGTCTCCTTGAAGTGTGTGGCTTGGAACTCTATCATGATGGACACTTCAAAATATACCACTGGGGCTCACAGGGCAAAATGCTCCCCGATGTGTGCACAGCCATGCTTCCTTCACATGGAAAAACTAGATGGAGAGGTGTTCTGAACTGCACCTCTCCACTTCATGCCATAGTCGGAAGGCTATGTGTAGGAACATTTCTCCGAGGGAGAAGCATTTCATTTTGTGCCCACCTGACTGCAGTTTGAAGTGCTGCAGCCCAGACATAGGTTTATATGTTCTCTGTGAGGAAGGGGGTCTTGGAGAGACGGTTGTCAGCTGTGTGTGTAGGTGGATTTTTGTTGGTACATCACTGAACAGCACAGCAGGGGTGTGAAGAAGGTGTCCATTGTTCTGGACGCTCATCTTTAAATTCACCTGATGGGGTGTGTGTGTGTGTGTGTGTGTGTGTGTGTAAGTGTGTAATTAGCTTCCAGGAGCCCATGCAGAATATACCGGTACCTGCTTTATGAAATGGCCCTTGGTGACATCTGGCTCCCCATCCAGTTGCAGAGAATAGAAGGATTCCATTCCGAGGGATGCTGAAGCAGGATATTCCCAGTATACCAACATGGATTTTTTCGGAATTGTGTCTGGACTACTTGCTGTGATTATGTGTCAATGTTGTTTTTTTAAATGACAATTTTAACGCAGCACAAATAGGTTGCATTTAGTTAATCTTAATTGAGTTAATTTTACTCTTTTAAAAATCCTGTCCCAATTTTCATCCTTTTTTGAAAGTTGTGAGATGACTTACGAGCAACAATAAACATTAAAAATCATAATTTTATGAATACTAATTCAAAAACATTTTTTAAAAAATCAAAAAGCCACGCTAACAGCATTAGCACTAAAACAGCCCCCCCCCCAACCTGATTCCCTCCAGATGTTTTGATCGGCCCCAGCAAGCACAGGCACCAGGTTGGAGGAGAGTTGCATTGAAAAATGCTTGACGAAAGAGCCCTGTTGGGTCAGACCTGAGGTCTACCTCCTCCTCCTCCATCTTCCAGCGGTCAGCTGGATGCCTCTGGAAAAGCCCATAAGCAGGGCATGAATGCCAACTCCTCTTGTGGCTCTCTACAGGGGGTACTTGGAGGTAGACTACTAATGAGGGTGGAGGCTCCACAGAGTCATCTTGACAAATAACCACTGATCGGGGGGGGGGGAGGCAGGTTACAAATAAATTCTTCATCATCATCACTGACCTCTCTGCCCTGACCTCTTCCACTGATGGGTTCAATCTCCTGCAGCCATCTGAGTTTGTGGTCCCCCCAGCACAATAAAAAGCCTAGCTAAAGGTTGCTGAATGTCTGATGGAATGCAGAAATATTTCCAGGAGAATTCTGTCCCATTGTTAGTCCCTTTGGCATGTGGTTAAATCAGCAGTGACTGGGAATGCCGCCTTCCAGTCACTAAATTACAGCTCTGTTGCTTAGCAAAAGACGCCTCTTGGGACCAAACCCATCTCCTATTAGCGTGTAAATATGGCCTGCAAGGGAGATGACTCATCGCAGCCACCTACACGCAGCAGCTCAGGGCTTTGCTTGGCAGAGAGAGGCCAGTAGCTCTAGGAGACAGCCCCTCTTGTCCAGCTGCCCTCCTAGAGCTCAGCTCACCCCCATCCTGCATGGGGAGTTGAATCCTTCCCTGTGAACAAGCAAGGAACTGGTGTAGCAAGAAGCCCTGTTTGCACACTTTCAATTCGCCCCCTTCCAAAATTGGGTGGGGGCAGGGGAACCCCCAAACTGGGCCAAATGTTAAAAGGCAGGAAAGTGAATAAGGCAGCATAAAAACATTGTCTCTGCCCTTGGTTTGCCCTTGAGCCAGAACAGGGGAGCAGGAGCCCTGTGTGACTTGGAAGTGTGGCCAAGTGGGAGATTGGCTTACTTTTTCCCCAGGACTGGATTATTGCAACATGCTCTATGTGGGGCTTCCCCTGTGCTTGACCTGGAAGCTGCAGTTAGTGTGGAATGCTGCAACACAGTTGCTGACAGGAGTGAGGACTTGACAGCCTATAACACCTTTGCTCAGAGATTTGCCCAGGTTCCTGATTTGCTACTGGGCCAAGTTCAAGGTGTTATTAAAAAGGTAAAGGTACCCCTGCCCGTACGGGCCAGTCTTGACAGACTCTAGGGTTGTGCGCTCATCTCACTCTAGAGGCCGGGAGCCAGCGCTGTCCACAGATATTTCCGGGTCACGTGGCCAGCGTGATGAAGCTGCTCCAGCAAACCGGCACCAGAGCAGCACACGGAACGCCGTTTACCTTCCCCGCTATAAAGCGGTCTCTATTTATCTACTTGCACCCGGGCGTGCTTTCGAACTGCTAGGTTGGCAGGCGCTGGGACCAAACGACGGGAGCGCACCCCGCCGCGGGGATTCGAACCGCCGACCATGCGATCGGCAAGTCCTAGGCGCTGAGGTTTTACCCACAGCGCCACCCGCGTCCCTTATAAGGTGTTACTATTAACACCTTGTAGTAACACCTTACAAGGTGTTACTATTGTTGTAAATAAAAATATGCCCTTTTCCCTTATGGGGTATCCAAGAGCCCATATAGAGTCCTTACATAGGTTCCCTATTGGTAGGAGAAAATAACAGAGGCCAACCAGAGAATATTGAGAAGCAAAGCAGCTAGTAAGCTTGATCTTTATTGATCTGTTGCAACATGGTGCTCCCCTCACTCGCAGGAAAGGAGGAGGACTCCCAAAAATGCTGTGCAAGGGCTTATAAAGACTTTTGAAATTCCCATCCTCTAGATCAAGACCACCCCCAGAAACATTATGCATACATCACAGAAGGGGTGTAACCTAAGACCACCCCTCAGATACATCCCACCTACATCACAGAAATTTAAATGTTGTTTTTCTCTTGTCCTTGTTTATCTCCTGTCTGGCAGGTTACTTGATTGGATTTCCTGGGGAGCCTGGCCATTCTTTTGTAGTGGTAAAATACTTATTTCCTGGGCCAGGTCACAGGCTCACACCTTATTCATATCTTAAATGTGTCCTTAAGACAGGATTTGTGAGGAAAGAGACAATGGGGACACTTTTCCAGTTTGACCTTGCAGAGAAAACATTTGGTCAGTTTAGGAATCAAAATGGTTCCAGGTTGGCCTTCCTGTGTTGATCTATGTATGTGCGGTTATGAACATTGCCATATATCTAAGACCATAAAATTCCTATCACACTATTAGCATATAAAGCCCTGAACAACTTGGGACCAGTTTACCTGTGAGATCGCCTTACCCCATATATACCCTCTCAAACACTTTGATCTGCGGAACTGGCACTGTTACAGCTGCCACATAAAAACCGTTCCGAATCTGTTAGAAATTGATCTTTTACTGTGACAGGAACCTACACTTTGGAACTCCCTGCCTATAGACACCAGGCAGGCAACTTTGCTGTATTCTTTCAGCACCTGATAAAAACTTTGTCATTAAGACAAGCCTATCCAGGAATCTAGAAAGCTGATGACTGTTTTAATCTGCTAATGGTTTATTGATGATTTTAATTTTGGAATGCTTTATTTAGATTATTGTTTTTAAAATGTTTTTATTCATAATTTTATCTTTCCTCCCCTTTTTATAAACTCCTTTGAAGCTTTTTAGAATGAAGCAGTATATACATTTTATGAAAGAAATGGAATAATAAATAAATGCAAAACATGGCATGTCGGGAGGAAGGGAAAGGAGATTGTTAGCCGCTTTGAGACTCCTTAGGGTAGTGATAAAGTGGGATATCAAATCCAAACTCCTCTTCTTCTTCTTTGGGGAAAAGAGTAACGTGGACAAGCTAGTAGTCTTCCCCGATCAGTGGTCTGGCTGCCACATTCTGCAGCAGCTGGAGCTGCCAAGCCAAGCCCAAGGGCAGCCCCACATAGAGCTCATCTCAGAAACCCAGCACCAAGGTTTCCTACACACAAGCTTGATTAGTCAGGCTGTCCCTGTCCAGGAATGTCTGGAGCTGACCAACCAGATAAAGCTGCTAAGAGGCTCACCTAGCCTCAGGGGACACTGGGGCATCAATGACACAGCATCCAGGAGTACCCCAAGCTTCGAAGATGTGATGCCACCCAGAAGAGGTAACTCTCTTGTCTCCCAGGCCCAGGAACCACCCACCCAAAGAGCCTCTTTCCTCTAAAGGTGGCATTTCACCCGCTGCATCTCCTCTCTCCTCTGAGAGAGCCCTCTTCCCAAATTAGCATCTATTTTGAGCTATGCTCTTGCTCCCACACTGAAACATGGAGAAGATCATTAGTACTAGGTGTCCAGAGCCCATTACTGCGTCGATAGTCAGCTACTGTCGCCTGTTTTAGAAACTCTTGTTTGTCTCCTAGGCATGCTGGGGATGTTATGTTGGCGTTTAAGGTTTTGATGCCTTTCCAGGCTATATAGTTTTGCTTATGGCGAGCATGTAATTATCTCTGCTTGTGCAACCCCTCTCTGCCAGATTTCTTCTCCTAACATGAAATTTCTCACTTGGAGAAACAAGGCAGAGTTTGCTTTTTAAAAAACAGGTTGCTGCTGATTTCTCATAGAAAACAGCAGAGTTAAACTAGCCGAACAGCCCATAAATGGGCCATCCACATGTTTCAAAAGCAAGTAATTTGCAATTTTTGTGTTTTGACTTGAACATGCTGTTCTCTGTTCAAGAGATTGATGCGGGGGGGGGGGTATCTGTGCCCCCTCAGCTGCCCTTAGCCATCATAACCACCTTTGCCCTCGGACAGTCAATCGACTTCAGATCCCAAATCGGAAGTCAAAGATCCCTGAATCCAGAAAGAGGGCAGAGACGGTTGTCTTTGAGTTCTAGTCTTATGAAGGAAAGAGAACTTTTCTCTATCCATTTTATCCATGCCATGCAAATTTCTATACGCTTTTGTCACATCAACTATTTTCTAAACTGAAACATCCCAAACACTGCAGCCTTCCCTCCCAGCCTTTAAGGCAAAGTCTCACTGTGTTCATACGTGTGCTTGGGCCTTCTAGGAGCCTTGCCTGTTGTGCTGTTCCTAAGTCGCATGGTGGGCTTCATTATGGTCAAGTGAGATGTACGTGTTTGAGGGCTTTCAGGCCTTTAGCTGAGATTGGGGGCAGCGGTCAGCCAGCAGGGCCCTTCCCTTTCCCCTGCCCCATCTGGATGATTGTGGGACTAAGACTTGCACCCTACCCTCAGTTGCGCCAGGAGCAGTTGCCAGCCATCAGATGGAAGTCCTCTTGCAAGAACTAATTCTGCCAAGGCCTGATCTTCATTAAGCTGTCATAGACCCAAACATAGAGTTATTCTGGCCCTGGCAGTGCTCTTGTGAATTTTGCTACAGGCAGATTTACAGTAAGAAAAGCATCAGGCCCATAAGAGGTCCTAGGTTTGGCTCTGCGGACAATGCCAATATAGGTGCCAGTGCAGAATTCCAAGATTATTTTTTACAATCCAAAGGAGCATTGCTTTTGGCAGCCAGGCATGGCCCTTTCTCTACATTTTATGAGTGCTGCTGCTCAGCCAAGTGTTCAGAGGGTAACAAAACACTTGAGCCTTGTGCATTGTTTGAAATTAGACACGCGCCAGGCACATTTTGCACCTTATCGACCACTTGCAACCAAGTGAAGATGCCCGGGTACAAGAGTGGCACCTGACATCTCCACCATCTGGAGATAATTGAATCTGGACTATTTTCATACACTAATACCACATCCTATAGAATTCTATCAGTTATATTTTATCTGCACAATTGACCTGAATTTCAGGAACTGAAATGCTTTTTCTGTGCAGCTTGAGCAGGCGCAGTGAACAACATTATACTTAATTGTTGTAGCTTGTCTTCACTTTACCCCACTCCACTGCCCTGCTCACAGTTGTGAAGAATATTATTAAGTTATGAATGGTCTGTGTCACCATTAAGAAAAGTAGGTAGGAATAGGCCAATATATATGTGGACTGTCGCTGGATCAAGTGACTTTTCTTCTTTAAGTTCTCAAAGCTCTTAATCTAGCTCAAGACCATTATCTGAACTAGCCAGATGTTTAACTGATAATCAATCCCAGCCAGTTCATCCTTTGAAAAATAAAGACTTTAGAGACGCTTTGCCCAAAGAAGGCAATTTCTGTTTTGGTTACTGTAACCTTGGTTTAAGGAGCCATTTGGCACCTACTGTATCTTACATATGAATTTCTAACACTGGCCTTGTGTGTTTGGAAGGTCACTGCTGGTGGCCCCCTAAAACAGCCAACTCATTTTTGTTTTTTAATTGTTTTGTTCACAGTGTTGACTTTCTAGGCAAATCTGTCTGAAATCCTGCCTCTCTCAGCTTTCTGGAACTTAACTTCCTGCTGGGCTTAGCAAAACATTTCTCCAGCTTTCAATTTCGCTTCCTTATTGACTCAACTGCTAATAGTTCCAGCTGACATGGTCTGTAGGATCATTTGAGATGCCACTCTGTAAGCAGGCAGCTGTCAATCTGCCTGGGCCTCCTGCTCCTGAGCCTTGGGACTTCCACCATTGGGCATGTTGGATATAACAGTGTCTGGGAGCTGGTAGATTACCCCTTCCCAAGAGGTTTGGGCTTTCCATAGTGCTGCTTTTTTATTTGCACCTCCCTCTGTCCGCCCCTTTAGCCTCCCTGGCTCTGGAATTAGGTTTGAATACAAAGAACACTATTGTTGTCTCTGCTGTGACCATTTTGGATCTTTATGTAGTTTTGATATGACGGCTAGGCTGCCTTAATGACAAGTGTGAGATCACTTGGATGTAGATGGGCAAGTTTAAACGCTTGTAGGAATACCTGTCATTGAAGGTCATAGAAATAGTGAGTGAGTGAGTGAGTGAGTGAGTGAGTGAGTGAGTGATTCAGTCTTCACCAACTTGGTACGCTCCTGATGTTTGGGGCTACAGCTCTCATCTGAAGGGAGGGTTCCAGTTACTTTAACTCTCCCCCTCCACCCCACCCCCCTTTTACTCAATATGCGTGTATGAAGTTGCAATGTGAGGTTGTATAAAAATCTAGAAGGAGGGGTGATAGCTGGTTCTACTTTGACTTTTCCATAGATCCTGGTTAGGTAGTGGTGTTCACCAGTTTCTGGCGGTGTTGGTGGCCAGAACAAAGACTTAGCAGACTGATCCAACCTCTGCTTAAAAACCTCCAAGGAAGGAGAGTCTCGCCACCTCTCCTCCACTGTTGAACAACTTTTTTTTTATTATTATGCATTTTGTGTTCTCATTTTGTATATATATGTTGTAAACTGCCCTGTGATCTTTGGATGAGGGTGGTACAGTATACAAATTTAATCATCATCATCAACAACTTGAAGTAGCCAGTAAAAGATGTTGGGTGATCCTTCCCACAGTTGCCAAACTTTATGTAGCTCCTGATTTGGCATTCTGGTTGTGGGTTTGACTGGACATGTTGAGTCTCTTTATACAAGTAATATAATAGTCTGTCAATTAGCTAGATAGTATTTGATGCTTAACTGGGTTTGTCTTGCCTGACTAATTGAAGTACATCAAGTTGCTGCTTAGTTGGCGAGCCTATTTGGACTCGCCCTTGGAGGCTGATGGACCCTGATAGATCACATTCACCCAGTGCTATACCAGCTGCACTGGCTCCCGGTGGAGTACAGGATCAGGTTTAAGGGGCTGGTTTTAACCTTTAAAGCCCTATATGGCCCAGAACCCTTGTACCTACGGGACCACCTCTCCTGGTACGCCCCACGGAGGACCTTACGGTCTGCAAATAATAACACCTTGGAGATCCCGGGCCTCAGAGAGATTAGGCTGGCCTCCACCAGGGCCAGGGCCTTTTCGGCCCTGGCCCCATTCTGGTGGAACGCTCTGCCACAAGAGATCAGGGCTGTGCGGGATTTCCGCAGGGCCTGCAAGATGGAGTTGTTCCGCCAGGCTTTTGGCCAGGGCTCAGCCTGAGTCCCCTTTCCTTTTTTGTATAAGAACTAATATGAAAGAGGCCTCCCAGCATTCTCACAGGCCTTTCCTAGCAGTACTTGCAGACTCTGGAGAGTGAACCTGGGGCCTTCTGCATTCACAGCTGAACTGTGGCACTTCTCTTAAGGCCTGGAAGGTGGCTTTTACTAAGTCAGACTATTGTTCCATCTAGCTCAGCATTGTGCACACTGACTGGGAGTGATGGTTCTCCAGGGTACCAGGAGGGAGTCTTTCCCAGCCCTGCCTGCAGGTGCCATCAGGGGCTGAACCTGGGACCTTGACTGGCTTGCTTGAAGTCAAGCAAGACTTGCTTAAAGTCAAAGACTGCTTAAATGTTTTAATTTCTTTTTTGCCTTGCTTTTCAGCAGAAAAGGGCCACAGACCCACTCAGACCATCAATAAAAAGAAGACACTCTCTGCCTGTAGGCTTGCAGTCTAAAAGACGCAACACTGAAGGGAAGAGGGAAATAAGCAAACTCCTGCACCAGTTCTTAAAGTTACAGAGCAGTTCTTACAGTGACCAGCTGGAATGGGAATAGTTCAGGTAGGCCCTCCCTATACAACTGAGTCCTTCAGCAAAGCCAGGGGGTCTGCACTCTGTCCCTCCCCCTGGAATAGAAAGCTAACTTAGCTACAGTTCATGTATTAGTTAAAGCATGAAATCCTTCCATTTAAACTAGTTTCATCTGTCTTACTTCATTGGCTTCAGTTGTTGCAGCAGGAATTAAAACGAAGGCTGTAGCTGCGTGCAAGCGTACCTGGCAGGAAGCCAGCTGAACACAATTGGACCAACTTAGGAGTAAATATGCAGAGAGGGGACCGGGCTGTACATCTTCCAAGTTTTGTAGATAAGCACGTTGGGTTTCCATTTGCATGAAATCCTAAACTGAAGACCAGCCAATTCACAGAACAGTTGGTCTTCCTATTGATTGGGGGGGGGGTGCATTTTCAGGCAAAGGAGAGATGTGTTTTGCTTTGTTTTGTTTACTACATACATATTCTTTTCCAAAATATCACTTTATGCTTTATGCCTCCTTCCTCACTCTAAAGCAGGCACCCACATTTAATTTTTTGCATTTATCAAATTAAACTGGTCAGAAACTGCATGGCATTATTTGGTGGAGTACTTTGGTTCACTTTTGCATTCTATATCTTCATCTTCATCATTAGTCTCTACAAATTAGGATAGGGGAGGGATCTAAACTGCAACTATGAGCACAAAGCCCAATCTGTTTCCCATTTAGTGGATGAAATACTCCACTCAAGGAAACACACCCAAAATGTTACTGATTTGTTTGCTTAGAATAATATCCCAGAGATGATGGAACGTTATGCATTCCACACACACACACACCCAATTAAAGACAGAAGAAAACCAACAAAGTTTTGGGTTTGTCCTGGCAGGGTGTAACATTGTTCTTCTTATTAACATCTTAAATTCACACCAGGGGGGATAAAATAAAGGGATTCTTACAGCATCTCCTTCCAATGGTTTGAGGAATATGTTAGTTGGACTCTGTGGACTCCAAGGGTCCCTTGCTGGGCAGATGTCACCTGGAACTCATCAGAGGGCACCTTGTGTCAGGACTGGGCATATTCTGCCTGATGTGGAGTGGCACAGGGCACTGGATGAATGGAAGAAGCAGAACCTGTGAGGTTTTTTGGAGTGGGGAGAGACAAGAATATCTGGATCCAACTTCTAAAGGAGAAAGGGAAAGGAGGCCTCTGGAGAGGGAACATGACAGAAGTCGCTGGCTGTATAGAGTGGGTAGGAGGTGATGAGAAAGACCCATTTCTGCCTAAGACCCTGGAGCAGTGCTGCTAGTCAGTGCTGGGCAGCTGGGCAAGTGGCCCCATTTGGCCTAAGGCAGCTTCCTGTGTTCCTATGCAGATGTCTTTCCTGTCACTTTCTAGATGATCCTTTTACAGTGGTACCTCGCAAGACGAATGCCTCGCAAGATGGAAAACTCGCAAGAAGAAAGAGTTTTCCGTTTTTCGAGGTGCTTCGCCAGACGAATTTCCCTATGGGGTTGCTTCGCAAGAAGAAAGCCCATAGGGAAATCTCCGGGGACCTCTTTTAAAACGCTGGCGGTCAGGAGCAAAGACTTTCGCCCACCGCCAGCCTTCAGAAGAGGTCCTGGACCTCTTCTGAAGGCCGGCGGGGGGCAAAAGTCTTTGCTCCCGACCGCCTGCCTTCCCGGGATAGCGGAGAAGCGCAGTGTGTTTCTCCGTTATCCCGGACGGCTTTTGAAGGCAGGCGGGGGGGAGCAAAGACTTTCGCCCACCGCCGGCCTTCAGAAGAGGTCCTGGACCTCTTCTGAAGGCCGGCGGGGGCAAAAGTCTTTGCTCCCCCCGCCTGCCTTCCCGGGATAGCGGAGAAGCGCAGCGCGTTTCTCCGCTATCCCGACGGCTTTTTTCGGAGCTTGCGGGGCGGGAGGTGGGGAGAAGGGCTTTTCTGAAGGCTTCTGAAGGCTGGCGGTGGGAAGAAAAGCCCTTGTCCCCCCCCCAGCCTTCAGAAGAGGTCGGGGGACAGACTGTCCCCGGACCTGGTCTGAAGGCGGTTTTCATAGGAACGCATTGATTGATTTTCAGTGCATTCCTATGGGAAACCGTGCTTCGCAAGACAAAAAACTCGCAAGAAGAAAAAACTCACGGAACGAATTAATTTTGTCTTGCGAGGTACCACTGTAAACTGGAGCTCTTTCCAGGAAATGAGCCTGGGTCCTGCTTCAGCATAAAAGTGGATGCTTTGCCACTGAGACCATGCTCTGTTTTAAGTCAGAATCACCTGCGGACCCCCCCCCCCCCCGCCCACATATTTCTGTATGAGTGGGGATCTGGGCATACCTCCAGAGCTGAACTCAGGCATTGAGATGCACTGGTCACCGTCCTCTGAATCTGCCTGAATATTGGTAGAGAAATTGGATCAAATGGATCATTTTACTCAAATGCTTCCATGTTGGTGCTGAGCTTCTGCATTCACTTTATTGCAGGTCTACACATTGCTCTTGTGATTTGCAGGTGAAGCACCCATGTGGAATGTAAGTCATGTAGCAACCCCTGCCCACACAGGTCTCCTTGTACACGTTGCAGTCCCAGCACATGCTGGACTCAAGCATCTGATGAAAACATCTCTGCAGAAGTCTGTGTCAGCCCCTAAGTTGTCAGAGCTGGTTAGAGAAACATTCTTCAAATATCCAGTTACTTTGCTTATTTTCTAGGCTACTACTTCATCTCTAAGCCCAATTTAAAAAGTTTAAAGCCACTTCTGTTTTGGAATGTGATCTTGTCCTGTGCTCATTTGTCCTGTGTACCAATGGGTAACCTTTTTTATTTTAAAAATGCATAATCTGAAATGTTAGTCCATGCATAGTCTTTTAATTGGAGTGCCTGCACTGGCGTGCATTTATAGGGAGATTTGCCATCCTCCAGTGACTTGCTCGCTCTTTCTCAGCACATGTAAGGGACATAAAATATTTACTCCCGGTATTGATTTTTATGTTGCTTCCGTCCTGGAGTAATCAAAGTGGCAGGGAATTTAAATCATTGTTTTCAGTGCAGCTGCTTACTTTTATGGCAGAAATAATGTCCCCTTTTTAAAATGCACATTATGTTTTGTCTGCTATAAGCAAAGAGAAATAAAAATAATTGCTTGACAGGCGGATTCTGAGATGTGGGGATGAGCCAGAGGGCTGGTCTGTTTCCCTCGTGTCTCGCTTGTGGGCTCCCCAGGGGCCTCTGGCTGACCACTTGCAGAAACTAGATCCTGGTCCAGTTGGACGCTTGCTCTGCTCTAGCTGGGCTGCTAAAGACCCAGTTACCACTGACTCCAAATAACTGGCCATAAAGTGCCTGGTGCCTGGCTTGCTGAAGAATGCAAGGAGCTCCTTCCTCGTCTTCCACCTCCCTGAGTGTGAGCTGCTACGTGTGAGTCCCAAGTACCCCCTTACAACAATGAAGAGTCTTGTGACCAGTGGTGGCTGGTGCCCTTTGGGACTGGTAGGGCAGAAGGCAAGGAGCCCAGCAGTAGGTGGTGCCAGAGCCAGTGACAGGATGGCCCGGCTAATTCTAGATTTCTCCCCATCTTCCTGCCTACTGAATTCTACAAGGGCAACACTCAGACTCAAGAGGAGAAGCGGGCAGCCAGTGCCATTTCCTGATCTGGGTGTAAGGAAGAAGGCAGGCAGGTGGTGGGCAGGCCAAGGGCCTCCTGAGATGGTTTGGACAGTTTGGAAACCTCTGGGTTGAAGGGTTGCCTGTCAGCTATCACTGACCTTACACCCAGATGGAACACTGACCTGACACCCATGGAGCATGATAAGGCTAACAGTGACTTCTTGGCAGGTTGGGTTTGTTCTGCCTCCCAGGCTGGAGGCACAATGCCTTTGAATACCAGTTGTGGGAGTTACAGATGAGCAGAGCCCTCAGGTCCTGCTTGGAGGATTCCCATGATGGGCCACTGTGAGAACAGGATACTGGACTAGATGGGCCCCCTTTGGCTTACCGTATTTTTTGCACCATAACACTCACTTTTTTCCTCCTAGAAAGTAAGGGGAAATGTCTGTGCGTGTTATGGAGGGAATGCCTACGGGTGGCATGCCTACAGATTTTCCTCCTCTAAAAACTACGTGCGTGTTATGGTCGGGTGCGTGTTATAGAGCGAAAAATACGGTAATTCATCATGGTCTTATTTATGTACTAAATAAATAGTGCACAAATACCATAAAGTATGGTAGCAGTGACTGCCAATTGCCAGGATTTGCAACGAAACCTCCACATAGGTCCTCATAAGCAGTTGATCTTCTGTTTGGGCCAGTATAGTCTATGAAGGACTATTCTGGTGGTTTCATTTGACCTGCGCATGATACTTCGAAGGCTGCACTCCAGACCTGTGGGACTAGACAGGAGCAAACCCAAGCAGAGAAACTTGACTACATCTGAAGGAGAAAATTATTTAACAAAAGCAAGAGTGTTCTTCTTCTCCAACTTCCACTCCCCTAACAACTATGCTGAGTCTGGGCATCTCCTGTGTCTGGCTGTGGAGCTGCCGCCTCCTTCCCTGTTGGGAAAAAAAACCCTTAAAATAACTCTTAGCTTCCTGGTTGGAAGCAAAGAACTTTTACTTAGGTTTGAAGTGATTTGAAAGCAGCAGTGTCACACCACAACTGGGGAAAATATGTTGTTCTTCCCTCCTGTTGTCTGCCATCCATCATAACAAGCACTCCATTTTCTAGATAAATATGTAGCTCATCTTAGGCCTTAAAAATGCAAGCGATCATACAGTCTCATGCTGCAAAATGAGGAATTCAGAAACTGCCACTTCCTATGAAATTGAGAGAATGGAGATTAATTGATTCGTTTTAAAGAGAGGGAACCACTAGTCCTTATGATTGTAAGGAGAAAATATGGGGGGCATTTCCCCCTTAAATGCCAATAATTCTACCTAGAAAGGGAAGACTGTGTCTGATTGGCACGTTTGAGTATTTAAGAGGTGGAAAAGTAGAGCGCGCTTAATGAAAATCCGACCACATTCCACCTGCCCCAACCCCTTCCACTCTTTACCCATTTCATGGCCACACTCCTTGTAGCTTTTCTTTTTTAACGGCTATGGGGAGGGAGTTTAAAGGGCCCCTTCAATTCCAGGTCTGCCTTCAGTCTTCACGTGTAATATCCTCTTCTTCATATAATAAGTGTATTAGAGAAATAAGAGAGTAACTATTTGGCAATGGTGACTCTTACAACAGGACTGCATCAGCCTGTTTTGTCTTTGTATATGTATAATATGTAAAGTTATATTAGGTTCCTCACCCACTGTACCTCAAGGTTGATAACTTTATTATTGTTAAAAACACAAAATGGATATTGCCAACTCTTTTTTTAATGGTTGGTTGATCATCTGCATCCTAAACACTTGCATTTCAAGACATTTATATGTTGCTGGTGTGGGGAGAAAATATAAATCCCTGTGACCCACATGTGTAGAGTAAATAAAAAAAAAATGGCTGTGTGCCTAGATAATAATCTCAGGGCTAAATTCTCTCTCCAGCAGCCGAGTTTAAACTCACCAAGTCAAGCAGCACAATGAAGCATCAGGAATGTAAATTGTTAAATCTTTTGCATGTCCCTTTAGTCCACTTGCAAAGCACTCCCCACTTTCTACCCTTCTGGCAATGAACAGACCACACACTGTTAAATAAGTTTAAAGTGCTTTACTTACAAAAAGTTCCAAAGGTCAGATTCATGCATTTATCCAAGCAGAGGCAAGGAGAACATAGGTAAAATACTTGTGTATAGAAAATATAGAGAGATAACTTCAAATATGTACTCTAAGCTTGGAGCTCATTTAGGCATGCTTCCTTAGTCACTTACATGGTGAGGAGAGAGGGAGAGAACAGGAGAAGGATTCACTTCCTTCCTCATCAGAGAAGAGGACGTGTGACCTAACCTCGTCTAGGAACACAGGTCTGTGATCTTAACCCCTTCATGCACTAACTAGCACTCGTTCATAGTTATGTTTGACTGCAATTTCCCACAGCCAGAATCTCATATCTAGGTGCTTCTAGAAACGTTAAAATAAGTACAAGACAATTTAAATAAACAAAAGCTGCACATTTTTAATATACAGTATACAGAGGTGTGGGTAAAACCTCAGCGCCTAGGGCTTGCCGATCGCATGGTCGGCGGTTCGAATCCCCGCGGCGGGGTGAGCTCCCGTCTTTCGGTCCCAGCTCCTGCCCACCTAGCAGTTCGAAAGCACCCATAAAGTGCAAGTAGATAAATAGGTACCGCTTTATAGCGGGGTAAATGGCTTTTCCGTGTGTTGCGCTGGTGCTGGCTCGCCAGAGCAGCTTCGTGACGCTGGCCACGTGACCCGGAAGTGTCTCCGGACAGCGCTCGCCCCCGGCCTCTTAAGTGAGATGGGTGCACAACCCTAGAGTCGGACACGACTGGCCCGTACGGGCAGGGGTACCTTTTATACAGAGGTACCTCGGGTTACATACGCTTCAGGTTACGGACTCCTCTAACCCAGAAATAGTACCTCGGGTTAAGAACTTTGCTTCAGGATGAGAACAGAAATCGTGTGGCGGCGGCAGCAGGAGGCCCCATTAGCTAAAGTGGTACCTCAGGTTAAGAACAGTTTCAGGTTAAGAACGGACCTCCAGAACGAATTAAAATCTTAACCCAAGGTACCACTGTAAATGGAAAAGCTCTCATTACCAACTTAAAAAATAGCCTTAAGAACTCGTTCCTTTAGTTTATGATCTGACCAGACAATCAGCGAAAACTTTTGTTGGTTCATATACAATTAAAGTTTGCACCCTTATTTAGCGAGTGATCAGAAATGTTCCTTTCTTCATCACCCGTGACATCTAATGCTTGGTTTTATATCACACATTCCTCGCTTGCAAAACTTAGCCCAGGAGCAGAATTCAAGGATATCAGTCACCAAATTCAGCAGGATTCCAGCCCCCTGCTAGTTACTGTCAAGTCCGTAAGACCTGAGGTAGCTGTCTGTAGCAGTCCTTGCCAGCGGACTGTTCTGAGAGCGGTTTTTCCCACTGTCATGCTGACAGAAGCTTGGGTGCCTGTAGTGTCGCTTTGCATCCGCTGGATTCTTGGCCCCTTCATGGGGCACTCAAACGCAGCTGTAGTGCTATCACGGGGTCAGCTTTGTGCTCCAGTTGCCAAGATAACATACCGTTCAGGGCAGCGGCATTCCAAAGGCAAAATCCCTTCTCTCCCTTGAATAGGGGTACTATCTTGCAAGCTTTGCTTTGGAACCCTGTCCAAGAATAATAATGATCTTGGTATATAATAAAAAAGTTAGAATGTCGTCACACGCAGCCCTCGCTGGAGGATTTGTACTACCTCATCACGATCCTGGATTGTGAGGGGAATGGCAGGGGGTTGGCAAGCAGAGCGAGCAGGGGCACAGCCCCCAGTAGTACCAGTAGTAGCTCCATATCACACAGACATAAACGCCTGCTCTCTTGCTTGCTAAAGAGGAGGAGTCTGAAAATAGTAGCTAGAGGAAGCTTTCACAAAAGATAGGTGACCAGGATCCCTTTCTGTCTCTCCTCCATGATTCAGGTCCGGAGTATGGGTGTATTTGGATAAGCAATGGAAGTAAACAAATGTAATTCAGGCTGCCTTCCTCAGCCAGCCTCAAAGACGTGGGGGAGAGATCCAGGCCTGGGGTAAGGGGACGGGTGGTCCGTGAAAAGAGGAGGAAATGGTGCCCCCCGGTAGTCTTCTGAAACAGGAGTTAAAGGGACTGCTCCGTTTCAACAAAAGCACTTTGCAGTTACCAATGTGAGCTGTGGTAAGGTGGAACTCTTAACAGTGCTCTCCGATGCTGTTTCACTTTCCTTTGAAATGGGGACAACAGCTTTCCCCAACACCACTGGGGCTGATGGGAGCTGCAGTCAAAGCTATCTGGAGGGCACTAGGTTGGGGAAGCTGCTGTGGAATTTGGTGTCTGTCTTACCAGTGCACGCCCCACATTTGGTGGGATTTTTATGGAAAGGTGGTGAAAGTTTGCAGTCGCTAGACCAGCAAACTTTTTCTGTGGGGGGCCGGTTCACTGTCCCTCAGAACTTGTGGCGGTCCTTTTACGTCGACTCATTCCTCCTAAACAGCTTTCCCCTCTTATTTCCCTGCTTTCTATTCCCATTTTAATATTTATTAATAATAGTTTTTGAAATGAATAAATAATCTTTGGTCTTACATTTTAATTTCCTTCCAGAGGAGACCTCTCTTCTTTTCTCCCGGACACTTTTAATTGGCATGCAAAGAGTTGGTGCTGATGCCGCTCCAAACCAAAAAGGTCCAGGGGGTGGGACAGCCAAATGAGGAGGCACCGGGCTGGCTGTGGAACTGAAGCCCATCTGAAAGTGTCCCCAAGCCCCCTGGTGGCTCCCAACCCACTGCCTTAAGAAACACACTGCCAGACAGCTCTTGGTGGACTTGAAAAGTCTGTGAATACATTCTTGGCTGAACCCCGGCTAATTTATGGAAAGATGCGCCAAAGCTGTTAAAACATTGCACATATGGAAATGATGTGATTTCCCCAAATTCTTAACCACTCCCTAGCACCGGATTCTAAAGATGTTTGTGCCAAATCTTGCTGGGTGTGTGGATCGCTTTTCTTGGGCCAGCCCTTTGCTTGTTTCCAGCTAAGCAGTCCATGACCCAGAATGTGGGAATTAGCCGTAACATGTCATGGAACAGATTAATCTCTTCAAGATTTCAAAGCGAGATTTCAATCAGAAGTTTTTTCCTCTGAGTCAAAAAATAAACTCATTTCTTTCCCAAGGAACAATATTGTTGGTATCCAGAAGGGTGCTGGAATGCAGAAATCCATTTCACAACTCTGGGTGGTTGAAAGGCAGTTGCCTTAAACTGAGTCAGACTATTGGTCCATCATAGTGTTGCCATGTGTCCTCTTTTTCCAGGACACATCCTCTTCTTTTTTTAAAAAAAAATATTTATTGAGATTTTCCACCTTAATACATTAAAAAATCAAAAAACAAAAAACAAAAAAGTTAAAAACACATAAAGTTTACAATCCGTATTTTCAATAACATATTTCCCTGACTTCCCCACACCTCCCCTTCTTATATTCCAATTCAAATTGTTAGTTCAACAAGTTCTTATCCCCAATTTTTGACCTTTTTATATTTAATTCATTTTAGAAAAACCAATTTTAACTTATAAACATCAATATTTGTACATCAGTGTTCATTCTTAAAACTTTTTTCTAAAGTCGACCCAAATTCCCTTCCACGAATTCCCCAATTTTCATACTAATAACAAAACAAAATAAAAAAACAGATTATAATTTTACACCCTTTGGATTCCCCCCCCCTTTCCCGGTTTCGATCCCCAACAAATGTCCATCAGTCTTAGTCTACTATCAGCCTGGAGACCTCACGTCCGAGGCTCTTAATTCTCTCTCAATTCCTCTCTGCCGGTTTTTTGGTAGTCCTTAAACACCAGATATCGGAGAAGCTCTGTCCCAATAGGCTCCCTGTTTCTTCCAGCCAGACCTCCATACTTAAAAGTGGAGCCTGAATCTTGTTTCTTACTCCTTTTAAGTCCAAATGTCCCGAAAGCTCCAACTTCCACCTTAATCAAATTTGTAATCCATAGGTCTTCAGATCTCCACATAAGGAGATCTCTCCATTCTTCAATCTCCAATTCAGACCAGATTTTCATAATCCAGTACTTATTTTCCTTTGTAACCATCATGTCAGGCCTCTGGCTCTCCTTTGTCGTCTGCAACATTACATCTCCTCCTTCCTTTTCCTCAGAAACAACATATATCTCTTTCTCCACACTCTCAAATCTCTCAAGTTTCTCTTCTTGTCCAGCTGCATGAACTTCCTGAGTCAAATCCTTATCAAATTCAATGAATTTGTTTACTGTTAAGTCCAGAGTTGCAACATTGGTAGCCAAAACATCAATTTGGCCTTGTAACTTTCCCAAGAGAAGAAAAACTCTGTCCAATTTAGCTTGAATTTTTCCTCCTTCAGCCATTCTTGTAATGTCCCAAAATCCCCTCTAGAGGGATTTTGGTTACTTAATCTTCCTTCCAGTTCAAATCCAAAAATCAAGTTAGTTTGTATCAGTTCTTCCTTGTTTTCAACAAAATATAACCAAATTGTAACAAATATATCCAGCAGAGACAGCAGAAACAAAGTTCTCTTTTTCCTTCTTGACAGCTAATTTGACAGCTGTCAAATTCTTCTATATCTCCTCAACAGGCTCTCTCGCGGATCACTCCCGGGTCCGGGGGGGTGGCACTTCAGCTCTCAAAATTAGCTCTTATCCTCCAGTAAAATTACTTATACTGCCAAATCGTGAAGTTAATGTCTTTTACCCAATAAAGAAGAAGAAGTTCTCTCGACCTTAGTTAACTAGTCCTTGCTTTAGATTATTTATAAGACGGGGAGACGGACTTCCTGTTTGCGCCTTCCCCGATCGTGCCTAATTCAAAAAATTTTTTTCTTTGCAAATCCAATTTCCGTACTACTCACGGGTTGTTGCTTTTAAAGTCCAATTGTTCACAAGAAGTAGTCAGCGCTCTCCGACCATGGAATGCGGCTTCACTCCGCAGGAGAAGCAGTCGACTCTCAGCACCACGCCGCTCGCCCCGTCCCCCGTTCCGAAGCCTTTAAAAAGGCTCCTTCGCGGGTCGGGGGGGCGCAAATGGTGCCCGCTGAGTCACCAGGTTCACAGGCTTCAGCACCTGTGATTTCTGAGGGTCCCCACGTCGCCACAGCGGCAAGACCCAAATCCTGCGGTGCCGATTCCCTCCGGAGCTCGGAGGGAATCCGCCATTAGTCGATGGCGCTAACCCGGAAGTCCCCACATCCTCTTCTTCATGGGTATGTGAAATGAGAGTTGTCATAGTGATCCATAGTAGAAGTCGGCAAATGTGTCCTCTTTTTTGCTCTTCAAAATATGGCAACCCCAAGAGTAGTCCTGCCTATGCAGACTGGCAGCCGCTCTCCAGAGTTTCAGGCACAGGGTTTTCCCAGCCCTACCTGGAGATGAACCTGGGACGTACTACATGTGAAGCAGATGCTCTACCTTAAGAGTGCTGCTTCCATCCCTGGCCTTCAGTGGGACGCCCTTCCAAGAAGAAGACATGTCTAGGATCATCCTGTTCTTTTCTGGTACTGTGGCACCATATTCTGTGGGCCGGCTTGAGTCAACTGGAACACACGGCACCTACTCATTTTTATTTGTGACTGAGGAAAAGACTTGCTGCACACACCTTTTTTTTATTATTCCATGAATTAACTATTCACTTTAAAACTCTAGAGTGGCTGGAATTCTCACACACATGTGCTCTCTGAAGCCCACATTCCCAGCATGTTTGCACTTCTGTCTCAGTGACGTCTACGCTGGCTTGGTCTTGTCCACAGAATGGAAGATGGCAGAATAATAATAATAATTTATTATTTGTACCCCACCCATCTGGCTGGGTTTCCCCAGCCACTGTGGCCGGCTTCCAACAAAGATTAAAAATACATTAAAATGTCACACATTAAAAACTTCTTCTAAATGTCAGGTAGTTGTTTTTCTCTTTGACATCTGATGGGAGGGCATTCCACAGAGTGGGTGCCACCACCGAGAAGGCCCTCTGCCTGGTTGCCTGTAGCTTTGTTTCTCGCAATGAGGGAACTGCCAGAAGGCCCTCAGCGCTGGACCTCAGTGTCCGGGCAGAACAATGGAGGTGGAGATGCCCCTTCAGGTATACTGGGATGAGGCTGTTTAGGGCTTTAAAGGTCAGCACCATTTTCTGTGGGCTTTAATTAATGGAATGATCTATGTGAAATGATGAACTTTTTGTTTTGTAAAACTTTAATAAACATTTATTTTTTTTTTTAAAAAAAGGTCAGCACCAATACCTTGAATTGTGCTCAGAAACGTACTGGGAGCCAATGTAGGTATTTCAAGTCCGGTGTTATGTGGTTTCGGTGGCTGCCCCCAGTCACCAGTCTAGCTGCCGCATTCTGGATTAATTGTAGTTTCCGGGCACCTTCAAAGGTAGCCCCACGTAGTCCAAGCAGGAGATAACTAGAGCATGCACCACTCTGGCGAGACAGTCCATGGGCAGGTAGGGTCTCAGCCTGCATACCAGATTGAGCTGGTAGACAGCTGCCCTGGATACAGGATCCCCAAGGACATGCTCTACAGGGAGCTGGCTTCAAGCACTCAGCCTGTTTACTGACCAGAAGCTTGGTCTGATCACCTTCTGGGTATGCGAATCTCCACCCTTTTGTCGCTGGCTCATATCCACAGGTGGCTGTGCAACACCACCTGGGACAACCACAAGGCTACTGCAATTTGTTGAGCTGCCTAATCGTGAAATGATAGCCTGCAAAAGTAGCATGGGATAATGGGGAGATAGATAGAGGCTACAACTGATTGAATTGCCAGCAAACTGAAGTGAGGGTTTTTTGGGGGGGCATGTTGTTTTATTTCTATGCTACCTTTCACAGTTAGAACCATGTTCAAGGCAGCTTAATGCTCAAGGTTAATGTTGTGTGTTCTGGACGTTCACCACTTGGTGCTGGATTGGTCCCAATATGATCTCTCTCTCTCTCTCTCTCTCTCTCTCTCTCTCTCTCTCTCTCTGTGTGTGTGTGTGTGTGTGTGTGTGTGTATTTGAAACAACCTGTATCAGAATAAAATGCAAACGTGTGTTTTTGTTCTGAATTCAAGTGGAAGCATCACTGACCATGTGATGTGGAGCGTGGAGGTGTTGGGGGTTGAACCTTGTACCTTCTGCATGCATGTGCTCTACCGCTGAGCTATGGCTTTCCTTTTTTAAATCTCTGCCCCTCTCAAACCCCCAGCCCCAGCCCACTCCCTGCCGTGGCCTGGCCTGGCACAGAGCGGGCACTGCCTTCCTCAGCATCCTGTTCTGGAGCCTCCTGCCCCTTGCTTCCCTGCCGCTGCCGCCAAGGGGGAGTGTGTGGTGTCCCTGTGTGCTGCACACACCTTATTCTGTAAACTTTGAGGGTGATCACCCAAGAAAAGATCAACAACTTTCCATTGCTGCCACCAATCGTCTGAATTTTCACTTCTATTTTACTGTTTTGTTTTCTTAATTTGGGGTTCAAAAAAACAAGGGTAATCTTATACATGGAAAAATACAGTATCTTGGTTCCTGAATCCCTTTTACAAACTTACACCTATTGTTACACAGAAGATGCTCTATTGACATTCTGTTTAACGGATACTTGCCAGACTGGTTTTGCAGGGAGGGATAAGCCCCTATATTACAAGCTGTTTATCTATTAGCAGGTTTTACAAATGAAAATAACTATTTTGGGGGAGGTATTTCCCCCCATCTCCTTCTTTCTACTGCAGAGGAATATTTTAGGGTAATTTAAGAGAGTCAAAATGGCTTAATGATTGCTCACCGATATCATTTCAGAATATGGTTTATGTACCTATGTATGTGTATTTTGGACATTTACCCTATTGATTTGACTCGTTAGAATCAGGGTGGCGGGGTACACACAATGGCCATTTCTCTGGTAACACTTCCCAACTGACACTCAGCATTCTCTGGCTTTTCAAAGCTACTCCACATGCTCATTCCTCACTCAGCTGTTCTTTAGAAGGGGTGGGGTTGCCCCCATTAAGGTCTTTAAAATACTTTCTACTTTTGTATACCTTGGGGGTTCACCCAGACCTACTGGTAACTTCCCAGTCTTTCTTCTTGATAGCCCCTTTTTGATTCTAAAAATCTGTCAGCACTCAACCACCTGAGTTTGCTGTTAGAGGGAATGATTCCTTTAATTCCTTGGCTCCAGTAGATCTGGGGCTCAGCAGTGAAGAAGCAAGTTTCTGTGAATCTGAAAATGCACATCAAACTTTGCTCCCCTCGCAGGGTCAGAGCTGCCTGCCTTTTTGGCAGTGCAAATTCCTGATTCATAGGAAGAAGAAGGAACCTCCTAGGTTCCTGCTGGGCTTCCTTTCCAAACACACTGGGCTGGGGAGAGACGGAAATTTAAGATGAGCAATGGCTGGCCTGGGAATTGAGAAGTGGCTTGTTTTTATTACGAAGGTGGTTCCTGCCAGCATTCCACACGTCCAGACGTCACTGTGGGATGAACTTGCTATGAAGCAGAACTTAGGCTTTTCTGGATGTAATTGAGTTCATTTGTATTGCCTTTGGGGTTTTGAAAAACAGGTATTTCTCCCCTGCTCTTTCAAATGGATTGCTTTTCATAATTCTTGTTAAAATGTTCTCCTCTTCAGTCTTGGGTAAAATGGAGAGAGGGTTTTGTTTTTGTTGTTTTTGTATCCTTCCCCTGTTGGTGACTTCTTGTCTGGTTGGGTACCAGGATTTAAGGCTCTGAGAACCAATCCAGGCCATTACTTTACTAGAAGTCTATTCAGCATATTCTACCCCTCCTCTCTCTTGCAGTTTGGGATTGGGATATGTTTTCAGTGCCTGAGGATATGAAGTAAAAACAGATTAAAGGTCTTGGAGCATGTACAGAGGGCACTGCTCTCACCTGCTGGCAGCAATTACATGTAATTTATAAGCCAAGATTCTCTGCCTTTTATTTACTCTGAGCAAGTGGCTTAATCAATCCCATCTTGCTACTTCCTTGGCATGTGAACAGGATAACCCAAGCAGGAAGCCCCTTCAGCTAGGGAAATCCCTGCACAGCCACAGCCAGGAATTTGAGGCCAGTCGCTATTGACCCGGGTGGTGCTGTGGGTTAAACCACAGAGCCTAGGGCTTGCCGATCGGAAGGTCAGCAGTTCGAATCCCCTTGATGGAGTGAGCTCCCATTGCTCAGTCCGTGCTCCTGCCCACCTAGCAATTGGAAAGCACATCAAAGTGCAAGTAGATAAATAGGTACCGCTCTGGCGGGAAAGTAAACCGCGTTTCCGTGTGCTGCTCTGGTTTGCCTTAGTCATGCTGGCCACATGGTCCGGAAGCTGTACGCCGGCTCCCTCGGCTAGTAAAGCGAGATGAGTGCCACAACCCCAGTGTCGTCCACGACTGGACCTAATGGTCTGGGGTCCCTTTACCTTTACCTTTACCTTTATTTATAAAGTATTTGCAGGAGCTAGGTACTTTTGAAAGTTGATGCAGTCCTGTTGCCAGATTCATGCCCTCAATAAACCATCTCTCTCGGCCCAAGCAACCTTGCAGGATTCTTGCAAAGATTTTTTTTAAGTGGGGAGAGGGGAATACAGTGGTGCCTCTCAAGACGAACGCCTCGCAAAATGAAAAACTCGCAAGACGAAAGAGTTTTCCGTTTTTGAGTCGTTCCGCAAGACGAATTTCCCTATGGGCTTGCTTCGCAAGAAGAAAGCCCATAGGGAAATCTCCGGGGACCTCTTTTAAATGCTGGTGGTGGGGAGCAAAGCCTTTCGCCCCCCTCCGGCCTTCAGAAGAGGTCCTGGACCTCTTATGAAGGCCGGCGGGGGGCAAAAGTCTTTGCTCCCCCCCGCCTGCCTTCCCGGGATAGCGGAGAAGCGCAGCGCGTTTCTCCGCTATCCCGACGGCTTTTGAAGGCTTCGCTGCCGCCCGCCAGCATTTTAAAATCTCCCCGGGACAGCGGAGAAGTCTCTGCTGTCCTGGGGGCTTTTAAAATGCTGGCGGTCGGGAGGAAAGCCCTCCTGTCCCCGGAGCTTGCGGGGTGGGAGGTGGGGAGAAGGGCTTTTCTTCCCACCGCCAGCCTTCAGAACAGCCTTCTGAAGGCTGGCGGTGGGAAGAAAAGCCCTTGTGTCCCCCCCCCCAGCCTTCAGAAGAGGTCGGGGGACAGACTGTCCCCGGACCTGGTCTGAAGGCGGTTTCCATAGGAACGCATTGATTGATTTTCAGTGCATTCCTATGGGAAACCGTGCTTTGCAAGAAGAAAAACTCGCAAGAAGAAAAAACTTGCGGAATGAATTAATTTCGTCTTGCGAGGCACCACTGTATTGTCCTCTCCCACCCACTTGTGGACCAGTTTCAGCCCTTTGGCAGAATTGCGTTACATGTATTACAGATGCAATCAATATTTATGCTGTCTTTCAAGTCTGAACTCATTTGATGTCTCTTCATTGCCTTCCAAGAGGGAGTCAAGCCTGAATACTCCCTCTGTTTCTAGAGAAGCAAAGGCTGTTGCTCATCTGTTCCTTTCCTTGCAGAGCACGGCCCCCAGATCTGATGTTTGTTCTCGCAAGTGGTGGCGGCCATTCTGCCAGCTGTTGGAAATTATAAAGTGAATCGCTCTGTGGGAGGGGGGACCCTGAAAACAATAAAAGCCTTCAGGGTTTTTTACATTCTTTCTGAGTAACAAACTGTCCTGGCATCCCATTCAGTCATGTTTTTAAAAATGGGGTGGTATTTGGGTTCTGGCTTACATTTCCTAGGTAAGTGAGTGTTCAGAGATCAACATAAAAAATATGTTCCTAGCTTGTTCCAGACAGGCCAGGGGTGGGTAGCTTGTGGTCCAGCAGATGCTACTGACTCCAGGTCCTATCAGCCCTAGCCAGGGATCAAAGATGATGGTAGTTGTGGTCCAGCAATATCTGGAGGGCCTCAGGCCTCCCATTCCTGCTCCAGACATTGATATGCTCCTGGCGTTTGTGTTGCTAATGCATCAATGGGTGTTCACCTGCAGGACAGTGAACATTGACCCCCATATCATGATGCAGGGCTTTGCTGAACTATCAGCTTTTCTGAACTGACCCTGAACTGTGCCAGCCATTATGAGAACTGTTTAAGAATTGGTGTCTTGGTTAAATATTCCACCCCCTTCTTCGTGTGCCACTTCTTTTAGATTGTAAGCAAGCAGGCTCGGAGTGTCTTCTTTTAATTGATTGTATGTAAGCCACTCTCGGAGGCTTTCTGACTGAAGAACAGGGTACAAATGCTCTAAAGAAATAAATTTTCCAAGCTTATCTCTGTTTTTAAAAGCATTACGGTAAGTTTCTAGCATTTGTAGGAGCTGGAAACAGGAGCTAGAAACAGGAGTGCCTGGCGTGCTCTGGTCCATGGGGTCACAAAGAGTCGGACACGACTAAATGACTAAACGACAACAACAACAGGAGCTGAAGTATATTAGGCAAAATGTACCTGCACTGTTCTTCTCTTTGTGTGTGTGTGAGAAGCTAGCCTTCTATCCCTTGCAGGTTTTTTTCTCTTCACCCCACAAACATTCCCTGCAGACACCCCTCCAAACGAGTGCATATGCATTGACAATGCTTCTTCCAGCAAAGGTCTGGCCCTCCACTGCCTTCCCTCCTCCAGTGGAATCATGTGAGTTGGGAGTGGGGCCGGAAGGAAGTCTCAATCCTCAAGGAAGGGGCATGGATAACTCAAGGTTTCTTGGGACTTACCATTCTTCTGACAACATTGTTATGCCTTTGTGCAAACTCCAAAATGATACAAAAGCAAAAACTCCATCCATCCTCATCAGAATCCAGCGGTCAGATCTGCAGCTGTTATGAATGGGTGCAGATTTTGACGGAGCCCGGAATGTGCTACAAGGACTACAAGTGATTTTGGGAGGTGTCCCAGGTTTCACTCCCAGGCATCTCAGGTTAAAAGGCTATCAGGGAAGTCCAGGAAGATGTTTAAAAGATACTTGCAAAACCATATCGAAAAATCAGAACTCCTATTAGAATAAACAAGTTCCGTTTCAAATACTGAAATACTAAATAAGATGGATAACAAAGTGTAATAAAAAAAGAAGTATGAAATTAGGTTAAAGGTATGTGAAAGAAATAGAAGTGGGAAGAAATTGCAACTGAGTAGATTGGAAGTCTAACACAAAGGTGGGGTGAGGGGTGGTGGATGGTGATGGGAAGAGGAATTGTCTGTGGGAATGAGTGTAGGTATGTTTGAACACTTTTAAGGATTGTATGAAATGTATGTCTGTATGCTTGTATATTTGTAATATATGTGTAAAATTAAATAAAAGTTTTTTACTTATTAAAAAAAATTGAAGAAGAAAAAAAAGGCTATCAGGGAAGTCCCATATGAGTCCCATATATGTGTCCCCGTGGAGCAATGAAGCAGTCAAAACTCTGGCCCACGTCTTTTTTTAATGTAATCTTCGTAGAGAGGCTGCTTTGGCCCCTTATGCAGAGGCCCCTGGAAGGATACAGGAATGGTACCTAGAATATTTCGTGGCTAATACAAACAAATTAATAGCAGTGTTGGTGGCCAAGTCCCTCTTCATTGTTCAAAGGTCTTGTGAGATGACACTCTCACTCTACTTGTAATTTGGAGCTCAGGTTTTTATCTTTTGTATCATATAATAATATGACTGTAAAATTGGCCGTCTCATTGTGAGGTGTACCAAACTGCACTGATGGCGCTTATTTGAGATTTTTTAAATTAGTTTTTAAATTAAAGATATTCTTGTGTTACAAAACAAATAAATGAGGGAAAGTACATGTCACTTTATGTAAAGCTCTTCTAACGTGTTCTGGGCTTGGGGTGCCTGCCCTCTGCCATTCCCCTTGCACAGATGGCAAGCAAGGCAGAAAGAGTGGGGTTTGCGCCTGTGCTGGACTTTACAGAGGAGAGAGGAGGAGAGTCCTCTGTCTGAAAGTGTCCTCAGTTGAAGGGCTTAAAGATCAAGGCTTAAAGATGAAGGGAGAGCAAGCAGTACCTTGAAGTTGCCCCCCAACAGCTGGCACCATCTGGGACTGAGCAGGCACCTGGTCACAGGCTTCCCTGTTATGGAGATGATGGTGGTGGTGGTGATGATGATGTAGCATTCCTTATTCCCCACCCATCCAACTGGGTTTCCCCGGCCACTCTGGGCAGCTTCCACCAAAATATAAAGGAAGAAAACAAAACATTAAATGTTAAAAGCTTCCTGAAAAGGGCTGTCTTCTACAAGTTGTATAGTTATTTATCTCTTTGACATCTGACAGGAGGGCATTCCATTGGGTGGGTGCCACTACTGAGAAGGCCCTCTGCCTGGTTCCCTTAGCATCACTTCTTGCAAGGGAGCTGCCAGAAGGCCCTCGGAGCTGGACCTCAGTGTCCAGGCTGAACAATGGGCGTGGTGATGCTCCTTCTAGTATACATGTGTGCATGTTTTATCCTTTGTATCATATTGTTTTTTAAACAAGCATATGTTTTAATGCTCGTGTTTTTATTCTTCGCACACACTGTTTTAGTGTATCTATGACCACATAATAAATGATGGAGGATTTTAGGGAACTGGTGATGGGAATGCCCACTGTCCTCCTTTGGAGAACCTCAAGGGCAGCTCCCTGTGTCCCCGTGATTTCAGAAGATGATATTAGCAGACACAGAAAGCTACCGTGGAAGATGCAGTTTGGTTGTCCTGAGATTTCAAAAGGACAGGGTTGCTGTTTTTTTTAAAAAAATAGCAATCTAATGTGTCTTGTTTTGTTTCTGCCCAAGGTAACATAAAGAGAAACCTACAAGAGATCTGGCAAGATGGTTGCTCTGTCCTTGAAGATCTGCATTCGCCAGTGCAATGTGGTCAAGACGATGCAGTTTGAGCCCTCCACAGCCGTGTACGACGCCTGCCGCGTTATTCGTGAGCGAGTGCCAGAGGCTCAAACTGGACAAGGTTAGTTTTGGCAAACCCCACATGTGAGTTACAGTCTGACGCATGATGCCAGGTACAGTCATACCTTGGGTTGAAGTAGCTTCGGGTTGAGCATTTTCGGGTTGTGGAAGTAATGAAGTGTGTTACTTCCAGGTTGTGCCGCTTGCGCATGCGCAGACGCTCAAAATGATGTCATGCGCGGAAGCGACAAATCGCACCCGCGTGGACAAGGGTTGCATTCGCTTCAGGATGCGAACAGGCTCCGGAACAGATCCCGTTCGCATCCAGAGGTACCACTGTATGGGGCAGATAAAGACTTGGCTCAGCTGAAGTGGGGTTTGCATGCACAGCCAACCTGCACAGCACTCTGCAGCGCTTCACGAGACCCGCCAGTCAGCTGAATGGCCTCACTTTGTGGGCCGACACAGCTTGATTTCAAACTCTGTAGGCAAGGAAGGGTCACATGACATCACTGTGGGCACCCCCCCCCCACATGTTTCAAACTTGGCCCACGGCAAGTGGGAGAGATAATGATCTGGGCTGCCCCACCAGGTCCAGTTTTCCACCCCATCTCTAGATGCTGGACTGCAGCTCCCACCATCCCTAACTGCTGGTCTTTCTGACTGGGGCTGATGGGAGTCCATCTACATTTTGGGGGGCACATGGTTCCCCACCCCAGATACGGCAGTGGGTGTCCTGATGAGCAATCAAGGTTCACATAATGAGCATGAAAAGGTCATGGTGTCTCAGAGGGCCGCCTTAGCAGCTGTTCGCAGACTTTGGAACTCCCTCCCTAGAGAGGCCAGACCCTTTGCTCCCTGTATTCTAATAGATTTGTTTTTATATTGTTTTAATTCTGTTACAGTTCAAATACTTCTTAACTGTTATCTGCTGTGTGTTTTTACCTTTCTGTCTTTTAATCTTTGTGAGCTGCCTTGAGTCCTGGCTCTGGGAGAAACATGGAATGTAAATAAATAATAGTGCCAGGTATTTTATTGGACTTGTGGAGTGATGTCCCTGAAGTGAGGGCAAATGCATTGTCTTCACTCTGTGTGTGTGTGTGTGTGTGTGTGTGTGTAGCAGGTGGGGAGGGAGAAAATGTGACGCTGAGGCAGGCAAGCCTTGCTGCCCTGCTGTTTGGTTGCTCTCACAACTTGTCTTTTTACATTGCCACCCAACCAGGGGGTTAACACTTCTGCCCTCTTTTTGCAGCCCCCCCCCCCAGTGCAAAATTACCCAAAGGGCTGCCACTTTCTCTGAGAGGGAAAAAGTGATTGTGAAAAGGTCCTCTTTTGCTCATTTCCACTCGGAACAAACATGTTTATGTATTTATCATCTTCAACAAATAATGTCGGTTTCCAGGGCAATGGGAAAACCTTGATTTATTTTAGGGCAACCAATCTCTCGCAAATTGCAGCAATGCTGTCTTGGGCGGCCACAGGCAAGTTCATATTAACTTGGGATTCAAGATTAGCAATGCCGTAATGCGGGCGAGATGGGGCCTTGATTGGCAATGCAGTCTTGGAGCTAATTGTTGCTTCCCGGGAGCTTTGAATCCAAGCTGGGAATTTCTGCCCCTCACCGTAAACCGTTTCTGTTGCAAACAGGCTCCGCAAGGGCATCCGCTGAACAGCCGGATTAATAGACACTGATGGAGTGGAAGCATTAGCTCTAAACTACTTTGTATTATTTGGTTCATTACGTTTGAATGCAGCCTTCATTAATTAGCAGTGAGTGATTAAAGTGCCGTCGTTGGAGTGTTGCCTTTTGGCATAGCCGTTTTGGCCTTCGTCTCCTGCGGTTCCAGCAGCGACATGTCCATGACCTTTGGACACTCACCCTCGGGATGCTTCTCCGCAGACGTCCCTTGGGTCACAGCGTTTGCTGCAGCATTGCCAGTTTCTGCCAGCAGGAAACCGTGGTGCGACCAAGCACATGGGGAATGCTGTACGGTGGTACCTCGGGTTACAGACGCTTCACATTACAGACTCCGCTAACCCACAAATAGTACCTTGGGTTAAGAACTTTGCTTCAGGATGAGAACAGAAATCGCGTGGTGGCAGCACGGTGGCAGTGGGAGGCCCCATTAGCTAAAGTACCTCAGGTTAAGAACAGACCTCCGGAACGAATTAAGTTCTTAACCCGAGGTGCCACTGTATACAGTTCTGGCCACCTCACCTCAAAGGGGAGGTTGTGGAGTTGGAGTTGGAAAAAGGTTCATTATGCATGGCATGGAGAAAGGGCATAGATAATTTTTTTTCTTCCCTCTGTCATAGCACTAGCCCTTATGGACATCCGAAGAAGCTGCGTTTTGTAAGCTTCAGGATAGATTAAAGAAAGTCCTTCTTCATGCAGCGCATAAACTATGGAACCCGCTCCCCCAGGAGGCAGAGATGGCCCCCAACATGGATGGCTTTAAAAGAGGTTTAGAGACGTTCATGGAGGAGGAGAGGGCTCTCAGTGGCTACTAGCCAGGATGGCGCTGCTCTGATTCCACAGTCCAAGTCAACAATGCAGCTGAATACCAGTTGCTGGAAACCACAGGAGGGGAGAATGTTCTTGTGTCTAGATTCCGTTTCTGGCTTTCCCATTGGGGTGTCAGGTTTGCCACTGTGAGAACAGGATGCTGGACTTAGATGAGCCACTGGCCTGAGCTAAGAGGCTCTTACCAGAACGTTCTTACCAGAACTCTCATCACAGGAATGTTCAAGTTCCTGGTTTGGGGTCTTATCATGACTAAATACAGTGGTACTTCTGGATACGAACGGGATCCGTTCTGGAGCCCCGTTCGCATCCTGAGCAGAATGCAACCCGAGTCTGTGCATGCGCAGGTCATGATTCGCTGCTTCTGTGCATGCGCGTGACATCATTTTGCGCATCTGCGCATGTGCGAGCGACGAAACCCAGAAGTAACCCATTCCATTATTTCTGGGTCACCATGGACCACAACCTGAAAACGCTCAACCTGAAGCATATTTAACCCGAGGTATGACTGTACTTCAACCTTTGAATTCTTTACCCTTTCTTTTTAAAAATGAACACTGTAATGGCCCCCTTTTGTAGATACAGTGTTCACTTTCCCTTCCTCTCCAAAGCGAACAGTAGCTGTCCCAAGCACCACGTGCTCTGAAGTGTGTTGAGGTAGGTGAGCCATTTATGGGAAAGAGAAAGGAAGAGGAGGAGGGGGGGTGAGGGGGAGAGATCTGCAAGGAGAGGGCAGAAGCTGGAGGGGCACTTCATGGCTCTCTAATCAAGTGGAAAACCTTCATTTGGAATACACTCTATTTGCTCTGCAATCTGTCCATTTCTGCCCTTCATTTCCCAGCCTCTGACTATGGGTTATTCCTGTCTGATGAAGATCCACGAAAAGGCATTTGGCTGGAAGCCGGGAGGACCCTCGATTACTACATGCTGCGGAACGGGGTACGGCTGAGATCTGTGTGCTCCTGTGAGACATCTAGTTTATGGAGAAGGAGGGTGGTCTGTTGGTGACTGTTCAGGCGGCAGGGCTAGGTAGAGACTCCACGTCCAGAAGGAGGCGTATGGCATTGTATGCTAGTCACAGGAGACTCCTCTTATAACATTTGTGAGTCATTGTAGAAGCGGAACCCCCATGTACATGGACAGTTGACCTCTGAACACAGTGTGTTGCAAATATACTGCAGGATTGGATTATTGCCTGCATGCCTTGCTTGGCTTTCCAGAACCATCTGGGTAGCCTTTGTAAGGGGAAAAAAGAGGCTGGACTAAGTGGGTCTTAGCATGTCCACTCTTACATTATAAATTCTCCACAAAACTTCATTAGGGCCCGTAGTTTTGGAAGATGTCACCAACATTATCAGAGTGTGAACAATGGAATGGAAAAGGTTTCAGAAAATACTGTGCTGATCATTTAATAGAAGGCTTGTGTAATCTACCTGGGGTTGTATCTACTGCTGCACCTGCAGAATTCTGCAAGGGCAAGAGGGCTTTCCTTCCTCTCTTCTTTCCGTGCAGCCCCAATTGTATGAAAATCTGCCTCAGCAGGTCCCCCAACCCTTTGGAGCAGATTTTGAAGGACCACAGTGATACGGACCCAGTTTGGGTTGCCAAGCACACTAGTTGGCCCTAGTGCTTCTGCTTATTAGGGCTGCCGACTTCCTAAAACCACATTTAAAAGTACATAACACATTTTAACTATGGCAACAGGGGGCTGCAGGGCAGAGGAGAAGAGGAGGAAGTTCTGCTGTGCAAGCACAGTATCAGTGTTGGGTTCTACACTTAGAGCTGTAGCCAGTTCTAGTCCTACTCAGATTAGATCCATTGAAGTTGATGGACATGACTAACCAAAGTTCATTCATTTCAATGGCTCCACTCTGAGTAGGACTAGAATGGTACCCTTAGGGATTCCCCCACACTAGATTCACCCTTCAGAGCCTGGTGCAAAAGATACAGGCTTCAAAACTCTGAGGCCAGGATTTTGTTTGAATTCTGGGAAAGGATGCAGTTCACGGCTCTTCCATACAAACATCTGCACCTGGTTCCTCCAGGCTTTTTTCACCTTGGTGGTGCAATTTAAGGTGGTGGTGGTGATGCCGGGAAGTAATTTCATTGCTGCCACTGTTAAAACAGTTGTGACTTAGAAACCCTTGCTGATAGACTGCAGAGCACCCTGAAATCTGCTAGTTGCTCCAGATCCACTCCAGGTTAGAATGCTGGAGGTAACCTGGATTGGGCCAGAACAATCACCAGCCTCCCCAAATGTTGGTTGTGCTACAAAGCAGAGGCACCCCTGTTATGTGGCTGCCAACCTCCTCAGGAAGGCCAGTGAATCATGCGCATTTCCTTAAGGCATCCCTGGAAAGCCCTTGTGGCACTGGGAAGCGTCCTGGGAGTCAACCCCCTACAGCCTCATTTATTGACTTCATTTATTAAGATTTCTTACTCACCCTTCACCATAAAGCCCCAGGCTGGGTTACAAGGAAATAATTATAATACTATGTTAAAATCAGTTTAAAACAGTTTATATCAGAAGACCAGAGTGGGATCTAAAATGTATGCCTCAGCTGTCATAGGATAAAGATGCGTATCTTCAGCATATGAGACAGTGCAGGTGCTGGAGAAACCTCAGGGAGAGGTCTGGGGTAGGAGGGGATTCCTCATATCAGAAATTGTGGTCAGTTGGAATGATGCTTGACGTAAAGGGGTCTGCATACTGGGAAGTGCAATGGAAGAAGGGTCAAACCCAGCCCCTTTCGGAACTTCACTGGCCTCCTAGGAGGGTCAGCTGGGTCTGCCTCTGACGTATTCTTAAAAGTGTCCCTGTGACTCACTTCCTAGGATATTTTGGAATACAAGAAGAAGCAAAGGCCACAGAAGATTCGGATGCTGGACGGGTCGGTAAAGACGGTGATGGTGGACGACTCTAAAACCGTGGGAGAATTGCTGGTGACCATTTGCAGCCGGATAGGTGAGGCCAAGGGTACCGTTAACTCTATTTCCTAGGATAGATATTCCTGTGAGGAGAAATAGCCATTGGGGTCCCCAGGCCTAAACCTCATCTTTTACTGTCTGTCCTGGTAGGAATAACAACTCCAGAAGAAAAAGAAAGGGTGCTAAGTGAGTGTAAATGGAATTTGCTGGTGAATTGGGGGGGGGGGACAGTTGGGGTCTTGAACCTTGATGCATGATCTCCATTCTTAAAAAAAGGGGCTGTCCTGGAAACTTGAGCTTCTGATCCGGATTATGCACCAGGAGGTTGAGAATGGCATCTCTCAGCCATGGACCCCATTTTGGGGGTCTGAGACAAAAGTGAAGGGGGGGCCATGGATGTGACTCTTTGTACAATAAGCCCACAACTTATGCAGGATTTACGTTCCAGGGGGTCACACCTACTACCAAAATCACATATAATCAAAATCCATTGGGTTCAATGGAGTGTGGGATTGCCAAAGTCATTTTTCCCAAAATCCTGACCCCTTTCCACCTCAATTTTATTTTTGCCACATGCCCAAGTTAAAAGCACACAAGTCATACAAAACTTTCTATAACCCCGTGCACCTCCACAGTCCATTCATGCAAGTAAGAGGCACTGCCATGGTCCAGGGTTGCATTCCAGTGAGGCAAAAGGCCTTGAAGATATGCAGAGCAGGTTGGAGGAGGGGGTGTGGCCTGCAGGCAGTTCTGGGGCCCAGATTGGCACGCCTGGAGGGCCACATTTGGCCCTTGGAACTTAGGTTCCCCACTTGTACCACGAATTGCTTCATTTTTCTGTTCTTCCAAGATGTGTTACCAGGTGGAACATTTGCAGCCAGCATGTTGGCCAACCCGTGACTCAGAGCTAAAACTAAAGGGCTCCTTCCCTCGGCCACTGGATGTTGCTGGGGTGTGTCCTTAGTTGTTTTTTTAGAACACCTGTACCCCACTCTCCAGCCCAAAAGCCTCTTGCAGAAGCTTATGCTTGGTCAATTAAAACAACGTTGTCCCTGCCTGTAAGCTTACAGTCCAAAAGACACAGCACAAAAGGAAAAAAGGATGTGCAGGGGAGAGGGAGGCAGGAGTCAACTCAGGAGCCAATTCTTAAAGTTAAATATTAGTTCTTATAATGAGCAGCTGGAATGGAAACTTTCATGGGTAGGATGCACCTGATGGAGCTGGTCTTTCAGCAGAGCTGAGGGCAAGGGCCCTTCTTCCCACATCTCCCACTGTCACAGCCTGAAAGAATGACTGCAGGCTGAGAGAGAGCTTTCGTGCCACAGGGGCTGCCTTTCCCAGCTCTGTGACTGGTAAGATCCCTTCCCTAGTGATGCCAGGGACTGAACTATGGCTTAGCATTATAATGAGCTAAGCCACACCCCAAGCACTGTGGTTAGTAAAAACTAAGTGAGCTTCATAAACCATGGCTTGTTTCTAAGTGGTTAATCTAAAACAGAAGTGAAAGCTACCAAACTCCTCCTTGTGGCTGTACTGGAGAAAGGAGGAGAAGGGATGAGCATGCAGGCCTTGTGGAGCACCTGGGCCCAGTCTCATGTTCTAAATTGGCCTGCGAGGCCTTTTCTTTTTTAAACAGACTTTAGGACAGTGTTTTTCAAACTTGCGTTCCCATCTGTTGTTGGACTACAACTCCCATTATCCCTGACTGCTGGTCTTGCTAGCTAGGGAGGATGGGAGTTGTAGGACCCAAGTTTGAGAACTAGCATTACATCCAAACTAGGCCATGGAGTTCCCCGTGGCAGAGCAGCAGCCTTCTAAAAGAACTGTGTTTGGGGTTTTCTTGCTTGCTTTAGACGAGGATGTGGTTTCGGACCAAATAGCTGTGTGGAATAAGCAGGCTTAGTTTGTTCTTGCAATTCCAGGAATAACCAACTACGAAGAATACTCCTTAATCCAGGAGAGCAACGAAGAAAAGAAAGAGGAGGGCACAGGGACCCTGAAGAAAGATCGAACGCTGCTGCGAGATGAAAAAAAAATGGAGAAATTAAAGGCAAAGCTGCACACGGATGATGACCGTAAGTTGTGTTCCCCAGTGAAGCTCTGTGGCCTTTCATATTTTGCTGGACTCCAACTCCCATCAGCCCTAGGCAGTGTGCCCAGCAGCCAGGAATGATGGCAACAGTGGTCCTACAGAGGATGCTCAACATGTTCCCAACCTATGACTTGTCAGAATAAATGGAAACTGAAGTTGGTGACAGTCTCTGAAAACAGAAGTGAATTAACAGTAGCTCTGACTTGCAGAAAGTCAGACTGTGTGTGTGTTTAATAATTTGTGTTAAAGGTTTTCTTAGTTTACAAAAGTACGTGCATTGTCTCTTTATCAGGTTGTGTTTTCTACAGATCAGTTACATTTGTTGTGAGACATTAGTGTTGTATGCAGTATAAGGTTGAGAAGAGAAAGGGGTGGGGGGGTGGGGATTGTGCCAGCGTTGACTGGATATGTTCTCTTTCTATTCACTTATTACGTTTCCTTGGTAATGAGAGGTATTGGGGGGGCAGGGTGTGGTTGGTTGTCTGTGGTTGACTGCAGTGGGGTTTGTTTGCAATTGTGAGGGGAGGAGGACTTGTTGGGTCAAGTAAGCCAAATTGATTCATATGCTGTTGATGGGTTCTTGTTGTTATCTTGTTGGGCTGTGTATGTGATAAAGGGGATCCATACTAGGGTGAAGGTATCCTCTTCTATTTGTCCCTGTATCAGTTTCAGTTTGTTGGTTAGCTTTTCTAGTAAGGCTGTTTCCCATACGACTTGGTACCAGTTGTCCTTGTTCACTCCTGACAGGTCTCTCCAGTCTATGAGGCTGAGAGTAGGTGGGTCATAAGCTCTTTGTAATGTGAGTGGTCAATAGGATCTTGGAAAATCTTCAGTAGGGCCAGTTCTGGGGTGAGTTCTAATACTTGTTTAGTTACTTTGCATATATCTTGTAGGACATTTGTCCAGAAGGGTTGGATTTGGGAGCATTTCCACCACATGTGGAGGTATGTGCCTGTAGAGGTGCAGTCTCTACAACATTTTCGTGAGGTTCCTGGGTGTATCAACGCCAGTTTCCGTGGTGTTAAGTACCATCTGTATGTGAGTTTCAGTGTGACCACATTCTAGTCCATTGGGTGGGGTTAATTTAATGGCCTATGTCATGCTCCCATTGTTTTTTGATTGTGTCAAGGGAGCTTGTGAGATTTTGGACCAGTATTTTGTATATTGTGGATACCATCCCTTTGCCTTGTGTCTTTGTTGTTAGGAGAAGATTTTCAAAGGTGGTCAAAGGCCTCGTTGCTGCTGATTTTACTACTGGGTTTTTTAAAGAAGGCATGCAATTGGTGGTGTGTTAGCCAGGGCATTTAGGTGTCCCCTAGTTTGTCTTGTATTTCTTGTGAGCCAAATTCTCCACTGTGAACAATCAATTTTAGACTTTAAAAACGTATATTGGCTGCCAAGGAACAACTACCAGAAAAGATTAGTTATCAAGTTTCACCAGAATAGAACTCCAACTAAGGTTTTGCACATGCGAGATCATTTGGCAAAGTACCAAATATTATTGACAAGAGTTTTTAAAGACAGTATGTGCCCTCCATTGTGCAAACTAAGACGCAAGGAACAAGCATAAAGAACAATAATTACTTTGGTGCAATAAAGAGCTCAGCTAAGAACAGCAAATGCCAGAGGAGAGGAACCTCCCTCTCCATAGCAACAAGACCCGATTTAAATACCCCACAGAAAAAGGGGACTGTGACTCAGTTAAGGGAGTCAGTAGACTTACAAGATTCTCCCCAGACTCCAAAAAAGATCCAGAATAAACGGTCCCTAGAACAGAAAAAGGACCAACAAAACAAAGAGGCTGCAGATAATGTAGAAGCTACAGGACTTAGGGAAATCGCCCCACTGACAGACCCATAATGTATCACATTAGGCCCATAATGTATCATGCTGCTCATATGCTGACCCTAGAATCCCCGAAGTGTCCATCAGTGGATGAACCATTAGGAAGATTCAACCTACTAATTCAAACCAGCCCAGATAAAGAGGAGGGGACTCAATTTACAAATGGAACAAACTCAACAGGAAGCGAAACATGTTCTGCTTCCAAGGCAAAGTTCACAAACCAAAATACCTACTTCCAGATTTGCAGCGTTCTTAAGGTTCATTAAACGTAACAAGAAACCGTGGCTCCATTTCATTTTTTGTTTGCAATAAACAAACCATAGTTAGGAAGGATTCAGATAAGCAAGCAAGCTATGGTTTATTAAACCAGTTTGCTAAACCGCAGATTAGCACTGTGTGTGAACCAGGCCAGTGTCTCCCTAAGTGCATAAATGTTAAAGAATGTCCGGTGTTGAAGAACATGGATGTTTGAATGTGTTGGGAAACTGGAAAATACTTTAACTTTATTTATAAATCTTGGTCCTGCTGTACAGTAAGCGCTGCTTCTGACTGCTGCTTCCACAAAGCCTTTTGCACAACCCCCCTAATCACCATCCAGAGCCCTTGGTAGCTAAGCCCCCAAAGTCCATCCAACAGAAACAACTGCACATTGCTTCCATTGTTTTACCCCTGCCTTCATCGCTTTCTCTGATATTTTACCATGCATGCTCCTTGGGATTGGGACCTTTGCTGTCCAGGGAGCAGGTTCTATGGTTGTGATGCCTCTTAACATAGCAGCTGATGCAGCAGAGCCCCATTTGAGCTAGGTGAGGTCAGGACCCTGGACAGAGCCCTGCCTAGAAGGGAACTGTTGCTTCAGCAAGTTGCAGAAGCCTTCCTGAGGTCTTATGGAAGATGGCTGGCCTAGGCTTTGTGTGACCCTCATTACCCTCCAAGGAGCTAGCTGTTCTGCAGCTGTAGGTGGGTGATAAGGACCGTCTCTAGGACTGATTCTTTTGAGATTCAGATTCTAGCAACGCTAAGGCTTCTGACCCAGAAGGACCTGTTGCAGGAATGGTGACACCTTGCCCAGGTTATCCTCTGAGCTTTGCAGTGGGTGGGTGGGCAAAATGGTTGAGGGTGATATTCTCTTCCATTTTTTACAATGCACTAGGCACACCCTGATGGCGCCGTATAAATATAATTGCATACCCAAGATCACACCATCCTTTTGCCTTTCACATGTGCTCGTAAATCTGAGCATAAAAATTCAGAGACGTTTCCCCACCTATTTGGTGTGTGCCTATAGGTGTGGACTAAACCAGGTTAGCGAATGAGAGTCCAGAATCAGCTGTTTGATTTGATATGGCATGCAAGGGTAGGATCCTTTATATATTGCAGTGGAACAACAGAGGTTCCCAGGCAACAACTATACATATTCTTTATCCTCCTCCTTTCCTCCTTCCTTGCCTCCCCCGCTGCCTTTCCCCCTTTCTAGAATTGGCTTTTGACCAGCCTGGCGTCTCCTGCTGCCCCCTTCTCTTACTAGAGTAAGAAGTGCTATTTAGGTGTGGACTGTGTGTGTGTGTGTGTGTGTGTGTGTGTGTGTGTGTCGCTTTATTCACCTTAGATGCTGGAGGTCAACGCAGTGAGCTGCTTTCATATGCTGGAATCTGCAGTCCAAAATCTCAATAGTGTTTGCAAAGGAAGCTAAAACAATCCTCACTTTGTTCTGTAACTCTGAGAGTGATCCAAGATGATAATTCACCATGCACAACTTGGCAGGGGCAAGGACTTCTTTATTTTATTGATTTTATTTTAATTCCATTAGTGTATCCTAGCTTCACCTCCCATGCAGGTTTTAGAGTTGCTTGTCAGTTAAAAATCAAAACTGAACAAAGGAGAAACAAAGCAAATTTATAATAGCTCAAATGAGACCACAACAAGGCTTTTGCAGTGATCCTGTTCATTTTTAACTTTAATTCAGCATGAGCTGCATATATGATGTATAACACTGATGCCCACTCAACTTCTTCAGTCTGCAGAATCAGCCCTGGTACAGGTTCCACATAATACTCGTTGCACATTTGTAAGAAATTGATCTTTTAGTGTGGCAGCACCTACACTTTGGAACTCCCTGCCTATTGACACCAGGCTGTACACTTTCACTGTACACTTTTTTTGCACTTGCTAAAAACATTTTTGTTCAGGCAAGCCTATACAGATAAGCAGAAATTTGACGTGTTTTTTTAATCTGGTTTTTAGTGTACTGTTTATTTTTATTTATTTATTTTTGGAATGTTTTAAACAGCTTTTTTTAACTGTCTTTACTGATAATTTCATTGTTACATTCATTTTGTAAACCACTTCGAGGCTGGTTTTTGTTTTGTTTTTACAATCAAGCAGTATATAAATTTTATGAACTAAATAAATAAGTGTTCCCTAAAGGTTGGAACTTGCTACATGGTTCGTGGCAACAATTCAGCTGCTTTCAAGGAAGCTTGGAAGCTGCCGTATGTCCATTCAGCCTGGCCGGCCGGCCCAGTATTGGTTGCTTTGACTGGCGGCAGCTGCTCTCCAGGGCCAGGGACTCAGAAAGGTCCTTCCCACCATTGACAGGCAACTGTCGTGCTCAATCAGCCTGGGCTGAGTGTTTTCCCCTCATAACTGGAATCCTTCCAGCCAGGGAGGACAAGGCGTCATGTAGTTCTGTGGGAATGCGGAGGAAGTGCTGTGAGGCTTTGAGTGCTCAGGCCAGCTCTCAAAGGAGCTTGATGACTGCAGAGTGAGACTGCGGCATTTAATCACCTCTTGGGTTAATTTTTAAAAAGGGCTTCTGAAGGCCAAATCCATTTCCCTATAATTCTTAGCACGTGCAGAATACCTAGATGCAATGACAGTAAACTATGCAATCTTGATAGTTCCTGGACAGGATATTGGCCCAATTCCATTTTCCAGACAAATGCCATAATCATGAGGATTGCATAGATCAATATGTAGTTATGAGTCTGGGGTGTGGCAACTTTCCTCACAACAGAAAAAAACACACCCCTGCCATTGGATGGTAGAAATTAAGTTCTACTCAGGGAGGACCCACTGAAATCAATGTACTTAAGCTAGTCATGCCCATACATTTCAATGGGTCTGCTCCATGTAGGACTAACATTGGCTACAAACCCAATGACATGGGTGTTTTAATCTGGTATTTGTTTATTGTTGGTTTAAATTGCTAATGTTTAAAACAGTTGTTCTGTAGGCTAATAACATGCTCTCTGCTTTCAGAGCTTTCTGGTGGTGGTGATAAAACTTGTTACCAAGGTGCTCAGCCTTGCTGGCATTCTGAGTAACTCCCTTTAAATGCCTTGACATTTCTGATTCAGTTGATTCAGTTTTGTCTGTGAAAGGCTGACAAAGCAGAAGGATACGAAAGTATTATATTGGTTAATGATGTAGGCATACAAGCTTAAGAACCCTGGGCATGCAAATTATCTTTCTTATTATCTAACTCCTAACTTAATCAAAGGATCCAGAATTCTGGACCCAGCCCTCTTGTAGCCCAGGGGCAACAAAACACCAGCTGTAAAGCATTGGCTCTGACCGTCAATCTGTTGGTAACTATTAGCATTTCTTAAGGACAGGAACCTTCCACCAGAGATATACACAAGAAACTGGCCACTCTCTGCTCCTTGCACACCTGTGGCAACTCTTAGGAGCCCATCAAAGCCCTGCTCTCCTTTGCTATGGTGTGGGGGGGGGCGGAGATGACTTTAACTACAATTGACCTATAATACAGTTCCCCAGCTAGATCTGGGGCATGCTTCCCCCAGGTCTATTTTGCAGGTCGAGGAGGAGGATTACATGGTGGGACACGGGCTGCCCCAACCCCCTTTACTTTAGTCCTCCTGCCCACCCTTCTTTCCAGGCTCCCTGCCATTTTTCTCATGCCTAGCTCAGTTCAGTTAGACGCCTTTGCAACTGCGCTGTTGCTTGCATTCCCTCCCTTCAAAGAAGCTTCACAACCTTACAGGCTTTCAGGGACCTGCAGAGTCCACATAGCCCACCTCTCCCATCGCAACCAGACCTGGGAACTCTTGTCAGCCTGGTGCCAAGAAGGGTCTCTGGATTGGGCCCCTGCTTTTTTCTATCAGGCCTGGGAGAGGGAATACTGTTGCTTTTCCTTCCCCTTTAGCCTTCTCGTTTCTAAGTTTAGCCATGCTGGGGGCCACTTATATAATTATTTTCCCTCTGTCTGCCAATTAGGCTCTGCTTGTTTGTATGCTGCCTCCTTGGCATGCTGTGTTTTCTCTGTATTTGGTGGGTGACGCTTTCCAGGGGCGGTTTCAGGGTAGCTTGACCGGTTCAGCTGCACTGAGCACCGTGTTGCAGGGGTCGCCACAGCAATGCTGTAGAACGGAGCTCAAGTGCCAAAGGGGCGCTGAATTTTAGCATCTCAGGGCGCCACCAAAATTTGAGAGCTCACAGTCTGCCACTGCTCTTTCCACCTCAGACTGCCCCAGCTGTAATTCTGCTGCTGGTTCATTTTGAAAACTGTCTTATTTTAATGAATTCTTTTTCATTCTGCAACAATCTGCATAATAAACAATATTTCTACATCAAAATAAAAATGCACATTCTTTGATATTGCTCTCTGGTCTGGTGTCTGAGGACTAATTCCTCAATGCAGGGTGTTCAGAGTGATACACCCCCCCTCCCCGCTCCAACATATGTTGTTGGACTCCAACACCCATCAGCCCCATCCAGTGATCAGGGATGATGAGAGATGTAGTTCAACCCCATCTGGAGGGCTACCCCTGTAATGCCCAGGGTAATATTCTCATAGAACAGTGTGACTTCAAGCCAAAGATTTCATTACACGTGTGTTCCAATACACAGGCATACATGTGTGCTTATATGTAATGTGCAGTCAAAGACGCATGGCAAGAAGCTGCCACTAACTTGCTATAGAAAGAGAATTTGCTCAGGTATTTGATTAAAACAGATTCAGTTTTGATTGGGGTTGGGAGTTAGTTTTTGTATTGCCCTTGACCTACCTTACAAGGCTGTTGTGAGGATTATATACAATTCCAACTAAGTGGCTGGCATTGTTATTGTTTCCAAAATTTATAGATGCTTTTTCACCATAAAATGGTTTACAAATCAATAATGAAATGGCAGGTGTCAAATACTATGGGGTTTCAAACAATAAAAAGCCACAGGTAAGAATGTGAAATTGGTTTGGTACAACTTAGTTAAAGTGCCTCCTGGAATACAGGTATTGTATATACAAATGATAAATACAGTGGTACCTTGGTTCTCAAACTTAATCTGTTCTGGAAGTCCATTCCAAAACCAAAGCGTTCCAAAGCAAGGCGTGCTTTCTCATAGAAAGTAATGCAAAATGGATTAATCCGTTCCAGACTTTTAAAAACAACCCCTAAAACAGCAATTTAACATGACTTTTACTGTCTAACGAGACCACTGATCCATAAAATGAAAGCAATAAACAATGTACTGCAGTCATGCACTCAATCAAATCAGTCAATCAATCAGTAGCTGAACTGTGTTCCACACAGTCACAAAAACTAAACAAAAAAGCCACAAAAACGCAAAAAAATAGCAAAAATAGACAGACCTCAGCCTAACACTCAAAATGGAAGCATAACACTCAAAACGGCGCATGTTCAGCTTCTGAAAAAGGTTCACAAACTGGAACAGTCACTTTCGGGTTTGCAGTATTTGGGTTCCAAGTTGTTTGAGAACCAAGGTACCTCTGTACTATATATGTAGTGACAGTGGCCGCACCCCAGGAGTGGCTTCAACTGACCGGTCTCAAACCTTCAGTGAGTTAATGACTTCTCCTGCGGCAGATTGAGCGGAGAAGACCAATAGTGAGTCCAAGAGTTAAGCAGGCAGTTTCTGCATGCGCTGTAGATGGAAGTAAGGGCAGCTGAGGCTCATCAACCTAGGAAGGGAGCCCATCTAGGAGAAGAAAAACTATGATCCTAAACCTCCACTGCCTTGCGGGATATCTTCAGGAGGAGAAAAGACCAAGGAGTAAACCTACACAAATCTGGAGTGGCGTTCCTAAGACTGTTGGCTGGCCCCTTGTACATCTCCTTCCAGCAACTCCTGCAGCCAAGCTGGTGCCAAACATATTGCTCTGCTTTCCTTTGGACCCCATCAGCAAGGCCGAGAGGCAGCCCCAGATCTCCATGCACATTACTAGGCTTGTCCCCAGAGAGGTCACTTTGGTGCTGCTCATGCAGCGGTTTGGCTTCACCTCCAGAGGCACTGTCTTGAGACAGATGGATGCAGACAATGAAGTTGGCTTCCTTTTGAGGAGTTATCCGGAATGTGTATCTACCATTTGGACTCTTTTAGAAGTTTACATAATTGTATATCCATTGTTGGTATATACTTCAAATTATAGACAAGACATTTGCCATTTCATTTCATGTTCTTGAAAGCAGGTACCCTCTAGATGTTGCTGGACTAGAGCTCCAGACACCCTCTCCAATTGCTGGCCATGCTGGTTGGGACTGATGGGAGTTGGAGGCAAGCTACACCTGGGGCACCTGGTGGGGGAAGGCTATGTTACTGAAATACTGACTTCTCTGTGTGTGTGTGTGTGTGTGTTGGTTGGAATGCCTAGCTCTTGCAATTGCAAGAAGAGGTAGAAAGAAAGGTGCCCACCTGACACCCTCCAGATGTTTTGGACTACAACGCCCATCAGCCCCTGCTAGCACAGCTGATGGAAATTGTAGTCCAAAGGGGATCAGGTTGGCAGAGACTGAGTGATAGTAATGTGCATATTGTGAGTCTTTTTTTCTTTCTCCGCTTAGTAAACTGGTTAGATCACAGTCGAACGTTTCGGGAGCAAGGAGTGGACGAGAATGAGACGCTGCTGCTGAGACGCAAATTCTTCTACTCGGACCAGAATGTGGACTCGAGAGACCCTGTTCAACTAAATCTGCTTTATGTTCAGGTATGCTAGAGCTGGAATCAAGAAATCCCTCTCCAGCTCTGCATCAAGCCAAGCCCTACTCTCCTTGCCAGCTATCCCATCAGAACAGAAAGAAGCCTTTGAGTTACAGTTCAGACATACACGTTTATCACTTGTTCACAGCAACATCCAGGGGTGACTTACAAATGTGAATTCAAAGGGGCTGGATTTTCTAATAGGCCAGTAAAGGAATGTTCTTTGTTTCTGTAGAACAGGGCAAATGGAAGGTGTGCTGCACTATATCTTTCTGTCCTTTATGTAATCCATGAAGGGTTAAGTTCATTCTTCCATTTCAGACCTTCCTAGGAGGCAAATCAGACAATTTTAAGATAAGTTGACTGTTGGGTGGTATAGATAAGTTCTTCAGCTAATAAGGTACTTTTATTTCCGCTAGCTGCAAAATCAGATAAGGGGGCCTTTTTGAAACATTATTAATGCTAAATGTTAGGGGGAAGTGTTAAACTAAAGGAATTTTCTAAATCCTGTCTATTTGTATTCTGAGGGTTTATCCCTGCCGTATTGGACCAACTTTTTTGCCCTCTGTGTTTTGCAGATAGGCGCTTTATGTTTATATTGTATTGTCTGTTGGCTATAGACAATAAGACTTGATGACTGCATGGATGTGTGAACATGCTGTCCCAAATCAAGTACAGATAGTATTTCCTCATGTGCGCGCACACACACATACCCCGCATATCCTCTCGCATCCCCTGAACCACAAAGCTATTGTTTTTGTTGTTGTTTCCTCATTATATTTTACAGTGGTACCTCAGGTTACATACGCTTCAGGTTACAGACTCCGCTAACCCAGAAATATTACCTCGGGTTAAGAACTTTGCTTCAGGATGAGAACAGAAATTGTGCTCCAGCGGCACAGCAGCAGGAGGAGGCCCCATTAGCTAAAATGGTCTTCAGGTTAAGAACAGTTTCAGGTTAAGAACGGACCTCCGGAACGAATTAAGTTCTTAACCCGAGGTACCATGGTATTAAGATGTTACAATGGGGTACACAAAGAGAAGAGTGAAAACTCACTGGGGAAAGCGAGTGTGTCAAGCTAGAGTCCATATTTAATAGTACTGCATAGTACTATTTTCCCATGCTTTGGAGCCCCTGGGAAGCTCAGCAAACCTGCTGCCCCTGGAAGTGGGTGCGGAGAGTGCAGCTGAATGGGACGCAGCTGTGGGCAGCCTGAGGAAGCGCCATCCACCTTGGGCCTGTCCATAAAAAGCAAGTCTAGCGTGGGAGACTAGGGTGATGTCCGCTGTTTCCAGGAACTCTTCTCATTGTGAGATTTTTGCAAGTGAGATGAGAGTTTGTTTGGACCCTGGCTGAGAACCCAGAGGCTGAGAGGGAGCGTGTACCTGAAGATGATAGAAATGATAGATAGGTAGGTAGGTAGGCAGATATAAAATTTAGTGTTAATGCAACACTTTTACATTTTTTGTAATATTTTATTTAAATTGTCTCTTGTAGCTTCAGTTTTTTGTACTCCACTTAGATATATTTTCAATATATTAAATGGTATAGAAATTAAATAATTAATCAAATAATAAAAAATATTCCAGATAACACCTAATGCTCTTCACCTCCGTGTCAGTATTTACAAAGCTGTGTACATCTTCTGTTTCCCCAGAAACTACTAAAAAGCTGTCTTTTAAACTTGCTACCTGTCTTTCAGTGGTGCATTCAGATGTGAGCCATCAAGTGACATCATCAGATGATGCAATACCAAGCCACAGTGCTTTTCCACAGCCCCTGTTTATTTCAGTGGGTTTATGTAGCAGAACTTACCAGTAATCAAGAACCATTAGAAGGCGCCTTATTCCAGGACAGACTGTTTGTCCACTGAGGCCAATATCTAGCTCCACCACATTTGCTATGACTGGCGGATCTTTGGCATCCAGGTGCCAGAGCCCAGGAGTCAGCATCCTCTTCAGGTGAAGTACATGCATAACACGGTCTCTTTCCTCACTCGCTTTCCAGGCTCGTGATGATATTCTGAATGGTTCCCATCCAGTGTCGTTTGAGAAAGCGTGTGAATTTGGAGGTTTCCAAGCGCAGATCCAGTTTGGGCCTCATGTTGAGCACAAGCACAAACCTGGATTTTTAGAGTAAGTTGGTCCAACAATCTTTAGACATTGGGTTAAAGTGTTGTGTGCTGCTTTGATAACTCTTCCAGCCCAGTGGTTTTCAGGCTGTGTTCTGAGAAGCCAGGGGAAGTTCCCACAAAAACAGATCTGGGCTTTCTTGTTGAGAAAGCAGGTAATGGTGTTACAAAGCTCTCCATGAGAATTTCAGCAAAGGCCAGCAGTTGCCGCTGCTCCTTCACAGTGTGCCCTCTCAGTCTAGACCTATGCACCCAGTAAAGTGAGGTGGTAGAGACCTGTGGTAGTGGAGAGGACCATATCAGTTTAGACTGGAGGCAGGGGATCATCCTTTGGAAGACCTTCTTATGTACACCCGGGAACCCAAGATGGAAGAACACTGATTTAGGTACCTGGTTCCCTCCAGCTGCTTTGGATTACAGCTCCCATCAGTCCCAGCCAGCATAAAGCTAAGATGCTATGCTTGATAGGAATATAGCCACACTTACTAAGGATTATGGGAGTTGTAGTCCAACAACATCTGGAGGGCAGAGGACTGGTGAAGGCTGCTCTAAGCAGAACACTAGTGTGGCAAGGAGAGAGGAATAGACTAGAACCTTGATCCTTCATGTGCTAATTTCTCTTCTTGCTGGGAATTCCTTGCTTTAGTTTTACTGTTATTTCACCCGTCAAGCTTCTGTGCAGTTGTGTGCAGTTTCTGTATAAAATATTTCAGTGGAATGGCTGAAAATCTTCCTTCCCACCAAGGGGAACACTGTGGCTCTCAATCCAGCATCTCCAGCAAGAATAATATTCACAGAAATCTCTGCCAGTGGTGGTATTGTCTGTTGTTTCCTCTAAGAAATGACAGACAGCACAGAAGGAAAAACCAAACGGTCTCTTCTGTTGAAGCAGGGAGCCTTCATGAGCCATGAGTGGAGATTTGTCCAGAACAACTTGCCTCTGACTTTTTCCCCAACGCAACTATTCAAAGGCTAAAGCAGTGTTTTTGCAGGATCTGTGGGTTGGGTTGTTTTTGTTTTTCTGAAGAAGAAAAACCAAGGTACCAGCAATTACCCTTTCTTTCTATAGCTCGCGAATGCTCCTTTGTACACCCAGAGTCTTCCCTAACATGCAAATATGAGTACTTCAACAAACAATATGCAGGGTAGTGATATAATAACAAAATGCATGTGTGTGACCTTGCAAATATGAGGCCTGCCTTAACTCGTAGTGGAGCTCCCGCTAACTAGCAGTGGTCGTGGGCTGTTGCTGCCCTGTGTCACCTTTTTGATTTTGATTGTTGCGCTTGAACAGCAGAAGAATTCATATGGCTGCTACAGATGTTAAAACACTCTCTCAACACAGGAAGGAACAAAAGATGATGGCATAGATTGTCCTTGAATTTAAATACATTTAAATAATGTAATTGCATAATAATTGAATTTTTGTATCTCTCTGAAGAGAAGTGGTTCCCTTCAGTGGCATAAGCATTCTGCTCAGAGTTCAAATTAAAAAGAGCTGATGGATGATTTCTTGAGGGCGGGGGCGTTCTCTCTGCCGTTTCCCCACTCTGTACAAATGATTTCCTTTTAATTGGATGGAGTCTTTTCTGAAGGCCGATGTTATACTTAACCATCATTTCCAAAGGAACAGAAGGCATTGTGCTTTTCTGCTGAGCCATTTTACCTTAATGAAGGGGTCTCCCTGGGTTTTTCATACATCCCTTATAGGTATGAACAGTAAGTAACGAAGCCTTGAGTTAAGGCAAAGCAACAAGGGACAGTGTCAAGAAGGGTCCCTTTCACAGCTTTCTTACCAGTCATTTGTGGGCAGTGAACATCTACAGCAAGGGCTGCTTCATACACACCCTTGGTTTGCCAGCCAAGTGTACACACAACATAGACCAATTGCAGCTCCCTGATTGTTGTATCTGTGAGATACATACATTTGCTTTCCAAGATCCATTTGTTGCTCTCATAAGAGCCTGAGAAGGGCCTAACTGTAGAATTTGAGCAAAGGCCTAACTAGTCCAGCATCCTGTTCTCATAGTGGACAGCCAAATGGCAAGCAGCCCCCAAGCTCGTTTGTGATTTCCAGAGACTGGTATTCAGAGGTAGAACATAGCCGTCGTGGCTAGTAGCCATTAAAAGCTTTGTCCTTCTTCATGAATTTGTCTAACCCCATTTTGAAGACATCCAAGATGGTGGTCATCACTAAATCTTTTGGGACTGAATTCCATAGTCTGGCTTTTGTCTGTCTAGAATTTCCCAGCATTCAGCTTCTCTAGATGGCTGCACTAGGTCTAATGTTATGAGAGAGGAAGAAGAACCTCTGTCCATCCACCATCTCCCATGCCATGCATTATTTTGTACACCTCTGTCTTGTCCCCTCTCACTCGCCTCTTTGGTAAACAAAGTCCCAAACACTGATACCTTGCAACATATTCACACTTTGTATATTGCCATGCTTTTGTGCAGCTGCCATTCACATGAATGGGGCTTGCAGATTAAACCACATTGGTGAATTTTACCCTGTGTTAATTGATAGAAAGGGGGCACTATTTAGGTTTTCCTCATACAGGTACATTAATTATGAAACCAGTGGTGACGGTATCTCCCTATTGGATGTATGCGCAATGACACACCCAGAGTTGCTGCTTGCTGGGAACTGCTGACCACTTCCCCCTGTGGTGAGCAGCATAATTGCAGCCTCTTGGGGGAAAACCTTCTAGATCTGCCCTGTCTCCACACACTCAGACTCTCTGAGCTTGTTTGTGCAACAAGGTCTATCTGAGCTCTAGCTAGTCTGGCATTTCTGCTCTTCAGACCTGACTTTTGGCTTCTTCTCTGACTTTGCCTCCTGGTTGTCCTCAGATCCTGATTGCCTTTTGCTCCTGACTGCCTCTCTGACTCTTTCCAAACCACTTGCCAGCACCCAGCCCTGGCATTGCTGAGTCATTTTAAAGTACTAGTGTTATTAAAATAACTTGGCCGTATGCATTACTGTAATAGACATCTTCTCCCATACAAACATACCTCTGCTTTTAAATTGGCATCACAGGTCCTCCTCTTCATCCCATTCTTGCATGAAATCAGATGGGCCGGGTACAAGAGACAGGTCCTTTTAAGTGGTGGCCCCAAAACTGCAGAGTGCACTCCCTGTAGCAGTCTGCCAGGTTCCCTCTGTGAAATAGCCATCATAGAAATTCACTGTCTTTGAATGGTGGATTATAAATATTTGAAATAATTAATGAATAGTTAATTAAAGACAAAAACTCTTAAGAAAGCTGCAGCATGGAGCCCATCATCTTAGACCCTTTCAGTAATTATTATTAAATCTGCAAAGAGAATCTAGTTTTGCCTTGAGCACTGAAGTGTCTTGAACCAGCCTGCCATTGGCTTGCTGCCAAATTTCATCAGTACCAGAGTTCTGGCTGAATTTTGTTCTTCATCAATACTGCTATTCCAAGCCTGGAGTTGAAATCTACCATGTGATACATGAGGAGGTCCTCAGTGTTTCTAGTGCTTAAAACCTGTGATAGAAAACACGGTCTGCTTGGAATTCTAATAATAGAGGCATGGAGAAGGAATTATCCACGTGCTCAGAGACCCATTCATTATCACAGAGGTCCTGTGGCTAAGCTGTAGTTCAGATGGTGGAACTGAGGCCAAGGGCACATTCCACCAGGAAACAGTGTGTTCTCACTCATGCACTTCAGGTACACACACATGGGCAAGGCAGGTTTCTGGATGCAGCACCACGGATAGCTCCAACTGAGCCACAAAGCCTGGAGGTTAACTGAAGCCTGTGGAGTCTCCTTCCTCCAGTCCATTTTCCCAAGCTCCACCCACTTGGTCTAAAGACTGGATCTTACAGGACTGACCCCAGGCCTGAAGATGAGCTCCTTTATATGACCTCTGCACTGATGGGAAGGTATGGGAGGCATGTGACTCTAGTGGGTTGGGTTCAAAGGACAGCATTTGCAAAGATCCTGTCTCAGACTCTGCAGGCTCTGGGTTGCCAGCCTCAGCCTCCAAGGCACTGGCCTCAGGCACTGTTGGGTATGAACCACCAGCATCAGAAGCCCTACCCAATTCCATAACTGGTGATGGAGCAGCCCCAGACTTGGCCAACTCTGCCACATCTGATTCTTGAGTTCAAGGCAGGGCCATGGCACCGTCCTGTCGCACAGCTCTGCTTCATTTTCACGGGACTTGTGCAGGCTTATAAGTGGAAGGAAGATGTACTTTGCATGTTTGACCTCAAGCACTGTCGTGCTTTAGTGAAGACCTGCCACTGAAATTCAGCAGTTTAAGAATTCTGTTCAAATGTTGATGGAAATCCTAGCAATCATGCCGAAATACGTCCATCCATCCAGTGAATTTGCTGTCCTGTTTTGGTCTTAATTGTGAAGTTTCTAATGCAACAGCCCATAAACAGGAAAAGTACCTGAGAGAGCACCTTCCCCGTTGCCAGCTGACCTCCTTGTTACGATCAGCAGGAGATGCCTTGCTTGGGAATCCATTCTTAGCAGAAGCTAGGCACATAATAGCACAAGACAGGGCCTTCTTGGTAGTGACACCCCACTTATGGATGTCCTCCCAGAGGATATTCTATATGCCTCCACAGTGGATACATTTACATGCCAATTGAAAACATTTTGTTTATGCAGGCATTTGGTTCATAATTTCTTTGGGGTGTGGTCCCTTTAGGTATCTACACTGCCGCTAGTGTATTTTAATGTAGTGTAACAGTTTTTCTTTAGACAGTTGTTTTGGTGATTTATTATGTGAAGGTGCCCTGTGCTCCATACTGGAGGAGGAGACTTTTAATGACTAAACAAGTGAATAAAATTGTTTTTAAAATGGTATGAAAACAATACTAAGAAATAAATGTTGCATTGGGAATAATGAAGTATGTTACATGGATCTCAAAATAACAATACTCGTTCAGGTTCTTTGACATTTTCTAATTGCTGTACTTCAGCTTCCCCCGGGAACCTCAAGGGGGAGAGCCCACCTACGCAATTAAATAATAATGATGATATTGAGGCCATGAGAGAACAGAATCTGCTGAAACTCCAATGGGCAGGTGGATTTTCAGTGCCTCATGGCACTGGAACAGAATGGATCTGAATCCTTCCTGTGGGCTCCTTGCACATGGCTGACTTGGTGGTGGCGACTTTGAGAGGTGTCAGGTGCCCACCAAGGAGCTGGGTGGGTGAGCTCCCTATTGGCTGCTTGCTCTCCTCCCCAACTCAGTTAGGTTGCTGAGGTGGATTCCCCTGAATGGCTGCCTTTGAAGGGGAGGGGAGGAGGAGCCAATCAGGAAAGAGGGAGGCTGCCAAGGAGTCTAGAAGCCATATTAACAAATGGTTGACGTCCACTTCGCTTGGAAATGAGGCAGAGGCGGTTGTCTCTTCATTAAACTGTGGCTCTTTGTTTTTTCCAGCCTAAAAGAATTCCTTCCGAAAGAATACATCAAGCAAAGAGGAGCTGAAAAGAGGATATTTCAGGTGATTAAGAATGCTTTATATAGATATGTGGTATTTCTCTTTTGCTTTCATAACCCTGTGTGTTCTCTTTGGCAATAAACTAGCACCAACTCAAGTGTAAAAGAAGCAGACGGCTTTTCCCCCTTTGGCAAACTTGCTCTCCTAATTCAGATTTTGTGTGTGGTTGGAAGATTTCCTTGCTTTTTATAGTGTGTTCTTCAAGAAATGAGCATGTTTTAGCAGTTCTCAGTTGCAATGTGGAATGCAAAAAGCAGAGCGTTTGAAGGGGGGAAGATGGTTATGTAAGAGCTTTTGTGGTCCTTTTGTCCACATAGCCCCCTCGGTCATTGCCCACTGGCTGAACCCTACATGCCCTGCATCTTCTCTCCTAATGTTGGCTCATTGAGGACGTTCAGGCGGTAGGGCTCAAAAGGCGCTCGTTCAAATAGTAAACTTCTGTAATAGGTGGTGGTGGGGCAGATCTGGCTAGCAAAGCCCTAATTTGCCAGTGTCAAAGGACATTTTAGTTCCAAAGGGGGCTTAGATCTTAGAACTTCTTTCTGTGAAGCTCCACTGGGAATGACCCTGGATGGAGAAACGGGAGTTAGAACTGTCCAAAAAGGAATGGCAGCAACCCAAGTGGCTTGACTACTATAGACCCTTTGGGAAAGCCCAGAGCCCATGGAGCTCTGGAGCTTAACTGCTGTAACATTACCCTAATAAAAGAGGTTTTCTGCAAAGCTAGGCATACATTCCTGAGAGACCCAGAGCAGAAAGGGGAGAAGGGTGCCCAGGAGAGATGCTGCCAGTCAGTGTAGCCGATACTTGAGCTAGATGGACACAACAGTCCGACTCAGTGTAAGCCAGCTTCCTAATGTTCCTGTATCCTTTTTCTGCTTTTCAATCGGCACAGACATCACCCACCTTTGGTTAGTGGCATCCAGGAAGATGCCCAGTGTCAGTTTAATTTATTGCAGCCCGTTTTGGAAAGAGCCGACAGCAGAAAATGAGCGCGATCCTGCTAGCGTGAGAAAATGTCATTGCACATGCTAATATCTCAGCACTGGAATGTCACGGGAATCCCAGAGAGTAATGCAGGCTGACACACACACACACACACACACACACACACACTCTTTCACAGATTACGGCTGTGCTTTTGGAAAGAAAAGGGCAATTCAGTGGAAACAGCTGGGCTTCCTCCCCTAATTGTTTCATTTCTGTTAGAATAAAATCAGCAAATATTTTTGCCAGGTCTTTCTCTCTGACATTGGTAGAAGAAGGAAAGGGGTTTAAGGGTGGTATAGAAATTGTGGGCTGGCAGGCAGAAGCGCTTCCAGCAATGTGGATGGAGCAAAACCGACACTTGGAAGAGAGAGACGCAAGTGTGGAGTTCGGTCAGGTGAGTTTAAATTGTGCAGAAGTGGGGAGGCTTAGAGGTAAAGGTGGGATGGGGATTGTGAGTTTGAGTGAGGGCACACTGGGGATTGGGATAGGAATAGATTCCCCCTAGAGGGGCAGGGAAGGTTTGGTCCAGCCTTCAGTGGAGCTGAATTGTAGGAATGGCTGGTTTGCCATCATGGTGGAAGCAGTAAGGCTACATCTAATAAATCGGAAGGTGTTTCATAGTTTTTCTTGTCCCTCTTTGGGCCAGCCCTGCCATAAGGCAGAATGAGGCAAGTGCCTCAGACAGCTGGCTTCAAGTGTTGTGAAATTAAATTGACATTTGACTTACGGTGTTTGCATTTTTACTCCCAGGAGGAGGTGTTTTGTGGGGTTTTCTGCTTCAGGTGCCAAAATAGCAGCTAGCCTTCAGTATGATGGTAGGGAAATGTGCTGTTCTGCCTCTGGCTACAAAATGACTTGGGCTGGGCCATTCGGTTTGCTATTGGAATCCGGGCAGGTGGAATTATTTTTTTCCATTTTGTATAAAACCCCAGCCAGCCCTGATCTCTTGAGGGACAGAGGAGGCTACAGATTGCGAATGAATAAATAAAAATATCAAGAGGTTGGGCATTCCCATGGATGATCGTTGTTTTGACTCCTTTCTGTTTCAAAACCTTTGGACGAAGGCTAAGAGGCCACTATGGCTTAACAACAGCAAAAGTGCATGTGACTTATTTTTCCTCATAGTTTTTTTTTTTATGATAACAAAAATCAATTGGCGGCTCTTTGCAGGAACACAAAAACTGCGGGGAGATGACAGAAATCGAAGCTAAAGTGAAATACGTGAAGTTGGCTCGGTCTCTGAGGACGTACGGAGTGTCTTTTTTCCTTGTTAAGGTAGGAGGGGCATGTTTTCAATTCAGTTTCCATTGCTTATAATGAACGGCTTACCAATACAAGAAGCTGGTGCATGATTTTTCCCAAGTCAGAAGACTTAGGGTTCCCTGTAAGATGTAAGAATTAATGAAGATTAATGAATTGGTAGGATTGTCATTGAAGCAGGGGAGAATGCGTTTGTGTGTGTGTTTAAAAAATGAATTGTTTTTTGCAAAGAAGTTAAAATAAATCATGGCGGTGGTCCTTAAACATTGTGGTATTTTATTTTTTAATTAAATATTTTTGGGATATGGCCAGGTTCAGCTCAAAGCTCATGGGCTGCTTCTGAGCCACTCATATGTTCTCAATCAAATCTACCTTTAAGGTGTGATTTGAGGATAAAAGCAGGGTGGGAATGAGGATGCTGTATGCTGTCCTGAGCTCATTAGAGGAAGAATATGATTATTTTAAAAGTACTCAACATATAAATTAACTGACAGCCAGGGGTTCCTTTGGAGCTTCAACAGCAGCTCCTGACATTGCTTTTTAATTTTTATTTATTTAAACAAGAACATATACTTCAATAACATACAAGAATAAAGAAATGAAGAAAAGCAATACAGCTGAATGAAAATTAAACAAACACACACATGCGTATGAATTTGGACCGTTTCATTCACATTCCCTGAAAAAACCTACCCTATTATTGCTGGGGGTGAGTGGTAACATTTTTAAAAAGATGCGTTTTATTTACAAATATTAGGATATATTCTCCCTTAAAGCCGAAAATTCACTAGGAATTTCAAATAGCAGCATATTTCACAGGAGGCATTTGAACATTGTTCGCCATGTTCTTTCAAACCAGCCTGCCCAGGGAAGATTTATACACAAAGAAGAAAGCGGCTCTTGCAGTATTCTCAGTATTGTGACTTAATTAAGTGATGCTTCTTTCAAATACTGAGATTTCTTAGAGGTTCTAAAGAGAGGTGGCTTCAGGCCAGCAGCATCCCAGGCAGTAGGAACACAACCATTTGGATAATTACTTGTCTGCAGTGACATGCTGGGGTGTGTTAAATTAAAAATGACTATTAAATTCCTTAGACTTGTTTTAGTACTGACGAAAGCAATTTGTCATTCAGTTGTTTCAGTAGCCATGCTGCGCGTTGTATAGCTGTGATAAATGTGTGAAGGAAGGCCATGGCAGTATCTGGGGCTTGAGTTACTGAAGCGCAATCCAGCCCCTTGGGAGCGCAGGGATCTCCTGCTTCTGCATCCTGATAGGTGGCCACCCCACCTTTGTTTAAAAGACTCTAGCCAAGGAGAACCCGCCTCCTTCCAAGACGGTTTGTTCCACCGTCCAATACCACAGAAGGAGAGCTTCCAGCTGCCCCGCCCCCTTAGAACACTAGAAGAGACTTCTGGATTGGGCCAAAGGCCCAAAGAGTCCAGCCTCCGGTCTCACAGGGACCAGTCAAATCATCATCATCATAATTTATTATTTATACCCTGCCCATCTGGCTGAGTTTCCCCAGCCACTCCGGGCGGCTTCCAATCGAATGTTAAAAACAATACAGCATTAAATAATAAAAACTTCCCTGAACAGGTCTGCCTTCAAATGTCTTTTAAAGACAAGATAGCTGCTTATTTCCTTCACATCTGAAGGGAGGGCGTTCCACAGGGTGGGCACCACTACCGAAAAGACCCTCTGTCTGGTTCCCTGTAACCTCACTTCTCGCAATGAGGGAACCGCCAGAAGGCCCTCGGCGCTGGATCTCAGTGTCCAGGCTGAACGATGGGGGTGGAGACGCTCCTTCAGGTATACAGGACAGAGGCCGTTTAGGGCTTTAAAGGGCAGCACCAACACTTTGAATTGTGCTCGGAAACGTACTGGGAGCCAATGCAGATCTCTCAGGACTGGTGTTATGTGGTCCCGGCGGCCACTCCCAGTCACCAGGCTAGCTGCCACATTCTGGATTAATCAGTGAGACCTACAAGCAGGACCTCCCCCCTCCAACAGTTTTCAGCAACTGCCACTCAGAAGAATACAGTGGTGCCTCGCAAGACGAAATTAATTCGTTCCGCAAGTTTTTTCTTCTTGCAAGTTTTTCGTCTTGCGAAGCACGGTTTCCCATAGGAATGCATTGAAAATCAATCAATGCGTTCCTATGGAAACCGCCTTCAGACCAGGTCCGGGGACAGTCTGTCCCCCGACCTCTTCTGAAGGCTGGGGGGGAACAAGGGCTTTTCTTCCCACCGCCAGCCTTCAGAAGGCTGTTCTGAAGGCTGGCGGTGGGAAGAAAAGCCCTTCTCCCCACCTCCCGCCCCGCAAGCTCCGAAAAAAGCCGTCGGGATAGCGGAGAAACGTGCTGCACTTCTCCGCTATCCCGGGAAGGCAGGCGGGGGGGAGCAAAGACTTTTGCCCCCCGCCGGCCTTCAGAAGAGGTCCAGGACCTCTTCTGAAGGCCGGCGGAGATTTCCCTATGGGCTTTCTTCTTGCGAAGCAAGCCCATAGGGAAATTCGTTTTGCGAAGCACCTCCAAAGCGGAAAACTCTTTCGTCTTGCGAGTTTTTCGTTTTGCGAGGCGTTCGTCTTGCGAGGCACCACTGTACTGTCTCTGACCACCGAGGCACAGCAGAGCCATCATGGCTAGTAGCTACTGGTAGCCTTCCCTGCCTCTGGGAGGCTTGTAAGGAGCTGATGCAGGAGAGGGGCTGTGTAAATAAAACACGATGGGAGGAGTTTCTGTCTAATTGGCGCTGCCAACAGGGCTGTGACTCTTAGGGGAACTGAGGCAGACAATTAACTTGATCCTTTGCTCCAGTGTGGGATTTACGTTCTGTATAAGCTAAAAATTAAAGGGAAAAAATACTGGATGTACATTTCCAAAAAACAAATAAAATAAAACCTACATACAGCAACAGTGTTTTGTGTTGTGTAGGCTCCTATGATGTAAGTAATGGGCCCCGCTTGCTAGCCTGCTCCCTCAAATATCACTGGTTTGCTCCTTTCTGTATATAGGGTGCCTACATTCTGCATGGACTGGTTGCATGGCCACATGGGCAAATGGCTTTAGATACCTATTAGGTCCATCAGTTACCATATAGCATATATTCAGCACAAAAAACAGCAACAATTTGTTGTTGACAAAGGACAGCTGGATATATAAGGGGCCCCATTACCTTCAGGAGCTGAGGGCCTCATCAAACCTAAATCCGGCCCTTCTAGGCTCATTTGTGGCTTGAACATCTAGGACCAAGTTGAAACTGACTAGACTTCCTTGTTGTTTTTGCTACTGCCAGGAGATGTAGTGTTGCAACATTTAGAATATTGAATGTTGTTCTTTGTTTGCCACTACATTTCCTGTATTTTTATTGCCCTTATTAAGAAGTTACTCCTGCAGTTGTTGATTTTTATGATTTCTCAAACATCGTAAGCTACTGTGAGCATCATTCTTTGCAGAGAGACAGCATGCGGTGACGATGGTGAACAGCTTAAGCTGTTTGTTAGTTCTTCTGAGTGTTTGTTGGTTGGTTTATTTTTAACTTATTTCACAGAAATTATATGCTGCTGACTCAAATAAAAGACCCCTAAGCGGTTTGCAAAAGACAATGTAGAACATTTTTTTTAAAAAAACACACACAAATGAAAGCAGACATTAAAACTGAGTTGCATTTATGAAATAGAGAATGGAATTTGTAATTTTAAAACAGGGATACTTACTAACAGCGCATGCGAAACTGCAGGCTTAGATTGTTATGTTTATTTTGGCTACCAAAAGCACAGACCACAGGTTCCTCCCCGCCTCCCCATTCTGAATGGAGACTTGCATCAGCTGCTCAGTTCTTCATCCATTCTTCCTTCACAGGAGAAAATGAAGGGGAAGAACAAGCTGGTCCCTCGTCTGCTGGGCATCACGAAGGAGTCAGTGATGCGTGTGGATGAAAAGACCAAGGAGGTCCTCCAGGAGTGGCCGCTGACCACTGTCAAGCGCTGGGCAGCCTCGCCAAAAAGCTTCACTCTGGTAATCTCTTTGTGATGGGGAAGTGAGATGGGTGGGAGGAGTTGCCTCATCGTGGTGACTAAGTTTCCACCCTGATGATCAGTCTCCTATCAACAGAGGCCTTGAGGCCTCCAGGAAGGATGTGGAACCTGTGGTCATCCAGGTGTTGTTGGACTCCAACTCCAAAGAATAGAGATTACAGTGGTACCTTGGGTTAAGAACTTAATTTGTTCCGGAGGTCTGTTCTTAACCTGAAACTGTTCTTAATCTGAAGCACCACTTTAGCTAATGGGGCTTCCCGCTGCTGCTGCACAATTTCTGTTCTCATCCTGAAGCAAAGTTCTTAACCTGAGGTACTATTTCTGGGTTAGCGGAGTCTAACCTGAAGCGTCTGTAACCTGAAGCATCTATAACCTGAGGTACCACTGTACTTTTTTTTTAAAAAAAAATTCTATTAACAAACCAATCAAATCACATTAGTTCCAAATTACAGAGCCAAATTTTAAATTTTTGTTGGGGGTACCCATGCTTCGAGCTCAGAAAGGGATCCAATCTTCTCTATTGCTGCTGCTTTGATGTTCACAGTTCTGTCCAAATAATGTTTAACAGTTCTATCCATTCCTCTCTTTGTTGTTTTCCTCATCTCTTCTTCTTGTTATATATTTTTCCTTTCTTTGTGACCTCTTGATAGTCTCCACAAGCGAGTTGAAAACAAGCATTATTATAGTCCTGTGTGGATTTTTTCATTCATCCAAGAGTCATATTCAGACAGCGGATGCCATTTCAACACTTCCATAGAAAACAATCTTAACGTCTGCTCATTAATCTTCGCAGGCCTGTCACTCCCTTCTCGATCTTCACAGGGGGTTCTGCCGGGTCAGACACAGAGTCCAATATAATAACAAAGCCATGGCTTCCTCCCCCTCTTGATCGTCAATCCTGCAACAAAGCCTGCCTGTCATGGCGAATCTCTTTTTATAACTGCGCCATTCCAAAAGCCTTTCATTCCTTTCTAGATCTTGCACAAACAAAGCCTTTGATTAATAATTCATTTCCACACAGTTCATAATCATCCCGCTTATTATCAATTGTTGCAATGGTTCTTCTTGGGGGGGATTGTTAGGTAATCACATAGAGAGAGAAAAGAAAAGTCCCCCCCCCCTTTCCATCCCATTCCGACATACCGACACCTTGATGTATCTTCTTCTTGATATATTTTCCTGTTGAATCAAGCCCGTCCCTCAACTTCACAGAGGTCACTTCAATTAGGAGTCTAAACTCCCGTTCTTCACTCAAAACATGTGCATTTGCTGCTCTCTAATTGTTTATTTTGAGCTCCTGCAACCAGGTCGCGCGATCAGAGACGGCATCGGGGAGAGTGAAAAACCCACACAAGAGCTGTGCGCCTAGTGCCCTCACCCCCTTCATCTTTCGAACTCGGGGGTGATTTATCAGCAACCGCAGGCGAAGGCAGTGTTTTCCCATTCCCTGGGGAAACAAGGGAGGCTACATACTCCCATATTAGCCTCTTAATTACCTCGTGTGAGCCGGAGAGATGGTATTGTCGGCCATCTTCCAATGCGCCCCTAGCGGGCTCCCGGTACCCCTGTACTTTAACGTGTTATATGTGGGGCTGCCTCCGAAGATGGTTCAGAAACTTCAACTGGTGGCCACTGGTGGCAGAATTCAGTGGCCACTGGTGTCACTGAAGCAACAAGGCCAATACTGTCCCAGTTTTTCAAACTCATTTGGCTAGTGATAGCCAGCTGAGACCAATGTCAAGAACACCCACAGACCAACTCTTTCTAAAAAGTCCTGTTACATCATTCTGATGCCAATTCCTGCCTTCATCTCTCCCTCCCTTGCAGTGTCACCTGAAGCAGGTCACTCCCAGGGGTCTATTCCCGGGAGTCTTCGGCACAAAGGTCTTCCCTGTCATCAGCTACTTGGTCCTTTTAACTGGAGACACTTCCAGGGATTGGACCTGGGACCTTCTGCATGCAGAGCAGGTGTTCTTTTGCCCAACAAGCCGTGGCCCCTTCCCACACCCCACTAGATGGGAATCTGATGTGCTTGGTATTGAACCCCCAATAGAAAAATAAAATTACAACCTGGTCTGATTACGACAAGTTCATGAAAACAGAGTTGGCAATTACTCTGGAGGAACTTGTCTGCCTCCGTTGCCCATCTTCAGGCCTTTACACTCTGCTTCTGTTCATCATTAGTAAAATGGTACTAATAGTGAAGTGGGACGTGGGTTGCTCTGGGGTCTAAACCACTGAGCCTCTTGGGCTTGCTAATCAGAAGGTCAGCAGTTCGAATCTGTACAATGGTGGTGAGCTCCCATTGCTCTGTCCCAGCTTCTGCCAACCCAGCAGTTCAAAAGCATGCCAGAAAGCTGGACAAATGCCAGCTCCCTCAGTCTGAAGTGAGATGAGCACCGCACCCCATAGTCGCCTTTGACTGGACTTGACTGTCCAGGGGTCATTTACCTTTACCATTTTACCTTGCTAATGGCAAATTACTTTAGAAATAATAAATGTCTCATTTCCTTAGGATTTTGGGGAGTATCAAGAAAGTTACTACTCGGTGCAAACCACTGAAGGGGAGCAGATCTCTCAACTAATTGCAGGTTACATTGATATCATCCTCAAGAAGGTAAATGCTCTGATGACCATCGGCAAAGAAACTATGTCATGCAGTTTTGTTGAAAGATTTCTGGGTGTGAAGCTGGGTCAGTGGTATTAGGTGGGTTTTATGTATTTATTTACACTAATGCATGGGAAGGCAAACTGTCAGTACTTTGCTGAGTGGGAGAGAAGCTGCCAGCTTTGCCTGGGGATGGAAAGTTAGGGCCTGATACAGCCAAAATATCATTTTTCCCCCCTCCTAACACTCCCATGGGTTCCAGTAAGTGATGGAGCTTCCAGGGCCCGACCAGTGGACAGAGATCTGGGGCTCCACACAGCTCAGGGGTTCCCCAAACACCCCAGAAACACCATGGCTGAGGCACTGTTATTTTTCTTGAAATGCTGGCTTTGCACTTCAATGATAATAATAATAATAATAATAATAATAATAATAATAATAATAATAATAAATTGTAGCCTTGCATTGACTCTCCATAGCACAGAGCTCTGTGTGTTCTGTGTGCCAGTCCAGCGCCACTTCCTAAGATGTCCAGGAAGTTGGTATGCACTGCTGGAGTGGGGACGGGACTTTTATTCCACAGCATTTAAAGAAAAATTAAATCCTCCTCAGCCCCCACATACAATGAAATAAGGTAAACAGCACAAGCCCTTCTGAGCTCGCACCCCCCCTGCCCTTTTCCAGGTAGGGAGAAGGACAGAGTTGGCCAGAGGAGCGGGTGAGATGGAACATACCTGGCCTGAGGACGCCATCAAACTTGGCAGCGCTCAGACGAAGCGTCTATGTTATAGTCAGGCGCTCCACCCCTTCCTGGCTCTCTGGCATCCCCTAAGAGAGTCTGTGGGCAAAGTGACTCTCAGAGTCACATAGTGTAGAGTCTGCAGCCAGGGGTGGATTCCAGTGTTTCAGGACAAGCAACTCTTAGCTTGGAAAATGGGCTCCATTTACAAAGAGGAGGTGACGGCTGAAGTTCTTTCTGGTGTCTCCTGTTCTGCAGAAGCAAAGTAAGGACCGTTTTGGACTGGAAGGGGATGAGGAATCCACAATGTTGGAAGAATCCGTATCGCCTAAAAAGTATGTTGTTCTGCATAACATAATTGCAAATGAAAATCTTTAATTTTGCTGTGTTGAATTACATAACCTCTGTCCTGTAACTGCCCCAGGCTGTGTAAATGTGTCAGCCAACAAGGAGCAGCCATTGGTTGTGGAGCTTTTCCCTCTATTGCATTGCCCCAGTTAACGCAAAACCAAGCAAAAACCCTTTACTGAGATGGTTCCATGGAAATTTGGAATTCCTTGGAAAATTAACAAGAATTCTTAGAGACCTTAGAAGGTCATTAGTGGCAGGCAGGTGAAGCACCCTCAAAAGAGGCAGGCGGATGAAATATTTGGGGTACCACTTTTTATTTGCTTAGTTTAAAAATGAAAACAAAAAGTGGGATGCTGTCAATCTTCCCCTCAGTGTGTAGCTGAGCTAGAAAAGTACAACACAAGGAATGCACTTTTATTTATAAAAGTATTTGCATACCTTCATTTAAAAATCAGCATGGTTAATAATAATAATAATAATATTAATATTGATAATTAATAATTAATAATAATAATCATGATATATTTCTACCCCACCCCATCTGACTGGGTTTCCCACTCTGGGCAGCTTTTCAACAGAACATTAAAAACAGAATAAAACTTCAAACATTAAACACTTCCCTAAACAGGGCTGCCTTCAGATGTCTTCTAAAAGTCGGATAGTTGTTTATTTCCTTGACACCTGACAGGAGGGCGTTCCACAGGAAGGGTGCCACTACCGAGAAGGCCCTCTGCCTGGTTCCCTGTAACCTCACTTCTCGCAGTGAGGGAACCACCAGAAGTCCCTCAGAGCTGGACCTCAGTGTCCAGGCTGGACGATGTTTACAACAATTTTGCATAAAACCATACAATTAATACCATATGAACAAGTTAAAATCAGAAATCAGCTAAGTGTTGTGGAGAGACATATTCCAAATTGTCTGCACAGGCCTGGCAGAACAGAAGAATTTTCAGCAGGTATTTAAAAGTTGGCACAGAAGGCACCTGCTGAATCTCTCTTGGCAGGGCATTCCACAAGGCTTGGCCCATGACACTGAAGGCTCAGTTTCTTGTTGTTGTCAGATGAGCCTTGCTGGTGACATTCCTGCAGATGATGTTAGTGATCTGGCTGGGATAAAGGTTTGGGTGGTCCCTGAGGTACCCTGGACCTAAGTTGTTCAGGGCTTTGTAAATTAATGCAGGGACCTTGAACATGGCGTGGTAGGAGTGCTTAAACAATGGGGTCACAGGCTCTCCACCAGATGCCCCCATCAGCACTTTGGCTGCTGCTTCTGCACTGGCTGGAGCTTCAGCATTGACTGGGGTGGGGAAGGCCCCTGAGGTCAATGTGGCCCCCCAGGCATCTTGGTTGAGACCCTCAGGCTTCTCCCTAGACCCTGCCCCTCCCTGGCCCTGCTGTGCATCCTTCTCAAGTGCTTTTGCTGGGCTGAAATGGAGATGCCTCTTGCTTGCTTGGAAGGAGGTGCCTATGTGTAGTACTTCCGGCTTTTGATTGCTGGAGTGCAGTGTACCCCACACAATCTGGCTGGAAACTCTGGGTTCAGCACCCCATTAAACCACAAAACTACTTCCAGGATTGTTGCAAGGAAAAAAGGGCAAGAGAATGATTTTTCTGCCTTATGCTTCTTGGAGCAAGGTAAAAACAAACCGGGGGGAAATCCACAACTTTTTGCAGTTGCATCCCATGCTTTCTTTTGCAGATCGACAATCTTGCAGCAGCAGTTCAACCGAACAGGGAAAGTAGAGCATGGCTCTGTCGCCCTGCCAGCTGTCATGCGTTCAGGCTCCACGGGGCCAGAGACCTTCAACATTGGCAGCATGCCTTCTCCGCAGCAGCAGGTGACCGTTGGCCAAATGCACAGAGGGCACATGCCTCCCTTGGTAAGCAACCGTCTGGTCTTTTGTTATCCTCCCCACCAACACGTAACCTCTTCCTGGTTTTTACCTGGGGTTTTCACCCTTCTGAAAATGCTCTTTCAGAGCTTCAAGACACAAATTGGGGGGTGGGGGGCAGTGATGCCACAGGTAGAAGGGTGCTCAGAGCACAGGAACCAGCCTCATAACAGGCCAGGCTATCCATTGTTCCATCTGACTAGCTCCATGACTTGAGCTGTGCCTCAGTTGGGGATACTGGCTGTAGAATGTCCTGTAATGGTCAACTGTGCTTTGGGTTAGTGGGGCAGAGGAGTTAAAACTCTGAATAGCCTGATTTTCCCACCCTATTACTTGCTTCTTACAAGGACACATCCCTGTCATGTCATGCTTCCGGCAGCTAAGGAGCTGAAGACAGAACTGTAAAGGAACAGACTTAGAAGTTCACAGCTTCTTACTGCCACTGTCAGCCAAGGATCATTATTCCCGGCTGAGTGGGACATTGAAGCATCAGGATGTTTCGTCTGTTTAGTTTTCCCTCAGTAAAACCTTTTAATGCACGTGTCAATCAGCAATTGAAAGCATTTGCTGATGAACCTGGTGTAGTGTCAGGACTCTGGGAGATTCCGGTCACTTATCCCAGAAGAGATTCAAAGCCGAGTTTGTGTCCTTCGTCTGTGAACAATCATCAGGCTCATCCATCACAACAGCCTTTGTACTGGAAGGTGGCAACCCACCTCAGCTTTCCCCAGATTTATTCAGAAAGAGGAAAAGGTCAAGCCAGCAGTGGGGAGCCTTGGACCCCTGTGCCAAACCTGCCCCCGGGTCACAACCCTCACCAGCCCTGCTTCTGCCTGAGTAGGATGTGACTGTCTCTAACCGAGGCGGCTTTAGATGTGACCCAATGAATAGTGCTGGTGGCGACAGGCCGCTCCCACCCACCTGCCCACCCTGATGCAGATATTATCTCTTGCTCTAACAGTTGTTGACAGATTTAGTTGTGGTAGAATCCCCGGCGAAAATAACCTCACTTGACTCTTCCTCCTTGAGCTGCCCAGCACGGATTCCTCAGAGCACGCTCGGCTGATCTTTGTTGCTCTTGATTATTTGACCTCATTATGTTTGCTGCGCACTCCTCGTCTTTGGGGATGAGGTGTCTGTTTCTGAAAATCTCTCCCAAGAGCTCAGAGCTGCCTGTGAGCTGCCCGTTGCACCTTTCTCCCCCTACCTTCTTCCTCCCTAGACCTCTGCCCAGCAGGCCCTGATGGGAACCATCAACACCAGCATGCATGCGGTTCAGCAGGCCCAGGCCGACCTGACTGAAGTGGACAGCCTCCCGCCGTTAGGAAATGACATGGTAAGTCCAGGGCCAGTTAAGCAGAGCAAAGTCGTTGCTTCAGGCAGCAGGTGTGGAGGAGGGGAAGGGAGGGGAAGGGAGCACACACCTGCCATTCCCCTCTGTTGCAGATTGAAGTTGTCTTTGCACATGGTAGGTGATGTGCCCCCAAAACTAACCTGCAGTGGAGGACGCCATCTCATCCCTTTGCCAGTACTGAACGAGGAATCAGCTGCTAGCCCAACCTCATTCTGAACATGAAATTGAGGGGTGTCAGGGGAGGGTCTCATCTTACCCTTTGCCTCAGACAGCAAAATGTCTTGGGCTGGCCAAGCAGAAACCTAAGGAGGTGGGCTGTGTGCTGATTTCCCCATGCATCCAGATGCCTGTGCTGCATTTTGGCAGGACTTTCAAGAAAATGTTCTTTCGCCGTTATGCAAAGCGGTGTTAAATCTGGCAATTGGCAGCATGCAGTTGGGTGCCCCTCCCTGTAGGAAACAACCAGATTCATCAGTCTGTGAACAAGCCCTTTGTCAGCTCTTGTTACAAGTCATAGGTCTGCTCCGTCCCATTCTGTGTAGATTTTCTGACAGAATCCACATAAATGGACCACACAGAGCTTCCCCTAAGATACACATTTTTCAATACTTTTCGTGGCACTTTTCTGTAAAATAAACATTTTTCCTGTAAAATACATACTGTTACTGTTTTGCATACCTTGAATCTGGAGAAATGCATCATCTGTTGTGTTTGATCCATGAGCTAATTTGGACTACCGACTCAGGTCTGTACACTACAAAAGCAGACTGAACAAATTCCTACCCAATCCCCACCTCTGACTTGAGCCTACTCAACTTTCATTGTTTCACGGATGCTTCTTGCAGGTGGCTATGCATGTTGAAGCTGACCTTTTCCGTTGCTTTCTAGGCTTCCAGAGTTTGGGTTCAGAACAAAGTGGATGAATCCAAACATGAAATACACTCTCAGGTTGATGCCATCACTGCAGGAACAGCTTCTGTTGTGAACCTTACAGCGGGTGAGTTGGCAGTCGCTGGTGTGCAGGTTCCTCTGCAGTGTCATGCTGGCTTATGGGTCATTCAAGAGCCTTCCATTCTGCAGATGGCTGCAGACCTTCATGCGGGAGAAATGGGGGACTTATGGGTGGATCCAGATGGCAATGCTAAAACATCATTTGGAACTGTACAAAGAAGCCTAAGGAACGTAGGAAGCTGCCTTAGAGCAGGTCAGACAATTAGTCCAGATTGCTCAGTTGTTATTTACTCTGACTAGTGGCAGCTCTCCAGGGTCACAGGTAGAAAAGAATCTTTCTCATCGCAGATTTGGAGAAAGTGGAGAAGGAAAGGTTTTCCTCCTTGTCTCGTAACACTAGAATGTATGGTCATCCAGTGAAGCTGAACACTGGATTGTTCCATGCAGCACATAGTTTTAAAAAATACAATAAAAAATATTTTCTTGATTTACAAAAATATGTACGTGCATTGCCTCTTTTTCAGGTTGTAGAGTCTTTTCTACAGATCAGTTCCATTTGATGTGAGACATTAGTGTTGTGTACAGTCTAAGGTGGGGTGGTGGTAAAGCTTATATTCTTTTACTTAGTGTGCACAAGGTTTTTGTGTCAGTGTCATGTGGGTAAGTTCTCTTTGTATTTATTTATTATTTTCCCTTGACAGTGAGAAAGGTGGGGGGCAGGCCATGGGTGGTTGTCTTTAGTTGACTGCAGCGAGAGCTGTTAGCGTGTGGGGGGATTGTTGGGTCAGGTTAGCCATGTTGATTCATATGTTAGCCATGGGTTCTTGTTGTTGGGCTGTTTGTGTAATAAAGGGGAGCTGGTTTGTTATGTTTTCTTCTTGTTTTTATTATGTACTTTGTGATTTTATTCTGCAATTTTATGCTGTGCACCACCCTGAGATCTTTGGATGAAGAGTTGTATACAAATATAATAATAATAAAGTGTCAGTGTAGTAGCACTAAAACCTTAGCGCAGAGATGGAGACCCAAAGGCCATTCAGAAGTTGTTGGGACTACAGCTTTCATCAGCCTCGGCCAGCATGATCAGTGGGGAGGGACAATGGGAGTTGTAGTACAACAGGGCACCAGGTTGAGTAAGGCTTCTATAAAATATAGGCTAGGGACACGGAACCTGTGGACCTCCAAGTGTTTGTTGGAGTCCAACACCCATCAGCCCCAGCCAGTGTGTTCAGCTATCATGAATGATGGGAGTTGTAGTCCAACAACATTTGGAAGGCACCAAGTTCCCAAGCCGTGACTTAGTAAACAAAAGAAAAGAAGACATTGTTAACTGCTGGTCTCTGTGTTGACTTTAGGGGCTATTCATTTACTGACCCATCCGTGGCTGATCCTTCCTGTTTGGCAGGTGACCCAGTTGACACGGACTACACTGCTGTGGGGTGTGCCATCACCACCATCTCTTCAAACCTCACTGAGATGTCCAAAGGAGTCAAGCTTCTTGCTGCGCTAATGGATGATGATGTTGGAAGTGGGGAGGACCTATTGAAAGCTGCCCGCACCCTTGCAGGAGCTGTGTCGGACTTGCTGAAGGCTGTGGAGCCAACGTCAGGAGAGGTGAAGTCACAGAACTGACTCATAAGCACAGAGTTCTGACACTAGATACTGGGGAAAGGATATGTTGAAATCTGTGAAAAATTCCACACTTGCTTTTTTTTTAGGGTACTTCCCAATGGCAAGATGATGATGTTGCTCCTTATTAAATGGTTGGGTAGTGCAGAGTTAGTCAATGTGGTGTGCATCTTGTCAAATGTCCCCAGCCTGGTGCCCTCTATTTGGACCTCAGCTTGTACCACCTTCCTTCACCATTGCCCATGCTGGCTGGAGCTGATGGCGGTTATGGTCCAACTGGAAACCAAAGGAGGACAGAGAGCTCTTGTGCTCGGGTCTTGTTTGCTGGTTTCCCACAGGCATGTGGTTGGCCACTGTGAAAGCAGGATGTTGGAATGGATGGACCATTGGCCTGATCCTGCAGGCTCTTCTTGGGTTCTTATTTTCCACATTGACTACCCCTAGGCTAGATAGGGTTTTGGCCCTGACTAGTGGTTTGAATATTCCTGCCTTCTCCTTAGCCCACCCCATTGGAATGGCTTTCCTTGGCTTTTCATCTTACTAGGTCTTGTCTTGAAACCAATAATCTGTGCTGCTGTGTTCTGTGTGTGCCTTTGTCTTTCTCTCAATCCCCCAAATGATTTACCAGCTGTTAACACACATTCTGCCTCTCCCATGGAGCTCTCCAGAATTTCACCAACTGGGGCATGCTCAGAATTTGCTCATGCTCTCACTTCGGCACAGTGTTCCATGCATGCAGCCCAGCAAGGCTTATGTTAAGCTACAGATGGCCTGAGCTGTGTTTTCCCTGCTGGAATTCAAATCCTGAGTCCTGTATGTGTATCACGATTTCATACAGGTGATGCTCACATTGATAACTCCTTTCCCAAAATTTTGCTTCACGTTCGCTGTTCTGAAGGATGTAAGGCTGATAGTCAAAACAGGAAGTGCCATATTAAGGTAGTACTATTATTGGCCAACCAGATTCCTGTGGGACACTCAAAAGCAGGGTCTGAGCACAGGAGTCATTCTCCCCTCCTGTGGGTTCCAGCAGCTGGCATTCAGAAGCATCGCTGTCTCCAACAGTGGGGGCAGAGGCACCAGTAGCCTTCTCCTCCATGAATTTGCCTTTTAGGCCAACCAAGACTTCACAAATAGTGTGCAAGCTTTGGAGTTCTCTGCAAGAGTTCTGGGAAGAGTTACTGAGAACCTGAAAGCTTACACATCATTTTGTGACATTTTGGTTCACCTAATAAAGGCATTGCAGGGATAAGGAGTTTGGAATGAGTACTAAGTACATACCTCTACACAATGATAGTTTTCTCTTGCTTTCCTGAAAATTGATAATGTCTCGCACTTGTGGCAGTGAAGTCTCTGGTGCTGACTGGCTAAAGTCATGTTCAGTTGTGCAAAGAACCAAACAGTTTTGCAGTCTGGTTTCTATGAGGGAAGGGAAACTGTCCATTCAGCTGGGATTAAAACCTTGCACATTTATAGGTTGAAGACCTAAGAAGTGATGTAGGGGCATTAATGGGACAAGGAAGCTCAGAGGAAAAGAGACTGAAGAAAAGGTGTAAAGTTAATAATAGACTGAGGATGGGTAAATGAAGACTGAGACTTGAAGAAAGAATTTCCTGGCTGATGATGATGCCTTGTGTATTTAGGCTATAGTTGGATAAGCTCATTTTGGATAAGAGGCGATGTCGATGTTCTGGAAAACAAGTGATCTGAGAACCTCACCTCCTTGTATTAACCTAGTAGCTTAACTTCATAATCTCTTTCTCTCCCCCCTAACTAGCCTCGCCAGACGGTCTTGACAGCAGCCGGGAGCATCGGGCAAGCCAGCGGTGAGCTTCTCAGACAGATCGGAGAAAATGAAACCGATGAACGATTCCAGGTGAGGGCATCTCCTGTGCCGTTCCTTTTCCACCTTGGATCTGAGTAGAACATTGCTGTGAGCATGTGTAATTCAGAGCCACAACTCCCCTGAATAAGTTTTCAATTGGTTACTCCTCTGAATTTTAGCTGATTATTCCATTACTCTGTTGATTTAAATTTGCACATGGGCAAAATTTGTGTATGGGTAAAGCAATATTTCTGAAGCAAGAAGCATTTTATTTGCTTTTGTCTCTAGATGTTATACAAACACTAGGCAGGGGGTTGGGAGATTGGTCTAGGAGGTTTTGCTCCTGTTTATGACTGAGAATACCTCCTTTAAGATGGTGCATTTCTGGTTCGGCCTTTTCAAGCAGTTCTACTTTATATTTATCAGCTGCCCTGTTAATCAGGAATGCCATTTTTAGTCAGTTAAAACTGGTTAATGCAACCAATTAATCAATTAAATATTGTGGCCCCAATAGAAATGTTTTCAGTACCATAAGTACATTTTCTGTTCTCACCTTTAGCTTTATATTATTACCACCACCATTATTCCTAACTTCTGTCGTTATTATTTTAAAAAGAGTGCTTTGGCTTTTAGCTTTCAGAACAGGAGAAGGGCTGTAGCTCAGTGGTTGTGCATCTGCTTTGAATGCAGAAGGTTTCAGGTTCAATCCCCGGCATCTGCAGATAGGCCTGTGAAAAGTCTCCTGCCTGAACTCCTAGAGAGCCACTGCCAGTCAGTGTAGACAGTATGGGGCTCGACTGACCAATGGAACTCAGGGTGACTATATGTCCTCTTTTTTCAAGGCACACCCCCTTTTCATGGCTAGAGTCGTCATAACGATCCATAGTTAAAAGCAGAAGTCGGCAAACGTGTCCTATTTTATGCTCTTCAATATCTGGCAACCCTTTCTTTGGTTCCTGTGTTATCATTGGCATATGCTTTGTGATGATAAAACGATGTGTTTGTGTCGGAGATAAAACTGAACTAAGCATGAATCTCTTCCTTGACCCTCCGCCTTCTCCAGGATGTGTTGATGAGTCTTGCCAAAGCAGTCGCCAATGCCGCCGCCATGTTGGTGCTGAAGGCCAAGAATGTGGCCCAAGTGGCCGAAGACGCGGTTCTGCAGAACAGGGTGATCGCTGCTGCCACGCAGTGTGCCCTCTCCACTTCTCAACTGGTGGCCTGTGCAAAGGTGTGACTCTGGTGTCGGTGGGAGGTTGGAACCCTTGCAGAATAGTTCTTCAGTAGCTCCTCGTAGACAGGAGTTTGGCACAAGGCAGAAAGAGACCCAGAGAAGTCGATAAAAAAGGCCCCAGGAGCTGTGATAACTGCATTGCAGAGGGTTGGACTAGATGACCCTCGGGATCCCTTCCACCTCTGTTGTTCTATGATCCATGAACACATCTGGGGCTGTGCTTTTTTATTTAAAATATAAGCATCACCGGAGAGTGCAAACTGTTTTCTCAATGGATGTTGACAATATCTAGCACAGTCTTCAACATTCTGATACTCTCCTAATGTGGATTGCAACCATTGGACTGGGTGAATGAGGCTGATGGGAGATGCAATCCAGCAACATCTGGAGGCCCCCAATGGCTCCCTCTGGGTTAGGCTGCAAGACAGCAGTAGGCCCAAGACCTCCCACCGCCACCTGTGTATCCTGTGTAGCAGGGTTTTCTTCTATTGATCCCACCCCTCAAATGGAGTGGCTTACAAAAAAACAGACACACAGGCCTTTTCTGCCATGGCTCCCTGTTTATGAAATGCTCTCCCCAGGGATGTTCATCTGGTGCCTTTATTATCTATTTGAAGGCGCCAGACAAAAATGTTCCTCTTCGACCAAGCCTCGGGCTGATCAATATTCTACTCTACAGCCTTTTAAATGTGTTTGTGGAAGTTATTGTTTCTACTTATTTGTGCTTTTATCTTGTATTCTTCTCTTGTGAACCACCCTGAGATCTGTTGATGAAGGGCGGGATGTAAATCAGATAAATAAAATTCATTGGGCGTCCTTGGGACATTCAGTCCCTCTCTCGGCCTAAATTCCCACACAGAGTTGTCGTCAAGACTAAGTGAGGGTGGGACAGCCAGCTCTCCTGTGTCAAACATGGCGGCTGTGCTTCCTTTACAGGTCGTGAGCCCTACCATCAGCTCCCCTGTGTGTCAGGAGCAGCTGATAGAGGCCGGGAAGCTGGTGGATCGTTCTGTGGAAAACTGTGTCCGAGCCTGCCAGGCGGCCACAGACGACTCCGAGCTGCTCAAGCAGGTCAGCGCAGCCGCCAGCGTGGTGAGCCAGGCCTTGAACGATCTCCTGCAGCACGTCCGCCAGTTCGCCAGCCGGGGGGAGCCCATTGGGCGCTACGACCAGGCCACCGACACCATCATGTGTGTCACCGAGAGCATCTTCAGTTCCATGGGGGACGCTGGTAAGCTGCTTGAATGCGGCAGGTCAGCCTTGGTTGGGGCCAAAGGGGTGGGGGGTTAGTTTTCGGATTGCCCTTGACCTCCCTCACAAGGTTGTTGTACGGATTATATACAGTGCTATCTAAGTGCCTGGCGTTATTGTTTCCGATATTTGTAGATTGCCATTCACCATTATAGAACAGTAATAAAATGATGCCTCGCTCAAATAGTGTGATGTTTAAAACAATAAAAGACCACAGGTAAGAAGGTGAAGTTGACCTAGTACAACTTACTTAAAATGCCTGCTAGAATACAAGTACTGTATTGTATGCACACAATGATAAATACTGTATATACAACACTAAATGAGTGTAAAGTCTGGAGCAATGTTTGTTACAGTACATTCAGGAACATTATTTATTTGGAAATGCTACATCCCTGTCCTTCGGGAAATAGATACATGCTCAAAGAGCTTACGAAGAGCCCTGCAGCTGGATCTGACTCTGCTTTCCACTGTGACCCACCAGGTGTCATTATGGGGAGCCCCCAGTAGGACCCAAACAAAAGAACAGGGCCTCTCCCCACTTGTGATTCCTCCCAGCAAGTGATATTTGGAGGCGACACCTGGAAGTAGTACAAAACCACTTGCCACCAATAGCTTCCAGAATTTGTCTGGTCCTCTTTTAAAGTTATTTCTGCACAGCCCTTGGGAAGGAGCACCTCCTTTCAACCTCCTTAAATCTTCCAACATTTGGCTTCCTTGGGTGGTCCCAGCTGGTTCAAGAGAGGGAGAAAATATAGCATGTCTAGAATGGTGAAAGATTGAGTAACGGTCAGATATTTGTTAATATGAAAATCAAAACTTTGCACAATCTAAACAGAAATGAAATGATCCTGTCATGGCAAGTTGATTTGATGGGAGGTTTATGAGCTCTTGGGAGGTTCTTGGGAAGAGCCACACCGTCAGATGGGGATGCCTCCAGGTGGTGCTGCCACAGCCTGTGGAGGTAGGGCCTTTTCTGTGGTGGCCCACCTTTTCCCTGGGATTGTTTCCCCTCAGAGCACAGTCTGGCCCTGCCCCAGATGACATCTCCATGCCTTAGCTGGAGTTTCATTTATGTAGGTGCTTCTAATTCACTTCTCTCTGCCTAAGTTATTAGATGTGTTTTCATCTTATCATGGCAACACTTTGTGTTTGCACCGATAGATGTATCTTTGTACCTTGTAATGTAAAGACGGTTGTGAGGAGGGGCTACAAAAATGTTTTCATAAACAAATAGATGTGACTAAAACAGCCTGTGGTGCTTTTGAAATGTGTTCCAAACATCCCATCAGGATGGTCACAAGAGTTGGTCAGGAAGGACAGGGATGTGTCTGAACTGAACACTGAGGGATAAAGGAGAGATAAAAAGCAGATTTTTAACTCAATACTGTTGTAGGTGAAATGGTACGGCAGGCCAGGGTCCTCGCTCAAGCAACTTCGGATCTCGTGAACGCCATGAGGTCAGATGCTGAGGCAGAGATAGACATGGAAAACTCCAAGAAACTTCTGGCAGCTGCGAAACTTCTGGCTGACTCAACAGCCCGGATGGTTGAAGCTGCAAAGGTACTCAGCACAATTTGCCAGGTTGAAGGGGAATTATGGATTGATGAATTAGAGGGATGGCTGAATTAGATAGATAGATACATTTAGATGACATTTGCATACAGCATCTAAGTAGAAATCCCTGCAAAACATTGACGTTTGAAGTAGAGCGTCAGAAGTGTTCCTTTTCAATATTGTAAGTGGCATCACTTCAAACTCTCTCTCTTTTTCTCTTTTTCTCTCTCTCCTATTTCCTCTGTGTATGTGCATGTGATCAATTCTGCCAGGGAGCTGCAGCAAACCCAGACAATGAGGACCAGCAGCAGAGGCTTCGCGAAGCAGCTGAAGGTCTGCGAGTGGCCACCAATGCAGCCGCTCAGAATGCCATCAAGAAGAAAATCGTCAACAGATTAGAGGTCAGAATACAGCCTGGGAACCTCTTCTTGTTTACCTTTTCCAATCAGGAATATCACAACATTCACCAGCCTGGTGGCCTCCAGATGTGTTGGATTACAACTGCAGACTGTGGGGCTGATGAGGCCTCCACCCTTTCCCGCTTGACCTGTGGGGCTGTTTTGACCGTAGCACTCCTCCCCACCCACCCCTTGATGTCAGGCACATGACAGGTAAAGCCACAGCTGCAAACAGCAATTCAAGTGGCAGCTGCAAAGGAACCCGCCTTTGTAGCCATGGCTTTGCCTTGAATTTGGCATCTTAGCCCGCAGTGCTACTTTCAGCCACGATCAGGTACACTAGATGCTCTCTGTCACTCCTGCCTGTGTCCAGTCCCTGCTGAAAGTTGTGTGGGATGGAAAGGTACCAAATTCAAACAGCACCAAAGGTAAAGCTGCAACTACAAAGGAGCAATCGCAACCACCCTCTGAAGTGTTCCTTTGCAGCCATGCATTTACATTTACTGTACCCATCATGTGGCATCAGGTGATTGACAGGTAAAGGGCTGGCCGCTTTCAGATCTGGCTCTGACCAAATGTGAACTACAAATCACATCAGCTTCAGCCGTGATGGGCTGAAGGGGCACCATGTTGGCAAAGGTGTGCTCCAACGTAGCCTGGAGGGCAGAGAAAAAAGCATTTTGTTTTCCTGCCCAGCTGACAAAATCACTCTCTCGTATCCACTGCAAGACTTTTATGCAGGTGAAGACAGACTTCAGACTTCTATTTTGTTCCTTAGTATAGCCCCTAAATCCACCATAGGCAGCCAGGTGCAAAAGTTGCAAAGAGGAGCTGATATATACTTATAATTAAGGGAGGGTGACTTCAAGTAAATGGTCAGCCCAGCATTATTATTTTTTCAATAACAGACTCCCTGTCCTTTTGCACAAAAATAAATGCCTCCAGGGGTTTCTTCATTTTGACAAATAAATATAAGTATGCATATATGTTGCAAGACAGAAACTTACTGGTGTGTTTATAGAAACTGATCTACAGCAAATCACGCAGATTTTCCCATTTCTCTCAGTCTCTCTTACCTGCTGCTTAATTGCATTTCCTTTTTTTCAGGTTGCCGCTAAGCAAGCAGCAGCAGCTGCAACTCAGACCATTGCAGCCTCACAGAACGCAGCCATTTCAAATAAGAACACGGCAGCCCACCAGCAACTTGTCCAGAGCTGTAAGGTAGGCTAGCTTCAGATGGCAAAATACTCTTAAGCACCACTTTCCCCCTCCCCAACCAGAATGACCAGCAACATTTTTTTAAAGGGCCACAGTTTCCCCATCCCTGGTCTAAGGGAAACGGGGCAAGAGGGCGCTGCCTAGGCCAGTCTTCCCCCAACCTGGTGTCCTCTCAGTGTTTTGGACTGCTACTCTTATCAGCCCTGGCCAGCGCTGGTTGGAAAAAGCTGGCTTAAGCTGAACTAGGAGTGACATCTGCACAACTTTGGTTCTTGATTCACAACTGAGCATGGACACTGTTTTTTCCCTTGCTGCTCAGTAACCACAACCTCACACCATTGTTTGTACCATGTGTAAATTTATGCACACCTAATAGGTGAATCCAGTTAATCAGCCAATGTTTCTTTAACTGAGTAGCCCTATTTCTAAGTTTTCTCATCCATTGTCCAATCTTGAAGCATGACAGACAATTCCGTGGATTTCTGCATGCAACAGAAGTGGAAACAAGTCTCATCTTCAGGGCCACAAGAATACCCTCTGCTCACACTGGGGAGAAGTTGGCTTCTAGCCTGGACAATCAGAGGCAGCCTGAGACTAGCTGTTGGCTGCAGTTGATTCTGCACTGGCAGCCACCACCTTTATCTCCGCTGCTTGGAGGTGAATTGCAAGATGTCTGGTAGCTTTGTAAGGAGGCAGGAGGCAGGTCTGCTGGCCGTTCTTAGCTGTAGCTCTATGGAATCCTCATGCTATATCTCTGGGGGAAATGAAAGGCCATTTGCTTCTCGGTGTCCGCTGTTGGAGACAGAAAGGTGGACTAAGCAAACTATTATTATTATTATTATTATTATTATTATTATTATTTCAAATGTTTCTTATCTGCTCTTCATCAAAAGTTTCCAGGGCAGCGCACCAAAGTGTGGATAAAATTATTCACACCCAGTTTACTGGGTGACTACTGTAGTCCATGTGTTGGTAACCTTGAGGTTAGATTACTGTAATGTGCTCTATGTGGGGTGGTCCTTGGTCCCGGTTTGGAAGTTCCAGCTGGTACTGAATGTGGCAGCCAGATTGTTGATGGGAGCTTCTCAGCCTTTTGGCTAAGATCAAGTGGGTGATGGGAGCTTCTGGTTGAGAACATGTGACATCATTGTTAAAACAGCTGCACTGATGGACCATCTACTGCTGAGCCAGGTTCAGGTTTCTTGTATTAATTTACAAAACTCTAAACAACTTGGGTCCAGGGTACTTTGGGGGCCACCTGAACCCTTCTATCCCAGTTTGATCACTGAGATCATTTGTAGGAGCATCACTGGTCATTTCCCAAGTTGGTGAGGCTCATTTGACAATAACAAGGAATTGAGCCATTAGTGTCATCTGCCCAGTCCTGTGGAATGCTCTGCCACTAGAGATTTGGCAGGCGCCTTCAGTGCCAACTTTTAAACACCTAATGAAAACGTTTCTATGTCGCCAGGCCTATGCAGGCAATGAAGAATACATCCTTCCACAATGGTTAATCAACTTATGTCTTAACAGTTTCATGTTTTAATGCTGTAAACTACAGTACTTATGTCATAAAAATACATCAGTGTAAAACCAACAAGCAAACATAAAGATGTGAGCTAAGCTCAAAATCAGAAAATGCAAGAGCAGTGGAAGGCATAAACATATCTCATAAAATGTCATAGTACCCAAGGGAGTCTTTACCTAGTGCTGAAAGGAATGCACCAGGTGTGTCTCTTGAAGGAGGGTTCTCCCCCCCAAAAAAAAAATCAGGGTTCCACTGCTGAAAAGGCATGTGCCATCAAGGCTGGTCTTGTGATATGGGAAATCCCATCAGCTCGCTCTCTCTCTCTCTCTCTCTCCCGCCCCCCAGTGATCATTGCATGTGGTTTTCTTAGACTTCTTTTTTCAACGAGTTACAGTATGGAAATTATGAGATGCTGTTGATTATTGTGCATAAGAGATTTGGTTTTTATACTGCCAGAGGTCTGTCTTCGTTCCAAACAAATAGCTCATGGCGGAATTGAGGCAAAGTGGGAGAACGCGAAACATGCTGGATGCATATTTATAATCCCAGGGCTTAATGCTCTGACAGCACAGGACAGCTCTGCATTTATCTCGGATCCCTGGGTGGTACGATAGCACTGCTGTATCCAAACAAATCTGTGGAATGAGCTCATAGTGCACTCCAAGGGTAGCATTTTTTCCTTTTCTGGCGATGGTTGCCTGGGCAATTAAAGAAAATCCTGAGGCCAGAACTGATCATTGCAGAGGTGCAGAAAGAAGGCCACATGTTGCGCTGGCGATGTGCCACATCTTTGCCCAATCCATCTTACACAAACACTGTAGTCAGGGCTGCACACACAAAGCCCAGTCTCAAAATTGCTGATAGCTTGTCCTTAGCAGATCGTTCCCAGTGTAGCTTTTTTGAGGGGGCTGTTGAGTCGGAGTAAATAAACTGGGGAAGGCATAATGTGTAACAGATGTACCTGTGCATATCGTTCTCTATTCAGTGGTGCATGCATATGCCCTCACTGGACTGGACCATTATAGGCAGAGTTTTGACTTATTTGCAGAAGAGTTCCTCTGGAGCTTTTGAAGCAAAATTAAGAGGACACTGACTGGTAGTAAAAAGAAACAAACCCAATTTGTTCTAAAGCTGCTGCTTCTGAGTATGAAATTCTATTTTAATTTTGTTTATTTGTTTCAATTTTGTTGATTATGTTTTAAAGCAACAATTTATTTATTTTCTACTGTTGAATTTTATGGTAGAATCTTAAAGAATTATTTGGAACTTCCTTGCAGCAAATGTGTGTGGAGCTGGGGATCCCGTTGAATCCTGAACATTTCTTCTCTGTCTGTTCCCTGCAGAATGTTGCAGATCACATTCCACAGCTTGTCCAGGGAGTGCGTGGAAGCCAGGCCCAGGCAGAGGACTTGAGTGCTCAACTTGCACTGATAAACTCCAGCCAAATCTTCCTCCAGGTACAGTCAACAAGAGCACAGAACACTAACCCCAGCCTGAGTATACTAGCTACCAATTCGTTTCTGGGCCCAATTTGAAGTACTGGTTTGACTTGTGAAGCCTTATGCAGCTCAGGTACCCAGTACACCTCTCCCCACGTGAATCTACCCAGACCCAACATTCTTCATCTGAAACCCTCCTCTGTATACCCTTTCTGAGGATGGCACAGAAGATGTCAACACAAAAGCGGGCCTTCTTACTGGTGACTCCCAGCTTATGGAGTGCTCTCCCTAGGGAGGCTTGCCTGGCACCATCACTCCCTGTTTTTAGGTGCCAGGAAAAACATTTACATTTTCTCAGACCTTTGGCTCTTAATCTTCTGCTTACCTACTAGTGGGGTGGGTGTGGCTGGATCTGACACAGGATGTTAGATGGTTTTATGTTCATTTTTGTAAGGTGCTTTGAGGACATTTTGTGGGGGGAGGGGGGTGGTCTAAAAATTTATTAGTAGTAGTAGTAGTATAGAAACCAAGAAAATATACTTTGTCATTCAGAAATAGTTTTTCATTTTGAAACAGTAATTTAATTCACAGAGGTTGCAATCCTATACCTCTTTACCTGGAAATAAACCAACTGTGTTCAGTTGGCTTGAGGGTGGGCAAATAGGATTGCACTTTTAGGCTTTTTTAATCAGGTGCCAGATCTAATCTGGATTCTTTGAAATGTTTGTCTCCCTGGTGATGTTGCATGCATAAGCTCCGTGGACAAATGGTCCATAGGTACTCTGTCTTCTCTTCTGTCATTCTCTAAATAGCCGGGGAGCAAAATGGTGGCCTCCGCTAAAGCAGCCGTGCCTACAGTGGCAGACCAGGCTGCGGCGATGCAATTGAGCCAGTGCGCCAAGAATCTTGCCACCAGCCTTGCCGAGCTAAGGACTGCCTCCCAAAAGGTATGTAGGCATCCCAACTCTTGAGTAAAGCATTTACAGACGGGATGGGGCAACTGTAGCCCTCCAGATGATGCCTTGACCCCACCTCCCATCATTCCCAGCCATCATTCAGTAATCAAGATGGCGGGAGTTTCGTAACAACTGGAAGGCCACAGGTTCCTCATCCACGTGACTCTTAATTCTCAAAGTAATTGGCCCTTTGAAGACTTGGAAAGGTCACTTTAGATCGAGGGTGGAACTTTTTAAGGCCAAGGGCCACATTCCTTTAGAGACAGCCTTCTGAGGGCCACATCCCTGTGAGAGGGGGAATCAGAGATGAAAAGGTGGGTGGGTCCAGGTGCAGAAGTGAGTGGAGCAACAGGTGTGACTCTTACATTTGTATCATAGGGTACATCTCAGCCACACAAACGTTTTATGTACAGACATACACACACTCTCCATCCAGGCAAGCATTATCCCAGTTCATGGACACATTCCAGCCAGGCTTTAGATTATTAGTCTTGCACTGAAACATCTTGAATGTGCCTCTTTTCCATTGCTCACTCTTCATGTATTCAACAACTCATGGATTGTAGCTGAACTGGCTCCATTGAAGCAGATAAAACTGAAGAAGTGTCTAGCTGATGGTTAGGCAAACTAAGGCTTGGGGGCCAGATTCGGCCCAATCACCTTCTCAATCCAGCCCGCGGATGGTCCGGGAATCAGTGTGTTTTTACATGAGTAGAATGTGTGCTTTTATGCGTCTCTGGGTTATTTGTGGGGCATAGGAATTCGTTCATTCCCCCCCCAAATATAGTCCACCCCCACCCCCACAAGGTCCGAGGGACAGTGGACTGGCCCCCTGCTGAAAAAGTTTGCTGACCCCTGGTCTAGCTGAAGCATTTGATCTGTGATGCCTTCTTTCCAACATGTGTTTGTTTTAATGTGGCAACTCTTGAATGCCACGTGTGGACAGGGTGAGCATGACTGTTAGTCAGAATGGTTGCAGCTTTGATAATAAGCCTGTTTTCCGCTTCATCTTTCTCCTGCCTAGGCGCATGAAGCCTGTGGACCCATGGAAATCGACTCTGCCTTAAACACTGTTCAAACACTCAAAAATGAGCTTCAGGATGCAAAGATGGCAGCCATTGACGGGCAGTTGAAACCACTTCCAGGAGAAACGGTAAGCAGGACAGCATTTATTGTTTGTTTGTTGAATTTGTAAACCATCCTCATCTGAAGATCTCAGGGCAGTTCACGGCATAAAAATACAAAATAAAAACACAAAAAATAATAAAAGCAAGAACAAGAGCAAAAAATAAGAAAATAACCCCTTCCAACCACACAAACATATGTTTTATTTAAAGGGGGTGCTGGATGGTTGAACAATTTCAAGTGTGCTTGAAACAGAATAAACAAAACAAGCAAGTGGCCATAGGACAAAACGGTCTTCATTTTCCTCATTTTTTATGGACAGCCTTTCCTGAGTCAGATTGCTAATATTTTGTGACTTGTGACTTCTGCCAGATTCTAACCTGCCTCCTGTGTCCCAAGTGGCTTCAGTGACAAGGAGTGGTTATGTATTAAATTACATTACCACCCTTCAACCAAGGATAACAGGGCAGTTTACAATATCAAAAACACAAAAATATATACATAAAATATTTCCAGCTACAGCCATTCCTAGACCGGACCAGGCCACTGTTATGCTGGGTATTCTCACGACTGGATTACTGCAGTGAGCTTTGCATGGGGCTGCCCTTGAAGGTGCAGCTAGTGCAGAATCCTCACAATTGGATTACAGTTTGGGGCTGGCCCCTGGAGACCATCCAGAACCTACATCTAATGCAGACTTCTGCAGCCTGTCTACTGTATGATACTCCTAGGTGGAGCCACAGTACACTTTAAGGAAATACACTATCTGCCTAAATGCCACGGGGTCTGGTTTAAGGTTTTGACTTTAGTGCATAAAGACCTGAACTGCTTAGGGTGCCCAAATACTGGAGTGTGCCTTCCCCAGTATGTCCCAACTGGAACCCTGGTGGTGGTACCACTGACAGGCATTGTCCATTTGGCAGTGATACAGAGCAGGGCCTTCCTTTAGTGGCTCCTAAATAATAGACCTCCCTTCCATTGGAGATATGATTACCACCTCCCCCTAGAGGAGCAGGAGGATGAGTAATAAATAAATAAATAACCAATCACCCAGAATGGCCCACTCTGCTAGGTAGTACGTCTCCAAAGTCTCAGACAGAGATCTTTGCATGCAGAGTTGCCATTCACACCATTGGTCCATCTATGCTTCCTTCAAACAACAGCCCTTTGCTGAGCCCATCCATTTACTGAGGTTGTAATCTAGATGGCTCCCACCTTTGCAGGTTACATGAGTGCCTAAAGGTGATGGGGCTTTCTCGGCAGTGGAGCTTAGGCGGTGGAATAGTTTCCCTAGATCCATTTCTGTGTTCCTTTTGGCTCCAGGTGAAAGCTATTTTATTTGAAAGAGCTAATAGCCAGGATAACTTGAAAACTGAACTGTATCCCATAGTGTGGGCGCTACTTCTAGAAAGCACTGCTGTGTGCAAGACTTCTGTGTGGTCAGTGACTGCAATGTTCCATGGGCTGAGGGATAGGAATGTGTGTGTGTTGTGGTGGGTCGTGATGTTACCTTTGCTTAATTTTCACATCACTTTTTTTTGCATTCAGCTTGAAAAATGTGCTCAGGACCTGGGAAGCACCTCCAAAGCAGTCGGTTCTTCAATGGCCCAACTGCTGACTTGTGCAGCACAAGGCAATGAACACTATACAGGTAGGCCTCCACTTGCAAAGCTTGGCAGAAGAAAACACACATTATTTATATCAGCAGCTCATTGACTATGGCAAATGTACTGGTGTTACTGTACAAGGCAGTTTCTAATTGTTGTGTTTTGTTTTTTCTTGATTTGGGGGGCCCTTGTGGGGATGAAGAGTGTCATAGCAGTGTTTGTATAAATAAATAGCAATATTATAAGAACATAAGAAGAGCCTGCTGGATCAGACCAATGGCCCATCTAGCCCAGCATCCTGTTCTCACAGTGGTCAACCAGATGCCTGTGGGAAACCCACAAGCAGGATTCGAGCACAAGAGCCCTCTCCTCTCTTGTGGTGTCTATCAACTGGCATTCAGAAGCATTGCTGCCTCCAGCCATGGAAGCAGAGCAGAGCCACAATGGCCAGTAGCGATCAATATCCTTCTCCATGAATTTGTCCAGTCTTCTTTTAAAGCCATCTGGGTGGCGCTGTGGGTTAAACCACAGAGCCTAGGACTTGCTGATCAGAAGGTCGGCGGTTCGAATCCCCGTGATGGGGTGAGCTCCCGTTGCTTGGTCCCTGCTCCTGCCAACCTAGCAGTTTGAAAGCACGTCAAAGTGCAAGTAAGTAAATAGGTACCGCTCCAGCGGGAAGGTAAACGGCGTTTCCGTGCGCTGCTCTGGTTCGCCAGAAGCGCCTTAGTCCTGCTGGCCACATGACCCGGAAGCTGTACGCCGGCTCCCTCGGCCAGTAAAGCGAGATGAGTGCCACAACCCCAGAGTCAGCCACGACTGGACCTAATGGTCAGGGGTCCCTTTACCTTTACCTTAATAATCCCTAAAGTTCCCTAATAATATTTTATAGCACTACCCAGCAAAGCACACCCTGCACATTATCTCCAGGAGGATAACTGGCTGCCCAGCTGTTCTCTTCTGTTTTCTCACAAGAGCGCAAAGAGTCTTCGGGTGGGGGGGTCTTCTGATGATCTGGGGGTGTAGGCAGCTCATGTGCTCCTTCAGTTACTTTTCTGCTCTGAATGTAGCCTCAACTCTGATTTACTGTGTTGATCTACATCAGAGGTAGCCAGGATAGTGTCCTCCAGATGCCGCTGGGCTCCAACTCCCATCAGCACCAGCAAGGATGGTGGGATTTGTAATCCAAAAACTTCTGGAGGAAACCACATTTGGCTACCTCAGCAACAAGTCCAGCTCCTGACTTCGGTTAGCTAACTATCCTCTTTTTGAAACCCTTCATTTGAATTACTGGGAATAAGTTTCTGGCAGGGGAAAAATGTGCATTCTCAAGAAGACTCGTGTGTGGTTCCAATGTGACATGAATATCCATGTACCTTGCTCCCTTAAAGGACGCTAGTTGTGTCCCTGTATCAAGAAATGAAAATGCATTCGATACCAAAGCGTCTCCTTCAGTATATGAAAGGCTTAGGGAATTGCCCTTGGGGAATTGCTGGCTTAATGGCAAAAAGGCTCTTGTAGCCATTAAAATGCTCTTGTGTCAATTACATTCTGTCTTCAGTGCTTAGTCCAGTTGGGGATTTCTGAATCCAGCTGATACAACTCATTAGAGCAACTTTCCTTTTGGTAATGGGACTGAACAGATTTCGGTTGCACTTTGGCTTTGAAGTGGATATAATTGGATTAAGATGGCTCTGTGTTTCATTTCAGATGCACAGTCTTGGCACACGGGAGCTGACATTTGTGCATCAGTAACAATTCCTAAAATATGGATTTATTCTAGAAGGAGAGGGACCTATATAACTTTCTTTTTTCTTGTTCTGAATCACCTGTGAAAGATAAAGAAATAAATTTTTAAGAAAATATGGCATTAAGAAACCCCTCCATTTTGGGAAATGCTACCAGACAACTTGGCTGGCTGAGAGGATATATTGATTTCATGCTTCCTGTCCACTACATTAGCTTTGCATTGGCATCCAGCTATGTTTGGGAGCATTGACTTGGCCTGACACCTATGCTTTGCTGACATCCTTAATCAAGGGTGGCTAATCCCCAGCTCGGGGACTTGATTCCCCTCCCCCCAGCAATTTTTTTGGCTACCCCAGTGACCTCACCAATTATGACAGCAACAGGAAAATTTACCTTATTTTAAAGTGGGCATGCAGTTTAGGCAGGGAAACCCTAGTGCCCTGATGCAGCTGGAAATTGCCCCCTCTCCATTCAACATAATTTACTAGCAGAGAGGGTGATTTGCACAGCTCTGGTGAGAAGGACAGGCTGTGGATCCTCTGTGTGTGGGCGGTATAAAGTCATCAGAGGGTTGGCCCTCTGGCTAAAAGCTGTTCGCTATCACTGCTATTCATTTTTTTATTTGTTGTGATCCAGGTCAGGGAGCACGTTTGTTTTTGTAAGCTTGGAGAAAAGCCAGCTGGTAGTAAGTCTCACAGTGTTGGTGTAGGATTGCAGCAGTAAGGCTCCTACGTGGTTTGAATGCTCTTCACTTGGGAGAGGACAGCTCTTATATTTGTTAGGCTGAAAGCTTAAAGGGTTTATAACTGTGTAGATATTTATCATCTGGAAAGCAAAAATGTACCAAAACAGGCCTTGTTATTTTGTCACCTTCCTCCTCTCTGCAAAGGAAGCATTTCCCCTTCTTTCTTCCCTCCTCCTCCTCCTCTTCGCTTTCTCTTCCCTGTGAAAGCTCACTTCCAAATTGGGGGAAGCTGGGCAATTGGAGGCAAATTTTCCCAGTGATCCTGGTGGTTGCTCAGTACTATAGCAGCCAGGGTCTCAAGAAACAATGCCATGACCCCAAAGGAGCCTTCCGTTAGATTTCCCCCAAATAGCTGTTCCTCTGTGCTGTGTTGCAAACTGCTTTTGAAACAGGACAGAAGATTAAAAAAACTGCTTACAATGTCAAGGGCCCTGGCTGGTTAACACAGGGTTATGGGGGTGTGGCGAGTGGAGCGTCAAATCTTCCGCAAAATCTCAGGCACTCTGTGGATCAGAGTATTTATTCTTGATGAGAAATCAGTTCCATGCAAAGCCCCAACAAAGCAGGCTACTGGTATCTTTAGCTCGTCACTTTTCAGTCTGTGATGTTGTGGTAGTTAGGCAAGCTTTTCAGTGAAACAGAAACTTGCTATTGTGGAAGCAAAATTCCAAGGATTGGCAAGCACCTGGATCAGGGTGTTGGCAGGTAGAAAACAGGTAGTCCTTATCCTGGTGTCCCTGCTGCCTCTGCACTTCATTGGCTCCAACCGACCTTGGAGATTTGCAGCAGGTGGGGACATGGGATTGGCTCTGTGGCATCACCTGGTAACCAGAAGGAGTCTCGGCTGTGGTGACAGTGGCCTGACTTGAAGGATCTGCTGTTCCTTTCTCTGGTCAGCAGCTGCAGTGGAACAGGGAACAAGCTTGGAGTCCCTACTGAGTCTGACACTGGCCATGTTCCATGAGCCTGGTCATCCACTAAGAGTCGGCTGAGGTCTGCTCTCTGTCTCACTCCCAACATTTGAAGTATGGCAGATTGGCATGGGAGGTGGGATTTTTTCTATGTTAGTGAGTGAATCAGTGGCAACAGGTTTTGCCAGCCGAGGCTTATGGAAGTTGCAGCCCAAAACATCTGGAGAGCTCCAGACTGTGGAACCTGTGGAACCTAGCTGAATCGCTGGATTTTATCACATTTCAAACTCATCAAATCCCATTTGGTGCCTTGAATATTTTATGAAATGAAAAAGAATATGAAAAATGAATACTTTTGCGTCAAAAGGTGAAAGGGCATGTATAAACAATCAGTCCACATCCCCAATGGGTTTCTATCCTCGTAGATGCTGGTGAGGAATTCTCGTTGAAAATGAGGTTATCCCACTTGCTAATGGGGAAATTTGCTCTCTGTGATCTGGAAAGAGGGCTGGACCAATCTATCAATATAAGTTTCTGTCTCAGTTCCTCATTTTTCAAAGTTGAAGTCCAGTTTCCCCTATTTTCTGCATCCACATGAAAATAGTTTTCACGCACATTTCTCACAACTTGCATTTTTCCAAGCGGTTTTTCCTAATGGAGTTCTCTGCATTATTTTTCACTACTTTATGCATTTTTGTAGACCTTTTTTGGCTGGAGAATACACCACAAAATCTAGAACAGTGCAAATTTCAAAGACTAGCTGTGTTTTGGTTCTCGTTGTTTCATGAAATGTGAATTAAAATGAGAAACTAGCTGGCCGGAGCTGAGTATTACTAATATGCTCAATGTGATCTTAATTTAGGGGTTGCTGCCAGGGAGACGGCACATGCCTTGAAGACTTTGGCTCAGGCGGCCCGAGGTGTTTCCGCATCCACCAGTGACCCAGCAGCAGCCCACGCAATGTTGGACTCGGCGCGGGATGTCATGGAAGGCTCAGCAATGCTCATCCAGGAAGCAAAGCAGGCTTTGGTGGCTCCTGGCGATGCAGAAAGCCAACAGAGGCTGGCCCAGGTGAGGCTGGTTGAAGTGGAGAGGGATTTGGGGGCCCCCACTGTGCTCTTGTTCAGCCCCCATTCACTGCAGCAAAGTTTGTGCAGGAGACTGTCTCAGTGGCTTGTGCCCTGTGACACCCGTCCATCCATTTCTCCTTCTGCTGCCCTTAGTGGTGCCTGGGATCGGCCACCCAAGACAGATGCCTCATTCTTTCTCCAACCTGTCTCATTCCCATGAAGCATTTGTCTTAGCTCGTTCAAAGTTGATCTCCATCTGTACCTAAAGCAGCGTAGGGATGGATGGAGGAGTTTCTTGTGGTCCATGCCACTTCCATCTTGCCAAAGCAGTTGCCAATGCCCACACCCTGTTGGTGTTGAAGGCCAAGAATGTGGTTCAAGTGGCTAAAGACACAGTTCTGCAGGACAAGGTGATTGCTGCCCCCATTCTGTGTGCCCTCTGCTCCTCTCAGCTGGAGGCCTCCCTCTGGTGTCGGGGAGAAGAGCTCCTAAGGATGGTCTGTCAGTAGCAGCTCAGAGACAGGTGCTTGGCACAAGGCGATAAGAGGCCTGGAGAAGTCAATGAAAGAAGGCCCAGGAATTGTGATTCTTGCATTGCAGGGGGTTGGACTAGATGACCCTTTGGATCCCTTCCAGCTTTGTAGTTCTATGATTCTTTGAGTTCTACATTATTTGGTGAAATATTAATATTTAAATATGCACGTTGTTGCAGAGATATGCTTTTAACACATGTTTTATCTCAGTGTACATCTTGCTTAAAGTACTTTACCATACAATATGGTAGGGGTGTTAACCCAAATTAATATCTTTTTGAGCTAAGAAATGCATTGCAAAATTCAGAGAAGTGTGAAAATCAAAGGAGAATTGTGTTCTGATTCATATATTAGTCCAAGGGCTGCAAATTAGGTCAGTTGGCTTGAAAATCTGCTCCAATGAAATGCTCCTTCCTCTGTCCATCTGGGTGCCGTGTGGCTTCTGCATTGTTTTCTCCTGCCCTTTGCCTCTCCTCCGTTGTCAAAATTCAGATTGTAAGCAACATGACAGCAGGGATTTCTGACTGCTGATGCCTATCTGAGATGCGAGTACCACGACCTACTTTGATTATTATTCATTTAAAAGATTTTTTATACCCGATGGATGAAGACAGCCAGACAGCCCCTGCCTACAGGTTCACTAGCTGAGAAGGAACTCAGTTTCTGGTTCAGCCTCCAAGGAGAGAGAGAGAGAGAGAGAGAGAGAGAGACTACTATGGGGTGCAGCTCTCATCTCGCTTTTCAGGCCAAGGGAGCTGGTCATGTGGCCAGCATAACAAAACCGCTTCTGGCACAACAGGACATTGTGGTGGAAGCCAGAGTGCACGGAAACACTGTTTACCTTCCCGTCGCAGCGGTACCTATTTATCTACTTGCACTGGTGTACTTTTGAACTGCTAGGTTGGCAGAAGCTGGGACAGAGCAATGGGAGCTCACCCCGTCATGCACATTCGAACTGCTGATCTTCTGATTGCCAAGCCCAAGGGGCTCAGTGGTTTAGACCATAACACCACCCACGTCCCTTTTATAAACATGTATATACACACACTATATATTGTTGTTGTTTAGTCGTTTAGTCGTGTCCAACTCTTCGTGACCCCATGGACCAGAGCACGCCAGGCACTTCTGTCCTCCACTGCCTCCCGCAGTTTATATATATATATATATATATATATATATATATATATATATATATATATATCTCAGAGTGGTTTACAATAATGTCTGTATGTATAATAAACATTTAAAACAGAGAGCATCAGCTAACCATTATGGAAAGATGTATTTTTATTGCTTTCATAAGCCTAGCAGGATAGAAAAATTTAAAAGTTGTCACAGAAGGCATCTGCTGAATCTCTCTTGGCAGATTATTCCACAGATTATTGGCTGATGATGCCAAAAGGCTTGGTTTGTTTTTGTTGTTAAATGAGCTTCACCAACTTTGGGAACAACCAACGAAGCTCCTGCAGATTATCTCAATAATGGAGCTGGGATATGAGAGTTCAGGTGGTCCCCGAGGTACCCTGGCCTAAGTTGTTCAGGGCTCTGTAATTTAATTTAATGCAATGACCTTGAACTTAGCTTGGTAATAGGTGGGCAGCCAGTGCAGTGTTTTAAGAATGGGGTCATGTCTTCTTGGCCATGTGTCTCCACCATCATTCTGGAAGAATTTAAGTCTCTGAAAGATTTGTCCCTTTCCCACATCCTCCTGGAATGTTGAGGCTACTGGCTTGTGGGGGTCTGGTACTGGGGGGTATGCACTGCACACATGCTCAGAGATTGTAGGCAGCATTAATTTAATCAATTAACTTTGCCATGCTTCCCCTCTGAAGGTGGCCAAAGCTGTCTCCCATTCTTTGAACAACTGTGTGAACTGCCTTCCTGGCCAAAAGGATGTGGATGTAGCATTGAAGAGCATTGGTGAATCCAGCAAAAAATTGCTTGTGGAATCGGTGAGATACTTTTCAATATTTGTATGTTGTTGTTGTTGTTAAGGTGGTGGTGGTTGGTTTTTGTTTTTGTTTTTAATGCAAAGCTTGCCATAAAATGGTTACTGCAACCTCCAAGAAGCAGAACATTACTCTCAAAAGAGTTGCTTGCTTGTAGACTTGTGGTAAGATGGTGGTACAGATCTGGCACCATCCATTCCATCACCTCACTCCACCTCATGTATAACCAAGCTTTCACAAGGCTCACTGCAAGAGAGTTTGAGCAGCCTGGCCTAACTTTGGGACAGTTGGCATAACCCTTGGGTAGTCCTTGGATAACCAGCCTGGTGCCTTTTCAGTGTTGCTGGACTACTACAACTCCCATCATCCCTGGCCATTGGCCAATGCTAGCTGGGGCTGATGGGAATTGGAGGCCAACAACATCTGGAAGGCACCGGGTTGGGGTGCAGGAACTGCTGTAATTCCTGTCCCCTACTGTAACTAAACCCAGGTCACATAGCCGAAACAATTGCATTGTTCCCCTCTGATCCATCCCTTCTGTGTGCTTCAGTTTTTAGACTGTAAGTTCCATGGAGCAGGGACTTTGCAAAGTGCCATGCACTGAGGTTACTGTATATAAAGCCATTGGTAACTTACCCACAATCCCTCTTTTTCTTACCTTGCCCCTGCCTGGTAGCTGCCTCCCAGTTCAAAATCATTCCAAGAAGCACAGAGTGAACTCAACCAGGCTGCAGCTGACCTGAACCAGTCAGCGGGGGAGGTTGTCCATGCCACGCGGGGCCAGAGCGGGGAGCTGGCAGCTGCTTCTGGAAAATTCAGTGAAGACTTTGACGAGTTCCTGGATGCTGGGATTGAAATGGCTGGGCAAGCTCAGGTGAGACGTCTTCCTCCACCAGTTTGCTCTCTGGCTGGGCAGGATGCGGTGAGGGGGGAAGCGATTGGTCATGGTTGTTGGAGCGGGGTGTTTATCAGCTCCTTTGTCAGCTTTCCTCAGAAGGGAAGAGTGGGATGTAAACGTTGAAATGAAAGGAATGTCCAAAGGAACAGGAGAGGAGAAGACAATAGCTCTTTCCATGCACCTGAAGGTTGCCACATAGGAGAAGGCAGAGTCTTTGTTCTCTGATGCTGTTCCAGAACTAGATCTCATGGGATCATGTTGGAGGAAGCTAGACTTGGGTTGAACATTAAGAGAAACCTCTTGACAGAGCAGTGAGGCAAAGAGACCCATTTACTAGAGAGGTGGTGGGTGGGCTCTCCCGAAGCAAGAGGGGTTGGGGGTGGAGGATGCTCTAGTTCCAAATTTCCTGCACTGGGCTATATGACCCCCAAAGCCTCCTACAGTGTTTATGATTCTATCACATCTCATTCTGTCCAACTCCCATCCCCCTGGCTTGTTCACTATCACTTAGCAGGGAATCAGCATGTCCATTATAACAACCTAAGAAGAGCTTGCTGGATCCGACCAGTGGCCCATCAAGTCCAGCCTCCTGTTCTGACAGTGGCCAGCCAGATGGGAAACCTGCAAGCCGAACCTGAGTGCCAGAGCCCTCTCCCCTCCTGCAGTTTCCAGCAACTTGTATTCAGAAACATTGCTGCCTCCAACTGTGGAGGCCGGGCAGGGCCACAGGGCGAGTGGCCATTGATAGCCTTCTCCTCCATGAAGTTCTCTGATCCTCCTTTAAAGCCATCTAAGTTGGTGGCCATCACCGCCTCCTGTGGGAGCGAGTTTTTAACTACTAGCTAATAGATTAACTATGGGCTGCATGAAGGAGTCGTTCTTTGCGCCTGTCCCGAATCTTCCAGCATTCAACCTCTTTGGATGTCCACGAGTCCTAATGTTATGAGAGAGGGAGAAAAGCCTTTCTCTTTTCACTTTCTCTGTGCCATGCATAACTTTCTAAACGTGACACATCTTTTCTCTAAACTAAAAGGTCCCATATGCTGCAACATTCCCCCATAGGGAGTTGCTCCACCCCCTTGATCATTTTGGTTGCCCTTTTCTGACCCTTTCCCCTAAGGAACAGCAGCAGCAAGGAAAAGTTCTTCTCAGCAAAGGTAACCAGCCTGTCCTCTGCCTTTGCTTGATAACTCCAGTCCACATTAGGCTACACTGCAGATCTCAAAGGTGTTGCTTCATCAGCGCAGCCCTCATTCGCTCTGCTATTGTCTGGGCAGGCAGCTGAGTGACAAAGTATGTCTTGGTTTATCCAGGGCCACCTGCTCCAAGCTCTGAGTCGGCCAGAACCTCCTGTGTATTAAGCAAAGACCACTCTGCCCTTCCCTGTCTAGCAGGCCTGCCAACATTAACAGCTGCGCACCCACCCATGGTCGCTTGACATCTTGTCGTGCTCATGGAAATGAGATGCTAATTAAGCCCTTGCAGTCAAGTCATGCAAATTAGCTGCAGACCTTTTAGCACTTGCTATAATTTCCAGTGTAGCCCGTGGTGCAGAGTGAGCAGCCCTCTCTGCTGCTCGCCAAACACGTTGCCTTGTTCAACAAGTTGATTTTAAAGCACTCCCCTCCCCCCCACCACCACTTTTTCCGCAAAGGCCCCCTCTTGTCAAAGCATCAGGGGCTTGGATGCGACTCCTTTTGTCTTTGCATGGAGAGCAACTCAGAGCTTAGCCTCTTTGCTGCCTTCCCATGCCCTAAATCCATGCCATGATTTGCTTCTTTGGCCTTACAGACGAAGGAGGACCAAATTCAAGTCATTGGGAACCTCAAGAACATCTCCATGGCTTCCAGCAAGTTGCTTCTGGCTGCCAAGTCTCTCTCGGTGGATCCTGGAGCTCCCAATGCCAAGAACCTCTTGGCAGCGGCTGCAAGGTAAGGGCCAAGGCAGAAGTGCAGTTCACCTGCTTCTAATCAAACAAATGGGAGGAAGGAAATCAGGGAATATATAGATCTGTTCTAGATGGGACCCACATGCCTTAGAAGTGGCCTTTCTGTATGTCAACTTTCCATAAGCTGGTACTTTCAAATGTTTTGAACTACAACTCCCATCAGTCCCAGCATTGTACTGGCTGGGCCTGATGGGATTTGTAGTTCAAAACATCTGAATGGCCCCAGCTTTGGGAACCCCGTGCCACCTTTGTTCATCAAGGGGGGCTTTGCTTCCACTGCCATCTGTGCAGTGCAAAACAAAACCTGCCAATGGAGGCAGTGCCATTACAGAAGTAGCCCTGAGGATAATTTTATTTTTATTATTTGGTAAATTTCTATACCGCCCTTCATCCAAGGATCACAGGGCTTTTTACAATATAAATACATAAAAATACATTCCATAGTAACAAATAAAAACAGTAACCTCCCATGGACAGTTTTCCTCTCAAACAGGCATTGTGCCTCCTTGCCTTGCTTTTTGTAAACTCTTCCTTTTTCCTACTAGAGAGATGCAGCTTTGGGTTGTGGGGGTTGTTTCTTGGATTAGAGAGATATTTTCTAGTTTGTTTTATCTTTAAAAATTGATACTGCTATTAATTGGCTGCTTGGTTTTACTAGTGGAGGAGAATTTTAGGAGACTGTTACTAGCTTATTTTGAGAACTCTGTTTGGAGCCTGCCCTACCATTAGACAGAATTAAGCAGATGCCTCAGGCAGTTGATTTTGGGTGTCGTTTATAATTACTGATTTCTTACTGCCAATTCAAAAATAATTTGGCTGCTCTTGGGTACCATGCATCTTAATTTCTTAAACTTTTCTGGCAGGGTGGTGGTGGGTTGCCACTTGCTTCTCTAATCAAGCAGGCTACCTCATAGCAGGTCCACCTGTGATCTGCTCTGATTACCCACATTGTTGGTCTCTGAGATGTGCATGTCTCTTGTCTTCTAGGGCTGTGACTGAGAGTATAAATCAGCTCATCACTTTGTGTACTCAGCAAGCGCCGGGCCAAAAAGAGTGTGACAACGCTCTCCGGGAACTGGAGGTAGGTCTCCACTTGACTGCAGGCTCACTTTTCTTGGGTGATGTGACTGGCAAAGCTTTCATGATTAAGGGTGTTTCTGGCTGTCCTCAAATCTTGCCCCATCTGGACTTGGAGAGTTGCTTGCTAGTCAGCTGACTGAACACTCAGCAGGCTGGCACTTGAGTCTGCCATGCTAACTGTCTAAACAAGAGTGCTGGTGGATCAAGTGATAAAACATCAAAGCTTGGCTGCCATGGTTTTTTGACGGCTCGATTGCCACAGCTTGACTGCTACTACCCAGGGAACCTTACATCTCTTACTTCCGTAGACAGTGAATACTAAACTGTATTAGCTGCGTAGCTTTGTTCTCAACTAGTATCATTCAAAGACCACTGTTTTGTTTCCATTGATTTGTGATAGTGGCCACACTATTGTTGACATCAACCTTCCCCACCCTTGAGCTCCTCATGTTGCTGGACTCCAAGTCCCGTCATCCCTGACTTCTGGTCACCATGTTTGCTGGGACTGCTGGGAGTTTTTGTCCCATCTGCCTCTGGGAACTCAAGGCTGGGTTTCCCTGATGCCCTTCCCCCTTGATGAAACAGATAAAATATTCTATTTGTTAAGTTCATGGATATTTATATATTCATTACAGTGCCTTTTCTCAGTTTATTGTCACTCACGTGTGCAGATTCACATGTTAATGCCAGTAGTTGTTGGCATTATTGTTAATTTCTGAAATTAGCTTTACTTTTCTCCACTTTGGGGGCAGATTCACTTTGCCAGATTCATTTGGGATTGTTGACATTCAACAAACTTCAGGTATTCCTTGTAACACACTGGAGGCTGAAGTGAGCCAGTGAGTTGTTTTTCCAGGATAACTGCCTGGAAGATATGAGTCTCCTTGCATGTATTCTTCCAGCCAGAGAAGGGGCCTGATCAAAGTGTCAAAAATGTTAATATTGTTGACCACATATGTGATAATTTTATTTCTTCCTGCAACCAACCCAGAGATATACAGACAAAAGAAGGGAAGTTATATAAATACACATATGCTGCTTTTATTGGGAGGGGGGTGTCATACAAAGCAGTCTACAAAGCTAAAATCAATCCATAAAATTGCAATTCAACATTCTAATAAATATAACAAGCCAGGCACAAAAAGCTGGTTTTCATTTCAAAGCAGTAGATGGATTTATTCCCATTCCAAGAAGGGCTTTGCTTAATCAGCTCACCCAAGCGCCCTAAGAAGGTGCAGCAAGGGCTTCATGGTCTAGGATTTTGACTGCATTGCCCCTCTTATTTTCAGACGGTTAAAGAAATGCTGGAAAACCCCAACGAGCCTGTTAGCGACCTCTCTTATTTTGACTGCATTGAAGGTGTTATGGAAAACTCCAAGGTAGCCATTGTATTTTCTTTCCATCTGCATGTTCAGTTTCATGACCAGTTGTACTAAGTCATATTTAGCACTCCCTGAAGTGGGGTAGTGGAGCCTCCTGGCAGGTGAGGGGGGGGGAGCAAAATCCTGGAGCTACAGCTTTCTCCAGCATCCAAAAACAAGGAGATTTTTTTAGTAGTTACGTCAAAAGTACAGTCCATCCTCCCTCCCCAAAGAGAGTCCAGGCTGCTAAAAGTAGTTAAAACACTATATAGAAAAACAGTGTAAAACAGCACTTTAGCAATGCTAAAGGACCTGCAGTGAAGCTAATCTTCATAAAACTAACCTCCAAAAATCTAGAGCAGGGAAGGGGAACCTTTTCCAGCCAGCAGGCCAGATCCTGGTGTCTTCCAGCCCCCCATCTTCAGTGGGCCGCTTGGGCAGGTGGGGGGTGCCCACCTGTCAATCAGCTGATGATGTTGCTCCTGATCCGCAGTGTGGAGATAAAACCAGTAGGAAGGTGATTGTATTACGGAGATAATGTGTGTGAATTGAGTCTGATGTGCCTTCTAGGTAGGGGGCATTGTTTTTGTTTGTTACTATGTTATGTGTTTTTGTGTTTTTATAATGTAAACCACTCTGTATTCCTCTGATGAAGAGCATTGTAGAAAATAAATAAATAAAAATATTAATAGCATTGCATATTATCAAGTATTGATACTAATAAATAAAGCTTATTAGAAGTATGAAGTATTAGTAAACATTAGCGTATGGTTATTAAGTGGTGTTGGGATTTCTAAAGCAAGGACTGAATTGAAAGTCTTGAATTGCCCCCCCACCCCCCACCCTTCGCAGGTTCTGGGAGAGGCGATGGCTGGAATTTCTCAGAATGCCAAGACCGGGGACCTTCCAGTCTTTGGCGAGTGTGTTGGGGTGGCTTCCAAGGCCCTTTGTGGCCTCACTGAAGCAGCAGCTCAGGTGAGTTTCAGATAACTAATGTACTAAGCAAGCTTTTCTGCAGTGGTGGGTGACGGTGTGATTGAGCTTCTGCAAGTTCATTAAGATGTTTCAACTGCTTGCAAAGTGTGAGGATGGAGGGACCTTCGGTGGTCTTTTTGAGTGTTTGTCTTGATGGAGTTTCTGCTAGACTGCTTATTATGTATTTATAAATAATCTTCTAGTTATCTAGCTTGCTGCTGGCCCACTGAACGACCACAGCAGTGGCTGATTTGCCTGTGAATGACTTCAGTTGTGGGCATTAGCATTAGGCCAGTTTTGCAAATAATGCTTAAATGGCTTCTCTGCATTTTTCCATGCCTGTAATTGGAATGCAAGACCTGCCTTGTCTAGGAAGAACATTGGATGAAAAAATGACTCTCTCCTTCCACTCTCGGTATTGCATGATCTCAAGTGAACTAATAGGCGTTTATTGTGTGCTTCTTGAAAATCACCTCTGAGTAGTCACAGTGCCTTTGGTTTTTGCCTAGGCTGCTTACCTGGTTGGCATCTCGGATCCCAACAGCCAGGCCGGTCAGCAGGGGCTTGTTGATCCTATCCAGTTTGCCAGGGCCAATCAAGCTATCCAAATGGCATGTCAGAACTTGGTGGACCCAGGAAGCAGCCCATCCCAGGTAACTTTCATCAAGGTTGCCAGAGGCCTTTTGCTGGCTCGTGCTTCGCATCCTGTAAGAGGTCCACCTTTGTAGAAATAGCAGTCTTGGGTTGCACGTGACCTGAAAATAAGGGTGCACTTCATATTTTAATTGGGTGTGAACTTGGGAACTTCTGTATGCAAGGCATGAGCTCTGCCCTCTCAGCTATGGTCTGTTTCTTACTAAGCTTGCAGCACAAAAAATTCTGTTGCTACTGCTAAAGTATGGAAGCAAGCAGGACTCTGTTACACAACAGAGAAAAATTAACAACTATTTCCTATGGAGAAAATCACTAGTTTATTTATCAGAGGAAATTTTTCCCTCTCCCAAGTATCTATTTCACTGATATTTTTTTTTGGGGGGGGGGAGGCAAGAATAAGGATTTGTGAATACCAGTAAATAGGTTCAAAATGTGTTTAGACTGAATTACGTTTGGGAATGCTGTGCTTGTACTTTACAGGTGAATGAATGCCTTTTCCTCTTTTTTGTAAAGATAAAGATGCATTTCCTTCAGTCATTAACAGAAATATATAAAGCATGTGAGCAACCAACATTTTTAAAACTCTTGTCAACATGTCAGTGGCCATTCGTGTCTTCTCTTTATCTTACTTTAATCTATAATCAAAGCAGCAATTCTCTACCAACTTACCTGGGAGTGAGCCCCATTAAACTGAATGGGACTTACATCTGAGTAGACATGGATAGGACTGAACTACAAGGAGGAAAAAAGCTTGCTGGTATCTCCCTAGATCTCTCAGCGCCCTTTTAATCAGCAATGAGACCTGGACCAGACATACCTGTATTTTGTTTGCTCCGAAACAGTCCATGCCTAACAGCTGCTAAGGATCTTGCCAAACATTTAAATAACCAAATGGCTCTTTAAAATGTGTCTACTGTCTATGCTGCATCGTAGGGCCAAAATACAGTGTCCAAAAGAGCTCAAGTTCCTTTCTTCCTAACCCACTGGTGCTTCAGAACACAGATGGAGAATTAGCAGAGCAGCCATTCCATCCCTGAGCCAGCCCAAGACATTTGGCTGCCTGAGGCAAAGGGAAAAGATGGAGCCTGCAAAAGCTCACCAAACTGTTGAATCCTATTTTGACACTGGCAGTGGAACATCATCCTCCTCTGCACACCTGAGGGGCAGGCCTCATGGCATACGCAGCTCTATCCACTCCCCACCCCTCCACAACTGCCACCTGAATTGGCTGCCTCACTCTGCCTCATGGTAGGGCTGGCCCTGTCTGTGGTTCTGTTTCTGCCCCCTCAGCCATGTGTGTGTGTTTTGTTTTCCAGGTCTTATCAGCAGCTACCATTGTGGCAAAGCACACTTCTGCACTGTGTAATGCCTGCCGCATTGCTTCGTCCAAGACAGCCAACCCCGTGGCAAAGAGGCACTTTGTCCAGTCTGCAAAGGAAGTGGCAAACAGCACTGCCAACCTGGTTAAAACTATCAAGGTATGAGAGTCTCCTGCCCCGCTGTACTGTTAAGACAGCCTCAGTCAAACAAAGGCTTAAATACTGCTCATCTCTGGGTCCTTAAAAAAAAAAGTCATTTACAGGAAGTCATTTCTCCTTCTGTGGGAAAACAGAGTTTGCAACCTACACAGGAACTGCCATTTTGAATCTCTTAGGGAGCCATTATCCACCTCGTTCCTGGAATGCTTGAGAACAGCTGTACTGCTAGAATGCAATTAACCTAATGTATTTGTGATTAGGGAGTTACCGTATTTTTCGCTCTATTGGACGCAGTTTTTCCCCTCCAAAAATGGAGGGGAAATGTGTGTGCGTCCTATGGAGCGAATGCAGGCTTGTGCCATAGCCACGCGCAACCCCTCTGGCAGGGAGAGGTTGTGTGCAGCCTGTACGCTGCTCTTTGGGGGGGGGAATATTTTTCTTCTTGATTTCCCCCCCTAAAAACTGGGTGCGCCCTATGGTCCGGTGCGCCCTATGGTGCGAAAAATACGGTACATTTTAATTCTGCTGTTTCGTCTGGAGGTTCCTCCTGTCTTCATTACAGGAGAAAGAAGACCTTGCTCTTGGGAAAGTGTGGGTTTCAAAAATGAGGAAACAGTTCAAGAGTTTGGATTTCCCAACATTTATTTGAGAGAGCATATTATTATTATTATTATTATTATTATTATTATTATTATTATTTACCCACCCGTAACCCAAGGTACCAGGACAGGATTCATCAATTTAAAAACATTGTTAATAACACAATATTAAAAACTTAAAATTACAAAAATGTAAACTTAAAAATATAAAAATAAGGTGAGTCCTGAAAATATACATCTCAGGTGTAATGTTATTAGAATATATCTTTCTCAATCCCTTCTGCAATTTGTAGCAAAGTAGCTAATTGTTGTCTGATTGAAAATATGAAAATGAGTTATTTGTGTGGCTTTTAAAAAGTGAAGATAAGTAAAGAGCCAGCCATACTTCTAGAGAGTCTCTTGGATCTCAACAGATCCCTGCTCACACTCATCTGTATGTTATTTGTATTATTAAATTTATTACCCACCTCCCTTCACCAGCAGGTTTTAGGGCTGGTGACAACAATTTAAAATCCAGAATTAAAAACTGTTAAAACATATTGCATTCACAAGAATAGCGTGGGTCCTTAAAACACACATCTCAGCTGTCAAAGGCCAGGGTAAAGAGATGTATCTTCGGCATTTACCAAAAGCTGTTTCATGAAGGTGCAGGACTCACCTCTATGGGGAGCTGACATGATCTCTGCTTTGCCTGGGTGTCACGGAATTCAGGAGCCAGCCAAAAACCTGCAGGATATGTTCCTGGGAAAACAGAAAGAACTCATGAATGGTTCTGGTGATGAGCTGGGAACCTGACAGGCCCTTGTAAGCATCATACAGAAATCTGGGGTCAGGCTGACTGAATGGGAAGATCTGGGTTATCCTATTTTAATGTATTGTGAGATGGAGTTAGGCTGGGATCTGTCATCCAGTGAACTTCAGAAATGAGTGGAAGATTCAAGGCCAGGCTTCCCACATCTAAATCTGATGCTCTCTCTCCAATACACCACAGCACTTGAACCCATTTTTATTTTTCTTCACTAGGCCTTGGATGGTGACTTCTCAGAAGATAACCGAAATAAGTGCCGGATTGCAACTGCTCCATTGATTGAAGCTGTGGAAAACCTAACAGCCTTTGCATCAAACCCTGAGTTTGTCAGCATCCCGGCCCAGATCAGTACTGAGGTAAGAGAAGTGCTGTATTAAATTAACTTTATAATGATGCGGAACCTGTCTTTAACTTACTGCAAACTGATCTCCAGTTTGCTGGTCTTTGAGGACATTACAAAGCATTTTGGAAGTTTGTTTAGAACAATTAAGCTCACCTTTTCTATGCTTTAGAGGAGCAAGCAGCCTACATGATCTACGTCGCAATTGCCATGTCGGCTACATGGTAACCTCACATTGTTTTTATTTAACTCCCTCCCTCCCCTTTCCTGTGAAACTCTTGTAAGTAAAACTATAGCCCAATTCCAGGGGTTCTTCCACGTGCAATTTGGATCAGGTGAGGATCAGCCTCAGCTAGTACAATTGTAGGATGCTGAGGCTGAGGGGAGTCCAAAACCCCTGGACCCCTCCATTGTCAAAGTCTGGACAAAACAGGTCAACGAGCTGTGATCTGATCCTAGGTTTGCAGGGATTACTCAAACCATAGTCTCTTGGTTTGGAACCTCAAGAATTGAATTGAGGTGTGCTAGAAAAGGTAGGAAGAGAAAGAGCAACAAATGAGTTCACATGCCGTTTCTAATCCAACAAACCATGGTGGTTTAGTCTGGGGTTATTACACCTGAACCCAGCCTGGGAGTTGCTGTGGAACTAAAAGCCAGCTGCTTCCCTCTTTGCAGGGTTCTCGGGCACAGGAACCAATCCTGACTTCTGCCCGGACTATGCTAGAGAGCTCGTCCTCTTTAATCAAAACTGCTCGCTCACTGGCAATCAACCCCAAAGACCCTCCCACGTGGTCCGTTCTCGCTGGGCACTCACACACCGTGTCCGAGTCCATTAAGAGCCTCATCACATCCATCAGGTGAGTCCTTTCGTTTTTATAGGCACTTGCAGTGTGGGTACCTCTGCCTCTTTCTCCATTATCATGTTCCCCCATTCTGCAGGAACACACACCCTGCTCATGCTTATTATTTCAGCAAGCTGGAATATGTAAAAACAAGTAGAGGGAGCCGTTCTCAGCCCAAGGCCTGCTTTCCCTCTTGGACAACGTTCCAGAGGCAACGTATCAGCAGTGGGCAGCAAAAGCAGGTGGAGGCAAAAGCAGGTGGAGCAGTGGAGGTGACATTTGTCTTTTATGCAGTAGGCTACATTCAAATGGGACGCAGGTGGCGCTGTGGGTTAAACCACAGAGCCTAGGACTTGCCGATCAGAAGGCTGGCAGTTCAGATCCCTGTGACGGGGTGAGCTCCCGTTGCTCGGTCCCTGCTCCTGCCAACCTAGCAATTCGAAAGCACCTCAAAGTGCAAGTAGATCAATAGGTACCACTCTGGCGGGAAGGTAAACGGCGTTTCCGTGCGCTGCTCTGGTTCACCAGAAGCGGCTTAGTCCTGCTGGCCACATGACCCAGAAGCTGTACGCCGGCTCCCTCGGCCAATAAAGCGAGATGAGCGCTGCAACCCCAGAGTCGGTCACGACTGGACCTAATGGTCAGGGGTCCCTTTACCTTTTTACATTCAAACACTGCAAAAGTCAGGGGTTTCTGCACATGCACAGCCCTCTGTTCAGGCAAGCAAGAGGCAGTAACACAGTTCCAAGTATGCAGCCCAGCCAGGCAAAAGCACTTGAGAGGTGCATGGATCAGGGATGGTGGGAAGTGTGTCTGGGGTCAGAGAGAGAGTCCTGGAGCATTGCGCTCAGCTCCCGAGCTTCCAGTTTTGCAATAACCACAGGCTGCCTTCAGGGGTCAAGAGCTTCCCCCACCTCTGGAATACTCTCTCAATCAGGCCCCTCTTTGAGGCATGTTTCTCTCCCAGCTCCCCTTTCAGGTCTTTTCCTGTGTGATATGTACTATGTTAATGTAAGATATATGTTTTATGTTGCGTTTGTTTTAATTGCTTCTTTGTATCATATGCTATGATTATTGTTTTCATGTACACTATTCAGTGCTCTGGGTGCTCATTAGTAGAAGAGGGGGGTAAAAGTGAATGATTATCAGTCCCTTTATTTCCAGCATTTGGGGTGTGAGTGCTGTTCCCTGTTTAGGCAAAATGGCGCCACCCATGTTCAGGAAAGAGGTATCAGCCAGCTAGGGAATATCCTAAAGATTGAAGAAGTGCAAAAGAATCTGTGAGGGGGGGTTATTGGATGCGTATGGAGCATGCTCAGTAGCCACAGAATGCAGACTGATGGGTGGGGCAAGGATGGGGGGGGGGAGAGATGGAAAACCAGGGGCAGGGGAGGGGAGGGGCTGGAATCCTCTGTTCTTTAATATTTTGCTGCAGTTCCCACATGTTAATTATGGTTATATCCCCCCCTTTCACCCTTGACATAACAATCTGCCATACATTCTCCAGAGACAAAGCCCCGGGCCAGCGGGAGTGTGACTACTCCATAGATGGGATCAATAGATGCATCAGGGACATTGAGCAGGCCTCACTTGCAGCTGTCAGTCAGAATTTGGCCACGAGGGATGACATTTCTGTTGAGGTAAGCAGAGCTGTGAGTTGCCAATGAAAGAAAAGCTGAGCCTCCTCAGCCAGGAGTGTGTCTGTGTGTGTGAGGGGGAGAGGGAGAGAGAGAGAGAGAGGGGGAGGGAGAGAGAGAGAGAGCTCTGAATCAAATTAATGTAGTTGGCAGTGCAGAGTGAGGGGAAACAGGGAAAGCACCAATAAATCTTCTGCTATAAACTGACTAGAGGATTTTCCCAGGATGCCTTGCATTCCTCTTGCTAACTCTCTTCCAGGTGAGTGAACCTGGTCCAGCAACACAGGTGGTAAACTGACATAGGTTGTTTGCAAAATGACAGGTTGAAATTCTTCAGGGTGAGGCTCTTAAGCTTACTTTTTCTTTTAATGACCAGGGGAGAAAAGAAGGACCTTCAAACAACCATAAGCAGCTCAGCTTCATTCCCTCTTCCATTTTAAGCAGGGAACTAGAATCCTACTTGGAGGGGGGGAAATAACAAGTTTTCACAAACTTATTTCTCTTGTTTTTACAGGGAAAGCTTAACAAGAAGTTAAGTTTTGTGTTAAAAAATCTGGCCATCTGCATTTGCTGTAATTCAGAAGGTCCCAGGTTCAAACTTGGGATCTTCAGTTGAAAAAAGATCAGCTTGCAGCAGGTCATGGAGGGAGGGGAAGTCATCTCTGCCTGACCCCTTGAAGTCTGCTAACCATCAGAGTGGATCGGGGGCTGGCCTTTAGCCCTCCAAATGTTGCAGCTCCCGCCAACCCCAGAAAGTGTGGCCAATGCAATGTATACCGTATTTTTCACGCACTTTTCCCCTCCTTAAAAGTAAGGGGAAATGTGTGTGCATCTTATGGAGCAAATGCAGGCTGCGCAGCTGTAGCTGAAGCCAGAAGAGCAAGAGGGATCGGTGCGCAGCGATCGCTCTTGCTCTCCTGGCTTCAGGGATAGCCACAAAAAACCTCTTGAGCGCAGCGGGAGCGCTCCTTCCTCTTCGCTCAAGAGGCTTTGCATTGCTTTCTTGTTTTCCTTCTCTAAAAACTAGGTGCATCTTATGGTTGGGTGCGTCTTATGGAGCAAAAAATACGGTGGTTAAACTATGGCACTCCCTCCCTCAGGAGGCAATAATGGCCAGCAACTGGGGTGGCTTTAAAGAGGACTGGAGAGATTCATGGAAGGGAAGGCTATCAGTGGCTCCTAGCTATGATGACTGTGCTCTGCCTCCACAGATGGAGGCATGAATGCTTCTGAATACCAGTTGCTAGAAACCCCAGGAGGAGAGACTGACGCTTGTGCTGCGGTCCTGCTTGCTGCTTTCCCCTGGGCATCTGGTTGGCCCCTGTGAAAACAGGATGCTGAACTAAGTGGGCCACTTTGGGCCTGATCCAACAGACTTTCCTTCGGTTCAGCAGCTTCTAGAGGGCCAAAGGTTCCTCACCCCCAAGGAAGATAACACTGGACAGGGTGGACAAAGAACTTGTTCTGGCATATGGGAGCCGATCGTAGGAGGGACAGAAATGGCAAAATGAATACGTTTTTCCTGTTTTCCTGTTTTTATTCAGCTTCACAAAATCAAAATCACGCTAATACATCAGATAATTGAAGTTTAGTAGGGAGCTCCAAGGGTCATCTCGTCCAACCCCCTGCAATGTAAGAATCACAGCTAAAGAATCCCTGACAGATGGCCGTCCAACCTTTGTTTAAAAACTACCCGGGAAGGATAGCCCACCACATGAATAAATATTTATATATATATATAAAACAATACAGTTCCCCCTCACCCCACAGAGAGAACAAATGTGCTTTTCAAAATAGTGCCTCTGTGTGTCCTTCATGTCACCGAGCACCTCTGCATTGTCATTGCATTTCTGTCTGTGGTCCCACATGTCCATTCTGTTTGTTTCTCAGGCCTTGCAGGAGCAGCTGACGTCGGTCGTCCAGGAAATTGGCCATCTGATTGACCCCATTGCGACAGCCGCTCGAGGCGAAGCCGCTCAGCTGGGCCACAAGGTAGGAAGCCACAAAATGGCCACTCTGGGGAAAAGGGATGTTGTTGGTCTGAGGCAGATTCGTGAAAAGAACGCTGACTTGGGGAGGCAGCCATGTGGGATCCACTGAGGAGGACTTGGGGAGGCAGCTTTGGGGTCCACTGAGGGCAGCAGAGGGCCTCTGAGGCACAATTAACCAGGCAGCCATTTTGAAGTTCTGTTGACTGCAGAAAACTCCTTTGTTTAGCCCAAGTGTTTTAGAGCAAGTTATTCTATTCATTGTTTGGTCATTTGCTTCTGTATTTTTATTATTTTATGATCCTGTGCCAAAGCCAAAGATGAAAAAAAATGTAATTATATGAAAATGATACACAGATGGTATCTAACTCCAAGTAGACTAGTGTTTCCCAGTTATCAGTGTTTATACTACATATTTTTAGATTTGTCTTGAGAGTGTCTTTAAATCTCTTTTGTTGTCCATCGGTATTTCGCTTTCCATCCTTAAGTTGGGAATAGAGTAGTTGCTTTGGAAGGCGATAATCAGGCGTCTGAACAACATGACCTGTGCAGTGAAGTTGATGTTGAAGAATCATTGCTTCAACACTGGTGATCTTTGCTTCTTCCAGTACACTGGCATTAGTTCACCTGCCTTCTCAAGTGATGTGTAAAAATTTCCAGAGACACCGTTGATGGAATCTTTCAAGGAGTTGGAGATGGCATTTATAAGTGATCCATGTTTCATAAGCATAAAGTAAAGTTGGTAGTACAATAGCTTTGTAAACAAGCATTTTGGTTTCCCTGCGAATGCCCCAGTCCTCAAACACTCTGCACTTCAATTGGGAGAAAGCTTCACTCACAGAGCTCAGGGGATGCTGGATTTTGGCATCAATCTCGGCCCTAGTGGAAAGATAACTGTCCAGGTAGGGAAAATGATTGACACTTTCCAATGCAACACCATTAAGTTGGATTTGTGGCACTGCAGAGGGGTTGTTTTGTGCTTGTTAGTGCAGCTTGTTGGTGCTCTTGAAGTACATAATGTCTGAGGCCTTCTGGGAAAACAAAATGGCAGCTGCCCAAATCATAAACATCAGCGCTCTAACCACCCTGAGGACATGGCTCATTGGGCAGCACAGAAATGCTTAAAGAAGCAAATGAAATATATGAATGTGGAAAAACAAGATGAATTACATTTAAATGGATGACAAATGGTAAACAGATGCATGGTGGGTTGTTGTTTTTTTTTTAATGAATGCATGATGAAACAAATGAGGTCTTTGCGCAGCCACATTGAATGAATTCCGTTGCCTTCTTTCCTTTCCTCCCTTAGGTGACGCAGGTAGCCAGCTACTTTGAACCGCTGGTTCTTGCTGCTGTCGGTGTGGTATCCAAGTTGATGAACCATCAGCAACAAATGACCTTATTGGACCAGACCAAGACTCTGGCGGAATCTGCCCTCCAGATGCTCTACGCAGCCAAAGAAGGGGGAGGAAACCCCAAGGTAGGCCACCCTCAGGATGACTAATTGAATGTTGATATTTAAAGGTGATGTCCTAAGAAAGGGTCCTGCATCTTCCCTATCGCACTGTTCATCAAGCCACAAAAGTATTCCCTTTTTCTCTCAGGGATAGCGAATGTGTTACCTTCCAATTGTTGTAGGACTCCAACTCCCATCAGCCCCAGCCAGGATGGCCAGTGATCAGGCATATGATAGATGGGGAAGGTCCATAGCTCAGTGATGGAGCACATATTTACATGTAGATGGTCTCCAGGTTGAATCCCTGCTACCTCCAGTAGGTCTGTGAAAGACTTAGAGAGCCACTGCCAGACATTATAGCCATTGCTGAGCTAGATGGACTCTGAATAAGGCAGCTCCATGTCTAATTATGTTTGAAAGGAAGCACATTGACTACTCCTGTAGACTAATTTGGCACCAGTAAATTGTGTGGTGGTGGTGATCTGATTTGATGAATCACAGCAACTGATGGTCATACAAGTTTCCCAAATCAAATTGAGTAAGTGAACAGTCAGCTTTGCAGCAGAATTTTAACCTGGGTCTCTCCAGTCCAAAGAGTCATCATTTTATCAGATTCGGGTGGTGGATTTTAAGGGTTTTAAGCTTGCATACCTTTGTTTAAAAAAAAGAGAAACTTGTGAGTACAAGCAGAGAAGAGTTCTGCATGAACTAGGAAATATGGATAAGACTCTTGCACCGCATTTCAAGCCATTAGACTGTTCCTGTTTGGCTGAGGCCATGTCATGGGATCAGTGGCAAAGCCGCCACATGCCAGCATTCAGAAGGAACCACCAGACCGCTCAGGATTGCCCTCCTTTCCTTTCCGCAAGGCACTCAATAATTATTGCCTAGGAGGGCTTCCAGTTTCCTGGGCTGCTAAGCCGTGGCATGTTCAGCATAACAGTTAATCCTGCCCTCTGAATTCCTACACAAATGTCTATGAGAGTAAAAATAGACTGGTTTCAGCTTTTCCAGTCAATTAATTTTGAACTCCTTGCCCCATAAGCATCTTCCTGTTCAGCTCCCCTCAAAAGCTCTGCTGTCTCTCCCTTCTGATGCTGGAAAAGGAGAGCCAAGGTTGGAACCACAGGGTGTTTAAAATTCTCCCAATGGCAACATAGGAAGCCACCTTTATGGAGCATTTGTCCGTCTACCTCAGTATTGTCCCCTCTGATAGTCAACAGCTTCACAAAGTGTCTGGCAGAGAAGAGTCTATTCCTTCGCGTCTTAGTTGGAGACTTTGCCAGGAACTGAATCTGGGACCTTCTGCAGTCGCGAGAACCAGAAGCTTCAACATTGCAAAGGCCCTGCTACTGCGCTATGGCCCTTCCGGTTGATTTTAATTGGTGGGAAGATTTTAATTACACAAAAATGTTGTCCTGTTAATCACACTGATTAAGCCACTGAAGCTTGCAGGCCCATTGGCATTGTGGTTTAGTGCACTACTGTTTTTCTTAAAGGATAAGTTCTGTAGTTTGCATCTAAGCGTGGTCTCCTGAGGATGTAGAATGAATTGTGCCATTCCAGACCATGAAATGGCAGGATCCCATTTTGGAAAGCTAGCCTATACAACAAACTCCCAGAAATGGAAAGCTAGCATGTCAGGGAGACAGGTTCCAGGCTAAGCCTTGTTCTTACTGAGCTAGTTTTCTGTTTTCAGGGGAGCAGTTAGGGATTTTAGCACTTTTACCACCTCCTTCTCCTGCCTGTGTAGACCAGCCATTCATGTTTCCCTCAAATATTTTTACTTTGTCAGAAGATGCTTTCAGAGAAGGAGAGATGATTTGCATGTCTGGGGGTCTAAAAAATACAGTCCTTGTGAGCAATCAAGCATGAATGGTGATGGATGATGAGAGACTTGGGAGATATTCTTTAATGGCCCTTAGACAAACGTGTGTAATTAAAAAATCCTGCCTTCAGTAATCACCCCTGTCTGACAATTGTCTCCCGCAATGAGATCATGAAGCAAACACTGTAATTGCCTTAATGTGTCAGTAGGAAGTCTAGTCTTAAAGTCTCAAATCAGGGGAGTGGAGGCTGGAAGGGGAATGGAACCTTTTTTAAAAGAATTGCTTTTTACTTTTAAAACTAGGCTGCTTTCTCTTTAACGCACCAAGGCTCACATCCCTTCAGTCATTCAGCACCAGCCCTACTATTGAGCAGGCCTCCTCAGGAGGCAAATGCTGAGGGGCACAGAGGCCACATTCACACCATACATTTAAAGCATGATGATACCACTTTAAACAGCCATGGCTTACCCACAAAGAGCTTGTTGAGGCTTCTGAGAGTTGTTTGATGACCCCCTATTCCCCCTCACAGAATTACAGTTCCCAGAGTGGTTTAAGTGTCAGTCCCTCTTCACAGGAAATTCTGGGGGTTGTATCTCTGTGAGGGGAATAGGAGCCTCCTCCTAACAATTCTTGGCAACCTTAAGAGACTTCAGCTCCCATAATTCTTTGAGGGAAGCCATGACTGATTAAAGTGGTATTGTACTTCAAATGTATGCTGTGCAGGTGGACAGAGCAGACAAAGCTGTGGGTGTCAACTCCTATTTTCTGTGTTCCCACATGGAAAACCTTTTTTCAGGTAGGAAAGTGACATAGATATATATAGAAGGTTTTTTTTTAAGTCTCCATGCTGGCCATCACACAAAAGTTGTGTTTTTCAACAGAAGGGACACTGGGATGTGTTTCAGTTGTGTCAAAGAAAGAGGGAGATGCAATGTTTCCTGTTTTCTCCATCAACTTATTTCAGGCTTCACACACTCACGATGCCATCACGGAAGCTGCCCAGTTGATGAAGGAAGCAGTGGATGATATCATGGTTACCTTGAATGAAGCTGCCAGCGAAGTAGGGATGGTGGGCAACATGGTGGACTCCATAGCTGAAGCCATGAGCAAGGTCTGTATGAGTCACCTGGGATCCCTTCTCATTGCTGTTTCCCAAGGCCCCTGGAATATGTGATTATCCCAAAGCACCCAGGAAGACTCAAATTGAGGTTGCAGCTATCAAAAACTTGTTGTTGATTACAGTATATCAATAATTGCCTTCCTTGGTAGCCATATAACAGATTGAGGTGTCTGTGCTTCAAGGACTTGCGGGGAGAGGGGAGACACATGCAGACTCCCATCCCTCAGTCCCAGGCACTAATGATACCATTCATATTTTGCGTAATTTAGACCAGTCAGTGTGGGTTTTCTGGTTACAGTAGACCTTTTCCACTTATGGGAACAGGGTCTGGATTTCCTGCCATTTTGATCACCTTTCTTCTTCCTCTTCAACCCCCATCGCAGCTGGACGAGGGCACACCACCAGAACCCAATGGAACTTACGTTGACTATCAGACCACCGTAGTCAAATACTCCAAAGCCATTGCAGTGACAGCCCAAGAAATGGTAAGATCTGTTGATGGCAGCAAAATGCATTGAGGTGCACCTTAAGTGATGGCCAACAGAAGCCTTTGGGAACCTAAGAAGATCCAGCTGCTGGATCAGACCAAAGGATAATCTAGTGCAGTATCCTGTTTCTCACAGTGTAGCGCAAGTGAGGCATGTTCACCTCTTCTTTCTTCACATTCCTTCAGATGACGAAGGCGGTTACTAATCCAGAGGAGCTGGGAGGACTTGCTTCGCAAATGACCACAGACTACGGTCACTTGGCGTTCCAGGGACGGATGGCAGCCGCTACAGCAGAACCGGAGGAGGTCTTGAGCCCTTGGTCTTGTTTGGGGTTAATAAGCATGCGGTGATGGGACCAACTTTGGGGGGAGGGCCCAGGCAGCATCAGAGTTCTCCTTCCGCCCCCGCCCCCCACTTTCTGTTCTTAAATTGCTGCCCCAAAGAAACTAGTGGGCCTCCCATATTGGAACCTTGATGCCTCTTGATTATCTCTGTTGTCATCACAGGGGTACTGATTTGGTGTCATTGATTTGTGCAAAGTTGGGGTTTTGCCTGCTGTCTTGAACAAGCCAATAAAAAGGCAGAATATAAATTTAAGCAATGGTTGAATTTATTTATTATCTGCTAAAGAGATGGGGCCACTCCTGTTAGGTACTGAACACCTGGAAAAATAACTGAGTGTTCAGCTGTCTCCTCAAGCAATTAAAAGTGGGAGACAATTGGATCTGCACTGGGAGGGAGTTCTATAAAAAGGGTGCTGCCAGTCAGAAGGCCCTGTTACACTGAGAAGGCCCTGTCCCTCAATTCATACTCATCAGGTTTGTCATAAGGGCATCTTATAAACCTGTCCAGGAACAGTTCCATAATAGGGAAATGCATCAAAGGGAAATGATTTCAGCAAGGCATTTAACTGGCTGACTGACCGAACCCAAAGGGTGCTCATCAATGGTTCCTCTTCATCCTGGAGAAGAGTGACTAGTGGGGTGCCACAGGGCTCTGTCTTGGGCCCGGTCTTATTCAACATCTTTATCAACGACTTGGATGATGGACTCAAGGGCAGCCTGATCAAATTTGCAGATGACACCAAACTGAGAGGGGTGGCTAACACCCCAGAGGACAGGATCACACTTCAAAACGACCTTGACAGATTAGAGAACTGGGCCAAAACAAACAAGATGAATTTTAACAGGGAGAAATGTAAAGTATTGCACTTGGGCAAAAAAAATGAGAGGCTCAAATACAAGATGGGTGACACCTGGCTTGAGAGCACTACATGTGAAAAGGATCTAGGAGTCTTGGTTGACCACAAACTTGACATGAGCCAACAGTGTGACACGGCAGCTAAAAAAGCCAATGCAATTCTGGGCTGCATCAATAGGAGTATAGCATCTAGATCAAGGGAAGTAATAGTGCCACTGTATTCTGCTCTGGTCAGACCTCACCTGGAGTACTGTGTCCAGTTCTGGGCACCACAGTTCAAGAAGGACATTGACAAACTGGAACGTGTCCAGAGGAGGGCAACCAAAATGGTCAAAGGCCTGGAAACGATGCCTTATGAGGAACGGCTAAGGGAGCTGGGCATGTTTAGCCTGGAGAAGAGGAGGTTAAGGGGTGATATGATAGCCATGTTCAAATATATAAAAGGATGTCACATAGAGGAGGGAGAAAGGTTGTTTTCTGCTGCTCCAGAGAAGCGGACACGGAGCAATGGATCCAAACTACAAGAAAGAAGATTCCACCTAAACATTAGGAAGAACTTCCTGACAGTAAGAGCTGTTCGACAGTGGAATTTGCTGCCAAGGAGTGTGGTGGAGTCTCCTTCTTTGGAGGTCTTTAAGCAGAGGCTTGACAATCATATGTCAGGAGTGCTCTGATGGTGTTTCCTGCTTGGCAGGGGGTTGGACTCGATGGCCCTTGTGGTCTCTTCCAACTCTATGATTCTATGATTCTATGAAAGTGGTGTGCCAAGGTTTGCCTAACACTGCTGCCTTTACCTCCTTTACAAATAACTTGCAACACTTTCTTTTCCTTTTCCTCCACTCTGTTCCTCTCCACACCAACCACTTGGCTATCCAGATAGGCTTCCAGATCAGAACGCGGGTTCAGGAACTTGGCCACAGCTGCATCTTCCTGGTCCAGAAGGCTGGTGCTCTACAGATATGTCCCACAGATAGCTACACCAAGAGGGAGCTGATAGAGTGTGCTCGGGCGGTCAGCGAGAAGGTGGGTGCCCTCAACTTCAGTGGTGTGAGCTTAGACACCTCCTGGTCCCCAGTGCATCCCTGAGAATAATGTCCTCTTCTAAGACAGGGTTGTAGCAATCCTTGATCAGAAGCAGGGTTCAGGGGCAGCCTGCCCATACCAAAGCACCCCAGTAATCTCACTTTGCCTCCGCTAAGTCAGGTATCAAGACCCCCTTTTTATAGTGGGTGCTTGGAAGCATCCTCAGATACTTGGAAGGCATCCATAGAGACTTCTAAAAGGGAACCTCCTCAATATTAAGGGCAGGTTGAAATCTCTTGCTATCATGACATCCTGCTGGGTTACACCATAGTGTTGTTTGTTTATTGTTATTATGGGTTGTGTCAGCTATGTCCTAGTGAAAGTGAAGTGAACGTACCTAAGTTAATTGTGTTCATTAATTTCACTGGGTCTGCTCTGAATAGGATTTTGCTTGTTCCTCTTGACAGGTGTCCTTAGTTCTGTCAGCCTTGCAGGCAGGCAACAAAGGCACCCAGGCATGCATCACGGCGGCTAGCGCCGTCTCAGGCATCATCGCTGACCTGGACACCACCATCATGTTTGCCACGGCCGGAACGCTGAATGCTGAGAACAACGAATCATTTGCAGACCACAGGTCAGTGTGGCCGCAGGATTTCAGATCAGGGCCATGTCCAAAGGGGGCAGGGCTGTCAGAGGCAAAACTGAGCCATAGGCTGCAGGAACCCTGGAAGAGTTTTCAGGGAGGATGTAAGGTGCTCTGACATGAAATTAAAAATTGAGTTCAAAAGGGATCCCATCTAGACCAAAAAGATGCAGTCATTGAATGGTAGAAGAACTCAAAGCTTCCTGGTCAGAGTGAGGCCTCTCCACTCTTAACAAAAAGATGCAGTCACCGAGTGGTAGACGAATTCAAAGCTTCCTGGTCAGAGTGAGGCCTGTCCACTCTTAACCTCAGCTCAGTCGCCCTCTCCATTCATTGGCTCTCAGTTCAGCTGCCCCACTCCCACCCCCACAGCAAATCTGTACTCTGCCCCTGGGGCACTGCAACCTGCCACAAATGCATATATGGAAGTGCAAACGAACCTTGTTCTGAGTAGACCAATATGTTACCATGGATTTTTGTACATATCAGGGTGGCCAGCCTTTGACTCTTGCACCAGCCAGCATGGTCAGTAGCTCAAGGATGGCTCTGTGTGCATTGTTTAGGCCTATCCCATTTATCAAATAAGTTGTACAGGTTTTTATTCAGAAGCCTTCCAAACCTGTCTTACCTAAAACTAAAGTGGAACAGATGAAACATCTGTATTTGCCAGGAGAAATGAAGTCTCTCCCAGAGCTCTTACAAACCATTGTCTGTTTCAAGCTCCAAACAGCAGTTCCTTGATGAAAAAGTGCCTCTGGTTTTCAAATTGCTTTCCATTACTTTTACTCCAAAAAATAATAATAAATCCATAGTGATTCTGAAAGACACAAAACCGTATTGTGTCTGGGATGAAAAAGTCTCTTTGGGAAGGAGCCCAATAAGCAAATGGTTTCAAAAACCTATTAGGAAAGGCAGTTCTAAAATATTCTCTCTATTTATTTCCCTTCAATGCATAATTCCACTTTAATGAAAGCTTTCTACAGAAAGCCCTGAAGGACATTTGGGGTATTCTGAAACTTCCTCAGCTTTTTGGGTCATTCTGAAATTGTACTTTTCAATGCAAAAAGACTCAATAAAGCTTTGTTGCTGTTTTTGGAAAACATGTTCCAAGCCATTGGTTTCAGAATAATAAACTGATTCTGTTCCAGGCACAAAACAAGATCAGGCTAGCAGCAGCATTGTTTTTTGGATAGGATAAATATGGGCTAGAGAAAACTGACGCTAGAGGTATATTTAACCAGTAAAGCAAGGAAGATGTTTTAATCTCCTTTTGCCTGTTAGGGTCCGTCCCCGTCCCCCCATACACATATTTTATCAGTTTTTATACTACTTGAACAGCTGGTGCCTTGGCTGTAAAGAGAACTTGAATTACCACCTGATCCATGAAATGAGCCTAGTATTCTGTTGCTCTCATGTGGGGGTGTATGGTCCACAGTGCTGAATACAGTCATACCTCGTGTTGCATTACGCTCATGTTGCGTCTTTTCAGCTTGCAACCACGGCAAACCTGGCAGTGTATACTTCTGGGTTTTGCTGCGCATGTGTGCACAGAAGCAGTGCTCTAGTTACAGACTTTTCGGGGTGCAAATGGCACCCTGGAACAGATCGAGTTTGTAACTAGAGGTATCACTGTATACAGTAATTTTGTTGTTGTTTAGTCGTGTCCGCCTCTTCGTGACCCCATGGACCAGAGCACTCCTGTCTTCCACTGCCTCCCGCAGTTTGGTCAAACTCATGCTGGTAGCTTCGAGAACACTATCCAACCATCTCGTCCTCTGTCGTCCCCTTCTCCTTGTGGTATACAGTAATAGCATTTTCAAAATGTCAGGAACCTTGGTTTTGACTTTTGAAGCGTGTCTCTAGCCCTTGTTGTCATTCTGAAATCCCTTAAAATAGTTTGGTTAGTTTCTTCTCATTTTCATCCTTCAGAGCATTATAATTCCAGAGAACTGCTTTTAGAATTATTCTCTTGGCAGTTCTGTATCTATTTCGGGGAGAACTGTATTTATATGTCCCTGGCGTCACTACATTTTGCTCCTTGGCTCCCTATATGCAAAGTTGCTCACAAAATTTGCACAATTCAATAAACCAGTAAAGCAGTGGTGTTCAGAGCTCATATCATAACAGGGACAGTGTCTTCTTGTTCACAGAACTTAGATGTGTCCTGCTAGTTGGAGTATCTGGTCCATTGGCTAGGAGCCCGTTTTGCCCTGCACAGCAGTGTCCTGCCTCCCTGCCTGTCTTCCAGGAATGTTTGGTGGTGGGTTTTCTACTTTGGCCATGCTCAGGCACCCATGGAACCTCAGCAAATGGCCAGCCCCTTAGCTTGGAAACAGTGAGGGGTGGTCACGCTCTCACTGCTGTCAAAATGCTTCTTGCCCACCTCTGCGACTTCAAGTTCAGGTGAAATCTCTCCCACTCTTCACATTCACCAGACGGTGGCAGCACACTCACAGCGATGAGCTGAGAAATGGCAGGACCTGGTGGTTTTTAATGTTACCAGTTCCACCCTTTTCCATATCAGAAAGCAGGCCAGAACTCCCTTGTTTGAAAGTTACAGCATTTCACTCAAGAACCAGTTTATTGTTATATGAACCATGAGTTTGTCAGAGACATAAGACTCAGCTTCCTGAGAATCTCAGCACCTTGCTTATTTTAAGAGCATGCTATTAGTCCTTGCAGTTGCAAAGATGTGCTTTGAAGTGTGTGAGCAAAGTCTTGGGGGGCTGCTATGCATCCTTCCACTGGGTGTAATGGACACAGTTGCATATGAAAAAGTTTTTGTTATTGGCAGCCTACAAATGAAGTTAATATGCTAAGGACACAGTAGAGTCTAGTGAATATTGCAGCAGGAGGGACTTTATCATTTTAAGTGTAAAACAACACAATCAATTGGCTGATGATCAATTGGCTAAGGAGTAAAAAAAATAGTCAAACACCAGTAACCCATCTGGCAAACTTAAGGTGCTGCTAGGGCAGCATTTGGGTGGCGCTGTGGGTTAAACCACAGAGCCTAGGACTTGCCGATCAGAAGGTCGGCGGTTCAAATCCCCGCGACGGGGTGAGCTCCCGTTGCTCAGTCCCTGCTCCTGCCAACCTAGCAGTTCGAAAGCACCTCAAAGTGCAAGTAGATAAATAGATACCACTCAGGCGGGAAGGTAAACGGCGTTTCCGTGCGCTGCTCTGGTTCACCAGAAGTGGCTTAGTCATGCTGGCCACATGACCCGGAAGCTGTACGCCGGCTCCCTCGGCCAGTAAAGCGAGATGAGCGCCGCAACCCCAGAGTCGGCCACGACTGGACCTAATGGTCAGGGGTCCCTTTACCTTTACCTTTAGGGCAGCATTTATATTTTCTTTATTTTCTTTAAAACATTTTAGTGCTGCCTTTCAGAGCAAATGGCCTCCTTCCCAAGGGATTTTTTGCACAAAATATGACATAAGGTATAGGCGTTTCAATCACATCTCATCCTAAGACTTGGCTGGCCAGGAGCATCTTCTGAGGTAACGGAACACTCCTACCAGTCAGTGTGGAAGGCCACACATTTCGCTGATCACTCCTTCACCCTCCAGCTCTTTTTCTCCTTGGAACCTCCTCCAGAGGGTTGGAGAGCCCTCCAGAACAGCATGAGATGGGCCACAGAGGGAAATGGCAGAAATTTCCCCTGGATCCCAGTTCCTTTCATATAACATCTGGCTCCATTGTTTTGTTTCCTTACATACTTACAAAACATATGGTATGTATCGAATGACCACCCACACAGTCCACTTAAAGCCTTCTTATGCCATTTTAACAGCTGTGGCTTCCCAAAAAGAATCCTGGGAACTGTAGTTTGGTAAGATTGCTGAGATCCGTTAGGAGACCAAGACCCCTAAGAAACAACAGTTCCCAGGAACTGTTCCCAGAAACCTTAGGGGGAGCCATGACTGTTAAAGAAGTATAAGAGGGCTTTAAATGGGTGGTGCAGATGTGAAGCAATACAGATCTTTCCTTGGTCCATATCAGAGTGTCTCATACCAGATTATTTAGTCAACAAAGAAGAATGGTGGGGCACACCTCCAGATGTTGTTGGGACTCTGCTCCTGTCAACACCTGCATGCCCAAAAGGTCGGGGAGGACGATGGGAGCTGTAGTTCAGCAGCAGCTGATGAGCCACAGGTTCTCCACCTGTTCTCCACACTTTTTACATACAGCACATTCCAGGTTTGGCAAGGTTTCCCTTCAAGCTAAAGCTTTTCCCACATTCCACACACTTAAATGGTCTCCTCCCAAAGGAGAACTCATTGCAACTTCTGTACAAAGCTAAGAAAGCAAATCCATCTGCTCAAACTTAACTTTGCAACCTTTTCCTTGGGAGGGTTATCTTAAAAGCTCTTGCAGGTCCTCTGCAACAGTGCAGATGAATACCAATTGAGTCTTCTCTTTCTTCCATCCCACCTCCCTCTTGTCTTTTTCCAGGGAAAATATTCTGAAGACAGCAAAAGCTCTGGTTGAAGACACAAAGCTGTTGGTATCTGGGGCTGCCTCAAGCCAGGAGAAGCTTGCTCAAGCAGCACAGTCATCCGCAAGCACCATCACTCAGCTGGCCGAGGTTGTGAAACTGGGAGCAGCCAGCCTGGGATCAGGTGACCCAGAAACACAGGTGAGAGGGTCCAGCACTGGCAGTTTTCAGCTTCCTGAGATGCTCTGTTCCAAGGTCAATATATATATATTGCCTTCGACCTGGACAGTGGAGGAGAGATCTGTTGATGGCTCCTAGCCATGATGGCCATGCTCTGCCTCCATAGTTGAAGATAGTAATGCTTCTCAATACCAGTTTCTGGCTCTTGTGCTTGAATCCTGCTTGTGTGTTTCCCACAGGCATCTCGTTGGCCACTGGGAGAACAGGGTGCTGGACTAGATGGCCCACTGGCCTGATCCAGCAGGCTGTTCTTTTGTTCCTATGACAGGGGAACCTTTTTTCATTGGTATGAGGGCCAAGTATCCTCTTGAGGGGCCACATGCCAGTAGCAGGCAGGGCCAAAGGTGTAAATGGATGAAGCAACAGATGTAGACATCAGTCCAGCCACATAAATGTCAGAGGTGACACATACACATACACACTTCCATCATCAGTCCAGGCAAGCAAGAGCTTCATGGTACTTCAAAGTCAAATTTCATCCCATCAGAAGTACATGAAGAAAGTGCGAATTAGGGCCAGTGGGAGACATGGCCTGGGAAGAGACCTGAGGCTCAGTGTGAGTAGAACCCCTTTCTATGAATTCAAAGCCACTGTCATATATTGGGACACACCCACCCCAATTCCTACATATACAGATGATCACCTGGTACCTCCAGCCATAATGGATCTGGCATTAAAACATTTCTTGAGCAGGAAAGCAACATCTTAAGGAGCCTGAAACCATTTTATAACTAGTGTGGATATGAAGTCACCAGCAATTCAGACAGAAGCCAAGGCTTGAGAAGCTTGTGTGAATACACCAGAAGTACCACTTTCACATTCATTTCTGCGCATCTTGAGATGTACACCCCGCTTACATTTCATCTCTTCTGAAGCTTGCAAAGTGCCACAGTATCTCAACGTTTTTTTCTTCCCATCCTTCCAGGTTGTGCTGATCAACGCTATTAAGGATGTGGCAAAGGCCTTGTCTGACCTCATAGGCGCAACCAAAGGAGCCGCCAGCAAGCCTGCAGATGACCCATCCATGTACCAGCTCAAGGGAGCAGCAAAGGTAAGAAATGTGTTGGCTTTCCATTTGCAAGTTCCACACCTGGCCATCTGAGCTCGGTAGGGACCTCACCTGTTCTCCAAGAATTTTCAAAGGTTGTGGACAAAGGCTCTGAAATTACATCCACACACTCAGTAGGGAGTCACCTATCATCACCACCACATCTCTTCCTCCTCTGGGGTGTGGCAGGAATCATTTTATGGACTGTGCCTTCCAAAGGCTGCTTGGAGTGTTCTGGGGTCTGCACCTGCTTCTCCTGAGTTTTCGCCACTTGTCTATTGAAGCTTAGTTTGATACTGTTGGGATAGTTTACAAAGGTAGGATGACCACTTGAACATTCTGTGATGAGAGCTGGCAGTTGAGCAGTTTCCTTTTCCTGACTTTCCAGGTAATGGTAACAAACGTCACGTCACTACTGAAGACTGTGAAAGCCGTAGAAGATGAAGCTACGCGAGGGACAAGAGCGCTTGAGGCTACGATTGAGTACATCAAGCAAGAACTCACGGTAAAGGCTTTGTATAATGATGCTTGCAAAATCTCTAGAAGTAGCAAGCAAACTCTAGGTCCCCGACCCAATGCATTAAAAATAAATAAACTGGGGGTTACTGCAGCTATTTTTCAGGCCAGCTCCTATTCTGTCCTCATACAGCGCAGTTCAGCTTTTGTAAAATTTGCAGTGCAATGCTGTGCATGTCTACATTATAAAAATATGTGCACCCCAACACCAGATTTAGTTCCAGGCAATTTACAAAATTAACATATCAATAACAATTTTTAAAGTAATAAAAACAACCAGCAAATTAAAGCAGTGTTCAGCACAATGTTAAAATGTTTAAACTACAATCCTAGAATAGTTAATTGGAAGTAAGTCTCATTTAATTCATTGATACTTAACTTCTGAGCAGACATGCATAGGATTATGCTGTAAAATAGTTATGTCTGCATGTTTTTTGCTGTACTTAATTTCTGTTTTATTGTAACTTAAATTTGTTTGTATGGCCATTTTCAATTCTAATTGAAAAGGCACCTATTCAGCAAAGGCTGCTTCAGAGGCTGTGATTTTATTTTTATTTTTAAATGAAGTCTGTGAGCAAGTCAACTCTAGCCAGCATTGTCAGTGGTCAGGGATTATGAGAGCTGTAGTCCCTCTGCATCTGGAGTGCCACAGATTTCCCATCCCTGATATAAATCATTATGCAAAGTTGTTGGGGTGCAGGGAGGCATTTCATTAAAGAAATATTATAAATCTGGTTGCTACAGTGTGCAGACTGGCTTCCTTCCGTCCATAGAAGTGGAGCCATCATCCTGTGGGTGGCAAGTAGACATAGTAGGCTGTCATTGGTCCATGTCTAATATTACTCTAATTTAGGAGTGGCTTTCTTCAGCCGCTGTACATGAGATTCCCATCTTGGTACCTTATATGCTATCATGTTGGGGGGTAAGTCAGGTATACTGCTGAATGGATGTAGTGCAGGCCCTCTAACATTGGAGGAAGAGAAGACCCGCTTCTGGGAACCAGATTTAAGTGGGAGCAAAGAGAAGGGTGAAATAGATGGGTAATGAAGGAAGTGGCTGGTTCCTGCGTCCAAGTGGAGGCATGTGTGGTTCTGTCCAAAGAATATCAGGAACATAAACCTCTTCTCTGGGAGATGATTTTGTTTGAGGTGGGGGGGAACCAGCTGTTTTCCACTTAAATGCCTTGCTTTTTGACATTTTGGAGGCTGTTTCCACGCAGGAGTTTAACCCTTCCAAACCAAACGTGTTTGGGGCTGGGGGCTTGCTTGTAGGTGTTTCAGTCAAAAGATATTCCTGAAAAGAACTCATCACCTGAAGAATCGATCCGGATGACGAAAGGCATCACCATGGCGACAGCCAAAGCCGTAGCAGCTGGGAACTCGTGCCGACAGGAGGACGTGATTGCCACAGCCAACCTGAGCCGCAAAGCTGTAGCTGACATGCTGACAGCTTGCAAGGTACAGACGCATCGCTGAGCTGGGTGGGAGCTTTGCTCTTCTCTTTGAACACCTCTCCCCCAAAAAATCCTGGTACTGGTATGTTGGTCTGGGTTGCTTGGGTTGATCTTTCTGGAAAATACCTGAATGAAAGGATGTTGTTCTTGCAAAACAGATTTGTATTTAAATAACCTTTAAATAAGTGAAAATAAGTTTTTGTTGTTTGTTGACCCATTTTGGTTGTTTTTTACTGCTTTTAAGACTGAAAGTTGAAATGAGGTCATTGGTGAGATGATAGATAGATAGATAGATAGATAGATAGATAGATAGATAGATGATTGATAGATAGATAGATAGATGATATAGATAGATAGAGATATAACATTATTTTATTTTTGGTTTTAATTTTTAATCTTAAATTTAATATTGCAACCAGGGAATTATAATGCTAACACTTTGTTACAGGATTATATTTAAGGATTGCAACAGAGCTTTCCACAGTGTTGTGACACGTTAGTGTGTCGGCTGCAGTGTGTAGCTGTGTCACACGAATGCTCCCCGCGCTCCTCCCGGGGCTGGAAAGGGGTTAGTTTAACCCCCGGTTTGCTAGTAAAACTGAATTACTGCGTTGCGAAATGATGCATGTCTGAAAAGTGTGTCACCAACATGAAAACTTTAGAAATCTCTTGATTACAGCAAGATAACATGTGAAAGGTGCTTTGAATACTCCAAAGTGCTACATAAATACTTAGTAGCAGTATTCTTAAATTATTTTAGTGGATGCTCTCTGTATGTGCCTGCTTTGGGAACACTGACAACGTTCCTGTACATTGCTTCAAAAAACAGGGTTCTCTTTTTAATCTACCTGTCTATTGACTGTGCAATCTTATGCATGTCTACCCCAAGACTAGGTGACTATAGCCAGAGCTTTCCCTTTTCAAGTGCTGCTAGAGTGGTTATGTTTTCAGATACCGGGTTTTCTTTTTAATTGTCTTGTCTTGTTAAATGAAGAGTTTTAACATAGCGTCATCACTGCCTCTCTCTTGCCTAAGCATGTTCTTTTGCATCCTTAGCAAGCTTCGTACCACCACGACGTAAGCGAAGATGTCCGGACAAGAGCTCTCCGCTACGGAACAGAGTGCACCCTGGGGTACCTGGAGCTGCTGGAACATGTTCTCATGGTAAGGGACAGGGGAAAACCCCTCTATATCTTTGCCAAAGGACAGCAAAGGTGTGTTGAGGCCAGTTTGTGATGACTGCTGTGGTTAGCGTTGTGATATTCTGAGGCAAAGGACCGGCATCTCTTGGTCAGAGGATACCAGCCTGGTAGGATTGTGTTCTTCCTCATCTTTGTACATTGTGCAGGGGAGGAAGTGGTAGAACATCTGCTTTGCATGCAGAAGGTTCCAGGTCCTCTTCATCTCCAGTTAAAATGGATCAGGTAACAGGTGACAGAAAAAGCCTCATCTGCGGGGGAGCCACTGCCTGTCAGAGTGGGGGGAATGTTCTAGATTTGTTGTTTATTTATAAATTTGATTTATTAATTAACTTTGAAGTATTTGTTTGCTGTCTTCCTGAATAAAATTCGCTCAAGGTGAATTTTGAAATACAAATTGAAACAGTAATAAAACAGATAAGTTACAAAAGCTTCCAGAAGAAATGGCCACAATATGAAAACCAGCAGCGCCAAATTACGGCAAATTTTAACAAGGCCATTAACCAGATAATGGTGTCACACAGCCCACTACCTTTTCTCTGCCAGGACTTGAATGGCTGCATTTTGCATCTGGTAAAATGTCTAGACTGTCTCTTAAGTAGTAGAGTGCACCACAGTAGTCAAGACTGGATGTGATGAGAATGGGCAACACCAACCCAAGCTGGTAAAATGCAATTCTAGCCATCAGTGATCTGACTCAGAGTAAGGGCAATTTCTATATTTCTATGTTCCACGGCTGCCCAAAGATATTTTTGGTGCGTGGGGAAGAAACCTCAAACAGTAGCACCATGTAACAGCTCGTATGGGTGCAGGAAACCTTATTAAAACAAACCCAGGCGTTGTGCAGCAGCAGAGGGTTTAAGTTCCAGGACTGGCCCAGTCATTAGGCTCAGTGAGGCAGTCACCTGAGGCAGATTGGGGGCAGCTGGGAGGGATGGCAGATCCGGGGAGCACAAGAGTGTACCATTCACCGCCTCCTGCATTTGTTGCCCACGCACTGCCTGGGAAGAGCAGGACCCCTGCTGCCACCACCGTCTGCTGCTCCTCAGCCTCCTTTTTTATCCCCCACTGCCTTCACTCCACGGCTTCCCCAAACAACCTCCAGTAGCCTCAGGCAGTGGCAGAGGAGGAGCAGGCAGGGACAGACAATTTTCTGTTTTGCCCCAAGCGGCACAATGCATTGGGCCGGCCCTGATAGACTTGATGAGTTGGCTGTGCCTGACTCCCACTTCCATCTCCAGTGGCACCCAGAATCTCCCAACTGAAGTGATCACATTGGCTTATCTCTTAGTAAGGTCACCTCTGCCATTCCCCCTCCCTGAACATTGTGGTCTTCCATTGACATTCTAACTCTTAGCAATACAGGGTGTGGCTTCCAAAAAGCTGCATCTAAGTAATTTGTGAGTCCAATCACGCCAGTGAATTGCCAGAAGCTCCCTCTTGGCCATTAAGCCGTCTGAATAGAAACGTCTACATTGCCCGCACAATGATGAGCACAAGCGAACCATGTATTTTGTATTTTGCTTTACATGTATTGTAAAGCTTCTTGTTAAATTGAATTAATGGGCATGTGTTGGAATAGAGATAAGGCAGAAACAAAAGGCACAGTTGTGTTATCACCTGTCGCTAACAAGGCAAACAGTGTGAGAAGAATAAAACCTTTTAAATATCATTACAGGAACCTACCCAGCAGAATCATTTATATTCAGGAGCTTGATTGCTCAAAAGGGATTTGCTAGATATTTTTAAAGCCAACCTTCAATAATTTCCCTTTCTGCCTCAGCGCTGAGACATAACCAAAAACTGATTTGGACCTTAAGATATGAATGCATTTTATGAGATTGCTGTTGCTCAGTTCACATATAACTTGGTTGGTTTCACCAAAGTGTGGTTTATTCAAATATCCCAACTCAGTCCAATAGACTAACCATGGTTCGTTTTCTGGCATCAAATTGCAATGACCTACAAACCATATCTCACTTTAACAATGGCTTGACATTATGTCCAGACCCAGCTTAGCCATGGTTTGTTTCACCACAACCACCCCAGACTCTCACGAAGCTACAGAGGCACAAGGCAAGAACAGTTGGGAAATGAACAAAGCTTTGAAGAAACTAAGCCCAGCTTGTTTGCTTATCTCTGACATAATTTATGGTTTGTTGACAAAACTCTGGTTAGAACAAATCGTGGCTTAGATTTATGTGCAGCATTTGCCATTGAATTATACCTAAGGTCAGGTTAATTATAGGGTGAGAAAAGCATCTTACGTTCCAAACTAGCAGTGAGTTCCCTTGCCAGTTTAGGAGGCGAGGGCTGGGCAAGCCCTTGCCCAGAATACCAGGATTCCCAGGTTCTGGGTCTACTCATTCACTCTCAACAACCTTACTTGCTGTTGTATCAAGAGGAGGTTGGACCCCCTTCCTTATAAGGAGAGGTTAAAACATATGGAGCTTTTTTATTTTAGAGGAAAATACAACTAAGTGGATCTTCTTTGATGGAAGCTCCATTTGAAATAATTAGGAACTGCTCCAGGAAGGGTTGCCCTCACTCTGAATTGATGCTGAAGTAGCAATGCTTCTATGGACCCTGATTGGCTGGGCTCAAGTACCCAGGAAGGAGGACTTGTTCTGCAAAAGAAAGAGCGATGGTGCCTAAGCAACTGCTGTTTGGGTAGCAAACAAAGATTGAACATCTACAGACTTCTGGCACAGGACTAAAATGTTAGTCTCCACTCTAATTTGCACCTCCAGATTCTCCAGAAGCCCACCCCAGAACTGAAGCATCAGTTGGCTGCCTTGTCAAAGAGGGTTGCTAGTGCTGTCACAGAGCTCATACAGTCAGCTGAAGCAATGAAAGGTGAGTTTGGCTGCTCTGCTGTCATAACATGCAAATGATCTCACCTTCTGGGCTCAGAGATAGGAATCTACTGCCAACCACATTCATTTCACTGGGCCTTATAAGCACAGGAGTTAATAAGAAGTATGGCTGCAAGGCTTAGTCTCTTAGATTAATCAGTTTTGATTGGCTGCTCTGATAGGCTGAGGGTGGAGTGGTTTTTTTCAATTAACAGAAGTATAAAATGTGGCAACTATGAGCAGCATTTTAGAAGAACTCTCTCTCACTCACTCACTCACACACACACACACACACACACACACACACACACGCACGAGGGGGCGTGTAGATGGCACTTGCCAGGACAACCAAATGCATCATCTAAAAGCAACAAATGTGTGTGTCTGCTTCAAAATTATTGTTTTTAATTAATCAAGTTTGCATGTGATTCAGCTATATTTACTACTGAAAATGCATAAAGTTGATAAAAAGTTTGCATACAATTCAACTCAGCCTTATACAATTAATCAACTAATATTTCTTTAACCAGGTGACACACAGCGTAGATACTTACAGCGTGATCCAAAGCCCTAATAAGCCAGAGGGGGGTTGGAGGGGGTGGAGATGTCTCTCCTGACTGCACCTTTTCCTTCTGACATCATGCTTTGGGCATGGTCTGTTCCAGCTTCAGCTGCTACAGCAACAGGTGTGATGGTTCTTCTCTTTTAAAAAAACTCCATGCAGGCACCGAATGGGTAGATCCAGAGGACCCCACAGTCATTGCCGAGACAGAGTTGCTGGGAGCTGCTGCATCGATTGAAGCTGCTGCAAAGAAGTTGGAGCAGCTAAAGCCAAGAGCCAAGCCTAAGGTGAGCAAGAGACAGGGCTAGCTCACTTCCCACTAATAATAATAATAATAATAAGTTTATTATTTGTACCCAGCCCATCTGGCTGGGTCTCTCCAGCCACTCTGGGCGGCTTCCAACAAAGATTAAAAACACATTAAAATGTCACATATTAAAAACTTCCCTAAAGAGGGCTGCCTTCAGATGTCTTCTAAAGGCCAGGTAGTTGTTTATCTGCTTGACACCTGATGGGAGGGCGTTCCACAGGGTGGATGCCACCACCGAGAAGGCCCTCTGCCTGGTTCCCTGTAGCTTTGCTTCTCACAGTGAGGGAACTGCCAGAAGGCCATTGACACTGGACTTCAGTGTCTGGGCAGAACGATGGGGGTGGAGACGCTCCTTCAAGTATACTGGGCGGCTTAGAGCTTTAAAGGTCAGCACCAACACTTTGAATTGTGCTCGGAAACATACTGGGAGCCAATGTAGGTCTTTCAGGACCAGTGTTATATGGTATCAGCGGCTGCTCCCAGTCACCAGTCTAGCTGCCGCATTCTGGATTAGTTGTAGTTTCTGGGTCACCTTCAAAGGTAGCCCCACGTAGAGCGCATTGCAGTAGTCCAAGTGGGAGATAACCAGAGCATGCAGCATCTGGCAAGACAGTCTGCGGGCAGGTAGGGTCTCAGCCTGCGTACCAGATGGAGCTGGTAGACAGCTGCCCTGGATACAGAAGGTTGGGTCTGGAGTAGGGTCGCATCAGAAGATCTTAAGCACGAGGGTGACTCCCTTTTTTTGCATCTCCTCAAAACTCCCCTAGCAAAGTTGGTCCTTCTTGTGGTCCAGGGACTCCAGAGAACCATTCTGTCCTGGAAATATATCAGGAAAATGAGGCCCCTCCAGAAAGAAAGATTATCCTCACAATATTATCAGCAAAGGCTTAAAATAAAGAAGAGATTTGAGGGACAAAGTTGCCAGTTCTCCATAGAACATTTTAGGGGGGGGGACATTTGGCAAAACCCAAGAGGAGTGGCCGGGAAGGATTTCCTGGTGATCAGAGGCAGGTGCCCCAGGCCTCGCTAAATCAGAATACATTGTGTAAAAATATCAGGTGAAAGGCATGCTGGTTTGAAAGGGATGATTTCCACATCACAGACTCCTCACTGCAGAAATATAGGATATTCTATACTCTATATTGCACTTCTGGTTGTGCGCAAAGTCTGCATCACAGCGGATCACCACCTCCATTGACTGTCAAAGCATTTTGCGCAGCAAGGTTGTGAGGAGGGGAGGCAGTGTGGGGCTGCTGCATTGCCTGTTGGTGCTACAAATTCTTCATTTATCAAGATGCTTCCTGATATGAAAGTCTTATAAGAAGTTATTCACGTTGAGTAAATGAAATCAGTTTGTCTCTGCTTTGTGTTCTGCGATAGGGATATAAATGGCTTTCCATGATTTCTGCTAGGATGCAGGTAGAGGGCAGTGATGCTCTGCTCTGCTCTGGCGATGGGCTGCCCCCCCCCCGCCCCCCTTCAGACCGCCTTCCCGCAAGCAGGCAGCCTGCTGCCCCTGAGGTTCCCATCTAGCTTGCCCTGCTGGCTTCAGTATTTGAAGGAGGAGGACCGTGTTTGAGGAAGGGCGGGGGAAGGTTTTATCGAGATCTAGCCCCCTTGTGGCTTCCTGCTGTTGAGTCTAATCCGTATTTCAAGCTGAGTCCAAACCTGGATGCCTTTTTTCTGCAGGACTCTGTGTGATATGTTTGATATATTAGGTTGTTATTTAGTCCAACTATATATCAAACATTCCTACAGTGTCCCGCTCTGTCTCCGGGGACTTTTTAGATGAGAGATATATAAATATTTAGAAAACGTAGCAGGAGGCAAAACGGAGTTTGCAAAGAGGCTTGTTAAAGGTTTAGAAGAACTGCCTGCCGATTCTGCTGCTTCTTTCGATCTGGTTAAGAGGATACATGCAGTGGAGAAAACCAAGCTCCCTCTTTCAAGCATCGTGGGAAGATGGCGGACTTGGAACTCCCTGCCACCTGACATGGTGGTAGCAGTGGCCTCTGTAGCATAGTTGGTTTTGTAAAATAAACCAAAAGAATAAGAAAAACTGTGGTGGAGGGGTAGGCCCTTTCACGGCTTAACAGCTGTGACTGTCTGCTGGAACCCCCATATACAGAGGCAGAATACCCTTGAGCGCCGCCTCCTGGGAGAAGTAAGAAAGGAAATCCATCAGGTAGGTAGGGTCTCAGCCTACCTACCAAGGCAGGTGCCTTGCTTGGAAGCATCCGGAGGCGCATGGCAGGTCATGGCCAGGCAGCTGGTACTGGTACCTTTGGTCTGGCCCAGCCAAACAGATCTTAATATGACTTCACTCTTGAGGTACACATAATAGGCAGCAAGCTTACAGATAACAGAGGTGACTTAACAGAGCTGAACTCAGCCTTCTCTGTGTGCTAATCTCCGCTGAGCCTATATTCAAATATGAGCTCCCATGCATTGCAAAAAATAATAATGGCGGTTTGTCTACTGCAGGGCAGTTTTAGAGCCCAGAGAATCTCTGCCACCTTCCTTTTGAAAGTTAATCCTCAACCTCGAGTGACTATTTCACAGAGCAAGTTTTTTGGGGGGAACGATAGTACAAGTGTATAAAAGATCCCTTCCCTGCAATTCAAACAAAAAAACAAACAAAAAACGGAAACAGAAAGATGGTCTGACATAATAGTATTTTCATTTCCCATTATTTCATTTTTATTTTTTTTTAAAGATATTTATTAAAAAATTTTTTTAAAAAAGACAGAAATTTCAAAACAACAAAGGTACCAAAAAAACAAAAAAAAACAAAAATACATAAAACACAACAAACACAAAAAGTAATTAAAAACAATCAGTTCTTCAAATTTTTAAAATTCTCCTTAGCTTGTTTCTCTGACCTCCTCACACCTCCCTTTTTTGTATTCCCATTCACATAGTTAATTCAGCAAATCCTTACCCTCTTTCTTTAAACTTAACTCAATGTCTCAAGATATTACAACTTTATATTTTCATCCGTTATCAAACCGTTTTTACATGTTCTTATTAATCTTGTTACTAAGTCCACTTAAATCCAATCCAACATCATTTTAGCATTCATTAATTTTACAATATTTCTGCAAATAGTCTTTAAATTTCTTCCTATCTTCTTCCACCGGCTCTTCTCCCTGGTGTCTGATTCTGCCAGTCATTTCCGCCAACTCCATATAGTCCATCACTTTCATCTGCCATTCTTCCAGAGTGGGTAAATCTTGTGTCTTCCAATACCTTGCGATGAGTATTCTTGCTGCTGTTGTTGCATACATAAAGAAAGTTCTATCCTTCTTTGGCACCAATTGGCCGACTATGCCCAGGAGAAAGGCCTCTGGTTTCTTCAAGAAGGTATATTTAAATACCTTTTTCATTTCATTATATATCATTTCCCAGAAAGCCTTTATCCTTGGGCACGTCCACTAAAGGTGAAAGAATGTACCTTCATTTTCTTTACGTTTCCAACATTTATTATCGGGCAAATGGTAGATTTTTGCTAGCTTGACTGGTGTCATGTACCACCTATATATCATTTTCATAATATTCTCTCTTAAGGCATTACATGCCATAAATTTCATACCAGTGGTCCACAACTGTTCCCAGTCAGCAAACATAATGTTATGTCCAACATCCTGTGCCCATTTGATCATAGCAGATATAACCGTTTCATCTTGAGTATTCCATCTCAACAGCAAGTTATACATTCTTGAAAGTATCTTTGTTTTAGGATCTAACAATTCTGTTTCCAATTTCGATTTTTCCACCTGGAAGCCAATTTTTTTGTCCAAATTATAGGCTTCCCTTATTTAATAATAATGAAGCCAATCTCGCACTTTATCTTTTAATTTCTCGAAACTCTACAATTTCAATTTGTCTCCTTCCTGTTCCAAAATTTCCCAATATTTCGGCCATTTGGCCTCCATATTGAGCTTTTTCTGAGCCTTTGCTTCCATTGGTGACAACCACCTTGGGGTTTTATTCTCAAGTAAGTCTTTATATCTTATCCAGACATTAAACAATGCTTTCCTGACAATATGATTTTTAAATGCTTTATGAGCTTTAACCTTGTCGTACCACAAATATGCATGCCACCCAAAAACATTATTAAAACCTTCCAAATCCAAAATGTCTGTGTTCTCAAGAAGCAGCCATTCTTTCAACCAGCAGAATGCTGCTGATTCATAGTAAAGTTTAAGGTCTGGCAGGGCAAATCCATCTCTTTCCTTTGCATCAGTTAGTATTTTAAATTTTATTCTGGGCTTCTTGCCCTGCCAGACAAATCTAGAGATATATCTCTGCCACTTCTTGAAACAGTCCATTTTGTCCAAAATTTGCAATGATTGAAACAAAAATAACACTCTTGGCAATACATTCATCTTTATAGCAGCAATTCGGCCTAACAAGGAAAGCTTCAAATTTGACCATATTTCTAGATCTTTTTTCACTTCTGACCAGCATTTCTCATAATTGTCTTTAAATAGATTTAAGTTCTTAGCAGTCATATTAACCCCCAGGTATTTTACTTTCTTAACCAATGTTAACCCTGTCTCCTTCTGAAACCTTTCTTTCTCTATCGGTGTTAAGTTTTTCTCAAGGACTTTAGTTTTTGACTTGTTCAACTTAAATCCTGCCACATGACCAAATTCTTGAATCAATTCTAATACTCTTTTAACACTAGATTCTGGCTCCTGTAACGTCAATACCAAATCATCTGCAAAAGCTTTCAATTTATATTGTTTGGCTCCGACCTGTATACCTTTAATCAAACGGTCCCTTCTGATCATGTTTAGCAAAACCTCCAGGACCGAAATAAAAAGAAGTGGGGAAATTGGGCAGCCTTGTCGTGTCCCTTTCTCTATCTGAAATTCCTCTGTCACCACATTGTTAACTATTAGTTTAGCTTTTTGTTCTTCATTTCCCATTATTTCAGAGTCTGCATAATAAAAGCCAAATTAATTCCCCCACATTTGTGATTGTTTCAGCTTGGGGGGGTGGATATTTCAAACCATGTCCTTGTATCAGTAGCTCTTGGCCAGAGGCAACTCTTACCACTGATGACCCTCTCTCCCCCATCTTTTAATTGCACTCTCTACCCCCCAAGTCCCACACCTTCCCCTCCAAGGGGTCTTCCTTCCTGCCCTCTTTGGCCTTCTGCCCTTTCAGGCTCTGCTTCCTTCTTTCTGAGGCCTTTTGCTTTCTCAGCCTCTCTGCACCACATATGGAAGGAACCTGGTCTCCCTCCAAACATTGTTGGACTCCCATCATTCCTGACCATGAACCATGACAGATGGGGCTGGTACATCAACAAACCATAGGCAGGGCCGACCATACCATTAAGCAGAGTGACATAGCTGCCTCAGGTAGCAGTTGCTGAGGCGCATGGAGCAGACAGAACTCTGCACCCCCTGCCATATGCCCTGCACCCCATGAACAAGCCTGCTGCGTCCTTGGGTGCAGTGGAGGAAGCTGTCCCAAGTGTCCCGCTGCCAGTGCTGAAGTGAGATTCAGCAGCCACTCTGGTTGGCTTCTGGAATAAATTTGCCCTCTGCAGCAGAATGACTTGGGCCAGTCTACTCTGAACGGCCCACAGGTTCCTCATGCCTGCTCCAGAGCTGCACCACCCAAAGCCTGGCAGGAGCTTCACCACCCAACACCATCAAATCACTTGCTGCAATAGTCATCAGTAGGTGTCAGAGCCAGGAGACATGTTTCTGGAACTTTTTAAAAAAGCACACACCCATATTCTGGTATGTGGCTGTTGCCCTTGGGTCAGGCTGTGGCCCCACAGAGCATCCCAACCCCCCACTTGAACACCAGCGCCTTACAGGCTACATGCTGGTAGCTTATCCTACTAGTGGTGTCCATTTGCACCTAAGTAACATGGTGATGCCTTTTGAGCATGATCCCTGCCCTAGACCTGGGGCACATGTCACCACTGGGCTAACCAAGCAACAAATCAGCAGAAATATGCCTGCCACATTTCTTTCAAATAAAGCCAGTATTTTGTTTAATCCTCCTCTCTTATTGCATTCTTCTTCTGGCGCAGGAAGACTTAGAGAGCCTTGTGTGGAATGTGCCTCTTCCTGCTCCTTTATTATTATTTTAATGGTATCATAGAATAGAGCTATAGAGTTGGAAGGGTCTCAAAGCGTCATCTGGTCCAAACCCCCTAGTTGAGTATTCATCAGGCAAGGGCAAAACTGCTGAGATTTCAAAAGAACTGTAGGTGACAGTCTCCTCTTCTGGTTACAGCAGGCAGACGAGACCCTGGATTTTGAAGAGCAGATCCTTGAAGCAGCTAAATCCATTGCAGCCGCCACCAGCGCGCTTGTCAAGTCCGCGTCTGCAGCTCAGAGGGAGCTGGTTGCCCAGGGCAAGGTTAGTGAGCAAGACTCTGCCCATGAAAATGTAAGTCACCACTTTTAACTATGAGATGACACATCGGCTGGTGGAGTTCAGGGAACAGATGCTGGGGCAGCTGTGCTGGAATAACGTCCCATCATCTGCCTGTCTCCCGATACAGTTCAGATGCAGCATAGCTTGCCGTCTCTCATTTCTTACAGCTTTACACACTAATGCAGCAGCCCTTATGGTCCCTGCAGCTATGAGGCAATTGCCTTGTGGCCTCACAGTTAAGCGCTGCCCAGCTGTTTGTCATAAGGCAGCTGCTGCTCATGTACCCTGTCCCATTTCCCCCAGATGTTGATGCAAGGCCCAAAGCCATCTAAATGTTTTATGAAACGTTGCTTTCATGCTATCAATCCCACCACATAAGTCATTAATAATTAATTGTTCCTGCTAATTATTTTTGTCTGAACTGTGTTTCTAGGTTGGAGCCATCCCTGCCAATGCAGCTGATGATGGACAGTGGTCTCAGGGACTTATTTCCGCCGTGAGTTAGTCCAGATTTTTCTCCTTCCACCTTTTCAAAGGTAGCCACCATCTGCTCTCTGCTGGCCTGATCAGATCCGCCCAACCCCCTGTTGCTCTGCAGTTGGGACAGAAGCATTGCATATTTCCTGTTGAAGCAGAGGGTAGGGGGCTGGATGCAGCCTCCCAAGCCTCCCTGGGACTCCCTCATGGGCCATGGCCCTTGCTACCCCTGCTTTGGGGGCCCTTGAGCACTTTTGCCTGGCTGGATTGTGCCCTTTTTTATTTCCATAGAGTCATCTAGTCCAACTCCCTGCAATGCAAGAATCTCAGCACACGGTTCCCCATCCAATTTGAAACCATACCGGGCTCTGCTTAGCTTTTCTGGTGTGCTACCTGTTATTTATTGTATTAATATCTCACCTTTCCCAGAAAGGAGCTCAAGGTGGTGTACATGGCTCTCCACACCCTATTCCATCCTAACACAGCCCACTGAGAGCAGCCCACTAGGCTAAGTCCTGGGCTGAGGGGCAGTTGTGGCAAAGTGGGGATTTGAAATGGTCTACAGCCTTACCGACTACACCCCACTGACTCTCTTGAACTGTGATAATGCTTCTTGCTTCTGTGGATGGAGATAAGGGTGGGTGGGTGTGAAAACTTTGTAAACTGCCTGGACAGTTGGCTTGTTTTTACAATCAAGCGGGATATAAATTTTAGGGGGGGGGGCGAAATATGAAATAGAAACCTGGATTTTGTTTGACTGGGGTGCAGCATACTATATAAAGGCAGAAAGAGTCACACACTTTTTGCGTCTCTCCCCTGCCCACCCTTCTCAATAAACCTTGGGGCCCTGGAATCAGACAGGATCTCACTGGGAGGTGAAGGGGAGCAGAAGACCAGAAGATGGATTTTGCTGCTGGACATGATTCCAGCACAGATCCTGGCATTTTAGATTTTCTTTCATCTGACCCCGGCTGAGCCTAGTGGACCATTGGCCTGACCCAGCAATAAAGCCAGGCCTGATATTCTGTTGTTGCCCCTTCCAGGCCCGAATGGTGGCAGCTGCTACCAGCAACCTCTGTGAAGCGGCCAATGCTTCAGTCCAAGGCCACGCCAGCGAGGAGAAACTGATCTCCTCTGCCAAGCAAGTGGCAGCATCCACGGCACAGTTGCTGGTGGCTTGTAAAGTGAAAGCAGATCAAGACTCGGAGGCCATGAGGAGGCTGCAGGTAAGGAAGGTTGCGTGGCTCAAATCTCTCATCTTTTGCGAAAGCTGCTTAGCTTGATGCAGGAGGTCAGGTTTGGTATCCTCACCATGCCTTGCATTGATTCAGCACAACAGCCTTGCAATGTAGGTCAGTATTGTTACCACCATCTAGCAGGGTTGGGGAGCCTAGGGCCTGGTTTAGCCTACCACGCTTACCTGCCCCTTCTTGACATCACACATGGGGGAGGTAGAGATGCAACTTAGATAGGTGAGCCTGCAGAAGGCAGGATTGAACTCCCTGTCCATCAGCTGATCCATGGGAGTTTGGTTCTGCTTGGTCACAATCTTCCCCCAAATTTAGATGGGTTGGGGAGACCACTGCCAAATTTAGATGGGTTGGGGAGACCACAAATCACCTCACATCATTTTGACACCACAGGATTGATAGGTAGGTGGCCCTGCCCACTTGTCGAAGTAGATAGGACCACCCACCTGTCAATCATCTGTTTTCATAATGATGGCACTCAAAAGTTGAGGTGAGATAAAGATCTAACCCACAGGGCCAAAAAGGTTCCCACCGATTGCCTAAGGCCAACCAGCAAGTTCATGGCTGGAGTGATGCACCTCACTCTTGAGTTGCACTACATATGCCCTCTAATGGTAGTTCCGAATGCTCCTCTAAAGCTTGTTATAACTGGCAATGGACTCACTGCAAAAGTTCATTAAATGAACTGGATGCTTTGTGGCATTAATGGTCAGCAGGCTCAAGGGTAAAGTCCTGGTGGGATCAAGATAGAGACTATTTTTCACGTGGAACTCCAGTGGGTTTATTTGCTATTCCTTTCTGGGCTCAGTTTTCAGTCCTCATTCTTATCTGTAAAGGCAGAAATGGCTTAGGATCTGGTTACCAACTTTCATATAGTGCCCCTGCCTGGTTTTAGAGTTGAAAGGGTGCAGAGATAAGGCTCCAAAGATGACCTGAAGAGACGATCCAGGAGCAAGAGACCCTTCAGACCCCCCACCCCCAAAAAAAGCTTAGAGCCGCCTTCCCCAAGCTAGTGTCTTTCAGGTGTTGTTGGACTTTCATCTGCCCCAGCCAGCAGGGATGTTGGGAGTCCAAAAACATCTGGAGCATGTCAGGTGGGAGAAGGTTAACTTACACCAGGTGTGCAGGACCTTTGGCCCGCCAGATGTTGCTGAAATGCAACTGTCATCATCCCTGGCCATTGATACTGCTAACTTCTTTATCTGCTCCTTCTGTAGGCCGCAGGGAATGCTGTCAAACGTGCATCGGATAATCTGGTCAGGGCAGCCCAGAAGGCAGCGTTTGGTAAGGCTGACGATGACGATGTTGTGGTGAAAACAAAGTTTGTGGGAGGCATTGCACAGGTCAGTAATAATCTTTCACCTGTCCGTCATTTTCACCTTTTCTCTCCTGTTGAGACCATGTTGAGAAGAGTCCATATAATACAGTAGGTTATGTGACGGCAAAAGTAGATAACCTAAGGATCAGGGGCTGAATGTGTCCCGCTGGGCCTGGTCACTGCCTGGATGGAGGACCTCATGCCTGCCTGCCTGCCACCTTGGGTTCTATGAAAAACGAGACTCTGAATGGCATTGAAAGTAAATGAGACTCTGCATGACATTCTGAAATCTGTTGGGTTTCAGTTCCCTGCATGTGCAGAGCAATTGCAGTCAGCTTAAACGTACAGTATGATCACATCTAACACGCATATAACTTGTGCAATTCCAACCTTGCACAATTGAAGGCCATCCAATTGAAATTGCAGGAATTTAATGCCTGCAAGGTTTTCCTGGTGTGAAAGGAGCTTTAAGTTCTCTGCCTTGCTTCCATGCAAGGCCCTCTCAGCACACCAGCTCTGGAAGCCTGGGGGTGGTTGCGTGAGCTCTTGGGGGATCTCAGATGGCCCCATGAGATCTCATGAGAGCATCCCAGACCTGGTGTGCTGTGTGGGGCCTTGCCCAGTAAGCAAAGCAAAGAGCTTAAGAGCTCTTTTTGCACCACGTTTTCCAGCTTTGGAGTCCTAGGTATGCTCATGTGGCGGCGTTTACATGGCTTTGTTGTACACGTGTTTTCAGGTACATGTGGAACCGTTGGAACTGAACCCCTGGGTAAGATTCGATCGTACTGTGCTTTATTTATGTCATCCTTGGTTTATTTCTGTGGCACCATCACTGTCCTTTATTCTTCTAGATCATCGCGGCGCAGGAGGAGATGCTGAAGAAGGAGCGGGAGCTGGAAGAGGCAAGGAAAAAGCTAGCCCAGATTCGTCAGCAGCAATACAAATTTCTCCCTACTGAACTGCGGGAAGATGAAGGCTAACCTTTCCCTGGTGGTTTTGCTTGAAAGAAACCTGAACTGAAGGGGTAGAAGATGAAGAAACTACCAGGCACTTCCTGAAATAGGTTTTGGGGCAGGAGAGAAGCAGAGGGTGGGCTGTGGTTTCCCGACTCTTCAGCTACGGTGCGCTGGTCAACCGACTGATGGTACAGTGTTATGGTCTCCCCACCCCCCACCCCGCCCTTATTTGCTGTATCTCAGGAGAGAGAGCCTCACTTTTTTACACAAGGGGTTATAAAGTCAGTATTATATCATAATCAGAAGTTTTGATCTATTTATTATCCTCTTTGACTAGCGTTAAGGACTTTGGTATTATAATATGTAGGAAGACGGTGTTTAGAAGTCCATGATTCAAATAAGCTACCCAAATGAAACTGCTGGTGGGTTTTCTTCTTTTTCTTCTTCCTCTTTCTTTCTTTCTTTCTTTCTTTCTTTTTCTTTTTCTTGTGCCCTCTTTCCTTCCAAGACTTGAGGCAGCAGCCATGTCCCAGAGAAACCAGACATTTGAATGTGTTGGCTTTGTGGAGGGAAAGTATTTGTCCTCTCCAGTGTCATATAGGGCTGGTTCGCTCTAAATGTTGGGGGAACTTTCTCGGTAACTGTTTGCACTAGAAGTATCCATATTGGCACATTGCCACGCGTCACCCCATTCTTTGTACAGTTGTGTTTTTTTCCTTTGGGGGGATGGATTCAGGTTTCTAGCCCACAAGGAATTAGAATAGTTATCCTTTTGGGGGGGATAAAGTAACCCAAGAAAGACAAACCGGCGTTCATTTTTTCAAAAGAGCAGAGTAGCAGGTTCATGAAGGAAAATGCCTTTTTGATTAAGTATACCTCTTGCTTAAACCAGCCTTTGCTAACCTGTGGCCCTCTGGATGTTTGAGACTACAATTCCCATCAGCCCTGGCCAATACCAGCCTGTTAATACAAAACACATCTCAATCCTAAACTCAACAGCTTTTCTCTCTCATTTTAGTGAAGAACTGGCTTATATTATGAATTTGTGCTTGAGCATCGCTAGATGTGATCCATGAGGTGTAATATCAGAGAGGATGCTACCTAGCAGACCACTGCCCCACATTGCCCCCAGGCAGCCATTTAGGTTTTCTGGGGTTTGTGCTACCACCTGAGTTCAAAAAGGAGGAGTCCATGAGGACCAGTGGCATGTACTTCCATTTTTCCTGTGGAATCTCTCCTACCCACTGCCCCCTCCCCCATACTTTCACAAATGTTACATTTTGCAGGGGAAATCAAAAGCTGCTTTTATCAACTGTGAAGAAAAATATCTGGAAATTTAACGGCTGGCCAGTAAAACAGTATTTTTCTGGGAGATGATCGTTGTGTTGCTATCCAAGGAACAGCATTCTAGAAAAAATAAACTTAAGAAAATGCTGTTTCAAAGGTATTGCAATGCTCTTCACCCGATGCGCCATAAATCCTCAGACAAGATACCATTACAATGTTATGTTTCTCATACAAATAGAGTTTGCCACATAACTGAAAATGGGGAAACTAAACTGGAGGTTGTGAATCATCATAATTAATTATCTATCATGCTCAGACTGTGGCAAAAGTCTTCAGAACAAGCCTCCCAGTCTACTGGCTGGAAAAGAATTTCCTTCCCAAGCCCTCCTGAATGCCATGAAACTAGCTCACCTGCTCCAAATTGCACCAAGCAGCCTTCCTGGCTTAGTTACACTTTTTGCAGAAATAATGCTCTCCGAACGCAGTTGAAATCTTGCGCAAGCCTTGGGCGCCAGGTGTGATATGCAAAGCTCCAGCGGAGGCCTTGCCTGCCTGTGGTGGGATGCAGGCAGGGCCTGAAGAAAGGGGGGTTGTGTTGCCTGGTTCACAGAAAGCTCTGGAAGAGCTGCCTGTGGACAGGATTATTTCAGACAGCAGGTGGGAAGTTGTGGGTTGGTGCCAGTGCCATGAAGACTGTCGCTGACTAAGCAGGAAGAAAGCTGAATGGGGGCTCTTCTTCCCCACCCTAAAAAAAATGGCTTTCCAAATCCAGAGAAGTGAATGGGGGCTTTCTTTTTATTTTTTCCTTAATATAGACTGTTCCTCCAAATGCAGCCTGATGAGCAACAGTCCAGCAGAGCATCTTTATCATCTTTTCACTCTCTTGGAAATGGGTGCATCATGTTTCATTTATTGTTCCCCAAGGGCTGACCAAATGACTGTGGGACAGGCAGGAAATTGATTTGTTGTTGGTGGAATGCAAAAGAGGGCCTGGTGTTTCCCCTTCCAAATCCACAGTCTACTTCAGGCCTTGACAGGGTTCTAGTTGCCAACAACTTGCTGTAAGGCTAGGCTATAATTTATGGTACAATTTTAGCCTTTCCTTAGGAAATGTTATTGTGCCAGCAGTTGTTGTTTTTTTAAAGGCTTTGTCTCGTCTCTTATGCTGAAGCATTTTAAGGTCTGTCAGACTGCAGAATCCTTGGCAAGTACAGAAAACTTTAGCAAAGTTTGGGGTCCTGGCAGATTTGGACCCCTCTTTGAGGGAGGTCTCACTGTCAGTCTCTGAAGGCTTTGTACAGGGCAATGTAAAACGTTATTGAAAGTCTGCAACAGATTGAGTGCATTTCATAATTCATTCTGTGAGATTAATTCCTTTCCATAATTTATTCCATTTCTCCAAATCATGGAGGAGGGTCCAATAACTCTGTGGAACATCATTGTTAGACTCCCAGCCACTGAGAAGCTTATTCAGCTGCCCTCGCCTCCTCTGCAGCTTCTGATGTTTCAGCAAACATGGTCCATACACTCCCAAGCATATTTTCTCAGGGCTGGAAACTTGCTTTTATTAACAATTGAGAGCTGAGGCTCTCAGAATGCTCTTCATTTGGCCCTGCGCATTTAAAATTTGAGGTGCAACCACTCAAAATGCAATGTTTGGAGTGGGGGGAGTTGTTTTGACTTCAGCTTGCAGAAAGCACATTTATGAAAGTGAGCAGAACCAGCACAAGGCATTTTGGGCCTGTGGGAAGAAAACACCCATTGCCCTCCGTGCAGGCAGGGCAAAGAATCACGAAGGTCGCCTGCAGAAGCCCCACTGAAATGAAGGGGAGGCTTCAGAAAGGCTTGCACAGGAGGAGAGCATCTGGATAGATAGTGTCGCTGTGCACAGAGGACCCTTTTGGGTCTCTGCCTCCAGCCCCCAAATGCCTTGGACCAAGCATAAAGCAAAGAGATGACCTTGACATCAAGAGTTTTAACATCCTTGGCTTTTATCACCTGCAGCAGTAACAAGAAAGCGAAGCAGACTTGGAAAATGTTCCACTAAAGAAGGGTGGTGCCCATTTTCACCCCATCCCCTGATCTCCTAGCATGGCTCTTCTCGGGCAATTAAATCCCCCCCCCCAAAAAAAAAGTGCTCTAAGAATCTCTAAAGAGAATTGTGACGTGGCAAACGCCTGTTTAGCAACTGAGCATCTTTCCATGAGGAACCGCCTTTGCCTTTAACGTCTCCACAGGTCCTCCCCTGCCTCCAGTAAATGACCCAAATCCAAGTCTCACCCCTGCTCCCATTGGAAGAGTGTTAAATTTCTCATTTGCAAACAATTGGGATTCAGGACTGTCAGCCTTGTTTCTGTTCTTCAACAAAACCACTATTGACATTGCCAAACTCTGAATGTTGGTGTGAGCACCGAAGAACTTCTGAATGATTCAGACACTTGTGTGGTGACAGAGACGATGTGCTCCTGTTTGCAAGGTCGCCTGCGCAAGGAAAAGTACGAGAGGAGCGCACACTCCGTCTTGATGTTACACTGTATGTACACTATTTATCTGGCCCACAAAACTGTTTTGTATTTACCATAAATAAAACTTTTGATGGCACAGGCTCTCTTTTATTCTCACCAGCTGCTGCCTGGCAAGTCTGTCCCAAACCTGGGAAAGAAAGATATCTTACTCAACTAGCACTGGGCTCTTCCAGGCAACCTCTTCATTGAGACTTCATGCTGATCTGTGTGCATGGAGGTTGTTCATTCTTTTTAAAAAATGTATACAGGTGTCTGCCATTTTAGGCACATCCAGTTGACGTGCAACCACAAACAGGGGTCCTTTTGGATGCAGAAGAGGGAGGGGGCCTATGCACACTCCACAGACACACACTTTGACGTGGAGCGCAACCCCTGCAGAAACGGGGTTGCCTGTATACCACAATGCTATCTTTAAAATTATAAAGCTACAATAAACACCATGTAAAAATGTTTAAAACAAGACATCAATTAACCATTTGGAAGGTATTCTTAAACGCCTGAATGGGCAGGTTTTCAGCCCGTGATTAAAAGGTGGCACAGAAGGTGCCAGCTTAAATGAAGTATCAAGTGGTGATTGTTCCATGGTTTCCAGTGCATTTCCCTGTCTCATTCCTTACTCATTCCACAAGTCCAGGGCTTGTGGTTTGGGGAAAGCTTTTGGAAACAGGTGAAGAGGTCACCCATAAGTGAGGGAAACAAGGCTCGGCTGTGGGGGGCTGGCCCTGCCATCAGAATCGAGGCAAGAGAGTGCTTGGAGAGAGCTGTGCCCACCTGTGCTGCTCTCAACCACGGGTCTCAGGACTGCTTTCATAGCCGAGCAACTCTGCTTTGAATTCTTGCCCTATGCTGCGTAACTTGAATGATCTTGTAAGCCTTAAACAGTGTTGCACATACCTCAATCTCTGAGCAGCAAGAGACTCCAGGGTTCAGTTTCCTTGGAATGAAGGCCAATGCAGACTGTGGTGTCCTTAGAATACATGGTTTTATTTACACATGTATACATCCTGAGCATAGCATGGAAGGGTCACAGCAGTAACACCCCAAAAGATCTTGCCTCACCACAGCTTGGGGGGGGGTTCCCACACAAGCAAGATGAGCCTCTGTCTCCAAGGTGATAGGGCATCCAGCCAGCTGAGATGAGGAAATGCCTTTTGTCCCTTGGGCAACCGGACTAGTTCTTTGGATATGTAAATGGAAGTACTTAACTGGCCAGCTCAGGCCATTGTTTTACAAAGAAACTACAGTGGTACCTTGGGTTAAGTACTTAATTCGTTCTGGAGGTCTGTTCTTTACCTGAAACTGTTCTTAACCTGAAGCACCACTTTAGCTAATGGGCCTCCTGCTGCTGCTGTGCGGCCGGAGCACGATTTCTGTTCTTATCCTGAAGCAAAGCTCTTAACCTGAAGCACTATTTCTCTGTTAGCGAAGTTTGTAACCTGAAGCGTATGTAACCTGAAGCATATGTAACCTGAGGTACCACTGTAACCTGACCAGTTCAACAGGTTTTCTTTTGTAGTTTCTAAGCTCATATACACAGAATCATGGGTTTAGAATGCACCTACAAGTATCATCCAGACTGATTCTCGCCCCCCGCAATTTATGTTTTGAATACACAAGAGTACTGTGCTAAGTATGCTTAGATGCTTGAGCAGGGAGGCTTGGACATCCCATCACAGAAATGTCCAGTGGCACTATTCAGTTTTTTGGTGCAGTTACTGAAGACAGATTCCATCCCTTTTTTATTTTTAATAACAGTATTACAAAATTAAGTGGCAGGAAATGGCCTACAATAATATGGTTTTGGATTCTCATCTGTAAAGGAAAGCCAAAGCAAACTATGGTGGGGACTACAAGCTACTCATTAGTTTGCTTGGAGTCTATAATGAAACATGCGGGTTTTGTTTCTCCAAAATTTGGCAGCAAAATGTTAACATCTGCAGAAAATAGGGCAGAGGCACATAGGGCTCAAAAAATCAGCTGAGGCCAAACACACTGGGAATCTGGTAAGTGCTGTTTATTTCAAGACCATATGGGCTTTAGAGGCAAATCCAGAAATCTTAGATGTGAGACAGAGTTCAACTCTAGAACCTTTCTGCAAACTTAGACCTGGAAAAAGGGGGAGGGGAGAATCTCCCTTTCCTCCTATATCCCAGTCTTCTCACATACAGTACATGCTCAAACCATCCCACTTACCAGGGGTGGGCTAAACACAGGAACACAGGGAAGCTTCCTTATACTGAATCAGACCGTTGGTCTGTCCAGGTCAATATTGTCCAAACTGGCTTGCAGCAGCTCTCCAGGATTTGCAACCAGGGTCTCCCAGCCCTACCTGGAGATGCTTCTGGGGCCTTCTGCATGCCAAGCCAGTCTTCTCCAGCAACTGGTGCTCAGAGGTGCACTATCACTGATCATGGAGGTTAACAGGTAATATAGCCATTGTCACCACTAGTGGCCTTCGCCTCCATGAATTTCTCTCACCCCTTCTTATAGCCGCCCAGGTTGGTGACCATCATCATACCATGTGGTACCAAATTCCACAGTTGGTTTATGTGTTGTGAGAAGAGGTGTGTCCTTTGCTCATTCTACAAAGGGGCACTGTTTGATAATTCTCTTGCACAGCCTGTCTCTGATCTTATACACCATGCAAAGTGGATAGGCGATCTATTTATTTTTTAAAGCCACCTTGCCTGACAAAACAGGATTAAATGGAATCTGAGGGAATCTGAGAGGAGGCAGATTCCACACATAGAATGCTCAGAACCTGAACGGCTGAGCAGCTCAATAAAAACAATTCATTACCAGCTGGTCCCTCAAAGGATGCAGGAATTCAGAACATGTTTGGTATTCCTTTTGGCTCACTGAGGGGTGACATTCCTTAAATGCATGTTGGCATCTGCTGCCCTCCAGGTTTTCGTTCTTCGAAAGAAGCTTTTTGTCTCTGACACATGCTCCTACTTTGTGGGCCCATATTCCCCCTCTTTAAAGAAAGTGTGAGAGTACAGCAAGGGCTGCTGCTGTGTTTGTGTCCTGCTGGTGGCATCTGGGTGGCCACTGTGGAGAATATACTTCGCTGGGGATTTGGACTGGTCCCATAGCCAGGCTCTTCTGACATTCAAGGCTGCACACCATGGGGTGTTGTTAAGGATTGGAAGAGGAACAAAAGGACTTGATTGTTTGTTTATTTAGAGTAGGCTTATGTGGTAGCAGGGCACTGCCTCTTCTGTTTCTGCCACCTGAGGCAGCTTCTTCAGGCTGCCTCATGGGCTAGGAAGTGAGCCAGCAAAATGGCTGCCCAGCTGAAGCTGAGGGAAGGGGTCAATGCCAGAGCACTGCTAGCTCCTTCACTGTATTTGGCAGCTTGCCTCCACTCTGCTAGCTTGCTAAATTTCAGGGGTTAGGAGCCTCAGGGCCATGTGCTGGGTGTGGCCCTGCAGGCCTCTCTCTCTCCGGTCACCAGGACTCCCTTCCCTGGCCTTGCTCTTTGTTTTCCTTAAGTGCTTCTGCCTGCAGCAATGCACCCAAGAACTGTGCTGGTGCCTTTTGCTTGCCGGGATAAAGTGATGAATGTGGGCGCATAGAAACCTCTGGCTTTAGTGGGACTGGAAGACAGTGTCTCGTATAAAGTTAAGGACACCACCTCCTTTGCTCCATCCCCTTTTAGCACACAGCCCCCATAAGTTGTCCCCTACAGAATCCCAGGAACTATGGCCCTATGCAGTGCTTTTTTGGGGGGGGGTGCTCAAGAGTACTCAGTACTTCACCTGAAGCAGAGATGCCCAAAGAGTCACAACCTTTCATTAAAAAGCAGCTGCTCCAGGCTTAGACATTGGGCAGACCCTCTGCCACTGGACAGAGCCAGCCCAAGACATTTTGCTGCCTGAAGCAAAATACAAGATTGTTTCCCCTGCCCATTCCACAGGGTGGGTTGGCTGATGAATCTCACTGCAACACTGACAATGGGGTGGCCTCCGCTGGACCTGAAGGCAGCAGCAGGTTAGCTTAGGGGGAGCACATGTGGGAAACATAGCTCTGATCTCCAACAGAGGAGAATGTCCAGGGGATCAGGAAGAAAAGTTTTGATGGGGGCCACTGCTGCTCCCCCAGTATCTGCTGCCCAAGGCCATTGCCTCACCCTTCCTAATGGGAGGACAACCTACCCATTAGGTGCACATTGGTCTGCCTGGCTTCTTTCTTCCTTTGAAAAGAGAAAGGGATTGTTCCTTCTGTCATCTGTCTAGTGGTTGCAGGGACAGGGAAAGCATCTCCCTGTGAGACCAGGCTCCTTGCAGGCCTGTGGGAATCCTGGAGCAGCTCCATATTTGGTGATTGCAGAAGAAGGTTTGCCTCACAATTGCATTCCAAAACTGCAGCTGAGACAGACATTTAGGGTGTTCTGCTTTCAGACTGCCACAGGATGCCAACTGGCTTTTAAAGCAGCAGCTTCCTTTTTTTCTGAAAAAGGAATCCAAAATGTGAGCTTTCAAAAGAACCACTTAGGTGTTGCTGTTGTTTTCATCCAACCTAGAAAATATAAATGTCTTTCTCTTCTAGCATTTTCCAATTGTCACTGCTTTTCAAAACATGATCATTAGAGCACCAATAAATTATGCAAAACCGCAGTCATATATCTATTTCCATTAAAAAGCACAAAAAATCCTCTTTCTTTTTCTTTTCCCCTCCGACTTCCTCTGGGGCCTGGATTGTAAAATTTTCAGACCTCTCAAGTAGCTACATTCCTTACAGCCACCTCACCATATTTTATTGCTGCTTCTGGCGAAGACTTCCTTCCTAGCAAAATCTGGTGTACTGAAGTGAGAGATAGGGAACTGGCTTCTTGACTTGTGATCATGATTGTTTCATTTTGAGAGCATTTCATTTGTATGCCACCTTTCCACGGGTCAAACCATGCTCAAGGTGGCTCACAACATGAAAAATATACTAAGTATAACATAAGAAAAATAGTTATAAACACTAAATAAAACATCAAAAATATACAACCAAATGGAACAATGGCCACATACATTGTACTAAGATCCAAAATAAAGATACAAATATAAAAAACAGCAACAACCCCCGCCAACAAAACAATTCCCCAGCTCTATGGATAGCTCCATGCATTGGTTTGTGTTCCCAGGGAAATGGGAGCGGGTGGCGATGTGGTCTAAACCACTGAGCCTCTTGGGCTTGCTGATCGGAAGCTCAGCAGTTCGGAAGCTCAGCACAACGGGGTGAGCTCCTGTTGCTCTGTCCCAGCTTCTGCCAACCTAGCAGTTGAAAAGCACACCAGTGCAAGTCAATAAATAGGTGGCGGGAAGGTAAATGGCATTTCCATGTGCTCTGGCACTCATCACAGTGTCACATTGCACCAGAAGTGATTTAGTCATGCTGGCCACATGACCCGGAAAGCTGTCTGTGGACAAATGCTGGCTCCCTTGGCCTGAAAAGTGAGATGAGTGCCGCAACCCCATAGTTGCCTTTGACTGGACTTATATTAACTCACTAGATCTGGCCAACCAGAAGTCACTTTTTGGAGTCTCAGGAAAATAAAAGCTCCTAGGATACTCCTTGGTACAAAACTCTCCTCATCTCCAACATCTCAGTGGCCATAACAAAGCCCTTGACCCTATGAGTAGTAGGCAGAAAGCTCACAAAAGACAAGCTCTTCTGATGGCACATAATTCTTCTGTGTCTGTCTGCACAGTGAAGTGAATGCATGATCCAACCATGTCAGCGGCAAAGATGTGGCAGAATAAAACTGCATGCACATGCAAACAAACACACACTTTACAGACAGCCCCCTGTTTACACTGGTGTTACCTTCTGAGGTACCACAAGCATCAGCAAAATTGTGTATAATTGAAACCCACTGAAGTTGCCTGCAAACACCCCACTCCGGCCCAGCTCCACCCTTTGAGTGGCATTTCAGTGATGTCTTTATGACATTTCCAGGTCACTTCTGGATTCGGCACAATGCGCGTATACACAGTCACACACATATTGAACATGCTTAAACAAGGGGCTGCCTGTACTTGCGAGGAGATTGCAGTCAAAGCAGCAAATTTTGCAGAGGGACTGCAAAGGGAATAAGCTGAAAATTCTGGCAACGTTTCCAATGTTCAACCAGTGGGAAATCCTTTGCAAGAAACACATCGAGTCCAACAGCATTGGAAGGGCCACAGGTATAGGAACTATACTGAGTTAAGTTGTTGGCAGAGCTAGCACAGTGTTGTCTGCATTGACTGGGTTTCAGACAACTCTCCTGGAGATTCCCAGCCCTACTAGGAGATGTCATGGGGGAGACTGAGCTCAGGGCAAATGCTCCGCAGCTGAACTACAATGGCCCCTCCTCACGCTTTAGATAGTCCCTTCCTACTAATGACCACAACCCAGTAGAGAAGTTCTGCTGTGAAAGCTGTATGAGAGTGCATAGTAACCATGTAAGATTTGGTGTGGTTTTTTTGAAGTGTTTTTTTAAGGGACAGGGAAGAGAATTAAGGAGGAGGAGGCAGCAAAGAATTACAAACAACAGCCACAGTTCAGCCTCCCAAGAGAGGAAGAATAACCCCAGCTATGTGTGTACACAGGATGTAATTCTAAAATTAGAAGCCTGGAAGAAACTGTAAATTCAGTGCAAAAGGCACTCAGCATTCAAAGGGAGCACAATATAATGCTGTGCCTCGTGCCCTGCTCAACTCCAGATGAAGGGTTAAGACATTTAAATCTAGTTGCCCTTTGTCAGGATTGGCTAACCTGTGACTCTCAAGAGGTAGCTGGACTCCACTTCCCATCAGCTCAGCCAGCATGGTCAGTGGTCAGGGATGATGGGAGTTGTAGTCCAACAACATCTAACAGGCCACCCTTAGAATACAAGAAACTGTCCTTCACTGGATGAGATTGAGGGCCGAATTCCACATGACACCAAATATATATTTTCATCTTAAGTCGCAGTGCTTGCAAAGCACAGTAATCAAATTCAATTACAGGTTGTAGCCAAACCAAAATGCAAATAACATCAGCTGGGAGAGGGAGAATAAGGCTGATAATCAGCAAGAACAGAGCTGGGGAATTTTCAAACTTTCGTCCTCTCCTGCAATCCTGAAGGAAATCCTCAGTTTGATTCCCTTTCTGCAGCAACAACCCCGTGATGGAGGAAACTCTCTCTTCGACCCGCAGCCTTCTCCCCACCCGCCTGCAACCACCGCCCCTTCCATAAACCTCAGCTGAGGTTGCAACTCCACATGCATCTGAATACTTTGTTTGCAATGAAGCTTGGCAGGTCCGGCTCTGTTTCCTTGGCACGGGGCAGCCTAAATCTATAAAAGGCAAACTCCAGCCTTTGTTTATGTGCTAATAGATCTTTGGAGCATGCCAGGGTATATTAAAAACGAGCTCCTCATGTTTTATTTTTCCTTGATCATTCACAGGGCACTGGAAAGAACAGCCAGAGAGTCAGAAATTGAGAGAGAGGCTTTACCTAACCAGACTGCAGCACCTCCTCCATAGAGCAGTGGAGAAACGTTCAGCTGTGAAGTCAGGACTGCCCACATTCCTGAGCTTGCAAGATCACCCCAAAAGCTCAATAACGGTGGTAGAATTTAACATCCTGTGCATTTCCATTGTGTTTGTTTAAAGGAGGGAGTTTGATATTCACGAGATGGGCTCTGTAGCTGTGCTTCTGTTCACACAGGTGGGAAACCTGTAGCCCTCCAGGAGCGACTGGGTTACCTGTCTCCTCTTTGGTGCTGGTCATGCTGGTTGTGAGGCCTGATGGGAGTTGAAGGTCCAACAACATCTGGAGTGTGACAGATGTTTCCCACCTCAGCATCCACTTATATCCTCTCACACACTTTGGACTCCCTCATGTAGGGTTGCCATATTCTGGAAAGAAAAGTTGTTCAGCCTTTTGAGGGGGGCAAAGTTGTGGGTAAAAAGAAAAAGGTGTTTTTGAGCTATTTTTATGGAAAATTGGCAAAAACCGACACTGCCAACATGGGTTGCCATATGTCCGGAATTTCCCAGGCATTATCCTGATTGCCACCTGGACACTGCTGCTGACTGCAGTATTCCAGATATGGCCTGGAAATTCCTGCTGTATGGCGACTCTGCCCTCCTAAGCCTTGCCCCCTCAGGTACATCACCTTGCCCATTCTACCAGCAGCCTACAAGGGAGGCAAGGGGGTTTCCAGTATACTTTTTTCTTCCCTCACATGTATGAAGTGAGCGTCTGAAGTGGGCTTTTGTGGGGATCAAGTTAGACACCATAGAGCAGCCAGATTTCTCCATGTGACCACTGCTTTCTAATGTTAGAAGGGGCTGTAGCTTCACACTCATGAGGCTTTCTTACTATGCCACAGACAATTCTCTCTTCAGATAGTAGAAAGAAGCCAGGCCAAGGCTAGGAGGCTAAAACCTCAAGTGACAAGGCTGGACGGAGGTTGCAATGAGGGACGTTTCAGCTCTGCACCCTTAACCAAAGTAGAAGCAGGAGGTGCCCACTTCACAGGCCTGAGGAGCAGAAGACCCTGGGCTGGTCCATCATGGCTCATCATGGTGTTGGGGGCCTCCAGACAGCAGTGGCAGCAATGATCCCTGAGGCAATGTCAAGGCCCACACCTCCACTGAGGCGGCCACCTTGTGTCTGGGATGTTGGCCACGACTGAAAGCAGCAGATTTGTGGGGAGGGAGATGGAGCTGGCCCACAGAGAACAAACCACTGGGAAGTTCTCCTGTGTAATTGTCGTTGAAACAAATGGGCGGCAGAGTAGAGGGTGAATAGAAGGACACAGTGCCATGGAGCAGAGAAGGGGACAGCTTTCCTGGGAAGTGGTCTATTGAAGTGGACATGATTGGTGGGGCATATAAAGTAAAGGTAAAGGTACCCCTGCCCGTACGGGCCAGTCTTGTCAGACTCTAGGGTTGTGCGCTCATCTCACTCTAGAGGCCGGGAGCCGGCGCCATCCGCAGACACTTCCGGGTCACATGGCCAGCGTGACGAAGCTGCTCTGGCGAGCCTGCACCAGAGCAGCACGCGGAACGCCGTTTACCTTCCCGCTAGAAAGCGGTACCTATTTATCTACTTGCACTTAAGGGTGCTTTCGAACTGCTAGGTGGGCAGGCGCTGGGACCGAAAGACGGGAGCTCACCCCGCCGCGGGGATTCGAACCGCCGACCATGCGATCGGCAAGTCCTAGGCGCTGAGGTTTTACCCACAGCGCCACCCGCGTCCCCACGGTGGGGCATATAGAGGAGAAATTTGATCAGTTCACATCTGAAGCTGAACTTACCTGATTTACAGTTTCCAAAACAATGTGCAAACCAAAATGCTGCCACCCAGAGGTTTGTGCTTCTCTCAATTTTTCAGTGCAGTTATCCAGGCAAGTGTTTAGGGCAAATTAGGCATAGCAATGCTTATATTAGTGCAAATAACATACAAAAATGCACTATATTAGGGGAAATTGCTTTGCCAAAATGTGTAAATTAGGCAAAACTGCATCCAAAGGAGAAATTTGCACTAAAATGCTGACGAATTTCCAAGAGGACATCTTCTTTCTAAAGCAAACTGATGTGGAAATGTGGAGAACTGAGATTAAGTTTGGAAAAAATAAGAAATTGAGAGAAACTGAACTTGTCAAATATGCCCCACTCTGCTTGGGAGCCCTCCCCCTTAGTGTTCCACCTGCCCCAGATTCTGCTCTCCTTCTGCCTCCAGCCAACCTGTGTCAGGTGCTCCCTACCAAACCATTCATCCCCATGTCTTGGCTCCATCTTGATCTGGGGACTGGAATGTTGTCCCTGGAATTCTCACAACAGCTAAAAAGCCAGGATAGGGCAGGGGTGTCCCAACCCTGTGCTTGTCTTGAGATGGGTACTGGCAAAACATGCCTTTGTTCGCTCATTCCAAAATCCCAACAGAGGGTCCCTATCTCTCTCTCTCTTTCTCTTTTTTCCTCTTTCTCTCTTGTTTGTTTAGTGAGGCCTGTGCTTCATCACAAGGCACTCTTTGCTTATACACACACGTTTGCCATCTGGGCCCCTCCTTGTATTTATACAAGAGCGGTTTTGTGGTGGCCATTTTGATTTGGCTAAAGTAAACTATATACTTTGGAGCTGGCAGCAGTAGCTATGCAGTGAGCAGGAGGCTGCTGCACAGAGCTGGAGAGTCGAACGCATTGCTGGATTCTTGCCTGATCAAAAGGAGAGGTGGAGGCAGCTGGATGTGGCTGCCACAGGCAGCTGAGACAGGGGCATTGAGCTCTATGGGGCAAGCCCCACTGCAATCAGTGAGTGCCACACAAGAATGCACAGCTTCCCAGGGCTTTTTTCAGCTGGAACTCCCTGGAACTCCGGCACCTCTCAGATGGGCGCCACTGCCGTTCTGAGAGAACAAGGAAGGTGTTCGAGAAAAATAGCACTGCAGCTTCTATTAATTTCAATGGGGCATCCATAGGATTATGTACCACCAGCTTCTTCCAAAGTTCATTAGTGTTAGTGTACCGGGGCGCCACCTGGATTTTCCATCTCAGCAAACGAAACCAGAAATGAAGGCTATGTACATGGTGTGAGCAAAAGTTACTTAAGTAACACAGGCAGTGTCCAGGAAGAAAATAAATCCTGACAACACTTTATGGAGGAAACGGATAAAAAACATTATATAATCTGAGGAGAAAAGGGCAAAGAGGTGTTGTCATTCTTAGTTCAGGCCTCTGCTTGGTTGCTAAGTAGCACTCCACATATCCCCCTCTTACCTAGTTGACTTTAACGCCAACAGAAATAACTGAATGATCTCTGCTGTTGCACTTCCAACACATGGAACTGCATTTTCCCATACTTGTTCCCTATTTCACCACTGCCTCTCCCTTCCTTTCATGTTGCCACTGCTGTTCACATCTAGATTGCAAGCACCTTGGAGCAGGATCCCACCTTTTTTGCTTCTTTGTTTTGTTTATGGTACTCTGAAACACCAGGTGTGCTACCTTGAGAAGTAGCAAAGCTCAGAGGCAGAGATGGGGCTTAGCATTCTGAAAACCACAGATTTATTCCCTGGTTCCATTGCTCTCTGCCCTAGGAAGCAGAGTTCAGTTGTGAGCCCTGGTGAATCCTGATTTCAAACTGCACTCAGCATCTGTTTCTTATTCCACCAATAAGGAAGCAGCCTCAATGGAAGCAGATGAAGGATTCTTGCCTCATCCCACTAGAGGGCGGTGTTTGGTGAAGTAATGAGCCATGATTACTCTGATGATTTTGTAAGGATGCTTTGCATTAATACGAATATGATTTGTATTAATATGAATTAATACTCTGTTTCTGCCTGGCCTCCTGAAACTCTGGTCTCCCAGCTGTTAGTCCAACACTTTGCTACACAACCAGGCTCCCTTCCAGTCTAGCAATACACAAATCTGCTCCACTGATGACTTTCATCTTCTCAAAGCCTCTTAAATATGTATCTTTTGCAAGGTGCCCTCAGCCTATCTGTGCCCCACTGGTGAGTTGTTAAGGCAGCCTTCACCAACTTGGTGCCTTCCAGCTGTTTTGGGACTCTCATCAGCCCCAGCATCATACAGCTGTGCTGGCTGGGAATGACGAGGTTTTTCTGAATTTTGCAGTGTGTGTTGTAGCTTTTGCCTTGGGCAACGTGGCATAGCAGTCAGCCAGGATGAGCTTCTTCTAAGGCTGCCCCTTGTGAGTTTGGCAGCACTCCAATGGCTGTCATTTTTAGGGCAGGTGCTAGAAGGAACCCTTTCCCTTCTCCTAGAAGGAGCTGACAGCAGATGAATTATCTTTGTGAATGATTACTCGGAAGCAAGTCTTTCCATCTTCAATAGGGCTACTTGCATCTGTAGGCACCATGCTGTGAAAAGGCTGCTGTTTCACACCCAGTAGTTGCTGAGATGCCTTTTGGATTCCTAATAACTGATCCTAGGATGGTTTTCCCTGTAGGCCTTTAACCAAAAGGACCACTGCCCTGTTTCTTTGTACTTTGTTAATCAGCAAAAGGCAGGCAGCTGCAGAGAAAAAGCATGCAGAAGGTTTAGAAGTGAACAGAGATGTCAATAATCCACAGGGGAGGTGGTGGTAGTTTGGTTGTTTTATTAAATTTCTTAATTTAATTAATTTCTTAATTTCTTCTTTCATAAAATTTCTCAAAAATGACCCAAGGCAACTTACAGAAAAATAAAACAAATGTACTGTAAAACATACAGGGTTTGAAACCAAACAATAAAACAATGAATCCCTGCATGGATCTACATTGGTATTTGAAACATTATTTGAATGATATTAGATATATTGTTCTAAAACATCACCTTACCTTTAACATGCAGTTTCCCTATTGCCAGTGGCTCATTGCTCTGCAGCACCCTTTGGTGCTGCATTTTAATAACGCATTATTAACGTTATAAACAACAAGTGTAGACCTGCCCCATGTCATATAAAACAGATGCGGCCCCTAAAATCAAACTGGCAGAGTATACAATTAACCAAATGCAAATAAATTCAAATGCAAGTTTTAAATTAAACTTGCCCCTAAAAGAGAGAAACAGCAAGTATTGATCATTGGTAAAAGAGCTAGAGTATTGCACACCTGTCCATAATAATGTCTGTGAAAAACTGAAGGATAAGGTTCAATATTCCCCAACTCTTAGAATGATTTAACACGCTGGATCATGTTCAGAGGCTTAAACTGGTACAAAAGCTATATAAACACATCATCTGGCCTCCTGGGGCACGGAGTGGAAGGTGGGGGGGATAGTTTCACAGCTCATCACAAGATGCCACTCTCCAAAGAAATACAGCTGAGCTTTTGTTTCTGAGCTCTCCTCCCTGATGTTATGCTAAACACATCAGTGCTTGCTTTGAACTCCAAGCTGCTTCTTGATTTTGGCAACTTCCGTCAGGTGGGTGTCAAATTTTCACACTCTAAATGCCATCTGGCTGAAATTTGCCTAGTCTGTCTGCTGCACTCTTCAGCTCAGCTCATATGACGAAAAGCCACTTTCATGATTCATAAAAATATAAACATCAAATTGAAATACCTTCCCAGTGTGACCACCTTCTTCCTAGATCCACTTTCAGTTAACTCCCATTGGAAACCTATTTTGGATGAAACCCTCACTCTCTGGATTCACATTTCAGAGCTCACTGGCCTGGCCCAGACAATAACTTCTGACGCCAGTTGAACTTTCATGTGCCAGAAGTCCAGTCAATGGGTGCTTGAGAGAGAGCTGCTTGAATTATGCTTGCAATGACTTTGTTGCAAGTTGGTAAACAGCAGTCAAATGTTCCAGGAGTATCATCTGCAGCACTGATGGTCTGCAATTCATACATATGCCCCTTTGCAAACAGTGGGGGGGGGGTTGGGGTACATTTAGATGCTTCCAGAAGGGTGTTTATTGTGATATCAGTGCTCCTCATCATGCATTCCACTTTTTCACAATGTCCACATACTGTTGCCAGCATCAAAATGCTAGCCTGCATCTCTGTCTCCCCCCACACCCCCCCTCACAATTTAATCAGGATTTAGTCTTTTAGAGGAAATCTGATAAGTTAAAAGAAAAATGCAATTACCTGTTTGCAAGATATGAATGCAATATTAAGCCCACACATTTCTTTCCTTGAGTGTTGTGTATGTTGTGTGGTTCCTATGTTTGAAAGAAGAATCTTTGAGCTTCACATTTTACCCTGCTCTTTCTCACTGTGTGCACAAGGAGAGCCAGGTAGATATTTATGGTCAGTGTTGGAATGAACCATCATTTGGCAAAAAAAAGAGGCAATTGTGCATACTGAGAGCCAGTGTGGTACAGCAGTCAGAGTGTTGGACTAGGACTAGAGAGACCCAGGTTCTGCCATGAATCTCAGTGGAGAGTGTTAAGCTAGTGCATGGGTAGGCAAACTAAGGCCCAGGGGCAGGATCCGGCCCAATCACCTTCTAAATCCAGCCCGCAGATGGTCCGGGAATCAGCGTGTTTTTACATGAGTAGAATGTGCCCTTTTATTTAAGATGCATCTCTGGGTTATTTGTGAGGCATAGGAATTCGTTCATCCCCCCCAAAATATATATATATATATATATAGCCCGGCCCCCCACAAGGTCTGAGGGACAGTGGACCAGCCTCCTGCTGAAAAAGTTTGCTACCCCCTGCTCAGTCTGTCCTCCCTCACAGGGTGGTTGCGTTGATAAAATGGGGAGGAAGAGAACCATGTACACTGCCTTTTGCTCCTTGGACAAAAGGTGAGATATGAAAACAGCAAACCAAGTACGGTAAGTATTAATAGAAATATAGAACGTAAAATAAAATCTATTTTACTCTGGATACATAGACATATACACCTCATGTATCCGATGGACTGTAGTCCTTCCTTCCTTCCATTATTAAACAGCATACAAATCATTTTTCATTTTAAAATAACAAAACAGTCCACATTCCAAATACATCAAAATAATAAACTTATAAAATACATACTTCCAACTCAACAATCCTATGATACATGCATCTAAAAACACAATGACTATCCCATAATAAATGCAGTTGCTTTTCATGTGCCACAATACTCTTCGTTAGCAAGAGGCTAACATAGTTACCCGTCTGGGGGGAAATAGGTTACTGATATATTGTTGAGACAGAAGTCCTTTTCTTCTGGAATGTTCTTTCACAGCTACTCCTAAAAACAACCTGCTTGGTTTCTGGTGCAGCTGGGAGCCATGTGCTTTTGCAAGTGTTTTCTTGATTGCCCCTGGATGAAATAATTTTGATTTCGCCATCATCTGCCTATTGACTGTCCAATCCAGCCTTCCTCAATCTGGTACCCTTGTTCTGGACTACAACTCATATCAGTCCCAGCATTGCACAGCCATGCTGCCTGGGACTGATGGGAACTGTAGTCCAGAACACCTGGAGGGCACGAGACTTGGAGGTCTCCTCTAATGAATTGCACTTAGGTCAAACCTCTTTTTGTGAAAATGAAGACTGCAACCATAGCTCAATTTACCTGGGAATAAGTCCCAGTGAATTAAATTCAACATATTTCCAAGTACACAGGGTTACACTTGTGCTGTAATGATTTTTTAAACAGCTGCTGCTTATTGTAGGAAAGTAAGGTTATTTCCCCCTTTCCCTTCTGTAGAACAGTAGCATACCTGAATCTAAACAGCCTCAAAAATACTGTGTCCTTTACCTGCAGTGTCAGCAAGTAAAATTGGCCATCTCTATTCATTCACCTTAAGCTGAAGGAAGCTCTCAGTTGAACCTTTACCTCACAGCCTGAACTTACTAGAGAATTCCTTGTCTCCAAGCCTCCATCTACAATACAAATTATTATTCATTTATGCAACATGAATTATTCATTAATTTCTAAAACTATGTGCCACCTCTCAGCTCTAAAAATAGTCCTGCCGTAGCAGAATGCTGTCCACCTCCTGCCCTCCAGCTGTTTGGGATTTGACCTCCCATCAGCTCCAGACAGAATGGCTGATGGTCAGGGTTGGAGGACACATCAAGGAAGACTGCCTTAAAGGGCTATTGAAAGAATGGTTAAGTGGGACATGCATGAAATATTTGCTATATTCTGTATTCTAGGGGCTGCAACACTGAGTTTATCACTTAGATAATGCAATGTAAAAAATTTCATGAACTAAAAAGATGCTCCCGATTTAAATTACTTCTTAAAAATTGCAAGTGGCAAGTGCTATCCCTAATATGGACTCATCTTGTTCTTCTCTTTAAAGTATTTTTTCTCATATGCAAATGCATTTAGATTTAACGGATGGATTGGTTAAATCTCTGCAGTGAATCAACTCATATTTATTTAATTTGGGTGCAGGGCTACTAATATAGCAAGCAGTTTCTGTCCACCTGCCCTGGCTTTCAAAGACACTGACAGAGATCAGCCAATGCTGGAAAAGACCAAAGTCCTATTTGGACCCACAAGGATCAGAGCAGAAGGGCAATAGCGCCCCCGCTCTTGTTCCCCAGCAACTTGTATTCAGGGGCCTACGAGGCATAGTGCTCAACAGGTGAAGCTTGGGAGGCCCTCTTCATCTTTGGCCCCAGGGTTGCAGCTGCCAGCCTGGCACCGTCACATGACCAGAAGCCTTCAAGACTTGTTCCCTAAGATGTGCCTCTGCTTTCCCCCTTCCCACACTACGTCTACCCTTCTGCTTGCTGTGCTTGAGCTTCTCTTTGAGGAAGAACTATTTCTGCGTCAGCTCCAAGTGCCTTTCTAAACTGGGGCTTGGCTCCTTACAGATGCTTTTATTTTGGGCAGTGCTTGAAACCGTATCCCTGAGGAACTATCAGCCAGTGTGAACACACTGATGTTCCCAGCTTAACAACACTGGTGAGCCACTCGGTCATTCTGTTGGTTCTGGGTGCTTTTGAACCCAACTCCAGTGGAAGGTGGAAAAAGAAGAAGATACCCCAAACAGAACCCCTGTGTGGGCTGGTCTACTGGACTTGGGGGCATTGGGCTAAAATGGCACATCCATGATGCCTGCATAGCCATGGGACACCAAACATAACTTCTAATTTTTGTGGGATCACAGGAAGACTTTTTTAAAAACTCAGATACAAAGTGGGTTTCTAAGTGACAATAATAGAATCATAGAATCTTAGAAGGGATCCCGATGATCTAGTCCAACCCCCTGCAATGCAGGACTCTCAGTTAAGGCATCCATGACAAATGGCCATCCAACTGCTGCTTTAAAACCTCCTTAGGAAGCATAGGAGCCAACTGCAAGGGGCTGTGGGGGCTTCAACCCCCACAATAAAATATTTGAGGGGACTGGGGGGCCCTAAAGTTGATGGGCATTCAAATGGTGTGTGTGCACTGTCTCATGTGATTGATTATGCAGGATGGGGCTTACCTGGGCCCCCACAATATTTTATTCAAGTTGGCACCCCTGTTAGGAAGTCTGTTCCAATGTCAAACAGCTCTTACTGTCAGAAAGTTCTTCCTGATGTTATTCTGAACCTCCTTTCTTGTTACTTGAAGCCATTGGTTCAGGTCCTACCCTTCAGAGCAAGAGAAAATAAGCGTGCTCCATCTTCCATGTGGCAGCCCTTGAGATATTTGAAGATGGCTTTTATATCTCCTCTCAGTCTCCTCTTATCCAGGCAAAACATACCCAACTCCCTCAACCATTCCTCATATGGCTTGGTTTCCAGACCCTTGATTATTTTGGTTGCCTTCTTCTGCACACATTCAAGTTTATCAATATCCTTCTTAAATTGTGGTGCCCAGAACTGGACATAATATTCTAGATGTGGTCTGACCAAGGCAGAATATTATGACCCTTTTATCAAAAAGCTATACTTCTCTTGATGCAGCCAAGAATAGTATTAGCTTTTTTTGTTGCTGTATCACACTGTGAACGCGTATTAAGCTTGTGGTCTACTAAGGATAGATCCTTTGCACACATAATACTGGCAAGCCAGGTGTCCCCCATATTATATTTTTGCAGCTAGTTATTCCTGCCTAAGTGCAGAGCCTTACATTTGATGAAGGGCTGTGTGTGTGTGTGTGTGTGTGTGTGTGTGTGTGATTCATTTTTGTTAGCTTTGACTCAGTTCTCCATTCTGTTAAGGTCATTTTGAATTGTGATTCTGTCTTCTGCAGCATTCGCGACCCCTCCCAGTTTGGTGTCATCGGCAAATTTGATGAGCATCCATTCAATTCTTTCACCCAAGTCATTTATAAAGACTTGAACAACAATGGGCCCAGGACAGAACCCTGCAGCACCCCACTGGTCACCATTTTGCAGGATGATGAGGAGTCAGTACAGGTCCAGTCAGTCAACCAACTGCAAACAGTAACCTCGTTCAGTCCACATTTTACCAGCTTAGGTTGTTTTACCAGAATATCATGGGGTACTTTATCAAAAGCCTTACTGAAATCAAGATGCACTATGTCCACAGCATTCCCCTGATCCACCAAGCTTATAACTCTATCAAAAAAGGAAATGAGATTTGTCTGGCATGACTTATTTTTGAGAAACCTCTGTTGGTTCTTAGTAATCACAGCATCCTTTTATAAATGCTCATAGATGGTTGAATTATCTGTTCTAGGACCTTTTTTGTTCTAGGAATCTGGGAGTCTTGTTCCTGCTGAGCTCTTGTTCATTTCAATAGGGCTTGTGCAGAAGAACCTCCCAGTGGATTAGGCCCCATCAGACAAAGGTGTCTTTGCCTGCCCCCCTCTCATTCAGTTGCTCCTCCTGGTGCCCCAGCAACACCTACAACCTGATGCAGCTCCTTTGCCTTGCCATGTCACCATAATTTCATCACATTATTTCGAAGTATTCTTACTGTGTTGTTTGTCTGCCAAAAGATCATCAGAGTGGATTGCGAGAATTTAAGACAAATAACACAGTACTGTATAATATAATTATGAAACATTAAAAATGCCCAGTAAAACAGAATCAGGGCAGTAAAACAATTAAAAATAGTTCAATGAGAGGAACCAAAGGCCCTTTGAAATAGAAATATCTTCACAACATCAAGCATGAATGCAGCACACAGCCCAAAAATGTTTTGCCATCCCTGGTTTATTTGGGAGACAGTGGTTCTCAGGGACCCAACCTGGATCCTGACTGTTTAGGGCTTCGCGGTTGGCATCAGTCCTTTGAATTGAGCTCAGAATCAGATCAGTTGTCAATGAAGAGCACTTAATGCAGGTGTAACATCATCCAACCTGATAGTCCCATCTGGTGGCATTTGTAATCAACTGAAGGCACACAATCCAGTCTTGAGAGGACTTGGGTGCCAATAACTGAGTCCTGGTAGTAATAGCGCCTAGTACTTCCAGCAAGGGTGCCTAGTACTAACGCCTGGTACTTCCATCTATGTGGTGCACACCAGAGGCTGGAGTCCAGCTCCACCATCCCTGACTGCTTCCCATGCTGGCTGCAGCGGATGGGAACTGGCCATCACCAACTTAGGTTGTTTGAGTGATTGGTACTATTCACAAAGTTTTTCTCCAAAATCCTCACAATGGCCTCGTAAGGCAGGCCAACATTATTATTCCTATGCTGCATATGATGGGCTGAGGCAGTGGAGGTGTTGTGCTCAAGGTGAGATTTGACCCCACGATTTCACAGCCCACGTTCTCAGCAGCTTGTCTCTCACACGCTGTGAATGGCCCCCAAATGACTCTGACTAACAAGGATTCCCCTCCCCTTTATTAATCAACATTCATAAAAGAGCCAATTGATCTCCATGTGTAAAGAATTATTTATTGTTTTGATTCACACCCGTGGTATCAAATGTCCCAGTGACAAGGAGCCCGGTGGATTCCATTGCGGACTTCGCCTGCCCAAGAAAAATCTCTCTTGCCTTTGATCAACCCTTTGCTTTGGAAGCTGTTTCAAGTTTACATTTAAATTTCAGAAGATCATGTTTCTTTTGAAAACCTCTCTGGGGCCACATAAGGGATCTCTTCCAAAACTGAAAAAATATTCTGCACAAAGCACATTTTGCTTGGTGTGCATAGGCTCGTCACGGAGCCCTGCAGTGGTTTATAGGCGATGCTGCTCCTTCTCTCTCTCTCTCTCTCTCTCTCTCTCTCTCTCTCTCTCTCTCTCTCTCTCTCCAAGTTTTGACTCCCCTTTGGAAGAAGATCCTTGCAAAGGAGAAACATTACCTTAAAAGGAAAGGAGTGTTATTTCATCACAACCCACAACCATCCAAAGAACCCAGAACCAGCCTTTCAAGCTACCTTTCAGAATGAGATTACATTTCTTGAGCGTATTCTTCAGAATTTTTTTTTTCTTAAGTGCAGTCAACTTCAAATGAGACGTGTGTGTACATAGCACGTGTATCAGGGATCCAGGAATGGTGGCAGCTTCCTGTCAATTGTAATAGTCACAAAACCAGGTTTGCAGCCCACAGAAAAACAGCTAGTCTGCCTTCTTTAGCCTTGCACCCCGACTCCATCCAGATGTTTTGGGCTGCAACTCCCATCAGTCCCAAACACCACAGCTATCTCAGAAGAGGCATTCCCTCCCGTCTGAGAGAGACATTGCTTGCCACTTGTGTTTTAAAAGGGATTTGTATTAGGAAACATAACTTTAAAAATAAAGAAAAAGCGTTCCTGATCCAGAATCGAGGGGTCCCTTTTCTAGCCATGTCAAAAGGGCAGGGCTAGCCTGAGGCAAAGGAGAAGATTGGCCCTTCCCTCAACCCTGGCAATGGGGCAGTGTCCTTCTCTGTGCCTGTGCTATGAATCCACCAGGGCTGGCCCACCCATGAGACAGGCTGAAGCAGCCACCTCAGGTGGCAGAATCCCATAGGGTGGTGCCTCCACAGGTGCCCCACCCACGCCTGCTGCCACCACTGGGGTCATATGGCTGCCGTGGCTTCTTCCAGCAAGATCTCGCAAGATCTCACTGGAAGCCCTTGCCGCAGAACCCCAGTAAGTGAGGCTTCAAGGGGGTGACCATTTCCTTTTGTCTCAGGTGGTCAAACGGGCTGGGCTGCCCCTGGAATCCACATAAGGACTGTCATAAAGAGCTCAGTCAGACCTTTGGTCTTTCTAGCTCCATAATGCGGCCTTCCAGGCTGGTCTCCTCCAGCCCTACCTGGTGATGTTCCTACCAGTGACCTAAAGGGTGAAAACAGAAATATGCTTTTTCCCTTCACTGCTGAGGGCAGTTGATGATGTTGACCCAACAGGTGAGATGACAAATGGCGGGCTTAGTGACTTTGCTGTTGGCAATAGGAATCTTTGGTGGCAGGAGCACTGGCGGCCAAAGGAGCCATCGCTTGAACTGGAGTCATGTGTGATGTGCTTAAGGGCAAGGGACCAGGTGTTCTGATGTGACAAATTGTAATCTAGAGCTTTGTATAAAGGCTGAGCAAGTAGCTCTTCTTAATTTCCTGCACAGGAATTTGCACAGGCTCAGATTACTCGAAACATATTTACACCCAAACTTGTGGATAAACTTAAGGTCAGGAAAGATATATTTCACACAGCAGTTGCTGGCAACTCTGGCACTGATCCCCTCCAGCTGACTAAGCATCATCCACATGGAAGGAAATAGCATTGCCTCCATTCTCCAGAGCTAAGGAGGAGACAGAGATTTATTGGTTGGGAAAGCTGGGCTCTGCCTTAGAAGATGCAAAGTGGGGTCCCCACCCCCACCCCATTTTCAGTAGGGTATCCATCAAGCGGAACAGCTGGCCTCCACAATTTTGGGCAGAATCTACCTGGGTCAGCTGCTGACCCCCTCCCAGAACAGAGCAGGTGCTCCAGCCTAGGGTTCTATGGTCAAATCCCTCTAGTGGCAACAGAGAGTCCAGGCACAATTCCCTCCCCAAGCACTGCTCTTTCTCTTTGTGTGTCACAGACATATGCGAGATGTGTGAAGCCACCACAGTGGGGGACCATCTAGCCCACCCCCATGATCAATTCTGAGCCTCCCAAACCAGCCTCTGCTTTTAGACCTACCCATGAGGGAGAACTCACCAACCTTTCTACGCCATTGGCTTCTTTGTCAAACTGCTCTACTGTTGGGATATTAGCTTAATGGTCAACTGAAATGGCCACTCATGTAAACTCATGCGCATCAGGTGGCGCATGCGAAGGTGGCGGTGGGGCGAGGCAGGTAGCAGAGAAGAAGTCCTTTCCCTCCTCCACGTGACAGTCCTTCAGGTGCTTGTGAAGAGTGCTGCCATGTTTACCCCACTACTATTACTACCTTAGTCTCCTATCTAGGTCAGTTGGTTAGAGTGTCGGGCTGATAATGCCAAGGTTGCAGGTTCGATCCCCGTAAAGGGCAACTGCATAGTCCTGCATTGCAGGGGGTTGGACTAGATGACCCTTGGGCCCCTTCCAACTCTATGATTCTTTGAAACTTTGCTACAGGTCATAGAATTATAGAATCTTAGAGTTGGAAGGGACTCTAACCCTCTGTGATGCAGGACTCTCAACTCAAGCATCCATGACAGATGGCCGAACAATTTCTGCTTAAAAACCTCCAAGGAAGGAGAGTCCACCACCTCCTAAGCGAGTCCGTTCCACTGTTAAACAGCTCTTACTATCAGAAAGCACTCCCTGATATTTAGTTGGATTCTACCTTCTTATAACTTGAAGCCATTGGTTTAGGTCCTACCTTCCAGAGCAGGAGAAGACAAGTTTGCTCTATGTTCCATGTGGCAGCCCTTGAGATGTTTGAAGATGGCTCTCATATTTCCTCTCAGTTTCCTCTTTACCAGGCCACACATATGCAACTCCCTCAACCATTCCTCAAAAGGCTTGGTTTCCAGACCCTTGATCACCTTGGGCACCCCGCTCTGCACCAGAAATGGACGCAGGACTTTTTCCATACCCATCATCATCAGTGCTTTTTTTTCTTGCAGAAAGTGTCTGAACACAGTTCCAGGACCATTTCTTTGGTCAAATATGCTCACCTTCTCTTGTGGGCGCATCTATCCCCCCGAGCAAAACCCTCTTCTCCCAGCCCTTCAGGTGGATCAGGGGGCAAATCCAAATGCCAGAGCAAGTGCAAAGCAAAGCTGCTGCTAAGCATGGCCAAAGGGTGGAGTAAGCCACTTGGCAGTCTGCTGTTCTGGACGCACCTCGCAGTGTTGCCTGGCTGGGGGAGGAAGCGCAAGCAGCCCTCCACTTTCCCCCTGGAGAGTGCAATGGCGAACTGCAGAAGGACAGCCATGGAAGGCAGCAGGGCAATGCCACTCACAGAAGGGGCAGGTGGCAGGAAACACTGCTCTTCGAGGGGAGGTCAACCACAGGCTGGATGAGGGCAAAAATGGTGGGCCCCCTTAGAAATAAGAGCCTCCAACCCGCCTGTAAACGACATTCTTCTGGTGACCTTTCAAAGCTGTTCCCAAAACCTGTGGGCCAGTTATGGTTGGCATGTTCATTGGCATCCAAACAACAATGCCAGTGTTGGGAAAGAGTAGTGTGCCTCTGAGCATGTGCAGAGTGCCCCCTTCCCCCACCACCCACTTGCAGCTGAGTAGTACCAGCACCTTTTTTCCATTAAAAGGAGCACTGCCCCTCCTTGTTGTCTTTTGCATCCCTTCATTTACTGCAGCACTCCAGTCACGGTCCTCTGCCAAGGGCAGAGTAATGAACAACTGATGCCCTCTGCATTCCTATGCTACTTTTCAAATATTATTTTGATTTATTTCTTGAGAGGCTGAGCCAAAGCCTCTGCTGAACTGAAAGCCTTTGTCCGGGTCTGTTCAAACAGTGCATACCAAGCAACACCCAAGGGTATGGGACTTCTAGGAAATGTGTCTTCCACTTAGTGCCTGGCACAATGTTCTCCATGGGAGTTACCAATCTCATCTACCTAGGAAGTGTTGAATCTCCTCCCAGTGACTGGATGGAGCCAGCTCCAAGTCTCCTCTCTGAATTGCCCCTTGAACAAATGCAAAGAAAGTCCTCTTGTCTCCCCTAATGTTTGACCAAAATCTACCTTCCTGCAGCTTAAGCCACTAGTGAGTTGCACACTTCCCAAAGCCTCAAACTGCTTTGCTCCATCTCTTCAGTGCAAAAGAATTTGATCAAGTTGGTCCCAAATGCTGAGATGGTAAGGGAATTACAAACCACTTCTGGGTCTCTCCTTTTGACCAACACAGCTGCCTATGGGTTGTGGTGCAGACACTCAAGGCTGAACTAGGTATAGCATGGAGGTCTCTGGTCTCTGGCAGCTTTTTAAAAAAATGACAGCACCTTTGAGGGCACCTGAATCAGACTGGGACCATGGCACCCAGGTGGCGGGTAGGAAGTCTAACCTTTTATCCTGCACCATTTCCCCAATTAAAATTGCCTCTTGCTGCTGTTTGCCCTGTGGCAAATGAATACTTACTTTAAGATACAATACAAGGGAGCTACTAGAAACCTCTTGATCAGGGCCAGCTCTCCCATTAGGCAGCAGGTGCAGGGGGCCGCAGTGGCGCCCTTGGCCATTCCTCCCGAGCCTCCTGAAGAAGTTAGAATTGTGTTCGCACATGGCCAGTCACGAGCTCCATAATCTAGCCTGCTGTCCTCAGTTGCAGGGAGGATGCCTGTCCCATAATCAGTACTGAAATAAAATTCAGCTGCCAGCCTAATCAACTTTAGTACATGGATTTGAGGGTGGGGTCAGTTTGCCTTTTGCTTCAGGCACAAAATGTCTTGGGCCAGTTCAAGCTCCTGATCATATGTTTTGTGTCTCGTCTAGTTTATCCCTAAGCCTTGACCTGTGACTCATAAAGCCAAAGGTCACTAGCAAAGAGCCATGCGTCATCGATGCCTCGGTGCAAGGAATGCCAAGCTGCTGGCCAGGACAATGGACCAAGGAAAACAGTTCTGGGAAAAGGAAATGAGGGTACCAGAGCACGGCCTGGGTAAGGAAAAGGCAACAAAATAAGAATCCGTGTGCAGGCAGTTAGCTAGATGCAAAGGGTGGGTTCATATACCTCTGTCAGATATTAAGTGCTGAGAATTTGGGTTCCTTCTTGATTTAGGGATGGAGGAGAAATGTGTTGCAGTTCACATTATAATGTGAACTTAGTTCATACTTGCCAAGCCCATGGGGAAAGCTGAAGTGAAGCTCCCTTTTGAAATTCAGAGGCCATTTCCCAAATTTTGTGATACAGTTCGCCAACCTAAAACACACACAAAAACAACTGGTGTACAAAAATGTGAGTGATGTGTATGAAAATGAATTTAAATTTTAATGGAGAATTTCTCTTTGATTCACAAACTGATACCAGAATAGAGGCAAATGGAATTTAAAATTAGAAAAATGAGAAACTGAGAGAGAAATGGGAATTTGGCAGATTCTTCTTCCATCGTTATTTCCTATTCTAGAGAGAGTTATGTTCCTGGTTTTGTGAGTGCCTCCTTGTTTCAGGATTTGCATTGTGATAAGCAAAACAGGACTGTGCTAGCAGAGTTGAATTTTTCTTCCCCACCCCCCACCTCTTGCCTAAAGTTGGTGCTCTGGGATGTTGAAAGATCCACATTGCAAAGTCACTTAATCCCCTGTCAGCTACTCAGGCCTTAAGCTAGAAGTGGCTTTCACAGGATCGTAGTTTCTCAGGCAGAGGAGAAGCTTGAACGTGCTAAGGCGCTGGCATTGCAAGTATTCCTCAAAAAATGTTGCTCTGACAGTTTCTGCCTAAGATTTACTGTGTGTCGGGCAGCACTGTATCATTATTCTAGAATATAAATGAAAACAAAGGTTGCAATCCTGAGCATCCTTGCATGAGAGTAAGTTGGACGCGGACCAACTGTTCTGATGTCCAGATATCTAAATTCTGCTGGAGGGGGCTATAAATCAATGTGTGGCATTCTTTTTCTTCCAGAGAAGCTTCAAAGAAAACCTCCTATGCTGGTACCTAAGGATGATATCATACTTTCAGCACTGCATGTTCAGCCTGAAGCATTTTGGAGCCTAAGGCACAAAACCTAAATAGCAGGCACATATGCAATTTCCTATTAAATAACATGGGGTAGAATCCAGTTGCTGAGGTTCAAGCATTGCTGGAAACATTCATGTTGGAAGCTAGATATTGCACTAGGTGGATTTTTAGACTTGGCCAGTTGGGCTCTATGGAAACTCTAATGGAGAAGTCTATTAACAGCAATGAGCAATGAAACTTCCATATCCAGAGGCAGTCTACCTCTGAATATCAGGCACTGGGGAGAAACAGAAGGGGAGGGATATTGCCTTTGTGGGCTTTCTCAAGTCATCTGATTGGCCATGGTGGGAAGTTGGGCCTCTGGTCTGATCCAGCAGAGCTGCTCTTTACGCTCCTAATTCACTGGGCAGGTCTCATGTGTAAGCCACATTGAAGTGAATAAACATCCCTGCATTTGAAGATTGCTCAGGAGAATTTCCCTGTGGATTGTGTCCCATGAGCTGAATCTGCCTCCCACTCTGCCAGCCTTAAACATACCCCAAATCCACCCACCCTGAGGCTTGCTTAAATTAGCATCAATGGCTCTAGATGTCTGCTGTCTACTAAAAGGGGCCTTAATTGGAGCTGCAGAGAAGAGGACTACTTCTTGGGCATGGGCCATAGACCCAGGAGCACGCCTACAGGCATCAAAAAGTCCCTCTATGCTCACTTAGTACAACATTTGGGAAAGGCAACCATTTATAACAATGGAAATGGTTCTTCTGCTGCTAAAATCCTGCTGCTGCTTATACCTGCTGGCCATAAGAGCCTGTTCCTTTGAGATGGCAGATGGCTGAGCTTTGCAAGTTAGAAGCAGGTGGGGAAAGGAGTACACTGCTGATGTTTACCCCAAATGGGGTCTAATTATGCTTTAAGGTCTAGCAGGGTGTTTTCCTGTGCTCAGGTTTATGTATTTGAAAATGCACAAATACTACAGAGAAATACCATAAATGAAAGTGGGGAGATGCAGGATGGGCTGCAGTCAGATTGGGAGGGGGCCTCAACAAAAGACTGTTTGAGGGGGGCTTCCATTCTCCTTCTACTTACACTCCTGTGACAGCAGCAGCTTCAGCTGATGCCTCCTTTCTGTTTGAGGCCAAATATGGGTGGAGAATCTGAGCACCCGTCTTGTCAGGAAATGTGGGGTCTCCCTGGGGCCTCTGCAGTGGGGCAATTTGGTTCCCAGGGGGGAACACCAACCTTTGTATCTCTGCAGGGGAGCTGCAGGGGGTTTTGGTCTCCTTCCTCAGGTGTTTCCAGTCTGCACTGGGCTCCTTCTGGTCAGTGGGGCATTTGCAGGTACCCACACAGACCAACAACTGACACCCACCCACACCCACACCCGCTTAGCCAGGAAGAAAGCTGCAAAACAGCACTTGGAAGAAGTTTATGGGCATTATGTCACTGGGCTACAATGCTGTTCATGTGAAGATGAGAACTACTGAAAGCAACGCGGGATGACTCAAAGATTCCTTTGGTTGTGGGGCAAGACAATCACATTCCTGGGCCCAAGTGATGTCAGCAAGTCAAAAACCCAGCCAGGCTTGTTGAGATTACCTCATTGTTAACAGGCAGGAGAGATTTAATGTCTCCTTCCAAGATCCCCTCCTGCCTTCCTTAAACATGCAAGATTCCTCTCCAGGCCTGTCAGATGCCAGGAGAGCTCTCAACTTTCCCAAGGATGGAGTTTGCCACCTCCCCATTTGCTGACATAAATTAGTCCTCCGATGCACATTTCACTCCCGTTCTGGAAGCAAATCTTGATCCAACCTCAGCTATTTATATATCTGCCTTGTGTTCAGCCACTGTATCTGAGGCATTAATCAGGATTTCTCTTTAAACCCTTCGTACAAAAAACAGAGTTGAAACCCACCTCAGGTGTGCATTTTATTTTGTAATTTGCACGGAAGACTTCCAGTTCAGTTCTTCTAGGATAATGGCACCTGTGCAGCAGTAAAGGATGTCTCCAAATTTCAGACACTTGCCATTTACAGTTTCCTTTCTGTAAACAAAAACAGCCAAGGAAGGAAGGAAGGAAGGAAACCCCTATCAATTCTTGCTATTTGGGAGCCTGTTTTGTGTGTGTGTCCCAGTCAATGTTACTGGGTCGCCGGTCCACATTTTGAAGTGACACTTAAGGTTTGGGTAGCTCCATTGAAGCAGCAATTTGAAGAAATGCAACAGATTACCTGCCAAGATGTATTACTGGTTCCCACCCTAGCGATTTTGAACATTCAGAATTGTCAAAATTTGAATTGTAAAAACAAAGCACTAGTTGGTTACTTGCTAATGGCAGCTAAACTGAACACACTTTTGGAAGTACATGGACAAAGCCATAGTGGAAATTTCTGGCTACCACAAAAAGTCCATTTACACAGAGGGGATATCAAGAAAGGACGTTTTTTTATCTGGTCTGGTTTGACTTTATTAAATATATAAATAAGGGATCATAGAGTCATAGAACCGTAGAGTTGGAAGGGACCCCAATGGTCATCTAGTCCAACCCCCTGCAATGCAGGAATCTCAGCTGAAGCATCCATGACAGATGGCCATCCAATTTCTGCTTAAAAACCTCAAAGGAAGGAGAGTCGACCACCTCCTGAGGGAGTCCGTTCCACTGTGGATCAGAGGCTGCAAATGCATCAGCCTGCTATGCAGTTATGGAACTCTCAACAGCTAAGACACTCAGCGTCAAAGATCAGTAACCAGTATCTTGGGAGCTCTATGCTGCACACCATGGAGTCTGTGGAGAGGAAAAAATAATCAGACTCCATTCTGATCTTAGTTTAATATATTACATATTTTTACTCACCTTTCTTGTAATTCTGGGGATTTTTATCATGCATTTATTGTTCATGATTTGCAGCCTTACCTTTTACAAAATTAATCAAAAACAGAAAGAGAAAACGCATTGGGATTTTTTTAAAGGACTGATGCCTTTTTTGGAGCAAAAATTATTCCCAAAATAAGGGAAGCCTCATTAAAACTTCTGCATTGGTGGCATTATACACAGGTGAAGCTATCCCAAATATGTAAGGAAGTCAATCCCAATTGTTGGAGGGGATGCACAGGCAAAGGTACATATTTCCATATGTGGTGGTGTTGTGACATCATCAAACCCTTCTGGAATGCTGTCTTCAAAGAAATAAGCTTGATATACAATTGAAATGTCCCCTGCACCAGCACTGCTTGGGCTCAGGATCCTGTCTGCTCATGATTATCCTACAGATGACCTCTTAATCTTTCTACTGACTGCTGCCCGTATGGAGATAGCCAGTTGTTGGAAAACCAGTGTTGGGCTGAACATTGATTCTTGGTATAACAGAATACGGTCAATAGCGTTGGCTGAGAAACTAACATGCCAGGTGAGAGTGGCAAAGGGCAAATACAATCCATATTCCTTTTATAACATATGGCAAATGTTTATTGAAGACATAAATTGTTCAGAATTAAAAAAAATCATTCCAATGGCACCTTAGAGACTCCCAACAACAATAATTTTGTTGCCCATCTAGTCCATGACACCCCAATTATTGGAAAATGGTATTGTTGTGCCCTTCCTCAAAATGGAGGACAATTGGTGTACACTAAAGATGTTTCTGCGGTTAAGGCCCACGTCAGCTGAATAATGGCTGAATAGGATGCTTCATTCTATAATGAGCTCAACAGCCTTAATTATTTCAAATAGCAGAAATTAAGGCTGAATTGTCCAAGCCAGAAAGAACAATTATTACTTCAAAGGACGGGAAATAAACTCTGGATGACTAACAGCTTTGCTGATCACTAATCTTCTGCTGAGTATAGCTTCACAAAAATTGGAAGCCCGCGGCCTCTAAGGCCACTTTAAAAACTGTGGCATCGAAACACAATTCACTCTGCATTGTTCATGTCCAGTGAACATTAACCGTGAACTCTCCAGTAAAATTAATATTTTCAGAGCAGTGAACACCCCTTCTGTTGACAACCCTATAGGCCCTTTTGATGTTGAGGATCAGGGCTGTAATTCATGGTGCTGTCCCACTTTGCTATTTTTCATGAATTATTGAGCCCATCACACTTTACAGCTTTGGTGCCCTTTCGTCCCTGCGTGCTTCACCTGCATAAGGTTTTGTCATTGTTTTCTCCACCAGCAGCCCCTATTTTTGTATAAGGTTCCCTTTCCCACAAAATTACAGTCAGCTGCAACCACAGGCTCATTTTAGCCTGAAAAGCCACTGTGTTGTCCTCTTTTGTGCGGAGGGATCTCTAAGCCAGCTGGCATAGCACCAGGGTAACTGACGGACCCTTCTGGTTCTGGCAAGTGAAGGTAATAACAAGGCTTTCAAATCTGCTTGTGGCATGTTAGCAAAGAGAAAGTCAAAGAATGATAATAATCAAGCAGAGGCTGGATACTACTTCTTTTTTCTTCAATGGGGTTCCTACTTCATGAAAGCAGTTTAAACAGTAATATTTATTTGAAAGATTGATTGCATTTCTAGTTAAAAGCAAATGCTTGCATTTCATTGGGCTGATTTTTTTTGACAAAAGCTCAATGTGTTTTACAAGTTGAACCCATGTGATCAGAACTAAGAACCAATAAATTCAAGTGTGTTCATTTGCTCCCAGATAACTATGCATAGGATTACATTTCCGCCACATGGCTGACTGGGGCTGGGAACTCTGGTCTCCGCAGACAGATTTCAACATACTAATCCCTACACCTGTCTTTGCCAGTTTTCAATTCTATGACCCTCAACTGATTTTAAGAAATTGGGTATTATGCTATGCTCTACTGTTCGTGAGGCGGGGGGATATGATAGGTAGATAAATAGAGATAATGGATCAACACAGCTGCCTCCATTTTTACAATTCTGCTTAGACACATGGCTATGGGGACTTTGATGATGAGCTCCTGTCCTGAGATTCAAAATTTACCATTACAACACCTCTGACAAGGATCCCTCTCCTTAAGTCTACCTCCAGAAACATTAAACAAGGAATTTCAGATTCACATGTAGAACTTAGTATGTAAAATAGCCTGTGGGGATATAGCACATGGGGAACATTTAAGTGAGAAACTCTCAAGAAATATCTGATGTCAAGTGCATAGCTGTCAACGTTTCCCTTTTTTTAAGGGAAATTCCCTTAGTCCGAATAGGATTCTTCGCAAAAAAAAGGGGAAAGTTGACAGCTATGGTCAAGTGTCAATGTATTTAAATAACATATATCTGGGGAGAGGAATGGAAGAAGGAAGGCAACAATTGCACATAAAGACTTTGTAGGTAAAATAAAACATCAATGTAGTTGTTGTTGCTACATTTCACCTGCTTGGGTAAAGGCTTGAGTTTTAGAGCATGTGCAGAACGACATGCAGAAAGGAGGGTCCAAGAGCCTTTGGTAGTTCAGATGGCATCAAAGAAACCAAAACACCAGAAGGATGCTTCAGTTTTTATGGATTTTTTTTTAAAAAAAGATATTTATTAAAATTTTCCATTATAATACATTAAAAAATCAAAAAAGAAGAAACAAAAAAGTTTAAAAACACATAGAATTCAGAATCCTTATTTTCAATAACATATTTCCCTGACTTCCCCACACCTCCCCCTCTTGTATTCCAATTCAAATTGTTGGTTCAACAAGTTCTTGTCCCTAATTTTTAACCTTTTTATACTTTATATTTTATATTTAGTTCATTTTGAAAAACCAATTTTGCCTTGTAGACATCAATGATTATACATCAGTGCTTATTCTTAAAGCCTTTTTCTAAAGTCGGCCTAAATTCCCTTCCACGATTTCCTCAATTCTCATACAAATAACAAAACAAGAAAAAAGCAAAACAGATTATAATTATACACCCTTTGGATTCCCAAACTCCACCCCCCCCTTTTCCCGGTTCCAATCCCCAATAAGCGTCCATCAATCAATCTACTATCAGCCTCACATCCGAGGCTCTTAATTCTCTCTCAATTCCTCTCTGCCGGTTTTTTTGATAGTCCTTGGTATTAAACACCAAATCTCGGAGAAGCTCTAGTCCAATAAAGTCCATGTTTCTTCCAGCCAGACCTCCATACTTAAAAGTGGAGCCTGAATCTTGTTTCTTACTCCTTTCAAATCCAAATGTCTCCAAAGCTCCAACTTCCACCTTGATCAAATTTGTAATCCTTGGGTCTTCAGATCTCCACATAAGGAGATCTCTCCATTCTTCAGTCTCCAATTCAGACCAAATTTTCACCATCAAGTTCTTATTTTCCTTTGTAGCCATCATGTCAGGCCTCTGGCTCTCCTTTATCATCTGTAAAATTACAGCTCCTCCTTCCTTTTCCTCAGCAACAACATATATCTCTTTCTTCACACTCTCAAAGCTCTTAAGTTTCTCTTCTTGTCCAGCTGCATGGGCTTCCTGAGTCAATTCCTTATCAAATTCAATGAGTTTGTTTGCTGTTGAGTCCAGAGTTGCAACATTTGTAGCCAAAACATCAATTTGGCCTTGTAGCTTTCCCAAGAGAACAAAAACTCTGTCCAATTCAGCTTGAATTTCCCCTCCTTCAGCCATTCTTGTAATGTCCCAAAAACCCCTCTAGAGGGATTTTGGTTACTTAGTATTCTTTCCAGTTCAAATCCAAAAATCAAATTAGTTTGTATCAGTTCTTCCTTGTTTTCAACAAAGTATAGTCAAATTGTAACAAATATAGCCAGCAGAAGCAGCAGAAACAAAGTTCTCTTTTTCCGTCTTGACAGCTAATTTGACAGCTGTGAAACTCTTCAATACCTTCAACAGGCTCTCTCGCGGATCACTCCCGGGTCTGGGGGGGTGGCACTTCAGCTCCCAAAATTAGCTCTTATCCTCCAGTAAGGTTTCTTCTAGTGCCAAATCGTGAAATTAATGTCTTTTGCCCAATAATAAAAGAAAAAATTCTCTCGACCTTAGTTAGCAGGTCCTTGCTTTAGGTTGTTTACAGGACGAGGAGGCGGACTTCCTGTTTGCGCCTTCCCCGATTGTACCTAATTCACACACAAAAAAATTCTTTAAAAATCCAATTTCCGTACTACTCACGGGTTGTTATTTTGAAGTCCAAATCACAAGAAGAAGTCAGCGCTCTCCGGCCATGGCAGCGCGGCTTCACTCCACAGGAGAAGCAGTCGACTCTCAGCACCGCGCCGCTCACCCCGTCCCCTGTTCCGAAGCCTTTAAAAAGGCTCCTTCGCAGGTCGGGGGGGCGCAAATGGTGCCCGCCGAGTCACCAAGTTCACAGGCTTCACCGCCTGTGATTTTTAGGGGTCCCCGCGTCGCCGCAGCGGTACGACCCTGATCCTGTGGAGCAGATTCCCTCCGGAGCTCGGAGGGAATCCGCCATTAGCCACTGGCGCTAACCCGGAAGTTCAGTTTTTATGGACATTTAAGAAGAGGAAAAGCCAGTCTGTTTACCATGATGAATAGTTGTTTGGATCAGTGGTGAGAGAGGCTAAGTAGCCAATCAAAACTATATTTAGAAGCTGGTTCCACCTTCTTCATTATTCTCATCTCACAGTGCAAAAAAGACTAGCCACTTGCAGCTGGGTTAAGGTATTATTTTATTTATTTTTATTTATTTATAATATTTATAATATTTTATTTATTATTTTATTTATTTTATTTATCTTTTTTCCTCCAAGATGCTCAAGGTGGCATACAGGGTTGTCCCCCTCCCCAATTCATCTCTACAACAATCCTGTGAAGTAGGTTAGGCTAAGAGGCAGTGACTGGCACAAAGTCTCCCAGGGAGCTTCATGGTCAGGTGGGCATTTGAACCCTGGTCTACAGGTCCAACACTCTAATCGCTACACTACACTGGCTCTTACTGCTAAAAAGATTAACAAAACCCAGGATATTATCTATTATTCTATTTGGTTCACCAAAGGGGTGCTGAATTCCAGATGCTCTAAGAGACACTGGTGGTTTACTTCAGAATATGTGAGTTTGTCACATACAGCAATGCCGCTCTGTTCCATAGGGCAGGAACCTCTACCAAAAAGGCCCTGCCAAGTATCACCACCAGTCACACATCTGATGCTGATGGGGAACACAGCACAGTTTCCACTGGTGATCTCAGCAGGTGCGCAGGTTCACGGGCGGTCCTTGAATGATCCTGGTCCTAAGGCTATATAAAGTCATGCCAACCAGTTGAAAATGTGCTCAGAAATAAACCTGGAGCCACTGCAAATTAAGCAGCAATAGGATCACATGCTGCATGTCAGGAGTGCTTGGCCACAGCATTGGGCATCTGTTTCTGACATAATGAAAGATTCAGTTGCCATTTTCGGCAGCAGCAGTGTGTTTAAGACCACCTACCCCAAATCAATAGCCAAAGAAGATTTAGGTAGGATGGCCTCCCATATCAGGCTTGCAATTGACAAGAGCACCGGTCTTCAGCCTTTTCAGACCCAGAGCTCATCTTGACCCCCAGCCTGCAACATGATACCCCCTTTATTTCCACCCTCTTGCCCCACCCACTATGCACCTTGATCGATTACAGCAACAAAATAATGAAATACTTTTCTGTTTCTTTCTAAAACAGACTATTCAGTGAAGGTTTCGAACAAGCAGATACTTATTCTTTTCTTTTCAAAAGGACAGGACTATTTCATTCGTTTTCCTTTGGGTTTTGAGTGCTGGAGTTTGTGGAATATTTTCAAAGCATTGATAACAATTAACGGTTGGGGGGGGGAATAATGAGGCATAATTCACCAGGAAGTTCTCATGCACAGTTCCTGCGGAAGTGACCAGGAAGTGCACAAGAGCACAACAGTGTGATGGTCTGTGAGCATAGCCTTAAATTGTGGGTGCCCAGCTAGTGTTGTGAACAAGAAAGGTTTCTTAGAGAGGGCAAAGGGTCAGGCTGTTGCTCTGTTAATTCATTGTGCTCTCTAGCTTTGAATGGGAAAAAGCCAGGAGGAGAGCTGGCCATGACCCCAAGCGCAGATGCTTTGCTCTGCTCCCCTCCCTGCAATTAACTGCCACATTCTTCTGGCTGATTAATGCAGCCAGGCTAATGAATGCAAGGACCTCATCCCAGAGGTGTGGAATAGGGATCCATGGCTGTTCTCAGCTTCCTCAGTGTGTTAACATCAGTGGCTTGTTGTGATGACCTGCCCCAAGGCTCCTTTGTGTAAAGGGCTCCAGTGATGTAGGAAATGGCTTCAACTGAAAGTTGCCAATGGCCTTTTTTGGAGAGCTTCCAGGACAGGTAGAAACAAACAGGATAATTCCTCCTCCTGAATCATCATCACAATAATTTCATCATCCTGCCATTTGCAGTGGCACTTTGACTCTTCTTAGGTCATCATCGCCTTCCTTGAGATCAAATCATTAAACTGCAAGTGTGCCACAAGCCAAAAAAAGGAACCAAATTACTTCACTATTATTATTGTTATTGCAAAAAAAAATCTATAGTTGCCCACATTAAGGGGGGATATGTGATGGTGTCAACAGCATAAAATCATCAGTTATTATTAGGAAATTATAGGGATCATTTTAAAGCAAATTTAACAGTTAACCATAAAAGCAAATAAAAATAACATAGGAAAACACATCTAGTTGAGACTTTTTCCCTATGCAAGTCAATCCTTACAAAACACAGTAGTTTTCATTCAGCATCTGTATTCCAGATCCACTGAAGTCCTTTCCACCGACTTATTTTTCCTGTTTTCAGCTCTTGCTTCTTTCTCCCAGCAATGCTCTTAACTCCCACTCCATTACTTCTACTTCCCCTTCCCAATCTTTTGACTGTTTAAATTTCTATTTCTCATAATTTGTTTTGCTTCCTTTCCCTGCCTAAGGACTGAATTTTTAAACCTGCGGTGACATTTTGCACATCCTGGTCAGAATACGCTCAAAAACAGAAAGGGGCCATTTTACAAGCAAAAAGCCACAAAGCACAACATGGCTGGGATTGTTCTATTCCTTCACAGAGGGGCTTAAGTTTTCTTCCTGATTTGCTTGCACAATGCAAGATTATATCTGGTCTCACTGAGTCCTCGTTTGGATTTGTTTACAGGGTGGGGATGAGGCAATGAACATTCATCCCCATTTGCTTGTGTGGTGTTTACAGTATATATCTTCCCATTAGTTATTCATTCATGACACACTTTTCAAATGCATTTCACCATTACTTTCCAAACTGAAAAAAGTCCAAATTTCTTTTTCTTTTTAAAAAGTGGATTTGTTAAACTAAGGCAACAGAGTGCTTTTTTCAAATTTTAACTGTACAAAACTGAAATCATGACGGTCTGGGGGGCTCTGAAGACTTTTTGCACGGATAGCTAAATAAGCACCTGTGATCAACAAGAACTACTCTATTCCAAACTTAAAAATGGAAAGCGTAATTCTGGTGGTCAACAAAAGAGGTTTAAAGACTGTCTCAAGGGAAATCTAAAAAAATGTAGTATAAACACTGACAACTAGGAAAAACTGGCCTGCGAGCACTCCAGTTGGAGAACAGCCTTTACCAAAGGTGCGCTGGGCTTTGAAGACACTCAAACTCAGGACGCAAGGGAGAAACGTGCTAAGAAGAAGGCACGCTTGGCAAATCCACACTGTGATCAGCTCCTGCCCGGAAACCAATGTCCCCACTGTGGAAGGACGTGTGGATCCAGAATTGGCCTCCACAGTCACTTACGGACTCACTGTTTAAACCTTGTTTATGGAAGTCAATCTTACTCGGCTATGAGTGATGGCCAAAGAAGAAGATCAACAAGCCAATCAAGGCCTGTATTGAGATTACATGTCACCTAGGTGTGTCACCCAAGAAGTCTGTGAATTCAGAACACATAGCCACACCCTTTCCTCATCTTCCTCTCCAAAAAAGTAAAAACCCCACAGCCACCTGGGGAAGGCAGACCTGCAGCCCCCTGCACTGCCTCCACCAAAGTAAATAAGCTCACAATAGTCTTTGTTCCTTTCTTACCTGAGGAGCTGCCAGAAAAAAAGAGAGGAAAGAGGTGTCCTGCAAAACACACACACAAAGGATCCTCCTCAGCCCAATTAACATTTCACCATGTAAACATTTCACAGGTGTTGTTCTGCTAAGTGTGAATTGATGGGTGCTGATTAATGGAAACTCAAGGACAGGGAGGAGTTCTGCTGCTCATGCCTTCTAGTAGACGTGCGGCTCCAGAGCACCTGCTTGGCATGTAGAACGGCATCTCCTGGGTTTCTTTCCTTGCTTGTTTTAAAAAGGTGCCTTTGGTGGCAGGGCTGGTAAAGACCCTCCTCTGCCTGAGACCCTGTCATCACTTTTGTGGGAGGGATCTAACCCTCAGCTTTGTGCAAGCAAACCAGGATGAGTGCTCAGTTAAACAGAAAGTCTGGGCGTGGGCCCTGCAGAGCTGCTGCCTGCCAAGTTGGGCTGCAGCAGGAGGCAAAACAGGCCACTGGGCCATCTCAGTATAAAGCCGATGATAATATTCCCTAACTGAGCTTACGGACAGACTTTGGTAATATGGCAAAGATAAAATTTAACACCACTTAGGCAAGGGGTTCCAGGGGTTCATGCATAAAGGCAAAATCGTGCAAAGTCAGGACCCCCATAACCGCCACACACACACACACACACACACACACCGTGAAGCAGAGAAAAGTTTGAATCTGACAGGCAATTGTCAAGAAGTGACAATGGTCAAGAAGTCAAGAAGTGACTCTGGCAGTGAAGGTGGCTGTTGCTTTTGAGGGACTAATAATGTACTCTAGCAGTCAGCGCCGGATTTACGTATAAGCTAAACAAGCTGTAGCTTAGGGTCCTACTGTCTTGGGGGCCCCCAAAAAATTTAAAGGAAAAAACCTGGATGTACATTTCCAAAAAATAAGATAAAATAAAATAAAATAAACCTACATGCAGCAACAGTGTTTTGTGTTGTGTAGGCTCCTATGATGTAATTAATGGGCCCCACCTGCTAGCCTGATCCCTATTAGGTCCATAAATTACCATATAGCAGGAATGTCCTACTCCCACTATAGAAAACCTGGCAGTGACCAAAGTTATTGAGCTTTGTTTTCATTTTTTGTGGGGGGGGGGGAGGCAACGATCAGGATCACATAATCGACCAGAATTGACAAGGGACGCCCCACAATCAACCAACAGAATAGAATAGAATAGACAAACCACACTGCTATTCTCTTCCACAGCTCTGGGTCCTTTCAAAGAAGCTTTCTCCTTGTCCTTAGCTTCGGCGTTCCCTTTGTAAAATGCAGAGGATAGGAACCAACTCCTAGGGGCTGAGGTCCTTCATCCCCCCCCAATAAAATATTTGAGGGGCTACCCACCCCATTGTCTTTGTCCATGGAGTTTTCTTGGCAGGGATACTGGAGTGGCTTGCCTGGTCCTGCTGCAGGTGGATCACGTTTGGTCAAAACTCTCCACTATGACCTGTTCATCTTGGGTGGCCCTGCACGGCAGAGCTCATAGCTTCTCTGAGTTATTCAAGCCCCTTTGCCACGGCAAGGCAGTGATCCATGAAGGGATCACTGTGAAGTGATCCAATACTGAGGCTCCAATACTTTGGCCACCTCATGAGAAGAGAAGACTCCCTGGAAAAGACCCTGATGTTGGGAAAGATGGAGGGCACAAGGAGAAGGGGACGGCAGAGGACGAGATGGTGGGACAGTGTTCTCGAAGCTACCAGCATGAGTCTGAGCAAACTGCGGGAGGCTGTGGAAGACAAGAGTGCCTGGCGTGCTCTGGTCCATGGGGTCACGAAGAGTCGGACACGACTAAATGACTAAACAACAACAACACCCACCCCCAGTGGATGGGCATTGCCATCGAAGTGATGTGTGAGTGCCTTGTCCTGTGAATAATTATGCAGGGTGGGGCTTACCTGGACCCCCTCCATACATTATACCATAAGCATTTCGTTTGTTCTCCAGCACCACCACCCCTGCAAATACTTGCTGCAGCATCCCATCCATACTAGCTGGGGAACATACTAGAGATTAATCCCCCCTCTGGGCATTTGATCTCCACACGTTATCAAGAAGCTTAAACAGATTCCATCCATGACTACAAATATAGTTAGGAACGCTCCACTGTCATGGACGCTTTCTAAAGTGCTTCTCCATCTGTTGGGGTTTTACTCCTGTGATAATCGAACATAATGACAGTAGGTGTTACTCATTACCTTGGCTTGTGCCTCGTGGTGTGTTGAAAGCGGATGCCCAGGGAGGGGCCCTGCTGATAGACAGGCATCCTTTTCTTCTCTGTCCGGTTTTGTTGTTTTCCTTTCAGAAGTGGCTGCAACAATTGGCCCTCCTTTATCCTCGCCAGCTGTTTGGTTTCAATAAACAGACAGCCTGGTTTACAGGGAGCTCAGGCAACGCTCCAGACATTCTGTGAGTAACTGCTTAGAGTTACAAAAGCATTCCTGATAAGATGCATCCTTGGCAGGGGTCTGCCCAATATAGCCTGCTTCACTCTGAGTGAATTGTGGCCTACACACAAAGGGCCACCTGGGCACAAAGGAGGCTGGGAATTTACGATGGGAAAGCTGGACATCCAGATCAGCCACCCACCACCACCCGCCCTCTGGGCCTGATTCTTTTCAGCCTCTTGTTGTGTGTAGGCAGGGCCAGTCCAAGAAGTGCAGCTGCCCAAGGCAGAAGACAAAATGGTGTCATTTATGTTCCATTTGCAAAAGCTGATTGCACTGGCAGTTGAATCATACATCAACATTGGCAAGAGGACTATGTGTTCCAGAGCACCCAGGAGTGGCACACTAGTCCAGAGGGTGGTAGACAACAGACAGGAATGACCAAGGGCTCAGGAGGAACATGGGCGGGAGGCTGCCACTGCATCTACCACCTGAGGTGATTGCCTCACTCTGCCTAATGGTAGGGCTGGCCCCTGTGTCTAGGCTTTTAGGACAGCCACCACTTGTAACTGCCACCATCTAGGTTCTCCCCACAGCCTGCATTTCTTGGTTCCTGTTCCTAGTAAATCACTTTACCTAATTATTTGTAGCTTTTGGTGGTACCTCATTAACATGTTGACAGGGTGTTTTGTTTCAATTTTTCTATTTATTTCCAGCATATACAAACATAGTAGTGTGCAGAAAAACAAGCAAACAAAGCAATGAACTATATTCAGGGATGAATTAAGATTGGAGCCCCCACCCTCTGGCAGTCCTGTGAGTCTAAGGCACCCTCCTTCTTATGGGATCAGGGGCCCAGGCTGAACTGAGTCTCCTGCTGATGCACACACTGACTGCACACCCATCAGCTGTGCATTTGCTGACCATCCGAAGGGACTCTAGGAAACTCCTCCATGCAAGTGAGGGATCAGAACTGCTAAGAAAATAAAAAGAGCTCTGCTGGATCAGGCAATTGGCCGCTCTAATCCAGCATCCTGTTCTCAAGTGGTCTGCCCGCCTGCAATTCCCAGTAAATGGTTTTCAGAGGCACATTCCTCCCGCAGTGAAGGGAGAACACAGCCATTGTGGCTGGTAGCCACTGACAGCTTTATTGTTGCCTTATCTCCTTTTTAAAGCCACCCAAATAAGTGGCCACCATGAATCTTGTGGAAGTGGGTTCCAGATATTAACAGCACACTATGCATAAAAGAAATATTTCTCCTGTCTGTCCCGAATCTCCTGACATCCATCTTCACTGGATGGACTCAAGTTCTAAATAATTAAAGGAGGAGTTGAAATGTGTGCCTGGAGTCCCTTCACATCGCTGTCAAACATGCAGCCGGGGGGAGGAGTATGGCCCACACACGTGGCCATGGCAGGGCTATGTAGCATGAGCACCTGACACATTCTTTTGATGCATGAACAGGCACATTCAGGCCCCAGGAGGGAGAGGAGGAAAGATGAGATTCCAAGCAAACATAATTATGCTCTGTGCTCCTGTTCCCACCTCTCTCTCTGGCATCATACAGAGAGGGGCAAGCTCTTGAGAGGACATGTCCCTGGCCCTCCAGCCTAGAGTAAAATCGCTTGCCAAGACCGGACCACGCAGTGCCAGCTGATTGGCACCTCCGACCTCAAATGGGGCGAAGCAGCTACTACAGGAACAAAACGAGGTCATGGCAGAGTTTGTGTTTGGATCCTGTGTACTCTTCTGGGACTGGTGCTGAGAGGAGAGGATTAAGAGATTGTCTTTAGCACTCTGTGTGAGAGGTCCGTGCCGGGTATAGCCTCGAGAAGAATGCTTGTCATGCCTGATGCTGGAGTGCGGAGAATTCGCTGTATCTCTGAGTCTGGCTGCGGCAACTCAGCTTTCCGGAGAGGCTTATAAAGCCAGGAGAAGGAGGAGTTGGTTTCCCACCCATTTGCTGTCCTGCTCAGACACACAGAAGACCTAGGCAGCCCTGCGGGTCCTTTAGGGGAGGGGAATCCATACAGTAGTAGCCCAGCTGCAGCCACAGACCACTCCAGATGTTGCTGGACTCCAACTCCCATTAGCCCCAGTCAGAATGGCATTTGGGAACTGGCCCCTCTGCTCTGACTGGCTCCCACTCCAACAGTCCAGCTCTGACATCCTGCAAAAAATTACCTGGCTCCCATACCCTCCAACATTTCTCCAATGAAAATAGGGAGGTCCCATTCCATAATGATAATTTAACTATTTATATCCCACACTGTTGACTGGGTTGCCCCAGCCACTCTGAGTGTATAAAAACATTAAACATTTTTTTAAAAAAAAACCTCCCTATACAGGATTGGCTTCAGACAGCTTGGGGGTTGGAGAACTCCTTACCCCCCAACTTTCTCCAGTGAAAATAGGGACGTCCTACGGAAAAGCGGGACATTCTGGGATCAAATCAGAAACTGGGACTGCTTCTCTAAATCAGGGATGTCCCTGGAAAATAGGGACACTTGGAGGGTCTGCAACATGTTTATCAGCTTCTGTTAGGAATGACAGCTAAAAGGAACCTCCATGTAGAGGAGCAGTATATCTTTGAATGCCACACATGAGAAACAAACATAGGAGGCAGGGAAGATAATCCTGGGCTAGATGGATCTTTCATCTGATAAAGAAAAGCAATAATGTTTTTATGGATTGCGCCCTCTGCTAATGATTGTGGTTTGCAGGGTGCTACCATTTGGGGACGCGGGTGGCGCTGTGGGTTAAACCACAGAGCCTAGGACTTGCCAATCAGAAGGTCGGTGGTTTGAATCCCCACGACAGGGTGAGCTCCTGTTGTTCAGTCCCAGCTTCTGCCAACCTAGCAGTTCAAAAGCACAAAAGTGCAAGTAGATAAATAGGTACCGCACCTGCAGGAAGGTAAACACTGTTTCCATGCGCTGCTCTGGTTTGCCAGAAGCGGCTTAGTCATGCTGGCCACGACCCGGCTCCCTCGGCCAATAAAGTGAGATGAGCGCCACAACCCCAGAGTCGTCCGCAACTGGACCTAACGGTCAGGGGTCCCTTTATCTTGCCATTTGGGGGGTTTTCTGCCTCAGGCTCTTAAACTATTTGGGGTTGCTTCAGTTGTTTAAGCGGGGGTGGGAGGGTGGGAGATATGGTCCCCCAGATGTTCCACAGCTCCGGACCCCTGGCAATGCTGGAGGGTTCTGGTAGGAGGTCTCCATCCCTGCGTTGGTGCTGGATGAGGGCTGGAAGGATGCAGCTTCAGGGCCCCCCCCAAAGTGCAGTGGGTGACCTTGGGCCCGTCAATACCACTTGGTCCAATCTACCTCCCAGGGTTGTTGTGATTTATAAACTCAGGGCAGTGAGAGAACCATTTTACACCACTCTGCATTCCTAGGAGGAGTAAGAATGGGATTAGAATGTAGACAGGCAAACAATCTTCCAATAAGTTGGAAAACTTACTGGGGATTGTGCCCTTAGTACACCATGTAGGGAAACAATTGTTCTTTAGGGTGTTTATTTAATATAATTCCACTATCTTATTTTTAAAAACGATTGAGGACTTGCCCTATTTCAAAAAATATTTTAACACCCCCCCCCAAAAGAGCCAGAGGTCTGTTTTTACATATGGGAGAGATTCTGGAACACTCTGAACATGCAGTTCTGCCCTGTCAGAAGCAAATGGCCTTTTGCAAACATTCCATCTAGACAGGAAGCCCCAGCTCTGTCTAGCACAGATAGGGAGCCTGAAAAGCAAAATCCTGGCAACACAAAAGCCACCCTTATTAAACACCCATTGTGCCTCTCGCACACACAATATTGTCAGCTCCAGTGGGTGGTTCCAGATATTTTGATAGGAAGCAGAAGGAAACCTCACAAAAAATATCAGGAAGGGAAAGGTATGCCCACAACATTGACCCATAAATGACATTATTGTGGTGGAACCCTCAAAGCAGGGAGGCAGGAGAAATTTGATTGTGCTCAGATTTTAGCACTTTCTCCCTCGCTCTCTCATATTGCTGCAACTTGTGGGCAGCGGAAGTTGGGAAATTCAGGACAGACAAGAGGAACGACCTTCTTCATGTAGCCCAGAGTTAAACTATGGATCTCTCTCCCACAAGAGGCAGTGAGGGCCACCAACTTGGGTGGCTTTAACATTAGACCAATTCATGGAGAATAAGGCCATCAACAGCTATTAGCCAGGATGACTAGGTCCTGCCGCCATTGCTGGAGGCAGCCTACCTCTGAGTACCAGTATAGGGAGAACACTGCTGTTCCACTTGGGTCCTGGGTGGGGGTTTCTCATCAGGGCATCTGGTTGGGCCCTATGAAAACAGGATGCTGACAAGATGGACCTTTGGCCTGGTCCAGCAGCCGAGTTTTTCTGAGGTTCTCAGTGCAAACTTACCTAATTTGAACCTCCAAAAAACAAAACAAAAAAGAGCATCCTTTGATATTTGCAGACTCTGGGGCTTTGGGAGGGGGCAATGCAACTCTCCAACCAAAAAATGTGTCTGTTAGGGGAAAGTGTCCGCATCTATGGGCATCATCATAGTAGCACACAGAAATGCATTATATTTATGGAAATTGTTTGCAAAATAATGTGTATCTTAGGCAGTGCTTTTTTCTTAAAAAAAATAAAAAATAAAAAAATAGGGGTACTCTCATCTTCCTACTCATATTGAAATACTGCCCCTCAATGAGGCCAAACTTAGACTCACAAAATGTTTAGGGGTATGTGGTATGCGTACCCCTGCGTACCACCAGAAAAACAGCACTGATACTAGGCAACAAAAACGTGTATATGAGGACTGGAGAAATAAACAGTAAAATACTAATGAATTCTGGTGTGAGTAATCACAAACAGATGCAGAAACTTTAGATTGGAAATATGAGAAATTGAGGGGCACCAAAACTAGCTGGCAATGACAAACCTAGACAGCATCTTAAAAAGCAGAGACATCACCTTGCCAGCAAAGGTCCGTATAGTTAAAGCTATGGTTTTCCCAGTAGTGATGTATGGAAGTGAGAACTGGACCATAAAGAAGGTTGATCGCTGAAGAATTGATGCTTTTGAATTATGGTGCTGGAGGAGAATCTTGAGAGTCCCAGGGACTGCAAGAAGATCAAACCTATCCATTCTTAAGGAAATCAGCCCTGAGTGCTCACTGGAAGGACAGATCCTGAAGCTGAGGCTCCAATACTTTGGCCACCTCATGAGAAGAGAAGACTCCCTGGAAAAGACCCTGATGTTGGGAAAGATGGAGGGCACAAGGAGAAGGGGACGACAGAGGACGAGATGGTTGGACAGTGTTCTCAAAGCTACCAGCATGAGTTTGACCAAACTGCGGGAGGCAGTGGAAGACAGGCGTGCCTGGCGTGCTCTGGTCCATGGGGTCACGAAGAGTCAGACACAACTAAATGACTAAACAAGAACTAAACTGGCTGCTTCATTCATCCCTACCTGAAGCAAAATTATTTTGCTCTTCTTAACTAATATGAATGGATGGGTGTAACATCTATCTATCTATCTATCTATCTATCTATCTATCTAATTATCTATAACATAAGAGCACAAAAATATATAGTAACAAACAATAATAATACCCCTCTCCCCCTTGTTTAAAAGGCTACAGATTGTTTAATTAGCTGAAGGCCTGAGAGAAGAGGAATGTTTTTGCCTCGCACCTAAAGATAATGAAGGCACCAGACAAGTCTCTCTGAGGAGAGCATCCCACAAGCAGGGAGCCACCTCAGAAAAGGTCCGCTCTTGTACTGCTGCCCTCCGGACCTCTCACAGAGGAGGAGGCACACAAAGATGATGATTGCAGTTGGGGAGAGGTGGTCCTGGACATACTGCAGTCCTGGCTTTATAGGTCAGAACCAGCGCTTTGAGTAGAAGTTGGAGACCAGGGCAGGATTCGCGTTATGTGCCCCAGTGAGCAATAATATGTATTATATGTATAAAAATTGTAGGTGACTCTAATGGTCTATTTGGGGAGATGGGACCCAAAAGCAGCAATATAACTGAATCTGTGCTTACTATATTAAAAGTATGTTGTTACAAATCCAAGTAATACATGATTGTGCAAGAGACCTGCCCGTTTGAAAAGCTGTGCAGAAAAGTTCCACAATGTGGATGATTTTTGTGGGATACCAGCCTCCTATAACTAACATGTTTAAGTCTAATTCATGCATGAAGGGGTTAATGCCAAAGAGTAAGCTCTTCTGCCCCTCACCTGTAGGGCCCCCAAAATATGAAATAAAGTCAAACAATTTTCAATGGGGGAGGGGGGTTTGACAAGAAATTTTTCGCACCGGGTACCACCTGGCCTTACTTTGCCACTGGTTCTCTCACGAAAGAGTACTCACCCCAAACTTAGGTCTTCATATCCAGGGAATTCTCCTTTTATACCCAATTTTCCTTGCCACCAACAATTTCTGCTCCACTCCTGTCTTTTTTGGTGGGTTGATCCATTAATTTATTATTAATTGTGATCAGAAACCAGAGCACAGGAGGGCCCAAAATATCTTAAGGCACAAAAGTGGTCTGGATATGACCTCAGGACGAATGCCTCTGCCAATTTTTGAGAGAACATTGTGAAAACAATATACAACTCCTTCTTTGTTGTTTTCATTCATAGATGTATTGCGTCAACATTTTTCCTGGGTGTCCTTGACATCTCACCTGCTGTTCCCCAGCAGATGGCTCTTATCTTCAGAACAGAACAAAAACTCCTCTTTCCTTGGTAAGAACGGAATGAAGGAGCTATAAAGTTGATGCGCAACATGGAAACAGTGAGCAAAAAATGTCAAATATTCATATGCAGACAAGGAATCATCTGAGATCTGGGCCAAATTCTCCACTTGAACAATAAACTTTGCTTCACTGCCCCTTGCTTGCTCCTCCTCAATCATCTAATCAGCCAATTTAAAAAGTGGCCTCAAGCCCTCCCATGCGGCCAGTGCAATAAGCAGGAGAAAAATATATTACAGATAAAGCTGTTTCCGTCTTTAGCTCCACCCCTTCTCTTTTAGCACTCTGCTTTTCTTCTAGAAAAAGCGGTGCCAGTACTACGTACCCTTGAGTTCCCCCAGGAAAAAAAGCCCTGGACTTACCTGGCAGAACTTCACCCACCTTGGCTGGCCACACACCCTTCATTAAAGAAAAAGATAATTCAACTCAAATATATTATGCTGTTATACAGTGCTTTTTTCTGGGGGGATGCAGGGGGACGCATACCCCTAAACATTTTGTGAATCTAAGTTTGGCCTCATTGAGGAGCAGTATTTCAATAAGAGTAGAAAAATGAGAGTACCCCTAAACATTTTTTTAGAAAAAAGCACTGCTGTTCTAATATATTGCTATGCACATCTGAGTCTCTGTGGGGCTCACATTGCTTTCCTGGATGATAACTTGTTGCTACTGTTTTTACCTCCAGGTTTACTGAAGGGCTGGGAGATCTGAGACCCAGGGGTCAAATGTGCCCCCCTCCCCATGTCATGGACTGGATGGACGCAGAGGACTTGTAGGAGGAACCGGGTGGGGAACTGCCACGGGAAGAAGGCTCAGAGGTGGGGGACTGGTGGTGGGACAAAGATGAGTGGTCAGAGGGAGAAGAGGGAGAAGACTGGGAAGAGGAGGTGTTGGAAACTGAAGAAGTAGCAGCAGGGCTTAGTGAGCTGGGGGAGTCTGTGGCAGAGAGGGCAGAAGCAGAAGCTGAAGCCAACAGGGGGGGGGGAGAGAGATCAAGAGGCAGAGATGAATCAGTCTCCCCCACCTGCCATGACTAGTTCTCCTCCTGCCTTGTCTTCCAGAACCAGAAGAGGCATGAAAAGGGTGGAGGAGAGGTTGGCTTCATGTAGGCGCAGCCTCTGATGGCTTGGGAAAAGTGCTGGAGAGGAGGTGACTTAGATGGCTGTGGGGAAGTGCCAACTTGCAGCCTCAGCAGCTGATTCATGGGGTAAAACCAGAGATGAGCTGCTGTGCTCAGTAAGCCTGACACTCAGCCAAGTTTGTGAAGGTGGTGTTTTGGCTAATAAAGAATTAACTCCAACTTTGAACAGTGTGATTTACTAACTGCTTGCTCTTTGACACCAGCTGTCTCTGTCAGGCCCTTTGGCCTCTGCCCAGGCCACAACCCCCACCAGCCCGACATTGTACATTGTTTTTGACTAGCTGGAAATGGGTCCTTGAACTTTCGTGATCTCTCTGGGCTATGTAGAAAGGCTTTGAGTTTAAGGTGGAGCTTAAGGTAAAGGTAAAGGGACCCCGACCATTAGGTCCAGTCATGGCTGACTCTGGAGTTGTGGCGCTCATCTCACTTTATTGGCCGAGGGAGCCAGCGTACAGCTTCCGGGTCATGTGGCCAGCATGACTAAGCTGCTTCTGGCGAACCAGAGCAGAGCATGGAAATGCTGTTTACCTTCCCGCTGGAGCAGTACCTAGTTATCTACTTGCACTTTGACGTGCTTTCAAACTGCTAAGTTGGCAGGAGCAGGGACCGAGCAACGGGTGCTCACCGCGTTGCGGGGATTTGAACCACCGACCTTCTGATCGGCAAGCCCTAGGCTCTGTGGTTTAACCCACAGCGCCACCCGCATCCCCAGGTGGAGCTTATTCTGATACAATTCTACAGTGGCCTAGCATGGGGGGCAGAGGGGCTGTGGCCCCGGGTATATAATTGGGGGGGCATGAACCAGGCACCCCCGGCCCCTGCAAAAATCCCTACACCCTGCCTGGCTCCAGTGGTGGGGGCTTGGTGAGAGTGGAGGGTGAAGAGCACCCTCCGCGGCCTGCTCCCACCCGGTGTAGGAGCACCTGTCTGGCTGCGGCAGCGGCAAGGGCTGGGCAAGTGTGCTCCACCCCACCAGGCGCATGTGTGTGCACCCGCCCACCCCGGGCGCCAAGAAGCAGCACTGGGTCCCTGCAATTCTAGCATTACAAATGTCATTGTGGCACTCCAAGAATTACAGTATCAACTCATTTTCACCACTGAAAATGTAGTGCAGCACCAGCGTTAAGCAAGAATACATATAAAGTCTGGTCCTGCCAGTCTCAAACCTGCCAGCCGAAGGAGGTGACATGCGGAATTTTGAGTTCCTGTGTCAGGTACCGAATTTAGTGTCAGTGCTCTCACTTTGCACATTGCAGCACGTGTGTCCAGGCCCTGATGGAACTTCCGGCCTGCTCATTGGCAAGATCACATTAGTGAGGCCCAGCAGAGGTCCCACTTACACACCACACCATCATTTTATAATGAAATACCAATTGTTTCAGAATGAAAATTAGCACCGTTGGCTGCAACAAAGTCCACTAAACCAGACCATCTCGTTTCTAGCACTCCACCTCCTTCTGTTTAGGTCTCTCATTTCAGTCCAAGAGGAACACCAAATTCTCCCAAATTGGCACAAACTGTCCTCGGCTTACTGAGAACGAAGCATAAAGGACTAATTTATTGTGGCTCTTGGTCTGACTTCTTGCCCCTCCCTCAGTAGGCCATTGGGGAAGCAAGGGAAGGGGAATGAAAAGGACAGCAGAGATGGAAAAAGAGGTGGCCCCACCCACATCCAGCATGTGGCCCCCAACAGATTACCCTCAGCAGAAAAACGTTCCCCAACTCTGACCCAACTCAATTTGTCTGCAGCGATTGACAGTAGTTCCCCAGGGTTTCAGACAGAAATCTTGAGATATCAGGATTTGAACTACGTGCCTTTCTCCTGGATAGCACACTGAGCTCCAGGTAGCCCTTTCCCTTCTCCTGTTCTGACTCCCAGCTCCTTCATTGGTTTTGACCCCAATCAGAATGGCATTTGGGAACTGGCCCCTCTGCTCTGACTGCCTCCCACTCCAACAGTCCAGCTCTGACATCCTGCAACAAATTACCTGGCTGCCATACCCTCCAACATTTCTCTGATGAAAACATGGATGTCCCATTCCACAACAGGGACATCCTAAGGAAAAGTGGGACATTCTGGGATGAAATCCGAAACCAGGACAGCTTCTCTAAATCAGGGACATCCCTGGAAAATAGGGACACTCGGAAGGTCTGGGCTTCTTGTGAACTTCCCCTTTGTGGCTCCGGTTCTGGTTGCTGTGCTCAGGCTGCCCACATGGTTACAGCTTGCAGCACGCCCAAGGGCTTGGCTGTGGGTCCCCTTAGATTCCTTGACTGGGCTGGAGGGCAGGGGAGCGTGTGCCCATACGCATGCGCACACGCTATTTCCGGCACACTTCCGGGTCGGAGGAGCACCGGAAATAGCTTGTGTGCATGTGCACGGGCCTCCTCTGACCCAGATGTGCACTGGAAATAATGCTTGCGCATGCGCACAAGATATTTCTGGAGCTCCTCCGACCCAGAAGTGGGCAGCCGCGCAGCGCAGCGGGCAGTGGAGGTCGCTGCGGGCCGCATAAATGAGTCCCTCGGGCCTTATCCGGCCAGCAGGCCTTAGTCTGGGGACCTCTGCCCGACTGCTTTCCCCCAGAAAACCCACTCTTTGGCACTAAATCAGAACAAACAGCCATCAACCTGATTGCTGTTTGCTCAGATTCAGTGCTGAAATCAGGCTTCCCCAGCAAGACAAACAGAGGTGTGGATAAGCTGAGAGTCTTAACATTCTGCCAAACTCTGATTCTTATCCTGCCTAGTCAGTTACCTACCAGGGGCTGTAGGTCTGTGGGCAGAGCCCATGATTTGCATGCAAAAGGTCTCAGGTTCAATCCCCTGGCTCTGGAACAAACTCCTGTCTGAAGCCCTGGAGAACTACTGCCAGTCAGTGTTGACACTACAGAGCTAGATGGGCCAACACTGCACAGCCCAACACTGGCAGAAAGTCAACTCAGGTGGGTTCCATTCATGGGCTAAGAAAACAATATGGCTGTTTGAAGCGGCCCTCAGAATAACTCTGACCAATGTCTAGTGTGCAACAAAGCCCATTGTCTGCTCTGTCAATTGTCCTGGCAGACCAGCAAGTGCCAAAATAGATGGTGATGAAACAGGAGCTCCTCTCTGGCCGTTGTCCTGTTATCCAGCTATTCTGGAGCTCTGCCCTCTCTGGGCCAGCTTTCAATTCTACTTGATTAGTGATTCCCGCAGTTCCCTAGGGGGCTGGGGGCCAGGTAAACATTTTGACACACAAAGACTGAGCTCGTGAACTGCATCCCCACTCCCTGGGATGCTGCTAGCTGCTATTTTGATAGCCATTGTTAGAACATTACTGAGGAGACAGCAGAATGTAAAAAGAAAAGAAAAAGACAGATACTCCATTACTCAGAAACACTAATCTGGAAGCCATTCTTTCCACTTAAAATAAGTACACTGTAGGCATAGTATGCAGAATACATCATTATTATTATTAGGTCTGATGTACACTCTGTAAGAAGGAATACTAAGTGACTGCTACTTGACCAACCAATGCCACAACTGCCCAGACAAAATCCTGAAAATCAGTTATCTTTGAAGTGAATGAAATGCATCCTGAGAACTATAGTTTGTCAAGGATGCTGGTAATTGTTGCTTTGTGAGGGGCAAATTACATTTCCCAGGATTCTTGGGGGAAATGTACTTTGAATGTATGGTGTGTTTTGCAGACAAATTCAGAGATTAAGTAGGGGATGGCTACATATTTCCTTTTCTTTGATGGAGTTCCTGTTTCAGCTGAGCAGTGTAAGTGGCCATGCTTCATTACAAGAAGTTTTCCATTTCAAATCCAAGGCTAACGTTTGCATTTCAGCTATCGGAAGGTCTTTTGTTAAGGCTCAGTGTGTTTTTCAAGCTGAACCTATGCAGTCAGAACTAAGCATCAATGTGCTTACTCCCAGGAAGCGATGCTTACGATCACAGTCCTACTGGTTCCTAATAAACTGGGTGTTATGCTATGCAGTGCTGCTCTTAGGGAGAACTGTTGTGTACTAAAGGATCAGCAGAGATGCTTGCATTTGGCCTCTCCCTGAGGGCATGGCAATGGGGTCTGCCATGATGAGCTCCTACGCTTCCAGTTTTACTACGGCACCATTAGTGTGGTGACAATGATGAGAGAGAGAAGCTTTTCTCCCTCCCTGTTGGAAGATTCAGGACAGATTTTTTAAAAAGTACTTATTCACACAGCCCATAGTTAAACTATGGAACTCACTCCCAATGATGGCCACCAACTTGGATGGCTTTAAAAGAGGATCAGATAAATTAATGGAGGATAAGGCTATCACGATGGCTAGGCTCCACCTTCACGAACAGAGGCACTTACGTTGCTGAATACCAGCTGTTGGAGGCCATTTCAGTCTTTTCACACCCTGTATTTCTGCCCTCAGTCTTGTAGATATGTGTTCTATTAGAGGTGGTGCTTATGAGACACCCACATCTACAGGAGAATGTCCTCTAAGATGGCACAGAATTGCATCTGATCCTAGGCTTTCCTTGGGAGCCAGAAACTGTCAAACATGGCACACACACACAAACACGGAAGTAGTAACCAACTTCAGCCTCATGATAAAGAGCCTGTTGAAGGGAAAGTCCATAGTATTACCCAGTGAGTAAAGGGCCTGGTTTGGTCCCTCCTTAGAATGGAAGATGAAGAAAAGCCTTCCTCCTGCATGATATTTCAAGGCATTAGCTCACAATGTCTAGCTCCCAGCATTTGCCTTGGTATCTGAGCTCGGTCTCTTGAGTTACAGACCCAGGCAGGTGCAGCAGGGTGCACTATAAATACCCTCGCCCTTAAGGGACTCAGCAGGCAAGCAAGGAGATGCCTTCTTGAATGACAGTTTGATGGGAACAAGGCCTCCTCGGCTAACAGGGCCAGCCAGACGCAAAGCCACATTGGTCCAAAACGACAAGGCTGGGTCGGACACATTTGCCCATTCCATTCTTTGTTTTTCAGAGCCACACTCTTCTTAGTAATCCTTAAAACAAGCAGTTGGAGTTGCTTATGGCAGTGACGCAGAGACCTCTTAAAGTGTGCAGCTGCGACATTCCTCAGTGATTCGGAAGGCTGCTTTGGAGGCACGAGCCGGGAACAAGGCATCAGGGCCCCTGGGATCAGTTTCAAGTTCTGCCACATATAGAACACAAGAACAGCCTTTGCTGGATCAGACCAAATGTGCATCTAGCCCAGTGTTCTGTTTCCAAAGGCGGGCAGCCAGATGGTCCTGAGAAGCAGGTCCCTGGAGAGCCAGCCACACGCCTTCTCTTTGCCTTATTGTTGCTTGTTGAGATCAGGGGCTGATTCTGTTTGAAGGGGGTGGGGGAAGGGAGAAGGGAGGGGGCCTGGGGATGATAGTGCTTAGTTCAATATTGATATCCTACTTTTGTGCATAAAATAAATCAGAGCACCTGCTGCTGCCCCCCAAGGTAAGGTGCTGCGTAGGAATAACAGAGACGACAGGAAGTTGGATGCAGGTGAGCTGTGCAGAAGCACGCTGGCAAGCATGCTCCAAGCAAGCTGCCGGCTAGCTCTGCCAAGGCTCCTTTTATTAGCAGAAGTCAACAATTGGAAACAGTAGTGAAACCACCCTGACGTATTTCCATCTAAGCTCATTTCCAGCATTAGCAAATACACGTGTCAGCAGGTGTTTCCCTCACATATTTTCCCCGATACTTGATTACGTCTGCGTCCCCCGTCATGCTCCAGCCAAGCGATATGTCTAACAAACAAATTGTGAGAGGACAAAAGGTTAGGGGGAAAACCCTGTTTTCTAGCCAAGAAGGCAAAAGGTCAGGGGAAGCAGGCGCAATGCTCCTTGACATACTGTTGCACGTCTGGTGTGAGGTTTGCCTTTGCAAAGTGGAGCGTTACCTCCAAAGTGTTGGCCTCACATTCACCTTGGGCCAGTCTCCGTTGGGCCACTAAGGATGGGGGCCTCCTCTTCCCAGGCCCTTGTGGGGCAGTGTAGGAGGCACCTATCTTTGGGCAGCAGGGGTGGGGAGAGTTCAGCAGCTGCCCAGAGGACTCTCAAGGAGAGGAGGCTGAGGGAACCCTCCACAAGAGCGGGGTGAGGGGCTGCCAGGTCTACAGGCAAGGGGCGACATAACTGGGCTCCTGAGCCCCACAGGGGTGCCGCAGAAAGAATGTGGTTGGTCAAGGGAGCTGTGAGCCCAATAGAATGCTGCTGTCTGCAGGAGAGTTTCTCCTGCAAGTCCCAAAGACCTCAAAAGACCTTTTTGCAATAATTCGGAGCAGGGCTTTAGCATGGCTGCTCCTGTTCTGTGGAATAGCATCCCTGTTGACAGGCACCCACTCTCTGAACTTTCCAGAAACAGTTGGAGACATTTTTGCTCCAACAGACCTTCCAAGCTGGACAAATGGGTCTTTCGCCACGAGTGCCGGCTTCTTAGGTTTTTAGTCTTGTTTTAAGTTTATTTGTTGTTTTTGTGTTTTTTAACTGTTTTAAATTATCTTATGTGCAAATCTCCTTGAGATGGTGGTTTAGAAGGCGGTTGATAAAGTAATTGTAATAATAATAATAATAATAGTAATAATAATAATAATGGTTAAAAGAGTGGATCAAGAAGAGGAACTGGGCAAGAGGAACTCCAGAAAGGGAAGAGAGATGATGATGAGGGAATCTAAAGTGAGACGGAAGGCAATAGAGGGATGAGGGAGGGTGTGAGCCGTTGCCACATTAGGAATTTTATATCTGTACAGCCAGGGGGGCTGTGACAAGATTTGATATTGGACCCTCAGAACTCCAGTGTAGGCCTGAGTGGCACTGACCCAGAAAAGTAAATCCCAGTCCCATAAGGCAAAAGAATAAGAGAGAGGTTGTTCCCTCGATTCCAACACTCGTGGGATGGATTTTGCATATCCATTTTATTTAAGCTACATATTTCTTTCTATGCCCCAAAACAAACCAGTATTGACTTTTAAGTGCCATGTACTTTGCAGCAAAGGACTGCAATCAGACATTGCATTGGAAAATAATAGTCCCTCACACATAAACTCCCTTTAACCAGCCTACATAAATGCTTACTCAGTTGAAAAACAGTTTACCCCAGAACTGGTGAAACCAGTCCTACAGATGCAGTCAACAGGATGACTCCGTTTAACAGAGGAGGAGGAGGAGGAGGAGGGTGAGGACAGCCACACATGGGAGAAACTGCTGCTTCACTCACTAAGTGTATTGCGAGTCCTACGGGAACCTCGGTTGCTTGCCTGGGAGTCACAAGTAGGGCAAGTACTGCTTGTGTGGTTCCCTTAGGCCTCAGGATGTTGGGCCAGGTGGGCCTCAGGTCTGAACCAGCAGCCAGGCTCTTCCTGGATTTCTGTAGACAAAATGCTCACAATCCAGTGAAACGGACCCTGACTTTCTCCTTAGAAAGCAGCTCAGTCGTATTCTTTTCCTGAGGGTCAGCTCAGAACATTTTGGTGCCTTAGCCAGGCCATCCAAACATTGACTTTCATAAGCAGCGGTTCACATACATGGGATCCAGTCCACTGGGAAATTCTCTTGCAGAGCCTCCCCATCCTAATCATTTCCATGAGGATTCTGCAGAAGAACTTCCCTGTGGCTTGTGCCTGACATGGGTCAGCCTGCCTGCATGTCTTTCTCACTCCTCCCACGCCCAGCGAGGGCGGACACTACCTTGCACAAAATTTGCAGGTGCTAATTTATGTGTAATGGTGAGAACTGAGGAACAATTCCTATAACCATTAAACAGAAAATGAAATAAGAGGCATGTTGCTATCCTGGGGGAGATTGTGTCACGACAACCTGTGTGCCTGCTCAGTCTGCTGACCAGGGGGTGACTTCAAGGCCACTCCTGCTCTCCTGTCTTCTGGTATTATTATTATTATTATTATTATTATTATTATTATTATTATTATGCCCTTCACCATAAAAAGAATTAAAAACAGTTCCATCATAAAAATAATTCCATATATAAATCGTAAAAATAATTCCATATATAAAATCGTAAAAATAATTCCATATATAAAAACATTTAAAATAGTTTCTCTACAGATGCAGATGGAGATAAATATCTCTACTTAAAATACTTATTCAAAAAGGAAGGTCTTTAGGAGGCACGAGGAATTGGGGAGAAATTTGTTTTGGTTTGAACTGAAAGGTGAATCTAACCCAATTCACACTTTACAAAACAAAATGTGAATAATCAGAATTCATACCTCTGAATTTTGCAATGCAGTTATTTATGTGGGAAAATGCATATAGTGAAAGAAAGGGTGCGTAAAAATTCGTCTATATTTGTAAATCTAACATATAAAATGCTTTATATTAGGGCAAATTGGTTTGTAAAAAGTGTGTGTGAATTTTGAATAATAATAATAATAATAATAATAATAATAATAATAATAATATGATGATGATGATGATGCCAGTTGGCAGGAGACTACATTGCTGTGGCAAAGACCCAGGCTAAGATGCAGGCCTTATATAGTCCTCTTGCACTTGCCTCCAGCTGCAGTACATCTCATCACCTGACTGGGCTTGCCGGCCTGCACCTGATTCACGTAAGGTCCGCCTGGCCAGGGGCCGGCTCCTGCAAACCCTCACAGTGCTCATTACAGGACACACAGCTACCCTGCACCTATCCCGTTGCTCTCTAACCCTGTTGGGACCTGGGGTTTGGTGTGTGTTTTTAACTGAAAAACAAAATGGGGGGAGGGATTGCAATATATTTCCTTTCCACCAACTCCTTTTTCTTCTGTTGCACAACCACACAGGAGTTCCTTTCCACCTACATAATATACAAATGTTTCTCTGGGTCATTTCACCCTTCTTCCAGTCAGCATTTCCTAGGCAGGCAGAACAATTGCCTCGAGGTTGCTCAGAAAGACTGCTCTTTTCCAGAAGCCTGTGAGACAATCAGCAGTGCCCTGCGTGTTAAATACAGTGATGCAACTAGTGTGTCCCTCATTCTTCTTCCAGGTGGCACAAGCTGGCAGCTTTGACTTTAGACAACTGGACTGGTTGCTAAAAGCTTCTACCCTGGAGAGCAATGTGGTCCCCTCCCCTTCGTAGACTAGCCCTGCCCCCAACATTGCATCCCCCAGCACCTGAGCATAAGGTGTGAACAACCTGCACATACCTTTGCACATACAAACACATTGATACAATGTGTGCAAATTGCTTCTGAAGGGAGGAGAAGTCTCCTTCTCCAGTCAGTGGTGCAGCCATGTCATTTTACTCTGGACTTCACAGCCTTACGTGGATAGGGGCCTTCAGCCTCTTTTGACTGTATATATGATTTTGCCTACGTTTGAAATGTTGTGAGCCAATCTTGCTGTGTTTTGTGACCCTTCCTGCTCATCTTCCTGAGTGGGGTCCGGAACCTCTTCCCTAAAGTCCTGCCCTGACAGTCCCAAGGTAGCAAAATCAGGCAGGAATTGCTTTTTGGGGACTTTTTGTCTAGGGACTGGCATTGGTCTGAATCTCTCTCCCCTCCCCTCCCCCTTCTTACCTCCCAAGGCTTTCATCCTTCTGGCAACTATCCTCTGAAGCTGCTGTGTGGGCAGTGGGGTACTTGGCCACAAGTGGCTGGACAAAGTGACTTCCTTGCACATCTGTGAGGTGCACAAGGAGAGTAGGAGCCATTCCGAGCACAGTGCAAGGCACCCTCCTTTCCCCACCCCCTTAATTGACAGGTCTGTGCAGGCCACAGATGAGGTGGGGAAAGAGGCCCCAAGCGGTGGGTGTTTGGAATTTCCCAGGGTGGAATCACAAATAATTGGTGGGGGCTGCAATTGTCCCATACGGTCCTTATACTCTGCAAACCTGATGAAATTTCCCTGCTGGGTCTTTTGAAGAATCTGTGCAAGCATGTTGTGTTTTTGTTTTACGTTCCTGTACACATAACTAGAGGAACAAGTTAAATTGCCAGATATTCAGCTCCCTGGGAGAAGCAAACTCTCACTGTAAACAAGAAAATCCTCATTCACAGATTTCAATGCTTGCTAAAGCATTTAGGGTTGGCAATGTTCTATCTTCCTACAGGGAAAGAAAGATTTCTGTACCCAGACTGGTTCTCCAGACTTCCCCCCATGCCTGGGGCTCCCAAACCACATTCAACATCCTCTCTCCAAAGAGGAACTGAATGAGAGGTTTGTCAGTCCCTCCTTGTAAGTAGTCAAACAGGATGCTGCTGCCTGAAAGATGTTCCCTTTTGCCCAGAGGCAATAGAAGGGCCTCCCTCTGTTTTAGTCATCTGGGCTCAGGCAGGATGTCATATACAACCTTTCCTTTTTTAAAATTTTATATCCCACCCTTCCTCCCAAAGCGATAAAAACAATTTAAAAGTTCTAAAAGCATCTTTAAAACAGTTCCAGTGTAGATGCAGACTGGAAATAAATCTCGACTTAAAAGGCTTGTTGGAAGAAGAAGACCTTCAGCAGGCACTGAAAAGACAGCAGAAATGGCGCCTGTCTAATATCCAAGGGGAAGGAATTTCAGAGGGCAGCTGCCACAACACTAAAGGCCTGGCTGCTGTGGCAAACAGATGATATTTGATCAACTGGGTGTATGAGAGCTGAGACGATATCAGAACCTCAAGTGTCACTATTTTCCAGGGACAGTCCCAGATTTTTAGAAGCCATCCTGGCTTCTGATTTGATCCCAGAATGTCCTGCTTTTCCTTCAGATGTTCCTATTTTCATCAGAGAAATGTTGGAGGGTATGGTAGTGAAAAATCCAGATGCAGACATTGTTGAGCTTTTTTAAGTTTTGTCCAAAGTTGTTAAGCTTTTCTTGCAAAATATAGATTTTGAGCTATTTTAAATTAAATTTGCTAAAAGCTACACTTCTGACATGGGCTTTCTGGATTTTCCCGGACATTTCAGTGATTTCCGCCTGGACGCTGTTTACCATGGCTGAATACCGGCTATGTCTGGGAAATTCCAGATGTATGGCAACCCTAGGTATGGAGTTATGTGACCCCATGAACCAAGGAGATAAGTAACTATACAACCTTTAGAGGACATCTGTATAGGGGAAGTAATTTAATGTGTGATGTTTTATTATGTTTTTATATATGTTGGAAGCCGCCCAGAGTGACTGGGGCAACCCAGTGAGGTGGGCAGGGTATAAATAATAAAATGATGGTGATGGAAGAGGACATTCCTATTTTCATTGGAAAAACATTAGAGGGTATGCAGTATTTTTTGGTATCATCTCAAGCTGCATTGGGTTTTGTATACCAGAACCAGAACTTTGAACTTAGCTCAGTAGCTAATTGGTAATTCTTTCCACAGCAGCGTAACATGGTGGTGATTATCCTGCCCCAGTGATCAGTCAGGCTGACCCTTTTTGCACTAGCTGCAACTTCCAGACCAACCTCAAGGGTAAGGTAAAGGTAAAGGTACCCCTGCCTGTACGGGCCAGTCTTGACAGACTCTGGGGTTGTGTGCCCATCTCACTCAAGAGGCCGGGGGCCAGCGCTGTCCGCAGACACTTCCAGGTCACGTGGCCAGCGCGACATCGCTGCTCTGGCGAGCCAGAGCCGCATACGGAAACGCCGTTTACCTTCCCGCTGGTAAGTGGTCCCTATTTATCTACTTGCACCCAGGGGTGCTTTCGAACTGCTAGGTTGGCAGGCGCTGGGACCGAGCAGCGGGAGTGCACCCCGCCGCAGGGATTCGAACCGCCGACCTTTCGATCGGCAAGCCCTAGGCGCTGAGGCTTTTACCCACAGCGCCACCCGCTCAAGGGTAGCCCCACACAAAAGTGCACTGCAGTAATCTAACCTGGATTAATCTGCAGTAATCTACATGGAGCTTTTTGAGTCAGCCAACAGCCGAACAAATGAGCCACCTCTACATTTCAAAATGAAATGAATGTTGTTGCCATTGCTGATAACCTAGGCCAGCTTTCTGCATCAATGAGGTGACTTCCAGATGTTATTGGACTATGGCATGGACTGGTTGGATGCGGAGGAATGGTGGGATGTGCCTGCTGGGGAACCACCAAGAGAAGAAGAGTCAGAGGAGTGGTGGTGGGACAACAATGAGTGGCTGCAGGGAGAAGAGGGAAAAGACTGGGGAGAGGAGGTGTCGGAAGCTGAAGGGGTAAACAGGGCTTAGTGAGCAGGGAGGGTCTGTGATGGAGAGAAGCCAAGAAAAGACAGAAGCTGAAGCAGGCAAGTGGGAGGAGGGAGGTCAAGAGGCTGAGATGAGTCAGGCGGGTGAAGAGTCACAGGTGTTGTCCCCCCTTCCCCTGCTGCTGCGACAGGACTAGGAGTCCCCTCTGACTCCTAGAACCAGGAGCTGTATGAAACAGGAGCAGCAAAGACAGGCTTCATGCAGGCACAGTCTCCGATTGCTTGGATGAAGCCCTGGAGAAGAGGAAACAAACACGGCTGTGAGGAGGCCGGACTTTTAGTCACAGCAACCGGTTTCATGCAGTAAGACCTGAGTGAGCTGGCTCCAGCTTTGAACTGTGAGATTGACTGACAGGAATACAACTGTCATCAGTCCCAGTCCACATGCTCTTGAAAAAACAATGGTGCATTAACAGTGGATTTATTCTGCTTTTTTAATTGTTCTGTGATGCTTCCCCAACACTACCACGCTGTCTGCAGGGGCTCTAGCACAGCGAAAACAAACCTAGAACATTTGGGCATTAAAAGTCACAGGGCTTCATCAAGAAATTACAAGGCAGGCAATGGTTGGAAATGAAGCAGTACGAATACCCCAAAACTTTGGGATGCACAAATAGTGAGGTAAGTGGGATCATGTATGACCGTCCAGATAACATCATGAGCACAAATCATCGTAAAGGTAAAGGACCCCTGACAGTTAAGTCCAGTCGCGAACGACTCTGGGGTTGCAACACTGATCTCGCTTTACAGGCTGAGGGAGCCGACGTTTGTCCGCAGACAGTTTTTCCAGGTCATGTGGCCAGCATGACTAAGACGCTTCTGGCGAACCAGAGCAGCGCACAGAAACACCGTTTACCTTCCCGCCAGAGCGGTACCTATTTATCTATTTGCACTTTGACGTGCTTTTGAACTGCTAGGTTGGCAGGAGCTGGGACCGATTCGAACCACCGACCTTCTGATCGGCAAGCCCAAGGCTCTGTGGTTTACACCACAACGCCACCGGCGTCATGAACAATAAACAGGGCATGTGGAGCAGCCCTTAAAAAGTCTAGTGTTACCTTAAGGACTAGCAAATAAATGGTGGACTTCTGGAAGGTATGTCCATAGGCAAAGTACAGGGAGAAGAAGAGAAATTGTTGTAGCTTTTTCAACCAAGTGAGACCCAGAGATCAAATGCCAGAGGCAGGTTTCCAAACGGGCACCTGGGGATGGTACTGCTGAGCAGCTGCCTGGCTTCAGCACCTCTGGAGGACCCCCAGTGCTGCCACCGATACTTTATTCATTCTCCATTGGACATCATGTTGTATGATGTACATCCAAGAATGTAGGCAGCAGGAAGTGGGGGGAGCAGAGAAACGATTTCAGCCTGCATACTTCCCTCCAATTTATGCCACCGTCTTTTATGCCTTGCTGTGCTCTGACAGGCCTACATGCCTTTAGGCCATGTCCACAAATTACATATTCCTGATTCCCATCCCATTTAAGGGAATGTCTCTAAATTATACACTCAGTCACTCTAACTGCTGGCCCCTAACATGCTTCAGGCCTGCAGTTGAGCAAGACGCTCCATTGCTTGAGCTGAAAATTGGGAGGCCTAAAATATTTTGCGACTCCAAGCTGCCCACCCTCAGAGAAGGCTGCTCACTGCAGCTCTGTGTGATGTGCCTACAGTTTGAAAAAGAAGGAAAGATCTGGTAGCAGTGAGTGATGGAAGTGATGGATCTGTGCCCACGATCACCCTGAGAAGCCACTCCCAGTCAAAGGAGGCAATACCCAGCTAGACGGACAAAGAATCTGGCACGGGGCAAGGCACATTCCTCTCAGGCGCCCAGGGATTCCCAGGCCGAAGTTCTAGGGGAACAGGCCTGGGACCCAGCCGCTTCCTGTGGTCCACCACAGCACAGGAATAACAAGGCCAAGTGACTCTTCCTTGCTGGGCACCCCCATCTCCCCAAGCAAGAGTCTTGTGGGTCAGGGGGCTGCATCTTGGGAAATGCGAGATCCAGCTGTATTCAATACCAAGTTCTCTCATCTTGTGTCAGAGCTATTCCACTTCAGGTAGCAAGGGAGGGCTCACAGCACAGGATTGTTCCTCCATGTGCAAAAATGGTTAATATATTTGCTTGCTTAATACATTCCACTACTGATACAAAAACAAGTAACTAAATCCTTGCATCTAGATAGCTAGTACACCCATGAAAAAAGGGCGAGGCAATAACCCTGGCATGCTAGATTTATTGCTGCAGGGATTTGAGGTGTTTGTGGAAGAGGTTGCCTGCCTCTTCAGGGCCATGCACTGGGGAAATATTTGGGTACTCATGCATTGAGAGTATTATTCCTGCATTGCAGGGGGTTGAACTAGGCAATCCTTGGGTTCCCTTCCAACTCTACAGTTCTATGATTTTATGATTCTGTTATTCCAGCCAGGCTGTGCTTGCATCCAGTTATCCTGCTCCATCAGGATTGTGTAGACATGCAGCCAGATTATCTGTTCTCAGAAGAGTTGCCCATTGTATCCCTGTGTGAGTCAATGATCTGGGCCCCATGTCCTTCTGATCAGGTCAGTGACTTAGAATCATAGAATCATAGAGTTGGAAGAGACCACAAGGGCCATCGAGTCCAACCCCCTGCCAAGCAGGAAACACCATCAGAGCACTCCTGACATATGGTTGTCAAGCCTCTGCTTAAAGACCTCCAAAGAAGGAGACTCCACCACACTCCTTGGCAGCAAATTCCACTGTCGAACAGCTCTTACTGTCAGGAAGTTCTTCCTAATGTTTAGGTGGAATCTTCTTTCTTGTAGTTTGGATCCATTGCTCCGTGTCCGCTTCTCTGGAGCAGCAGAAAACAACCTTTCTCCCTCCTCTATGTGACATCCTTTTATATATTTGAACATGGCTATCATATCACCCCTTAACCTCCTCTTCTCCAGGCTAAACATGCCCAGCTCCCTTAGCCGTTCCTCATAAGGCATCGTTTCCAGGCCTTTGACCATTTTGGTTGCCCTCCTCTGGACACGTTCCAGTTTGTCAATGTCCTTCTTGAACTGTGGTGCCCAGAACTGGACACAGTACTCCAGGTGAGGTCTGACCAGAGCAGAATACAGTGGCACTATTACTTCCCTTGATCTAGATGCTATACTCCTATTGATGCAGCCCAGAATTGCATTGGCTTTTTTAGCTGCCGCGTCACACTGTTGGCTCATGTCAAGTTTGTGGTCAACCAAGACTCCTAGATCCTTTTCACATGTAGTGCTCTCAAGCCAGGTGTCACCCATCTTGTATTTGTGCCTCTCATTTTTTTTGCCCAAGTGCAATACTTTACATTTCTCCCTGTTAAAATTCATCTTGTTTGTTTTGGCCCAGTTCTCTAATCTGTCAAGGTCGACTTGTGGAGTATAAGAGGGCATCAAGTTCCTTTCAAGAGGCATCACACTTTCTCTTAGAATAAACATTTTCAGGGGTGAGCACGATTGCAAAAAGATCCCATTTTAACTCTGAAAAATGGAGCACTCCCTCGGCTTCCAATGTGTGGGGTGCTCTGCCTCACAGACGACACAAATGAATGTGGGTTTATATTAATGTCATTTTAAGCGAATTGTCAGCAATTGGGGCAGTGGGAAAGGGGAAAGTGCAGGCTTATGTAGCTCAAAGCTAAATATTTTTATACCTCCCCGAACCTAACCTCTGCCGACGTCATTCCTCATTCAGTTCCCACATGTGTTGTTCCCATTAGAAATGTAATGACATGCCAAAATCTGATCTACCAGGGCTGCTGCAGTTACGAAAATATTCTTCCCCTGCCTGGCCTGTGAGTGAAAAGCAGAAAAAGGGTTTCATGAGCCAATCAGACCCTCAGTTGTGATGCTACCCTTGAAGCTAGTTTTCATCTTTTAGCCAGACTTTATGAAAAGGTTTATCTTCTGTTCATTTGTGGTGTTTTATTGTTTTGTTTTTATAAGCATCTGTTTTTGTAGTTTTGTATTTTAAGTAATTGTCAGCTGCCTTGTGGGGTATTTACCCTGAGAGACCTAAAAACACTTAAATAAACAAATGGACTTTTAATGTCCTGAAGGATTTCAGCTCCCCCTAAAAAGGTCGTGTGAACTCTGGTGTGAACACAGCAGAGTGTTTGCAAACTTTGAACTACATGGTCCAGGCACAGTCTCTGAGGACCCTGGGACTGGATACAGTTCTATGATAAGGGCAAACTTGGCTGTGTGACATGCAAGGCTGCCTTTAGGGCACTGGCAACACTCTGCAAACATTATTAATTTGGAATAGTGATCAGCAGCTTGTTTTGCATGGACAGTTGATAGTGCAGGTTAGAATATCCCCACAGGGTGTTTAGTTGCTGGCATGAAGCTGCTTTGACTCAGAAGTCACCCCCTTTGTTCTGAACTCTCTTCCTCCTGTCTTACTGCACTGCAAGGGGAATTATTTTTTTACGCATGCTCAGGGATATTCTCTTCTTGATTAATGTGAAGTTCATCTTACTGCTAGCATTTTTGTATTTATCTGAACAAAGTGTGTGATGGATCATAGTATAGCCCCTGCCCTGCTCACAGGACTTATAAGAAGCAATTGGATAAGGCATAATAATAATAATAATAATAATAATAATAATAATAATAATAGCATTAATTTGCTTACTTCAAAAAGTTTAAAGGTGTAAAAGGCAAAACACATAAAACAGTGTATCAATAAAACCATTTAAATAACTCATAAACAAAGCCAGCAGAAAGGCCTTAAAAGCCTTCCCCATCCGAATATGTATGGGAGAACATCTGTGCATGCTTAGAAATATTCTCCTCTATACAGAGTTAGACCATTAATCCATATAGATTCTGCACTGGCTCAGACAGGAGCTTTTCACAAGCCAACATGGAGATGGCAGGATTGAACCTTCTGCATGCAGAACAAACGCTCTACTTCTGTCATGTAGTTCTATGTTCGAAGACTGAGAACTGTCACTGGGGTGGGAGAAAGAGAATGATTGTGGGGTTGGGACCTCAGTTTCCTGCAGCAAAGGAAGACTGACTAATCCAAATCCTCTCCCATATCTTAAAACAGGGCAATAAACTTTACTCTGGAGGTTAACCAATGAATTCTGGGGTTGATTCATCAGCAAGGCAGCAAGTTAAGAAGAGAGCATACTTGGTCTTTTTCTTTCTTTGACTGTTTTGTCTCTGGCATGTTATTGCAACAAGGACATGTGGGGAAGGGGAAACAGAAATTTGTAACATGGCCTTTCCACTATAGCATTGTCTGAAAAAATTGTAAGTAGCATTTGAGTTGTGTCTACAGTACATTTGTTTCAATTCAAGCAATGGATGGGTTTCAAACTGGTTGTCCACCTAAGTTTTAAAACATGTTATTGCTTGATTTTATTGTGTTTCTTTTAGTACAATTATATCTTGCATTTCTCTTACAGCACGAGAGGGAAAACCTGTGACCCAGGGTCTCACCTGATGTGGTCCTCAAATGCCTTCTGAAGTTTCCCACTCTTCCATCCCATCAGGGCTCCTTTTTTCTGCTTCCTCATTTTGCCTGGATTTTTTATGTACATCTCATCACCCACACACTTTCTGTGCTTCTGCACACTAGTTGCTGGAAACTGCAGAAGGGGAGAGGCCTCTTGTGCTCAGGTTCTGCTTGCATGTTTCCCGCCACAGGCATCTGGTTGGCCCAGTGGTGTAGCGTGGGGTGAGGGCTGGAGAGGCCATGGTCCAGGGGCCACCACAACAGGCTCCCTCATCAGAGCCTGGATCTGATGTGTGAGGGAGCTGCAGAGACAGGCAGCTTCCTTGCGCCAAACGCCGCAACTCCATTCCTGGGTCAAGCCTGACCCGGGGGTGCAGAGGAGAGTAGGCAGCAACACTGTGCCCGCCCAGCTGCAGCTCCATCCCCAGGTGAGGCTTGACCCAGGGGCAGAGAGAGGCTGCAGCATGCAAGGCATCCAGCTGCAGCAGCTCTATAGCCGGGTCAAGCCTAGGCATTCTAACCGGAGGTAATAGCCATGGTGGACATCAAAGCCAGGCTGTCCTGATTCCAGATCAGTTAATCCAGAACATTTTTGTCTCTGGCTCCGCCCACCATAGGCATGCAGGTTATGCCCAAGGGAGTGCGACCCTCGACAAAAGAAATAGATTTCCTACCCTTCCTCTACAGAGCCTGGCTCTCTTTCCTTCAGTGCCACCCTCCCAAGATGAGGTAGATCAGGCTGAGGGAGGAGTGGCCCAAAGACTCATGTTTTATAGGCTATAAATGCCATATATAATGACTTTTGTTGTAATTGTGATGCTTAGCTTGTTTTTCATTGCTGCTTTGTTAATAGTGTTCCATAGATATTAACTGGTTTTTTAAAATTTTATTATAAGTATAGTTTTATTGATTTCCAGTACATAACAATTACAAAAGGGTGGAGAAGGCAAAATCCCAGCTTGCCTCCCTCCCCACTCCAGGACCAATCAGTCTATTTTGAGTTTGCCAAACTTCAAGCTTTGATTTCGGTGGCTGCTGTTCTTCAGGGTCATCAGTAAAGTATTTTATAAAGAGATTGTAATTGTTTCACTGATGATTTGTTAATTATTTTATATGGTTTATGCTGTACTTGAGATGTTCTGTTATGCTGTATTACGATATTCTTTATTGTTTGCAAACCACTTTGGGATTCATTTGAATGAAAAGCATCTTGGAAATACAATCAATTAATCCAAGGAAGTTGGAGAGCTTAATGGCTTGAGTCTGCCTTTGAACCTGCTCCCCCTTGGAATGTATAAACGTAAAAAGAGCCTGGGAGGGGGGCGGCCATCGGGTCCATCACCCTCTTCAAGTTCTCACAAGATGCCCCAAAGGAGGAGAAGGCGCAGGGCGCACTGGCCACTTGCGCTCCGGAGGAATCTCCCGCTTCCGACGGCGGAGGTGGAAGGCAGCAAGGGCCGTCCATGGTCTTCACCCGCCTCCTGGGAAAGCCGTCCAGGCCGGTGAGGGCCATCCTGGGCCGCGTCTTGGGGGAAGAAGCAGAAGCGCCGTCGGGCCGCGAGGGTGGACGGAGGCTCCCCGGCAGCGGCGGCAGCGGCTCCTGCCTTCTCGCCCCGTCCCTCTTTGCCCTTATATAGGCATCTCTGGGATCAAATGGCAGGGAGAAGAGAGAAAGATGCGGAGAAGGAGAGGAGGAGGGCTGGGGAGGCGGGCGGGCGGAGGAAGGGCGGCGCGAGCCCTTTCCCAAAAAAGTATTGGATGTCTCCAGGAATGCACTCGGCCCCCGGGGACGGCGGTACTTATCTGCCCGGCGCGACTGGGGAGGCGCTCGCACTTCAGCCCGGCCCTTCGTCTCCGCGCAGCCCAGCCTCCTCCAGGAAGGCAGCTCCAGACGCAGCAGCAGCAGCAGCAGCAGCCAGACGCACAAGTCCGCCGCCGCCGCCGCCGCCTTCGAACCGGGACGTTCTTCTTCTTGCCGCTGACCCCCGACCACCGCCGCCGCCATGGATGCCATCAAGAAGAAGATGCAGATGCTCAAACTGGACAAGGAGAACGCCCTGGACCGGGCCGAGCAAGCAGAAGCCGACAAGAAGGCGGCCGAGGACAGGAGCAAGCAGGTGGGCGGACGCCCCCTCGGGGCCCCGCAGGGGAGTGGAGGGAGTTTGGAGGGGGGCTGGGGAATGTGGGGAACCACCCCCCGAGGCGGCGAGGGGGCGCGCCAGCAAACGACCCTCCCGATTCTCGACGTGTTTCCTCGGGAGTAAGGTCCGTGGATCTCCAGGAGGTTCCAGACCGACGGGCTGCCTTCCCGGCGTTGGGTTTCTGGAGAGCTTTGTAAGAAAGAGGGCGCGCGGTGGGCCGTCGAGGAAATTTGCCTAAAGTTGGGGGGTGTCTTTCTTTTTTGCCCCTGGAAGAAGCTTGGCTCACGGGAGAGAAGGGACCTGTACCTCCTCCGGAGGAGGCTGAAGGGGAACGTTTCTGGACGGTGGCTCGACGGTAGCAGGCCCCGCTCCGCGGCTCCCAGGTCGTGGATGAGGAGAAGCAGGGTGTGCCGGTGGGACTTTTTGACACACCGAGACACAGGCCGGCCGGCCAGCTTTCTGAGCGTCAAACTAGTTTCACTGCAATAAGAGAAGCAGAATCCCTACAGCAGGACCAGAAGCCTCTTTTCTCAGAAGTAAAATCCCATTGGGGGTGGGATTTTACTTCTGAGAAAAGATACAGAAGGGCAGGCAGTGAGGCTGCCCATTGGGCTCAAGGGCCCTGATCCTGAGGAGGCATGCCGAGAGGATTTAGCCCACAGCCTCCCTGTGGGAGGAAGCCCCAACATTCCCCCTTCTGCTTGGCTTCCAAGTGGGCATGAGGGTCCTTGCCATCAATCAGTCCAGGCCAGCTCAAGCTTGTCGTGACTAAGCCCCACTGAAAATAGTTACTCACAAATAACTTGTTTTGTTGGTTTCAGCAAGATTGACTAGTGACTAAGTATAGCTGAATTGGGGTAGAGTTCAAATCAGGGACTGTCTCCCACCCCACTTTTTTAAAAGTGATCTCCAGAGTGGGGTTAAAAAATAAAAAGAACAACCAAACCCTCTAAGTCAATAACTATATCTAAGCACAGGGTGTTGACTGGCCTGTGGATGGGGCTGAGTCCACGGCTCAGATCTGTTGCATCCTGCCTCACATGCCACTTGGTTAATGCCTTTTCTCCTGCTTCTGGTCTTGTCTGCCCATGTGATGGAGACCTTTAAAAATATTGTGCCCACTAATTCCAGGGTGGGTGGGAGGAATCCAAGAGGGTGGCTGAAGGCAGGGCAATGTCCCTGGACACAAATGCATCTGAGTGTGTTGTCTGTCTCCTCCTCTTTTGCCTCTAACATGCGTGGCTAGTTGGAGGAGGACATTCTGCAGTTGGAAAAGCAACTGCGGACCTCTGAGGATGAGAGGGACCGGGTTCTGGAAGAGCAGCACAAAGCGGAAGAGAGCCTGCTGGCTGCGGATGAGAAGGCCACCAAGGTACCGTGCTAAGAGGATGCTAACGGTTCTCCTTCTCTCCCTCTTTTCTCCTTCTCTCCTCCTCTGTCCATCTGTCCTTCTGCACCTGCACCTCTCCTGTGCGCGATCACCTTGCCTGCTGCACCCCCTTCTCCCACACATCCTCCCTGCTTTCCCCACGCCACAACCAGCTGGAGGATGAGCTGGTGTCTCTGCAAAAGAAGCTGAAGAGCACTGAAGATGAACTGGACAAATATTCTGAGTCCCTGAAAGATGCCCAGGAAAAGTTGGAGGTGGCAGAGAAAAAGGCTGCAGATGTGAGTACCCTGCCCTTTCCACCATCACACACACCACTAACACTTGGGCTGCCAACAGCCTATGCCATCTCTAAGGCCACCCAAGTCCATCTTCAGGGCCAGGCATCTCTTGACATGGGTGGATGGGCAGGAACAGACCATTTTCCTTGCATGATGACAGTCACCCCATCACCAAAGAGCATGGGTACCATTTGTTCATTTTGGGTACCTCCAAGCGTGGGAAGTGCTACTGCTTCATAAGCTAAGGGGAAAGATGTCTCTCGGGGGTCAATATGCAGGCAGAGGATGAAGGGATAATTGATGTTACATTTAAGATCTTTGCAACCATTCAAAAGACACATATTGATACACATAAAACAGAGAAGGGATGTAAATAATTAGGGTTGTTGAGTTGAGGCTCCAATGCATATAATGGATACCCACTAGGGTATCAAAAGATGTCTGTGCTTAAGGATTTAAGGGTAGACGTAGGCCAATGATTCTTAGCTTCCAAGCCATCTTCTGGTTTTGAAAGTCAGAAGGTTTGTCAAGAAAACTACAGCTGTGAGAACTCAGCCCGGAAGGTGATACTTGCTGGGTCTGCAGTCTGCAGGAGACAGATCCAGAGAATAAGCATCGGGGTTATATATAGCTCAGCACTTTATATGGTATGGGTAAGAGCTGCACCCTTTGCAGCCTCTCATTCCGCCCACCTGTCTAACCCTTGACGAGTATTAAATAGTCCCATGCATGTAACTCTCAGACATTTGTAGCTCCCCGTCCATTACGGTGCAAGGGAAATTCTTTCCAAGTAAAGACGTCCTCCCAAGTTTAGAGCGGGTGATGCACATCCCAAGCAGATGATGTCACTTATATTTCTCTCATTTGAAAAATGGTAGCATAACTTCCATATACATAAGTGGTTTTAGAAAGAATGGGCAAAAGTGTGGTGTTAAATGAAGACGATCCAGTGCAAGTTGGAAGACAAACTTCTTTCTTATTTCTGCTCAGTCCATTGCGTAGGATTAAAAAAGAAAGTCTTGTGCCCAGGAATCTGTTTGACTTAATTTCAGCCATAGAACCACAGAATGACTCTTCGTCTGAGAGACAGGCTGCGTCTAATCTGCTTCAGATGTGTTTCCCCCGTATGTGGCATTCTATAGATGGAAGTCAGCATTCCAGCCAGCCGGTTTATTTAACTTGTTCAAAGGAACCGCATATAGATCCAGGGGAGATATTCCTTATAAGGAAAAGAATGCAGACTATTTTGAAATGGCTTGTCTCAGATGAAGGCTGGGGAGAGCTGAGAAATGCTACTGGATTCTCAGAAGGAGACTCTTGCCGTTTCCCTTTAATTCAGAAAGCAGGCACATTGGCTTGCAAATGTTGAAAGGAAAGTGAGAGCTCCTTCCCCATCTTTTCCCATCCTGTACCTTTTAGGTGTGGGGTTTCTTTTTGTAGAAAGCAGCAAAAGAAGATACAGTGCTGATTGATCTAGAAGGCCAACTTGCCTAGAGAGGAAATAATTTCCTGGATTGATTCAGAAAAATGCTTAGGGAAGGAGGATGTTAAATGAGTGAGCATGAGGAAGGGCTCCCTGGAGTGAGATCACCTTTACCGGCTGGGATTGGGCAACTGCGGGGACATTAGTCATGGGCAAAGCAGACGGCAGTCAGCCTCCAAATCACTTCCTTTGAGACACACTGGTTTGCCTGTAGTGGGAGGGAACGGCTTAATGAGTAACTTTAGGGTGTTGCTATCCTGTTCCTGCGTGGCCTCCACCAGTCAGCAGAGTCTTGGCAGGTACCCTTTTACTGTAAAGGTGTGCCCTATTGTTCTAAATTGTCACATGTCCTACTTTCAGAAGCCTTCACTGCCAGAAAGCTGTAGTACAGGCAGCCCCATCTGAACTTGCTCTGCTTTGAAAACTATGTTTGCTATCAGGAGAGAGAGACAGTCAGACAGACGACAAACACACACACACACACACAGAGAGAGAGAGAGAGAGCGAGAGAGAGAGAGATCAGTACTACTCCTGCAGCATGTTAGATTGAGTGGGGTGGGGCTTGCTGGCTGGTAAGTATTTAGGGATTGCAGCCTTTCAGCCCAATCCTATACTATTATACTCAAAAGTAAGGTGAGTTGAGTAATCCGGGGCTTACTCCCCAGGTGCATGAAATGGCAGCTGAAATCTGCCTGCTTCATCTGCCTGCCTGTTATTCCATCCTCCACTTCTGCCCTGAGTGCCTGTGTGTGTTTTGAAGGCTTCCTCAGGAGGTTTATGGTAATCCAAAATGGCCATCCGTGGGGGGTTTCCTCCCTCCCAGGAGGGTGAGCAGGCCAAGTTCCTTCTGGCTTCTGAACACAGCTTTCAACTAAAAATCAATTTGGATGACCAGAACAATATTTTCCATGTGCCGACCTCTGTAGGATATAATTCTGAACATGTGGAACATCCTGTCTTGTGGAAAGGAAACTGTTATAATGAAGAGGGCTAGGCAGCTTCTCTCTTTAAAAAAATACCCTCCTTGCAGACTTCTCCATTCATTTTTAAAAGGGGCATTTTTAAAGCAAACAATTGAAGCTCAGTTTAAATATGAAGCTGTGTGTGTGTGTGTGTGTGTGTTTAAAAGCAGAAACATCTACATGTAGAAACAACTAGTGCGCCAGAGCCACATGCCACAGACTGGATTCCTGGCGTACTCCTGTTGCTCACATAGTCACCAGAGACGGTGCACCTGGTTGGGGCTGAAAACCTGGCAGAAGTTTCTGTAGATGCTAAATGCTCAGCCCCAGCCAGGTAGGTTGTCGAATTACTGGGTTTTAAATATATATATATATATATATATATATATATATATATATATATATATACATACCTGGTGTCATGCTTAAACCAGGACTGGGGAGGAGCTGATTCTGCCATAGGCCAACACCCACCACACCCAACTTGGCGACTCATCTGACCAAGATTTGAAGCCAAAGTTTAACTGAAGTTGCAAATCCTAGTCAAACGGAAACCCTGGCTAGCCTTTGTCATAGCTCATATCAGTAGATAAGGTAGGAGTGAGGAAACCACTCCCTGTGGGGGAGCAGAAAAAGAGAAGCCCACAGCTCAATGGCAGACACCCCTGGTTTTTGCATGCACAGTAGTACCTCAGGTTAAGTACTTAATTCATTTCGGAGGTCCGTTCTTAACATGAAACTGTTCTTAACCTGAAGCACCACTTTAGCTAATGGGGCCTCCCGCTGCCGCCGCACCGCCACAGCACGATTTCTGTTCTCATCCTGAAGCAAAGTTCTTAACCCAAGGTACTATTTCTGGGTTAGCGGAGTCTGTAACCTGAAGCGTATGTAACCTGAAGCGTATTTAACCCGAGGTACCACTGTAGAAGTTTGATGATCTGGTCCCCCCCCCCAGGTTTTGAACTAAAACTCCCATCAACTCCAGCCAGCTGGGCACCAGACTGGCAAAGCCTGCTTTAAAGGATCCTTGCCTGAGACCCCGGCAAGCTGTTGCCAGTCAAAGACAGCAGTACTGGACAAGATCAGGAGTAGGCAGGCTTTAGGATCCGCTTTTGTTTTTTTACCAAACCCCCAAGACCAGCCAATTGGAGTCAGTTACAAAAGACATCCTTTTGGAATTCGCCACTTGGTTCTGCAATCAGAAGGAAGGAATTTTGATGGCATAAGGCATCTCCTCTACTGCCCTTCGACTGTCCTCCACCCCGGTTTTTCTGGTGGTGCCAAGAATCCCCCTGTGCCTTGTTGCTATGAAACTCCTTGGAGATATCTGGAGTATTTTGGACAGCACTTTAGCATCCTGCTGTCACTAAGCCCCCCCCCCCCGTCCTAGAATGACTCTGGAATATGGAGTGTTCAACTCAAGGTGATTCTCTGGTTTGACATTCCCTGTGTTTCAGCCAGTATTCTTCCTAGTTTTCTCCAGCCCAGCAAGTCCTGCTCCTTCCCCCTTCCTGTTTTCTCAGGGGGCGGGGCACAATTTTTCCATTCCATTTGCATTATAACACAAGCATGTTCAGAGCCAATTTAAAACCTCTTTGCTCTTTCCCAAATAGAAGGATGTAAAGTCCCCTTCCCCCACCGAACACACCTAGAGTTGCACCAAGATATCTTTGCTGATATCTTGAACAAGCATACTTTTCAGAATTCATGCAAGTTCTCTAAGCCTTCCTTGCAAAAATAGACCAATATAGAGTTGGTAATAATATTGGTCTACCTTGCAGGACTCTTGTGAGGACTGGTGAGATAAGGCACGTGAAATGATTTGAATGCTAGCAAATGCTAAGTGGCATTAAGGCCACAATCCTAAAAACCTAAGCAGCTTTGTACTGAAACAGACCCTTAGTATAGAGACAATACTGAGATGGATGGACTAACTGGCAACAGTTCTTGGGGGTTTCAGACAATAGAAGTCCCAAAGCTATACCTGGCGGTGCCAGGGATTGAACCTGGGGCCATCTGCATGCAAAGCCACTGAGCTCCACCCTTCCAGACTGAGGAGTAATATCCATCAGACACAACAGGATTTGCTTCTGAATAGACATGCATAAGATTGCACTGCATATCTCCCATAATGGTTTCCAGAAACGTAGACAAACACCTTTCATTCTCATGTCCTCCCATTTCATTTACATTGTTATGGTGGCCTTTTCGCAATCTCTCTTGGTGGGAGTCTGCCTTGTTTTTGCATATCTGGCTCTTGCTAGGTAGCCTGCTAAACAATTAATGCTGGGAATCTGTAGCAGGCTCAGTCCCCGGTAATTACTTCCTAGGGTGCGATTGTGACAGCTGGCTCGACTCTTTAGATGGTTTAAAGCCAGGAAATGTTGCTGTAGTATCACTCTGAGCCAAAGCATCTGTCCCTGGGAGCCCACCACCTTCCACCTTGGAAGTGCTGTGAATCTTTGACCACCAGGTGGCACTTGTGCACCTTTTCTGGAAAGTCTCCATTCACTTCCACCCTCCCCCTTTTCTGCTGCAGCAAGCCCCCAAACCTCTCACCCATTCCTGCCCCAGGGCATTTTGTCTTAGTACAAAGAGGAGAGAGAGGCTGGGGCAGGGGCAGTTCTAGGAGAAACTAGACAAAGCCACTTAGTCCACCACAGCACAGGAACAGGGCCAGGTGACCCTTCCTTGCTACCCAAGCAAGAGTCTTGTGGGCCAGGGGGCTGCACCTTGGGAAATGCAGGGTCCGGCTGCATTCAGTACCAAGTTCTCTCACCTTGTGTCAGGGCTATTCCACTTCAGGTAGCAAGGGAGGGCTCACAGCACAGGATTGTAGTGTGCAAAAATGGTTAATATATTTACTTGGTTAATAAATTCCACTACTGATACAAAAACATCTAGATAGCTAGTACGCCCATGAAAAAAGGCTAAGGCATAACCCTGACATGCTAGATTTATTGATGCAGGGATTTGAGGTGTTTGTGAAAGAGCACCCTTCACCTTGACCTGTGGTACAGTCCAGAGGTTGCCTGCCTCTTCAGGGCCATGCACTGGGGAAATATTTGGGTACTCTTACGCAGAGAGGCAGGGACGCAGGTGGCGCTGTGGGTTAAACCACAGAGCCTAGGACTTGCTGATCAGAAGGTCAGCGGTTTGAATCCCCGCGACGGGGTGAGCTCCCGTTGCTCAGTCCCTGCTCCTGCCAACCTAGCAGTTCGAAAGCACCTCAAAGTGCAAGTAGATAAATAGGGACCGCTCCGGCGGGAAGGTAAACAGCGTTTCCATGCTCTGCTCTGGTTCACCAGAAGCGGCTTAGTCATGCTGGCCACATGACCCGGAAGCTGTACACCGGCTCCCTTGGCCAGTAAAGCGAGATGAGCGCCGCAACCCCAGAGTTGGCCACGACTGGACCTAATGGTCAGGGGTCCCCTTTACATATGCAGAGAGGCAATCAAAAGCAGATCACATAGCATGATCCCAGAAGTGTTTACTCTGCTGTAAGATTTTGTGGGCCTTGCAAGAAAAGTATGTGAGGAACTGTGTCTGCATGCACACTGATCATGGACATGCTTCTTCTTGTTGTTGTTTAGTCGTCGTGACCCCTTGGACCCCACGGAGAGGCGAGCTCAGTAGTGCTTTGAACTGGAGCTGGACTCACTCTCGAGGAATTCTAGGAAATGAATTCCACTGGTTTTATTACAATCAAGCCGGATATATATATTGTTGATTAAAAAAATTAATAAGGGGAGAGGTTTACTTCCAAACTAACAGTGTAAAAGGGATGGAGGTCTCCACATATAACTTTGGCTAGGAATTAGGCAGCGCGATCCGTAGCGCATTTCATCCGCAGGAAGTCCCGCAGATCTCGGTGATGCTGGTTGGGCTTGAGCGGTTCTTCAGGCGCTGAAGATGCGGCCTTGAAAGGACTGCGGCTTTCTTGCGAGTAAGTGTCGGCGCAGCCAACTGCAGGGCAGGGCGCGGCTCCGCGCCGAGACGCGGCGTCTCCCGGCGGCGCAGGTGGGCGCTGGCGGGGCCGCGAAGGCGGACTTCCGGAGGCGGCGAGGCGGGAGGAGCCGGCGGTGGGCACCGCCTTGCCTCCTGGCCTTGCGCCGCGCTGCTTGCCGGTCGGCCGCGGCCCGCTTCCCCTTCTGGCAGCCTCGCCTCCTTCTCTCTCCTGCGGTGCCCATGGCGGCGGGGCTCAGCTCGCTGGAGGCCGTGCGCCGCAAGATCCGCAGCCTGCAAGAGCAGGCGGACGGCGCCGAGGAAAGGGCCGGCCGCCTCCAGCGGGAGCTCGACGAGGAGCGGGCGCTGCGCGAACAGGTAGGCGGCGGCCATCCCCCGAGCATCGCGCCGGGCGCCGCATTCCCAAGGGCGGCGGCCGCCCTTCCTCCGCCTTTGCGCCTCTGGCGGCGGGTGAGCCCCCCATCCAGCTCGCCTGGGAACCGGGAGGACGCGGAGCGCGAAAAGGGGGTCTTTCTCTTTCCCGCTCCAGTCTCGGATTTCTAGCCAGGAGGGACTTGGGGAGCCCCGCTTGGAGCCGGCAGCTCCTCGGTTGCCCTTCCGTCCCGGAGACGAGAGGGAGCCCCGTTCGCCGCCGCGGGCCTCGGGCCCTGCGCGCTTTGCAAGGCGCGCCCCGGAGCCTGCCTCCCCGAAGCTTCCTCGGGAGACAAAGGGCGCTGCCGGGATGCTGCGATGGCCTCGCCTCGGCGAACAAAGGCGGCGCTTTTGGAAAGTTCCCCGCGAGCAGCGAGCTGGCCGTGGGAAGGGGAGCCTGGGGCGGGGCGGCTTCGGCCGAGGCCGAGGAGAGCCTTGCAGGAGTCGCTTTGGGCTCGGAGAGGAGGCGTAGCTAGAGTGAATTACCGTTTAGGATTGCTTTGCGCGGGGTGGCGCAAGGGGCAAGTCTGCACCACATGCCCCTGAAAATCTGAATTCGGGGCAGCGCAAAACCCACCTTTACACCTCTGGGATGAAGAGGGCGGGGCTCTGGGCACAGAGAGGGGGTTCTAAGTGTTTCCTTTTTTTAACGGAGTAAAATCCATGCAAAACAGCATGGTTTGAAGGACATGCATTAATGTGCACACTTTGATTCCGGTTTATCCGGCCTTCCTTGTAAGCAGCAGAAATTGGCATGCCAGCCTCATAGCTTACCCAGAAATTTGCCTGATGCCAAGTGGGACCATTGGAGCACCCTATGCTCCAGTATTGGCTACAAGGGCTCTCCAGGGATTTGCGCAGGAGGTTTTCCCAGCTCTGCCTGGGCCTGCTAAGGATCGAACTTGGAACCATCTGCCTCCTAAGAAGGGGCTGTTCTGCTGCCCTTTCCTCCTTTGAGCTAGGGCCCTTCCCTAACCTGGGGGGGGGGGTAGGTGAGGCTCAGAGACGTAGTCAATGCAAGCCAGAAATCATTAAAAGCTAAGCAGAGACTTGAATTCCCCTCCAACTTAAACCCAGTGTCCTGTCCTCTGCACCATATTAACTTTTCTCTTTAAAGTGTTGGGGGATTTGCTCCCGTGGGTGTAGCCGGGGGGGGGCTGCACCCCCCAATCAAGTAAATAAATATAACTAACTGACCAATTTCATTGCAGATATCTTGGTTCTGCCCCTGCAACAAAAGCCTGCCTCCGCTAAAATAATTCCTGGCTACACCCAGATGCTGCTTAGAATCATAGAACAGGTCGCGGGTTGGCCCCACGTTGGCCAAAAGATTCCTGCATTGCAGAGGGCTAGACTCTAGATGACCCTTGGGGTCCTTTCCCACTCTGATTCATAGACTTCGAGAGGCATACAGTCCAACCCCCTATAATGCAGGACCCACAGGTAAAGTATCACTGATATAGGTGGCCCCCCATCCCCAATGAAGGAGAGACCCCCCCCTCTGTGCACATCTTGCACTGCACCCAGCCCTGAGAGGCAGCTGAACATTCATTTTGGAATGTTCCCAATACAGGGTCACAGTATTAGGTGCAAACAACATTGTGTGTTATACCTGTGCAAATTTGTTGAGCAGAGGAGGGGCGGGGACCCTTTGGCCCTCCTTAAGGTGTTGGATTCCATTCCCCCATCAGCTGCAGTCGTCAGCAAGGTCAGGGATGATGGGAGTTGTAGTTGGGCAACATTTGGAGGGTGTTCCGCACCCTGGACTAGAGTTCTTTCTCAACGAACATCAGAAGAGTCCTGCTGCTGGATCAGATCAAAGAGCATAAGAATAGCTTTGATGGATCAGGCCAAAGACCCTTTTGGCCCTGCATCTGTTTCTTACAATGGCCCATTGGACGGCCGCCGCCTCCTACAGAATGGAAACATCATCTGTCCTACCAGTTCTCTTAGTAGGCTAGCAAAAAATAGCAATAGTAATAAAAGCCTTCTGCAGAGCAGATTGGGGCATGAGGGGTGCTGGTTATGGAAAAACAGTTCCCTCCCTCCCTTCTCCGTGGCCAACGTGGGAATGAAGTGGGCTGATGGGAGAGGGCCAGACCATTCATGCACCCCCATGGCATTCCTTGTTGCCTGCCAGGGGAGTTGCTCAGCCAAACTTTGGCCCTCCAGATGTTGCAAGGATACTGCTCTCCACCTTCCCTGAACCCTGGCCATGCTGGCTGCCAGCTTTGCTGGGTGATGGGAGCCCTGGCAACATCTGGGGGTCATTGCTCCTGCCCTGACTCTTCTCATTTGGGAGAATATGCTCCCACCTTTTGTTGTGTAAGGAATGGCTTTGCTACTCAACACCACAGCTCCCTGTGGCAGATAATTCTGCAGGTTAACAGTGTACTTAAAATGACAAAACTCTCCCGCAACCACCCAGTTTCTTTGGATTGTGACTCCTGCCCTTTGGTATTTGCTGAAAGACAATCTCCCTTGTCACTTTCTGCGTATGCCACCCATGAGAGAGCCCTTCTGGGTCAGCCTTTAAAGGCTTCTCTAGCTTATCATCCTGTTTCCTGTGGTAGCCAACTTCCTGGGGGTCCACAAAGGAGGTAGCACTCTGATGCTGTTGCTCCCCAGAAAGTAGCATTCAAAGACACATTGCCACTGGAGATTCCAACATTATTGCCAACATGGAGATTCCACTTAGCCATCATTACTATTGAAAAAGACCCCTATTTGTGCACTTTCCTGCCCTGCTTTTCATGCAACTTTCTCTTCATCCAGGTTGTTAGTGTGTGGTTGTGCTGCCTGGGCTGCAAATTCTCAAGCATGCTATCTGAGATTCACCCACAAAAGAACTCTGCCTTGAGCAGGTGCAGCTGGTGACTCAGACATCATGGATGCCTGGGTGATGGGCAACTTCCCTGAGCATTGCTAACCAGTTTCATTCAAGCTTTGATCCTGTGTTCATTTACATGGGAATAATCTCCCTTGACTTCTAAGTAAAAATGCATATTGATGTTGGTACCATTTTTTTAGAAAAACCAATGTGAACATCTTTGAATCTGGTTTCCTTTGCTACAAGGCTGAGTTTCACATGGCTGCTATGCGCAGGGTTGCCATACAGGTGTTCAGATCAGGACTTGTTTTGTTTTGTTAAGACAAAAAAAAAAAGTGGCACCTGCAACAAAATGTTCAGGCTGCCAGCAGCTCCCTCCCACTTCCATTTCAAGCACTGCGATGCCACTTCAAAAACCATCACTTCTCTCAAAGGATCCCGGGAACTTGTAGTTTGTTAAGGCTACTGAGAGGTATTAAAGGTAAAGGGACCCCTGACCATTAGGTCCAGTCATGACCGACTCTGGGGTTGCGGCGCTCATCTCGCTTTACTGGCCAAGGGAGCCAGCGTACAGCTTCCGGGTCATGTGGCCAGCATGACTAAGCCGTTTCTGGCGAACCAGAGCAGTGCACGGAAACACCGTTTACCTTCCCGCTGGAGTGGTACCCATTTATCTACTTGCACTTTGACATGCTTTCGAACTGCTAGGTCGTCAGCAGCAGGGACTGAGCAACGGGAGCTCACCCCGTTGCGGGGATTCGAACCACCGACCTTCTGATCGGCAAGTCCTAGGCTCTGTGGTTTAACCCACAGCGCCACCCATGTCCCTCTACTGAGAGGTGTTAGGAGAGCCCCATTCCCCTCGCAAAGCTACAGTTCCCGGAGTGGTTTAACAATCCCTCTTCTCGGGGAACTCTGGGAGCTGTAGTTCTCCTGAGTGGAATGGGGACCTGCTCACAACTCTCAGCACCCTTAACAAACTACAGCTCCCATGGTTCTTTGGGGGAAGCCATGGCCATGAAAAGGAATGCTTTAAGTGTATAGTGCAGGTGGGGCCTTCATTGCTGTTCCTGTTTGCCTGCTGGGATCCTGCCCTTTTCTCTGCAGCAAACATTTAGTTGGGCAGGTGCCGTGTGGGGTGGATGCTTGACTTAATGGCAGGTGACCCACTTGTTTGCTTGATCACCATGCAAAGCACAGGGAGGCGGGGATGAGAAGAGGAGGGGCAGGGGAACCCGGAGCCAGGGCTGTTTGGGGATGTGGGCTCTAGATGGAGCGGGACTCCAACTCCTGCAGTCTCTGACCATTGGCCATGCTGCCTGCTGGGACTTGGGGTCCAGGTTTCCCCATCCCTGACTTAGATGGTTTTGCAATTCAGGCTGCAGTCCTATGCCTGGGGGCTCATCTCAGCATCTGAGAAACCGTTGCCTGTTAAAGAAGCCTTGTATGTATATTTTACATTTTTCTTGCTTGCCTGTTTCTCCAAAGAGACTGGAGGCAGCAAATAATAGTAAAAACAGATTAAATCAAACATGATTCCTTAAAAAAAAAAAATCCCCCAAAACACATGTCCAGATCAACCCATTTAACAAATTCCGGCAGCTTGAAAATAACGTAGAAGCCATCCTGGGGTGGGGGTGGGGTGGAGATATATAATCAACCCAAGGACTTTTAAAGCCAAGGTCGTTTAAGTAAGTCCACAAAAGTTGATAGTCTGTAAAAATGTTGTCTAGCCTGCTGCAGAATGGGAGTGCAGGGCTGGAGAGCAGGCAAGCTCTTAGAGGCCAGGCTGTAAGAAATGGCCAGTGTATTGTGCAAATTCCAAATCCTGTGAGGATACTCCTTTAAAACACACAGATCAGGTAACTAGCAGAGTTGTTGAAGGGCAGTCTCTGCAGAGTGGAGGGTGCTGTTCCCTTCCCATTCACTTCAGAATGGCGACTGGAGGGGGAGGGAAATAGTTGCTGTCAAGCCCAGCAGCAATCATTAATCCCTGGTCTTCTCATAGTGAAACTATGAGCAAACACAGACCAGAAACTTGTGTTTATCGGCTAGCCCTGGGAGTGCCCCTCCGGTGTCATGGGTAGTTTTCTTTACCATATAAGGAAAAGCCCTGCTTTGCAGAAAGAGGGGAGAAAGGCGGAGGGGGGGGGAGAGCAAGGCCATAATTTTGGGACTTTCAAGGAAACTACAAGCAAGCCTCTGCTGACTTTCTGCTTTGGGAACAGGAAGTGGGATACTGACCTTTAATCACTGCAGACTGCAACTGGGTTGAGATCAGTTTTGATGTAATTATTAACTGGGCTGCCTAATCGGTTTTTTCCGCACTTGAGACCAGGGTTGTTTGCCAGGTTCCCCCTCCCCAGAGATGAAAGTACTGTAACACTGAGAGCCTCGGAAAGCACACATGGACTCTGCTTCAGCCACGCCGGCCCAGGAAGTTATTCTGTGCAGGCCCCACCCAAGTGAACAGGAGCTCAGTGCATTGAAATGTGGCGTCGCCCTTTTGACTTCCAGAAACTTGTATTTATTCCTGATCTTTTTGCACTGGAGATCTTAAGCAATAGTGAGGCTTTTGCATCAAAAACCACTGCAACTGAGTTTGCAGAAGAGCATGAAAATGTGGCTTAGGTTGCAGTCCTAAACCCACTTCCTAGTGAGTAAGCTCTCTTGCACACAGTGGAGTTTCCATCAAAGTTGACATGTCGCTGTGAACTTGTGGAAGTATTTAAAATTAGGTAGTCTGGTTTGCCCATATTTCATGTTAGAATAAAAATTGTAGGGAATGACATTCCTTGTAAAATAAGGCGTCCCTTGACAAGTTGTATAAAAAGTATTGAACTCTTTTTATTGAAAAGTATTGAACTCCCCGATAGGATGATATTTGGCACGTGGGCCACCACAAGTTGGGTTGGAGCTACTGACTGGTTCCCTTTCTGGCACAGAGGATCTGAGAGTGCAGGCCACTTCCCCGTGTGCTGTGGTTTTTCTCTTGCTGACTTAGCTGAGGATTCAGCATCAGCCCAGCCCTGGAGAATCAGCCAGGAGTCTGAGCTCTCTCTTTGGGTCCTGTCCAGGACTCCCAGAAACTCCCATGGCCTGCTTATGCCCTGCAGAGACCCCAAAGCTTTTCATGGGGGAAATGCAATTCCATCCTTACTCCATGATTTGAGCAAAGAGTCTGGAAGTATGTCAGGCTGGTGCGAAGAAGAAGACAGCTCTCTGCCCCAAGAAGTTTGCAATCTGGAATGATGGTAGTCAGCGTGGTGCCCTCTATAAGTTGGTGGATCCCCAACTCCTGTCTGCCCCAGCCAGCATGACCTGTCATTGAGGAAGGTGGGAGTTGGGGATCCAACAACATACAGAGGGTGCTGTGTTGGCCACTTTTGATCTAAATTTTGGAAGCAGGAGGAGTTGCATCCAGGGCAGTTGCTGGGCCTCATCTCCCCACCCTTCCTGTTCTTGCCCTTGATCTATAAGACCCATGTAGCTCCTTCACGTTGTAGCTCTGAAAGGTGGTGGGTGGTCCATTTCCTTTGACGGTCGATAAGTGAAAGTGGCTCTTGATCCCTCAGTGAGTGAAGGATGAGACTGCCTGGGGTATATCATGAAGTAACTCTCATGAAAAAGAAAGAGTTGAGAAATATTCTAACAGATGAGGCAAGCAGTGATGGGGACACACATGGCCACAGTCTGCTTTTTTAAAGAATCCCCTACTTTAATAATTGGTTGCTTATTCTCTGCTAACCCCTCAAAACACCACTTTCCCCTATTTTGTTTCCGTCTGCTTCCCCCCCAGCCTGGCACCCTCCAGATGTTTCAGACTTACAGCTCTGGGAGTTGTAGTCCAAAACACCTGAAGGACGCCATGTTGGGGCGAAGCTGGCTGAGGTCTCCTTTCCTCTTCACAGTGTGCTTCCCAACCACCTCTTCGGCTCCCTCAAAACTCACGGCTTTTTCCTTTCTCCACAGGCTGAGAGCGATGTGGCTTCTCTGAACAGGCGTATCCAACTGGTAGAGGAAGAGTTGGATCGTGCCCAGGAGCGCCTGGCAACAGCCTTGCAGAAACTGGAGGAGGCTGAGAAGGCGGCAGATGAGAGCGAAAGGTGGGGATAGCCCTCCAACTGTTGTCCAATCTCAAAAAACAAAAACAAAAAAACCACCTCAGTTGGGAGGCAGGAGCATAGCAGCTGTTGTGGCCTGGCCTGCCTTTTAGCCTTGGTTGTGTTGGGCCACGTACCCTAATGCACAGCATATCTTGGCAAGAGGGCACATAGGGAGGGGCACCTGAATGGCATCTTCACACATCCATATCCTCCCAGAGTTCCCTGAGAAGAGGGATTGTTAAACCATTCTGGGAACTGTAGCTTTCTGAGGGGAATAGGGATCTCCAAAGTGCTCTCAGAACCCTTAACAAACTACAGCTCCCAGAATTCTTGGGGGGGGGCATGACCTTTTAAAGTAGTATCATTGTGCTTCAACTCTCTGGTGTGAATGTGGACACAAGCATACATACATGCACATGCACTCCGACATGGGGCCCAGTCCACCAGGGTATTATTTTATTAAATTTCTCCAAATTTATACAGTTAACTCCCCCTTTGTGTGCATTTGAGGCATGCATGACCACTGACCTGCACACCATTTTCAACCCCAGAAGGGCGTGGGGCTGGCTTACACAGTCCTCTTGATGCATACAGTGCCTCAGAACGCCACCCCTGTGCAAATGGGAATTCCCTGAACACTGGGTTTAAAAAAAAGCAAACTAGCAAATAGCCTGTTGTTGTAAGTAGCTGTGTGTTTTGAAGGGAAGTTAGTACCCTTTTACACACCTGCAAAGTATTTGTGAGCAGAGGCACCAAATTGTTCTTTCCCATACGAGTGAGTGGCAGCCATACATGTACTAGATAGCTGGACTATCTTGAAGTTTAATTTTGGTACCCAAAAGTGCAATGAGTTGGGGGGGGGGACAAAGTTTCAGTCCACCAGTGAGGAAGGCACTTGTGGGAAGTTTCTAGTCCTTAATAGTGTTTTAAAATTGTTGAAACTTCCCTAGCCAGAGAGATGGCTGCAGAAGATTTCGGAGGCAGGTGCTTTATATCGCAGGACTATCCAAGGAAGCATAAATTAGGCAAAATCAGAGAGGCCATGCTGATTTGCCTACAGGTCACAGAAATAACTTTGGGGGGGTGAGGGGGAGCAGAATTGTTGAGACACAAATGGGCCTTCAATAGCAAGCTGTTTTCCAATCCTTGTAATTTCTGCCTTCCAGAGGAATGAAGGTCATTGAGAGCAGAGCCCTGAAGGATGAGGAGAAGATGGAGATCCAGGAGATCCAGCTCAAGGAGGCCAAACACATTGCTGAGGACGCTGACCGCAAGTATGAAGAGGTGGGTACTTGAGCGCAGCCGGGAGCCCTTGGGAGGTTATTCGGTTTGGCTGCTGCTTCCAAGGAGGACCAGTGAGGAGGCAGACCTTAGATGCTCTGCAGAAGGCATGGGGTGGCAGGGTGACCCACTGAGAGACAGCGAGGATCTGAGCAGAGAAGCTTTGTGAAGGAAGCCCACAAGAGCAGGGCGGAATGTGATGCCTTTTGCCTAGCAAGCGTTTGAGAGTGTGTGCTGAAATTTCACAAGGGCAGGATCTCTGGGAGTTGTACACCATCTCCTGAAGCTGGGGACTTGACCTTGGCTTCCTGCCTTCTGAAATGGTCTCCCTCTCCACCTTCCTGCTGTGGTGCCTCAAGTACGGTCAGCACAGTTACTTGGGGCAATCTTCCCTGACCTGTTGCCCTCCAGATGTTGTCGGGAGATGATTCTCCACCGCAGTCTCCATCTTGCTTCTGGGCCCTGAGCCTCCCCCTCCTTCTGCTTTCCCCATTGCTATAGGTGGCTCGTAAGCTGGTGATCATTGAGAGCGACCTGGAGCGTGCGGAGGAGCGGGCTGAACTGTCAGAAAGGTAGGGGCCACCTCCTGGCCGATTAAAAAAGGGCTCTGGGGTCCGTGCGGCAAGTGTGATTTATGTCGCGGTACATGAGTGTCTGGTGCGGGACGGTGACTGGCTATCTTCCAGCGGCAGCTGCGGGGGTCTGCTGCATGCCTTGGCACGCCTGAGTGTGTGTGCGTGTCGTTGCGCCTGCGTACGTCTGCGCGCTTCCGTGGTGTCTGAATCGTTTCCTCTGGGGGCCTCTCTTATTTGGTCTGGGTCACTGCATGCTTTTTTACTCGCACACGGATTGTTTTGTGAATGGCTCTTGTGCATTTTCATGTGTTCACTAACAGCCAAGCCCGACAGCTGGAGGAACAGTTAAGGATAATGGATCAAACGTTGAAAGCATTAATGGCTGCTGAGGAGAAGGTACTGGAGACAACATACCTCTGTATCTGTGAACCGAATGATCAGGTTTTTTTAGCTGCCACCCAAATCTCCTGGCTACCCTGACCTTCTAGTTAGATGCCTCTTAGCAGTAGTGGCTGGATCTCCCCTTTATCCTTCTCCTTCCTCTCCTGTGTTTGCTTTCTCTCGTCTCTGGTGTGGATGCCGGCGTGTGTGTGCACAGGTGTGTGCTTAACCTTTTTTGTAGCTGATTGAGCCCCAAGAAGAAGCTGAACCTCCTGGGTTGGTTGAAGAGTTTTGGATAAGTCGGCCCTCAGGTGTTCTGGACTACGCCTGCCGCTTGGGCTGTTGGGACCTGTAGTCCAAAACATCTGGCGTTGGCAGAATAAATCATTCTGAATCAACCTGGCTATTTTAAAACCCAAACTTGTGCTTGTACAAGTCACATCTGCGTTGGCTCCTGAGTGCAGAAAGAGAATTCCATGGAAAATCCAGACAGAAGATTGTTGCAGCTCTGCAGACAGTTCGAAAATTGCCATTTTGGCCCTGCTGAAATGTGGCAGCGTTCATTTGGGGGCCTTTCCACCAGGGATTCTTGGCTCACCCAACCCAGAACACGTGTGTGATGCCCCAGTAGCATAGCAGATCTGTGGACAATATTTTGGAGTCCTTCAAAGCAACTTGGGGTTCTGCGATTAGTTTATCTCTTTGATCTCAAGTGGGTTCAGCTTCTTTCAAGGCCCTTTCTTAAGCTCTGAGATTCAGTTTTCATTTTTCTCTATCTTTTCTTCCCTCTCTTTCCCTCCCTCCTCCCCCAATGACTGTTCTTCCTCTTGGCCCCTTTCCTCCCTCCATTCCAAAATAATAGCAAATGTGCTGAACTTGAAGAGGAGTTGAAAACTGTGACCAACAACCTGAGGTCGCTGGAAGCTCAGGCAGAAAAGGTATGGTCCAGCTGCGAAAGGTGCAAATGTGACATGATGGGCTTTCCAAGCCACTTGTCAGAATGTTTATTCTGAAGTAAGTCCTGTTGCCTCCAGTGGGAAATTTACTTCCCAAGTACTCTTTTTTAATATATTTTACTTGCCACTTATTTCTGATGCTTCTAATGCCACATTCACACCATACAATTAAAAGTACTAGGGTACTACTTTAAACAGTTGTGGCTTCCCTCAGAGAAATTAGGTGCTGCAGTTTGTTAAGCGTGCCGAGAGTAGTTCGGAGAGACCCCTGTTTCCCTCCTGAAACTACAATTCCTTGAGTGGCTTAATAATCCCTCTTCACAGGGAGCTCTGACAATTGGAGCTCTGTGCAGGGGAATAGAAGTATCCTAGTACCTCTCAGCACCTTTAACAAACTACAGCTCCCAAAATTCCTTGGGGTAAGCCATGACCATTTAAAGTGGTATCATTGCACTTCTAATGTATGGTGTGAATGTGACCGTAATCACCCAAAGCTCCCAAGGTGATACTTGCAGTGAATACAATACAGATTGGATGGGTTTTGAAGCTTCCTCAGATGACTCTTTACCTAGCTGTGTCCAGAGGGCTGCTGTCAGGTCTTGGGCAAAGAAGCACATTTCCATGTTCTTCTGTTTTGAGATCTGTTTAACTGAGAGGTGTCGGGGATTGAACTTGAGATCTTCTACAAGCAAAGCACTGCTCTTTTTGCTGAGACCTACAGTAAAACAGAACTGTAAAAGCATTCTGTAGATCAATAAAATAATAAAATAGTATAATAACAGTTTTGTTTAGGGTTGCAAAGTGGATTTCTTATTACTATTCTAAAAAGAGAGATAGAGCAAAAGCCTGCGTCACTTGTTGCCAGATGAAAGCTGTGTGTCTTTGACCCTTTAACTGGGTTTCTGAGAATCAGCAATGGATGCTTTCAAGAACAGACTATGACTTCAATGTGAAATGTGGCTTGTAGCATTATGAAGCTGAACAAGGAACCCAATAGGCTATCTTTTAATCATCCTGTGTCAGGAGTTCTGTGCTGTAGTGCAAACCTCTTTCCAGATTCCCCCCCACCCCCGGCATGAGAGAGATTGTGCAGTCCTGCAGAAACAGCTGGTTTGAGCCAGAGCTATAAGCCAGGGCAGGGAGCCGGTGACCCAGGCAGTGTGGCTAATGGTCAGTGGTGGTGGGATTTGGGAGTCCAGCAATATTTGAAGGGCCATTCCTGTTATAAGCTTTTCCACTGTTAATGCATTTAGCTTACAACAGGCTATTGCTTGGGCTTGCACAATGAAATCTGAACACTTACTCCTGGCACTGCAGTTTTGCTGGTTTCCTCTCATGCAGTTATTTTTAGTGGTCTTTCAATTGTGATTGTAAAGATATTGGACGTTGCCACCTCAGTGCTGCCCATGTCTGCTCAGTTTGACCTTCCATTGGTCTGCTTAATCTACAGTACTCGCAGAAGGAAGACAAGTATGAAGAGGAGATCAAGGTCCTTACTGACAAACTGAAAGAGGTAAAAATGTCGCTGTATCCTTGGGACAGAAGCCAACCCTCTTCTTTTCCCTGCAGCTTTTAAGAGATTTTGGCCAAACACCATGAAGAATCTTATTTCTTGCCCAAGTGGAGGGCACGAGAGCTTTGCTCTGCTCTTGGGAAACTTCCATTCTGACCAGAAAATGTCCTTTGTGGTCTCCATGTACTAAAAAACAGAGGGCTGCATCCAATTTTAGGCCATTGATTTTGGGTCCATAAATTTTAATAGTTCTACTCTGAGCATAATGTAATTGGATGTCACCTATAAATATAATTGTTGCCCTGGGCTCCTTTGGTAGGAAGGGCAAGATACAACATGAATAAATAAAAATAATTGAAATGCTATATTGTTGTATTTGGAGCAGGTTTCCCACTCTGTTTTGGAAGATTCTCCTGCTGCCGCCACCCAGCCTCTTGGCGCAATGCAGAAGCTTTCCTATACCTTCCTTGTGCTTTTTGACCATTGCCTTTGTGTGTTTCCTTGGCCTGCAGGCTGAGACCCGAGCTGAGTTTGCAGAGAGGTCGGTAACTAAGCTGGAGAAGAGCATTGATGACTTAGAAGGTACGTTTCTTTATTTGCATCCCTTGCTAACCTAGAAGGCTGAAACAGCAAACTCCATCTTTGAAGTAGGCACTTACAGTGGACAATTGCTAATTTTTGGTCAATACTGGTAAACATCTACCATGGATAAGTGCCAGGCAGCAGAGGTTGAGAGACCTCCCTAGCATCACTGCGTCTGGAACAGAAGTGACCACTAGGCAAGAGAGGAAGATTGCTGGCTGAACAGGAGGGGACACAGGTGGCGCTGTGGTCTAAACCACTGAGCCTCTCAGGCTTGCTGATCGGAAGGTCAGCAGTTTGAATCCCCGTGACGGGGTTAGCCCCTGTCACTCTGTCCCAGCTCCCGCCATCCTAGCAGTTCAAAAGCACACCAGCGCGAGTAAATAAGTACTGTGGCAGGAAGGTAAATGGTGTTTCCACATAGTCAGATTTGACAGGACTTAACCTTTACCTTTAACGCATGAACAGGGCAGATGAATAACAATTGACTGAAAATGGGGCTTCAGAATGTTTGATAACTGGCTTTAGACAGAGAAGGTTTTATTTTTGCATCTTTCTCTTCTGTCTCTGTCCTTTTGGTGTCTCAAGACTTCATTCTCTTGAGTATTGAACTCCACTTCCTCCTCCTCCTGGTCCTTGTGGAATATTCCACTGTGAAAAATGAACAAGTCAGATAGGAAATGCTATGAGTGCCTTAAGATCACTGGCTGAAAATGTCAGCCAAGGGAGGCATTGCAGTTGCTCCCATTAGGAATGTTGCAAGTTGACATAGTTTTCTGATGGAGATGATGAATGAAGGTCAAGACAGCCATTTGGTGGCACCAACTGACTCCACTGTCAGCGACATTTGAAGCCTTGTTTGTGTGTTAATAGGGAGCATCTGTTTAGCAGTTACATGCACCCTTTGCTTCCAAGGTCTTCACAAGTCCTTGGAATTTTCTTCTGTGTTGGTTGGACACTTGGGGAAATGGAAGTAGTTGCTGGAGAGCCTTCCCTCAAGTCTTCCTGTTCTTGTTGGGGTGTGAGGCCTGACCCTGCTCTCATTCTGTAGGGAACTGCTGCATGGGAAGGGGTTGTCTGCTGTTACACTGGAAGAATGTTTTGGACTTGGACTTTGCCAGCTTGTGGGTTCTGGTGCTTCTGGCCTACATCTCCGGGGGAAAGGAGGAGTTTGGTTTCAGAGCCCCTTGGGCCTCAGCACTATTCTTTCCGCTGAGCCAATCTGCTATATGACCCTGTGACAGTGGCACCAGGTCCAAGAGTTCAAGCCCCTTGATGCAATGACAGAATCGGAAGGAGCAGTAGGAGAGAGAAGGACTTTGACAAGTCCTAGAGAAGAATGTTCCCTCTGGTGAAATGCTGGTGCCCCAGTGTGTTTCTGGTAGGAAAGCCTTCCTTGGGGGGGCTGTGCAACTTCTGCTTCAAGCTGCGTCTAGGCCACAGACTTCTTCAACCTGGTGCCCTCCAGATGTTTTGGACTACAACTCTTAACACACACCCCCAAGCCAGCACAGTTGCATCATGCTGGAGCTGATATTGTAGTCCAAGCATCTGGAGGGCACTGGCTTGGAGAAGGCTGGTCTAAACTGTACAACTTTTGGCTGCAGAGATGGAACAGCTCAAATGCATGTAGAAAAATAGGAACAAGTTTTATCCATGTTTAATGGAAAGCCAGCATCTAGGAGAGTTTTTGCAGTATCACTTTGATGTTTGCTTCCCACCATTTTCTCGCTGAGGAATGCTGTATTGTTATTATTTCTACCCCCATCTAGCAACTCCACCGCTTGAATTCTTTTTGAACCCATTTGACTCATCTGTTTTCTTTTGCTTTCTCTCACACCTTTCCTGTGCCACACGCTGCCGCCTTCCACACACCTCCATCTCTCCCCTCCTGGCTGCCATGACTTCCGGACGGTGTTTTGCTTCCACATCACCCTTGGTCACTGCCTCCTCCTCCTCCCACTTCTTCTGCCTTCCCCTTGGTGACTCTCAGATGAGTTGTATGCTCAGAAACTCAAGTACAAGGCCATCAGCGAGGAGCTGGATCACGCTCTCAACGACATGACTTCCATGTAATTGGCCTCTTGTTTCTGCCTGCCCCTCTGCCCCTGAGGCGCCTCGCTGCTGCAGCCTTGCAGGTTAAACTGGCTCACTCTTTAGTGCAGGGCTGGCCTCTCCACACGCCTGGTGCTGGCATGGCTGTGGTCTGATGGAAGCATCTAGGGTGGGGGGGAAACGTTTTAAATAAAAGTAAGCTTCCAGCCTTTAAAATCTTGGAGAGTTTGTTAAATGTCTCCTAATAATTTCCATGCCAGTTTCGTGGTTTCATCGAGCACAGGGCATTCCTAGTCAGCAATAGATTGGCTGGCAGCCAAATTCATAACACAATTATTGGCAATCAGCTGTGAGGTCCCCCAGCCACCCAGGGCAATTCTTTTTGCTGGGCAACTTACCAGACTCTCTTAACGAGAGGGAAATTCAATGGTCTTTGAGTTTTTTCTATCGCAATAAAGAGTGGGCAAGTTTCATGCTTGGATTGATGAATTTATCTGACATTCCTACAAGGCTCATTTTTACCTAAGTGTGTGTCCATCCTGCTTTCTCCCTACACCCTTTTGGGGGTGTTTCTCCTTCAAGTTCTCTTCTGTTGCAGCATTTCTAAAGTTCTGTTCCCAAATTTAGTAAGTTTTTATGGTTGCATTCCTAACCTCCACTACTAGGAGATGAACTCGGTTGAAATCAGTGGAATGTACTTCCTAGTAGACATACTTCAGGTTGGATAAACTATGCAACCTGCAGGCCACCTGCTTTTAAAAACAGCCACACACTTATTGGATCCTGCTTCTCACTATCATTTAGCTTCACTATTTTGTGCATTCCTGCTATGCAAGAGGTTCAGTGTAGTTAACAGACTTTGGTGCATGTTGCTTTAAGAGAAATAAGGGCTGAACAGGAGCACTCAGGGATCTTCAATGACACTTGGGAGATTCAGGACAGACATGCCTCTGAATACCAGTTGCTACAAATCACAAGTGGGGTGAGTTGCTGTGTTGCGCTGGGATCCTGCTTTGCAGATTTCCCATATTAGGCCTCTGGCTGGACACTAGGAGAACAGTGACATCTTCCCATTTTTTTCAGACTCTCAGATTATCAGAACATGGCAAGGAGTTTTAAAGTGAGAGATCAGGTGATCTTGGCTTCCTTCACCCCCCCCAAAAAAAATTCAGCTCAGGATGAGTTTGCAGTTTATTGCAGTCCATATATCTTATTTCTGTGGAGAGATCTTGGGGTCTTAGGATTGGTGTAATCCAGCGGCCAAAGGGAGCTGCTGCTTTCACACTCTGCCTGCTTCCCACTGATTGGGCATGGTCTAAAGATGGAATGCAGGTTTCTTTGAAATAATTATTCCTTCGTTAGGGAAAGGAAAAAAGGCATAGAAATTGCTTAAATAATGTACCAGCAGAGCTGAGTCTTAGAACACCCAAGTAGCCCATAAATAGTGGAAATTGCTGGGAGTTTGAGTCTGTGGGGTCGATTTGCTTTTTAATGTCTTAAGAAATGCTGAGCAGAAGTCAACTGTCCTGTACTGAGAACTCGTAACAAGAAATTAGCTAACTTATTTAAAAACAGCCAAAGGGGAAATCTCAACCTACTTCCCAAATTGCATGGCTAGCTTCTTTTAAATTTCTGCGTATTGACTGAACATTGCACACTAACACAATAACCTTCTTGGCTAGAGAAAGTAGAGATTTTTTTCCAGGTCCTGCCTGAGAGGGAATTTGGAAAAGGCAGGTGAGGAAGTTGGATATGCCTGGCTTGAAATAGCAGGTGTGTGGATGAGGGTCTTCCAGCCTTCTCCAACCTGGTCTGCCCCCTGCGGAGTTCGGCTCTAGCTCCCATTATTCCTGGCCATTGGCCATTCTGGCTGGGGCTGATGGGAGTCCAACACATCTGGAGAGCACCAGGTTGCTTTTGACTCAATGGTGTGTGCCAAGAGTTACTCTGAATCAAGCTGCAGAAATAGATGTATTTAACACCGTTTTTTGTATATGTTTTGAAAGTGAATATTAATTGTGAATATTAAAAAGAAATACCTGCCAAGAGTGCTTGTGGAGGCAATTGGCCTCTTCCCTCCAACGAACCCTGCACCCCTTACACTGACGGTCATTTTCTTTGTCACCCCAGTCACTCTAAAGTGTGTGGGGGGGTGCAATTAAGACGCCCATGAGCTCAAAGCCCCCTCCCTCCCAGGCTGATTTGCATAAATTTGTCATGATGAGCAAGGCATGTTCTGAGTGCAGTGTTTGGAGGTACTGAATAATGTTGGCTCTGGCAGCCCCCCACCCCACCCCAGTTTGGGAGGGCAGACAGCCCCAACTGTGAAATGTGTCATTACAGCAGGAGTAGCTTTCTGATCAAAGCCGGCTTTGTTTCTCTGACCTGTTGCCTCTCTCCTGTCTTGCTCCTCTCCCTTGCTTCCTTTTCCACACCATCCATGATGCCTTTTTTTTTTATTTCCTTTCTTTTATCTCTGTGCAGATAAATGTCTTTGCTTCACTCCTCCAAAGACACCTTCGTCACGCTGGACAACCCATCTTTTCCAAGCTGCTGGCTGTTTCTCAGTACACGGTCCTGTCCTTCTCGCCCAGTTTCCCTTTAACCTTTTCCTCCTAGCTCTCCCTTTGCTCGCAGGACGTGGGGTGAACACTGTCTCTTCCTCTCTCCTCCCTCTTCTGTGCCTTTTCGACTGTACAGAAACTGGCCAACCTTCAGTGTAAAATAAAAAAAGAATCCCACTGTGTAAGCTGTATCTCTTTTGCTATTTCTTTTATTTATTTCCATCATTTCAAGTATGAATAAAATAAAAAAATCTGCTTTCTCGCCATTAGGGATTTATTCTTACTTTCTATTTTAGTTTTATTTTTTGCCTCTTTCTTCCACTCTACCCTCCCCGCTCATCCCATTTCACAAACCTCCTGTCTTTAATCCAAGAATGCAGCATCCATAGTGTAACCCTCCCATTGTTGGGGTGGAAAGAGTGGGGGAAGGGTCTCCTTTACAAAGCCAGTTTCCTTTTTCTTCCTTGACTTCTCTCTCCCTCTTAGCCAGGTGAGACAATATAGGCTGGATTCTTAAGAACTATTTGTTTAAAGGTGTGGGCATTTGGAAGGCTGTCAGCTCAGAACTAAGCGTCTCTGCATATGGTGAAAGTCCACTAGCCAGGCTTCTGTGTGTGGACGCTCTCAGAACTGAGTGTTCTGAGAATCTCAGCTTCCACTTAAAAATAAACACGGTTCTAACCCTTATGATTCTGGAGGCGATCAAAGGGGAAGGTGGTAGAACCACATCCAGCAAAGGAAGATGAAAACCCAGATTGAGCAAAGAGCTGAGACTGAGAAGAGTGCTCTTTAATAGGCTCCCTCCTCTCTTCCCAGCTGGTCAGGTACAAAGTGTTCATTAGAAGGTTTTTGAACATATATTTTTCACATGTCACAGGCTGAACAATTCATATTGGTTTGGACCATCATGGATCAGTCTGTGGTTGGGGAATTGCCCAGTGTAGCTGTTGGCTGGCAACATTTGCCTACTGGTGAAGGTGTTGGCCAGTTGGTTGCCAGGGTGGTATTTGGCTTGCAAAATGGTTGTCTTCCTCTGAAGACCTAGGCAGGCAAGCAACTCCAAATCTGCAAGAGTGATCAAATGGAAATAAGTCATGATATGGACAGGACAATAACAAAATGTGACGATACGTACAATACAATAATTGTTTCATCTGTGAAAATTGGAAATGCTCCAGAATTAACTGGTGGCTAGCTGGCAAAATTTGGTTTTATTTGAATCTTCATCATAAGCCATCCATGCAATGTGAAGATAAATGAGGAAAGCATAATACTCATATGAGAAGAAACATTGCTAACATTGCAGTCCTGTTAATGTCTGCTTGGAACTAGACGCAGCTGAATTCAGTGTTGCTTACTCCCAAGTAAGTGGGTGCATGCCCACTTATTTGAGAGTAATCCCATTAAACAAACTTGTAACCAAATTCTGAATAGATATGTACAGTCGTGGCTTGGATCTCAAACGCCTTGGCTCCCGAATGATCGAAACCTGGAAGGAAGTGTTACAGTTTTCGAACGTTCTTTTGGAAGCCGAACATTCAACAGGACGTCCAATGGGGTGCAGGAGCTTCCTGCAGGCAATCATAAGCCGCACTTTGGTTTTTGAACGTTTTGGAAGCCGAATGGACTTCTAGAACAGATTCTGTTTGACTTCCAAATGTACAACTGTATATTGTGTTTCATGTCACCGGGCCAGTCTTATTTATTTATTTGTGACATTTACATATCATCAAGTAATGCACATCTTCTGAGATGCTTACAGTAGAAGTTTGCTAGCTGATGAAAACTTGCTTGAAGACCTGCATGCTTTCCCAGGGCCCCAGCTTAGAATAATAATAGATTCTACTGGCTATGGTGGGTAGAATTATACAGTGGTTTAATGTTTTAGGGACGCGGGTGGCGCTGTGGGTTAAACCACAGAACCTAGGATTTGCCAATCAGAAGGTCGGCAGTTCGAATCCCCACGATGGGGTGAGCTCCCGTTGCTCGGTCCCTGCTCCTGCCCGCCTAGCAGTTCGAAAGCACGTCAAAGTGCAAGTAGATAAATAGCTACCGCTCTGGCGGGAAGGTAAACAGTGTTTCTGTATGCTGCTCTGCTTTGCCAGACGCGGCTTAGTCATGCTGGCCACATGACCCAGAAGCTGTACACCGGCTCCCTCGGCCAATAAAGCAAGATGAGCGCCGCAACCCCAGAGTTGGCCACGACTGGACCTAACAGTCAGGGGTCCCTTTACCTTTAATGTTTTTAAATATGTATGTTATTTAAACTGTATTTTATTTGTTGTTGTTTTTTTGTAAGTGCTCTGATATTATTTAGAGGGAGAGTATGTGAGGGAAATTATGTATAGAAATAAATGTGTATAGCAGTAAGATAAAAATATGAATACAAATAAAGTATATCTAAAAGGCATTCTCACATAAGACTTGCACCCTCTAGATGTTTTGGAATACACCTCTATTAATCCCCAGCCAGCAGGGCAAGTTCTCGGGGCTGATGGGAGTTGTAGTTCAAAATATATGGAGAGCACCAAGTTTGGAAGGCTGCAACAGGCCTGCCCTTTCTATTAGCACCCCAACACTAAGCTGCTCATTGAGAGTCCCAACAACCAAAGCAAGAGAAATTGAGGCTGGTGGCTTCCTCCATAGCTATTGGAAATAACTGGTCCATTGGACCTTGATTTGAGCGAGCCACTTGGACACATATTTCACTCATGTACATGATACTTAACAGATGTATGATCTCACTGATACACGCCAAAGGACACAATGACTTGGCAAAGTTTCTTGTGAGAATTGATTCTGCTTCATAATACATGGATGGTTTCGTGGTAGCGCAAATTAATTTCATCAATGAAAATGGACATGTTACCAGTTTTGTTCTATTGTTATCATGACTTATTTCACTTCTGTGTCACACTTTTGGTACTAGGCTTCTATGTTTGTTTAGTTCGCTGGTTAACCATAAATGTGTTAACTGTTATTATTTTTATATACTGGTACTTGAAATATATTGAGAAAACAGTGTAGGGGCAAGCCTTAGCCTCTCCATGGTCATTTATGTATTTAGCTTGTTCATCGCCTTGTATCAAAATCTCAAAGCAACATGTTACGTAAAAGAATCGGGACATACAGTTCAATGCCAATAAATTACATATAACAATTACATTACAAATTACCAACAAATGACTTAAAGAAATATAAAAGGGCAGCTGAAGTACTGAAAGTCATCACAACAAACGTATCTCCCGGCAATATGATTCCTGTGGTCATATTCTGTCCAGTTTATTTACCCTCATTTGCAGGGCATGTTACAAAAATGCAGTCTCATAAACAGATGCATATCTTATGGGATATTTGAGGTTCTTCTAGGGATAAAAGGAGGCAGTGAAGAGCTGTCCAGAAACTTCTTTTTGAATGATGCATCCAAGACCCTGCCCTTTGTCTGGCCACTATAAAGAGACCATAAAGGGGTCTTTTCATACAAGCAGGAAAGCCTGTCTCACTTGGCTCTTGTCATAGAGGCTTCTGGGTGCTCTCTGTTCAACAATGGAGCCGCCATGGGGCAGTGGTTAGAGGGTTGGACTTTCAGGGGTCAGCAAACTTTCAGCAGGGGGCCGGTCCACTGTCCCTCAGACCTTGTGGGGGGCCAGACTATATTTTGAAAAAAGAATAATGAATTCCTATGCCCCACAAATAACCCAGAGATGCATTTTAAATAAAAGGACACATTTTACTCATGTAAAACGCGCTGATTCCTGGACTGTCCGTGGGCCAGATTTAGAAGGCAATTGGGCCGCATCCAGCCCCTGGGCCTTAGTTTGACCAGGGTTCAATTTGCTGCCTCTCAGCCTAACCTCACAGGGTTGCTGTGAGGATAAAATGGAAAGAGGGAGAACCCTGTACACCATTTCGAGCTCCTTGAAGAAGGTGGGAGAAATCAGTGGGAGAAAGTTCAGAGAAATGTGTCAGAGAAACGTTTGAAAAAGTTAGCCACAAATAAAGTCCGGCTGCAGCCTTTACATTGCCAGGGAAATGCCACAGCCTCCTAGGACATCAGGAAGCTGCTATAGGGCAAGGCTTCTGTTCAGGGCTCTGGAACAACTCAGAGGTGTGGAAAGCTGGGATGAATTACGGGGCGGAAGATTTTGGTTGGCCAGTGTGGGAAAGACTGTCTTCTGAATGGTGCCCCAAGCCTGATACTTGGCCATCTCCTGGCCTGCCACCCTTAATGGTGCTGCCGAGCCCCGGTGCATGCTATGCCACCGTCCCCCACTGCAGAAAGCAATGGTGGTTCTCCAATTTATGAACAGTCATCTTCTAACATGGTTATTGGCAGTGAGCGCATTGCCCACCTTTGAGAGTAGGCTTTTCTTCCTGGCTGGGATTCTGTCACGCCTGTAACAAGAACATGAGGGACCTCCAGCTGTTACTGGACTCCAGCTTCCATGTGTCCCAGCTAACTTGGCTAATGGTCAGGGCTGATGGGAGTTGTAGTCCAACAGCACCTGGGCTATCACTAACACTGGGACGTGTTTGAGCTTTTGAAGTCTGTGTTTTCATCTCAGGGTTGCTCAAAATTCGTGCACTTTTCCAATGTCTTTCTGGCTACTGAGCTGTCTGCATGGGGTGATTTTTCTGGTTAATTTTTTGGTCTGTCTCTAACCTTCTGTTCCTTCTGCCTCTTCCTCCTCCTTTTTTCTCCTGATTCGCTTGCTGACTTGCACAGACCACCTCTACCAGCAGCTTGAGCAAAACCGCCGTCTAACTAACGAACTAAAGTTGGCCCTGAACGAGGATTAAGCTTTAGTAGGAAACAACCCTTTCTAACAAATGTGCTTGTGATTCAGTTGATATTGAAATATGCAAGAGTCCTGTGCAAGTAAGAAATATTGCTTCGGTGATTGTTGGAGGTGAAACTGGCTTGACTTAGGGACATTTTAAAATTTCACCGATCAGTTGTGCTCTGTTTAGAACTTTTCCTTTATTGTTTGAAGGCCAGCTATACGCCTGGTGATAATTTCACAGAGAGGAAATCAAGCAGCCTTCCTCTTAGAGTGGAGTTTTTACTAGTAACACACAGAGGTGGGAGCAGAGAGAACTTGGAAACCTGAATCTTTTATTTAAAAGATCTCAAATCAAATATACTCCCAGCTGTTTATTTGGAATCTGAACCCCATAAGTTTGAGTCCCGGTAAAAACAGCTTTTGTTTATGGGTTAAACTACCCACCTAAAGAAGAGGCCGTTATTGAGAACCTCAGGTCAGTTTAAAGGTACGCTTGCATCATAACAAGGTCACTGTTACTGTTTGGTTGTATGTGGTCCTGCAGTTTCTGTGCTTATGTCAGCATCACTGAAGCGTGTTTAGTGGCTGTCCTACAAAGTGTGCATGTAACAAAACTAAGAACTGTTGTAAAACTCTTTCTTTCTTTTTCTTTCTTTTTCTTTTGCGGGGGGAGGTTGGAAGGCTGCTGTAAAAAATAAGTCAACTGGGGTTTTTTTCCATACAGTCAAACTGTTCCCCCCCTCCCAGCTTTCCTTTTCTGGTAGTTAAATATCAAATGGGTAGAACTGCTTCTGAAGTCTTGTCATCAGCATTTTTAAGAACATGTTTGCATTTCCTCCTGGACTTTCCCTGGAACTGGCTGCCTGACATTCTTTTGTACCTTTCTCTATTACTATTTTTTAAAGAAAAATGAGAAAGCTCATTGAATTACTCTGTGGCAGCCGTCGTGTGACATAAGGTTGATGGTTTTTTTGGTGGCACTAGGATTAAAACAAAAAACACTCCCCAAGTTGTAGCATAACTTACTCTGTTTAGTTCCCCACCACCACCTGGTTCTTTGGTGTTATGTTTGATATGATATGAGCCAGGTGTCTTTGTGCCAAAACAAGTCCCAGTTCTTGGCTGCTGCTTCCTTTGGTGATGGACCCAACAGATAACTCGCTTCTCATTTGGCAAAAGTGTTTTTGGGCTGCTGGCTGCTCTGAAGTGTGTTGCCTTTGTCACTGTTAATCCTAATACAGTATGTCGTGGTCATGCACCCTTCATGCTCATTTACAAATGATATTTGCCTGTGTACAATTAATATAAAACAATGACATTTTTTTCATAACTTGACTTTTCTAATCCAAAACAGAGAAAGTGGCACATGCCAAAGAAGAGAACCTCAATATGCATCAAATGCTGGATCAAACTTTACTGGAGCTAAACAACATGTGAAAACCACCATAGCTGCGGCCACACCACTGTCAGCTTTGTTTTGATTTATTTTTTCACCTGCTTGCCATGAAACCCTGAAATGTGTCTTTATTTTATTACTGTCCCCCCATGTTGCTATACTCACAGGTCCACTTGCTAAACCCCAGGCATGGAGTCAGGGAAAACAACATATATACACATATATGTATATGTATATGTATATGTATATGTATGGGGTTAGGCTCCATGTGGCTGTGAATCAGCTGTGCCATATTCCTGGCCCTAATGTTGCCTCCGTTTTGTAGAATTCAGTGCTGCAAATTGTGTGCAGCCTTTGCTGGGGGTGGGGGGGAGGGGGCAGGTGATGGCAGAAATGTTCTCTTCCACCTGTCCAGCCAACTTAGATATTAAACAAAGATTGATGTTAGAAACTCAGGAGAGGAACAAGGAGGGGCGTGTGTGTTTGACATTCCTTGAAACTAAAGGTACTTGTGTGGTCCTTTGAATGGTATTTCTTTAATCTCAGCGGTTTGTCCAGCTCAGTAATTTGATTTCTTTGGAGATGCCTAAAGCTGCAAAGGTCTGGCCTTTGCATTTGAGAACAAAACAGGCCTGTGGGCTCCATTTTAAACTATTTAATGCCTGAGTTGAAAACGTGCAATTTACAGCTCACTACAAATGGTTAGGCAGCATTTTGGTCTGCAAAAATTCATTCCATGGCAGCGTCTTAAGATCCGCTGCACTGGGGAACAAACCAAACATTTTTCATCAATGGATTCCAGTTGTTAACTCTGTTTTTGTCTGAAACTCAAGGGAATCAAATACATTTGGTATTTGCCACATGTTTGTTTGACACACTTTTTTTTAGCAGTTTTAAAAAAAACGTATCTGTATGTAAACATTGTATAATTGATAATAGAATAAAAGAACAAGCACTCTAGGACATTTTGTAAAAACATGCTGCCTTGTGATCTTTATTTTCCCATCTTACGGGTTTTGTGCATGCAGCTTTTCTGTGTGGTGATGGAAACAGGAGGAAGGGTGTCATCGTTCCAGCACTGGCAAGACGTAGGATGGAAAATGGGGGGTCCAGCAAACTTAATCCTCAACTTCAGATCCTTTTAAAGGTTCTGTCAAAAATTGGGGGGGGGGGAGGTATAATGCCTAAGTGAAAAGTAATTTGGGGGTGGTGGTGAGGAGTCTGTATGAAGCATGGATGAGTGCCATGGACCACAGTTCACATATTCACCACAATCCAGCAGCTTTTTAGTCTTGGAGAGGTGTCACCCATTGCATGCATGAGTCAAGGCAGATCTGGAGACCTTATGGTATGCTGCTAGCCCTCAGCAGTGAATTGGGGGTAGGGGAAGTAGAGAGCCTGACTTTCCCCTGGAGTAAAGGTGGATGCTGCTGAAACAAGTGTGTTAACAAGGGCAGGTGGAGAAACTAAAGGCTGTAAGTTGTGCAAAGGATTTGTGGTTCTCTAATAATAATAATTATTATTTATACCCTTCCCATCTGGCTGGGTTGCCCCAGCCACCCTATATGTTGCTGAACCAAAATTCTCTATCAACCCTGACCGTTGGCTGTGCTGCCTGGAGAATAATGGATGTTGGGAGTTGAGCAGCATCTGGAGGGTCACTGGTTCCTCATGGATGATGGAGGATTCCTAAAGACAGGCACTCACACTGTTGAGTTGCAATTCCGTGCGCACACATCACCCCAGAAAATGTCCTACCTCTGCACCCCTTGAAAATATTAGCTGTGTGTTTCCTTAGCTAGAAAAATGGTGGCATACAGCTAGAATTTCCAGGAAAGGGAGCAGGAACATTTTGTTAACTTTTAAGCCAAAGCACCTCAGCTTTCCATGGTGAATGTAGGCCTCTGCCTAAGGAGGCTGCTGCCATCCTGCTAGGAAGTGTGGGTGGTTTTTATTTTACTTTGGGCACTTCCTATCCTAAGCCTCTGCCGCCCCCCGAAACCCTACAACCCCACAACACTCTAAGGCAGCAGCTTGGCATCGAGCCCGAAGGAAATCCTTATTGGACTGGTGATCTGATCAGCAGCTCAGGAACAACATGAAGAGTTTCTTCTTCTTTTTTTAATGATATTTATTACTTTTCAAACAACTTCAACACAACACAACACTACAAGAAAAAAGAAAAAAGAACAATACAAATACAATACAAAAACACTACATACAAAACAAAAACAAACAAAAACAATTTAAAAACACCACAAACATTTTCAGTATCCTATCTTTCATTCGCTTATTTCCAACGACCTCCTCACACCTCCCTTTTTGTATTCCACTTCTATTTATTGTTTCAGCAATTCCTTTCCATCTTCCTCTGTTTTCTATCCTATAATTATCTTAACACATTCTTGCCTTATTTTTTCCTTTAATTTTCTATTAATCTATTTATACTTAATTCCTTATAACATTTCTACTAAAGCCATATAACTTCATTCCAACATTCTTCTAACATTCATTAATTTTACCATATTTCTATAAATAGTCTTTAAACTTTTTCCAGTCTTCTTCCCCCGACTCTTCTCCCTGGTCTCGGATCTTGCCAGTCATTTCTACCAATTCCATATAGTCTATCAACTTCATCTGCCATTGTCTAACCCTTCAGTGCTTTCAAGCAGCAACCATTCTCTCAGCCAGCAAAAGGCAGATGGATCACAACAAAGTTTAGGGTCTGGCAGGGCAGGTCCACCTCCTTCTTTGGTATCCGTCAATATCTTAAATTTTACTCGTGGCTTCCTGCCCTGCCAAACAAATCTAGAAACATCCCTCTGCCACCTCCTGGAACAATCCATCCCATCCACAGCAACCCTCATTCCCACCACAGCAACTCGACCCAACAATAACAGCTTCAGATTTGGCCATATTTCCAAATCCCCCTTCTCTTCAATCCAACTTCCTTCACAGTTGTCCTTGAATAAACTCACATTTCTGACGGTCATACTAACCCCCAAAAACCTCTCTTTCTCCACCGATGTTAGTCCTGTCTCCTCCTGGAACTCAGTCAAACTTTCCTTTTCCTCAAGTAGGGCTCTGATCCTCAAATTCATCTGTTTTTCTTTAAGTTCAGTCATAACAAATGTCAGCTTATGTTCATCAATTTGTCCTTGTATGGATGGAACTCTCTCCCTCTCCAGTTGAATTGCTTTAAATTCAGCAGCAAGGCTTTTCTCCTTAACTTCATCTGCAGTTTGCCGTATCAGAGTAGATTCCTGTATTAATTTCTGGATGGTTTCTGTATTAGTATTCACCTTTTGTCCCAGATTATTTAAACTTTCTGCCATTAAGTCTATTTTAATATTTGCAACGTTTACTTCCACATTCATCAAATCTGTTTTCTTGTGAAGCTGTTCCAGCAAATCGTTTATTTTCAATAATGCGACTGCTAAGGCCTCTTCTGTCGACATTTCGTCTATTTTTTCCTTTCCATTTGCCATAACACTTAAGAGACTCAAGGTCAATCCCAGAGTCTCACATTTCTTATCTTGCAGCTGGAAATTCCCCTAGCCCAGCTCCTATGGAACAACCAATTTCAAAAACTTCCACTAGGGGAAACAGTTTCTATTTGTATTAGTCAGTACTGTCCTCTTTTAAACAATGTTCCAATAATCCAAAGTTAGTTTGAGTTTTCAGTTACTTTTACTCCCCTTTAAAAGCAGCCGGGAACAGTAGAAACAATGTATTCTCTTATTTCGCTACCTGTCAATGAACATTCCAAAAGCCATCGATCCTGCTGGCAGCCCGTTTCCAGGGTCAGAGCAGCGGTATTTTAACTCTCTTAGCTCTCTCCTGGTACAGGCATATTCAGTCCACCACTTCCCCCCCCTCTTCTCCTGTCTCCAAAAAGGGGGGGCTTAGTTCTTTGCCGATGGAGATTTTAGTCGTTTTGCAAAAGGGTTTCCAAGACTTCAGCTTACAGACTTACTGCTTTAATTTATTTACAAAAGGGGGAGGCGGACTTCCTGTGTTGAACCTCCCCGTTTCGATGCCAAATTAAACGTTTAAAAATCCAATTCTCCCACTTCAGCTCTACTCACGGGTAGTTACTTTAGAGTCCAATTGTCCACAAGAAAAAGTCAGTGCTCTCCGGCAACAGCTATGCGGCTTCGCTCCGTGGAAAAAGCAGACGATTCAAAGCACCGCGCCGCTCACCCCACGTCACTCCGGATCCCCGAAACCGGGTTTCCCCGCGAGTAGGGGAGGCACAAAAGGTGCCCGCTGAATCCCACGTTCACAGGCTTCTCCCGCCTGTGATTTTTACGGGTCTCCGCCTTCGCCGTGGCGGTACAGACCCAAATTCCTACGGGGCAAGTTCCTCCCGATCAGAGGAACTCCCCCATTGCCAGAGGCACCAACCCGGAAGTCCCAACATGAAGAGTTTCTACGAAGCATATGACTTTCTATTCTATTGCATTCTTTGGGGAACATTCTGAAGAAGCCCTTTCACAGAGGAAACCTGTAAAACTTTCTTCCTGAATTCATTGCATGAAGCAAATATTGAAAGTCTTATGTTGCCAGAAGAGTTTAAAGTCAGAAGTATATCAACATGGGGCAGTTAATGACTGGAATCTGTAATCAGTGAGGCTGTCAGCTCTTTGGGCAGTTTGGAAAGAGAGCTCTGCTTTTGGAAAAAGGCTCTTTTCTTTCATTACTGGAAATGCTGGCATCATCATACTATTTTCTTATAGTAAGGAGTACAAGAGCAGGATTAAGAGTAGTCTACCCAGATCTGCCCCCCACCCCAGTGTTTTAGATGACACCTCCTGCCTGCCTATAATTCTTAAGTGCCAACACACATTCCATTTTTGTATCTCTGAACAGCAGAACTTTAAAGTTTTCTGTAACATGTTTCTACAGATCAGCCTGTTGCCCTTCAGATGTTTTGAACTTAAGTTCCTCAGCCCTGACCACTGGTCATGCTGCACGTGATGGGATTTTGATTTAATATTTATATTCCGCCTTTCCCACAACAAATGTTGATATCAAAGCGGCTCACAATAATCATAGCATTAAAAAACAACAAACAATGAAGGTAAAAAAGTATTGGAAAGTGATTTATAATGAACTGAAAAAAAATGTTTAAATTTATTCCCCCTCAAAAAAACAACAACACCTGGAGTGCTTTCTGTTGTGGATAACTCAGACTGAAATCCCCAGGTGTTAGAAAAGTTTATTTATGTACGCAACAACTGCAGCCCATGTTTCGTTAGCCCAAAAATGGAAAGTGAGTGAGCTCCCAACTAAAGAAGATTGGCAATTTAAGTTGACAGAAGATGCACAACTTGCAGATTTGACATATAGAATAAGAGAGCATGAAGAACATGCGTTTAAATAAGATTGGAAAATGTTTATTGAATATATGGAAAATAACTGTACAGCTGAAAACGCTGGCACCATTGAGATAAATTCAACAGAGTAAATAATTTTTCATAGATGTAATAGTGGAAAACCAATTGGAATAGTTATTGTAAAATATGCAGGGGTGTAAGATATGGGACGCGGGTGGCGCTGTGGTTAGCCTCAGCGCCTAGGGCTTGCCGATCGAAAGGTCGGCGGTTCGAATCCCCGCAGTGGGGTGCGCTCCCGTTGCTCGGTCCCAGCGCCTGCCAACCTAGCAGTTCGAAAGCACCCCCAGGTGCAAGTAGATAAATAGGGACCGCTTACTGGCGGGAAGGTAAACGGCGTTTCCATGTGCTGCGCTGGCTCGCCAGATGCAACTTTGTCACGCTGGCCACGTGACCCGGAAGTGTCTCCGAACAGCGCTGGCCCCTGGCCTCTTAAGTGAGATGGGCGCACAACCCCAGAGTCTGTCAAGACTGGCCCGTACGGGCAGGGGTACCTTTACCTTTACTAAGATATGCAAAATGAACCATGGAAAGAGAAGAAGGGAAGTCACTGGATATGTTAAAGTATGTAAAATGTTTATTTGAAATTGCAAAACAAAATTTAAAATAAAAATTACACACACACTGCAATCACTATATTATCAAACACTAACATAAAGCAACAACAGATAATAACAACAGATAATAACATAAAGCAACAACACACAATAACATAAAGCAACAATATAAAGTCATAGTAATTCAAAATATTACGAAGAGCTGCTGAGCACCATCCCTGTGCAGATGAGATCCTCTCTCTGGGAAGGGGCTTCTCGGGGCACCAGGCAGCATATTTCCAGGCATATCTGCCATATTTTTAAATCTTTACTACTTTTTTCACCTTGTACAGGTCCACAGCAGTTGGTGTAGGCTTTGCACAAGGGGCCTTCTCGATGGATTGTGTGCCTGTTATAGTGAGGGGGAAGTTGCCATTTGAAGTTTCGGTACCAAAAGCTATTGGACTGGAACTGGGACTTTCACAGACAGCTTAGGGACACAAAGAAGGGCAAAACTCCCAGGAGACCAAGCCAGCAGTACTAGTGGTCAGGGTTGATGAGAGTTGCAGGCCCAAAACATCCTGAACGTGCAACTTTGGCTACCTATGGCATAATGCAAATAGGGCAAAGGAAGAGTTATGCTTATTTCCATGCTGCTTGGAAACCTATCTCCCCAAAAAAGTCCGGAGCAAAGGCTGAGCCCAAGAAATCATTCCACCACAATTCAAATGGAAAGGACTATCAACACAATGCAGTCGCAGTGGCCTAGAGTGAAGGGAGACTTGTGGCCACAGGCGCATTTTGGGAGGGATCACAACGAGGTGCCCCCACGACAGGATCCCTCATTGAGGGAAGCATCACCCAGCTTTCAGGGTTGGAAGGGCAGCAGGGCTGGCATCCGGCAGGTGAGTGCACTTCCCCACCTGGCTGACTGGAAGAGTGTGCGCCTCCCCTGCTGCGTCCTGCTCATTTCTTCCCTGCGCTGGGAGAGCGACATGAGGATGCAAGAGGCAGGCGCACTTCCAATCAGTCCAATCCGGTTGAGAAGGGCATGCGCCTCTCCATCGGCGTCTTCCTCATGGTGCCCTCCAAGCCCTGGGCACTGGGAAGCCAGGCTCCGCCGCTGTGCATTCAATACTGTTGCTGTAAGTAATCTGCCAAAGTAAAATGCTCTTAAGTGAATCCAGACTTTCTCTGTGTTGGATATGAATTTGGCATTTGATAAATGACTCTGTTTTATTGGGAAAATAGTAATGAGAATTAAAACAACAAATGCTGAAATGAATCCCACCTGGTCTGCATTTGATTGCACATCTGAAAGTGGTTTGGTCTGGCTTGGAGCCCAGCTCCATAGTTCAAAACATCACTGGACACGGGGAAGGATGCAAGAATTTGTTAGTCTATATTTCCTGGATTCTGCACTACTTTATGGTACAGGATAAACTGTTAATAGCCAAAATAATTTGCTCCTATCCTTGGTTTTCATCATTGCTCCACCTACTTGCCCACAGTGTGGGCTTATTTCAGTTGCTGATTTTTAGACTTTAAAAGTACTGTAATGGGTATGATCCACCAGGATGTCCCCCCCCCCCTTCATTTCAATGGAGCTTGTGCAAAAAAGCATTCCAGTGAACAAAGTCCAAGATGGAGACAGATCTGGACATTTTGGAGCAAGCCTGAGGCAGAAAATCCAAATGGTGGTTAGTATATAATGATAAATTTAAAAATGAACACTTAGCTGCTTTTTAATAGTATTCCAAAATCAACTGAGGTAGGTTGTCTCGCTCTGCCTAATGGTAAGTGAAGCTTGTCAGGCAGCAGGAAGAAAATGTGTACATACTCCGTTCTCCCAGCGTCTAGACATTGTTGGATGACAACTTCTATAACGGCTGACCTGCTGTCTAATGAGACTTGGAGCTTAACAGCAACTGGAGGGCCACAAGCTCCCCTTCCCTGATTTAAATTGCTATTTAATTATGGCTTAATAATAGCTGTCACCCTCCAACATTTCTCAAATGAAAATAGAGACATCCTACCCTACCCTCCGTAGGGACGCGGGTGGCGTTGTGGGTTAAACCACAGAGCTTAGGACTTGCCAATCAGAAGGTCGGCGGTTCAGATCCCCATGACGGGGTGAGCTCCTGTTGCTCGGTCCCTGCTCCTGCCAACCTAGCAGTTCGAAAGCATGTCAAAGTGCAAGTAGATAAATAGGTACCGCTCTGGCGGGAAGGTAAACAGCGTTTCCGTGCGCCGCTCTGGTTCGTCAGAAGCGACTTAGTCATGCTGGCCACATGACCCAGAAGCTGTATGCCGGCTCCCTCGGCCAATAGAGCGAGATGAGCACCGCAACCCCAGAGTCGGTCACGACTGGACCTAATGGTCAGGGGTCTCTTTACCTTTACCTTTACCTTTACCCTACCCTCCAATGAAAATAGGGATGTCCTAAGGAAAAGCAGGACATTCCAGGATCAAATCAGAAACCGGTACGGCTTCTGTAAATCCGGGACTGTCCCTGGAAAATAGGGACACTTGGAGGGTCTGAGCCGAACCTGCTTTCCGAGGTTGTGAGAGTAAAAGGTGGATGAAGAATTGATTGATTGAATTCATATTCCATAGGACCAACCACACCTACATTTGGGAAGTGGGGGAAGCATTCTGTAACGTTCTAAAAAGTTTCAGTTAAAAATAGTTACAAATAAAAATCAGACATGATTTCAAAACATTAATCCAACAAGATTTTTAAACATTAACCAAACAATAAGCCTGGGTGCCGCCTTCAGCTCATTGGAGGGTAGGTGGGATAAAAATATATGATACGATACGATAATCTTTATTGTCATTATCCCATACAGAACAAGGAAATTGAAAAATCTACACCAGACATTCTAAACAACAAGACAACAAGCCTGCTATCCCAGCTATCCCAACCTGGTTAACCCCCTAAAAACTCTGATACCCCATAATTAAATACAATATACTTCCACAGAGACTACCTTACACTGCGTTTAAAATCCAAATCGCATTTGGATAAAAACCTTAATAAATCTAAACGCTGGATAAATCTAAAACGTTGGATAATTCTAAATGTAATAGATGAATGGGACTGCACACTCAGGAGATATGTTGAGTATACTAAGCAGGAAAGGAAGGAAGGAAGGGAGGGAGAGAGAGAGAGAGAGAGAGAGAGAGAGAGAGAGAAGGAAGGAAGGACGGAAGGAAGAAAGGAAGAAAGAAAGAAAGAAAGAAAGAAAGAAAGAAAGAAAGAAAGAAAGAAAGAAAGAAAGAACTGATGAATACAGAAGGGAGGGCTGGCTGTTTGGCACAGTGAGAATCCAATGGGACTCTCCGCAGGGATAAAACAAGCCCCTGCAAGACTCCGCTCGATGCGCTCGATGGGCTCCTGCGCTGTCTGATCGCGGGCGGCTCCGCTCGATGCCCTCGGGGGGCTCCTGCTCCTGCCTGGCGCGTCTCCTAGCAACGCGGGCCTAGGCCTGAGCCGGGCCAGCGAGGCAGCTGTTGGCCGGCCATGCTGCGAGGGCTGGCGGCAGCGCGGAGGGTCCTGCTGCCCGTGAGGCGCCCGGGGAGCGGCGGGCCGGGGGCGCCATGGAGTCCGCCCTCTCGCGGGAGCCGCTGGCGGCTGGGCCCCGTGGGGCTGGGGCTGGCCCTGACGGCGGCGGCGGCGGCGGCTGTGGGGAGCGAGGAGGAGCGGGAGGGCCCTCGGCCGGAGAAGGGCTTCGCCCGGGCCGTGGCCAGCAGCAGGGACCTGCTCCAGCGGCTGAAGGTGGGAAGGCGGGGAGGGGGGGGCCGAGGGCCAAAGTTTATTCCGCCGCCGCCGCCGCCCGGTTTGGTTTTGTTCTAAGGACCGAACGGCAAAGTTCTGAATTTACATAGCATAAACTATGACAAAAATTTAGTCCCCTGTCTGCATGGGATGCCTTAAGTGTGCAGTACAAGTATATAGAATCAGAGAATTATAGAGTTGGAAGGGAACCCAAGGGTCATCTAGTCCAGCCCTCTGCAATGCAGGAATCACAGCAAAAGAAACTGGCAGATGGGCATCCAACCTCTTGTTTAAAAACCTCCAATAAAGGAGAATCCACTACAGTCTGAGGTAGTCCATTCTACTGTTATAAAGTTACAGTTATAAAGTTCTTCCCATGGTTCTGTCGGAATCTCCTTTCTTGGCATTTGAATCCATTGGTTCAGGTTCCCGCTCTCTGGAGCAGCACAAAACAAGCTTGCTCCATCTTCCAGCCTTTGAGATATTAGAAGATGGCTATCAGATCCCAACTCCCTCAACCTTTCCTCATAAGGCTTGGTTTCCACAGCTTTTATCATCTTGGTCACCCTCCTCTGCACAGGTTCCAGCTTGTCAATATCCTTAAATTGTGGTGCCCAGAACTGGACACTTACCCAGTTGGAGTCTGACCAAGACAGAATAGAGCATCCTCATGAGAATCTTCTGCTCACTTTGCATCCACCAAATTCTGATTAGTCTATTTCTAGACCACCCTTAATCTGAAGATTTCAGGGTCGTTTACAGCATACTATAAACCCCTTGCAATAAAAATAAATAAATCTTTAAAATCGTGTTGACGTTAAACTAAACTAGCACAAGAGAAAGGTCCTCAAGACTCTGAAGCATATGCAGCACTGGTGCCTCCAAAGGCCTGAGTAAATATATCTGATTACTAACACAAGAGAATAAAATTGTGATCCAGTTAGCAAAATTTTGGCTTGGGGAAGGAGGAAGAGGGTGGTTTCTTCTCCACCTCCATTGATGTGGGCAAGGGTATGTGGCTGTAATGGAATTAAATGAGATTTAAATGGTTGTGGGGGGTTTTAAGACACACTCCTAGGATTGGTGCATCAGAAGGATTAGGAGAATTCAGAAAGTCAAAGTTGTATTTTATTCCAATAGGATGAAGTGGGAGCTCCTGGAATAGTAGCTGGAGTTTCTGTAGATGGCAAAGAAATTTGGTTAGAAGGTAAGTGAGGATTAGTGTGTTTTTATTGTTTGTCCAAGAGTTCTTGTTTGCAGGGGCTGTCTGTCCATATATATATATAAATAACATTTAAGATTATCATTCATTAATATAATTTCTGTAGCTCTTTTGAGGATGCAGGGGGGAGGAAAGCTATCCAAATACAAAATTTGAGGAGAAACATAAGTTTGTGATGGTTTGTGATGTAAGTCAGTAAGTCACAAATACAGGTTTGTGATGTAAGTCAGTAATGTTCACAGGATGGCTGGCTGGCTAGCCAGCTTCCTCATTCCTCTGGAGCAACAGTATTCTCCTGCCATGCCTATCAGTTATAATTCCGCTATCATTTGGCTGCTAGCAGGAATGGAGTGGGATCGTGTGTATGCTCGTTGGTGGGTAATATCCTTTTAAGATGCCACACTGGTGAATTTTCCCCTCTTCCCCTTTTTGTTCTTGGGCCTTGTTTCCCTGTTTTGGGTTCCCATCAATTCCCTAAGGCCTGGGGGTGGAGGGGGTGTTTTTAAAATACCACTTTAACCAATGGTATATTCATAATACAAAGACTATGAAAATAACATTTAAAATCCCGTGTTAGTGGTACAGGAGCAGGATAGAAACAAGGATTTTCCCAGGTGTGGCTTTTCCTGTCCTAATGCTGTTGTGATGGAATAAGATCTGGCAAGGTGACGGCGCCTGCTTCGTTCTCTAGTCCCGTTGCTTCCAAAACGTTCTCTTCTGTCCACCCTTTCTGTCCTGCTTCCTTTAGCAACTTGGGCTCTTGCCTTCCCAGCTGTTTGGCACTACCTCTTCCCTTTCTCAACAGCATGCAACCTCCTCCTTTAGGCCTTCTCTGAGCTTCTGAGACCAGTTCCTCCTTTGCTGAACTAGCTGCTTACTCTGCTCTTGGTTTCATCAGGCCTCGGCCTGCACCATCAACCCTTCCCTCATGCGTTCCTGTATTTTGATTCACTGCTTTATCCACTTTCTTCTTACCCCATTAGCTGTGAGTTTACCTGCTTCTCACTTGACTTGCTGCCCAAGGCAAGCTTTGTAAACACTTGTGTGGCATCACAGCAACTTATCCAGCACCAGAAGCTTCTGCACAGCATCGCTTTGCACATTTAGCTATGAAAACCTTTTCAGAGGAGCTCACTCTGATGCGAAAAAGGAAGTGCTGTATGCCCTCCTATTTCAGCTGGGTTACCCACACATTCATGTCTGCTATGCTTAAATAATGAATATGATGCAAAATGTAGCCTGTGGTGTGTGTCCAAGTTGTCTGTACTGAAATAAATGGGCGTGGCTTTATGTCATTGCAGTTTCACCCGGTCACCTATTTTTCTCTGTGGCAGGAAAGGTTGTACTCCTTCTTAATAACTACTTCTCAAAACTAAGTTTAACTTATTCTTTCCATTTATGTGTTAATCCTTTTTTAAAAAATGCCTATGGTGCACATTAACTAAACTTCAGAATGAATTCCTGCAATAATTCCCAATATCCCCTGTCATGGACTACTTGAGATTCATGAGAATCTTGATGTACTATTTAGTTTTTAAAAGATAGTTAAATAGTTTTCATAGTTAATTGTAAAGATAGTTTAAAAAAACAACAGTTGAACACAAGCAGCCAGGATTAGATTATTGTTTTAGCAATTGTAATGTGCTGTGCTAGATGCTAAAATATTTTTAAAGTATTTTAAAGAATGATATCGCTTATCTTGCCACCATCCGCTGTTTTTTTCTTTAAAAAAGTAATATGATTAATATTTTTCAAAAAATATTATTATTTCATATTTCTAAAAGCTACCTGCAAAATGTCATCTTGGGATCTCAGTGGGATCACATTTAAAAAAATATTTTGTACCGTTGAAAATCACTTTTCAAAATTTTAAATTTGTAACTTAACTTTAGCATTTAGAGTAAGTCCATCATGTGACATATTAAAGCCCATGAAGTTCTGAAGAGATTGGTATTTTTAGTTTTGAAATATCTCAATTCTGGGCTGAGCTTTTAAGGTTTTTGTATAGTCTTGGCAAGGCCAAATTTATAATTTTTTTGAAATTTCAAACCCTCATAACCCAAAAACAGGATGAGATAAAAAATTAAAAACAGAGATATTGGACCTTCTCTTATGTTACTTATAAGAAACTGAAACTGAAAGCAATATAAAATGGTAAGGTAAAAGTCATTGGATCACTTGACCTAGAATGCCCCCTCATAATCTGAGACCTTCATACCACTTGCATAAAAATTTGATGTGAGAAAGGAGTCGTAAAGGTTTTTTTGTTCTTCCCAAAAGAGTTGTAAAGTTGATGAGAGTTATAACAAATGTGCCCAAATAAGACTTGCTCAGAAAGTTCTAATAAACTGACTCAAAACATTCCCTCTTGAAGATGTTTGCTTGCCACAGGGAGGTGCCATCCCTTAATCCGGCTTGGGCAGGTCTAACTTGTACTGTGACCTGTACAATCACTTGTCAGGACAGCAAACATTTATTTGAACTCTAATACGTTGTCTCTTTTCAGCCTTTCTCTTCCTCTCTCCAACTCTAATTAGGATCTTAAATGGCATCTATGTTTTTGTTTAAAAACATTTGTTTCCTTGGGTTTCTTTCTAGCCCTCTCATGCAGCTTCAGAGCTCAATGTGGTAGCCATTCTCCCTTCCTAGACTTGATAACTTTGTATTGATACTGGAACAAACATGTTTGCCACACACAATATCTCTTATCATGGATGTTAATGAAGTGCTGCTATTCATTTGGTGTGCAAACAGACCAAAGCTAGATATTATGCCAAACTCACATTTGTCTGTCTTGAGAAGAGGAAATTATCAAAAAGTCTTTGAGAAGTCTTAGGCTGCATACACACCATCCAGTAAAGCATATCGCTTCCCTCAAAGAATCCTGGGAACTGTAGCTTATCCCTCACAGAGCTACAATTCCCAGCACCCTTAACAGTTTCCAGGATTCTCTGGGGGAAGTAATGTGCTTTAAAGATATGGTGTGTACGCAGCCTCAAACAACTTGATCTTTTAGTTTTCAAAGAGCCTGAGGCATTCCAGTGCACAAAACACCACTTGACAGTAATCTGCTTATTCCCTTAAAGGAATGGGTTATGCTGACGTGGAGAACCGTGTGCTCTGCAAGCCAGAGACCGTCCTGCGAATTGCAAGCATTAGCAAACCTCTGACTATGGTTGCTGTTGCAAAGTTGTGGGAGGAAGGAAAGCTGGATTTAGATGCTCCAGTGCAGAAGTATGTTCCAGAATTTCCTGAAAAAGAATATGAAGGTGAAAAGGTAAATGAGGCCATTCACCAGCGTTAAGTGGTGGTCTGATGGAATTTCTTGGATATCCAGTCATCTGTAACATGTTTAATAGTGACTAGCACACAATAACTCTCTTGTTAAGAAGAATGAAGCACATGTAGTAGGAGTATAGCTTTCTTTATTGGGATGGGGGCATCCCTCTGTTGTCCTGCTGACTTTAGCAAGGCTAGTTAAGTGTCAGCAGATCAATGGATTGTCATTGACAAGTCCCCACCCCCCACCCCAAATGTTGGAAAGTTTTTGTTGATGATAGCATGTGGTATCACTCCACTGTTTACTTGAGCTGATGTCTTTTTAAAATGTAGGTCACCATTACAACAAGACTGCTCACTTCACAGTTAAGTGGGATTCGCCATTATGAGAAAGATATTTCCAAAGTAAAAGAAGAGAAGGAAAAGGCCAACAGAACCCTGAAGGCTACAAAAGATATCACAACATCTGACAGAGAGAAAGAAGACAAAGTCTCTGAAAAAACTGACTTTGCTAAAGCCAAGCCGGAACACAAAGGCAATCCTTCCAAAAGTGAAAAGAAAAAATCAGAGTTTGAACATAAAGAATATTATTTGAAAGAAAAATTTGATAATGTGATTGATTCACTGAACTTATTTAAAAACGATCCTTTGTTCTTTAAACCAGGTGAGTTGTACATTTAATCCAAACTGTTTAGTACAGCTGTGTTGTCAATATGCCTTTTGGAAGCCTTACATAACTTGGTTGTTTCAACATTTCTTTTTCATGGAGAAAAGGTTTGACTATCTTTGCCTACTCCATTTTCATTTTGAAGCAGGTCTTTATTTCTTTACTCTTCCTCTTTTAAGTTTAGTATCTTCCACTGTTTGCATGAAAGATATCTATGTCTGTTCTGTGGGGATCTGAAGAGGAGGAAGTAAAGCCCCATTCTTTCATGCAGAGGGTCTCTGCTTAGATTCTTACCATTTTCTGGTGTGGTTGAAAAGAACCATGGAGAGATGCTGCCAGTCTGTGTGGACAGTCTGGATCTAGATGGGCAATAGTCTGACTCTATATAAGGTAGCTTCCTATGTTCCAAAGAGTGAGTATACAGTTGCAATCGAAATTATTCAACCCCCCATTGCAAATTGGTTTATTATCAAAATTTACAGACCTTCAGCTGTTTGCAATGAACAAATCAAACAAATGGATGTTCAACACAATGGATGCTTCAAGTGGTCTCCCCAAATTGAGCTGAAACTGCAACTTATACTGGTTTCTCCAGTCTCACATCATAAACTATGTATAAAATGTAACTTTCTTCCCTTCAAGGTAGCCAGTTTTTGTATTCAACTCATGGATTTACTCTTCTGAGTGCTGTTGTGGAGAGAGCCTCTGGTCAGAAATTCACAGACTACATGCTGAAAATATTTAGTGACCTGGATATGCTGGCAACAGGATTGGATGATAATGAGCCCCTTATATACAACAGAGCGAGGTAAACTTCCATGCAGTCATGTCCATGCAGTTCATGCTTCCATGCAGTCATGTCCCATGGCTTGCAACAGTTGCTGTTCATTTGTTTTGGCTTAATAAAATACGTTCTTTGGAATATCCACAGCAATCTGGGTTCCACTGACACTGACAGAAGCACTTGTGTATCTTTATATGGCATGTCCCCTCTGCAACAGCCTTATTTTCTCTCATTCACAACTGAGCAGTTATTGGCTCCATTGGAGTTGTGCATAGCTCAGTTTTCCCCTACCTTGTGCCCTCCAGATGTTTGGGATTACAACTCCCAGCAGCACAACCATACTAAAGGACCCCTGGATGGTTAAGTCCAGTCGAAATCGACTAGGGGGTGCAGCACTCATCTCCGCTTTCAGGCCGAGAGAGCCGGCTTTTATCTGCAGACAGCTTTCCACGGCAGGTGGCCAGCATGACTGAACTGCTTCTGGCACAATGGGACACCGTTATGGAAGCCAGAGTGCACGAAAACACTGTTTACTCCCTGTGCCATATGGCCATGCTGTTGGGGGCTGATGGGAGTTGTAGTCCAAAACTACAGGCACCAGGTTGGGGAGGGCTGCTTTAGAACAAGATGAAGAATTAGTAGTTGGTGCAGGTAAAAAAGACACTGCCAATTCTTAAAATTTAGTTAAATATTGAGTTAAATTCTGTAGAAACATTTTAAAGTTTGGAATAGCCCTGATGAATGGTTTCCAATAGTTCCCATGCCTTGTGTACCCTTCTCTCCCCCCCCCCTCCACAGTGCCCATTTAATGCTAGCCATTCAATGATCCCCAGATGAGCAGGAGTTTTAATTACAAATTATTAAGAGATCAAAAGCAATATGTTGTGTTAATCAACTGCTTAGAAAGAAACTCCCTCACACCCTCACAAAAAGTAAAAATGGCACAGCTATTGCTGTTAGAAAGCATGGACAATTCCCAAGTGACATGTCACAGGGAACATTGTGGATGTTTAGTGTTAAGAAGCTTATATTTTGGAAAAATTGTTAGGGACAGTGACTTGAGGAAAATGGACAAGCCCTTAATTTTTATAAATGAAAATAAATCATATGTAGCAGTTCACATAATTCCAAGCAAAATTAAGGGGAGCTGATAAGCTTAATGTAATGCTTCAGCATGTCTGGGAGTGATGTTCTAAAATCAGAGTTCACTGCCACCTTGTGGTTCTCTTTGTATTTACATAATCCAAGGCTGTGAGATGATAGTACAGTGGAACCTCGGGTTGCGAACATGATCCGTGCAGGAGGCACGTTCGCAACCCGCAGCACCGCGTCTGTGCACGCATGGGTCGTGATTCGGCGCTTCTGCACATAGCACAATTTATCGATTCTGCGCGAGCGCCTAAACCCAGAAGTAACTCATTCCGGTACTTCCGGGTTTGGTGCGGTGCGCAACCCAAAATGACGTAACCTGAAGCATCTGTAACCCGAGGTACCACCCTACGTGCATTTTTTGTAGTCGTACCTTTTTCAAAGAGCCAAGTATAAGAAGCAGAGTGAGTCTAAGATCATAATACAGCCAAGTTAACAGCTCTTAAATTTGTTCATACCTACAGTTCCACAGCCCTCGAAATCCTCCAGTTTCTTAGAGTTTCCATGGCTGGCAAGCTGTTTACTGGCATTTTTGCTATGTGTCTTTTAATTCAGAAAGCTGTGAGGAAGGGTTCTCACCTAGATTTCAAATTTGGAGGGACAGAGTTCTGAGGCATCTTCATTACTTTACAGTGGCCTTGAATTCATACAAGAGCTTTACTGCTCAAGAGGCTCATCAGTGCACTTGGAGGTCTAGCCTTCACCAGTACAATGATGTGGCTAGAGTACTGATAGTCTTGTTTCCTTTCTGCTGTTCTAGTGCAACTTGTCCTCTTACCTTTCATAGTAAAGCAACTCCATGCTGAGATGTGGAACCAAGCAGTGGGGAATCCAGCAAATAGCTGAGTGGTGCTTGTGAATTGGGCAAAGCTTCCCCATTTAAAAAACAACAACATTGCACTGGTTATCACAGGCAGAGGCAAACTCTGCCCTCCAGATGTTTTGGGACTACAACTCCCATCATCCCTGACCACTGATCCTGTTAGCTAGGGATGATGGGCGTTGTAGTCCCAAAACATTTGGAGGGCCAAGTTTGCCTGTGCCTGGGTTATTGCCATCTTTTGCTTTCTTCTCGCGTGCAGTTTCTGAAGTTTGCCTGTGGCACATTTGAATAAAATAGTTGCTTCCTTTTCTTTGTGGATGACTATCCTTCTTGCTTCCCCCTCCAGGAACTACATTCACAACAAAAAAGGCCGTCTGGTCAATGCACCCTATGTGGACAACTCCTACAAGTGGGCTGGCGGTGGCTTCCTCTCCACAGTGAGCGACCTTCTTAAATTTGGCAACGCTATGCTGTATGGCTATCAACTTGGACAGCTGGAAAACCTCGCTGCTGGACTCCTTCCTGGCTATCTCAAACCTGGCACCGTAGCGATGATGTGGAGGCCAGTTCCAAACACAAAAGCACCTGGGGACAAAGATGTTAAATATGGGATGGCGTGGAGTGTGGTGGAGAATAAGCAGGAATATGGCTTCTGCAGGCGGCAGCGACACTATGCCTACCACACGGGTGGGGCAGTGGGTGCAAGCAGCGTCCTGCTCATTCTTCCTGAAGAGCCAGACTCTGCAGCTTCAAACAGTGGCCCACTGGTGCCACCCAAGGGTGTGGTGGTCACAGTTATTTGTAATATGCAGTCTGTTTCCCTTAGCAGCATTGCCTTAAAGATTGCAATGGAATTTGAACAGGATAAGTTGGCACAGTACACTGTTAAAAGCAGCTCCTTACAGGATTAAACAAGGTTCCAAAAGAAATGTGGAAAGCTATATATGCTGACAGGTGTCCATAGCACTGAAAGCATCATATTGCAAAGGCATGCCCCCATTCTTTGTTGGTTGTGCTGCATTCAAACTCGCTACTCAGGGAAGCAGCCATGTGGGTCAAGCAAACTCTCATTAAAGGTATTTCTCAGGTGCAAGTTGCCAAAAGTGTGAGCAGTGGTAACTTTTGCCACCTAAAGCCAAATCTAGTTGCCAATCACATCATTTCACTTCTTCATTCTCTGATCTTAATTGAGAAATTGACTTTTAACTTTCACTGTTGTATTTGAAAGATTGAGAGGGGTAGGGCTGGGCGATGCCAGCTTTTCAACATTGTGATGTACCAGCCAAACATCCCCATCTGACGATACACCATGATGTTGAAACAGAGGGAGGAACAAGCTGCATTGGCCAGGAGCTGAGGCCAATGCAGCTTGTTCCTCTTGCCAGACACTGGGGGTGGAGGGAGTCAGCCAGACAGTGGTAGCCAAGTGCAGAGTCTGTCAGGATCTGTGCGTTTGCCTGCCTTTGCCTTCACCCAAGCAAGTAGTCTTTTCTCCTGGGATGAAAGACCACTCTGGGGGGAAAGACACACCCCACCCTCCTGGGTGAAGGCAGCCAGGTGGTAGCCAAGTGCACAGAGCCTGTCAGGCTCCTTCCGTTTGTCTGCCTTCCCCTACACCCCAGCGAGCGTGCCAGGTCTTTACTCCCAGGTGACCGACCACCCCTGGAGGAAAGATGCAGCTCACCCTCCCAGACGAAAGCAGCCGGGTGACAGTAGCCAAGCGCCCAGAGCCTGGGAAGCTCCATTCACAAGGCTGCCTCTGCCTTCGGCCAGAGCACGGTGGCAGTTTCACCCGGCGGTATATTGCAAGTGAAACCACCGCTGCTCCTGAGTCCCTCTGCCTACAGCACCTGGCTTCAGCTTGTTTCTCCTTCGGCACGCTGGGCACTTGGGAGCATCAACTGTTTCACTCAGAATATACCGCCTGATGAAACTGCCATCGCAGTCTGGCCCTCATATTGGTCTTGGGCAATGTATTGATACATCACCTAGGCCTAGACAGGAGTGGCGAAAACCCAGGGGATGACTGCCACAGGCACCGCTTGACTCAAGTACAGTTGTGGCAAGACAGCAGGAGAGCAACAGAGGTCTATTAATCAGGCATGGTTTTGGTTCTGCTATGCCTGCTTTTGGGTGCCAGCTCTCAATAACGGACAGAGAAAGGCCGCAGGGACTGAGCTCCTAAGAGCAACAATTCCCATCAGCCCCTTAGGGACAGTCAAAGGACAAGGGTGAGCTAACCTCCTTCCCCTTCTTGCTGGAACCGTTAGCAGGGCTCAAGCCTCCACTTCAGTAACATTGATACAAAGTACAGAAAGGTACTAAATCCTGCAGTTATGGTGGGATTGACTTTACAAGAGACTCTTAAGTTTATGTCGGGTGCTGCTATTTTGCTTTTAATAGTTTAAGAACTTGCCCACCCAGTAATAATTTCCTAGACTTGAAGGTAGTCGGGTGTGTGTGTGGAATTTTGGTATCATGTTTGCCTCACAATAGCAAAATTTTAGTTGGTGTCAGGTAGGCATGGTCACAATAGGCTGCCAATGTTGCTCCCTGCCAATCAACACTTTACTGCGTGTATTATTTGTGAAGTGTAGGAAACAGCCATTTGAAAGCTTTAAGAGAAGTTTACATTTATTTAAAAGCTTCACTCCTATGTGCATCTATTTGGGAGTAAGCCCTGTTGAATAAATGAGACGTGCTCCCGAGTGAATAGATTGAGGCTGCACCTGATATTTTTTCTTTCTACTTGCTCTTCTCTAGAAAGCATACAAGATGGTCCTTTGTTGTTGTTTTATTAGTCTAGAGTTCCTCTGAGAGCCTGGTGCACCATCTTCTTCACTTTTTTAGTCACACCTGCTAGTTTTAAGAGTGGAGTCCTGGGGCTGATGGGAATTGTAGTACAAAACTTCAAGGGTATGAGGTTCAGGAGGGCTGGCCTAGGTGCTAAATGATTGATCTGTCACTATGATCCTTATATAAATCATGTTAAATGTTTATTTTTCTCCTGCCCCTGCCTTTTCTCCAGCAATCTGAAATTTGGCTGAACTAATTATGCTTATGTAAAATGCCTATTTGGATCCTTTTATTACTGACTAGCCTTTTTGTATGCCTTAACCAATAAATACTTTATGTTGTTGATGAAGTTCAAGTGGCTATGGGTGCTACATCATATTCAGTTGCATTTGCCCCCTTTTTGGCAAGAGGTGTAAATTCTGGAACCTGGGACAACAGCTATCTTGCTTCCTTGTAGTTTTAAGAAGTGTAGAGCAACATTTGTAAAAACTGCATGGGGATGACAGAGGTATAGAAGGACGGGAAAGTAAGACGGGGGGGGGGTCCTTCACTGGAAGCTTCTTTAAGAAGCCCCTCATCCACTGTTAGTCACAAGAGTGTGTCATCTTGAAACTTTTGAAATAGCCCCTAAAGAAGCACAAAAGTTTCTTTGCTGGGGCTAAACCTACACAAATTGGTTCACAAATGAATGTGTAACTACAATTTATACATTTACCTAAATTAACAATTCCTTGGATAAAGCAAGACAGGTTAACTTTTTAAGAAGTGCAGTAAGGCAGCTCACACTTTCAGATTTCATATCAAGCAGTTTATTGATTCTAATGCAGACAAATTAAAAAAGCACAAAACACAGCTTCAGTTGAGGAAAGAGACAACTACTGATCAACTAAGACTCTTCCAACTTGGAAGGAGGCCTGTGAACCTCTAATGATGGTTTTGAGGCTTATGTTTTGAATATTACCAAGTAAAGAATAAGACGCAGGCTGTAGTAATTATGATTAAAGTTAATCTGCATTGAATTCTCTTAATGCCTGATAAAATACTCAAACCAGTCAGAAATGCAACCGCCATAACATCAATCCACAATTTAGTACTCCTTGCAGCAAGTTGCATTTCTGGTTTTAGTACTGTGGGTCATGACCAGAACTAGTGAAGTGCATGTCATTCTGCTGACTATGCAGTTCAGGCTATAAACAGCAGTTCAAGAGGCAGAAAACAGTCTATAGAATCATAGAATTGTAGTGTTGGAAGGGACCCCAAGGGACATCTAGTCCAACCCCCTGCAATGCAGGAATCTTTTGCCCAACTTGGGGCTCAAACCCACGACTGAGATTAAGAGTCCCATGCTCTCCCAAATGGATAATCAATTTGAGTACAAGAACATGAGAAGTTGCTGTCTACTAGGTCAGTCCATTTACCCAACTAGCTCACTGCTGCTTCCTCTGACAGGCAGAGAAGCTCTCCATCTTCTTTTCCTTCATCTGCTGTCTGCATGCAAAGTATGTGATCTAACACTGAACGACAGTGCCTCCCCATAAAAAAAAATCAGAAAAGTTAACAAGGGCACTGCATTGTATCAACAGGGAGGCACACAGCAACGCAAGCCGGTTCTGAAAACATTAGTCAAGTGCTGTGCAGTTAGTTGACCAGCCAGGAAATAGGATCAGCATCTTTTGTGAACTTTTCCTGGGCAAGACTACCAAAACAATAAACCAATAGGAACCTAGGAAGCTGCCTTATACTGAGTCAGACCATTGTTCCACTTGGCTCAGTAATAATCCTTTTCCTGTGGCCTCCTTGGCCTAATCTCCATGCCACATTGTGACACCTCTCTCTACTGGCTTCACAGCAAGAGTGGAAGCATTCATAGGCCTATCTTCCCTGCATTGGTCTGATTCTGAACTGGTGCTCTTTTTCTATAGGAAATAAGAAGAATGGAGGAAAAAGGAGGGATCCTTGTGGGTTTTTCTGAGACCAGAGCACAGCAATGGCGTTTAATATATAATCTTGATCTTTTGCATCCATGAAACGGGGAGGGACATCCCAAATCGTTTGAGGAGAATCGGGGTCGAGGTGGAGGACCCACAGCTGGAAGTAAGTAGAATTACTTATCTTAACATAAATTGTCTATACTGACTGGCAGCAGCTCTCCAGGAATTCAAGGAGTCGTCTCTCCCGGCCCCACCTATGGGTGCTGGGTACTGCATGCAAAGCAGATGTTCAGCCATGGAGCTACAGTCCTTCCCAAGTACCGGTAAGCTATGTTTCTTCTTGCATAGCTTTTATTCATTTCAGTGGAGATTTGCAAATCAGAAGTTCCAAGAAGACTAGGCCCTATAGCTGCAAAACCAGCAGGGTTAAAATATATAAAATGTTCCCTTCTTATGCAGTTTTTTAAAGACTGGCATTTGAATTTCTTCACCATAGTGATCAGCCGGTTGTTACTGCGAAGAAAAATGCACTAAATGCATTCAAATGACATAATTAACAGCCTTATTCATTCAAGGTTCATTGTATAATAAAAGCTATAAAAATAGAGTTTGGTTACCCCTAAACATATACACCAAATCTGCACAAAACCCCACCCCACAGCTAGACATAATTAACTTGCTAGATTAAGCAGCACTGTCAAACATAAGGCTTCCAGTGGTATTTACAGCAGCACAGGAATTCTTCAGTGTTGCTTTCTTCTAAATGAGCAACCTGAAACGAAACAGCGCCATACATGAGATCCAAAGAGCTTATAAAGACTGCAGACAGTGACATGAAAATCAAAGCTCCTACTTGTAAAATAACCCCAGCAGATGTTCGTGTTTGTAAATATCCAAGTGTGCAGAGTCTCCCTTGTCAAATTGTTCTCATTGGGAAACTTGCATTAATGCTTATATTCTTTCTCTTTCCCTGTAGGGATTCCCCCCACCCCCTGCCAAAATGACTGATCTTTATATCATATTCTCAGTTCCCTTTAAAGAAATTCAACTCTCACTGTCCCCTGCCTTGCCATCCTAGTGCGTTATCTCCCATAATTGAACTGCACTGAGTTAATTTACCTTTAGAATATTTTTACCTATTGAAATGCAGAGTAGCTCAACAACTAGGAAATCTTTCGGTTAAGAATTTTAACTTCAACGGCACCTCTGGACTTAATAGTTCTGGGAATTTTGCCAAGCTGCAATTCTGCCAGCGGAGAATCTCGTTTAACATTGAACCCATTTGCTCACCTAGGTTTTTAAGAGCCCTTGCATTTGTGATTCAACTTTAGCCACACTAGAATGAACAGAATTTTAAGAAATGGCGTATTCCCCTGACCTTCCATCCAGACTAGGCACTGATCAGCGGCAATTCTGCTAAATGTGTGTGGACTGGTTGGCATTCCAGAAAACTTGAGTCTTCTAGCCAGCCACTCCCTACATCCAAGGCCCTGCCTTATATATGCTTATTATATGCTTTTCCTCAAGTGCTGATGCCCCACTTTTTGTTTCTGAGAAGAATTTTAATGCTGTGTTCTAAATTCTGCCAAAAAACAACAACCCTACCCCCTTCAATGGTTGAAGATGTTTGAGTATATTTCCAGATGCATGCCCAATCATTAACATTAAAGATGTTTTGTGCAGAACTGAGCAAACCAATCTGCCACATACAGAGTCAGACCATTGATCTATCTAGCCCAATATTTACTCTTCTGTTCGTTTCAGGCACAGGTTTTTCTTGGCTCTGCTATCCAAAAGCCATTAATTGAAGATGACAGGGACTGAAGCTAATACTTTATGCATGTGTTGAATCAATGAACTATGGGTAATCCCTATGGCTCTAGAACAGCCTTCCCAAATCTGGTCCCCACCATATGTTCCTCATAAGTTCCAGCCAGCAGGCTGGGAAATTCTGAAATCTACAAATACATTAGGAGATAAAATCAACAATTTATTTCAACACATAGACTGCCTGAATAAGCTGCCTGTGTTAATGAATACTAAGGTCATGGCATAAATGGTGAATCTGCGCAGAAGAAGCCTGATGAAAGGAGCAAGGTGGTTTTCCCCTACCTTCTGTGAGTCTGGCTTTGCCTCCTGTTGGTTGGCACAAGACAGTCGAGCATCCTACACAGGGCACCACTATCTGAGCATGGCTGAATACTGTGGTGATCTTGTAGCATCCTGAATTTTAAAAAGCATATTTTTTCATTCCAATGGACATACACACTGATACTACACTGAGTCTCCAACATATTACCTAATGCTAGACTGGGATGTCAAATAATGTGCATTGCCCTCTCAGGTCTTTCTTGCCTCTGTGTTACTATTAGTACAAGTGAGTTGGTTTTTTAAGGCCACCAAGTGCTGTCCATAACTTGAATCTGGGTCTCTTCCCCTGTACAACTTTATTTAATTTCATAAAAATAGACATGCTCTGAAGTTGTTCTCAGAGTGTGTGCCAATGGTCAGACAGTCAGTGTATTTCAGTTACAGTGCTCATTTATGAAGAGAAAGGAAGAGACTCCTAATGTGTTTCTCAAACCCATTTGCCCATGAGAAAAAATGGGTTTTTGTACATGTGTACTGGTGTCACACAGATCACAGATGTTTACAATTGCAAAAACAAAAATAGAACTTTTCAAAGAAATGCAACAAGCTTCATACCTTAAGAAAACCAAAGGGTGCATGTATGATTTTACAAACAATGTTTGGCCCTACTGTTAAATTGATTGTAGAAATAGATGGCAGGATTGTAGTCACCGACAAGCTGAACATGAGTCAGCAGTGTGAAACTGCTTGAAAAAAGACTGCTGCTATTTTAAGCTATATTAATAAAACTATAGTCACAAGAAGTGACAGTTCAACTTTATTCTGCACTAGTCAGACCTCAACTGAAGTACTGTGTTTAGGTTTGGGAAACACAATTTAAGAAAAATTGGAGTGAGTTCAGTGGAGGACAGTGGGGATGGTCAAGGTATAGGAAATGACTGCTATGAGGGAGGTTGAAGTACTGGGTATTGTTGAGCCTGGAGAAGACAGAGACATGGTCACGCTCTTCAAATACCTGAAGAGCTGATAAATAGAAGATAAAGATTTGTCCTCTTGCTGCAGCAAGTGAGAGAATCTCAGATGCAACATTTTCATCCTTAGACAACATTTAGCCTTAAAAAGCCAATTCCAGAAGCACAAACTAGATATGTAGGCAGCAGGCTGAAAAATGTAATAAACCTCATGTATGCTTAGGAGTAAGTCTCACCAAGTTCAGTGGGAATAGATAGGTATGCAAAGGATTGCAGTCTATAAACAACACTGGTGTACTTGGACAGCACTTGTAAAAGGTTTGATACACACACACAATATCTCCCATTAATCACACTTTCAACCTTTAGGAGGAGGAAACTGTGTCATCAACCTGACCTTTTGAATAAACTCTTCTGATAAGTTGCTGCAGTGTTTCAGTAATGAAAGTGAAAAATGAGCCACGCCAGTGAATGTTGCACTGCCAGCAGAACTGGCAGAAACCATTGTTCAAAACTGCAGAAGGAAATAAGTACCTGGTTTTTCCTTAAAGTAATTCCCCTCACAGCCTTTATATTTAAAGTTTTATGGTCAATGAGATTTATTAAAAATATTTGCTTATGAGACCATTAAATTGTCTAGTGTTGGATAAATAACCAATCTTACAAATCAGGGATTTATCAAGGCCATTGAACATTTTTTGTTAAAGATACAGGACTAAATTAATTCTTCAATAAATGAGCGTTATTTGTTGCTCATTGAGATGTTGAAGCAGGTAAGGCAAAAAGTGGAATAATTACAATTCATTCTCAAGGAATCTGCTTCTTTTTTATTCCTGGGAACCGATAAATGATAAAAGTAATGAAGAAAATTACACAGATCCACTACATGTGCCTTCGCAGTACTTTTACTCCAGGAGAGAAGAGGTTAATATGTAAATTCAAGTGGCAGGCCATTATCTCTTACTGCAGTCTTTGCCAATCTGGTGTCCTCCAGATGTTTTGGAACACCAGATTGCCAAAGGCTGTCTTACTTCAAGTTTTCTGTGGTCCTTTACAGGAAAGAACACTTTTAAGAATAGTTACCTGGACACTTGACATCCATGAAGTAGGAATTTGGACTCTGGACCAGACGTTTCTTTTTGTGTTTTCTCTTTTCATCCTCTAGGGATGGGTGAACTAAGTCTCTGGTCAGCTGTGTGAGATATTAGGGAGTTATTGCCATGAGTACAACAAAGCAGAGTTTGCTAACTTTGCTGAAAGAAGTGTTTTCTACTGAATATTATTAATTATAGTTGTTTTTTTATATATCTCACTTTTCCTGCAAGGATTATTTCATTTATATCCCACCTTTCCTCCAAGGGGCTCAAGGTGGCATACATTTAATCCCCACAACAACTTTGTGAGGTAGGTTAGGCTGAGAGGCAGTGACTGTCCCAAGGTCACCCAGTGAGCTTCAGCCCCAGTGAGTGGGAATTTGAACCCTGGTCTCCCTAATCCTAGCCCACCTATATTGGGTATTTCTCTCAGAGTTCCCCCAAACCATTTATGTGCCCAAGGCACAAAAATCCAAATGGTAACAACACAGGGCAAAATCCCCCGTAACAACAGTTGGGGACCCAAAGATCCCCAAGCCTGATATTTCTGCTCCTCCCTCTACAATCCACAATGGCATCCAGCCTGTGCCCACTGCCTCCTCTGGGTACCTCTTCCCACCTTTTCCACCCAAACGTAACATCACAAGAACACTCCTCTTATGGGTTAGAGCAGTGGTTCCCAATTAGGGTCCACGGAGAACGCACTCAGGGGGTCTGCGGCCCCATTCCTTGCCGCTCCAACTAAATCTGTGTTATTTTTGCATGGTAATAACACAAATTTTATGGTCTGTATTAGCGCTGTGCAGTTTTTCAATATATTGGCCAAAATCGGTTTTGAAATCACAGTGCGATAAGAATTTTGACCTGACAATACATAGCAATATATCAAGGTACTCTCAATATCACATGACGCTCTCAGCTGATAATGCTGCTGATAAGTGCTGCTGATTTGAGAGCAGGGCAGCTTATCACCCTCACGTCAAGGCACCATGGCACTACCTTCCCCTGGCATTGAGGCAGAGCTAATCAGCAGGAAAGCAGGAGTAGCCACAGTGGATGTGTATCTTCGCTGAAGGCAACTTGATGTGACTCCATTTCCTCTCCTCCCTCCACCCATCCTATCACCACGGCTTCCCCTTCCCTTCTCCCCCACGCTAATCTCCCATTTCAGACACTGTGATATATTGGAATATTGTGATGTTTAGTTGCTGATATACTACAATGTTGAAAACTAGGTATCACTCAGCTCTGGTTTTTAGTATACCTAAAATCCTTTGCTTATTAGATGCTACCCCATATTTTTTTCAGAAAATTGCTTTGTAAAGGTAACTATCATTGGCTTTTGAAAAATAGGGAGTCCTCAGTAATTAGCTAATTGGGAGCCACTGGGTTAGAGTATTCGCCATATGGCAAGAGCCTTTGTGTGCTGAATTTGCTCAATACTATATTGACTTGGTTGTAAACAGAAGGAGTCCCAGATCCTGGAAAGAGTGCACTGAATAACTAAAGGGGGGGGGGGGTGAGAGAGAGATGTCTTTCCTTGGACAGCCTGTTGTGGATTCTAAAATTAGCCACTGTAACACCAGTAGGTGCCTGTGAGTGAGTGGTGATGGTGAAAGGAATAAGCTGACTCTAAAGAAAAGAACTTTGAAGATTACCATCTGTCTGCACCAAGTGCCTCAAAATGCAGGATGGGGAAATTAAACTGAAAAGCAGACTAGAAAACTGTAAAATACCTGAGCTAGATGCCAAAGTGAAAGGAGGCCACCCTGCACTACCAGGCCATCTGCTCAGTTATGTAGCTATATTCCACCTATATGCACCCCTATTCTGACACTTAATTTTGAGATTCCAGACACTGCCCAGTATCCATCCCCAGGTAAAGAGTAACAGCTTCACATCACAGCTGGACCCTGGCTAGGAATCCATATGGCACATCGCATTACAGGGGAAGCGTGTGGTGGTGGGGAGGCAGAAAGAGCTGCCTGGTTTCGCAGCTGGCCTGTGGCCAGGAGTCCGTGGGCACCGGGAATTCCTCTCCGGGGAAAGGGCATGGGTCGGGTGTCCCGGTGCTGGGCTTGGGATCAATGCATGCGACCTGTCATGGGGGCGGGGGCGTTGATCGTGGGAAAGTGTGGCTATAGCCCTGCTACGGGGGGGCGCAGAAAGTAGAATAAGTGCTTTTTCTTTTCTTTTTTACACCCCCCCCCACCCTCCGGCACCGTAAACGTCCTGCTCCACCCCCGCCCATAAACGGAGTGGAACATCCCACACACCCCTTCTCTCCTCTTAGTTAATGGGACAAGCCGCCCCCGACAGGCAGAGCCGAGGGGGCTTCTCTCTTCTTTCTGCCCCCTCCCACCCATTAACCCCTGCCGCGCCGCCCGCCTTCCGACTGGCCCCCACTCACGGGCATGGTGGCGCCTCGCCGCTGCTTCTCCTCCCTTCCAGCCGGAAGCGCCCTCCGCGCCAGGCGAGCGAGCCTTTCCCTCCCCGCGCCCCCAAACACGCGCAGATAGAAACACAGGCGCGTGACGCAGGCGAGAAGCCCCGCCCCTGGAGCGCTGCGGGCACGCCCACTTCCTCGAGACCATCTAGGAGCCCATGCTCTATGGTTTGGAGAAGGGCGTCTTGGCTTTTCAAAGGCGCAGCTGCCCCTTCAGAACCAGCGAGTCCAGCCCCCCCCCCAACAGTCCTCCTGGGTTGTCAGGATTCAACCTCAAACCGTTAGCCGCCATCCATCCTCCAGATCTCTTTTTAGTCATTTGAAAAGCAAATCTCAAGGACTCTGGGAGTGTCCAGGGGCATAATAAAGCTGGCCCCGTGCAAAGACATTGCCTTTACTATGGAGCACATCTGTACATATTACATATAGGGACATTTCAATAATATTCCAGAAGAGAGATTTAAGGGATCTCTATTTCTTATAACACATTTTGATAGGACTAGAACAAAATTTCATCTGAGGTTCCATCAGCCCAGGAAAGAGAGGAGGCAAGCAGCTAACATCTCTAAACAAAGCAGAAAAATATAGTACTGTCTTGAATCCTTCTTCAGAGCTAATCAAATATACAGCTGCCTTAGGAGTCTGTTTCCAGCTCCTAATTGGACAGGGTTTGCAAAGCAGAAATATAGAGGAAACTGAGATACATTCATTTTGCTCTTAGGTTATTCCAGTCTGATGGTGTGAACATTTATCAAAGCCTAGTGTTTTTGAAAAAAGGCAGTACTTTGACATGATTGAACACACTTACCTGGGAATAAACCCCATTAAATTCATGCGTAGGATTGTGATATAGTACATCAAATAGTTCTCTTCCCTCCTAATCAAGAAAGTCCAATATTCTGGGAGAGGGAAGTTTTAAGTTATTTTTAAATCATTATTCATAGTGGTGGGGTTGGTTTACCCAATCTGATTATTTATGTTTGTCTAAAACAATTAACCTATTTAGTTTTAGTGCTCCATTGTCAGACCAGTAATCTGATTAAGTCTTACAATAACCACTCGAAAGGTTCTATTTAATTACTCCCAACCCCCCATTTGGGCACTGAAATGAAGAAGCAGAATTGCCTTGACCACTTCCTCTTTGTTTATAAATGAACAGGCTAAGCCACTATCTCTTAACTTAAAAAAAAGAATCTTTTAAAATTATAGAAATTGAACAATGACACAGATAACATATAGTGAACAAGAGGCAAAAGGGCAAATGTGCTGGCTGACACAAAGTTCATTTGCCACGATTCCATTTTCATACGCATAAGGTAATAGGAACAAAGGTTAGTTCAATTATGTTTACAACTTGGAATGAGGCAAAGATCCAGGGTCTAAGATGCTATGCAAAACACTATCTTCTTAATTTTAAATGCATTCTGTTTCCTGCTCCTTTGTATTTTTCACTTTAATTTGTTTATTATTGCATGTATACCTGACCTCTCCTCCATAGAGCTTAAGGTAATGTACATGGCTTTTACCTTCACCAGCCCTGTGAAGTACATTAGGCTAAGAGACTGTGGCTGACCCAAAGTCACCCAGTGAGCTCAGTGGGGATGCAAACCCAGGTCTTCTTTATTGCTTTCAAACTGAAACACTCCTATTTCTCTCTTTTGAGAAGAAGAACATCTGTGGCCGAACTCTAACTCCTCTAAGCCCCAGCCAGTATGACTAGTGGTCAGTAAAGATGGGCCACAGGTTTTCCATCCCTGGCCTAAATCCCTCCTTCCATAAATGGGCTTGCTTGTTTCTTTGTCTCTGGGGCCTGTAGGTGCTCTGCTCTCACAGACCCTCCAAGTGCCCCTATTTTCCAGGGGCAGTTCCAGATTTACAGAAGCCGTCCCCATTTCTGATTTGATCCCAGAATGTCCCGCTTTTCCTTGTTGTTGTTGTTTAGTCGTTTGGTCGTGTCTGGCTCTTCGTCACCCCATGGACCAGAGCACGCCAGGCACGCCTGTCTTCCATTGTCTCCCGCAGTTACTCATGCTGGTAGCTTCGAGAACACTGTCCAACCATCTCATCCTCTGTCGTCCCCTTCTCCATGTGCCTCCATCTTTCCCAACATCAGGGTCTTTTCCAGGGAGTCTTCTCTTCTCATGAGGTTGCCAAAGTATTGGAGCCTCAGCTTCAGGATCTGTCCTTCCAGTGAGCACTCAGGGCTGATTTCCTTAAGAATGGATAGGTTTGATCTTCTTGCAGTCCATGGGGCTCTCAAGAGTCTCCTCCAGCACCATAATTCAAAAGCATCAATCATTCAGCGATCAGCCTTCTTTATGGTCCAGCTCTCACTCCCATACATCACTACTGGGAAAACCATAGCTTTCACTATCCGGACCTTTGTTGGCAAGGTGATGTCTCTGCTTTTTAAGATGTTGTCTAGGTTTGTCATTGCTTTTCACCCAAGAAGCAGGGCTTTTCCTTAGGACGTCCCTATTTTCACTGGAGAAATTTTGGAGGGTATGGAGTTATGCAACCCCCGAGCCAAGGGGATAAATAACTATAAGACATCTGAAGGAAGCCCTGTATAGGGAATTTTTGTAATGTTTTATTATGTTTTTATATACAGTATGTTGGAAGCCACTCAGAGTGCCTGGGGCAACGCAGTCATGTGGGTGGTATAAATAATAAAGTTGTTGTTATGGAATAAAAGGTAAAGGTAAAAGACCCCTGACAGTTAAGTCCAGTCGTGAACAACTCTGGGGTTGCGACGCTCATCTCGCTTTACTGGCCAGGGAGCTGACGTTTGTCTGCAGACATTTTTTCCAGGTCATGTGGCCAGCATGACTAAGTCGCTTCTAGCGAAACCAGACCAGCGCATGGAAACGCAGTTTACCTTCCAGTCAGAGCAGTACCTATTTATCTACTTGTACTTTAACATGCTTTTGAACTGCTAGGTTAGCAGGAGCTGGGACCGAGCAACAGGAGCTCAGTAATTGGAGAAATGTTGGAGCGTATGTGTAGGTGCTGTGGTGCTGTAAAGCCAACCAAACTTTGAAAATGCTATGATTCTGTGGGAAGTGCACAGACATCGTCCCCACAGAGCTTTGGTGCTGACATTCTTGGAACATTGCATTCCTTGGAAAATCAACAATGCCACTGAAGAACGCAGAAAAAGACAACAGAAAGAAATCTGAAGATGTGGGGTAAAAGTTTAGGTCTTTTATCAACAGAAGGGACGTTGATGAGAAACCACCAGAAACTCATGGACTTTGCAGAGAGACATGTTTCAAAGTCATTTTCTGGTTTTATGGCTAATTTAAATTGGTTATATCTTTTGTAACTTGCACAAAAACCACAGAAACCATGGTGTGAATCAGTTTATAAAAGTGTTGAAATAAGTGTTTGTTTTTTTATTTTTTATTTTATCATTATTATTATGCCCTGCCCTTTGGCTGGGTCACCCCAGCCACTCTAGGCCGCTTCCACCACATTTAAAACAAAATAAAACATCACAAGGAGAAGGGGGCGACAGAGGACGAGATGGTTGGATAGTGTTTTCGAGGTTACCAGCATGAGTTTGACCAAACTGCGGGAGGTAGTGGAGGACAGAGGTGCCTGGCGTGCTCTGGTCCATGGGGTCACGAAGAGTCGGACACGACTAAACGACTAAACAACAACAAAAAACATCAAAAACGTCTGGATACAGTACTGACTTCAGATCTTTCCTAAAAGTTGGGCTTTTGTATTTTAATTGTGTACTGTCTCTTAGAAAATCTAAAAACAAATGAATTATAATGAATTATAATTATAATAAATTATATTTGAATAACTTTTACTCAGATAAACCACTGAAATTAATGTCAATGATTAAGTTATATTAATTAGTGTCTGTGGGACTACTCTAAGTAAAAGTTAGTTGAATTCAACACTAAGTTTATTTGTATATCACAGCATCTGCACCAGATTTAGGGTGGTGTGGACCAGGGGTAGGCAACCTAAGGCCTGTGGTCCGGATGTGGCCCAATTGCCTTCTCAATCCGGCCCGCAGATGGTCTGGGAATCAGTGTGTTTTTACAGAAGTAGAATGTGTGCTTTTATTTAAAATGCATCTCTGGGTTATTTGTGCGGGAAAGGAATTTGTTAACCCCCCCCCAAAAAATAGTCCAACCCACCACATGGTTTGAGGGACGGTGGACTGGCCCACGGCTGAAAAAGGTTGCTGACCCCTGGGTGGACAGTTCCCTTGCACAGGGTGTTGAGCTGAGGGGTCAAAAATTATAATAGTAATATGTAGTAATATTTTTTAAATCTGTATTTAAATGGGTCATTATATGAGGCTGAAGGTGAGGGAAAGGGTCTCCGTCTGCACAACTCTTGGCAGAAAGTCAAGACCAACAACTCTTGGCTCCTTCTTTTGGGCAAATGTTTTCTTTTCTAAGTGGCACTTCTAAGAATCATGTAAGTAAGAAACAGTGACTGAGTTTGCTTTTTCTCCTCCCTTCCAATCAATTTTTATTCTATCATGTCTTTTCAATCATAAGTCCGAAGGCAGGGACTCCTTTTCTTTTTATACCACTCTGAGAGCCACTTTTGGGGCTTGCTTTTTAATTATTATGTTTTTAAAAAACATTTTAAATAAATGAATCCATTTGCACTCGAAGTGTCACACAGGAAACAAATCTATCCACAGCAGTGCAGTGACAATGCAGATCAAAATTATTTGAATTATAAACTTTTATTAATATGTCTTTATTAATTATTATCCCCCCTCCAAAATATAACTGGACAACTATTCAGCAATTAGTAGTTTGTTGACATTTCTGACTTTGTACTATATAACTAAATAATATGTAAATAATAGTATGGTACCAATCCCTAGCACTGCCCGCCGTCCCTCCCGGCCAGGCCTCCTCCCTCCCGCTTTGGAGGCTGGGATTTCGACAGGGACGATCGCGGTCGCTTCCGACAAGAAAAACTGGAAAAGTCCCGCAGAAAAAACCACGACTCCCAGAGGCCATTGCGCGGGCGGCGACCGCGGGAGGGAGCGAGAAGGCGGGGCTTCCGTCGTCGCGCGCGCCGCTCGCCTCGCTGCCCCGCCCCTTCCTGTCCCCTCCCTCCCGCTAGTTCCCCCTCCCCTCCGGCTCCCGGCCGCCAGTCGGAGCGAAGATGGCGAAGACCTACGACTATCTCTTCAAGCTGCTCCTCATCGGCGACTCCGGCGTGGGAAAGACCTGCCTGCTCTTCCGCTTCAGCGAGGACGCCTTCAACACCACCTTCATCTCCACCATCGGTGAGGCGGCCTCGGCCTCCCTCTGAGGGGCGCTTCCTCAGGCAGGCGCCTCGGGGCGGGGGGCGGCTTCCCCGCCTGACGGAGCGCAGGCCCGGCCCCCTGGCGCCTCTTCAGGGCGGCGGGGGCCACGGGCGTCGCCGCGAGCGAGCGAGCGAGCCGGTTTCCGTTTCCATTTCCCTTCCTCTCTCGCGCCCCGCCTTGTCCCTCAGACCGTTTTTGAGGGTGGAATTGTGGGGGTTTCTTCGCGCGACGCCCTTCCCGGTCCCCGTTATGTTGCGATTGGGCTTCGGCGGGGCCGCGGAGGCGTTGATCCGGCGCGGGGGGCGTGAGAGGAGCGGGCCCTGCGCGAGTCTCCGGCCCGTGACGCGGGTGCCTCCTCTTCCTCTCCGCTCTTCTGCCGCCCCCCTTCGCCGCTTTGTTGTGGGGATTTGTGCTGGAGGGCGGAGAGCGCCTTTTAGGCGGGGATGCCGGAACCGGAGATCTGTAGGTGCCCCTTCCCGCCCCGAAGACGCCTGCGCGGACGCCCACCTCCCTGCCCCGGACAGAAGCAGGTTCGTTAGCCCCTTAGGCTAACCCGCTTTTCGCTGCCTTGGAAAGCGCACTTTCCGACGACCCCGCCACCCTTTTGACACTCTTGGGAGTGCATCTCTTAACCCGTTTGACACGCCTAGAAATGTCGCCATCATCAAATGTCATCTTGGCCCCTGTTGGGCGGGGCGGAGGGTTGGAATAGGCATTTGTTTGGGGGCACAGGGAGGGATTTGTCACACTCTTAAGACGCAAGGTTGGAATGATCCTCCTGCAAGCTGTTCTGTGAGTGCTCCTGACCTAGAGCAGATTTTGGGGAGGAGAGGGGAGGTGGATACGTGCTGTTGCACTAGTAGGAACCCTTGCATCGACTTCCACTAGCATTCTTTATAAAGTGCCTAAAACTGATCAGGCCTGTCCAGAAATTATGTCATTTGAAATGACATAAAATATGCTCTCTGTCTACGGTTGTGGCATGATATGAAGGAAAGGGAAGGAGAATCTGACCTAGGTGAACAGCAGTCAAAATTGGCCACGGGAACTTGTCTAGCTGTGCAGGAGCTCTGATACAGTGGACGACTGGAATCATTTTTACTCTGATAGCCAAAATGGGGAAGATAGTGATGGATTTGAACTTTACCACTAGTTGATATTTTTGTTACACATATCATGAGTGAGTGGTTGCTAGTTACTCTGTTCAACTACAGGTTACATACGCTCCGTTAACCCAGACTCCGTTAACCCAGAAATATGACTCCGTTAACCCAGAAATAGTACCTCGGGTTAAGAACTTTGCTTCAGGATGAGAACAGAAATCGTGCTCTGACGGTGCACCAGGAGGCCCCATTAGCTAAAGTGGTGCTTCAGGTTAAGAATAGTTTTAGGTTAAGAACGCACCTCCGGAACGAATTAAGTACATAACCAGAGTTCCACTGTATCCTTTATGTGCTATCTCGCAGGATGCCCATATTGATAGGTGTTTTATATGCTCAAGTCCAGCTTCACAAGTTAATTTGTTCTGTCTGCTCCCTCTTGCTGCAACACTTGAAACACTTGTGCATTGATGCAGGTAGCAAGCATGGTGCTCTCCAGATATTGTAGGCAATGCTAGTTGGGGCTGATGGGAGTTGAAGTCCAACAATATCTGGATGACATCACATTGGCTACGTCTCATAGAAACTTGTAACATCTAGGTGACTCTTTTGAGTCTGATTTAGATTACATTATAAGGCCAAGTTTTGAGTCTTGTATCCTTTTTTAAAAAACACCTGTAGCTCACTGGGTAAATAGTGTGTTCAACTACCTGCTTAATACTATGCTGTCATGCTGTAACCAAAAAAGGGAGTTGACTGAGCCCTTAACAGACCCTATGACAGATTGGCAGGTTAAACATTTTGCAGGCCTGCCTTATTCTGATAGTTCAGAGTGGGTAACATGAAACTTCCTGTCTCCCACATAAGGTGTTAGGAATCAAAGAGAAAAATATATATTTTTAAAGCCTGTCTAACACCAGGGGCAGGCATAGTTCCTGTCTGGCCTGACCATAAGCATAGGGCTAAGGTACTAAGAACAAAAGAGAAGTAGAGTTCTGCTAAATGAAAGCAAAGGTTCATATTGTCTGTCATCTACTTCCCAAGGGAAACTCACAAGCAGGACGTGAAGACAACATAGTATTATGAGAGAGGGAGAGAAAAAGCAAAACTCTTCACACTATGTATAATCTGATATACCTCTATGATTTCTCTTACTTGCCTTTTTTATTTTTATAAGCAACAAAGTTCCAAATGTTGTAACCTGTCCTTATGGGGAAATAGTCCCAGCCCCCTAATAATTTTGTTTGCCTTTTTCCAGCTCTACAATGTATTTTTTTATTTACAGTCATACCTCGTGTTGCGTTAGGTTCATGTTGCGTCTTTTCGGCTTGCGAACACGGCAAACCTGGAAGTGTATACTTCCGGGTTTCACCGCACACGCAGAAGTGTTCTGCGCGCTTCGTGCATGAGCAGAAGAGCTCTATTGCGCTCCATGCTTGCACAGAAGCGCCTCTCTAGTGGACTTTTCAGGGTGCAAACGGCAGGCCAGAATGGATCGTGTCCGCAACTAGAGGTACCACTGTACTGCAACCAGGACTGTATACAATATTCCAAGTAGGGGTGCATCATAATCTTTGTATAAAGACTTTACAATAGTGACAGTATTATATTCGATCTCTTTTGTAGTGATTCCTAGCATGGAATTTGCCCTTTTTGCAGCTGCTGCACATGACAGTGTAATGCAAACAAGCAATTGTGCAGGTTCCTGAAGCAAAGACTGTGGTCCCAATACTTCTCCTCCTTCTGCCCCGCTACCTGGGACTAAGCCATGGTTCATCTTAACATTACATCTGAATCTGGGCTTGTGGATTGTCTCACCCAGAGAAACCGCAAGCGGTAAGCTGAGAACAAATCTTCATTACGCTTGTGGTTTGTCTGGACTGAGACAAACCATGATTCAGGGTTTGTATATAACACTAAGCCAAACCATGGAATAGCCTTGGGTATCATGATGGCAGCAGGAGCATGCGAGGAGTGCAGTGATCTCAGTCTTATGCTCATTCACATTAAGTCACAGTTTAGCTTACTGCTGCATGCATGTAAAATTCAGATTTTGATTCCCCCCCCCCCCGTATACATCACTTTTCACTAATTTATCTTGAGTTGCAATTGGCATTTTTCCCCCCGTTTTCCCAAAATTGGAGAGTTCCTTTTGGAGCCCTTTACACAATGACACTGTAGGTCATTTATGGATTTTAAAATAGTATTGATCCTGCCAAATATCCTTTGGTGACTCTACACCTTGCATCCCTCCATTATGAGAGTTGCACATTTATTATTACTCATTGGTTCCTGTTATTAAAAGTTATTGATCCATATGGGGATCGCTTCCATTCACAATCTTCTTCTCACTCTGAAATGTTAATGAGACAGGACTTACCTTTGCCAAAGCCATATTGATGAAAGACTTGTTCTTATGCTTCGTAAATTTTATATTTAACAATTTACCTAGAACTGATGTTAAGCTAATCAGCTTGGATCCTTTTAAAAAAACCTGGTTTTACACTGGTCACTTTCCAGAATGGGTCTATCCAAGTGAATAATTTTTTTCTTACTTGGAGTGACGTCCTCCTTCTGAGATGTATATTCTCCATGATGGCAGAGCAGTTATTGCCCTGGGAGTGGAACACATTCTCAAAGGCCTTGTCACAAATTTGAATCTCTTTCAAGTTCTCCAGGGCATCCCCATGGCTGCGAAATTAGACTGTAACTGTGTCAAGCTGTTTGAGGCACAGAACATAGTGGTGCTTGTAATCTATTGTTTGAAAAGTAAGAATAGAGTAACACTTTTTCATTAAGGTATTATTACAGTGGTACCTCGGGTTACAGACGCTTCAGGTTACAGACTCCGCTAACCCAGAAATAGTACCTCGGGTTAAGAAGTTTGCTTCAGGATGAGAACAGAAATCGTGCTCTGGCGGCAGCGGGAGGCCCCATTTGTTAAAGTGGTGCTTCAGGTTAAGAACAGTTTCAGGTTAAGAATGGACCTCCGGAACGAATTAAGTTCTTAACCCGAGGTACCACTGTATTTCTTTTGTTGGTTATACAATATTAAAAATGCTGGTTTGTACCCCGCTTTAAAGCAGATACATCAGAGCATTTAAACAAAGAAAACTGCTGTAATGCCAGAGCATTTTCATGACCAGAGGTAATAGATTACCATAAGTGATAAGGGAGTAGGCACAGCCTTAATAAATCTCTGAACAACCTGTAGGACTTGGTTGTAACTTGCACTATTTTCATTTCACTGTTTGAGTAGCTGCTAAGAAGTCAACAGGGCGGCCTTCAGATGTCTCATTCAGTGCAAGGGCATTTTACAGGTGTTTTTTGAAATACTTTTTAAAAGCAACATTACAAACAGTTATGCCAAACAGTAGACAATTAAATCACAAGCAGGCAAGACATCAAGACCACATTATTGGGACCAGGAATGCCCAAGGTTGTGCTCTCTAGATGTTGCTGGTCCTGGACTGCAATTCTCAACAGCCCCAGCCAGCATGGCTGTAGTTCCAGTAATATCTGGTGGCTCAACATTGGCTACTCTGAGACAGCCCAGCCATGGTCGTTTATAGGAAGCTGCCTTATACCAAGCAGACCATTGAGCTCATGCAGCAGATTTTCAGATGGGAGCCCATTTCAGCTCTACCTGGAGATGCCAGGAATTGAATTTCAGATCTTTTGTATACAGAGTATGTGCTCTACCTCTAAGCTATGGCACTTTTGGAGTTTGCTCCCACAATAGGTCACAACGGCGATCAACTTGGATGGCTTTAAAATAGGATTACAGTATACAGATTCATGGAGGATAATGCTACCAATGACTACTAGCTACTGTTGAAGGAAGTATATCTCTGAATCCCAGTTGCTGGCAATCACAAGGAAAAGAGTGCTTTAGTGGTCAGTTTCTGCTTGCGGGCTTCTCATATTGGGCATCTGGATGACCATTGTGAGAACAGGATGTTGGAACAGATGGGCCACTGGCCTGCTCTAACTGCTGTGTTCTCCAGATGAAAGGTTTTTACTTTCAATGGGCCCATTCCTAGGGTTGAAATTCCCAAAAGATTCTGCTACCACAGAAGAGACATAACATTCACTCATTGAGTGAATAATGGCACCCTAAACAAGCCTTCCTTAGCTGAGCTCCCTGTAGGGAAACAGTTGATTCGAGGAAGGTTGTTCTTTTGTTTCTCAGGGAACTGTCATAGTAACTGTTTGCTAACTAAAGTTTTTGAATGCTGAGTGTACTAAAATGGTCAGGAAATGGAAGAAACCACAAGAAAAACTGCTCAAGCTGGGTGTCTTATTAAGCACTAACTAGCTGCAAGAAACCAAGCATAAGCTGGAGTCTTCTTGTGTTCTGAGGCTCTGTGATTTTCTGGCCCTGCTGGTTTGTTTTGTCAGGATAGGAAGATACATTGGCATTTGAAGCTCCAACACTTTGAGATTGTTCTTGAGTTTTAATTACCATGCTTAAGTAAATTGAGTTCCTGCATGGTGAAACCTTTATTATGTACTGTTCTATCTTTCTGTTCATGTCACATGTGCTTGTATTTTCATGTCTATCGATTTGATAGTAGCACCTCCAATTGCTGAAATGTGCATTTGATTTTAAATAGTTTATTTAGCTGGTTTTCTCAGATAAGATAGAATTTTCACATGCATAGACAGGAAAGAAACTACAAGGCATTTTTAGTGTTGTATATGAAAATTCCTCCGAGGGCTATAATCTTAGAGCATTACTATGCCACCTAAATATTTTAAATGTCTTCAAGAATAGTTGAGACATTTATTAATTGAAGGTCAGTGGTTCCCTGGATAAATTTGCCATCATGTCTAGATTTGTAAGTTTTCTATGCACTAAAGGCAGCACTGTCAATGTGGCATGAGGCTGCCTTTAGAAATGTTCCAGATGCCTGGGCAGCTAAGAAGGACTTCACTTAAGATTTTGTTGTTCTTTTTCTTAATTTATCTGAATGCCAGACTATTCCCAAACTCTACTGGTATGCTGTTTAGAAAATTTTGTTGGGAGCCTAAAAGACAGTGTACACATGCGAGTAAGTCACCTGACTGCTCAGTACTTGATGAATTACAACTGAATGTATGAATTGACTCCTGCATATTATACTTATTTGGTGGAAACCATTGATCAACTTTCAAGAGATTTTATGCAATTATATAGTGACTTAAGCAAGCTGCCTCTGTACATGATCTGTCAAGTTTCACTTCCTCTTTAGAGGAGAACTGCGTAATGGCAATAATTTCCACTCAAGGAAGCTGTAAAATCCTGACTGCAGAGTACTTGACTCAGTTATGTTTCCGATAAACATAGCCATTTGCAGAGATACAAAAGTAGATTATTGCTACAGATTAATAAAGTCTAAGGGAAATAGGCAGGGTTGTAAGAGCATGAGACGCTAGCTTTGAGCTTAAAAATTCAAGGGCGTCCTCTTGGTAGTTCCTCTGCACCCAGAGGCTCAGGGTGGTTGCAGCCCAGGAGAGGGCATTCTCTGTGGCATCCTTTAAGCTTTAAAATTTCCTCCCCACAAAGGTGTGTATTGCACCTTCATTATACTTCTTATAGAAGTATATTTTTATTTTTGTAAGTGCTTTCAAACCATTTTCAATGTGGTATCTGAATGTTGTAACCTGCCCTGGGACCTTAGGGTGAAGAAACAAATAATGTTGTTGCTGCATGATATATAGAATATAAGAAGATACCTTCTGAATCAGAACACGTGCCCAAATAGCCCATCGTTCTGTTTTCAAAGTGGTCTTTGAGAAGTGCATAAGCAGAACATGGGTCCAATAGCTTGTGATCCCCCGCAGCCACCACTGTTCAGAGACATACTTTCCATCTGTTAATATATCAGGGGACAGAGACACACATGTTTGGCTGTGGTATCATAGTTCTGATCTCTGTTAGACTTGAATTAATCTATTGCTATGTGATGTTTGTCAGATTAAATGTGTTGGGTTTTATAATACCCAGTGAGAGAGTTGTTCTCTCCAGAGATTGTTGGATTTCTTCTGCTGGCAATAGTAACATAGCAAATTTGTGGGTTAGCTTTCTTATGCACTGGGAGGAGTTCAAATTCAATGCAGAAACTTGCTGACTATGAAACAAACTTTGGAATATTTACATTCTTATCCAAGATGATATCAGTATCTGGCAGTGTGTCCACAAAGGCTGTTTGTATGTCAAATGACTGGAACAGATTAATATTTTTTTTACAGAGTTTTTTTGCCTCAGGGTTTCATTCTGTCTGTCCCTAGCTTGTTTGATTAAGATAAACCTTTGCATTGGAGCATCAGCTTCTAATAAACAACAACAAAAAACCAATTTTGGAAGACAATATAAAATGAAGGAGAGCTGTAGTAATAGAGAGACTTTGCTTTAGAAATTCCAGTTTAGTATGATAGTGTCATACTTAATTTAAACTTATAACAACTCTTTGGTAGTGCATTGTATCATCATATCTAATAAGTCAAGCTTTTTCCTCTCAGAATTGTATGGAAAAAATCTGTCAACTGCTGATTCTGAACTTTCAGTTTGAGTTTGAAGGACTTCATAAATTAGAAAACTCATGAATTAAAACAAGCTTCTCAACTATTTTTCATGATTGTTGCTGTGGTTGTGTATTCAAATATGCATCCGTTTTTCTCTGTGTGCAGAAGATGGAGGCATTTGAGATGCTTGGTGGCTTTATGACCATGTCACAGAGACAAGATATTTGGCAGACTCCCAGACTGTGCTCTTGAATCAAATTCCTGAAGATGTTGTGCAACATTTAGGAATACATTTCCAACATAGCCCTTAGAATGTTGCTTGCTTAGTAATTGAAACAAATCCTATAGAAATCCTCATTAGTATCATTTGAATGTTTGCTCAGTAATATTATTTTAATACATTGTCTTTAAAATTAATTATTTCTGAGAGAAAATGTTTTGAGTTTTTATCCATTTCACACCAAGCTTCCAAGCATTCTGTGCCAGGCCTGGGGTGATGAAAGTGGGAGGAGGGGCAGGCTAGGCCACTTGGTTTGCGATGGCCTATCTTGGCTTTCTGTTGTAGAGTATTGTATTCACCTTAAATAGCTTACCATTCCACAGCCATGTTAAAATGCTACGTAGTTTAAAACGGCTTCCATGTTATGCTTATAGATGCAGTGCCTCTGTGCTATTGAAATGTGAACACTGCAACTCCTCCCTTTTATGTATGTTGACAGGTCTTTTGGTGAAATGGCTTGGGTTGAATGGGAGAAGCATCTGCACCTTTTGTCTTTCCACATGACAGATGTCTGAAGGCATCATCCCAATTCACAATTGGCAGATGGAGCTTTCTTATATGCTGCTGTCTCATTTGACTGACATGGAGACAAATGTCTTGCTTAAATATCATTTAACCCTTAATGACTTTAGGAATGAGTGCAACTTCTGACTGAATAGCATATGCTCTAAGGAACTTACTGTGAGCCGGATGAAAAACAGCTACCATACCTTGATGCCTTTATGTTCTTCAAAATAAGTATTTTGCACACATTGTTATTTGATGGCTGGCTGTGGATTGAATGTGTGTTTCTGAAGCTCCTTGCTGAGTTTTCAAAACAAAGCACCCTACCCTAACTTTAGATCAACCTCTGATTGCAGGCAGACTTCTGTTTCTTGGAGACTAGCAGATAGCATTCTCCAGTTCACCATTATCTATGGAATTCTGTAGTTTAATAACTTTCCTAACATCAAGACTCCTTAGCATATGCAGTGTTTGCAACAAAATGTATATTAAGTCTTGAAGACTCTTACACAGGACTATCCAACCTCCCAGTTATTTGCTTCTCACTGATTTCTTTCAACCCTTAAAAAGGGACATACATATTTTTTGCTCTATAAGACTCACTTTTTCCCCTCCTAAAAAGTAAGGGTAAATGTGTGTGCGTCTTATGGAGCGAATGCAGGCTGCGCAGCTATCCCAGAAGCCAGAACAGCAAGAGGGATTGTTGCTTTCACTGTGCAGTGATCCCTCTTGCTGTTCTGGCTACTGAGATTCAGAATATTTTTTTTCTTGTTTTCCTCCTCCAAAAACTAGGTGCGTCTTGTGGTCTGGTGCGTCTTATAGAGCGAAAAATACGGTAAGTTAGGAACTGTACCTGGGAATGATTTTGCTTTGCATTACTCTGTGTGTGGCTTCTGTGCGGACAAGGAATGCTTTGCCTCTAGCTGAAGGTAGCCTCTGAATATAAGGTTTGCCTCCAGTGATTTACCATTGTATAACTGCAATATACACTTGTCTATATTGAACTGAACTTTAATATCTGGCTGCCTGAGAGATGCTAGCAGGTTTGCAGTTTGATAAACTGTGAACATAATTTCCGCCTAAAGGGTATCTTTTTAAGCCATGTTTTGCTATTTGTTTGCGGCACATTAATGTTAACTGAGTTGACATTTGTTTGCATTCTCACTTGTGGTGTGATTTGGTTTTTAGGTGCACTTTAGAACATTCTAGTTGGGGAAGGAAAACAAGTGAGCTGGCTGCATTATTCTCAAATCTGCTAAAGAAAAGGGAGAAAGATTTTATTCTCTGCTTCCCTTTCTCCTTTTGTCTGAATAGATTAACATTAAAGGTGGGGTGGTGCATAAATATTGCCTTATCATAGCTGCTTGTTGGCTTGGATTTGCTGTGCTGTGGAATTACATTTGGAGAACTTTAAAAAGAAAAGTACTTTATATTTGTGAGTGCCATGCAAGGAACAACATGCCACTGGGAGAATTCTGAGGATGACATATTTTGAGAGGCAAAACATTAAGGTAGCAGTAATTTGTTTGCATTCAGAACTGAAATTTAAAAACAGAGAAATTGGTATGGAGAGCAAAATGAACTATTGGAGAAAATCTGCCGCTTAACTAGTAAGACAATCATTTTGTAAGTCTTTAACCAACAGGTGACTAGATGATTTCAATAGCCTTCCTAAGGCAGGGAATACACTGATTTGCTATTTAGGTTTTCTTTTGTATCTACCTGGTAATATTCAAGTGACTTTATCCACTGTAGCGTAAAGGTAAAGGGACCCCTGACCATTAGGTCCAGTTGTGGCCGACTGGGGTTGCGGCGCTCATCTCGCTTTATTGGCTGAGGGAGCCGGCGTACAGCTTCCAGGTCATGTGGCCAGCATGACTAAGCCGCTTCTGGCGAAGAGCAGCGCACGGAAACGCCGTTTACCTTCCCGCCAGAGCGGTACCTATTTATCTACTTGCACTTTGACATGCTTTCAAACTGCTAGGTTGGCAGGAGCAGGGACCGAGCAACAGGAGCTCACCTCATTGCGGGGATTCGAACCGCCAACCTTCTGATCGGCAAGTCCTAGGCTCTGTGGTTTAACCCATGGCGCCACCCGTGTCATTATCCAAGTTTAGATAATGGCCAGGGCATGGAAGAACTTTTAGGCTTCCTTGAATCTCAGTTGAGAACAGTGAGGGGTCAGGGAGAGAGAACAGTTGGTCTTGACTGCAGGTAAACTTGAGGCTTATGGGCCAGTTAGACAAATAGACCCCCACCCCACCCCCGTTACATATGTGTGTGCTAGGATTCTCTTTAGAAATAACTTCGTACATGCTATTACAGTGGTACCTCGTATTACAGACACTTCAGATTACAGACGCTTCTGGTTACAGACTCTGCTAACCCAGAAATAGTACCTTGGGTTAAGAACTTTGCTTCAGGATGAGAACAGAAATTGCGCGGCAGCCGGAGGCCCCATTAGCTAAAGTGGTACCTCAGGTTAACAACAGTTTCAGGTTAAGAACAGACCTCCAGAATGAATTAAATTCTTAATCCGAGGTACCACTGTAATGTGAATGCAGGGAACAACTGATTTATGCATTTCCAATTGACTTGTGCACCATGGTGACCCAGAGGTGGCTGGAAAAGGGGTGGGGCAGAGACGGAATGGGCTTAGGTGCACTCTGACAACACATAGGGGTAATCTTCAAAATTAGCCAGGAAGGGCGTCTGACGCTCCACCATCTGAAGGTGCATGCCTGGGGATCATTGGATCATGACTCTTTTTTTTGCACACTAATATCAGATCCTGTAGAATTCTATCAGTTATGTTTTATCTGTACAATTGGACTGAATTTCAGGAACCAAAATGCTTTTTCTGTGCAGCCTGAGCAGGAGCAGTAAACATTATAGTTAATTGTTGTAGCTTTTCATTTGCCCCACACCATTGCCCTGCTCACAGTTATGAAGAATATTCTTATGATATCAATGGTCCATGTCACCATTAAGAAAAGGAGGTCAAAATAAGTCAGTATATATGTGGACTGTCCCTGGATAAAGTGACTTTCCTTTTTAAAGTTCTCAAAGTTCTTAACCTAGCTCAAGGCTGTCATCTGAATTAGCCAGGTGTTTAACAGATAAATCAATCACAGTCAGTCCTTCATTTGAAAAATAAGACTTTAGAGCCGTATTTCCCTAAAATGGCAACTAGACATTCCATTTTGGCAACTGCAACCTTGGTTTAAGGAGCCTTTTGGCACCTAGCTTATATATCTGAGTTTCTAACACTGGCGTGGGGGTGTATGCAAATCGGTTGTTGCCTGTATAAGCACATTGATCCTACAGTTAATGAGCATTGCAAAACTATGACACTCCCCCTCTGCTCTCCTCTTCCTGCATGGTCTAGATGAGAGATAAAAAGTCTCTGGTTCTAACTTCACATCATGGTTAATAATCTTGGTTTCTTTGAATGAAACATAGTTTAACACTAACCACAGTTTCCAAATAAAGAATGCTTCTCTCAGTGCACAAACCCATGGCTTTCTCATGCAATACTAAATTTTGTGTGAACCAAACCAAACTCTAAACTGAATCAGTGCCCTCTACTAGATGCAGTGAATTTAAAGATGGTTTCCTATGTAAATTAAGAACCAATTTGATCATTGACCGTACATAAATATTTACAGCCTACTTACTCAACATAGGTATTTCATTTCTACCTCATATGTTGCTCTGGTCTGCGCAGTAACTATCAGCCCTTGCTTTGACCTATCAGTCATGGGAATTTCATTTTTGTTTGCTCCTTTCTTTTTGTGATGGCACGGCTGGGCCAAGGCAGAAGGAAAAGCAGGCAGGAGCAATACTGGAAAGAGGGAAATGTGGAATTGTCTAGTGTGCAGGGTGTTTTTCCACACCTAGTGATACCTTCTGGTTGTAATATCCTATATACTGTAATAATAATTTAATGAAATTATTTATATAGATATGTTTTAAAATCTATTAAGCAATGTTATGTTCCAAAATTAGTAAAAAATAAACTTGTCTTTAAAAATTATACAAAATATCTCCTTTACCCCTTCTATAATTAATGCCCTATTTAGTTGTAAATTAGTGTTGCCTAGTGGTTGGATTTGCACAATTTAAAATAAAATGTGAAGTATATCAATAGGAAACTTGATTTAAATTTGCTTTTTTTTCTTGCAGATTTAAATTATGAAATGTAATTGTTTCAAATCCCCTTGACTGGATTTTGCTGCAAGCAAGGTGGATTTCAGAGTTGTTTTTGGAGCTCAGCTGTTAAAAATGGAAGAATGAGATTGTCTGCAGTGTGCTGCTCTGTTGTTGATTTGAATGGGATTTTAGGTCTGCTTGGAAGAGGACAGATGAGCCAGGCTGTCTGTTTAATCTGTGGACTGGAGAGGTGGTCTTCCTCCTGATAATATTTTAATCTTATCTGTTTAGTCACTGTTTATAGGTTTACTAAAGGGGGTGAGGAGCTACCTCTGCTGGGTTTAAAGGAGGAGAGCCTCCAAGACCAGTGACAGCCAGCACATGTCCGTCTGAAAATGAGCACTTCTTGAAAGTGAAAATTCATTCTCTGCTGGAATGGAATTCTGTTCAATTCCCTGTTAGCCCTATGAACTTCATATGGTTGCATTCCATACTGCTTATGCAATGGACTTCTCACAGTGAAATTCTTATACATCTTAATGAGAAGTTATTTGCATGCCTGAATTTCCCTGAACAATGATCTAACTGTTGGAAGTTTGCTGTTTGACTTAGGATAGTGGCTTGTAACAATTGCATGATTGATAGCTTGAAGAGACTATTTCTGTAAGTAGTCAGGTTAGCAATTTATTTCTTAAAGGGACACTGATACTAACAATAACACTTGAATTGGTTTAATTTGGCCTTGCTATCATAGCAATTCCACTTATGGCCACACTTTTGTGTATATTAGCATAGCTAGTGATTGCTTCTGCCGCTGGTACATACACTTTTGGTACAAAATGCACACAATAAATGATATTGGATTGCTCCCCTGCATATTTTGGTATGCCTTGAAATGGAAGTATGAATTGGATATATCCAGTCATCTTCCTAATATCTCAAAACATTACAGAACAAGGCCTTGCCAATTTGAGTCACCTTGAATGTAGAAGGACCTTTTCAGGGTCGGGGGGAGGGCCTCTTCTGACCCTGAACCTACAGATCCAATGAAGCTTTGGCCATCTTGAGCTGTGAGGAAATGCTTCCTCCATTGCAGTAAATGATTTAGCATTTTATTCATGTTAATGCCCTGCCAGAACATGTGAGACGTGCTCTTGAGGTTTTGTTGTAATTTCATCATTGGGACATTTTCGACAAAATGAGATCTGTAAAGGACTATATGAAACTCTCAAATTAGTTATTTTAGTGCTTTATTCTGGAGGGTCCTATCACAGGCGAAACCTACCTGCAGAATCTTGAAGCACCTGCCAGCGTTGCTATACTTGCTTTGACCTGGTTAGTGAGTCCTAAAGTGCACAAGAATAGAAAATGTGCACAAACTCTTTCTCCTTATCCACAGCAAGCTTAATTATGGAGCCTATCATACTTCACCTTTAATCCTTTTTGAATTCAGACCTCTATAATGTCTACTCATGATGGTACAAGTTCAATTGTATAGATCTTCTGGAACTAGTAAACAAGCTAATTGAGGCTATGGACATTGACATTTGGAGCAATTGGTGGTGGTGGCAGAGGTTCTGCATGGAGCTTGTGACCTCAGGGTCATCATGTGTATGCTGTTCTCCCTTCCACTCTCCAGGACCAGGTGCAGGATTGTGGGCATGCTCCTAATACCAGGTAACTTTTATGGGGGGTCTCCTGTTGCTGTATATGAGCCCCAAGTTACTGTTGAAACTACTCTTAAAATTTATGCTGGTCTTTGTATTGAAAGCTGTTAAAAGGCTGGAAACAAATGTTAAAGAAATACTCTCCTTGAATAGTAAAGGAATTTACACCATCCTCCTTCAAACTATCCAGTTTTTGTCTTTTGGAAGGGTTCTTGCCTATTAGTGCCATACAGTAAGTTTTTTTGTGTATCTATCGAAGAAAATAAACCTGTATTTAACCCAGTATCCTTGCCTATTATTTGGCAATATAATAGGGCCAGCAGGCCATGATGTGTATGCTGGATTTGCTCCCCTCACTAAAAAAGGCCGCAGTCATTGCTAGTTACCTTTTGGTGCTTCTATCCTGTGCTTTGGGTGAAATTGTTTGCATATCCATGAAAATGCCAATGGATATGTTTTGGGAGAAGAAAGCCAAAGGTTAAAGTTCAGGATAAGTTGCCTTTGTGACTTTGTACAGCATGACACTAGTATGTTGCAATTGTACTCCACCCTCACAAATATTATGAATGTGCCTCCCATAAGCATTATGTTCCTCAAATCTCTAGTTTTTTTCACAAGTAAGGATGTGCATAAGCAAGACTTAATATTTCTTTCAACTTTAAAGAAGGGAGGCTGAGCAATCTCATACTTTAGTTTAGAGGCTAGTGTAAACATATTTTTAATTATGGAAGTGTAATAGAGGAAAGAAAAAGGGAAATTCCAGGCACTAGACTTGATCCTTGGAGTCCAGATTTGGTGCATTTATACCTTTCAGCACTTTCACAAAAGACTCATATACACATGTAACAACTTCCAGGTATGTATCTACATGTCAAATTTTAATCCCTGGACTGTAAAGTCAACATGATCCCCTCAGGGTTTTTCTTACTTTTCCTTTTCAAAAAAATTCCCTTCCCACCCCTTCTTTGGAGGTTTTTAAGCAAAGGTTGGATGGCCATCTGTTTTAGCTGAGATTCCTGCATTACAGGGGGTTGGACTAGATGATCATTAAAAACACGGAAAAGAAGGCAAAGGAGAATCTGGGGGAAAAACATTAGGAATCAAAGAAGAGAATAAAGTAAAATTTGGCTTACATCTAACAATTTAAGTCTTATTCAAGATAACTATGAAAAAATGGACAGAAATAAAGAAGGATATGGAAAAATGGATCTGCATGAATTTATCTATGATGGGTAGAATATCAGCAATTAAGATGAACAGATTACCAAAAATTATTTTTTTTTTCCCAATCATTTCCGGTGATCGCTAACACTAATTGTTTTAAACAATGGGAAAAGGACTTAACAAATTTTATATGGCAAGGCAAAAAAGCCAAGGATTAAGTATAAAATACTAATAGATGACAGGAATAGAGGGGGTTTCTCGCTTCCCTATTTGAGATTTTACTATGAGGGTCCATGCTTAGTGTGGATAAAGGAGTGAGCGGAATTAAAGGATGTAGGAACTCTGGACTTGGAAGGATTTGACCTAAGGTTTGGATGGCATAGCTATTTGTATTATGATAAGATCAAAGTACATAAGGGTTTTTTAAACCAGGTGACCAGGAGGAGTGTGTATAATGTTTGGGCAAAACACAGAGAATTGTTACAAAGGAAGATCCCACGTTTGATATCTCCAATGGACACGGTTGTGGTAAAAAAGAATTGAACATGGAGGAAAACTGGGGAACATAAAAAGACCTTCTTGAATTTAAAGATAAATCTGTAAATCTTTAAAAAGAAGTGATAGGACTTGTCACAGATTGGTTCCAGTATTTCCAAATAAAGGAGATTTTTAAAAGAGACAAAGAAAAAGCAATTGTAGAAGGTGGATCGGAATTTGAGAAAATAATATTGGGAAATAACAAAAAAAAATATTGAAAGTATACAGAACTCTACTTGAATGGGAAATTAAAGATGAATCAGTGAAAGAGGCAATGATACACTGGGCGTGAGATTTCAGATATAACATTGAACTTTCGGCATGGTTAAAATTATGGAATGGCACGATAAAATTTTCGGCTGCCTATGCAATTCAAGAGAACATCTTCAAAATGGTATGTAGATGGTATCTTGACACCAAATAAACTTGCCAAAATGTACAAGAGAGGATCCAATGCATGTTGGAACCATTTAGAAAAAGAAGGTTCTCTATATCATATGTGGTGGCAATGTAAGTATGCAAAAAAATTCTGGGAAATGAGGAACTTAAAAAGATGTTTAAATTTATGTTCCCTAAAAAACCAGAAGCCTTCTTGCTGGCAATAATAGGGGAAGGTATACCTAAGAAAACAAAGAACTTATTTTTATATGCAGCTGTGGCCGCAAGGAGAACTTAATGCAAAAAAAATGGAAAGAAATTATTGTTCCGACAAAGGATCAGTGGTTGCAGAAGTTAATAGAGTTTGTTGAGTTAGCTTGATGGCCAAAATAAGAAATTATGATGAAAAGAAAACAAGAAGCAAGTGAGAGCTTTTTGAAGAATACTTAAAGAGTGGTATCAAGGTTAACTGGCAAGTAGGATAAGCCTATGAGAATCAGTAGACAAGACAAAGGGAAAGAAAAAGGAAATAATAAAGTAGGGGAAAGAGAAAAGGTAAGGAGTTGTACCTAAGAAAACGTAAGAATTTGAAATAGGATATCAATGGAAGATAAGTCAGGAAGCCTATGTAAGACTAAGGCAAGACTTGTATGGATGTAATGTGTAAAATGGAAAATGAATGCACACACACCCTCAGTAGGCCAGTGCAATATATCAATATATTGTTTAAAACCGCTATTTAAAGAAAATAATGATAACCTTTTTTTAAAAAAAAAGAAGACCTGGCATTTTATTGTGAATCAAGCAGGGTATTGGAGAAGCTGGGGGAAGCCTATGCTTCGTCCTGTGCAGCCCTTGCTAACTTGGCGCAAGCTCCTCTCTGCCTCCTGCAGGCAGCGAATCACAAGAACTAGCTGTGGCTGAAATGATTGAGAAACCACATGCAGCGTTAACTCCACCTCCAGTTTCCCCTGCCTATGGCAGCAGCCACAAGTCTCAAGAGCAGGCTGGCAAAAAAATCCAGAATCTCTGCAGCCAATCCTCTGGTAGGTTGCTTCAGAATGCTGCTCCATTACTAGTCTGGACTTCTGGAGCCACTTTCCTCCTTCTGGTCCTCCTCCTGTTCTCCCGTAAACATAAACAAACTAAAAAGAAGCACCCTGCACTGGTCTTTCCCCCCATCTCTGTGTGTGCACTGCTTGTGGGAGGGCAGTGGGTGTTGTGTTTGTTTATGTGATTGTGATTGTCTCCCATTCTCTCTCTCCTCCATCCCCAGGTTGGCTTTTGTGAGGGAGCAGCTCCTAGCTTACCAGTTTGATTATTAACAGAGCCAGTCCAGCAATCACTGTGGACTGAGCTCTCTCCTTCATTGTAAAAGAAAGATGTGCTCTGTGTGAAAATGCTACTCTTTCCTCCCATCTGTGTTTGGGGGGGGGCAGCGGGGGGGGCGTGTCTCTCCCCTGGTGTTTGGTTTTGCAACAGAGCAGCTCCCAGCTCACTGGTTTTATGATTAACTAAGCACAGAGCCAGTCCAGCATTCACCGTGGGCTCTCACCAATGGTTGCTTTTCATAATAAAAAGAAAGACACTGCTCTGTGCTTGAGACGCTACTCTCCCCCCCCCCCGTCTGTGTTGGGGGGGACAGTGTGTGTGTGTGCGTGTGTCTTCCCCGCTCCCCAGGTGTTTGCTTTTGGGACCAAAGCAGCTTTCTCAGCCTCTCACACATTCAGTCAAGGCTCAGTGTTGAGTTATATTTGAATATCTAAAAATGTGGCACTGAATTGACTTTTTTCTTGTTTAGTACGTAATGTAATTCATTTTTTAGGGAACATTCTCTTACCTTACCTATGATGTGGATGAAATAAAGGGGGGGTATGATATATATGCTGCTGATTCCTTCTACAGTTTTAATTTTAGAAAAAATATATGCTAAGTTAAACATTATTGGTACAGTTCAATAACATAACAGTTGTAACAATATGCTAAAGTAAGTAAAACTGTATCAGTTTTAAACTTAAACCTGTAAGTAATAATTTACCACGTCATTACCACATTCACTTCTACATAGCTTCAGCCTTATTTCACATATCGTGACATATCAAAATATTGTGATGTTTAGCTAGTGATGTATTGTGATGTTAAAAATCTCAGCTCCCATTGCATCTGCTAGCTCTCGCCCAGCACAACTTTTCAGAATAATTAGGTCTTTAACGTCCCCAGTGGGACAGCCAAATTTAAATATGAATTTGACCCGTAGCTGTGAGGCATTTGCAAGCTTTTTTGCGGAGAAAGTTCTGCTGCCGTGACCTCCCTGCCAATTTGGATACAGTAATAGAACTGGAGGCCCCTCTACTGTCCTTGGGTCCAATATTGGACCATTTCGACCAGATACTCCCTGCCCATGTGGATAGATTCCTCCGAGCTGGAAGGCCCACCACTTGCCTCCTCGACCCGTGCCCGTCTTGGCTGATTAGAGCGTGCCCAGACGAGGTGCGGGTCCCCCTTGGCACAGGGACATTCCCAGGGGAGCTGAAGGAAGCAGTGGTGTGTCTACTCTTAAAGAAAACATCATTAGATCCTTCAGATCTATCCAATTACCGCCCGGTTTTGAATTTTTCGTACCTGGGTAAGGTAATTGAGAGAGCGGTTGCCAAACAGCTTGGTAGACTTCTGGAGGAAACATCGGCTTTGGATCCATTCCAGTCCGGCATTCATCCTGGTATGGGACTGAGATGGCTCTGGTAGCCCTAACAGATGATCTCTGTAGGCAACTGGACCAAGGCGGGTTGGGACTGCTGATTCTTTTAGACTTGTCAGCAGCCTTCAACATAGTTGATTAGAATCTTTTGGACCACCGCCTTGCTGACATGGGGATTCAGGGCACAGTCCGACAATGGCTGCGTTCCTTTATCTCAGGTCGGGGACAGAGGGTGGCGCTAGGGGAGGAGATGTCGTCGCGGCACCCCTTGGTGTGTGGAGTGCCACAGGGCGCAATCCTTTCCCTGATGCTTTTTTTTTGTCTGGAGTTTTGGGCCGAACGTCCGATGCGGCTTCCGCTTGAGTGCAGGAAGCTCCTGCAAGCAATTAGAAGTCGTGCCTCAGTTGTCAAACATTTCAGAAGTCGAACGGGCTTCCGGAACAGATTGCGTTCGACAACCAAGGTTTGACTGTATTAAACTTGAGTTCTTTCTGACAGAGGGGCCGTCACACAGCTGAAGATGGTATTGGACCTATGAGAATTAGCACCAAAAGCCATCCTCTGTGGCTACAAATAAGATATGAAACATGCCTTGTAGTGGCACCTTAGAGATGAATAACTTATTGTGTCATAATTTTTGTAGAGTAGAGCCTAGTTCCTTAGGTGCATGGAATATTGTCCTTGTTGGCTGGTTATTATTAGTTTTATGTGTACACAAATCCAGAAAAGGTTTGCAAACTCTTATGATTCTCCTTCCTAAAATGGAAGAGTGCAGTAGGGCTGTCGTGTTTCTGTGCAGATATATACACTAGCATAATCCATTCAAAATACCAGTCATTAGTATCTTATTTTTCTTGAGATCCTAATTTAACATCTGAAGAGACAATGGCTTTCTCCAGTGGGGAAGATAATCCCATATCTTGATAGATCTATCTTTGATCTTGCTTAGCAGAAAAAGGCATCTGAGCAGTGTATTGCAAATGTCTTAAAATCTCATTAAATCTTGACTAGCCTGGCTTGATACAGCTTAATACCTGAAGCAGAAAATCTAAATCACAGCCCCTTTCATAATTAATACAAGACAGAAGCCTCTGGAAAATTCTACAATGGGGCTTATGTGGGAGGGAACTTCTATGTTTTTTTGCAGATTCCCATTCATTTCAGTTGTAGCTTGCACAGGAAAATATGCCTGTGGATTCTGCTCTGTTTGTGTTTTGTCCAAATGTGCCCTAAGTCTTCTGCCAGTCGCATTCTCTTTACTTTGATTCTTGGTCAGTCCACTTCTGCTTGGGCATAATGTTCCTCAGTAGCATTTTCCAGACTTCCGATACCTGAGGCAGACTGTTCAGCTGAGCAGAAACTGGAGGTGCATTCACTCTTACACATACACACTGAGAAGTTTAGTGCTCATAACACTCACTGTGTTTCTGTCAGCTGCTGTTCTGGGCATGGCTCCTGATGTGAAAGGGATTTGCAGAGAGGAAACAAGGGTTAATTCTCAGGGTAGTTCAGTTATATGACATCCCTGCCTCATGAGTAGTTGCAATATTTAATCATACCTGATGCAGACAGAGCAGTGTTATCTGTCCTAGTGTAGGCAAGGCTAGAGTACTGGATCATGCAGAGACTTAGGAAACAGATGTCTTTGTAGGAAGGTACCTGGGCTTGCACAAGCCTTTTAGTTATTCTTTATCCTAATGGCATATCAGCAGTACTGCCATGGCACACAATTTATGAGTTAGCGACCAAAGCTTTCTCACACTAGTGGGGATGGGAAATGCAAAATATCTCTAGCTGCTGCCTGGCTAAACTCTGAAACCTCCTGTATCATGTTCTTCAGTGTGTAAAGTTCACTTTAGAAACACTTTATTTCATGCTTCGTGCAACTTCTGCAGCAGGAAGCAGTCGGTCACCAGACCTGTGCTGTTGATGGGTGCAGCAGCTCACCACTTCCTGTTGCTGAAGTGAGGAAACAAAAGAAACGTCAGCGGGTGGCTCATTCTAGCCACTCATTAAAAGCTGCAAGTAGTTGTAAGACTTTCCATTGCTTCCATGAAGAGAGTGTGTGTGTGTAAAAAAAAAAAAACAACCCATGAACCCTGTGTACATTTCTCAAATTTGAACAGGAATTTAGTTAGTGATTGCAACTGCTATGTTATGGCACACATTACATTTAGAGTAAGAGAATTTAGGGGATGCATATAATCTATGCACACCAGATGTAGGCTTAAACATAAGCTTGTAGGCACCAGTCCTTCCTATGGGATGGAATCCTTTTTGTGTGCAGGAGAAAGATGTTTTAAGCAGATAGTTCTTATCGCTAGGTTAAAAACAAGAACCCACTGACAGCATATGAATCAATATGGCTAATTCGACACAACAACCCACCCATGCAAACAAAACTCACTCACAAAACTGTAGGCAACCACCCATGCCCTGGGCCCCCCAACCTCTCTCAGCACCAATGAAAACTAATACAGTGGTTCCTCGGGTTAGGAACTTAATTCATTCTGGAGGTCCGTTCTTAACCTGAAACTGTTCTTAACCTGTAGCACCACTTTAGCTAATGGGGCCTCCCACTGCCGTCGCACAATTTCTGTTCTCATCCTGAAGCAAAGTTCTTAACCTGAGGTGCTATTTCTGGGTTAGCGGAGTCTGTAACCTGAAGCGTATGTAACCTGAGGTACCACTGTATATTAGTTGTCAACAGCGAGTGGACTGCCAAGCCAAGTCTCAATTTTTCTAATTTAATTATCATTAAACTCTCACATGCGTTGCCATTTTGTGCTGATTACTGTGATGGCAATGGTCGCTGTTTTGAGTATATTTATGAAAGGCAGGATATAAGTTAAACACTCATAGATCAAAGGGAAAGAGTTCAGGACTTTACATATCAGTCGGGAGTTGTGGGAGTAAGAACACACAGGAAAAGGAGGAACTTAGCAACAGAAGTGAGCTGTTTTGAGTGAAATGTCATCTTTATTAGCAGAAGCCATGTCAAGACTCTTGTCTGATGTTAAGTCTTCAGTTATATTTTTTGAAGTTAACTGCTCATTTTAGATCTTTCTGGAGTAGTCCAGGGCTCAGAACTTTATTCCATTGCAACAAAAGGAATACCGTGTTAGCTTCAGTCACAGTACAGAAAATGTCTATAGCTTATTCCATTTTCATTCTGCTATACTACACATTTTATCTCTAATACTGTTCAGTATGATTTAAATGCAAGCTCTTCATGCCCTTGACAGATAAATTTGTACAATGGATTTTAACACTGGGAATTCTTTGGAACTGTTTGTTGAGAAGCGTTGATCACTTTATTGGGGGGGGGGGTAGGCAGAGAATAGTCTCCATGGATGCATTTGGGATAGGTTTGGAAGTGGTTAGTCACTTCATGATGTGTAAAATGACTGCCTTTTGGGTTCTGCATGCCTAGAAAGCAAGTCTGCTTAGACTTACATATGTAGCTTTAGGAAGCAGCCAGATCTGTTTCAGAGCCACTCTGCGTCTTTCCAGTTCTACTCATTCTTCAGAACCAAATTGAACCTGTTAAAAACAAAGTTCTTTTCCCCCTCCCATTCACTGTAATGGATATTTTTAAAAGAGCAATATAATCACCAGTTGCACAGAAGTGGGTGAAATTTTGAGGAACCCATCCAGAGTGAATTAAGCCTGTCAAGTTGTAGGCATCTTTTACCTTTTTTTAAAAAATGAAATAGTTTTCTGCCAGATTTGGATGTCATTTGCAGGTATAGTCACCCCTTCTCAGGGATGAAACCTGTTAAATTTCAGAACGATATCTGCAACAGACAGGCTTTACTCTTTAGAGGTGGGTGGGGTGGGGGAGTCTATGGCTCTCCAGGAAAATCGGGGGCAGAGAAAATGTCATCACAATGCCCAGCAAGGAACAACAAGAGTCATTGGGAGGAGTGAATTTTTATCTACCTCCAAAGTAGGGTTACAGCTGCTTCTCCACAGAAGAGGCAGGAAAGTCCCATTGTGAAAGTGAAGTTCCACTCACACTTCTCGGGCGCCCAGCAAGTGTGAGACTGGAAGTCCTCTTTCATATACAGTGGTACCTCGCAAGGCGAAATTAATTTGTTCCGCGAGTTTTTTCTTCTTGCGAGTTTTTTGTCTTGCGAAGCACGGTTTACCATAGGAATGCATTGAAAATCAATCAATGCGTTCCTATGGAAACCGCCTTCAGACCAGGTCCGGGGACAGTCTGTCCCCCGACCTCTTCTGAAGGCTGGGAGGTGGGGACAAGGGCTTTTCTTCCCACCGCCAGCCTTCAGAAGGCTGTTCTGAAGGCTGGCGGTGGGAAGAAAAGCCCTTCTCCCCACCTCTCGCCCCGCAAGCTCCGGGGACAGGAGGGCTATGCTGCTGCCCGCCAGCATTTTAAAAGCCCCCGGGACAGCAGAGACTTCTCCACTGTCCCGGGGCGATTTTAAAATGCTGGTGGGCGGCAGCGAAGCCTCCGCTGTCCCGGGGCGATTTTAAAATGCTGGCGGGCGGCAGCGAAAGCTTCGCTGCCGTCCGCCAGCATTTTAAGATCGCCCGGGACAGCGGAGAAGTCTCCGCTGTCCCGGGGGCTTTTAAAATGCTGGGGGTCTGCAGCGAAGGCTTCGCTGCCACCCGCCAGCATTTTAAGATCGCCCCAGGACAGCGGAGAAGTCTCCACTGTCCTGGGAAGGCAGGCGGGGGGGGAGCAAAGACTTTTGCCCCCCGCCGGCCTTCAGAAGAGGTCCAGGACCTCTTCTGAAGGCCGGCGGTGAGTGAAAGTCTTTGCTCCCCCCCGCCTGCCTTCAAAAGCCGTCGGGATAGCGGAGAAACGCGCTGCGCTTCTCCGCTATCCCGGGAAGGCAGGCGGTCGGGAGGAAAGACTTTTGCCCCCCGCCGGCCTTCAGAAGAGGTCCAGGACCTCTTCTGAAGGCCGGCGGTGAGCGAAAGTCTTTGCTCCCGACCGCCAGCATTTTAAAAGAGGTCCCCAGAGATTTCCCTATGGGCTTTCTTCTTGCGAAGCAAGCCCATAGGGAAATTCGTCTGGCGAAGCACCTCGAAAAACGGAAAACTCTTTCTTCTTGCGAGTTTTCCGTCTTGCGAGGCATTCATCTTCCGAGGTACCACTGTAAAGTAACGCTGAGAATTCTAAACTTCAGTATTTACAGAGTTCTCTCTGCCTACCACGATGATAGACAATATCTAATTTGAGAGCAAAGCAGCAGAAACCTGCAGAATCCTAATTAACACAAATCTGTCTTTCCCTCAGGAATTGATTTTAAAATCAGAACAATAGAACTAGATGGGAAGAAAATCAAACTACAGATATGGTAAGTTTTTTAAAAATGCAACTTGCCTCTGGAGCTAGAGACTTCAGATCATGTTTGTAAATTTCACACTCCTAGTAAAATCATAGTGCCTTGAATGTGACAACCAGTGGCTGTAACATCTGGGTACTCCCAGTGATGACAGACAAACTTAGTTCCCTCCCAAGATTGTTAAAGAAGCATCCTGTATGTACTCAGCAGACAGCATGAGAGGATCTCCTCACACAATATAAAATCAGCTCCACTCGTCCACCTTCCTAGCAAGAGAATGTAGAAGCTGAGATCACTGCACTTGGAATGGAAAGATTGCACTAATAAAACTACCATTTAATTAAATGCATACAGTTGAGGGAGATGGTGCACATGGATGAAAACCAAACTGTACATGTAAGGGCTATACTTGGCAGTAACTTCTATTAAAAGTAAGCCTTGCTTCCAAATGTGTCAGGGATTTAACTATAAAACTACTGTCTAGATCAGCCTTCAGCCTGGTGTTTTGCAGGTTGTACTGGCTACATGGCTACTGGCTGGTGCAGGTTGTAGTTTGTAACACATGAAGGGGTTGGGAAAGGCTAATCTAGAACCTTCTTGCTTGTAAATACAGCTTGCATAACTTGAACTTTGAATGCAAATGTATTGAGAATGAGGCTGTAACATTTTGCTTAATTGTACTTGTCCAACATAGAATGTAATTGCAAGGCTCTTGTAGAATTGTCTCATTTATTTTTAAATTGTTCAGCCTGGACACTGAGATCCAGCGCCGAGGGCCTTCTGGCGGTTCCCTCATTGCGAGAAGCGAGGTTACAGGGAACCAGACAGAGGGCCTTCTCGGTAGTGGCACCCGCCCTGTGGAACGCCCTCCCTTCAGATGCGAAGGAAATAAGCAGCTATCCTATCTTTAAAAGACATCTGAGGGCAGCCCTGTTTAGGGAAGTTTTTAATATTTAATGCTGTACTGTTTTTAACACTTGATTGGGAGCCGCCCAGACTGGCTGGGGAAACTCAACCAGATGGGCAGGATATAAATAATAAATTATTATTATTATTATTATTATTATTATTATTATTATTATTATTATAAATTGAAAGGTCCTCATTAAGGGCATTGGTATTGGATGGGGGTGGGGTGTGAGCACTGAATTCCTCTCCAAACCCCCCCCCCCCCATTTCTTACATCTGTTTTGGTTTACAGGGATACTGCTGGTCAGGAAAGATTCCGCACCATTACAACTGCCTACTACAGAGGAGCCATGGTCAGTGCTCTTTTTCATGCATAGTTTTTCAACTGTTATAAAAAGATATCAGCACCTCACTTTTGATTATCATATATATACTGTTGAAGATAAATATTTGGCCTTGCTTGACAGAAGAGCTGTTTCATGTACAGTGGTACCACGCAAGACGAATGCCTCGCTAAACGAAAAACGTGCAAGATGAAAGGGTTTTCTGATTTTTTAGCCGCTTCGCAAGACAAATTTTCCTATGGGCCTTTCTCGCAAAACGAAATTTTTTTTTAGTTTTTCCCCACAGGCTCCCTCTAAACTTCAGCGGAGCGGGGCGGGCTGGGAGGGAATCCCTTGGACCCTCGCCGGACTTCCCGATGCTCTTTTGAAGTCCGGCGGGGGTCCAAGGGATTCCCTCACCGCCGCCCGCCTTTAGAAGCGCTCGGGGAAAGCAGCGCGCTTCGCTGCTTTCCCCAGAGTGCTTTTAAACGCTGCTCTTCCCGCAGCTCTTTTGAAGTCCGGTGGGGGGAGAAGGGCTTTTCTTCCTACCGCCAGCCTTCAGAACAGCCTTCTGAAGGCTGGCGGTGGGAAGAAAAGCCGTTCTCCCCCCGCCTGCCTACAGAAGAGGTTCGAGGAAAGAGGCGAAGGAGCGCTGCCCCTTCACCTCTGTCCCCGGAGCTTGCCGTTCTCCCCCGCCTGCCTTCAGAAGAGGTCCGGGGACAGACTGTCCCCGGACCTGGTCTGAAGGCGGTCTCCATAGGAACGCATTGATTTTCAATGCATTCCTATGCGAAACCGTGCTTCGCAAGACAAAAAACTCGCAAGAAGAAAAAACTCACGGAACGAATTAATTTCGTCTTGCGGGGCACCACTGTATCTGTCTTCTAAAATCCTGTTTCCAAACATCATGATGGGAGCAGTTTTTCACAGAAGATTTTATATTTTGGACCAGAGCTCTCCAAACTCTTCATGTTGGTGACACACCTTATTTAGACATGCATCATTTTTGTGACACAGTATTTCAGTTTTACTAGCAAACTAACACCTTTTCAGCCCTGGGAGGAGCATGGGGAGCATTCGTGCACATACCTACACACTGCAGCCAACATACCAACGTGTTTGTAAAGCTGTGTTTTAATCCAACACCCAACACCCATCCAGTGTTAAAAATTCAGATATATAAGCTAAATGCCAAATGACACCCTAAACCTAGGTTATAGTTGCCACAACAGAATGTATAGGCACTATGGGGGGGGGGGTAAAATTATTATTGTTATTATTGTCATCGTCATCATTTCTATACCACTTTATATTTTAAACAAAAGATCACAAAGCAGTTTACAGCACAATAAAACATCAAATAAAACTATCCAGAGTAAAACAAATTAAAGCTTCAAGAAAAACATATCAGATCCTTCTCAAAGTGGCATTTTGTTTGCCCCATACATATTTACCTACTTAATTTTTATAGCTGCCCCATAGCAGAAGTATTCTAGAAAGCCAGTGTGGTGTAGTGGTTAGAGTGTCAGACTAGGACCTGGAAGATCAGGGTTCAAATACCCAGTCATGAAGCTCACTGGGTGACCTTGGGCCAGTCACAGCCTCTTAACCTATCTCACAGGGTCGTTGTAGGGATTAACTGAGGAGGGGATGAATCATGTGCTCCTTGGAGAAAAAGGTGGGATATACATGCAATAAATAAGCTATTCTGCTTACCTACCGTATTTTTCGCTCCATAAGACGCACCAGACCATAAGGCGCACCTAGTTTTGGGAGGAGGAAAACAAGAAAAATTATTCTGAATCGCAGAAGCCTGAATAGCAAGAGTGATCTGGCTTCTGGGATACCGTGTGGCTGTTCTGGCTTCTGGGATAACTGCGCCAAGCCTCTTCAGGGCAGCAGGATGAAGGCTCCCCCTGCCCGAAGAGGCTGTGCACAGCTAAGGCAGAAGCCAGGACAGGCGTGTCGCTGAAGGGGCACTGCGCAGTTCTCCCTCTCTGCGCAGCACCTCTCCTTCGCAGGAGAGGCGCTGCGCGGAGATGGAGAACTGCACAGTGCCCCTTCAGTGAAGCTGGAGAAGGAACAGAAGGAGACCCTTCTGTTCCTCCTCCGGCTTCCAGGACAGGCGCGTCGCTGGAGAGGTGCTGCACAGAGAGGGAGAGCTGCGCAGCGCCCCTTCATCGAAGCAGGAGAAGGAACAGAAGGGGCTCCATTCCTCCTCCCGCTTCGCTGAAGGGGCGCTGTGCAGCTCTGCTTCTCTGCACAGTGCCATTCGCTCCATAAGACGTACTCACATTTCCCCTTACTTTTTGGGAGGAAAAAAAGTGTGTCTTATGGAGCGAAAAATATGGTACTTAAGAAAGCTGGAGGGGTCAGCCAGATGGAGATGTCAGACGCCAACCTGGCATCCAAGGATCTCCACATGGTCACAGTTGGACCTGTGCCAGTTGCAAAATGCACCTGGCATCTGAGGAATTTCTTTCCCTGCTCCCATCATCCCTGTTGGCTTCAGAATACAATTGGGAACTGTTTCCTGGTGGTTGGTTTTTCCATTAGTATCTGGTTGAGAACCGGATGCTGAACTTGATGGGCCTTTGGCTTGAATCCAGCAGCCAAGCACTTACGTTCTCACTCTGGTTTTTTGTAGGGTATTATGCTGGTTTATGATATCACAAATGAGAAGTCCTTCGACAACATTAAAAACTGGATAAGAAACATAGAAGAGGTATGTGTCTACAGGGGAACAACCAGCTTTGAGTGCTAGCTCAAATTTCACCAACATCATCTCTCAAATTGCACAGTGATCAGGACAGCTGCTGCCATGTCAGTGGGAAGTGGGGGCAAAGTGACTTTGATTCACTGGTAGGATTCAAGTGAAATGTTTTTACAGGATATCAGGTAAATCCACACACAAAAAGTGGTGGAGGGAAGAATAAATTGATTCTGGCTGCTTTCTTTGGACAGTATTAGATGAGGGTATCCCCCGCACCCTGATGGAATAGAGATGAAACAAGAACTTGGTAATAAAAATGTATTGGTGTATAAAGGTGTATATTGATGGTCTATCTACTCTTGAGCATGCATGGTTGGATAATATTTTAATTTTTATGTTTGAATAATGGCACTTGGAGATCCCTTTCTAGTTGCTGAGCATTTTGTTAAGCTCTGGGCTAAACTTTTATTTATTTTCTCACGTAGCTGAAGCTTTTTTACCACTTGGTGCTTATTTAACCACCAGCATGAGGCCCTGCATTTTGACATAGTCCTTGCTCTGTAAAATGAAACAATGAAAGTTTAAAGGACAGAGTTAAAGGAAGAGGTGGTGTCTCAAAAGATGAATTAATCAGACAATTCTTCATGAGCTAGTTTTATTCTGATATAATTAAAAATGTGTGTATTTGTGCTTTGTGTTGCCTCTGAATAGCTTAGTTCTTGTTATGTATCTGACATCAAGATTTTGTGACTTGGCTGTTCTTGCTGTTTCTCCCTCTGTTCAGCATGCATCTTCAGATGTAGAAAGAATGATCCTGGGTAATAAATGTGATATGAATGAGAAAAGACAAGTTTCAAAAGAAAAAGGAGAAAAGGTAAATCTAGTTTGATCAGAACTCTCTGGATGTTTTTTCACCTTCCTGACCTGATGCCCTTTTCTTTCTTGCACCCATTTTCATTTTGAGGCAATGAGTGATGCAGAAGCAAAGTGTTTTCAATACTTTGATTTGGGGATGGTCTCTGAGCGAGCGGGTGGCGCTGTGGTCTAAACCACTGAGCCTCTTGGGCTTGCTGATTGGAAAGTTGACTGTTTGAATCCATGCAATGGGGTGAGCTTCTGTTGCTCTGTCCCAGCTTCTGCCAACCTAGCAGTTTGAAAGCATGCAAGTAGATAAATAGGTACCACTGTGGCAGTAAGGTAAAAGGCATTTCCATGTGCTCTGGCACTCATCACAGTGTCCTATTGCACCAGAAGCAGTTTAGTCATGCTGGCCGGAAAGCTGTCTGTGGACAAATGCTGGCTCCCTTGGCCTGAAAAGTGAGATGAGCGCCACAACCCCACAGTCGCCTTTGACTGAACTTAACCATCCAGGGGTCCTTTACCTTTCTTTTTTCTTTTTTACCCTTGAGTTCCTTGAGACAGCAGTTTTCCTTGAGCATCTCAGAATCAACATTACCGAGATGAAATATTCATAATAGGACTGTAGGTCATAATCCATCAAGTTCATCACGCAGATGAGCTTAAATCACAAGAGTTTAAATACCCAAGACTAAAGACCTGGCAACACAGATAACAAGCAAAAGATTCAGGACATGAGACCATTGAAAGCCCCACGACCATGCAGGCTGGACAGTCATTAACTTTAATTCTTATTTTGTGAACAAACAGTTTTAAAAGGTGCCAGTTGAAATCAACTGTATGTTCTCACTTCTACTGTGGTTGTATCTGTGTCACAACCCTTACATCCTGAACCAGTTTTGATTCTGTTTAGTTTTAGCATTAAAACTCAAAATGAGGTCTGCCTACTGTAGGCGTGAAAACTAACTTCAAGGACTCATTAAAATAGACTTCAAAACCAATACAAGCCTTTAACATTCTGTTCAGATCTTAACCTGAATTGAAAGGAATGCCCCATCTCTGCCATTTGGTTCTGTGGGAAAGGGTGGAAACAGACATTTCCTGTGGTGTGTAACTTGGGGGGGGGGTAACTTGGCACCCCAGCCCCAATTCCGCCCATTCCATCCCTCTCCCATTGGAGTTAATGGAGTAAAGCTATGATGGAAAGGGGCAGGGAGGGAACATCTTACAAACCAGTTCAATGGAAGGAGGCTGCTCTGTTAGATTGCTGGGGTGGAAGGAATAGGGGTAGAATTCTGCAGATGATGGGCAAGAGAAGACAGTTTTCCAGTACCTCAAATTGGCTCAGTTACTCAGGTTTTTCCAGTTACTCAGGTAATTTCCAGTTTTAATTCTAGAGCCTCACTCATTTCTAAGAACCCTTAACTGGTGTAAAACACCATTTGGTGTTGCTTGCCATAATGGATAGTATGCTAGCACCTTGGCATATTTTAGCTTTTCAAAATCAATGAAAACGGGGAGGGGGGGAGAGAAATCCAGCAGGTAACAAGTAAACGCAGAGGCTGCATTCCAGAGGGACACATGGTGCCTCCTCTGTGCCCACGGGATGCTTCAGTCCATTCCAGTGCTGGTGCCCAAATGTATTCCAAGAGGTGAGGCCACCTAAAGGGGAAATAAGCCTGTTTGTGCATCATCTACATGGACCTTTTGCACATTGGCCCCTTTGGATTCCAGTGGAAGAATGTCAGCTTGGAGGTCATAGAGATGGCATTGACTTAGCCATACATTCTTTTTATCAAGCTGTGGTATAGTTGGGCAGTTAGAAGTATGTTAAAAATCCACTTTTTAAAGCACTAATGAGTTCTTATTAACACTTTTGCAGTTAGCAATTGATTATGGAATCAAATTTCTGGAGACAAGTGCAAAATCAAGCATAAACGTGGAAGAGGTAAGAGTAGCTAACAACCTGGTGAACACCTGGCGGCTAAAATATTTTGTGATGTTGTGTTATAGATGCATTAAACGAAGTCCTATGCTTACACAGATGCTCTTGTGTGGTCTTCTGGGGTGGGGTTCAAATCTTAGTTTGCCTTGCTAGCCAGGGATTGTTTGTATGGCCACTAACACCTTGCTGAGTACTCTGGGGAAGCAGCATGAGTCCTTTGTACCTCTTTTGCAGTGCTTCCATGGGCATGGGGAAAAGTGGGAATCAGTTATGTGATAAAGCACATGCTTTGCTGCATGCAGATAGGCCCAGGTTCAATCCCAGGCATTTCCAGCGAAGAAGATCAGGTAGCAGGTGATAAGAAAGACCCTTTCAGACCCAGAGAACTGTTTGAGCCAAGAGCATAGTATGAAGTGGGAGTGCTCAGGGGAGTCCATAAAAGAGTGCTTTTACTTTGAGGCATGTTGAGGTCTCAAAGATCCCTTTTAGAAGCCAGTTCCTATAAGACCCAAAGTTTAATGGGACAAAGATTTTTCAACTCCAATAAAGGAATTATTGTACTTTTCATTTTTTTAAAAAGCGCTCTGCACTCTTAAATGCATAAGATGTGATGATTCATTTGTGGGGGGTTTTCTTACTACTCTCCCTTTTTCCTTGGTTCTAGGCTTTCTTCACCCTTGCACGGGATATCATGACAAAACTCAACAAAAAAATGGTTTGTTTCTCTCATTATTTGTATATCATAATTAGTATATTTTCTACCAAATTCTGAGATTCAGAGTGGTGTTCAACTATGTTTTACTGTGAGTTGACCCATTCAGATTAATGAACATGGCTAAGTAAGGCTTATTAATTTCAGTTGGTCTGCTTTGAGTAAGAAACTTAGTTGAATACCATCCCCCCAGTTTTGCCAGGCAATAGTAGCCAGCAAAATTTTTGTATTTTCAAACATACCTTTCTTCTCCAAAGAGGTGGGATCTTGTCTGTGATATGCTGAGCTTGGGAGGTGCTGGGGGCTCCTGTGAACCTGAACCCAGCAGTGACAAGCTCCCATCTTCCTCAGTCTGGAGCTGAGATAGAGACTTGTCCTTGTTGGGCTCCTCTTTACTCTGGCCAGATGCTTTCTTGCATGGCGAATCCTTGACTTTGTGCAGAAAGGAACTCCTTGACCAATCTAATGCTTTTTGTTTCGTTTGGAACTGGAAACAACATTATAGCATAGAACAAACTCAAAACAGGAAGTTCTTACCATTGTTTTGTGCACATTTTGAACAAATTATGTAGTGTGCCAATGTTGCACATGGCAGTGGGAATATGCAGATTACATTCCTTTCCATATGCTCAAAAGCAGCATTCTGCACAGTTTCTTCTCAAGGTCTGAAGTTAGGAGGCCCCTAGCCAAACATTTGTAAAGCTTGGAACTGGCCTGCAATGGTACTAGAGCTTATCTGGTGACATCCCACAGGTATTTTGTTTAACCTTTTGGCTTTCCACATCTAAATGGCTGCAGCTTGTCTTCCTTAGAGGACTCTCTTAAGTGCCAGTGAGTTTGCATTTGTGTCTTTAAGATGCAAGTCAGGCACCACAATCTGAAGAAGCCCTGATTCCTGCCTCCACCCCCACAGTGTAATATAAAAGATGTGCTACAACATTTGCTTTTTAATGGGAACTTGTGCACACATCTTCATGAGGCCTTTCCATTAAGTAGTGGGCTCAGAGACAGCCTTGCCATTAAGACATTAGATCTTAGGTGCATTAGAGGTAGCAAAATAGAGCATGCAGGTCTGAACCCTTGTGCCATCCTCCAGGAAATGCTCCTGCACAAGCCTTGCTGAAACACGTGGGAAATGTGCAAGAAAACAGAAGTGTGTAGTTCCCATTTCTTTGAAAGAGGTCTGCTCAGGAGAGTTGCCTGCCGCATTGCGATCTGTTAAAATCAGATGCGGTGCTCTTTGAATTTTCCATTAGATATTCCCCCAACTGCTTCACTTGACTTGTACTGCAAAGGGATGCAATTTTGCTCCTGTTTGTTTTCAAAACCACCCAATAAGCTAGATTCCCTCCTAGAGGGGAAAGAGGCCCCAGTTGTCCTGCTCAGGGATTGTCCCATTTGGAATAAGGTTTTCTCACTTGACATGGATCTGCCTTTGCCTCCTGTGCTACCTTGATTGTACTGACAGCCAAAGACCCACCTTTGAGGAAACTTGAACATGTCTGATCAGTCATTTTTCCTAGTTTGCTGCACTGTAAATTCTGAATTAATTTGTATGATGTTTTAAGGCCTTTTTTGTATTTTTTTGGCTTGTCTGTCTTCCACCCTAATCTGCTAAGGGAGGAAGGCCAGGATTTAAATGTAGTGACATAAAGAAAGCAGGGCTGTCCTGTGTGGTGTCCATGTACAGGAGGCATCATCAAGCTGAATCCTCTCTATCATGAACTTTAGGAATGGAATTTGCACATGAATCTGCTGCTGCTCTTTTGCAAAGCTCCTTTTCACTACAGTGAGGCAGGCATATTCATTCTTTCATGATTTCCCAAATGCCCGGTAGCTGAATCAAAATTGTGGAGTCTTACACCTGAAGAGGTTCTGAGCACCCACACACATCCAGGTGTCTGCATGAGTTTCTGTTCTGGGCATAACTTCAGCAAGCACGGAACAGTGACTCATGCAGGGCTGCAACGGGCATCCACCTCTGAGGGCAGGTAACTACTGCAACTCTGTATAAGTTGTGATTAAATGCTCCAGATAGGGCAGAATTATAAAGCCTAAGCAAAAGAGGAGGCATTATTAGAGCAGAGTAGTCCAATGCATGGCCCTCAATACCTTTTTTGGTGACCCTCACCAGCCTTTGATGCCTCTTACACACACACGCATACTGCTGCCCTTGTGCTGCCTTCCCAAAGCTGGGTAAAAGAGAAGCTAGGTTTTGGGAAGGAAGCATGTGGGCTCTAGAACCCTGACAGAGCCTGGCGCCTCGCTTAGCTGGCTTTGGGAAGGTAGCGTGAGAGCTGGGAGGGGAGCGCCAAATTTTCCAAAGCACTCTTCTGTGCCCTGTGTGGGCAGCTGCTTGACCTCTTGTTTTGAGTACACAATCGTACAGTGGATGATTTATGTACTAGTTTTTCATTGGATTTGAGTTTTGTTTGGAGGCGAGGCAAAAAAATCCAAAGGATTTGTTCATTCTGCGACAATAATACACCTTAAATCTTCTTCTTCTTCTTCTTATGTCTCTCCTTAGAATGACAACAGTTCAGCAGGTGCAGGTGGGCCAGTGAAAATAATGGAAAACAGATCAAAGAAGAGCAGCTTCTTTCGATGCACACTGCTTTGATGAACTCCTAATAATAGACTGCAGCATACCTAGAGAGAGAGAAAACCCTTTTCCTGCTTCTCTGAAAGCACAGGCTCACCTGGCCTCAGAGCTGTTACCACCAGGCTGCTGCTGAGAGCTCTGTTTGAATGTAGAGTGTGCTAAACCAAGAGAGAAAAGGATTTTGGTTCGCTCTGCTTCTCAGCAAGTCGGGCTCCCTCTTCTCAAACACAGAAGCTGTGAAGTTGAGAGACACACGTGCAGGAGCTAAATCTTCTTTATTACTTTGTTTCACTGCCTGCTTCAAAAGCTGCTAAGTTTTTTCTTTGCACATATTTGCCCTCTGTTGCCTGCTAGAGCACAGTCTTAACACTTGTCTTTGCACAGCTTTCTTTCTTTCTGTTCTGGTAAGCATTCCCTAGCATTTCACCCAGCTGTAGTATAAAGGGATCAAATTGGGTCCCGTACTGAATACAGAGGGCATGGCCATAGATGCAGCACCCATGCTCAGAGGGTCACCATAGAGCCAATAGAATTCTGCCTACAATTATTCATGGGCATCACAAGAGGCCCTTGGAGCTCTGTGTGCTTCCTATATCCCCAGCCAGTTGCCCTCCTCAACTCAGTGTAATTTACTTGTGCTCTGTCAAGGCAAAAGGGAGGGCTAGATGGCATGTAGGCGTAGACCTCCCACCAACACTGTGGCTCCTCATACTGCCTTGTGTACTTAATAAGAAGGGGCAGGAGGGCTGAAAGCCCCGCATCTGGTGGCCTGGAATATGGCCCTAGTATTTTTCTCAGGCATAGAAATATGTCTGCAACATAAATGTGGTTTTGTAGCCTGGTGTTGGAAAGCTTAACACCCCAGGCACTTACAATTTCTATTTGGGCTTGCCACTTTTGTTTGACAAATACACAGATCTGTTTATATGGAAATGAACTTTTTTTCTGAATGTATGGTGTTGAATTTCTATGTACAGAAGGTGTACTGGAACCACTTACAGTATCTCTTACATCAATCCAATTTCACTTCTATTTCATGCTGTATTCAGTTGAACTGGAAGGCACTCAGTTCTCTCTTGAATGCAACTATTCCTGTATATAAAGGTTCCTGTTTCAGCCTGTTGAATATTAATAGAAAAAGCACACACAACATGTGTAACTATCCCATCTAGCTTTCAGTCCCTTTTTCAAAAAGCATAGTCACTGTCCTCCTGATATGACCTTCCATGAATCTTGAGGCAACTGGTGTTGGTTCAGACATTTAGAACAGATATAAACTTAGCTGCCTTTCTCACTTAACTGAGACTCCCATACCAGCCTATTTCACCACTATTTAAATTATTTATAAAATGTTGAGTTACTTTAAATACAGGTGCTTTAGTTCGATTGATGTGCCAAACATGGACCTTTGTAAGTTAAAACTTATCTCAACACAACCTTGATGACACCCCAGCTCCATGAGCTGCTGTTGTGAAACATGTCCCATTAGCTAGCCAAATAGGCACACAACGTTGCATCGTTTTAGAGGGTCAAATGTCAATATAATTCTAAGCATATCTTGCGTCATTCAAGGTGAATAGGTTGGCCACTGGCACTCTGTAACATAACATTGGTTGAGCGGGTTAGAAAAAACATTCCTGTGGAGTTGTGAATTTTTGCACACTCTTCCTGCCCCTCTGTTTATAATCCTAACAATATTGCTCCAATTACCTCTTGGATTGCAGCATCTGGGTTGATGCATGGAAAGAGGAGTGTATCCAACAGGAATATTAAACAGCAAAACACAAATATGTCTGATTGCTGTAGGTCCCATGCTTGGACTAAAGTGTTGTGGTTCTTGCTTTATAACACAAAGTGCTTTTTGGGGGGCAAGTGTGACTCCACCCACGATGAATGTCCATCTTTTTTCCACATCTGACTTCTTTGTATTGTAATCTGTATCTCAGGGGGTTTGTCTGAAAGCCAAAACTGACAAGTTCTGTGGTTCCTTTTGGCAGATTTTCTTTGCTTATGTTTCCTCTTCGTTGGCATCATACTTCACATCTTGGTTCTATGTACGAACATTTAGTCTCTATGAACTTCCCTTTGAGAGAGCCTGTAACTAGTTGAATTTATATAAAGTGCTTCTTGAAGCAGCAGCAAATTGGGGTATCTACTCTGTTTTATTTTAAAAAATATCTTGCTATTTTCTTACTTCTAGCTGTGCTAAAATGTACATAATTTGAGTAAGACCATAGGAAATTCACTTTAAGATTGGTGTAAGGATGCCACACACAGTTCACTTTCCCTCATTGTTAATATTGTTAATATTTAGTTTTATCCTGTCAAAATATTAGTGACAGAATAGTCTGTTCCCTGCTGAAGTTCTGAAAATATTTGTTTCATACGGAAACAACTTTAGTCTTAAGGAAATGTTGGTATAGCCTATGCAGCAGTATTAAGTGCTATGGCTGCACTTCAAACTTTTCATAATGTTTGATTTAGCCCATTTTTCTACAAATAATATGCCTTGTCGAACTGCATTTTACAGTGTAAATCAGCTGATTGTCCACGTCAACTTATTTCCTTGAGTGCTCGAGGCAAACAGGCAAGCTATGATGGTATGGGACTGCCTTTGCCTTCATTGCTTGATGCAAACATTTCTTACCCCAGAACAAGTCTTGTGTTGGGTGTTAACCCTGCAAAAGACAACATTCTTCCATTTAGCTAATAGTTGGTTTAGATTCCCCAACTGTTGTCTTTTCATGATACAACACATTTAGCCTTGCTCTGCAGAACTCACCCATTTAAATGAAGGGTAATCCTTGATACGCTTTCCAGAGCAGAAAGCATACCCTCTCTTTCCATTCTTAGTTTTTTGTCGTTTACTACTGACTTTCTAAAAAGAGAGTGCAATTTTAAAACATGCATCTGTGCTTAGCTAAACTTGTTGATCCATCAAAGCATTGTCTCTCTTCCAGTTGACATTTTATAGCTTAAATGCTTGGTTTTAAGTTTCATGCATCTGGTTAGATTTGGATTCCTGTGTGGCATATGAAATATAATCTCTTTTTGAACTTGGTGTTCTCTCTGTACCATACTTGTAAAATACTTGCTAGCCTTTTTTGAGAAGTGTTGTTTTTTTAAATAAATGGGGTATTTACCTGTCCCAAGTGCATTCCCACTTCTCACTTACTTGCAAATTCAATGAATAAAGTCCATTAATTCTGCTAGCCAAAATGGATGTTGTGTTAGACTTCTTTAAATTCTGTCATCAACTTGGTCTGTAACAACTTGAGAGGCTTGTGGCAGTAGGTTAATGTGCAAACGTGTTTGGTAATTATGGAAAGGCTTGATTTAGAGTGAGTGCAATATTTGTAAGGCTAAAGACTGAAGGGGCTAACAGTAAGTCTGGTGTCACCATATTCTAGTCTTATGCCTTTCATTTTAAAATACAAGTTTCCCTAGCTTCTGGGGAATTTGTAGTGTGTTCCTATGGCCTTACAAATATATTTTTCTGCCCAAATATCATGTTTCTCCCTTGAACTTAACACTTTTAATGAGACATACTAAATTCTGAGAAATAAAGCATGATCCAGAAGAGCCTAATTTTTACATAATTATTCTGCCACGTGTGAAGCACATATTATCAATACTCCAAAAGCATAAGGTGGAAAAGCTCCGGCAGATAATGTGAACTTGTCATGTGGTTAACTTGTAAACTTAATCATTAACTGTGTATTGATACTGTGTACAAACGAACAAAAAGACAAAGGGGGAGGGGTATTATTTCAAGTGAACTCTTTTATAACTATGTGCGTCTCAAATAAAATTACATAATTAAATGTTAAGTTTTTATGAAATATACAGTGTGATCAAACAAGTTCTGTAGTGCATTATCATTCTGCCTGATGCATGCTGTTGGGAGTAAAAAGAGGTAAGAGACAACTGTTTCCTGAAACTGAATGGATTGATTGAACACCCTTTGTTGAATAATTCAGGGCATATCTACAGTATGCTTAACCCTGATCGCACACAATTTTCAGAACTACACTCAGAAAAAGTAACACATTAGATCTATATCCCTGTCCAAATGTTGAATTACAATGCCCATCAACCCTAACTCTTGGCTGGAGCTGATGTGGGCATTTGGAGAGTCAGAGGTTCCCTATCCTTTGTCTACTGTGTCTCCAAGAGCTTTCCCCCCTAGCCTTGTCAGAGATGCCAAGAACGGAGTCTGGGACTGTCTATGTCTCTCAGCTACAGACTTCTCTCTTCAATCATCTGTGAATGAACTATTTCCTGCTTCAGTTTATTCCAATGTGAAAATCTGTAAAAGGTGACTGACACAAACATGGTCTCCAGCTATATTGCATTAATATAAGGATTCTGCTAGTACAGTCACTGCTGGTTTGAAATACAGCAGAATATTGTTACTTTTGGTGAAAAAAGGATAACCTTTTGCAAATTCCATTCATATACAAAGCTGCTCAGGGAGCATGCAGCCCAGCTGAATCCTCAGATAAGCGGCTAAAGTTGGAGAGTGGAAAGGAAAACTGGCAGACGTTTCCATGCTTGCTGCAAGACTTCTGTACTAGGATAGCTAGTACTTGATTGCAGCCTATCAATATATTTTGTTTTGCATTCACATCCCTGCTCTTTCTGTTAAATTTATATGGAGGCATTCCCATTTTATCTTGGCAATAATCTTGTTTTGAGAGTGTGAGAGAGTGACCTAAACAGCTTCATGGCTGAGCAGGGAAAATAATATTTTGTGTTGAGCTTAGAACTAGAGAGAAGCATTTACACTGACTTCTAAGTGTGAGAGAAGCTGCTGTCTTTACTACTTAATCCCATGTGTTTGGTTCCCTTCTGTAACACAGCACCAAAGTATCGCCTTCCAGCTGGTGAAGGCTGCCTGCCAAAAGTCAGTGGTTTGAAAACCCTCTATTCCACAACAGTAGCTTATCTGATATTAATGTATTGCTAACCTAGTTTGGGCCTAATGAGTCGTGTTACAAAGGAGCGATAAAAGGCATGCTTGCATACAGTAGGAATATCCCTACGCTGGTAGGCTTGAAGGCTCATCCCCTTTTCTAAAAGTATCGTGCTCAGTCTTTTTTAACCCTGCCAGAACATCTATTTGAAGCTGTGGGGAGTGGTCATTAGGAGTTTGGGGCTGAGGTTTCATCAGTATACAGCTGAAACCCTTTCATAGAGCAGGAATGTTTAAAGGTTCTGGACTTAAGTTGGTTTGACAGCTATGCCTGTTCCTGGATAGGAAGAATTTGGCTACTTCAGTCATGCATTGATAACCTCACAGACAGACAGTGGCCACAGCACCCCATCCCATAATTATGTATTTACAGGACCCTGGACCTACCTGGCTACACCATTCCAGCAGCATTTAATTAGCTAGGTGGGGGGGGGGGGTCCAAAGGGAAGGAGGTCAGACATTACCGCCGCAAGTATGATCCCATAATAAAAATTATAAAATTCTATTGGTTCAAGCGTATATTTAAAAGGCATATTTATTATTATTATTCACGACAATTACAATAATATGAACCGACTCGGACCTCGTGAGCATCATCTGAGACCCTTCATGTGCCTCCTCTGTGAGAGGTCCAGAAGGTGGCAACCTGAGAACAGGGCCTTTTCTGCAGTGGCTCGCAAAATCTTTAGGCGCTCAGCAAAAATATTTCTCTTCAGCCAGGCAGTCGGCTGATTAACATTCTATGGCTTTTAAATGTGTTTGTGGGAGGGAGGTTGTTGGCTTGTTTTTGTTTTATTATGCATTTTGTGTTTTCTGTTGCAAACGGCCCCAGGAACTTCAGATGAAGAACGGTAAGTAAATAACAACAACAACAGCTATATAGCTGGGATTGTCAGTAGCGTATGAGACTCTTAATCGCAGGGTTGTGGGTTAGAGCTCCACATTGGGGAAGAGATTCCTGCATTGCAGAGGCTGAACTAGGTGACCCTTTACAATTCTATTAAATAATTGAAATGGCTATGCTTACATGACACATTTATTGTAAGTGGTCTCTGTTTTGTTGGATTAAAATTAGATTTTTAAAATATGCAGCTAGGAGTAATGTACACATCTCTGCAAGCCATTTCCCCTAATAGAATGCATTTTTGCATTTGTTTTCACTAGTATCTCCATTTCTATGCATACTTTCCCCTAACATGCATTGTTTTTGGCTGGAGAACTGCATTGAAAATTAGGATATGTGCAAATGTTGAAGGACAGATGTTTCACATGTTTTGGAAAGTGAATTGGAGAGATTCTGTTTTAAATATGTTCTGGATCCAATTCCCCCTCTATCCTCTGTCAGTTGGCCGAGGTGAGGCGAGGCCTAAACCGATAAGCAGCAAGTTTTGCCCTACTCATTGCAGAGTTTTCTTTAGTCAGCCTTTGTTAGAATCAGATTTTGTTAAAAGAATACATTAAATAATATTCAGAAAAGCAAACTATGAAAATGCTTGTGCACCACTACAAATCAAAGTGGGGCTGTGTATAACAATAAAACAATGTTGTTGTTGTTGTTTAGTCGTTTAGTCGTGTCCGACTCTTCGTGACCCCATGGACCAGAGCACGCCAGGCACTTCTGTCTTCCACTGCCTCCCGCAGTTTGCTCAGATTCATGCTGGTAGCTTCGAGAACACTGTCCCACCATCTCGTCCTCTGCCGTCCCCTTCGCCTTGTGCCCTCCATCTTTCCCAGCATCAGGGTCTTTTCCAGGGAGTCTTCTCTTCTCATGAGGTGGCCAAAGTATTGGAGCCTCAGCTTCACGATCTGTCCTTCCAGTGAGCACTCAGGGCTGATTTCCTTAAGAATTGATAGGTTTGATCTTCTTGCAGTCCATGGTACTCTCAAGAGTCTCCTCCAGCACCATAATTCAAAAGCATCAATTCTTCGGCGATCAGCCTTCTTTATGGTCTAGCTCTCACTTCCTTACATCACTACTGGGAAAACCAGGGCTATATGGACCTTTGTTGGCAAGGTGATGTCTCTACTTTTTAAGATGCTGTCTAGGTTTGCCATTGCTTTTCTCCCAAGAAGCAGGAGTCTTTTAATTTCGTGACTGCTGTCACCATCTGCAGTGATCATGGAGCCCAAGAAAGTAAAATGTCTCACTGCCTCCGTTTCTTCCCCTTCTATTTGCCAGGAAGTGATGGGACCAGTGGCCATGATTTGCAGAAGTTGATTGGCTGCACTTCTATACCTCCTTTTCTCCCAGGGAGCCCAAGGTGGTGGACCTGGTTAGGCTGCTCCCTATTTTATCCTCTCAACAACCCTGCAAGGTGGATTAGGCTGAGGGACCATGTCTGGCCCAAGTTCACCCGGTGGGTTTCATGGCTGAACAGGGATTTGAACCCTGGTCTCTCAGGTCCTAGTCCAACACTGCACCATAAATGTCTTTTAAGCCATACATCTCCATAGGTTACATTCAAATAATAAATGGATCAAACAGGTCCATTTTCCTACAGACTTGTCAATGTGAAAATTTACATCCCTCCTATGAACTAAAGCTGCTGATTTGCCCATTTCTGCCATTCTGTTAAAATGGTTTGCAAGGTGGTTGAGGATAAAAAGCAACAACACTGAAAAACATTTTGGAAAAATTAAAATGCTAGTAGGAAACTGCGAGGGATGATTCAGATGAGACCCCATTGTGTGGAGTCCATGGATAGCGCAGGGGCATGGCAGACCCTCCACGCCCTGGGGTTGCCAAGGGCCTGCATGAAAAGTCTACGGAGCCCACGCCAGGTTATCCTAGATGTGTCTTGGGATCTCTCCTCTTTGATTTTTAGGTTTGTTTGTTTTTATATTGCTCCAGACCTGGCTGGGGATATATTTCACATTTATACGCCACTTTCCTCCAAGCAGCTCAAGGTGGCACTCGTGGTTTTTCACATTTTTGGAGAAAAACCTCACTGAGTTAAATGGGACTTAATCCCAGGTAAATGTGCCCCACTGTATTCTTTGGGGGTGATGTCTGTGAAGGAAAGATGGGGTAGACATGCAGTAACATGGGGCTTCCAGATGTAAGTGCAAAGCGTTGCCACATTAAAAAATTATCATAATAGTTCTTGTTCTTCCACTATGCACTAAACAAAAGTTATTTCAGCAAAATTCTCAGTCCTAATTTGCCATAGTTTAGATAAGAATATCTTTGCTTTTTGCTCCATATAGGGTTCTGCCACTAGATGGTATCAAATTGCTTCTCATTGAGATTGCCACATCCCCTTAGAGTTTCAAAAGAAAAACTAATAACCATGTGTCTTGAAATACACATCTTGCTACTGCTGAGCAAGTAGCTACAGTTAATAAATTATCTGCAGGTATATGCATAACTGTTGATCTCTGTTATTTCATTTTGCAGTGTGTATAAGTGAGATGTTTCATTTTCTTCACTCAGGCAATTCTTTTTGTTTCTTTTGACATTACTTTGGTATATTCTCTCTTTCCAAAACATGAATCCCTTTAGCTGGCTACAACTATACTGACTTTATGTTAGCTTGTAATGTTTCTGTTGTTTCTGTCTTAGTTGTGTGTCAATTAGTCTACTGCTTCTACTTATTTGTGTGGCAAAAATGTGTTCTAAAAATAATTTATTTTTTGATATCTATACAACTCCACAAATATTCTCTAATTTTAAATTCTTACATTGGTTGGCTGATGTTGGAAGCTAAATACTGAACAAATACATTATTATGGTCTTACACACAGCTGCTGCAAAGATACACACAATTTTGCTGCTTTATGACTGTCATTAGCCCAGTTTTAGTGACTTTAAAAAACTTTTAGCCTTGAAACCACTGTTGCTGTTGTTTAGTCGTTTAGTCGTGTCCGACTCTTCATGACCCCATGGACCAGAGCACGCCAGGCACTCCTGTCTTTCACTGCCTCCCGCAGTTTGGTCATACTCATGTTTGTGGCTTCGAGAACACCATCCAACCATCTCGTCCTCTGTCGTCCCTTTCTCCTTGTGCCCTCCATCTTTCCCAACATCAGGGTCTTTTCCAGGGAGTCTTCTCTTCTCATGAGGTGGCCAAAGTATTGGAGCCTCAGCTTCACGATCTGTCCTTCCAGTGACCACTCAGGGCTGATTTCCTTAAGAACGTATGTGTTTGATCTTCTTGCAGTCCATGGGACTCTCAAGAGTCTCCTCCAGCACCACAGTTCAAAAGCATCAATTCTTCCGCGATCAGCCTTCTTGATGGTCCAGCTCTCACTTCCATACATCACTACTGGGAAAACCAATGATAGAATTGCAGAGGTGGAAGGGACCCCCAAAGGCCATCTATTCTGACCCCCTGTGATGCAGGAATCACAGGTGAAGAATCCCTGGCAGGTAGCCATCCTTCTTGTTGTTTAGTCATTTAGTCGTGTCCGCCTCTTCGTGACCCCCTGGACCAGAGCACGCCAGGCCCTCCTGTCTTCCACTGCCTCCCGCAGTTTGGTCAAACTCATGCTGGTGGCTTCGAGAACACTGTCCAACCATCTCGTCCTCTGTTGTCCCCTTCTCCTTGTGCCCTCCATTTTCCCCAACATCAGGGTCTTTTCCAGGGAGTCTTCTCTTCTCATGAGGTGGCCAAAATACTGGAGCCTCAGCTTCACGAATTAAGTAGTTATTATAACAAAGGGAGTGGCCAAAACCCAGATAATGCAATCAGGTAACCTGCCAGACAGGAGATAACACACTCAGGATTCTGTTTTAGACCACCCCTTCTGTGATGTATGTATGATGTATTGGGGGAAGTTGTCCTGGGCTACACCCATTCTGTGTTGTATGTATAATGTTTCTGGTGGTGGTCTGGAGTTTGAGGGTGGGCAATTTCCAAAGTCTATATAAGGGCAGGCACACCTTTGTTCTGGGTTCCTCCTCTTTCCTGCTTCTGGTGAGTGAGGACCCTGTTGGAAGAGCTTAATAAAGATCAAGCTTACTAGCTGCTTTGCTTTTCAATATTCTCTGGTTGGCCTCTGTTATTTCTCCTACCAATAGAGAACCTACAAAAGGACGCTATATGGGCTCTTGGGTAGGGAAAAGGAGCAGTTTTTTTCTCATAACATTGGCATATTGTCATCATAATGTGATACAAACAAATTATCTTGCTTATTCATAATCCATTTAATGAACTCCCTGTCTTCTCTTTTAATTGGGTGGTATGGCTACTTTCCAATAATTACTTTGCGCTAGGGTGCAGAAACTCATGCCTGGAGGCCAAGTGTAGCCCTCTAAGGTGTTTGGCCCTCAAGGCAGTCCCAAGGTCGCCAGCCTTCTTCCACACCCTTCTCAAGTGCAGTTGCCCAGGTGGAGACAGAATTTTAGAGTTAGAAGGGACCCCAGGGGTCATCTAGTCTGGTGGTGCAGTCCCCCTGAAATTCCACTAGAGGGCAGGAGCCTCTCTCTGATTGGCTACAGAGTCTGCTAGCCACGGGGGGGGGGGGACAGCACTTTGCGGGATGGAGGGGGAATATAAATGGAGCCATTTCTGAGGGAGAAGTTAGATAACAGAAGAGTTAGTAACAGTAACTGAAGTGTAGCAACTGATTTTGAGTAAAGAGAGGTTAAGAGAAGCTGTGAGACATCTTATACTGTGGTTAAAGCAAACTTCTAACAGACAGTATGCAATTCCTGACCCCACTTTGTTTCACAAATTTCTTTTTGCTTAATAAAACTTTTCCACTTTGGTTGATCAACTCCTGCCTGAAATAGCCTGTGGTAAATTGTAAAACCTATGTAACTGGCATACAGACTGTGTGTTATATTTAATTGGGGGCAGTTAGCGGGGTGAGTCCACTCACTATTACAGTGGCACCTCAGGTTAAGTACTTAATTTGTTCCGGAGGTCCATTCTTAACCTGAAACTGTTCTTAACCTGAAGCACCACTTTAGCTAATGGGGCCTCCTGCTGCCACCGCGCCGCCGGAGCACGATTTCTGTTCTCATCCTGAAGCAAAGTTCTTAACTGGAGGTACTATTTCTGGGTTAGCGGAGTCTGTAACCTGAAGCATATGTAACCTGAAGTGTATGTAACCCAAGGTACCACTGTAATTGGTAGTAAGTGGTGGATCTGCTACAGCAGGAATCTCAACGAAAGCATCCATGACAGATGACCATCCAACCTTTCCTTAAAACCCTCTGGTGAAGGTATCTTGAACTATGATAATGCCTCTTGCTTTTCTGGATGGAGAGGTGTTTGTATGTGTCCAGGTGTGTGTTTGGAGTGTGGGTGCAAAATACCCTACTGTACAAAGCTAAGAATCACATCTGCCGCTTTACACATTTTTAGCCTTTGGCCCCGTCATGGGGGCCTCGAGAAGCTTGCCCATAAGGGAATGCCCTGGATTATTGAAAGCTAAGGCTGAAGGTTTCTAAAGCAGTAACTTGTACACAATTGCACCCAGGCTCTTAATTCCTCTTTTGCAACTTCATCTGAATTGCTTTAGTGCTCTAAGAATAGTAAGACAGTGAAACTCGAAATCCCAGGCGACTAAGCAAATAGTACCAGAGAGGGATGATTCCTCGCTTTCCATTGTTCACATCCAGAAGAGTATAGCAGGAGAACGATTACTGTGTGCCAGGTGTCATAGTAGGATCAGAGCACTGGGAGCTGTCTGATGTGCCAGCTATAGACACCTTGTGTGGTGAGAATTAGTCTTCTTTGTGGTCTGACTCCAACAGCAATTTACCCTACTCCTATTTTGGTTGTGGCATACTATTTGTGTGGAAGTGTTTTTGTAATTATTTTTTTTGTAATTATTGCCATAGGAGGTACACATATGGGGGGGAACACAACCAGTCAGAACAAGACATCTCTCTGTTTACATTTTTCAGTTTTCCTGTCAACTTCACCCCAGGAAAATTAATCCAAGTGGCCAATTCCAACATTTGTGTTTTGGGGCTGAAAGCAAATTCTGTATCGGATTCAATATGGTATATAATGTTATTCACTCAGTATGTGAACTCGGGCTATATAAATACTCAACCAGGCATGAGAGAGGACCAAGCTGCTGTGCAGAAATGCAGTTGTGAATATGTCCAAGGGGGGGTGAAACTAGTCTTTATTTTACCCAGGTCAACAACCCAGTTTGGCACCCCCCCCACACACCCACACCCACATTTGCATACACTCACAGGCTGGAAGCATCAAAGCACCTCTGGAGGCTTTACCCAAGGCAAAAAAACTGGCTATAGCTATGGTCCAAGTAACAGCCCCCCTCCATGACCCACCAACTAATTAACACAAAGCATAATCTACCAGATGGTGCACCATCACTGCAGATAGTGACAGCAGCCACGAAATTAAAAGACTCCTGCTTCTTGGGAGAAAAGCAATGACAAACCTAGACAGCATCTTATAAAGCAGAGACATCAGCCTGCCAACAAAGGTCCATATAGCTATGGTTTTCCCAGTAGTGATATATGGAAAATTGGATCAAGAAACATTTTAATTTGGCACCGAAGCGGGAAGGTTCAAAACAGGAAGTCCGCCTTCCGCTTTTGTAAATAGACTGAAGCAAAAACTTTGTAAGCTAAAGCCTGGAAAGTCGCTTATAAAGGTCTAAATTTCCTTCATTTATAACCACTAAAACCCCCTTGGAAGCAGGAGAAAAGGGGGGGGAAATTTTGATTGTTCAAACCTGCAGGAGAGGGAGTAAAGAAAGACAAGTTTCCACCGTCTCAAACTTGGGAACGGGGTGTCAGAGACAGAAATTTGTGAAGATGTTCATTGACTGCGAATGGAACACTTTGACAGATAGCTAAGAAAGAGAAACAAACTGACTTCAATGTTGCCTTTTGCATTTTGAAGAAACAAAATATTTGAAAGATGAAAGTAACTTTTCTTTGTTGGACTTGCTTTAAAAAGATGGATACAAATAGAAATTGTCTCCTCTAGAGGGAGCTTGTTAAATTGTTGCTGCAGTTTACATACTTGGGGACTTTACAGCTGCGAGATTAAGATCGTGGGATCAGTCCTTTGGCCTTGAATAAAAATGTGTTGGGAGGAAGTTTTGGTGCTTACTTTTTGCAAGACAAGTGCTCTGTTGGAGCAGATGCATGAGAAGATAGACTCGATGAATGAGAAGATGGATTTGATGACTGTTGTAGTCAATAACTGCGGACAAACAGGGAATACTGATACAGAAATTATTCAGGAACCAACCCAGGAACCTGTTTCGACAGGGCAAGTGCAAGTGCAGAAGATAATGGAGGAGGTTGCGGTTGCACCTCAAGAAATACAAATGGAGAGATCTGAGGCCCAGCAGGAGCATAAGCCGCTGTTTTTGAAGATTGAATTTGGAGTGGGCCAGGGGGAGTCTGGAGCTGAGGAGGCTCTTAATTTCAGAGGGACTTTGAAACATGCTTTTAAATATTTTTCGGATTACACTGATGACTGTGGGGAGTGGGACTGTGGGGAACGGGCTGGTCGGATGAGGGGAGATGGAGATAATTTTGGGTTGAAACCTCCCAGAGACCTACTCCTCAATGAGAAAGGAAAGAAATTAAGAAAGAAACCAACAAAAGACAAGGAAAAGTGCAGGCATAAACAAGAAGAAGAAGACCTACAGAAGGGACATGGAAGAGACTTAAGAGCCTCGGACATAAGATTACCAGGTTGATGGACTAGATGGAATGGACAGTAAGGACTGACATAACCCGAGACCAGGAAAAAGAGACGTTGGATGAAGATTGGAAGAAAGTTCATAAAGAAAAAATTTTATTTCGGGAATTAGTGTAAAATTAATGAATATTAGGCAAAATGTTGGAATGAAACTATTTGGCTTTAGTAGAAATGATATAAGGAGTTATGTATAAATAAGTATCAAGTTTTAAGCTTTAAGGTATTTTATGGTAAGATAAGGTTAAATAAATTAAGGCAAATTGAATAACAGAATATGGTGAAAGATGAAAAGGATTTGCTGAGTTAATTAATAGGTTAGATTGTTAAGATAAATTATTTAATAAAAATTGAGGTAAGAATGGATTGATAATGGGTAAATATGTAAAATTCAAGGCCAAATGGTGTTAAGACAAATTATGGAATTAAATTTGAGAAAGAGGGAAAGGACTTGCTGAAACAACTAATTGAACTAGAATACAAAAAAGGGAGGTGTGAGGAAGTCAAGGAAATAAGCAAATGAAAGATAAGGATATGAAAATACTGGTGTGTTTTTTTCTATTTCCTTTTTTAAATGTTTTTGCTTTTTAAATGTTTTTGTTTTTTCTTTTTTAATGTTTTGATGTACTGTTGTTGTTTTTTATTACTGTATTTTTTCTTCTTTCTACCTTTCATTGTTTGTTTTTCTTTTTTCAGTATTTGTTAAACTCTAATAAATATCATTTAAAAAAAAATGAATTGTGGCTCATGAATATTTGTTTCCTTATATGCTTAAATTTGTGGTCCACCAGACCTGGAGGCTCTGAGCAGCTAACAAAGGACATCCATCACTGCCCTGGCCAGTGATGATTGACTAATTGAAATAAATTTGCCCCTTCCTTTGTTGACAAACAAGTAGGTCTTAAAATACTTCTGAAACGCCCCTTGACTTCAACCCTGGCCTGTCTACGTTAATATTGGAGATATTAACAGGGGAAATATGATGCTGGGACTTAGGGCTTAAAAGCAGCACCTTGAATTGTGCATGGAAAATAACAGGGCAGAGCTGCAGACGGCAAAGCACCAGTATAAGCTGCTCCTGATTCACTAGTGGGTGGACTGTACCACTGCCAGGAGTGCAGGTGCAACACCATTTAATTAAGAATGGAGGCCAAGCAGTCTCACTGACATTTTCACTCGTGTTTCTGAGATATCATGGAAGACACAGGATGCCAGTGGTGTAGTCACTGAACGATTCCAGTTACTTACTGTAATATTACTGTAATATTATGCACACTTGCTCATGGGTTACCAACATTGAAATAAGTAGAAGTTACAGTAAAGGTAAAGGTACCCCTGCCCGTACGGGCCAGTCTTGACAGACTCTAGGGTTGTGCGCTCATCTCACTCTATAGGCTGGGAGCCAGCGCTGTCCACAGACACTTCTGGGTCACGTGGCCAGTGTGACGAAGCTGCTCCGGCGAACTGGCACCAGAGTAGCACACGAAACTCCGTTTACCTTCCCGCTAGAAAGCGGTACCTATTTATCTACTTGCACTTAATTGTGCTTTCGAACTGCTAGGTGGGCAGGAGCTGGGACCGAACGATGGGAGCTCACCCCGCCGCGGGGATTCGAACCGCTGACCATGCGATCGGCAAGTCCTTGGCGCTGAGGTTTTACCCACAGCGCCACCTGCGTCCTTAGAAGTTACAGTAGGTAAAGGTAAAGGGACCCCTGACCATTAGGTCCAGTCATGATCGACTCTGGGGTTGCGGCACTCATCTTACTTTACTGGCCGAGGGAGCCGGCATACAGCTTCCGGGTCATGTGGCCAGCAGGACTAAGCTGCTTCTGGCGAACCAGAGCAGTGCACGGAAACGCCGTTTACCTTCCCGCCAGAGCGGTACCTATTTATCTACTTGCACTTTGACATGTTTTTGAACTGCTTGGTGGGCAGGAGCTGGGACCGAGCAACAGGAGCTCACTGCGTTGCGGGGATTCGAACCGCCGACCTTCTGATCGGCAAGTCCTAGGCTCTGTGTTTAACCCACAGCGCCACCCACGTCCAAAATAATAATAATAATAATAATAAATAAAAAATATGGTATGCCTGAGTAAATATGCTCAACCTTCCCGCCAGAGTGGTACCTATTTATCTACTTGCACTTTGACATGCTTTTGAACTGCTAGGTGGGCAGGAGCTGGGACCAAGCAAAGGGAGCTCACCCCCTCGCAGGGATTCGAACCGCCAACCTTCTGATCGGCAAGTCCTAGTCTCTGTGGTTTAACCCACAGCGCCACCCGCGTCCAAAATAATAATAATAATAATAATAAAAAAATATGGTATGCCTGAGTAAATATGCTCAACCTTGCAGGAACAGAGAGTACAGCTAGAACAAACTCAGCACTCAGTTGCAGCTGGCATTGCAGGGGTGCGTTGATGGTGGCAGGCCACCTGTCTTTGAGAAGGTTGTCCATTAATACGATTGATTTTCTTTGTTGATGAACCAATGGGGTTCCCCGGAACACAGTTTGAGAACAAGCCCCAGTATGCCTTGGGAGCAATTACGGTAATATCTGCACTATAAGGTCTGCCAGGCATTCCTTGCTATGGAATGGGTGAAAAGCAGAATTCCTTGCTGTGGATTACATGAGCATCACCTGGTCAGCTGAGAGCTCAGGAAATACAGGGAAACATTGCCTGGCTTCTATTCAGGAGAATAATTTTGTCTGATATATTTATAAAACGGTAAATGATTGAAGACAAATGGGAGTTGCCACAAAAACTCTTAATAAAAATATTTATTACATGCTGCTATATAAAGTTGAAATTACTGATTATGTATACATAGTATTTTTGTTTATGTACAAATTTGTGGCTTCTACCTGTTGTCACTAGCGATAACTACTAGGAGGAAACAAGATTTCTTTAGCCTGAACCTAATGGAGCTCATTATAGTCTCAGAGGAAATGAGAGTTTTATTTGACCTGTTTTATTTGAAAATACCTGACCCCTGACCTATAAACTGCTTAAAACTGGCACTGGGAAACCTGCATCCAAAGCAGGTTTTCTATCCAAATTTGCTCATTTTCCTCTCAATATTTCCCACTGTTCCAATTCTATTATTGACACGTTCTTTCAATCTGGCACCAATAATGTCATCTGCTCCCTAAATACAGGTGATTCCTTAACATTAGCAGCACTGGTTTTCTGATAGGGGGAGGGGAGTTACATTTTCATACACATGAAAAGCTTTCTTCAAACTATAGTACTTTTTGTTACAGGTAGGTAGCTGTGTTGGTCTGCCATAGTTGAAACAAAATAAAAAAATTCCTTCCAGTAGCACCTTAGAGGCCAACTAAGTTTGTTATTGTCTCCTTTTGTGCTCAGGCAAAAATAATCCAGCAGATTTGAGTGATAAAGCAAGAGAAAACAGTGCAAATGTTTGAGAAAGCAGTGAATGAGTGGCTACTAAGGTAGCTCAACAGAAGCTTATGCTTTGGAAATATTCTCCTCTTTGCTGATCGCTGGCTTGTAGATGACCCCTTTTTCTTCCCTTGTTTGTTTGATGCTGAAAAGCAGAACAACTGGGTTAGTCAAAGCTGAAATTGCAATTGAAGAATATCAGCAATTATTTTAAAGCCCTGTTATATTGTTCTCTGAATTGAAGTCATGAAAGGGCTGACTTTTCCTACACAGACAATGGTTAAAGTAGATGTTCTAATCTATTGATGCTATGAATAGTGGAGGGGGGGGGTTGGACTCATGGCCCGAATGGCTCCAGTGGGGGTGGGCAGGGTAAGGACACTGGGAGAAAGACAATTTGTGTGGTACAGTACCAGAGTAAGTCTGGAGTAAGACTACTGAAATTGGTTTCATCTGCTAATTGTACAGGACAGTCTAGCTGAAGAACCATGACTCTAAACTAACATCCCATGGAATGACAGTAACCGTCTTACCTCTTCTTCCTTCGAATCAGCCAAAAGGCTACCACGAGAATGAAGACACTGCCAAGGCTACTGGCTAATACAACAAAGGGAACAAAACCTAAGGTGGGACAAGGAAGGAGAGAAAAGCAGGCAGTTATGAGTAAAACATTGTAATTGAATAACTTGTCCCTAACCTGTTGTGATGCTATAATTGCCTTCACTCTTAGCAGCCTGTACTGAGGCCCTCAAAGGAGAATACAGAGTTAAGTACTTTTGTGCAGTGTTAAACTATGGATTTCACCCATACAATATATAGTGATAGCTGCCAACCTGGATGGCTCAAAAAAAGAAAATAAAAAAGGATTAGACAAATTCATTGAGGATAAGGCTATTAGTCATGACGGTATGTTCCATCTCTACTGCCAAAGGCAGCCTCTCACCTCAGTTTCCCATTTGAAAAATAGGAAAAATAATGATCAGCCATTATTTGATAAAAGATATTACCGGTTGTCAGCGCTGCCCAAGGTCCCAGCTCACACAAGACCAACGCTGCTCCTTGCTCAAGTTTAAAAGTCTTTATTGAAGTTCAGTCTCATTTCTAGACGCGCAGCGCGCAACGCTACATCTATCCGTCAGACCGTAGAACTCCCATCTGAGTCTCCTCCCCCCTGACACCAGCTTAAGATTCTAGCCTTACTCCACCTCTTCCTCTGTTCCTTCTTTCTCTGGGTCTTTCTGCTAGTCGGAGTCTCAGCCCTCCGAGATTCTTCTGACGCTGATTCTCCCGACTCCTCCCCCCCCCTCTTTCGGGCTTTAGGACCTGGCTCCCAATCCGGGTTTTCTGCTGTCCCGCGCTCCTCCACATTTGAACTTGGCGCGCGCGCGCAGCCTCCCACTTTCCTTCTGACCGTTACACTTGTGTCACTGCTCCCCCTTTCGGGGAGGCTAGCTGGACCTGGTCTTCCCTCCGTCTCCCCACTCCCCGATGGAGGAGAAGCTGGCCCTGACTCACGTGACTCTTCCCCCCCACTGTGCTCTGGTGGGGGAACTGGCCCTACTGCTCCGCTACTCCCTTGGGACTCCCCTCTGGTTCCTTGTTTATGGATCGTCCCCTCTGGGATTCGCCTCGCCCTTACCATAGGCGCCCCCTCCTTTTTTTTTTTTTTAAAGATTTTTATTGGAGTTTTACAGAAAAGAAAAATAAAAGTTCACAGAATAAAAAAACCCTAAATTACAGAAAAAAGAGAGAAACACCAAAAATACAAGAAAAAAACACAACTAATTAAGAAAAATTAAATTTAAACATAAAAAAGTTAAAACCAATCCATTTTTCAAATAGCCTCAATTTCATATGCTTATGTTCTTGACCTCCTCCCGCCTCCCCCCTTTTGTATTCCCATTCAAATATTTAGTTCAGCAAATTCTTACCCTTTTTCAAATGTTAAACTTTATACCATAACATTTACTATATCCATATTTTCAAGCATATCAATACCTATTTTTTTGCATAATCTTATTAACTTTTATCACTAATTACCACTTATTGCCAATCCAAGCACAGTTTTAACATTCATTAATTTTATAATATTTCTGAAGATAGTCTTTGAATTTCTTCCAGTCTTCTTCCACCGACTCTTCTCCCAGGTCTCGGATTCTGCCAGTCATTTCCGCCAGTTCCATATACTCTATCAGCTTCATCTGCCACTCTTCCAGGGTGGGTAGCTCTTGTGTCTTCCAATACTTTGCGATAAGAATTCTTGCCGCTGTTGTTGCGTACATAAAGAAATTTCTATCTTTCTTTGGCACCAATTGGCCCACCATGCCCAAGAGAAAGGCCTCTGGCTTCTTAAGGAATGTAAATTTAAATATTTTTTTCATTTCATTATATATCATCTCCCAGAAAGCCTTAATCTTTGGGCATGTCCACCAAAGGTGAAAGAATGTTCCTTCACTTTCTTTACACTTCCAACATTTATTGTCAGGCAAGTGGTAGATTTTTGCAAGCTTGACTGGTGTCATGTACCACCTGTATATCATTTTCATAATATTCTCTCTTAGGGCATTACATGCCGTAAATTTCATACCTGTGGTCCACAACCATTCCCAGTCAGCAAACATAATGTTATGACCAACATCTTGTGCCCATTTAATCATAGCAGATTTAACTGTTTCATCCTGCGTGTTCCATTTTAGCAGCAAGTTATACATTCTTGAGAGTGTTTTAGTTTTGGATTCTAACAACTCAGTTTCCAGTTTAGATTTTTCCACCTGGAAGCCTATTTTTTTATCCAAGTTATAGACTTCTCTTATTTGAAAATAGTGCAGCCAATCTCGCACCTTATCTTTTAATTTCTCAAAACTCTGCAGTTTCAGTTTATCTCCTTCTTGTTCCAATATTTCCCAATATTTCGGCCATTTGGCCTCCATATTGGACTTTTTCAATGCCTTTGCTTCCATTGGTGACAGCCACCTTGGGGTTTTATTCTCCAGTAAGTCTTTATATCTTAACCAGACATTTAACAATGCTTTCCTGACAATATGGTTTTTAAATGCCTTATGAGCTTTAACCTTGTCGTACCACAAATATGCATGCCACCCAAAAACATTATTAAAACCTTCTAAATCCAAAATGTCTGTGTTTTCAAGAAGCAGCCATTCTTTCAGCCAGCAAAATGCGGCCGATTCATAATAAAGTTTCAGGTCTGGCAGGGCAAAACCACCTCTTTCTTTAACATCAGTTAATATTTTAAATTTTATTCTGGGCTTCTTGCCCTGCCAGACAAATCTAGAGATATCTCTCTGCCACTTCTTGAAACAGTCCATCTTGTCCAAAATTTGCAAAGATTGAAACAGAAATAACATCCTTGGCAATACATTCATCTTTATAGCCGCAATTCTACCCAACAAGGAAAGCTTCAAGTTTGACCATATCTCTAGATCTTTCTTCACTTCTAACCAACATTTCTCATAGTTATCTTTAAATAAGTTTAGGTTCTTAGCTGTCATATTAACCCCCAAATATTTAACTTTCTTTACTATTGTTAGGCCTGTCTCCTTCTGAAACCTATCTTTCTCAATCGGTGTTAAATTTTTCTCAAGAACTTTGGTTTTAGACTTATTCAACTTAAAACCAGCCATCTTTCCAAATTCTTGAATCACTTCCAAAACTCTTTTCGAACTAGATTCTGGCTCCTGTAATGTTAGAACTAAATCGTCTGCAAATGCTTTCAGTTTATATTGCTTAGCTCCGACCTGAATGCCTTTTATCAAACGGTCCCTTCTAATCATATTCAATAATACCTCCAGGACAGTGATGAATAACAATGGGGAAATTGGGCAGCCTTGTCGTGTGCCTTTCTCTATCTTAAATCCCTCTGTCACCATATTATTCACAATTAATTTAGCCTTTTGTTCTGAATAAATTGCACTTATACCGTTTTCAAACCCTTGGCCCACCCCCATCCCCTGAAGATTTTTCTTCATAAAATTCCAAGAAATATTGTCAAAGGCTTTCTCCGCATCTATAAAAATTAAAACTGCTTTAGTGTTTATATTCACTTGCAGCTTCTCCAAAATGTTAATTATATTCCTCGTATTGTCCGACAAGTGTCTACCCGGGAGAAAGCCAGCTTGGTCCTTATGGATCTCTTCCAATAGTACTTTCTTTAATCTATTTGCCAAAATGTCCGCAAATATTTTGTAATCCACATTAAGAAGGGATATGGGGCGGTAGTTCTTAAGTTGCGTCTTTTCAGACTCAGTTTTTGGTATAAGTGTAATATATGCTTCCTGCCACGACTCCGGCGCCTTTTTCCCCTCTAATATCTCATTGCACACCTCCGTTAGTGGTCGAATTAGCCAATCTTTCAAAACTCTGTAGTATTTGGAGGTTAAACCGTCTGGTCCTGGAGATTTGCCCAGCTGCATATTCCGAATGGCGCCCTCCACTTCCTGTTCTGTAATTTTGTCACTCAACATTATCCTCTTTTCTTGAGAAATTTTTTGTAGTCCATTTTTCCTCAGAAATTGGTCTAACTCAACCTCTTTCTGTGGCCCTTGTGTATAAAGTTGTTTGAAAAATCTCTGGAAGCAGTTTCTAATTTCCAATGGGTTCTGTATAATCTTTCCATTTACCTCCAAACTTGTAATAGTATTTAATTTCTGTCTTTTCTTCATCTGCCATGCAAGCAGTTTCCCACATTTGTTAGCCGATTCAAAAGACTTTTGTCTCATCTGTTTAATTTTCCATTCCACTTCCTGGTTTATCATTCTCATATATTGTACTTGATATAACTTAATTTCCCTCAGAATTTCTTGGGATTTTGGTTTCGCTCTTAATCTCTTCTCTCCTTCTTTTATTTTTTCCAAGATTTTATCTTTTTTCTCATTTTGAATTCTCTTCTTTATTGCATTCTGTTGAATCAGAAACCCTCTCATGACCGCTTTACCTGCGTCCCAGATTGTTCTTCATAGGCGCCCCCTCCTGGGAATCTTCAGATTCGCTGGAGAAGCTCATGGAATCTCTCGGTCCACTGTCATATTCCCCTACGCTCCCCTCCGATTCCTCTCCTCCGCTCTCTATTTGCTCTCTCCCCTGCTCTTCTGCTCCTGAACCTCTGACACCGGTACATTTCTACTTGTGCTTCTCCCTAACTCCTAACTGATGCTTCATAGACACTATACATTTTAAGCACATCTCTCCACCCCCCCCCCCAAAAAAATCTTGGGAACTGTAGCTAACATCTCCCAGAGCTACAATTCCCAGCACACTTAGCAATCTACAGGTCCTAGAAGTGGGGAATGTGCTTTAAATATATTGTGTGTACGCAGCCTCACTTGCATATTTCACTTTGCAATCTAAGCACAGGGTGACATCAGCAAGTGATTTTCCTGCAAATATGCAATGCACACTTCTCAACAGGTTTGTATACTTCAGTGTGCAAGTCATGCATGTGACCCAATAAGTCACTTTTATATTGAGGATCAGGAATTAGGAATGGCAGACGTTACTCATGTCTGGACAACAGGATATTCCAATTTCTAAATTGTACAGAGGAAATTGAAACTTTAAGCCAGTTGATGAACATGTATGAAATTGTTTGTCAAGACTTAATAATACTTTGCAGGTACTCCATATGTGATCAATCCTGAGTGCTCTCGTACAGG